>NW_027491112.1:1243042-2486085 GCF_021521415.1 Bidens hawaiensis | reverse complement strand
TATATATTGTAACATAGTGAAAATTTCAAGTTCAAAATGTCAAATTTCCAAAGTCTAGGGATCAAATCTGTCAAAATCCGAACCTTAGCGTTTAAAGTGAAAATTATGTTTTCCTGACCCATCGCGATACGCGATGGATCAGAAGAGAGACCCATCGCGTATCGCGATAGGTTGTCTGATAACAAGGCAAGTGGCCTGCCACGTGGCACGTCGTCCGCCACGTGTCAACACGCGGCACACCGTCTGCCACATGGAGACACGTGGCAGACCTATATTGTGACCGGCCAAAGCTACGTCGCGATACGCGAAGGGTGACCAGGAGGCCATCGTGTATCGCGACGGGCTTCCAGGTTTTGCCTATAAATAGCAAGTCCAAGATTCACATTTTCTCATCCCAAATCCATCCATCCAATCTCTCTCTAACATCTCTCTAAGATCTATCAATCACACCATCGATCCACCTCGAAAAGCGTGTCCGATTCCTCGATTTCCATGTTCGTTTCCTCAAAGTTTGTGCCACATTCTACCAACGTATCAACCAAGAAGGCGTTTATTATATCCGACACCATGGTGATTAGTCTCGTAACGCGTGCCGACAAGTGGTGAAGTATTGGTGTTTGTCGTTTGGCGTGCCAAGGAAAGAGTAACAAGATGAAGTGTTGATCGAGAAAGAAAAGAAGGTGAAGCGGCGTTGGAGTGCTGCTCGAGTAGTTAGGGTTTCCATAAGCCAACAAAGGTAGGTGTAACGCCTATAAAAATAATAATAAAATATTATAAAATGCTTAAACCTTAAGTCGAGGTTATACCCGATACCTCGATAAAAGAAAAGAAAATATAACAAAGAAAGAATAAAAGAAGAAATTATGAATAATTATAAATATGTATATATGTGTGTAAGTATATATGTATACATTCTTTGTTATAAATATTATTTAAGGAATAAATAACTATTCTTAATGTAACAACGTGAAAATTTCGAGTTCAGAGTATCAACTTTCCAAAGTATAGGGACTAAAATTGCCAAATTCCAAAGTTGAGGGTTTAATTTGAAAATTCTGTTTTCCTGACTCATCGCGCTACGTGATGAGTCAGAGGAGACACCCATCGCGTATCGCGATGAGGAGTCTGACACAGTGTGACACGTGTGCCACGTGGCACACGGTGGCACTATGTGCTGCCACGTGGCAACACTGCCGCCACGTGTCGCCACGTGTTGCCACGTGGAGCGGTGACTGCCACGTGTCGACACGTGGCAGACCTACCCTCTGTGTCATCAAGCCTATATCGCGATACGCGATAGGCCTGCTCAAGGACCTATCGCGTATCGCGATGGGAGCCAATATTTTGCCTATAAATAGCGGCCAAGGGCTGCTCATTTTCATCATCCCAAACTCAGTTTTCACTTCTCTCTAGTCTCTCTCTAAAAACCCGACAATCATATAAACGATTCGCCTCGATAAGCGTGCCCGATCCTTTGTTTGTGTACACCGTTTCCTCGAAGTTTGTGCCACCCTCCACCCTCAATCATCAAGAAGGTGTTGTTATGGCAATGAGTCCTGAAAGACGTGCCGACGTGTGTTGAAGTCGGCATATCAAAGTTGATCAAGAAAAGTAAAGCGGCGTCGGAGTGCTGCTCAATTCTCTAGGGTTTCTATACGCCACTTAAGGTTAGGCGTAATATCGAATTCAATATAATTTAATATTATATTCAAGGCTTAAGCCTTAAGTCGAGGATATACTCGATACCTCGATAAAAGAAAAGAAAAGAAAACATAACAAAGACATGAATAAAAGATTATTGAATATTGAGATAACATATATATGTGTGTAAGTATATATGTATATATTCTTTGTTATGAAATTATTATTTAATGAATAAGAGTATTCTTAAATAATAAAAGAAAATGATTACGTTTCTTGGAGAAGAAGAAATGTCGGGTTTTGAATATAAACTAAAGGTTTATAATTTACTTTTAAACTAAAGGTTTTTAAGTAAACAAAGAATTGAACTAAAGGTTCAATCGAGGATTGAGATATAAGACTAAAGGTCTTAAGCCGGATCGTGTATCCGACTAACAAATATTTATACTCGTACTATAGGTGTGAGATAAAGAAAGGGAAAGACCCTTGGACTGTGAGTGAAGCCGATCCTAAAGAGTCAACGTGAATACGCCCCCAAACTTTTACTTATTTAATATGAGTCAAACTTGTTATTTGAAATTGTTTACAAGGAACTATGTGTTCCTAAAACCGTTATGAATAAGAGTATAAACCTAGCCCTAAGGTTGTGGTATACGTATGTCTGGATCCTTACATAGGTGTTACTATGCGATGTATGGGCATGATCGCACCACCCTTGGTCGTAGGACGCTCTCCTGCAGGGAGTACGACCTTATGTGTATATTTACGGGTACTTAACTAAGTCGAACGCTGCGGTGTTTGCTGAGGTGACCTAGCGTAGAGGCTCATATTTATAATGTGTTATTTGACTTTGTTATTCCTAAGCCACGTTGGGCCGAGGCAGGCGTAGTCTCGAGGGGTAATAAAGTAAAAGAGTTATTTTTGCGTCAGCGTGTTCACCAGCATTCGTTGCTGACGTATTTTCTTACATTTTGCAGGTGAACAAAGTTAGAGCTTGGTATGAAGAAGTACTATGATATCCGATGGCTCGGATTCTTTTTGTGAACTTAATGTTTTAAGGTGGTGGTTTTGTAAATATAAACAAATAATATTTTGTTAACTTAAACGGGTGTTTATAATCCCGTCTTTTGAATATATATAAATGTTACATTTTCGATCCTTAAAGTTACATGAGACTTCCGCAAACTAACGCAACTTTGATTTATTTACAAACACGATACCAAGTTGTGGGTCGCACTCCTAGGCCCTGGAAGGGGGTGTGACAGGCTTGGTATCAGAGTCATCGATCTTAGCGAATTGGGTATCATAAAACAATACCCAAGCTTCGATCCAAGTATAGGAAACTATTTGATTATTTGTTTTAAGGATAAGATAGGTTGGTAACCTTTCTATCCCTCTCTACATTCTAAACCACCTATAAATATTAGATGTCGTTTAAAGCTCACATTGAGAACTACATACGCAAGGCCAAAGAAGCCGGTATAGCCGAACCCTACCCTGAAGATAACATGAGCGATGGATATTACGAAGCATTCTTTGATCAAGATGTGGAACGAGACTTGTCCAAACCCCTATACTATCCCGGAAGTAGGCACTACCCGATCAACATCCCCTATAGTCCACCGAAGCCAAGTGTTGAGGCACCAAGGCATTCAAGCTATCATCCACCGACTCTACCAATGTATCAACCGTCAGAAATACCAACATACCACCCAACGGAGATCCCAACTTATCAACCCACGGAGGTACCATAATATTTCCCAACTGGTTATGTACCGCTAAATCCACATCCATCATACGCCTTCCTTTCGAACCGACCCATAAAGGAAGAACCACGAAGCCCGTCCTCCGATTGGATGCAGTGTCATTTCGACCCATGCCGATGGTTTACCGGAAGTTCTACCTTTAATGAAGTCAGTTCAAAACCCAACAATGGAGAAGGGCCATCCCGAAAGCCCAATATGAGGATCATGATGCCTTTCGAAAGTTTCAAGATGCCCTCCATGAACATAGAAACTCCACAACCTATGGAGGAAGACGAACCTGAAGAGGAAGAGGAACCCATGGAGGAGGAAGAACCAATAGAAGAGAAGAATTCCGATCCCGAGGAAGAGGAATATGATGAGGACCCGGTGGAAGAGTCCGAGGAAGAGATGGAAGAAGAGCATCCAGAGAACCCGAACGAAATATCAAGCCCGATGAATGGATCACTCACTTCCAATAATGCAAGCTATGGTTCTGTGGTCCCGTATGTCCAGTACTTGGAGAAACTAAGGATCCAAACTTCGTCAAGCTTCCCACCGTTTCAAGGAGAAATTCCTTCGATTCAAGAACAAGCCGACGAAATCCGCGAACAAAACCAAGCTGCCAAGACCTACCTTTATCTTTCATCAGACATGGACTATGTTCCATATCCGGAGCCGAGAAACCATTACGAGATGGTAACACTGGGTTATCGCGACCCACCTCCGCAGTACGGATATCCCAAGATAGTCCCGCAGTCATACGAAGAACATCTGGATCGTGCATTGCATGAGACCGACGACTGAAGGAAGAAGGTAGATGAGAAAGAGAAGGAAAAGAAGAAAGTGGGAAAAGCACTCATTCGTAAATGCAACAAACTAACGAAGATTGTGAAGAAATTCTTGAAGGACTGAAGATGTGGAGTGTGATGTGAAGACTTTTTATGTGTAAAACTAGTGTTGTATGATATGTGTATGAATAAAAGAACGTTTGAAATGTTCTTATGTAATGATAGGACTAGCTATATATATATATCGTGGGAACGATATATATATGTATTGTAAAATATATATATCCATTGGATATATATATAATGTGTAATAAATAAAATATGTGTTTAAAAAGAAACGTTGTTAAAATTTTCAGACTGATTGAAAAGAGAAAATGTCTGAACAAAGCAATAATAACGAGAATGCTCGTAGAGAGAGAGAAATAAAAGCCAAGGGGAAAGACCCCGAAAATGAGAGAGAGGAAGATATTCCCGAGAAAAACATGAACAAAATCCAAAAGATGATAAAAGATGCCGTGAGGGAAGAATCTATTAATAGATCTCATTTTAGGCAATCTCGAAATTCTCAATCTGTTAACCCTTCTAAACCCGTTAAATCCCATCCTAATCCCTCTCAAGTTGAAGAGAGTGTGCATGAGTCTAACGCCGACGGCGGAGTTAGACGTGAGTTCAAGAAACTCAAGATAAGCGGTTGTTCATTTAAGGATTTCAGTACTATGGACCGAAAGAGTTCCATGGTGATAAGGGAGCCATTTCAACCGTGAGGTGGCTCGAGGAAATGGAAACTATTGTTATCACGAGTAAGTGTTCTGAGGTTGAGAAAATTCAGTATTCAGCCCTTATGTTTAAGGGTTAAGTGTTGGAGTGGTGGAATGCTCTGTTAATGAGGAAATGAAGAGATGTAATGTACGGTGTGAGTTGGGAGGATTTTAAAGCCTTGTTGATGGCTAAGTTCTGTCCTATGCAAGAGACCGATCAGATTCAAACGAAATTTTTGAATCTCAAGGTCATTGGGACAAACCTCCGCGAATACAATACTAAATTCCATGAGTATTGTCGCCTTGTTCCCCAGCTGGTTCACCCCGAATCCAGCAAAGTCACGCGATATATTTGGGGACTTCCGCGGGAAATCCGCGACATGGTAAGGTCTCACCTACCACAAACCGCCGACTCTGCGATGGAGTTGGCCGGTTACCTGATGGGCGGCATGATTCGTAACAAAGAAGAAGACATGAAGGTTACGACATCAACAACTCAAGGAAGGACGAGTGGAGGAAACAACCGATTCAAGGGTAAAGGCATGAACCAAAGCCGATTTAATTCAAACACGCGACAATGCAAGACTTGTAAAAAGTATCACAAGGGCCGTTGCAACTTTGCCCCGCCTCCTAAAGTTTGTGAATCTTGTAATCGCACTGGTCATGATGCCGCGGATTGCTGGAAGAAGAGGATGACTTGCTTTAATTGCAAGGAGATGGGCCATCTAAGTTTTGAATGCCCAAAGAACAAGCCTGCTGCTGGTGGTGTGGGTGGTAGTGGCAAGGATAAAAAGGGAAACGCTCGAGTCTTCGTACTCGACACAAAAAGTGCCGCTGATGTGCCGGAGACCATCACTGGTACGTTTCTAGTCAACGACACCTATGCTAGAGTTTTATTTGATTCTGGTGCTAATTTGAGTTTTATAGATTATGATTTCTATAGTCTATTAAACGAACCATTAATAAAATTAGATATAACTCTAAGCGTCGAGACTGCTAGCGGTGAAATCGTTAAGATCTCCGAAGCTCTTGAAAACGGAAAAATCCTTCTAGCTGGTTATTTGTTACCTATTTGTTTATTACCCATGAGATTGGCTGGTTTTGATATTGTACTTGGTATGGATTGGTTATCCGGTAACCAAGCCCGTATCATCTGCAATAGCAAAACTGTTGAACTTCAAGCCCCCGATAAACGAACAATTCGAATTGAAGGGGATAAAGACGCTGGCCAAGTTAGCATAATCTCCATGATTAGGGCTAACAAATGTTTAAATCAAGGATGCCTCGCATTCATGGCCTACGTCACTAAAGATTCTAAGCCAAAAGAAATCAAAGACGTTCCTATCGTTTCCGAATTTTCTGATGTCTTTCCTGATGAACTCCCTGGTATTCCTCCCGATCGCAGAATTTAGGATCGATCTTGTTCTTGGCACTGCTCCGATCGCGAAAGCTCCGTATCGCTTAGCGCCAACCGAAATGAAGGAGTTGAAGAAACAACTCGATGAACTTCTTGAAAAAGGTTTCATTCGACCGAGTTCGTCGCCTTGGGGAGCACCAATTCTATTCGTCAAGAAGAAAGATGGTTCCATGAGGATGTGTATTGACTATCGTGCGTTAAACAAAGTCACAATCAAAAACCGATATCCACTCCCTCGTATTGACGATCTTTTCGACCAACTTCAAGGTGCTAGTTTCTTTTCGAAAATCGATCTTCGTTCCGGCTACCACCAACTTAAAGTCCAATCTGAAGATATCCCAAAGACTGCTTTCCGAACAAGGTATGGACATTATGAGTTCACGGTTATGCCGTTTGGATTTACTAATGCTCCGACCGCGTTCATGGATATGATGAACCGTATTTGCAAGCCTTACTTGGATAAATTCGTTATCGTATTCATCGACGACATACTTATTTATTCAAAGTCAAAGGCCGATCATGAAATTCATCTTTGAACATTACTGGAAATTCTAAGAACTGAGAAGTTGTACACCAAGTTCTCGAAATGTGAGTTCTGGTTGCACAAAGTGCAATTTATTGGTCACATTATTAACGTAAACAGTATTCAAGTGGACCCCGCCAAGGTTGAAGCTATCTCTAAGTAGGAGGTCCCAAAGTCGCCAACTGAGATCCGAAGTTTCTTAGGTTTGGCCGGCTACTACCGTAGGTTCATCGAAAATTTCTCAAGAATCGTCGTTCCCTTAACTTCTTTAACTCGTAAAAACATCAAATATGAATGGGGAACGAAGCAACAAGAGGCGTTCGATATACTCAAGCAAAAACTTACCCAAGCACCGATACTGGCTCTGCCAGAAGGTACTAAAGATTTTGTAGTCTTTAGTGACGCGTCCCACTCCGGTTTGGGATGCGTACTAATGCAACGCAAGAAGGTAATTGCTTACGCCTCTCGTCACTTGAAAGTACACGAAAAAAATTACACGACTCACTATCTAGAGTTAGGCGCCATAATCTTTGCACTTAAGATTTGGAGGCACTATCTCTATGGAGTACGATTTACCGTGTACACTGATCACAAAAGCTTAAAACATATTTTCGATCAAAAAGAGCTCAACATGCACCAACGGCGATGGATAGAGACTCTAAACGATTATAATTGCGAGATTGTGTATCATGAAGGCAAGGCTAACATCGTGGCCGATGCTTTAAGTCGTAGAGAGCATGAAAAACCCAAAATAATACGAGCTTTGCGCCTAGAACTTCAAATTGATCTTTTTGAACAAATCAAATCTGCTCAAACTCAAGCGATAAAAGAAAACCAAATCTCCGACGAAAAACGAAATGGCACCATTGACTCGCTAGTCAAGGGTGATGATGGTATCCTAAGACTTGGCAATAGAATTTGGGTACCAATCGTTGGAGGATTGCGTGAGAAAATCTTAAACGAAGCTCACAAGTCGAAATACATGATGCATCCCGGAAGTGATAAAATGTACCACAACTTAAAAGCGAATTATTGGTGGAATGGGATGAAAAGGGATGTCGCTTAGCATGTTGCGAAATGTTTGACTTGTTTAAAAGTCAAGGCTGAACACCAAAGGCCTTCGGGATTGCTTCAGCAACACGAGCTTCCCGTATGGAAGTGGGAGTTAATTACTATAAACTTTATTACAAAACTCCCGAAGACGACTCGACAACATAATGCTATTTGGGTGATTGTGGATCGCTTAACAAAATCCGCACACTTCATACCCATCACTGAGTCGTATTCTATGGATAAATTAGCGCGAATCTATGTAAACACCATTGTCGCTTTGCATGGAGTACTAGTGTCTATAATATCTGATCGAGACAGTCGTTTTACGTCTCATTTCTGGAAAAGTTTCCAACAAGCTCTCGGTACAAATTTGAACCTTAGTACAGCTTATCATCCACAAACCGATGGGCAAAGCGAAAGGATAATTCAAATGTTGGAAGATATGCTCCGCGCTTGTGTGATTGATTTAGGTGGAAGTTGGGATGACCACTTACCCCTAATGAAATTTTCGTACAATAATAGCTATCATGCAAGTATTCAAACCGCACCGTTCGAGGCGTTGTATGGAAGAAAGTGTAGAACGCTCGTATGTTGGTCTGAAACCGGAGACAATCAATTGTCTGGACCAGAGATAGTCCAAGAAACAACCGACAAAGTCATTCAAATCCGAGAACGACTTAAGACGGTGACAATCAATTTATATTAGAATTCAATGTCAGTGACAAAGTGTTATTAAAAGTCTCGCCTTGGAAGGGCGTTGTTCGCTTCGGTAAGAAAGGAAAATTGAGTCCTTGATTCGTTGGACCTTTTGAAGTACTCGAACGAATCGGCACTGTTGCATACCTTTGCGACTGCCTGAGGAAATGCAAGGGATACATGATGTATTCCATGTTTCGAATCTACGTAAGTGTTTGACCGATGAATCGTTGGCTATGCCACTAAAAGACGTTGAAATAAATGAGAACTTAAAATTCGTAGAACGTCCAATTCAAATTGAAGATTCGAAACAAAGAAGTTAAAGAAAAGAACTTTGAAAATAGTGAAAGTAAAATGGGACTCGCGTAGAGGGCCCGAATATACTTGGGAACTCGAATCGGAAATGAGGAAGAAATACCCCCACTTGTTCGAGTAAAGCAATCTCGAGGACGAGATTTGTTTCAAGGTGGGGAGGATGTAACAACGTGAAAATTTCGAGTTCAGAGTATCAACTTTCCAAAGTATAGGGACTAAAATTGCCAAATTCCAAAGTTGAGGGTTTAATTTGAAAATTCTGTTTTCCTGACTCATCGCGCTACGCGATAAGTCTGAGGAGACACCCATCGCGTATCGCGATGGGGAGTCTGACACAGTGTGACACGTGTGCCACGTGGCACACGGTGGCACTATGTGCTGCCACGTGGCAACACTGCCGCCACGTGTTGCCACGTGGACCGGTGACTGCCATGTGTCGACACGTGGCAGACCTACCCTCTGTGTCATCAAGCCTATATCGCGATACGCGATAGGCCTGCTCAAGGACCTATCGCGTAGCGCGATGGGAGCCAATATTTTGCCTATAAATAGCGGCCAAGGGCTGCTCATTTTCATCATCCCAAACTCAGTTTTCACTTCTCTCTAGTCTCTCTCTAAAAACCCGACAATCATATAAACTATTTTCCTCGATAAGCGTGCCCGATCCTTTGTTTGTGTACACCGTTTCCTCGAAGTTTATGCCACCCTCCACCCTCAATCATCAAGAAGGCGTTGTTATGACAATGAGTCCCGAAAGACGTGCGGACGTGTGCTGAAGTCGGCATATCAAAGTTGATCAAGAAAAGTAAAGCGGCGTCGTAGTGCTGCTCAATTCTCTAGGGTTTCTATACGCCACTTAAGGTTAGGCGTAATATCGAATTCAATATAATTTAATATTATATTCAAGGATTAAGCCTTAAGTCGAGGATATACTCGATACCTCGATAAAAGAAAAGAAAAGAAAACATAACAAAGACATGAATAAAAGATTATTGAATATTGAGATAACATATATATGTGTGTAAGTATATATGTATATATTCTTTGTTATGAAATTATTATTTAATGAATAAGAGTATTCTTAAATAATAAAAGAAAATGATTACGTTTCTTGGAGAAGAAGAAACGTCGGGTTTTGAATATAAACTAAAGGTTTATAATTTACTTTTAAACTAAAGGTTTTTAAGTAAACAAAGAATTGAACTAAAGGTTTAATCGAGGATTGAGATATAAGACTAAAGGTCTTAAGCCGGATCGTGTATCCGACTAACAAATATTTATACTCGTATATAGGTGTGAGATAAAGACAGGGAAAGACCCTTGGACGGTGAGTGAAGCCGATACTAAAGAGAAAAAGTGAATACGCCCCCAAACTTTTACTTATTTAAAATGAGTCAAACTTGTTATTTGAAATTGTTTACAAGGAACTATGTGTTCCTAAAACCGTTATAAATAAGAGTATAAACCTAGCCCTAAGGTTGTGGTATACGTATGTCTGGATCCTTACATAGGTGTTACTATGCGATGTATGGGCATGATCGCACCACCCTTGGTCGTAGGACGCTCTCCTGCAGGGAGTACGACCTTATGTGTATATTTACGGGTACTTAACTAAGTCGAACGCTGCGGTGTTTGCTGAGGTGACCTAGCGTAGAGGCTCATATTTATAATGTGTTATTTGACTTTGTTATTCCTAAGCCACGTTGGGCCGAGGCAGGCGTAGTCTCGAGGGGTAATAAAGTAAAAGAATTATTTTTGCGTCAGCGTGTTCACCAGCATTCGTTGCTGACGTATTTTCTTACATTTTGCAGGTGACCAAAGTTAGAGCTTGGCATGACGAAGTACTATGATATCCGATGGCTCGGATTCTTTTTGTGAACTTAATGTTTTAAGGTGGTGGTTTTGTAAATATAAACAAATAACCTTTTGTTAACTTAAACGGGTGTTTATAATCCCGTCTTTTGAATATATATAAATGTTACATTTTCGATCCTTAAAGTTACATGAGACTTCCGCAAACTAACGCAACTCTGATTTATTTACAAACACGATACCAAGTTGTGGGTCGCACTCTTAGGCCCTGGAAGGGGGTGTGACACTTTAATAATAAAGAAAAGAATATGTTTCTTAGAAAAGAAAAAACGTAGGGTTTTATAAATAAACTAAAGGTTTATAAATTACTTTTAAAACTAAAGGTTTTAAAGTAAAAGAGATTTTGAACTAAAGGTTCATCGAGGTAAAGTTTATAAAATAAGACTAGAGATCTTAAGCCGGATTGTATATCCGAATAACAAATGGTTATACTCGTACTATATGTGCGAGATAGCAACGGGAAAGACCCTCGGACGGTGTTTGAAGCCGATCCAAATCGAAAAGGTGAATACGCCCCAACTTTTTCAAACTTGTTTTCAAACAAGTCAACGTGTTATATGAAAAACTTTACATGAGACTAAGTGTCTCTAAAACATTTATTAACAAGGGTATAAATACTGGCCTCAGGCTATCGTGTAAGTTTGTCTGGATCCTTACATATGTGGTGGGCACATCGCACCTGGTCACAATTACGCTCGCCTGCGGGGAGTATGACCATGTGTATACGTATAGGCACTCAACTAGTCGAAAGCTGCGGTGTTTGCTGGGGGAACCAAGTATAGAGACTTAAGTTTATAAATTGTATTGTTTTAACTTGATTATTTCTAAGCCACGTTGGGCCGAGACCTACGTAGTCTCGAGGGGTGATCAAGTAAAGAAAATATTTTTAGCGTCAGCATATTCACCAGCATTCATTGCTGACGTATTTTCTTACATTTTGCAGGTGATCAACGTTAGCGCTTGGAGAAAACGAAGTGTTCAAGATATCCGATGGCTCAGATCTTTTTGTTAAACATAATAAAATGATAATGGTGTTTTTTTTAAAACATGTAATCTTAAAACATTAAACGGGAAACTTTTAAATCCGGTCTTTTGAATATGTAAATATTACATTTTAATCCAAAGGTTTTTAAGTCTTCCGCTATTTAAACATAACTTTGATTTAATTACAATTATGGTACCAACATATGTGCCATATGCCTAGGCCGTGTTTTGGGGTGTGACAAGTGTTGGTATCAGAGCCATCGATCTTAGCGAATTAGGTATTACAAGATAATACATAAGCTTCGATCCAAGTATAGGAAAATTTCATTGCTTGTTTATTTAGGGATAAGATAGGCTGGTAAACCTTTTCTTCCCCTCCTCACTCTAAACCACCCAAAATGTTAGATGTCTTTCAAGAACATGATGGAGAACTATGTGCGAAAAGCAAAGGAGGCTGGAATTGCCGAACCACTATGCAAGGATAACATGAGTGAAGATTATTATGAAGCATTTTTCGATTAAGAGGTGGAACATGAACTAACCAAACCATTTCAATTCCCCGGTACTGAACAAAATCCGATCAATTTGCCCGACAATACACCAAAGCAAGGATATCAAGCGTCGAGACACTCAAGCTACCATCCGCCAAGCATACCCATGTACCATCCATCAGAAGTTCCCACATATCACCCATCAGAGATCCCCACATACCAACCATCAGAGATACCACCGTATTACCCAACTGGAGTTCCAACATACCTACCTCAAAATCCTCACCCATCATATGCTTTCCTCTCCAACCGACCAATCAAGGTGGAACCAAGATCTCCCTCATCTGACTGAATGCAATGCCATTCTGATCAACGAAGATGGCATACTGAAAGCTCTGCATTCGATTCTGTTAACTCCGAACCCAACAATGGGGAAGAACTATCCCGCAAACCCAAGATGAGAGTGATGATGCCATACGAAAGTTTCCAAATGCCCCCGATTGTGAAGGAGACTGCTCAACTGATGGAAGAAGAGGAACCTGAGGAAGACGAGGACCCTGAAGAAGAAGAGGATCCTGAGGAAGAATCTAAGGAAGAACCGGAAGAAGAATACCCTGATAATCTCAATGAAATGTCAACACCAATGGAGGAATCACTCTCTTCCCAAAACCCAAGCTATGGTTATGTTGATCCTTATGTGAAATATCTCGAGAAACTCAAGAACCAAGCTTCATCAAGTTTTCCACCTTTTCAAGGCATGATTCCGACGGAAGAAGAGCAAGCCAATGAAATTCGAGAACAAAACGAAGCTGCTGAAGCTTTCTTCCACTACTCATCCGATGTGACCGCATCTCCGTATCCAGAACCAAAGAATCATTATGACATGGTGATGATGGGATACCGCGACCCACCTCCAAGATATGGATACTCCAATGAGATCCCACAGTCACAGGAAGAACACCTGGACCGAGCATTGCATGAGACGGACGATTTGAGGAAGAAGATAGCCGTTGATGGGAAGAAAAAGAAGAAGATAGGAGAGACGCTTCTTCGGAAATGCAACAAGTTAACCAAGGTGGTGAGAAAGTTTATGAGAGATTGAAGAGACGATGATGAAGGATGTGATGTGAAGTTGTGTATGTTAATGTAATCTTATGTGTTATGTGAAAAATGTATAATAAAGAACATTGAGACGTTCTTAAGTAAAGATAGGTTTATATATATATCAATCAAACGATATATATATATATGTTGTAAAATAAATATATATATCATTTCATGATATATATATCTTCGTGAAGTAAAATGTTAAGAAAAGAAATTTGTAACATTTCAGATATAAAGAAATATTGAAAAGAGAAAGATAATGTCTCAACAAAGTAACAATATAGAGAATGCTCGAAAAGAAGAAGAGATAAGAAAAGAACAGGGGAAAAACCCTGAGAATAAACAAGATGAACCAATTCCTGATAAATATATGAGTCAAATACAAAGAATGATAAAGGATGTGGTTAGAGAAGAATCTATGGCTAGATCTCAATCAAAACACTCTAAGCATTCTCAATCTGTTAATCTTTCCCATAAATCCGTTAAAAATCTCGACCTAAACCATCCCATGTTGAGGAGAGTGTTCATGAATCGAATGCTGATGGTGGAATTCATCAAGAGTTCAAGAAGTTGAATATTGGTGGTTGTTCTTTCAAAGATTTCAAGTATTTTGGGCCAAGGAATTTTATGGAGATAAGGGAGCTATCACGACTGTTGGATGGCTCGAGGAGATGGAATCGATCGTCATAATAAGCAAGTGTTCGAATCAAGAAATAATACAATACTCCCCCCAGATGTTCAGAGGCGAGGCGTTGGAATGATGGAACACGCTAATATTGAGCAAAGGACGTCAAGTGCTATACAACCTGTCATGGGAAGAATTCAAGGCGATGCTGATGGCGAAATTTTGTCCGATGCACGAAACCGACCAAATTCAAACTAAGTTTCTTAATCATAAGGTCGTAGGGACAAATCTCCGAGAATACAACACAAAGTTCCATGAGTACTGCCGGTTAGTTCCCCAGCTGGTTAACCCTGAGTTCAGCAAAGTTACACGATATATATAGGGATTGCCGCGGGAAATCCGCGACATGGTGAGGTCTCATTTACCTCAAACTGCTAATTCCGCAATGGAGTTGGCTGGTTACTTGATGAGCAGTCTGGTACGCAACAAAGAGGAGGATAATAAGGTGGCAACAACAAACACTCAAGGGAGAACAGGAGGAAGCACCAATTACAAGGGCAAAGGCGCAAATCAAAGCCGATCTGGGTTCAACTCAAACGCTCCATTTTGTAAGATTTGTCAGAAGCGCCACCGAGGGCAATGCCGACATGTTTTAGCAACTGTTTGTGAATCATGCCAAAGACCGGGCCATGATGCGGCTGACTGTTGGAAGAAAAAGATGACATGTTATAATTGCAATGATATGGGGCATCTAAGTTTCGAGTGTCCGAAGAACAAACCCGCAACTGGTGGTGCGGGTGGAAGTGGTCAAAACAAGAAAGAAAATGAAGAGTCTTTGTACTTGACACTAAAAAGGCCGCTGACATGCCGGAAACCATCACCGGTACGTTTTTAATCAACGACACCTATGCTAGAGTTTTGTTTGATTCAGGCGCCAATTTAAGTTTTATAGATTATAGCTTTTGTAGTCTATTAAACGAACCTTTAACAAAGTTAAATAAAACTCTAAGCGTCGAGACTGCTAGTGGCGAAATCGTTAAAATCTCCGAAGCCCTTGAAAATGGAAAAATTCTCTTAGCTGGTTATATTCTGCCTATTCAAATGTTGCCTATGACTCTTGCAGGTTTTTATATTGTACTTGGTATGGATTGGTAATCCGATAACCATGCTCGTATCATTTGTAATAGAAAAACCGTCGAACTTCAAGCCCCCGATAAACGAACCATTCGAATTGAAGGGGACAAAGACGATGGCCAAGTTAGCATAATTTCCATGATTAGGGCTAACAAATGTTTAAATCAAGGATGCTTAGCATTCGTGGCCTACGTCACTGAAGAATCCAAACCAAAGGAGATAAAAGACGTACCTGTAGTCTCCGACTTTTCTGATGTCTTTCCCGATGAACTTCCCGGAATTCCTCCCGATCGTGAAGTAGAGTTTATGATCGATCTTATTCTCGGTACTGCTCCGATCGCAAAGGCACCATATCGTCTTGCTCCGACCAAAATGAAGGAACTAAAGAAACAACTCGACGAGCTTCTCTAGAAAGGCTTCATCCGACCGAGTTTATCACCATGGGGAGCGCCAATTCTATTCGTCAAGAAGAAGGATAGATCTATGCGTATGTGTATCGACTATTGAGCATTGAACAAAGTCACAATCAAAAACCGTTATCCACTTCCTCGAATCGATGATCTTTTTGACCAACTTCAAGGTGCTAGTTTCTTTTCCAAAATCGACCTTCGTTCTGGTTATCACCAACTCAAAGTTCAATCCGAAGATATTCCGAAAACCGCTTTCCGAACAAGGTATGGCCATTATGAGTTCACCGTTATGCCATTCGGACTTACTAATGCGCCAAACGCGTTCATGGACATGATGAATCGAATTTGCAAGCCTTACTTGGATAAATTTGTTATCGTATTTATCGACTACATACTTATTTATTCTAAGTCTAAGGCTGATCATGAAATCCATCTTCAAACTTTACTTGAAATACTTAGAACCGAGAAGTTGTATGCCAAGTTCTCAAAATGCGAGTTATGGTTGCACGAAGTACAATTTCTTGGACATGTCATAACTATAAATGGTATTCAAGTTGATTCCGCTAAAATCGAAGCCATCTAGAAGTGGGAAATTCCAAAGTCGCCAACCGGGATCCGAAGTTTCTTGGGTTTGGCTGGCTATTATCGAAGGTTCATTGAAAATGTTTCTCGTATAGCCGTTCCCCTAACTTCTTTGACTAGCAAAAATATCAAGTACGAGTGGGGAACAAAACAACAAGAGGCGTTCGATATACTCAAACAAAAACTCACCCAAGCACCTATACTGGCCTTGCCAGAAGGTACTGAGGATTTTGTTGTCTTTAGTGACGCGTCTCATTCCGGCTTGGGATGCGTACTAATGCAACGCAAGAAAGTAATCGCATACGCCTCTCGTCAACTCATGGTGCACGAAAAGAACTACACAACTCACGATCTAGAGTTAGGCGCCATTATCTTTGCACTTAAGATATGGAGGCACTATCTCTATGGAGTAAGATTTATCGTGTATATCGATCATAAATGCTTAAAACATATCTTCGATCAAAAAGAGCTTAACATGCGCCAACGACGATGGATGGAAACTCTCAACGACTATGACTGCGAAATTGTCTATCATGAAGGCAAAGCCAACGTTGTGGCTGATGCATTAAGTCGTAAAGAACATGAGAAGCCAAAAAGAGTCCGAGCGTTGTGGCTAGAACTTCAAGTTGATCTACTCGAGCAAATCAAATATGCCCAAACTTAAGCGATCAATGAAAACCAAAACTCTGACGAAAAGCGTAACGGCACTATTGACTCGCTAGTCAAGGGTGACGATGGTATCCTTAGACTCGGTAATAGGATATGGGTACCAATCGTTGGGGACTTGCATGAGAAAATTATGAACGAAGCTCATAAGTCCAAATACATGATGCACCCCAGTAGTGACAAAATGTACCAAAATCTCAAACCGAACTACTGGTGGAATGGGATGAAAAAGGACATCGCTTCGCAAGTTGCGAAATGTTTAACTTGTTTGAAGGTCAAGGCTGAACACCAAAAGCTTTCAAGACTGCTTCAGAAACCCGAACTTCCCGTATGGAAGTGGGAGTTAATCACCATGGATTTCATTACCAAACTCCCTAAAACGACTCGACAACATAATGCTATTTGGGTTATCGTGGATCGATTGACAAAATCCGCGCACTTCATACCCATCAATGAATCGTACTCAATGAATAGACTAGCACGTATTTATGTGAACAACATCGTTGCTTTGCATGAAGTACCGCTATCTATAATCTTTGATCGAGACAGTCGTTTTACGTCTCACTTTTGGAAACGCTTCCAACAAGCCTTAGGCATAAAGCTAAATCTCAGTACCGCCTATCATCCACAAACTGATGGGCAAAGCGAAAGGAAAATTCAAACGTTGGAAGACATGCTTCAGGCTTGTGTGATTGACTTAGGTGGAAGTTGGGATGACCATCTACCCATAATGGAATTTTCGTATAATAATAGCTATCACACAAGTATTCAAGCCGCACCATTCGAGGCGTTATATGGTCGTAAATGTAGAACGCCCGTGTGCTGGTCTGAAACCGGAGACAATCAATTATCTGGACCCGAGATAGTCCAAGAAACCACCGACAAAATTCTTCAAATCCGAGAACAATTTAAGACGGCACGTGATCGCCAAAAGAGTTACACCGATGTCCGTCGTAAGCCGTTGGAATTTAATGTTGGTGATAAAGTTCTTTTGAAAGTCTCGCCTTAGAGAGGCATTGTTCGCTTCGGAAAGAAAGGAAAGCTAAGTCCTCGATTCGTTGGACCCTTCGAGGTACTTGAACGAATTGGCACTGTTGCATACCGTTTGCGACTGCCCGAGGAAATGCATGGGATACACGACGTATTCCATGTTTCAAATATGCGAAAATGTTTAGCCGACGAATCTGTATCGATGCCGTTAAAAGATGTTGAAATTAATGAAAACATAAAATTGGTTGAAAAACTAATTCAAATAGAAGATTCGAAAACAAAGAAATTGAAAAGAAGAACATTGAAAATTGTTAAAGTTAAATGGGACTCACGAAGAGGGTCCGAGTATACATGGGAACTCGAATCAGAAATGAGAAAGAAACACCCCCACTTGTTCTTGTAAAGCAATCTCGAGGACGAGATTTATTTCATAGTGGGGAGGATGTAACATCGTGAAAATTTCAAGTTCAAAATGTCAAATTTGTAAAGTCTAGGGATCAAATCTGTCAAAATCCGAACCCTAGGATTTAAAGTGAAAATTCTGTTTTCCTGACCCATCGCGTGTCAGAAGAGAGAACCATCGCGTATCGCGATGGGTTGTCTGACAACAAGGCACGTGGCCTGCCACGTGGCACACCGTTCGCCACGTGTCCCGCCATGTGGCAACACGTGGCACGTCGTCCGCCACGTGTCAACACGCGGCACACCGTCTGCCACGTGGCGACACGTGGCAGACCTATATTGTGACTGGCCAGAGCTATGTCGCGATACGCGACGGGTGACCAGGAGGCCATCGCGTATCGCGACGGGCTTCCAGGTTTTGCCTATAAATAGCAAGTCCGGGATTCACATTTTCTCATCCCAAATCCAGCCATCCAATCTCTCTCTAACATCTCTCTAAGATCTATCAATCACACCATCGATCCACCTCGAAAAGCGTGTCCGATTCCTCGATTTCCATGTTCGTTTCCTCAAAGTTTGTGCCACATTCTACCAACGTATCAACCAAGAAGGCGTTTTTTATATCCGACACCATGGTGATTAGTCTCGTAACGCGTGCCGACAAGTGGTGAAGTATTGGTGTTTGTCGTTTGGCGTGCCAAGGAAAGAGTAACAAGATGAAGTGTTGATCGAGAAAGAAAAGAAGGTGAAGCGGCATTGGAGTGCTGCTCGAGTAGTTAGGGTTTCCATAAGCCAACAAAGGTAGGTGTAACGCCTATAAAAATAATAATAAAATATTATAAAAGGCTTAAACCTTAAGTCGAGGTTATACCCGATACCTCGATAAAAGAAAAGAAAATATAACAAAAAAAGAATAAAAGAAGAAATTATGAATAATTATACATATGTATATATGTGTGTAAGTATATATGTATACATTCTTTGTTATAAATATTATTTAAGGAATAAATAACTATTCTTAAATAATAAAGAAAAGAAAAGAATACGTTTCTTAGAAAAGAAGAAACGTAGGGTTTTATAAATAAACTAAAGGTTTATAAATTACTTTTAAAACTAAAGGTTTTAAAGTAAAAGAGATTTTGAACTAAAGGTTCATCGAGATAAAGTTTATAAAATAAGACTAGAGGTCTTAAGCCAGATTGTATATCCGACTAACAAATGGTTATACTCGTACTATAGGTGCGAGATAGCAACGGGTAAGACCCTCGGACGGTGTTTGAAGCCGATCCAAATAGAAAAGGTGAATACGCCCCAACTTTTTCAAACTTGTTTTCAAACGAGTCAACGTGTTATATGAAAAACTTTACATGAAACTAAGTGTCTCTAAAACATTTATAAACAAGGGTATAAATACTAGCCTCAGGCTATCGTGTACGTTTGTCTGGATCCTTACATATGTGGTGGGCACATCACACCTGGTCACATTTACGCTCGCCTGCGGGGAGTATGACCTTGTGTATACGTATAGGCACTCAACTACTCGAACGTTGCGGTGTTTGCTGGGGGGAACCGAGTATAGAGACTTGAGTTTATAAATTGCATTATTTTAACTTGATTATTCCTAAGCCACGTTGGGCCGAGACCTACGTAGTCTCGAGGGGTGATCAAGTAAAGAAAATATTTTTAGCGTCAGCTTATTCACCAGCATTCGTTGGTGACGTATTTTCTTACATTTTGCAGGTGATCAAGGATAGCGCTTGGAGAAAACGAAGTGGTCAAGATATCCGATGGCTCAGATCTTTTTGTTAAACATAATATAATGATAATTGTGGTTTTTGTAAAACAAGTAATTTTAAAACATTAAACGGGAAACTTTTAAATCTCGTCTTTTGAATATGTAAATATTACATTTTAATCCACAGGTTTATAAGTCTTCCACCATTTAAACGTAACTCTGATTTAATTACAATTATGGTACCAACATATGTGTCATACGCCTAGGCCGTGTTTTGGGGTGTGACATATATCAACATGGGGGTCAGACTGCTTTTCTACTTTTTTATGTCGATGACATCGTACTCACGGCGTCACATTCGAGTCTACTTAATAATATTATTTCCCGTTTGTCTGCGGAGTTTGCCATGACTGACCTTGGACCGTTACAACATTTTTTGGGCATCACAGTTACTAGAGATCATCGTGATTTGTTTTTATCTCAGGCTCAATATGCGCGTGACATCCTACATCGAGCCTGCATGACTGCTTGTAAGCCATCACACACACGTGTTGACACCACGTATAAACTTAGTGAAACAGAGGGAGAATTATTACCAGATGGTTCGCTTTATCGAAGTTTGGTCGGAGCACTTCAGTATCTTACATTTACTCAGCCTGACATATCTTATGCAGTTCAACAGATTTGTTTATTTATGCATGCTCCTCGGGACTCTCACTTGACATTTATGAAACGAGTTCTACGGTACACTCATGGGACGATAGATTATGGTATTCGCATCTCGGCTTCCCCCCCCCCCCCACTCACTCTCTTGTGGCTTACTCTGGTGCTGATTGGGGCGGCTGCCCGGACACACGTCGGTCCACCTCGGGTTACTGTATTTTCCTCGGGGATAATCTCATATCCTGGTCGTCTAAACGTCAGCCAACCATGTCGAGATACAGTGCCGAAGCCGAATACAGGGGGTGGCAAACGCGGTTGCAGAGGCTACTTGGATCCGAAACCTGCTTCTTCAGCTACACACGTCGATCACTAAAGCAACAATCGTGTATTGTGACAATATTTAAGCAGTCTATCTGTCAGGGAACCCCATTCAACACCAACGCACTAAACATGTTAATGGACATACACTTTGTGAGAGAAAAGGTTCAAATCGGTCATATTCGAGTTCTCCATGTACCGTCCTCTCTTCAATATGCTGATATTTTCACGAAAGGACTACGTACCTTGACACTTGTTTGACACGTTTCGAAACAGCTTGAACGTCACGTCCTGCACACGCCCAAGCTGAGGGGGAATATTAGTAGAAGATATCATCTTATTTATTTGAACTATATTGTTACTTAGGTAGTGCTAGTTTGTTATGGTATCTTGGGCTATATAATGTAATGTATTCTATATGAGAAAGGGACATACGATTACTTTCAAGAAATTGGTTTTTAAAACATTATAAATAACCTTAATATTCTTATCATTGTAAAGAAACACAAAAATGAACTTACTAAATAATTCTAAACTCTTTTACGAAACAACTTTCAACTTTCACTTTTTTTTCAAAACGACATGTATAACTCTTGATGACATGTTTTCATGATCAACTTCGGATATGTATCTTTCATAAATGAAAATGATAGAAAGACTAAACAAATGATTACTGATCTTTCAATTGTTGTTGTTGTATTGTTTCTGTGACATCTCGAATCAATGAAGTCACATTTTCATAAGAAGATCCACCTTCCAACATTGCTTGCTTAGCCATTATTGCTAGCTCACTAGCCCTTGTTCTTCTTTGTTTTCCATCTTCATCATCTCCCATCAAACATTCAACTGCAAACTTGATATCCTCCTTCTTCACCAACACTCCAACCTTCTCTTCCTCCCCGACCATAACCGGAATCTTAACACCAATCCTAACTCCAATATTCAAAATCTCGACTATGAAAGTTTCGTTTAAAAATTGGTCCGAGAAAAATGGCCACGTGACCATTGGAACCCCCGCACTGATTGCTTCCAGTGTCGAGTTCCATCCACAATGACTTACAAAACCCCCAATGGCACAATGTGACAATATCAAGACTTGTGGGGCCCACCCATGGACCACCAACCCGCGGTTCCTTACTCTATCTTCAAACCCTTGTTCCGAAAACCATTTCTCAAGTTCCTCGGGTTTGTTTCTTACACACCATATAAACGGTCGGTTTAACGACTCGAGTCCTAGCCCGAGCTCAATCGCTTGTGCTGTAGAAACACGCGAAAGACTTCCTAAACAAACGAATAACACCGACCCCGGGTCCCTTTCATCGAGCCACTTCAAGCAATCGTGCTCGTTGATCGCAGCCTTTTTCCCTCTCTCGGCTAGGTCCGACCCGGTTTTGTTGCATAACGAAACCGGGCCGACACACCATATTTTCTTATCTTTTACTTTTTTGTATTCCTTTACATATTCGGGTTCGAGTTCCTCAAAAGTGTGAACTATAATCCCGAATGCGGCATTCTCCGCTTCGGCAACCCGGACCCAAGTCCCCATGTCCTCTTCCGAGACCCCTTTCGACCAACCCGTTATTTGAACTTTAGTAACCTCAACCCGATCGGGCAAACCGGGTATCACAACCCGCTCGGTATCCGATTCAACCGATCCCAATAATTTGGAAGTGACGGCAGCATGCAAGCACAACAAATAAAAACATCCCGGACCGTTAAACACGAGCCGCGGGATGTTAAGCCGGCGCGCCACATACGTAGTCCACGGGAACCAGAAGTCGGATATGACACAATCCGGAGGGGGGCAGAGCTTGCGGAGCATTTGCTCCGCGGGTTGTTCTAACAAATCCAAGGCAGCAAAGAGCTTTTTCCAATACTCGAATGACGGAAGTTTGTCAAAGCTTTCGCACCCTTCGGGCAAGCCAACTTCGGCTAACGGGAGTTGGAGCTCGAGTAACCGAATCTTGAGGTTCACCTCGTTGGCACGGGTTATAACCGGTCGAATTCGGTTGGCTTCAAGAGGTGTGGTGACTATGGTGATTGTAGCACCACGTTGAGCTAGTATTCTAGCTATGTCAACCATGGGTACCAAATGACCTTGAGCCATTAGAGGAAATAGAACAAAATGAAGGTCAGTACCCATTTTTTTTTATTTTTTTTTTTTTGAGTTATGAAATCTAAGGCAAAAGGTTTATATATATGTAGTGTGAGGATGGTTTTATGAAAATGTTATCTCATGAGTATGTGGTTATATTGTACCAGTCTCGTTAAAGATAGGAAAATATATTAAAACGATGTGGGAAATTGCCAACCACCACGTGTGGTGTGGTGGTACCACATCCAATGTTGAGAATTCGTATGAGAATTTGTTTCTAACATATAGAGATTGCTAGAACTTGCGGGGGTGTTAACTAGAGGTATGATAAACTATATTTTTGGTGTTAATATACAACGAATAAATTAAAACAAAATAGTTATTGATTAATGTAGTGGTTTGAAACCTGGATCTGCCTGGCTGGTCGGACCGGGACCCGATACCTATAGTGGATCAGGTCAGGGTGTTTGACCCGTTTCTAAAAACTCGGTCAGGTTTTTCGGGTGGCTGTCGGCCCAGAATCCGAGTGAACGGGAAAAAGATCTTTTTAATTAAATAAAAATGATGTGGACATCAGGAATTGAACCCGGTGCATGACCTAGAATAAGTATTTTTGAATACTCCACTAACCAACCAACCTACCAACCAACCAAACTACATTTATATTAGTATAGAAGAAATATAAATCCTATATATTTAAAAAAATATGTGTAAATGCACAAGTTGGTTGTTATTATTTTTAATAATCTCAGATTAATGTGGTTGACCGATAAATAGTTGTCACAGATCCCAACTTTCAAACTGTTTGTTTTCATTGCCCCCCCCCTTGTAAAAAAACTCAACGACGTTAAGTTTTTTCCAAATTTCAATTTGATGTTTTAGGGATTTCCTTCGGAATGAGGATACAAGTCGATTGATGTAAAACTTACCTCAAAACGGTAGTCCAAATGACTAAAAGATGCTTCAATTTCGGTGTGTACACTTTTAATCAACAAAAATCAAGTTGTTTGGAGCACCATTTCGTGGTAAGTTTTACATCAATCGATTCATATCCTCATTACGATCGAAAGCCCTAAAACATCAATTTGAAATTTGGAAAAAAAAACTTAACGTCATTAAATTTTTTTAACAAAGGTCCAATGAAGACAAATTATGTGAAAGTTGGTACTGGTGACAACAATTTTTTCAGGTTGAGATTATTATCGGCCAACTGCATTAAGTTGAGATTATTAAAATCCAATTCGCCTTATTTTTTTATATTTATATTTTTTGTATAATATATATATATATATATATATATATATTATTAATGACATCATCCGGGTCAAACACCGGTTCACCCTCTCGTGTCGGTCCGACCTTTGACCAGGTAAGGCGTCCGGTTCGACATTCGGGCCGAGTCTGAAAACATTGAACTAATGTCTTTAGATTATTAGAGACAACAATATATTATCTTATGCTCGATGGAAGTATGATACTCTTCCTTAGGACCGTTTAAAGAAAAACCACGAAACAACGTATCACCAAAGACTTATTGTACAAGCCAATGCTAATTCAAGGTTACACTTAAACAACACGGTAATTCATTGAGGCTACTCCACGGTTTTGTTCGCCATTTTTCCTTCTCATTTATATGATACCGAATATATCGTTGTGTTTATATTTATCTATATATCAACATAAACTTTATTCATAGTAGAGCCTTAATATTTCCCACCCCATCAACAAACTCACTGCAATGTGCAGGTTTACATTTACCCGTTCATATGATTTTATAATGAAAAAACAGCCAAACAAGATACAGTAAAATATCATTGAGCTTAAAATTAAAATCATAGGTCAAATAATCAAATTTAGATCTAAGTTGATCCGTTATTATTGGCATGATAGATTATTTGTTATGATCTGCCAGTGTGAGCCATGTCAGCACCACAACTATGCACACACCACATTCCTCTTCTACGAGGGCGTGATGGGCGTGTATAATTCATATATTAAAAGATTTTAATTTAATAGTTTTATTTAGTTCTTCGTGAAAATGTTAGTAATATAAGCATGCTTTTGATTTCAGGTTATGGTGCGTTAAAGATACATATTTGAAACTGTTTTGTGAATGCTATGGAGTCTCGAGAAGATCAAGAAGGATACGCGCGTGCATTGGATTAAAATAATAAAAGAAAATAAAAATATGCCAAATGAGGGCCTCGAGACACACAAGGAAGATAGTCAAAATCATCGAGACGCGTGAGGGAGTAAGAAATTAGAAAATACGAGATCGGCGATTTTGCCCACCGCAGCATGCGAAAGTTAGGAGATCTCTCATGACGCACACGACCTTTAATCTTTGTTTAGTTTTTATTCAAAATCCAAATACTCAAAAAGATTTTCCTTTGATGTCTAGTATAGTTTAATCTGTGTTGTTCCGAATTACACGGGTCTTGCTTGTTTGTTTTATGCAGGTCATCTTTGTAATGCACGCATCATACAAGACACTCACGAAAGTCATCACCTCTGCTATTTGACCCGTAGATAGAGAGAAAACAACCCGTCAAAACCAAGTCTTGCACATAACAAAAATTTCAGCATCACCTAAATCTCTAGTCAGCAAAATGGAAAATTTAGGTAGCTGAGACCAATCACACTCTAAACTAGTTATTTCATATCAAACATTACCTACTATCAATCAATCAATGTTTTTTCCCCTTCTAATAATACATTATAAATTTTATTGAAAATGCAGTTGCTTAAAAATTCTCGCAATCGATTTTACACATACTTGAATAGTGATTTTGAATGTTAACTAGTTGTGTAAAAATGTTTAATATTTTTTTTTCGAACGGTGACTTTCACAGTTAAGCTATCTCACTGCGCGAACACGTCGCGCCCCGCCACCCCACTCAGGCCAACTATGTTGACATGATCGGGATCCTCGTTGGTATCCAAGTTTGGCTTGGCGTTCTCGGTAAAACCCAGTTGGCTCACCCCGCCCGAAGGCACGACAGGTTTTAATGCTCTGGTAAAATCCGGTCGGAATCAGAATTCGAACCCGGGTCATCCATCATGTTCTTGGTCATTGGGGCAAGCCCCGCTGGTTGTAAAAATGTTTAATATTGATACTAAAAAGTTAAAAATAATTAATAAAAGTACCAAAGAAAATAGGAAGTTTGTTCATCACTAGGGTTGTCTCCGATAATTTAAATACCCCGGCCGAGCTGAAAAAAGGCCCATAAGCCCTAACAAGTAACCAAATATATAAGTTATTTTTTTTCAAATGACGATTAACGTTAATAATTTATTTAGTTTTTAAATTTAGTTTGGACCAAATAGATTATGGGTAAAAAGAAGTTATGGGTCCAATTTATGATTAAGATTCATACCTATTTTATAAATATATATATATGTATAAATAGTATATATACAAAGAAATGTTGGCCCCATAATGTATGTGCCTCGGCTGGTCGTCCGGCTTGCCCTACCCAAGGACCAGTAATCATCACACAACAACCACTTACACTTTTTTTTCTTCTTTATATAATTTTTTTTCAAATTCACTAGTCCATAACAAATGTCCTTTACTAGCTTGACCGTTGATACAAGGGTGCCACGACATAATCTTAAGTATATATAAATGAAACTTTTTTACATTCTTTAAAGCCATTAGACTGCTATATTAATAAATGGAGACTTCTAAAGTATTTGACCCGTATTTATGTATATGGGTCTCACCAAAGCTAGATTGCCCTTAAACATGTCATAGCATTCCATTAAATTAAAAAATAATCTCGTCATATATTTGATATAAAAATCATATAAAATAGAGATATACTAATAATTAATATCCAATTAAAAAAAGATATTATTTATAATTAAGAAATAACTTTATAGTAAAAAAAATAAAAGGGTCATGGGTCTCACCAAACCCACAACTTTTAAACCGGGTTATAACATCTCATTTATTTGTGAAACGCTTTCATCAAAAAAACGTTAAGTATATTATTAACTTCCTTATAATAACTAAAACTAAAAATCCAAAAAAACATATAAATATTATAAACGAATAATGTAAAACAATCCCTGTAATACAGGGAATAAAAACTAGTATATCTATACTATATATAACACACCAAACAAGGGCAAATTAAGACACCTGATTTTAAAAATTTTACTAGTGCTAATACATAAAGTACATGTGTAATTATGGGTAAATTTGACTTTTAAACACGACCCACCTAACTTACAAGTTTGCCCCCTCATCTTTGACCATATTCTTTTTTTAGTTTCAATTTTAAACCAACTTCTCACCCACGATTTTTAAACCTCAATAACTTTTTCATACGTTAATATTTTTGTAAAATTATTGCACCATATAAACGAGTATTTTATATTCTTTAATTTGAGTATAATATTGTTATAATTTTTTTAATTAAAAAAATCAATATGTTACGTAGGGGTGTTTAATGTCGGTTTTGATTGTTTTTAAGTTAAGCTTGTGAGCCCAACCGTTAGTACCCATCTTTTGTCATCCAAAACCAAAACTAAACCATTGAAATTGAAAGTCAGGCTGTTATTAACGGTCTGGTTTTCGTTTGGTTTGGTTTAACAGTTTAAGATTTGATAATAAAATTTGTTTAAAATGATTATTAATTTAACCGTATCATTAATTCCAACTAAGTCAAAATATGATAGTTAATATGATAAAGGAAGTAAAAATATCGGCTGAAAGTAAAAAACTCAGCCATGAATCTAAACCGATTACCGGTTTAAAACGGTTTCAAGGTTTTAAACCGAACCATGAACACTCATAATTGTTACGTGATTACTAGGGTCCGCGTTCAAACACCCGCTGCATCGCACGGGCACTCGTCTAGTAAATATATATACATAGGGGTGTGTTAACGTACAATAGGTACGCGAAATACGTTCAAGGTTAAAAAGCATAAAACGTTCAAGCCAAATTCCCACCTTAAAACGTTGAAAGATTAAACCTTAAAACGTTCAAGCTTAAACCCAAAAACGTTCAGGCTAAAAACTTAAAACGTTCAGGTTTAAATCCTGATACATTCAAGGTTAAACCCATCACTCAAAAAAAATTGATCAATTAAAGCTTCAAATTGATGATTAATTAAATCGATTCCAAAGATTAACCGATCAATTGGCTTCAATTTCAACTTCAATTCTTATAAGAAATTAAACAAAACTTGTGAAACAACAGGAGCGGCGTTTGTGTTTTTTCGGCGAGTTACCGGACCCTCATTGTCATCCGGTGATGGTGAAAGAGGTGTGCTAATGCCGGCAAGTGCTGGTGGAGACGAATTGAGGAAGAGGAACCGGAAGATGAGTGTAATTGTGATTTAGGGTTTATGAAAATCAACGTTATGCAATGTCGCGTAAGTAATGTACGATAAAGATTATTGTATTGAATCTTTTTGAATCAAATACAAATGAAATTAGCGTGCTAATTGTGTGAATCAAGTAGAAAAATTATGCACTTACATCATAAAGTAATTATGGTTTAATTACATAATTATTTTACTTGTATATATAATTACTTGATTATCACAATTAGCATGTAAATTTCGTTAATTTTCCCTTATATATAAAAAAGTAAGTTTATAATTTTACGTCTCTCTTCTAAGTTCTAATTTATCATTTATATATCGATCTTATGGTATATTATAGATTCCTTCTAGAAAAGTTGGCCACCATGTTTGACGCAAACGGCAAATCCCAAACAATCCAAATACAGAAGACAGCACGTCACTCTATGGACCATGGAGCATGGACAAGTACTTGTATATTTCTCACGTAAGCTCTTACCTCATTGTACCATATAGTTTAATAATTCTAGTCGATCCTGAGCTCGGATAGAAGAAATAATTAAGAGGTATTAGATCTGTGGGACTAGTGTCACGGATCAAATGTTGCTCGGTTTGCTAATAATTTTTCATGTACAAGTCACGCTCGAGCTTATCTTTGCGCAAAAATCTCTCACATATTTTTATAGGATGGACTAAGAATATACAAAAAAAGAAACACAATAATAAATAAATTTAAACACATAGGATGCAGAATTCTCATATTGGGATTTTGAAAGCTTGAGATTGAGTCATCACATCCTGTTATTTTCCCTTATCAAACGTGCATTTTTCGACCACACAAATTAAAACATTGTTCAAATACTCATCACCCATTCGATTGCACAAATCCATCAAGCTTCATTTTAAAAGGAAAAAAAAAACTTTTAACGGTTGCAACCGTAAAACCAATGCCAACTTCAGTATTCGATAAACCCTAAGGAAAAATGGCATGCTTTTCGGTTTACCGAACATTGAAGCTAGCGTTGGTTTTATCGGTTGCAACCGCAACCGTTGAAAGGTGTTTTTCTAAAATAAAGCTTATGAAGACGAATTTGTGCAATTGAATCAGTGCTGAGTATTTGAACAATGCTTTAATTTGTGCGGTCGAAAGAGAAACACTTGATAATGTAATAGAAGATTATGTAATGGCTCGATTTCAAACTTTCAAAAACCGAAGAGGAGAATTCTGCAACCCATGTGTTTAATTTTATTTATTATTGTGTTTCTATATTTGTTTTATTTACATAAACACAGTAAAAAAAATATTTGAAACGTTACCTTTGAGATTTTGTTCTAGATCCGACATGATATTAAGTTATAAATGAAAACTCTATTGAGTAACAATTGCATTTAGTTAAAACCATTACAGTTGATTAACAAACAATATATCTATACTATATATAATATAGGAGACAATGGCAAATTGAGACACTTGATTTTAAGTAATTTACAACCAATAATGCACAAATTCACAAAGTACATATATAAAAAATGACAAACTTGTCTTTTAAACACATAATGCATACGATTTATTTTAACTCTTTAAATATTTACATTTTTGCACCTCCAACTTTAGTTAACTTTTTGTAAATGAAAGAATAATTACATGTTTACCCCATCATCTTTAACCATATATTAACTTAAATTTCAACTTTAAACCAAATCCCCCCCCCCCCCAATTATAAACGACCATAACTTTTTCGTACATTAATATTTTTCTAAAAAAGTTACACCATAAAAACGAGCATTTTATACACTTTAATTTGAGTATGATATTGCTATAGTTTTATAAATTAAATAAATTAGTACGTTGGGTGTTCACAGTTGGTTTTGACGGTCCTATGTTAACCCGTGAGTCCACCCGTTAGTAACATCTTTTTGACGTCGAAAACTAACACTGAAACCACACCAATGACCGGTTTTAAGGGTTTAGACCGAACCTTGAATACCTAATACTCGCCGCATCGCGCGAGCACCCATCTATATATACATAGGGTAAGGATCGTAAGAAAACCCTTTGGAAATTGAGAACCATTTTGAGCCACAAAAAGAAACCTCTAAAAAATTATTTTAAAAAATTATAAAACGAAAAAAACCAAAATTCTTATACTTAATTCCGGTTTTATAAAAAAAAACTTTGTATTATGCACATGTGTATAATTTCATTTAATCTCTAGTTACGTAATGTACATATATGTACATTATCATTTACCTTAAATTATACATATGTGTATAAAAAAACATATATGTACATATTATACATATGTGTATAATTTAGCTAAACCGACAACTTTTTTTATAAAACCGGGATGATAAATAAGAATTTTGGTTTTTTTACTTTTTTTATTTTTGCGTTTTTTTGTTTTATGATTTTTTTTATTTTTTGGGTTTTTTGTGGTCTAAAATGATTCTCAAAGTTCTCAATTTCAAAAATAGTTCTCACATGATCTGATCATATATATATATAGTAGGGTTAATGTAAAAAACAATAGTTTTGTGAGAAGCAAAAGAATAGACATACACCATTGGATCTAGAATCTAGTGGTTGAGATTGATAGTTTCTAAAAGTTGTATAGTTTCCTATTTACATGTTATAGTGTCATTTTTAGGTGATGTACTTTATTTTAAAGATATCTCACACTTCTCACAAAACATTTGTTTTTTATTTGAACCATTTTCTATATATATTGGTATCATTTAAGAACTCTAAAAAAATTAAGAACTCTTAGGAACTCAAAACAACAAAAACTTTTTTAATTTTTTTTATAGATATTAACATTATTTAAGAGTAGTTTTATCATATTTTATATATAAAATACATATATTAATCACAAGTTTACATATGTGTAAAATTTATGTACCAACAAATTTATACAGGTGTGTAAAACAAAACATTGATATTTAAAAACACTAATTTTCAAACTTTTAATTGTAAATATAGCTATAAAAATGATAAAACTACACTCAAATAACATTAACATACAAATATTTTTATAAAAAACGTTAGTTTTCAAGAGTTCCTTCAAATTCTTAAATAATTTAATATTCTCATCCTATATATATATATATATATATATATATATATATATATATATATATGGTTAGTATCATTTAAGAACTCTAAAAAAGTTAAGAACTATTAAATTATATATATATATATATATATATATATATATAGGGTTAGTATCATTTAAGAACTCTAAAAAAGTTAAGAACTATCAGGAACTCTACACAACCAAATATTTTTTTAACTTTTTTTATATATTAACATTATTTAGGAGTAGTTTTATCATATTTTATATAAAACTTTTTAATTACATATATAAATAACAAGTATACATATGTGTAAAATTTATGTACTAACAAATTTACATATGTGTAAAACAAAACATAGATATGTATAAAAACTAATTTTCAAAATTGTAATCGTAAATATAGATATAAACAATGATAAAGCTAAACTCAACTAACATTAACATACAAAATTTTTTATAAAAAACGCTAGTTTTCAAGGGTTCTTTCAAGTTCTTAAATAATTTAACAGTTCTATAATGATACTCATCCTCTCTCTCTCTATATATATATATATGTATGTATGTATATATATATATATGTATATACACCATCTAAAAAAAGATGCAATGTATATACTATGAGTATGTTTGGCAAAACTAGCTGGTAGCTGTTAGCTGTAAGCTGGAAGCTGAAGGCTGGAAGCTGAAGGCTGGAAGCTGAAAGCTAGAAGCTGTTAGCTGTAGCTTTTAAATATTTAGGTGTTTGGCAGAGTAGCAGAAGCTTTTAATAAAACTAGCTGGGTGCCCACGTGGTGCGGCGGAATGGGCGCACAACCTAATATCAACCACATAATCAGTGTCGGTACATGATTCACCTGATGCAGTGCATACATAACCTAAATGTAGACGTGTAATTCATGGAAAAGCAGTAAGCTTGTAAATGATGTTGAAAATCAAGAAACAAAGCTGAAATATATAGTAATTTTCAAATAGATAATTTTTTAAACCAACATATTTTGATATGAATCCCTTTCTGAACATGCATTGTTTTAATATGAAATATGTTCTGACCTGACCCCTTTCGACTCAAAAGCGTACCGACACGAATCGAACTAATTTAACCATTTTTGTATCGACTCGTTCTGACCCTAATTTGGTCTTACACATGACTCAAGTTCATCTGACTCGACTCCTAATTTGGTCTTACATATGACTCGAGCTCATCTGACTCGACTTTTTACCGATCATAACCGATAATCACGTAGTATGTTAATTTCTTAAAGTTAAAGAAGTGTAGCAATATCATACTCAAATTAAAGAGAATAAAATGCTCGTTTTTATGATGTAATTTGTTTAAAAAATTATTAACGTGTAAAAAAGTTATGGCTCCAAAAAAAGTCATGGGGGTAGTTAGTTTTGAATAAGGGTTGAATGTGTAACTATTATATAAATTAACAAAAATTGATATAAGTTCAAGTACCAAACTTGTAAATTCAAATGTAAAAGCTTGTAGAGCTTTTTCTCAAACGCTACCTATAGTAGTGTTTCAATTTAGAGCTTTTTCTCATCCTCTAAAGGCTTTAAGCTCCTCTTACAAAACAATACTTTTTATTAGATAAGAGCTTTTTATAAAAGCTTGTACCTTAAAGCCCCTAAAAAGCTCCTAAAAGCCCTTTGCCAAACACACCCTATATATACTTGTCTTGGCTTCAAGGGTTATCCCGACTATTTGTATTAGAACCAATACACCGGCCCAAACACCCTAACCTTAACCTTCAGTCTTCCAGATATATCAGATATCTATGATGAGCAAATGGAATAAATAAACCTCCGCGAATCATCTCAGTGCAAAACCGTGTGTAACAACGAGCCAAAGCTCTGATACCACCTGTTAGAAATAAAGCGGCGCGCAGAAGTGAAACGACACACATATGCACAACAATAAACACACGTAAACAAAAATATAAACGACACAAGAATTTGACGTGGTTCAGTCCCTGCGAGGGGACCTACATCCACGGGCTGCAACTAGGTTTTTCTTATTAGCTTAGAACAACGATTACAATTACTTGATGGGTATATAATACATAAGATTAGGGTTAATTAAACGCAATTAGAAACCAAAACCGCGCCCTAATAAAACCGACCCAAAGGCCTTCACAACCCAGCACTTTCTTTATATATGATTATTTTCTTTTGTGTTTAAACAAAGACATATCATTGTAAAGGCATGAAGTATCTCACTACTTCTTATATCCACTTATCTTTCAGGAGTATATTTATGTACTTGCTCATGATCATGGTTTAAATGGATCGATTTTGTTAGAAAATGCAGGTTATGACAATAAATCCAGTTTACTAATTGTGAAACGTTTAATCATTCGAATGTATCAACAGAATCATTTTATTCTTTATGTTAATGATTCTAAACAGACTCCATTTTTGGGGCACAACAAGAGTTTTTATTCGCAAGTAATATCAGAGGTTTCTTCAACCATTATGGAAATTCCATTGTCTCTGCGATTAATATCTTCCCTAGAAAGGAAAGGGGTAGTGAAATCCGATAATTTACGATCAATTCATTCAATATTTTCTTTTTTAGAGGACAACTTTTCACATTTAAATTATGTATTAGATATACTAATACCTTACCCAGCTCATCTGGAAATCTTGGTTCAGGCTCTTCGCTATTGGATAAAAGATGCTTCCTCTTTGCATTTATTAAGATTCTTTCTCCATGAGTGTCATAATTGGGATAGTATTATTACTTCAAATTCAAAGAAAGCCAGTTCTTCTTTTTCAAAAAAGGGAAAACTTCCTTTTCTAGATCTTGATTCACGTAGAAATTCTGCAATTCTAGTCCTAGTTAACCCGGTGAGATTCGAATTCCCCCTGGCAGCATAGAATTACAACAGCCCTGCCAAAACCCCTGTATGGCTTCTTCTATTTCTCGATAAAGAGAAATATGACCAAGAGTGGTTCGAATATATATATAAAGAATTTCTTTTTTTATACTTCTTACTATTAGATAGTGTCCATAAATCTCATAATAGGTCCCCAAAGATTCATAGTGAATTTCGATAGGAACTTCTCTTGCAGCAATAACACGTTGATCTAGTCGCCATCGCAACCACAAAGGACTACCTAAATTGATTCGTTTTTGCCGATAAGCTCCAATTGCATCATAGGCATTACAAAAAAAGGGTTCTTTTTTTTTTTTTGTATACTTATAGTTATTATCTTCATTTTGACAGTTTCTACTATTACATGGATTATACCTATTTACACAAATACCCCGACGATTTCCACTCGTTAAGACATAGAGTCCACTAAGCATATCTTGAGTTGGTGCAGAAATGGGATCTCCAATAGTTGGAGACAAAAGATTCATATGAGAAAACATAAGTAAACGTGCCTCTGCTTGAGCCTCTAAAGATAAAGGCACATGAACAGCCATTTGATCCCCGTTAAAGTCCGCATTGAAGCCCTTACAAACTAATGGATGTAAACAAATAGCACGCCCTTCCACTAAAATGGGGAGGAATGCCTGGATGCCTAACCTATGCAGAGTAGGCGCTCTATTCAGTAATACAGGATGGTCATCCAGAATTTCCTGAAGTATTTCCCATACAATAGGTTTTTGTCATTTCCGAATTTGACTCTTAGCAACTCCTATGTTCGAAGCAAGATGTTTTCTAATTAGGTCACGAATTACAAATGCTATTCTGGGACTGTTAATACTTAATACTTGGTTGATTCTAAACATCCGTTCTGGGGATTTTGTAAAAGATTGGAAATCGGAAATCTTTGAATCCAAAATGAAAAGAAAGATTTTTTTTAATGGTCGAAGCAAGACTTCCCGATTCCTTTCTACTACTAATGTAATGTCTACTTATTGGGTCTTGATTGGAGATAATTTAACTACTGGTTGGGGGAAGTTCTTTCTATTTCTATACTGAAATCTACATATATAGACTCGCGAGAATCTCTGAGTGTTCAGGCATTCAATCACTATTAGATTGAGATGGATAATTTATAGAAAAAAACGTGAAAAATGATTCTTTTTTTAACCCCTCGTCAAAAGTATAATATACTATCTCCCAACTCCTTCAGAGAGACAATCGGGAAAGGGTACGGATTAGATCTGTAGGTTCCCTGGACGGATCGCACGAGATATCTCGATCTACTCAGGTGCGGAATCCCTGCGTAGGTCGTTACGAGCGTAGAAAACGAATCAAACAAACACACGAATAAACGAACACACGTTATATATTATAACTCAAACACGTGATGTAATATCACTGTTACAGACTCTCGTCCTCACGTTACAATGAACTCGATGAACAACGAACACACGAACTTTTTTTTTACAAGCTAATCCGTAACCTATTTAAATACACGACAACTTCGCCTGGCATGTTCAGGCGAAGTTGTCCATAACTTCGCTTAACTAACAAGTTCGCCTAGGCGAACTTGTTAACAACTTCGCTTAAGACATATATAAAACATAATTAACATTACAGACTCGATTACAGACACTAGACTATGAACTACTGACATTATGCACCAACAGACTCCCCCTTGGCAGTAGCTTCATGTCTTGATCTTCAAGCACGTGTCTTGTAACCTTCAATCTCTTTGTCTTCATGCATGTACTCCTTCTCTCACACATACCGTGACTACTCGCTGATATTTCCTCGCTTCGTCTTTCCAAGCAGGAATATAAAATATCTTCTTTTCATTTAACACCTGCAGATCAGCTTTCGATAAATTAACAAGATGCATCGGATCATACACTCTTAGCACTTCTTGTTCGTCTTCGTCTTCCATCACGGCTTCAGCAGTCTGGCAATCAACATACCACCATTTAAGGTTCTTCAACACATCCTTGGGCATTGTCTTCATCAGCACATCTTTAAGACACCGAATCGGTTTGTACTTCATTACCATCCAAGGTTTGCCATCTGCTCTCATTCCTCTTTCTTTATCTTCCACTAGCTTTCCCTTCTGTGGTGTAGGTTCCCTGGACGGATCGCACGAGATATCGCGGTCTACTCAGGTGCGGAATCCCTGCGTAGATCGTTACGAGTATAGAAGACAAACACACGAATACACGAAACACGTTATATATTATAACCGAACTCACGTGATGTAAATATCACTGATACAGACTCTCGTCGACTCGATCGACTCAAACACTGCTAACTGATTGATTAACGATTAACTATAAACCAAGCCGTAAGCTTGTATTTATATACAAGACAACTTCGCCTGATATGTTCAGGCGAAGTTGTCCATAACTTCGTTTGTTCAACAAGTTCGCCTAGGCGAACTTGTTGACAACTTCGCTTGTACAAAAACATAAATAACATTACAGACTCGATTACAGACACTAGACTATGAACTACTGACATTTATGCACCAACAGACTCCCCCTTGGCAGTAGCTTCATATCTTGATCTTTAAGCTCTTGTCTTGTAATCCTGTATCTTCACGCATGCACTCCTTCTCTAACACATACCGTGACTACTCGCTGATATTTCCTTGCTTCGTCCTTCCAAGCAGGAATATAGAATATCTTCATTTCATTCAACACTTGCAGATCAGCTTTCGATAAGTTAACAAGATGCATCGGATCATACACCCTCAGCACTTCTTGTTCGTCTTCGTCTTCCATCACGGCTTCAGCAGTCTGGCAATCAACATACCACCATTTTAGATTCTTCAACACATCTTGAGGCATAGTCTTCATTGGAACCTCCTTGATGCATCGGATCGGTTTGTACTTCATCACCATCCATGGCTTGCCATCTGCTCTCATTCCCCTTTCTGTATCCTCCACGAGCTTTCCCTTCTGTGGCTTTAATAATTCAAACTTCTTCTCTTTTATGCTTTCTTTCCACACGATCTTCCCAATCACTCTTGCCATGTGGTCGTCACTTCTATTTATCAGGCCCAACCTGGCCAAATCCTTCACCTCACATTCCGGCAACGTATTGAGAGATCTCAAGGTTCTCTTGAAGTATTGAATACCATCAAAACGCTTCACCACAAACAACTTTATCTGTTCATCATATATCCAACAGATAATTCCCTTCTTCGACTCAGCATAGCCTTTGATGTTATAACTCTTCTTGAACATGGCTGGAACAGCAGGCTTCTTGGTCTTAATAAACCAATGAGCACAGCCTTCCTTCCACCTAGGCTGCTCCTCCCACTCAGTCTCATCCATCTCAGTACCCATGTCGGCTTTCTCAACATCTGGGATCTCGTGTTCAACGTCTTTTTCTACTATCTCCCCCTCTTCTATCCCATCTTCAATCACAATCTGTGCGCCAATCTTCTCAATCTCCTCACACGGCAGCACATCATCATCAAACACATCATCATCTAGCATATCATCATCTAACTCTCTCAACGCATCAATCACATCATCTTCATCATCAACCATCACCACCTCATCACCACCAACTGCACCTGCAGACTCCCCCTGAGCTGTGGAAGTCCCAAGAGCTTGAGTAGTTCTTGGCAACTCACCACCTGCACCTTTCGGTGCATTGGGATCATCGTCTCTGTCGTTTCTCTTCTTAGTCCTTAACTCGTCGCCTCTACAGCCTGTCTCCCCCTGAGATGCCAAGAACGCCTTCATAGCATCTATAATCCTCCCATGCTCAACCAGGAGGGACGACTGTAGTTGATTTTCTGCTACAAGGCGTTGAATAGCCTGGGTCTGGATAAAGTTGATCCTTGATTGCTCTGCCACGACCCGCTCAAGTGCAGCTATTCTCTCCGAGTCTGAGATGGTTGCATCGAAATCAAATCTCATATTAGATGTATCTGGAGTATACTCAGCAGGGATTTCGAATGCAACTGGGACTTCAGAAGCAGTTGTGGACGTAACCGCAGGTGGTATCGTGACCGACAACCCTGCAGTTGCGACGACCGTCGACTCTACAAATTGTGCCACCACCTCTGAAGGAGTAAGCGTTGGAGGTGGTAACGACACAATCTCCGGAGTCGTCGTCTGTAGTGTAGTGGATGGGATGCCAACAGCTGATGTAGCCACCACAGGAACATCTGCAGCGCTTGTAACCTGTACAGAAGTAGGAACAATAGACATACCTGACAGTGCGGGTGGAGCAAAACGTATAACACGTGAAGTCTCTCCAGCTCCCATACCAGCACCTGTCCTTTCACGTCTCGAACGTCTGATCAACTTGTGTATGTCATCCTCTTCTTCCTCTGACTCACTATCATCCACCGTCCTCTTCCTCTTCCCTAACGTTCTCTCTCGTCTCACCATCATCCTTCTCGCCTCATCCATAACCTCGTCAAGATCGGAGTCAGCCACCGTTGTAGCTGCTCTAGTCACAATCACTTCCCTCACCTGTGCAGCAGAGACCTGCACTTCTTCATGTGGATCAAAACGATCCATGTCGAAGAAACCTTGGCCGCCAAATGCAGCATCAAGGTCTACATCCTCTTCAGCCGGCACAACAGGCGCAGCAGGTACAGCTTGAGGTGCTCCCGCCTGTCGTGGTTGAGGATCTCTGAACTCGTCCCCAGCAGCAGGAACATACCCCGGGTTTTTTAAGAACCCAAAGAGTGGAGTATGCCTTGGACGACGTTCAGGCTTGCTCCTCGCACTGGATGTACGGCATTGAGCAAAGATACGTTTGCTCACATTCTCCACGTATCTTATTGGGCGTCGTTGAGGCAAATTCGGAGCCACATGGTTCAAGATCATCTGGATGAATCTTGGATACATTATGAACCACTCACGAGCCATCGCCCTCCTCTGTCTGTCGATCTCGTAAAAGACCATCTGACTAAAACTATAACGTTTGTTATAAGTCAGCGCAGTCATTGCAGACTGCATGGTCGCACCCATACCGTCAGTGCCCGCCTTCCTCCCAGGCATGCATACTATCATAACGTGCATGAGGAAGCGCCAATGATCAAGTAGGAACCCCTTCCGTCTCTGGGTATCGCCCAATGGACCATAATAGCCCATTCTTAGAAATGCTCCATCACGAAACGGAGCCACAAACTCAGTCGGGTCGTCCCGAGTCTCCTCTCCAAAGCGTAACACCACCCGTATCTGTTCAGACGAGAACTGAACTTCTTGGTTGTTGACTGTTGCTCTCATGACCAGGGGCTCAACACGACAATCATACTCCACCGTCTGCCAGAAATCCTCGATATTGGGTAAGGATATCGGCAGAGTCGTCGTGATTGCGTGAAATATCCTCGAGCGTAGGAGGAAAGAAATGATCTCACGGTAGTCTTCAACACCGCTCATTTCCGGGTCTAAGGTGATGAACATGTTGTGACCCGGAAAGAATTGCCTCTGGTTATCACCGTCATCTCCTCCAGCACCTCCAGCACCGGCAACAGCAGCCATCTCTGCAACAAACGAACCAAGTTAGATAAACATTAAGACATAACACAAGTTCGCTTGTTACCATGAGCGAAGTTGTGATAAAAACTGTACAGGCGAAGTTAAAGTTGGGGCGAAGTTGGGAACAACTTCGCTTCATCTTTAAGTTCGTCTAATAATTGTAAAGTTAAAAGGATCCATGCGAAGTTAAAGTTGGGGCGAAGTTGGGAACAACTTCGCTTCATCTTTAAGTTCGCCTCATCACAACATCGCCTCAGGTGAATTTAAGTTTCAGGCGAAGTTGAGCATCAGGCGAAGTTACGGATAACTTCGCCTCAGGCGAATTTAAGCCCCAGGCGAAGTTACGGATAACTTCGCCTAAACCTTAACTTCGCCTGAATCTGAAACGGCGACAGTAAGGTTAATCGACATCCGTAAAACTGGTGTTTCGATTAACTTTGACGATTGAGGAGGCTAAAACACATGATATTAAGGATAACTAAACGACCAGTTTACTCATGAACACGTAAAGCAAGTTTTGAACTCGGGTTGAAAGATCGGTTGTTCGAGGTTATTAACCGGTTGTCGAAACAACCTTAGATTAACATCAATGAACATATAACATTTGATAAAAGAACCCAAACAACCTTTAGATCGGTTTGAAATCGAAGAACAAGATAACAAGTTTTGTATCTGTGTAAGGTCGCTGTGAAGACGAGAATAAATTCGCTGAGTTGAGAAAATAATGAACTGTTGACTCTTGAAAATCCTTATATAGGGGCAAAGTTATACAGGCGAAGTTACGGATAACTTCGCCTAGGCGAAGTTATCCACAACTTCGCCTGTTCAACAACATCGCCTATATTTACAAAATTTAACCTTATAATTTTAACATTTTTCAATCAAGTTATAAAACTTTCCTTTAAGAACTAAATGACACGATCAAGTCCAAGTAACCTGTTATAAAAGCATACAACTACATAAAAAGAAAACTTTTAAACAATTTAAGTATAAGGGATCAAATTTCAGTCTGGATAGGGACTCCTACGTTTTAGAAAAGATCCGAACAGGAATCATACTAAGTATGTGACTGTCACATAGATCGTGTTTAGCTGTATTATGACATAAAGAGACAGGTTGTAAGCAGGTAAATAACTTAAGATGGTTTTCATCGTTTCTGTGATACGAGTTAAGTTAAATTAAGTGGGCAACAACTCAGAGATTATGATGCCTCCTATCTATTCTCAAAGCGTATTTGGCTTTCCCCAAGTCACCCCGAATTGACTTCGACCCATAGTGTCTGATTAAGTTGTAAGTACTCTTCATCTGGTTCCCGTTCTTCTTCTTACTCTAAGATTAAGAAGTCTTGATATGTTGAACTCTAGAATGTTTCAATAACTCATAAGATTTTTTTTTTTTTTTTTTTTTTTTTTAATAAAAATTTACATAGACTTCAGAGTAGTAAACAACTGCAAGTCCCGAATCTGGATCATTGCAGTTTCTTGAAACGCTATCTTCACGGGAATCAGGACACACGCGGTCTCGTGTATGACTGGGTAATCGCTTTTCTGCCTATCATTCGGAAAGATATATATGAAGACATGCAAAACTCATAAGGAGTTTCCACGTAAAATCAAGTAGTTTTAGTTTGTATCACATCTACTTTTACGCACCATAAAAAGTTACAATGACATACAATGACTGTCCTAAAGCCTTTTAAGCCTAATAACTTCACTAGTTAAGCACACAGAATCAGTATATCTATCATTTTCCAAGGTTGGATCAATTTTCCGTTTAACATAGCAAACGTACTTCTTACGAAGTAGTAGACTTGAAAAATAATTACATTTCCCTAAAAAAAAATTTTGACTTCAATCGCCCCGATCAAGTCAAGTCGTCAGGTTAACGGCTATCCAGAAGATCCAATGGATCAGCTGGACTGACCACATACTAGTATGTGTCCTTCTAACTAAGAATGAACGACTAATTTAAGCGAAAAAATGAAAACTCATCATAAACCGCCCCGGTCACTTTCAGTCATCTGGTTAATGGCTATCCTCAAAATCTACAAGTAGAAAATGAGGACCAAAACATATCCGAAGACATGTCCTTCAAACTGTGGTAACCGACACACTTTTAAGCGATAGTGATTTTTTTTTTTTTTAATAACTTGAAAAACATGGTTACTCGGGATTGATCATCCCATTCAACTCAATAAGGTTTTGAAATCTCGTTTTGTCAAACGCTTTAGTATAAAGATCAGCGAAATTATCAAGCGTATCCACTTTTTCAAGCACAATCAGTTTCTTCTCAGCACAATCCCGTATAAAATGATGACGTATGTCAATATGTTTAGTTTTACTATGTTTCACGGGATTGTTAGTTACTGAGATAGCAGCTGTGTTATCAATGCAAATAGGTGTAAGTAAGAAATTCAGACCATAGTCGCGCAATTGTTGTTGAATCCAAAGAACCTGGGAGCAGCAGTTGGATGCTGCCATGTATTCTGCTTCACAGGTTGAAATTGCGACCGAAGTCTGTTTCTTGCATTGCCACGACACCAATCTGCCACCAAGAAACTGACATCCTCCTGTTGTTGACTTCCGACTCTGATTGCACCCACCATAATCAGAGTCTGTGTAGGCGACTAGCTCCAAGTCTCCTCCTCTCGGGTACCACAACCCCAGCTTCGGTTTGCCCTTGAGATACCGCAAGATCCTCTTCACACCTTTCATGTGAGATTCCTTTGGGTTTGCCTGAAAACGAGCACAAAGACAAACAGCAAACATTATATCAGGCCTAGAAGCAGTTAAGTACATTAAAGAACCTATAATAGCCCGATACTGAGTTGGGTCCACATCTGCATCACCGTCTGACTCAGCACCCAATTTGTGATTGACGCAGATAGGAGTGTCGAATAGAGTGCTGTCCTCCATCTTGAAGCGTTTGAGCACATCATGGACATACTTGGTCTGATGAATGAACATCCCATCCTTCTTCTGATCAACCTGCAATCCTAAAAAGAAAGTTAGTTCACCCATAGCACTCATTTCAAACCTTTTCTTCATGACGTCTTCAAACTCCTGACACATGGAGACTTTAGATGCAGCAAAGATAATGTCATCCACGTACACTTGCACTAGCAGGAAGTCGCTTCCTTGTCTCTTCACAAACAGCGTGCTATCTATCTGACCTCTTTCAAACCCATTTTCAAGCAAGTAGTCTGATAAAGTTGAGTACCAGGCACGAGGTGCCTGATGTAGTCCATACAATGCCTTGCTTAACTTGTACACGTGATCAGGAAAGTCTGGGTCAGGAAAACCCGGAGGTTTCTCAACATACACTACCTCATCAACTTTCCCATTCAGAAACGCACTCTTCACATCCAACTGAAATACCTTCATCTTCTTATAAGCAGCGAACGCCAAAAACAATCTAATGGCTTCCAACCTTGCGACAGAAGCGAACACTTCATTATAATCAATCCCCTCTTGTTGATTGAATCCTTTCACAACTAGCCTCGCCTTGTTTCTTATGATAATCCCTTTCTCATCTCTCTTGCACTTAAACACCCATTTTGTGCTAATCGCATGCACATGCTTTGGTTTTTCAACCAAATCCCAAACTTCCATTTTCTTGAACTGAGCCAACTCTTCTTGCATGGCTTCGACCCACGAGCTGTCCTTTAAAGCCATTTGATAATTTTTCGGTTCAATCTGGCTGATAAAGCAGGTGTACAAGCATTCGTTGATTATCCCTGTCTCCTTAATGCTTGTGTAAACACAGGTGTGCTCATCCAAGCTACGTCTTGTTTGTACACCGGAGGACACATCACCAATCACATTCTCCAAAGGGTGATCTTTATGAATTCTCGTGGTCGGAACAGAACCGACATGCAAATTGTCTTCCAAGTTAGAAGAGAGCTCGTCAATGGTTGTTTCATGCTGAGAGTGAAAAGGATTGATAAATTCTTCTTCAGTTGAGGCAGCAGGGGTATCGATAGTATTTGATGAGGAAGGTTGACATTTATCAATCAGCTGTCTTTGCAATAGATTTTCTTCCTCATCAAGGATCATATTCGTAGCAACTCTTTCTTCTTCTTCAGAGATATCTAAATCCGGTATGTTAAAAGACTTAAAAAGTTTAACATAGTCGAAAAACTCCGCAGGTCCGTTGCTTGGTTTTGGCGGTTGGTAACTTGTGATATCTGTGTTACACAACACCTCAATCTTGCTTGTCGATGTATTGAAGACACGTCTGTTGGGAGTCCCAACAACATAACCGACTAAGATTCCTTCATCGGCTACTTCACCAAATTTAGAATTTGTCTTCAAAATCGAACAAGGGGACCCGAATGGTTCTAGACCACTCAAGTTGGGCTTTCTTCCATGCATAAGCTCATAACACGTTTTACCCAGTCTTTTAACAGTTAAGACTCTATTCAGAACATAACAGGCTGTAGCAACAGCTTCAGCCCAAAACACCACAGGAAGCTTCGAATCAGCCAGCATAGTTCTGGCTCCTTCAATTAACGTTCGGTTCTTCCTTTCAGCCACTCCATTATGTTGCGGTGTATAAGGAGCGCTGTATTGGTGTTCAATCCCTCTCTGAAGACAGAAGATCTCCATCTCAAAATTCTTGAACTCTGTTCCATTGTCACTTCTGATGAACTTAACCCTTTTATCCATTACGTTCTCAACTTTGGTAATCAAATTTTTCACCATCTGAGCCGTTTCATCTTTTGATTTCAGGAAATATACCCACGAGTATCGTGAGTAGTCATCAGTGATCACCAAGCAGTATGAAGTACCTCCTAGACTTTTTGCATACACGGGACCGAAGAAATCCATGTGAAGCAATTCTAGAGTACTGGCAATTGAATTTACTTTCTTGGTGAGATGGGATTTCTTGTGCTGCTTTCCCTTCTTGCATGCTATACATTTATCTTCAAAATTGAAATTTTTCAAGGGAACTCCCAGCACAAGCCCATTCTTGACAATGTGGTTCATCTTCCGAAGATGAATGTGTCCCATTCTCCTATGCCACAATTCGGACTCTGTTTCACTCGCTTTTGTCAAAAGGCATGACTCTGCCGTGGCCATTTCAGTTGATCTCATATCCATAATGTACGTATTCCTATCACGAGGAGCCTTCATCAAAATCCACTCCTCTGGTATCTGAAAACCCGGTTTCAGCACGATCGCCTCGTTCTTTGTAAAATGAACGGTGTACTCCTTATCACAAATCTGCGACACACTCAGCAGATTGTGCTTCAATTCTTCTACAAAGTTGACATTCTCCAACGTCATCTTGCCGTTCGACACCGTTCCCTTTCCAGTAATATTGCCTCCACTTTCTCCGGCAAAACTTACTCTCCCTCCTTGAACAGGTTTCAAATCGTGTAACAAATATTTGTTACCCGTCATGTGCCGGGAACAGCCGCTATCCACAACCCAAAGATTATTGGCAGCCCTGTTCAACTGTTCCTGCACAACAAATCAAAAGATTAGAATTTTGGGACCCAAGACCAATTGGTCTTGGATCTATACATCCCAAACTTTGGCTTTCCAAAGTTAGTATCTCGGTAACTCCTGTAAGTCCCATTAGGATATCTCATTGAAGATTGATTGTAAGGCCTTCCAAACCTTTGAGAATTGAAAGAATTATAGCTTGTGGTTTGGTTATTAGAAGGGTAAAACTGAGATTTGTTTCTATGAAAACCCGAATTAGTCACATTTTTGAATTTTAAATGGTTTTCATTTTTTGGAGTATGATAATTACTATTAGGCCTATTCTCAGCTTTAGTAGGCCTTACACCTCTGAATCGCTGCTTCAGAGGGCAATTTGCAACAAGATGTCCTAACTGATTACATCTAAAACAACACCTATGCTCAACCTTTTTATCAACCGGTGTTTTAGATGTCGAGGCTATATTACCGCCCGTTCGTCTCACATATGGTGGGACGTACGGGTTGAGTGGAGTACTCTTTTTATTCATTTTATCTTTTTCTCCACTCTTGGGTAACACAACCTCCTCTTTTGCCTTACCAGACTCGGATGACTTATCCGAATCTGACGAGACTGGACTTTGATCAGAAATTTCAACACTTGAACCAGGCGAACTTGTTTCGCTTCTACTAACATTTGGTTCTTTAACAGTTACCTTAATTGGCACTGTCTGAGCAACCTCAAAATCAACAGATTTCTGAACACTAGGGTTAAAAGTGTAATTGTGATTGTACGGTGGTGGAACCTCATGATAACCGATTCCTCCTCTCTTAGAAGAGGAACCTTGATCACTAACAAGGTGATCAAGAATAGCAGAAAAATTTCTGAACTGCTCCAGTTTTCGATTCAGTTCCACCACTTTCACCTGGTGGTCAGCAATCTGTTTTTCTCTCTCAGCAATTAGTTTTGTCTTTTCTTCCAAAACCTCATAACTTAAATCAATCACTTCAATTTTTTCAGCAAGTTTTGTTTTTAAACTTTTCACATCTTTTTCACAAGCTTTTATTTTAATTTTATAATTATTTTCTCTTGATTTAATAAAGCGATGATCTTCTTTTAAGGTTTTAAATTCAGCATCCAACCTAACATACTGATCGGTTATGGTTGCTAGTTGCTCAGACAAGTTCTCACATTTTGAACAAGTAGTTTTAGAGCATACCTCGGAGAGCTTGTCATTAACGTCTGCCATAAGAGCCTTTTCTTCTCCGGCAGCCTTCTCATTTTCTTCTGTTTCGACCTTTGCCAAATTTGCCTGCTCGAAAGATTCTTTAGAAAGCAGGTTCCAGTTGTATTCTCCATCTGCTCTAGACATCATGGCACTGTAATCTTTTCTACCCTCATTATGCGGTGTAGACTTTCCTTGACTTCGTTCTACACGCTCATTCCTACATTCTTTTGCAAAGTGACCGTTTTGTTGACAATTGTAGCATCTTACCTTTGACTTGCCGAACCCTGGTCTTCCTCCGACAAACTTTCTACCGGTCTTATTCATAAACCTCTTCACCCTCCTCACAATCATGGCCATCTGCCATTGTAGATCCATTTCTTCCGTATCGTCAGCATCAATCTGATCGTAATCTTCATCCAACATAGCTGGATCAACAATCTTCCCTTGAATATAGTTCTCATAGGAAGCAATGAAAGAAGCATAGAGGCCAAACTGCTCTTCAGCAGACTTGACACTCATAGGCATCTTGGAGTAGTTGTTGCTGGGAGCATTTGAAGAGCAACTACTCTTGCTTGCCTGGGGTTGAGAACCACTAGATCCAGCTGCTACATAGCAAACATCCCCATTTGTGTTAACTGACACATGCCCCTCATGTGATGAGTTGGGGCCCGACTCTCCCTTCGAGTAGTAAGCAGCCGATTCAGTCTTTGATCCTGAGCTAGTGTTGACTTTAGCTCCATACATACTTGGATCTTGAACTTGATCCATAGATGTCTCCTTTCTTACCATGTTAAGCTCAAAGGTCCTGAGCTTGTTGACTGTCGTTTCGAGATCATAAGTGGGAAAGTCCTTGTCTTCCCTCATCAGCACAGTGTACATCTCCCATTTTGGTGGGAGAGCATCCAGAAGCTTCTCAACTATCTCTTCTTCTCGGTAGGAAATGGAATAGTTGCTCAATTCAGTCATCAGATGGTAGTATCGAGTGATAATATCATCTAATGATTCATTCTTCAAATACTTGAAGACTGAGAACTGGGTCTTGAGCAGTTTTATTTTTGAAGCCCGGATTCCTACATTTCCTTTAAATCTGCTCTCAAGGGCTTCCCAAAGCTCCCTTGCTGAAATGTACTTCCTAAAAGTATGAAGGATATCCTGTGGAAGAGCCATGGTAATAGCAGCATGAGCCTTGCTCTCAGCCTCATACATCTTCTTCTCTTCTTCTTCCATTTTACTATACTTCTTGATTTGGTCACGACCTTCATACTCCATAATTGGTGGAATATACCCATCCTGGATGCATACCCACATCTTCGCATCCTGGTATTTGACGTACTGTATGAACCGATCCTTCCATGCAACGAAACCGGTTCCCTTCAGCAATCTTGGGGCCTTGGTAGCCGACCCTGCTTCAACTTCCATCTTCACTAACTCAGAGATGTTGATCGACGACATCTTCCCCGAAAAGTAAGAAACCTGTAAAAATAAGAAAAAAAAAATTTTTTTTTTTTTTTAAGTACCGAAGGCGAAGTTACGGATAACTTCGCTTGAAGAAGGCGAAGTTGTAGAGAACTTCGCTGAAGAACTTCGCTGACGAACTTCGCTGATAACACTGCTGTATAACTTCGCTGATTAACTTCGCTGATTCTTAACTTCGCTTGAGGTAAGCGAACTTAAGAGGTAGGCGAAGTTGTAGAGAACTTCGCTTGAACTAGGCGAACTTGAGAAGGTAGGCGAAGTTGTGGATAACTTCGCTTAACCTTATATCTTCGCCGAAACCCTACGAACAGTGACGGCAACTTCGCCTGATGAACACGGACGTTTTTGAAGATCTGGAATCTGGATTTAACAAGGTTTTTGATGGTGCAAAGGCTTGAATACTGTGGTAGTAGGTAAGATTGACTTAGAAACACGAAAACACGTCCCGCGAATAGTTGAAACGGGACGAAATCTATACCCGCGTGAATATCCCGAACCTCACAATCGAGCAAACGCTCTGATACCAATTGTAGGTTCCCTGGACGGATCGCACGAGATATCGCGGTCTACTCAGGTGCGGAATCCCTGCGTAGATCGTTACGAGTATAGAACACAAACACACGAATACACGAAACACGTTATATATTATAACCGAACTCACGTGATGTAAATATCACTGATACAGACTCTCGTCGACTCGATCGACTCAAACACTGCTAACTGATTGATTAACGATTAACTATAAACCAAGCCGTAAGCTTGTATTTATATACACGACAACTTCGCCTGATATGTTCAGGCGAAGTTGTCCATAACTTCGCTTGTTCAACAAGTTCGCCTAGGCGAACTTGTTGACAACTTCGCTTGTACAAAAACATAAATAACATTACAGACTCGATTACAGACACTAGACTATGAACTACTGACATTTATGCACCAACATGTGGCTTTAATAACTCAAACTTCTTTTCTTTAATACTTTCTTTCCATACTATCTTCCCAATAACTCTGGCCATATTGTCGTCGCTTCTATTAATCAACCCCAATCTAGCCAAATCCTTCACCTCACATTCAGGCAAGGTATTGAGAGATCTCAACGTCCTCTTAAAGTATTGAATACCATCATATATTTTCACCACGAACACTTTTAGCTGTTCATCATATATCCAACAAATAATTCCTTTCTTTGACTCAGCGTACTCTTTAATATTATAACTTTTCTTGAACATTGTAGGTACCACTGGTTTCTTCGTTTTGATAAACCAATGAGCATAGCCTTCCTTCCACCTAGGCTGCTCCTCCCATTCAGTCTCATCATTTAACATCTCATTACCCATATCGGCTTTCTCAACATCTGGAATGTCATGCTCCACATTCTCTTCTATTATTTCACCTTCTTCAACATCATCCTCTATCACTATCTGTGCACCAATCTTCTCAATCTCTTCGACTGGTAGAACATCATCTTCACACATAAATTCATCATCTAACATATCATCATCCAACTCCTTCAAGGCATCGATCAACTCATCTCCCATCTCCTCGTCATCTACCATCACCACCTCATCACCACCAGAACCGCCAGCTGCGCCTGCAGACTCCCCCTGAGCTGTGGAAGTCCCAAGAGCTTGAGTAGTTCTTGGCAACTCACCACCTGCACCTTTCGATGCATTGGGATCATCGTCTCTGTCATTCTTCTTCTTTGTCCTGAGCTCGTCGCCTTTACAGCTCGTCTCCCCCTGAGATGCCAAGAACTCCTTCATAGCATCTATAATTTTCCCATGTTCAATCAGGAGGGACGACTGTAGTTGATTCTCTGTTACTAGGCGCTGAATAGCCTAGGTCTGGATAAAGTTTATCCTCGATTGCTCTGCCACGACCCGTTCCAGTGCAGCTATTCTCTCCGAGTCTGATAGGGTTGCATCGAAATCGAACCTCATGTGAGATATGTCTTGAGAATACTGAGGTGGGATTTCACATGTAACCGGGACATCAGAAGTAGTTGTGGACGTAACCGCAGGTGGTATCGTGACCGAAAACCCTGCAGTTGCAACGACTGTGGACTCTACAAATTGTGCAACCACCTCTGAAGGAGTAAGAGTTGGAGGTGGTAAAGACACAATCTCCGGAGTCGTCAGCTGGAAAGTAGTGGATGGGAAGCCGAAAGAAGACGATGTAGCCACCACGGGAACATCCGCGGCGCTTAAACTTGTAACCTGTACTGATGTAGGGACAATCGACATACCTGACAGTGCGGGCTGAGCGAAACGTACGACTCTTGAACTCTCACCTGCTCCCATACCTGCACCTGTCCTTTCCCGTCTTGAACGTCTGATCAACTTATGAATATCTTCTTCTTCTTCTGACTCACTGTCGTCATCCGTCCTCTTTCTCTTCCCATACGTCCTCTCTCGAGTCACCATCATACGTCTTGCCTCATCCATTACATCATCAAGATCTGAGTCAGCCACCGTCGTAGCTGCTCTAGTAACATTCATATCCGGACCCTGTGCAGCAGAGACCTGCACCTCTTCTTGCGGATCAAACCGGTCCATATCAAAAAATCCTTGGCCGCCAAATGCAGCATCAAGGTCTACATCCTCTTCAGCCGACACAACAGGTGCAGCAGGTACAGCTTGAGGTGCTCCCGCCTGTCGTGGTTGAGGGTCTCTGAACTCATCCCCAGTAGCAGGAACATACTCCGGGTTGATTAAATACCCAAACAGTGGAGTATGCCTAGGACGCAGTTCAGGCTTGCTTCTAGCGCTCGAAGTTCTGCATTGGGCGAAGATACGCTTGCTCACACTCTCCACGTATCTGATTGGACGTCGTTGAGGCAACGTGGGAGCAACATGATTCAAGATCATCTGAATGAATCTTGGATACATGAGGAATCTCTCACGTGCCATCGCCCTTCTCTGACGATCAAGTTCATAGAAGACCATCTGACTAAAGCTATAGCGCTTATTATATGTCAGAGCAGTCATTGCTGACTGCATGGTCGCGCCCATTCCGTCAGTGCCAACCTTCCTCCCTGACATGCAGACAATCATTACGTGCATGAGGAAGCGCCAGTGATCGAGCAGGAACCCCTTCCTCCTTTGTGTATCGCCCAATGGACCAGAATAGCCCATTCGTAGAAATGCTCCATCTCGGAAAGGAGCCACAAAGTTCGTCGGGTCATCCCGAGTCTCATTCCCGAAACGTAAAGCCACCCGTATTTGTTCAGAAGAGAACTGAACTTCTTGATTGTTGACGGTTGCTCGCATAACCGGGGGCTCAACGCGGCAATCGTATTCCACCGTCTGCCAGAAATCCTCAATATTGGGTAAGGATATCGGCAGAGTCGTAGTGATTGCGTGGAATATCCTCGAGCGAAGGAGGAATGTGATTATCTCGCGGTAATCCTCAACACCGCTTGCTTCCGGGTCTAAGGTGATATACATGTTGTGACCCGGGAAGAATTGCCTCTGATTATCTCATCCATCATCTCCTCCAGCGCCTCCAGCACCTGCTACTGCAGCCATATCTGCAACAAACGAACCAAGTTAGATAAACGTTAAGGCATAACACAAGTTCGCTTGTTACCATGAGCGAAGTTGTGATAAAATCTGTATAGGCGAAGTTAAAGTTGGGGCGAAGTTGGGAACAACTTCGCTTCATCTTTAAGTTCGTCTAATAACTAATAAGTAAAAAGGTCCAAGCGAAGTTAATGATAACTTCGCCTCACCACAACATCGCCTCAGGCGAAGTTAAGCCTCAGGCGAAGTTACGGATAACTTCGCCCAAACCCTAAGTTCGCCTGAATCTGAATCGACAACAGTAAGCAGATTCAAATTCAAAAATCTGATGTTTCATGGTTAGTTTGACGATTGAGAGATCCGAAACACATGATTTTAAGGTTGTTTAGACGATCAAACTGATTAGAACCACGTAAAACAAGTTTGAAAAAGCCGATTGAACGGTCCGAAGGTCCGAGGTCCATAACCGGGTCGAAACGACCTTTGATAAACAATAAAGAACATTAGTTATACGAAATATCGACACCACGAACCTTGAATCGGTAACGGAAACTGAGAAAAAGAACAAGAAATCGGAAAAAAAACGACAAGTTCGCCGGAAAACTGGATAAGTTCGCCGATAAATACGGAGGATACGTTCGCTGAATTTGAAAATTATGAACAGTTTGACCTTTAGGGTCGTTTATATAGGGGCTGAGTTATACAGGCGAAGTTACGGTTAACTTCGCCTAGGCGAAGTTATTCACAAGTTCGCCTGTTTAACAACTTCGCCTATATTTACAAAATCAAACCTTATAATTTGAACATTTTTCAATTTACTTTTAAAACTTCCCTTTGAGAATTAAATGACACGATCAAGTCCAAGTAACCAGATATAAAAGCATACAACTACATAAAAAGAAAACTTTTAACAATTTAAAGTACAAGGGATCAAATTTCAGTCTCGACAGGGACTACTACGTTTTAGAAAAGATCCGAACAGGAATCATACTAATTACGTGACTGTCACAAAGATCCGTATTTAGCTGTATTATGACATAAAGAAACAGGTTGTAAGCAGGTAAATAACTTAAGATGATTTTCATCGTTTCTGTGATACGAGTTAGGTTCAATTATGCCTCAAAATTTAAGTGGGCAACAACTCAGAGATTATGATGCATCCTATCTATTCTCAAAGTGTATTTGGCTTTCCCCAAGTCACCCTGAATTGACCTCGACCCATAGTGTCTGATTAAGTTTGTAAGTACTCTTCATCTGCTTCCCGTTCTCTTTCTTACTCCATGATTGACAAGTCTTGTCACTGTCAGCTCTAGAATGTTTCAATAACTCATAAGATTTTTTTTTTTTTTTTTTAATAAAAATTTACATAGACTTCAGAGTAGTAAACAACTGCAAGTCCCGAATCTGGATCATTGCAGTTTCTTGAAACGCTATCTTCACGGGAATCAGGACACACAAGGTCTCGTGTATGACTGGGTAATCGCTTTTCTGCCTATCATTCGGAAAGATATATATGAAGACATGCAAAACTCTTAAGGAGTTTCCACGTAAAATCAAGTAGTTTTAGTTTGTATCACATCTACTTTTACGCACCATAGGAAGCTACCATGACATACAATGACTGTCCTAAAGCCTTTTAAGCCTAATAACTTCACTAGTTAAGCACACAGAATCAGTATATCTATCATTTTCCAAGGTTGGATCAATTTTCTGTTAAACATAGCAAACGTACTTCTTACGAAGTAGTAGACTTGAAAAATAATTTCATTTCCCTTAAAAAAAATTTTAACATCAATCGCCCCGACCAAAACAAAGTCTTCAGGTAAACGGCTATCCCGAAGATTCAATGGATCAGCTGGACCGACCACATACTAGTATGTGTCCTTCTAACTAAGTATGATCGACTAATTTTAAGCGAAAGAATGAAAACTCATCATAAACCGCCCCGGTCACTTTCAGTCATCTGGTTAATGGCTATCCTCATATTCTACAAGTAGAAAAGAGGACCAAACATATCCTAAGACATGTCCTTCAAACTGAGGCAACCGACATAATTCTAAGCGATAGTGACGTTTTTTTTTTTTTTTAATAAACGAACATAAAAAGCATGGTTACTCAGGATTGATCATCCCATTCAGCTCAATAAGGTTTTGAAATCTTGTTTTGTCAAACGCTTTAGTATATAAATCAGCGAAATTATCAAGCGTATCCACCTTTTCAAGCACAATCAGTTTCTTCTCAGCACAATCCCTTATAAAATGATGACGTATGTCAATATGTTTAGTTTTACTGTGCTTCACGGGATTGTTAGTTACTGAGATAGCAGCTGTGTTATCAATGCAAATAGGAGTAAGTAAGAAATTCATACCATAGTCGCGCAACTGTTGTTGAATCCAAAGAACCTGGGAGCAGCAGTTGGATGCTGCCATGTATTCTGCTTCACAGGTTGAAATTGCGACCGAAGTCTGCTTCTTGCATTTCCACGACACCAATCTGCCACCAAGAAACTGACATCCTCCAGTTGTTTACTTCCGACTCTGATTGCACCCTCCATAATCAGAATCTGTGTAAGCGACCAACTCCAAGTCTCCTCCTTTTGCGTACCACAACCCCAGCTTCGGTTTGCCTTTGAGATACCGCAAGATCCTCTTCACACCCTTCATGTGAGATTCCTTTGGGTTTGCCTGAAAACGAGCACAAAGACAAACTGCAAACATAATATCAGGCCTAGAAGCAGTTAAGTACATTAAAGAACCTATAATAGCCCGATACTGAGTTGGGTCCACATCTGCGTCATGTTGACTTCCGACTCTGATTGCACCCTCCATAATCAGAATCTGTGTAAGCGACCAACTCCAAGTCTCCTCCTTTTGCGTACCACAACCCCAGCTTCATGTGAGATTCCTTTGGGTTTGCCTGAAAACGAGCACAAAGACAAACTGCAAACATAATATCAGGCCTAGAAGCAGTTAAGTACATTAAAGAACCTATAATAGCTCTGATACCAATTGTAGGTTCCCTGGACGGATCGCACGAGATATCTCGATCTACTCAGGTGCGGAATCCCTGCGTAGGTCGTTACGAGCGTAGAAAACGAATCAAACAAACACACGAATAAACGAACACACGTTATATATTATAACTCAAACACGTGATGTAATATCACTGTTACAGACTCTCGTCCTCACGTTACAATGAACTCGATGAACAACGAACACACGAACTTTTTTTTTTTTACAAGCTAATCCGTAACCTATTTAAATACACGACAACTTCGCCTGGCATGTTCAGGCGAAGTTGTCCATAACTTCGCTTAACTAACAAGTTCGCCTAGGCGAACTTGTTAACAACTTCGCTTAAGACATATATAAAACATAATTAACATTACAGACTCGATTACAGACACTAGACTATGAACTACTGACATTATGCACCAACAAGATCAAATAGGAAAAAGTTTGTAATAGATAGCAATTGATCTATTTTTACTTTGAAGGGCAAAGAAAAAGGAATGTGCCCTCTTATTTTATTACTAGATGTTCCATTAGTAACATTCCTTTGTAGTTTTGATTTTTTATTTTACTTGTGTTTAGTCTTTCCCGATTATAAATCATATAGAAATTTTTGAAATGGATTTTTTTGATTGGTTTATCAATAGTGTTCGGCCAGAATCCCTTTTTGACTCTGGACCATTCATTCTACTATTATTAGTGAGCAATAATGGAATAATTCTATCATATAGATAAGGGACATAATTCAAATGGATATAGTAAGTCTCGCTTGGGCTGCTTTAATGGTAGTCTTTACATTTTCCCTTTCACTCGTAGTATGGGGAAGAAGTGGACTTTAGAAGCACTCCTAATTTAGTTGAGGAATGAAATGGTATCAATTGTTTTATAGATCATTCTGCAACGCATTTTTATTTGAATTGAAATCATTTTCAAATAAAAATATCTTCGTTTCCAAATTCCATTGGATTATAGTGGATAAACGTATTCTATAACAGTAAAACAAAATAATTATTTCAGATTCATCGGAATAAATGAATAAATAGATGTATCAAATAAATAGAATTGGGTCCTACGTAAATTCCATATATGGATTAAGAACTACATATATTGAAGATAGAAGCTAATATAGTATACCAACTTTATTAGAAACAATTTTATACACTACTATAACACTAATAGAGAGTATGATATAGAGAGTATGATAAGTAAGAAATCAATTTCTTACTTACCATACTCTCGGATCTCATAGAATACCGCCGATTATAGCCCGTTGATTTCATTTAAGGTGCAAAACAAAAATAGAATACTTTTCATTTGATTTCTTCAACTATTTATAAGAATTCAGAAGTCAAGTTTTATTTAAAGTAATTAATCATTTTGACTGGCTGTTTTTACGTAAATTATAAGTAGAAAAGCAGTAGGAATTAAAATGAACAGTGCAGTAGCAATAAATGCAAGAATATTTACTTCCATAATCTCATCATTTTTTTTTCACAATAACTCGGGATTTAATCCCATAGAGATGATAAATCTTTCACCTGTCAATTCAATGAATGCATTACCTATCGATGATCTTGAATCGGATCAATATCATGAATAACAATATCTGAGCTATTAAATTAATTCGTCGTTGAGAATTGAATAGTATAACATACGAACATCTTTTATCCATACCGAATCCAAAATGGGATTCCCGGACCAATAAAAAACCCCTTTACTTTAACTTTATTTATCCTTCTTTTCTTTATTTTCTATAACCTACCTTCCTTAGGTCTTCCTTATAGAACCATCAAACGAAATCTAACCACCCTCCCAAACTACAAAAACCCAACAAACGATACAAGCGAAGTGGAAAAAGAGAGGAATTAGGTTCTAAATTTTAATGATCTAAATTTCTTTGGAAGACAAATAAGTATGATAAAGATGAGTCGCGAGAGAAAAGATGGAATATTCTATCAACTGAGGGTTCTACCATCTGATAGTAGATTGACAAATTGTTGGGCCGAGTTGGATTTGAATCAGCGTAGACATATTGTCAACGAATTTACAATCCGTCCCCATTAACCACTCGGGCATAGACCCAACGCCTAATTCATTTTAGACGTTCCATAATCAACTTCCTTTCGTCTCCCAGGCAGATTTGACAAATACATATCACTTGATATAAAATACAAAGTCCCACTGAGTAGACTATTAGAAGGACTTGACAAAGATGGATCACTTGATAGAAAATCCCACTCCTTATAGTCTTGAATATTGGTATACCCCTAGAGGGACTTGAACCCTCGTTTTCTCCGTGAAAGAGAGAGGTCGTAACCACTGGACCATAGGGGCCTTTGGCCACCTTACCTTAATATAACTCAGGCCGAGAGCCACCTTTTGGAGATGTATAGGAGATGAATCAAACCGAAAAACTCGTTAACTATTCTGGAGGATAATGGTAATCAAATCGAACTTTACCATTAAATTACAACCTTGAACTTGATTTCACCAACCTTGAAACTTGATTTCATTGGTCTTTCTCGTCTTTATATCTCTCATTCACAAAGGGTTCTGCGTTGGATCCAAGATCCTTTACTATCCAGTGGATTCAAGGTGCTTTACCAAAATAGTATTTGACCACTTAAATTATAGTGCGCCCTAAGTCATACTGTCAATTGACGACATGACAGGAGGGCAATAAAAGAATATAAAAGACGGAAATATAGATTAGGTATATCCGCGCGTGTTAAGTTAATAAACACAACATTCGTATAGTTTTCTGGTATTCAATATTATATTCAAGTAAATATTATATTCAAGTAAATTATAATTTCAATATCAATCAATCAATCAATCAAACCCAGTGAAGTCCCACCAACAGCAAAGCTATAGGTATAATTTCAATACCGTTATACATTATAATATAAGAAACTGAATCAGTTTTGAATATCCACTCGAGATCTTCCTTCGGTTCTAGTCAAGTATGGCAGCTTGAGGTCTCCTATTTCACTAGCCCCATTCTCATAAGGAACTCTAATCCACTTTCATTTAACGGCAGGCGATAAAGTAAAGGTAGAAGGGTTTTCGTTTCGGGTTCTCTTGTGGACAGGCCTTTGTCTGTCGTTGGAGTTAGCGGGGCTGGGTGCTTTTATCTTAAACGAATTTTCACAGGTGAGTGAGATCGGAGCGATCCTACTTTAGCAAATACTCCGTTTTTGGCTTTACTTGATCCATTGACGCAATCCAAGAGGAAGTCAAACCGTGATCAGGCTTGCCAAGAAGGCTCTTGTCCGCTGTCTCGGTTCTTTCTTTCAATGAAAGTTGACTAATATGAAATCGACGTTCTTAGACGTCCACGTATGATTTTGATGTCAGAGACCACCAATGAGGTTTTGGCTTTAGTAACCTTTACTGAGAATTGCAAAACGATCCCTTGGTCGAAGGAAACAATGAAGTTAACGATTCCAATTAAATGCTAGGTTGTGGTTCCTCAGTCCAGCTAATCCATTACGGGTTTCTGGAAGGCCTTTGAAGAAGAGAGGTTAAAAGAGCCCAATCCAGGTTTAGCTGTCTCAGGCAAGAGTTGCTTAAAATGAGTGTTCGAGGCCCTTTTCAGGCGTGTGCTTCTGATTATAAGGATGGTTTACATGATCTGCTCGATACTCGAGATTTTGAATGGAATTGAATCGATTTTGAGCGCTAGCCAGAGATGACCCTCTTTGAAGATCTAGCCTCACATGTACTGTAGTGTTGAACTGATTCTAATCCTTGAGCTGATTGGAATCCTTGAATTCGACCAGGGAATAGGTATCGTCTCATTTTTCGTCTGATCGTCTGCGTCTTGTGCCTAGCTTCCTACGAGCGGAGGGTGAAAGTCCTCTCAACAAACTCCATATCTGAAAAAAAAAATGCCACTATTCTAAATTCAATATAGTAAGGCGTTTCTATTCTTCCTCGCAGCAAGACTTCTGAAAGCCAGTTGCTAAGAAAAATATTAGAACAAGAGGGCTCTGGCGATTTTGGAACTAGCTTGACTCATTCCACCCAGTCTGGGGTGAACGAGAACTAGTTCATCACCAACATGCTTAACTCCTAGGACTTTTGGGATTGAATACTCTTACTCTTTTTGACCAAAAGATGGTGAAGAGAGGAGCTAGATAGAAGTAGTTTTGAATGAGGAGAGGGAAATTTGGCCAATAGTTAAGTCATTTTTTGTTTGGTCATAAGTTGGTTAGAGAAAAGTAATTAGTTCAGTTTTAGGCATACACTAATAGTAGGTTACGATTCAAAAGAAAGAGAGATTCAAGCCAGATGAATGATCCTAGAGGCTCTTCTTCCGTATGAGATCTTATAACCGGGAAGCGTACGTAGAACTTGTGTGGAAGGAAGACACTGGCGAGTAGACCTATGAGAGCCCCCCATCAAAGGTCAATATCTTACCTTTAAAAGCGAGTATAAGAATCGGAAGTCAGGATATCCCAATCTTCCAGCTCTCAAGCAGTTCAGAAGATTCATCCCTCATTCAATCCCTGCTTTCATCTACCCCTATGTTTCTGCTTTCTTCGTCTATGCCTATGCCTCCAGGGATGGATCCAATTTCCTGTCCTTTTTTGGAATCGTTGATACATATGTTATGTTACGATGGCTTTGGTTGAGAGAGGTTGGTCGTAGATCATAGTTCTGTAGCGAAGCTAGGCTGTTAAGTTTGAGCTATGAGTTCTAACCTGAGCTAGTCTTTCAGATTAGGCAGGGAACATGAGGGACAGTTCCTTACTACCGAAATTCCCTTACAGTTCTAGAAGGTAAGAGAAGCTAGGGATTTTGAGTTCCAGTAACCAAGCCAAACTGGAGTTCTGGAGAGAAGGCAGTGAACGGAGTTGGCGGTTCGAGGACGGATGGAACCCAGAGTGAACAAGTAGCTTGGCTCAACCTTTGCTTTCCTTTGACAAGGAAGCTAAGGCTCCAGCTTCGCTTTCTACTTCGCTGCCTTTCTCTAACGAGACAAGTAAAGTACCTTAATTCACTTACAGCAAGATAAGGTATTCAAGCGGGTGAAAGTATAGAGCTACTAACCAGAGTCAGAAAAGTTGGTTGGCATTCAAGAAAGAGAGAAAGAAGTCCCGATCAGGCTACAAGTGGGACTAGAAGCGAGGGCCGCTATTCCGGTCAGCTTGTTAGAAAGGGAACTAGCACCCTAAAGACAGCTACTCTCGCTTTCTAACAGTAAACTAAACTGCCTTCTGGTCGCCACACCAACGCCTTCTCTCCCTACCGGTCGAACTTTTCCATCCTCTCCCGTTGGGAAAAGGGATCGATTACCTTTCTTAGCTAGGATAAACCCGTTGGGAAAGGGGATCGATTACCTTTCTTAGCTAGGATAAAGTCACTGTCATCGCTCTCTCCTTGATTCGCTCGGAAATCGTACCTAGCCTCTCATCCATAACCTAGCCCGAAGCTCTCAAGCGACTGATTTCACACAAGTAGTAGGACCTTCTTTTATAGTGGAGTTAGAATAGGCTCTAGAATAGTCGAATGAATGGTCAGTCTCGCCCTCCACCCTGGATAAAGGTCTATGAGGTGTGGGATGTCTTCCCTTCCTGAGTTAGTGCCAAAAGAATAGTAAGCAATGATCATGTTGCCAGCATGCTATGCCACTAGTCGATTATCTTACTAAGCTAAGAACTGGATCTCCATCCAAGAAAGTCAATAGATCTTTTTTATGGCTTTCAGTGCCCCTAGCACGAGATCATCGAACTGCACTTTAATTAGGAGGTTCACTTCACTGCTGGTATGCTTTAGGACTCTTCACTGAATGACGACTGACTAGCGGATTCAGGGAACGAAGATGGCCCTCTACCTACATCTATATTGGACTCCTGTCTGTTAAGAAAATTTTGCTTTTTGCCGAGGGAGAAAGGCTTCACTCAAGGTGATAAGTGGAAATGCTAACCAAACACGTCCAAAAAGTCTCGTAACGAGGCTAAAGGGGCTTGATTCAAGTCCTCTGGGTCGTCCACTAAGTGAGGTCTCATTGGGAGAACTGGGAAGAGAGAAGGTCAGCCTCCCACTGTGTGAAAGAAGAGCTTTTCTCTCATATTCACTTCTATAGAATAGATAGAATAGCCGCAGCTAAAGCCAGAGATCTTGCCCCCAACGGGACATTTTCTTCAACAACTGAACTAGCATCACCGTTCTTAAGCCTAGACTTGTTTGGGGTTCCTCCTATTTGTCTTTACCCAGCGGCAAGACGCTTAGTTTTGTCGGAAAGGGAATGCTTATTCCCCTCTACTATGCGGGTGCTAAGACTAGGCGAAGAATGAAATGAATCAGTTCGCTTGACCTACCCGAGCCTATAGTTCTTCTGAGTTGGCTAACATCCTTTGATGACAAGCCGACCGAAAGAAGACGCACCGGGAGCCTACTTCTATCTCATCAGATGTAGGCGCATAGGCTATAGAATCCCACCTTATTCTCAAACCTGGTGGCTCGGTTGATTGGAACTCCTTTAGGCTCATCCTGCATAATCATTCTGGCGGTCCCAAGTCCTGCATCCACCAAGAACATTTCTTCCTTTAAGCGTAAAACTTCAGATTTGAAGGCCTTTCCACTGCATAAAAAAAACTTGAATTAGATCTACGAAATGATCGACTCAAATAGATGGTCACCATAAGCTATTTCTTTTCCTCCTCTTCCAGTTCTATTAATAAAAAGGCCATCATGGACCAAGATCCAAAGGGATCAATCTTTTACACCGATGTATCTTACTCTCTCGACCAGGTCATCATAAGAAATGCAATGCAAAATCTTTCTGAAGTGTTATAAAGAGGGAAGGCTCGCTACAACTAACATAACAGCCTCTTCCTTGCCCCCATAAGAATCCAAGGGTGACCTTTGGATGTTGTTGTGACGCTTTGGTTACGAAGGTTATCGGGGTCTTGGTTTATGGATGGATTCAGTAATCTAAAGTCCCTCCAACTCAATCAATATCAACAACATGTCGTGACCGGTTAGGCTTGGTTGATTTTGTCAGAAAAGAAAGTAGGTTTCGGGGGTTCATTGATTAGTACACCCCCGGTGCTAGTAAGGTCGGGACCGTGGTCGTACGTCTCCGTTTTGCCGGCCTATCTTCTTTCTGAGATTGACCAGCCAGCTGGGTTGGTTTGGCTATTCTTTTCTATTGAAAAGGAGTCAGCTGTCTGCGCAAGTCATCTTCTTCTAGGCTCCGCTGGACGACACGGCATTCTCGTTTAAATAAATAGATGTCGGCCGTACTTGTGATGGTTCCCAAGGATCCAATATGACCACTTCACTTAGGTCTACGTTGCCACGATATTGTTCTATGGAAGCGGGCGGGCTGTTAGAAGTTCGGCCCGCTTTTTTGTGTCGTAGGGGAGGGATTGACCTTTCTAACGCATATTCAGTCGTACCGGCATGGCCCCACTGATTTCTTTTCGATCGGAGCATCCAGCAGCGCAACCCGGTTCTACTTGACTAAGCCCGTGATAGTACAAGGAGGGAGTTTGCTTTACCCAACCCCCTTTTTGATAACAAGGCAGAAAGCCCCGACCTGACATTCATTAGTTTCGAATGAAGAGTGCCCTGCCGCACCTACTCCTTACAAAAAGCGAGACTTTACTAAACAAGAAAAGCCCCTTCTATCTTCTTAGTAAAGCGCTAACGCGCGCCCTGCGATCAAACTTAAGTTTCTCCTTGATCGATACGACAACCTTACTAATAGAAAGGGCCAAAATGCGCTCAAGCAACCTATCTTACTAATATAATAAAAGGGCCTATCTAAGCCCTATGGTTGTAAAGCTACAGCTCGAAAGCCGGCCATACCTTATATGTTTTTAGTAAAGGGTCTTTTCAATAAGGCTCGCGCTAGGCGCTCACGTTTTTTGGCTTCCCTAAAATAGCAGATTTTTCAGTTGGTAAAGACCCGCCCCTTGTTTCAGTCAGAATGAGTCCCCGGGTCCCCGGGACATTGGCTTCCGCCAACAGTGAACTATTAAGGATCGCATCCCGCGCATATTCTACATTATAGCCTGCAACTGATTCAGATTTCGCTTCTGAGATATCAAACGGAGCTCGATTAGTTTCTGCTAGACAAGAAATAAAGAGCATAACCAATACAGGGAACAAGGGAATACCGGACCATATCTGCTTTTGCGCCATGACAATCTCACTCGAATTACGGGGACCTACACATATTAGTACAGTATACCGGGGTCCCCGGCCAGAACCACACGTGCAAGTTTCCCTGCATGTGGCTCGTCCGTGCTTTTCTATTCCGCTTTGCCGCCTATTAAGAGAATAGGTCTCGTTCAAGCGGTCCGCCTTTCTTCATCTATACCAGCTGCCACGCACGAGCCCATAGAAAGGATTTAGCGCCCCTCTCTAGATAAGAAGCAGAACGCGCCATCACCTACAGCCCTTTCCTCTTCCGGGGACTTCCACGAAATGAAAACGGGCGGCATCGCCGTATGCTCCACTTTTGTTGCCCTGGTTTATATCCCGGAGTACTCCTATGACCGATCTGTCACCTAACCTACTTTAACAACCTAAAGGCGTCCCGTTTGGAGAATGACCCCTTATGGCACGGCTTAGTCAGTTATTCTCGCAGTTCAGATAAGATTCGGACCGCCACTTCTCTGAAAACATGGTTCTTGCCCCCCTCTCTCCTCCCCCCTTTGAGCTCGTCCATTCGTTGGGTGATCCCTTGCTCTCACGTTTGAGTGTTTGCTCGTCGTTTAGGCCAGTGAGTGAGATTTCTGCTCATTGCAGTCACCTCCGGGCTTCTTCGCACCTGGATAGTACTAGGACCCTTGTGCCCCGGCCCTTGATCAGATAAAGCTGCCCGCCCTATGACCCACAACTAAAAATGAGCCTTGCGACGAGACGCGGACATCCCCCATGCTGCGGTTCCCTCCGGTCCGTTCTCGGGTTGGGTTAGGGGAACATCCGAGCGATTTCCTTCGCGGATCCAAACGCTCTCACAAGGCGCACAATAAGAATAAGACCAATAGAGACTTCATAAGAGACCATTTGAGCTGCAGATGGTAATGCTCCTAGAAAGGCGTATTTCGAATATAGAGGAGTGAAAGTTCCCAACAATCAATGACTTTTAAATTTCCTTATATGTACCGTACGAGCACGTCCTTTGTCAACCCCCCCCCACCGCGCTTACGGCTCTATACCCCAACCCAACTTGCTCTGGCCCGGGTCCTTCCTTTATATTACTCGGTAAGCGGACCGTAGGAGCATGGGGTATCCGCTTTTGACTGATAGAAAGCATCTCTCTTTTGTCCCTCCTGCCCGAACCCACAAAAAAATCTAAATAGATCAAGTTTTTCTTGCCGGGAGAGTTGAGTCGGAGACATATTTTTTAGAGGAGGAGGCTTCGTCGTCCGGCTCCTCATAAATGATGTTAGGATGGGCCGGCCCATCCTCGGAATCCTAAAAAAAAGAGAGGGAACATAATCACTTTCTTTCAGTGACATATCTAATCAGACTGAATAGGATTTTAAGAGCTGTCACGATCATTCACATCCCTTTCAGTAGGCAGGAAGGGCGCGGAAGCTACCGTTTCTAGATTGCAGGAAAGTTAGCGAGACTCTCCTAGTAGCGAAGGAAAAGGGCATTCGGGAAGCGACTAGTTGCTTCTGGCGAAGCTTCTAGAAGGCCGATCACTACATAGAGAGATTCATATACCAGTCATGAGCGAGAAGCAGTAGCTTCTAGGACGAAGCCGAGCCACTAGTGGAGTGACCAAGGAGGCCTACTATACGTATACTGGATTAGTAACCGGTGAAATCCCCAAATAAAATTTCAGTGAACTATTGAAGCTATCAGTGTGATTGATCAGACAAGTACCAAGGCTTTCGGTATACTTCTTTCATTTCCGAATTTTCTTGCGACAAGTCCTAGCATTAGTATGAGTTCGTTGATCGCGTAAGGGTGATCCATCTTGATGACGAATTCCACGATAACAAGAAATAGAAATTAATCGTTCGATGTCTGCTCGTTCTCCCCTCTTCAATTCCCAATGAACAACATGATCTTGACCTATCATTCGTTCAATTTGGCCGATCTGATACTTAGTTAATTCTTTTATCTGTATGTTCCCAGTGATACCTAATCGATAACGAACCAGAATGGCTTTTTTAGGCCCAGTTCCATCTATTTTTGTTGAGGCAATTCTTACTTGTTCATCGGTAACTGATCTAGCTCCTGAAATATATAACATTCTTGATCCTTCCTTTTACTAGTTTTCTCGGCTGGAATAAAAAAAGATTCTCCGCTCTGCTCCTACTCCTTCTTCTCCTTTAGGATAGGGTCGTCGTTGGTCCTTCTTTGCACTAAAAAACTAGTCAGAGCAACTAACTGTCTACGTACGAAATTTACGGAACAGGGATAAGAAAGCAGGCGGGATAAAAGAAGAGCGAGGTATAGTGAGAAAGCTCTCCCATGCCTTTAGACGATAAAGCCTTCTTTTACATCCCATCCCCTAGACAAATCAATAGGAAATGCTACAAGCCATTGTTTTTCTTTAGACGATGAACCACTCCGGTACAACAAGCTAAAGTGACCTCTATGAAAGAAGCAATCAAGAATGAAATTGATTCGATCTTACAAAATCATACTTGGGAATTGGTAGATCTTCCAGTTGGTTGCAAACCACTTGGATATCGTTGGCTATTCAAAAAGAAAATGAAAGCTGATGGAAGTATTGATAAATACAAGGCGAGGCTAGTGATCAAAGGTTTTAGACAAAAGGAAGGTCTAGACTATTTTACTTGTAACATCCTAAAATTTATAATGTTGAATAAAGAAAGTTACATTTAGTGATTTCGCGTTATTAATTAATTAATATCGAGTAAAGAACGGATCATGGATTTAGATTAATTGAGATGGGTTAAATGAGAATGGGCCTTAGGTCCATGGGCTTTAAGGGATATAAATATCTCCTAAACCAACCTAAAACCCAAAACCCTCATTTCATTTCCATCTTATTCTCTAACACACTCCAAACACACACACACACACACCATAAACGAGCAAGACCCGAGAGAGAGTAAACGTTAATTGGTATTAGATCTTATTACACGAGATCTAGAGTGCATAAACAAGCTAACCAAGATCGAACGAGCACTAAAGGTATGTTCTTGACCTTTAAAGTTTACGTAGTATTGAACGTTTTTACTTAAAGATCCAAGCTTTATAGTATATACGGGATATATATACGACCGAGAATGGTTAGGGAACGTTAGTGGGTGATGTCGAACCATAACAAGGGTATTGAAATCGCCAAAATGCTTGATAAAAACCAAACCCGTAGCTGAACTGGGCAACTTCGCCTGCAAAAGCTTAACTTCGCCTTCAAAGCTTAACTTCACCTTCAAAGCTTAACTTCACCTACGGCCAAGTTCGCCTAACTGGTAACTTCGCCTAAGGCCAAGTTCGCCTAACTGGTAACTTCGCCTAAGGCCAAGTTCGCCTAGCTGGTAACTTCGCCTAAAGCCAAGTTCGCCTAACTGATAACTTCGCCTAAAGCTAAGTTCGCTTAAGGTTTAACTTCGCCTAAAGTTAAGTTCGCTTAGAAAATAAATTAAAAACCTAATGAAAAATGTGTTAAGACAGTTAATGGAAATAAAATTTTTCCAAGCTGACCTGGCAGCTCGACCCCAGCCAGGGGCTCTGCCCCTTGGACCCTGCTAGGGGCTGCCGCCCCTAGACCCCGCTGCCAGGGGCGCTGCCCCCCGGACCCCCGTTCGTTGTGGGTCATATAAAGATAGAAATACAACATGAGTAGTAGTAGTTAATTGATACGTGTAAATATTATACAGTTAGCCGTGCACAGCTCAAGAAGGGAATAACTATTAACGGAGAGCGTAACAGGATTCAGGTGAGTTTCTAGCCCCATTTATGTGTTATGTTTTCGGGGCTGTGTGCATACTCAATATGTTTGTTAATACGCTTATCCTAAGAGATAAGTGTATGCCTTATGTGGATAATGTGAAATGTATGAATGATTGCTTGATGGTACGTGAACAATCTTCGGATATTGCACGTACTGTCAGGTTGTAACGCTATGTATAAGGTAAGTATGATATGTATGCTTATGTGTATGAACGTGATAAAGTTAATAAAAGAAGGAAATGATGGTTGTATGGTTGTATGGTTACGAAAAGGGTACCGAGACCTAATAATACTCGAGGTATGATGTATGGTTGTATGGTAACGAAGAGGGAATCGAACCCTACTAATATTCGAGAACTAGGGAACCGAACCCTACTAATATTCGAGGAAAGAGGGTACCGAGCCCTAATAATACTCGAGGAAAGAGAGTACCGAGCCCTAATAATACTCGAGGAAGGAGGGTACCGAGCCCTAATAATACTCGAGGAAGGAGGGTACCGAGCCCTAATAATACTCGAGGAATGTAGGGCGTAATGCTCTTTATAACGTAAGATATGAAAGCAAGTTAATACAAAAAAAGGAAAGTAAGAAAGTATGAAATTATGAATGAAAGAATATAAGTTTATGTGTATTGTATAATGTATGATTAACTAGAACTCACTCAGCGTAGCTGACTTTTAGTATGCACGCAGGTGAGTAGGATGAGGCAGCTCGTTTGAGGAGACACGTGGCACTGAATAAGAGGCTGGCATCCGAAGACTCAAGACGTTTAAGTCTAATGTTTGTTTATTTTGAAAGACAAAATGATGTTTTAAGACAAGATGTGTTTTGTTATGAAATGTTTTATGAAAGCTTTTATATTCCGCGAATGTTTTAATTAACTCTGATATTTAGAACTGCGTTTATGAGTGAATCCAACACGAAAGTAGGGCTACCGGTAACGGGGCCTTACATTGATACTTACTCACCTGTAACACGTATAACCTCTATAAGGTTGGTGCTTGCAATCGCGTCTTTACGAAGTTTGGAAGTGCACCAAATGGATGTAAAAACGGCTTTTCTAAATGGTGATTTGGAAGAAGAGATATACATGGAGCAACCTGAGGGTTTCTCTGCCCCTAGTCAAAAGGGCAAAGTATGCAAACTCATCAAGTCTTTGTATGGCTTGAAGCAAGCTCCAAAACAATGGCACCAAAAGTTTGACCAAGTCATGATTAGCAATGGTTTCAAAATTAATGAGTGTGATAAATGTGTTTATGTTAAAAACACAAATGGAGGTTATGTTATTTTATGCCTTTATGTGGATGACATGCTTATCATTGGGAGTAATGATAAAATGGTTCAATCTACAAAAGATATGTTAAAGGCACGATTTGACATGAAAGACGTGGGTTTAGTTGATACTATTCTTGGAATAAAAATCATTAAAACCAAAGAAGGTCTTACTTTGAGTCAAGCACACTATGTCGACAAGATTCTTGAAAAATTCAACAAGGAAGACAAGTGAGTGGCTCGTTCTCCTGTTGACACTACTCTACATCTATGTAAAAATAGAGCTGAGCCGGTTGCTCAATTAGAGTATTCAAGAATCATTGGAAGTCTAATGTATCTCATGACATGTACGAGACCCGATTTAGCATACGCGGTGAGTAGGCTAAGTAGATATACTAGCAATCCAAGTGTTCAACATTGGAAAGCTATTATAAGGGTGCTTAGGTACATAAGATACACAAGAGACTATGGTTTGCATTATACCAACCATCCAGCTGTGATCGAAGGGTATACTGATGTGAACTGGATTTCGGATATGAAATATTCCAAATCAACAAGTGGGTACGTGTTCCTACTTGGTGGGGTAGCAATATCTTGGAAATCATCCAAACAAACTGTAATTGCTAGATCCACAATGGAGTCTGAATTCATTGCCTTAGACAAATCTGGGGAAGAGCCAGAATGGTTACGTCAATTCGTGGAAGACATTCCACAATGGCCAAAGCCGTTGTCGGCAATTAGCATACACTGTGACAGTGAGTCCGCAATTGTTAAATCTCAACGTTCAATGTATAATGGCAAATCAAGGCATATGAGACGTAGACATAACATGATACGACAACTACTGTCAACGGGTGTTATCACGATTGACCATGTGAGGTCAGAAGATAACATTGCAGACCCGTTAACAAAAGGCTTAGCACAGATAAATTTTATAAGTTGTCGAGAGGAATGAGACTAAAGACCGCGATAAAGGAAGTATGAGGGAAACCTAACTTAGCAGACTGGAGATCCCAAGAGCTAAGTTCAATAGGCAAACTTAATCATATGACCAGAGGCAGTCACTATGGGGGAGTACCCCAAAACCAAAGGGAGTCTTGAACTTCCTAGTCCTTTCTCCTATGGGAGTACCCTAAAACCAGTGACATTTGGGAGAGGTTAAGCATATTAAGGTTAAGTGAAATAACCATGATGCTTTTAATGATTCATGGGAATCACCTATGTTAGAGAGAAGTGTGGTCGCTTCGAATGGAATTGTGGGGAGGCGCAATTTCCTAGAGCTCTCGCAGAACCAGGACCGTGATCCATGACCATAACGGACACAAGAATGAGGGGTTGACCAAACCAGGGAGAGTATTGTGTGAAGGCATATTGTCGTCTACACAAATGGGGGGTCTGTTCAAAGTCATCGCGACTACAAACCGCTAGGAGGCTAAGTATGCTTCACAACGGAAGGTTCAAAGGGTAACACCTACCTATCCGGCAATACTCAACTGCTGAAACTTACTTCGAAGAATCGATTTCCATTCATGTGGGGGATTGTTGGAAAATTTGTTACGTGTGCATTAGTAGGTTGTTATGACACAACAAATGCACACTAATAGACATTGATGAATGAGATATCGATGTGTGATTGTGTGTATTTGAAAGAAAATACTATAGTGGTGTATCCCACATTGGTGGGATGAAAAACTTGTGCCTTGTTTTTCCTCTATAAATAGAGAGGTAAACTAAGTTGCAACACATACCAAACCTTACACACAACACAAGCATTGTTGCAAGGTTTTTCCAACTTCTTCTTCTTCTACATTTCTGGTTTCTTTTATTCGAACATTTTTCAGGTTTACGGTTAACTCCGGCAGTACTACTGCTCCGGCTGTTGTACCCTAGGAAACAACTAGTTCTCTTGGGAGACTCGAAATATTGTTTTAAGGGCCCCGTGTTCAACACGATCCTCAGCCAAACCGTTTACATTTTTTATTTTTTTTCGTATTGTATTTGGTTTATTTCTTTGATTCTGTATTGTATTTCAGATTCTTGTATATTGTATTGTATGAGTAATAAAACTGTTTATTAATTTTCTGTTTATTTACTCAATTCACGAATTCGGTTCCTACACATAAAATAGTACAAACTTATACGGCTAACAGTAAGATTACTTGTTGGTCCAGCCGCCCACAAGCCATTTTCTTTGCCTACTTATTTTATATATACATGCACGCTAATATAAACAACACTTACCAAGAGGTTTGTAACATACACAAATGGATTCTAGTCTTCACTTCCTTATCATACCTCTAATGTGTCCAGGTCACCTAATTCCTATGGTGGACATGGCTAAACTCATAGCACAACACTCGGTCTCAGTCACCATCGTCATCACCCCACTGAACGCTGAACAGTATGGTGCGGTCCTCCAACGAGCCATAACATCCGGCCTTCCGGCTAAAATCCTCCAGCTTGAGTTTCCAGCCTCCGAATATGGGTTACCGGATGCATGTGAAAGTGTCGACGATCTACCCACGTTTAATCTAACCAAAAACTTCTTCGATGCATTTGCCACGCTTCAAAAGCCACTAGAAGATGTGTTTAACTTGCTTGAACCTAGACCAAGTTGCATCATTTCCGACAAACATGTAACTTGGACGGCAGAAGTTGCCAAAAAGTTTCAGATTCCATGGGTTATTTTCGATGGGATGAGTTGTTTTACTCAGTTAGTCACACACAATCTATGTGTTTCCAGGATTCATGAAACGTTAGCAGATTCCGACCCGCTTATCTTGCCCGGATTACCAGATACCATATCCATGACAAAATCGCAACTCCCGGGATTATTTAATCCAGGTAAATTTGGTGTTGAACGAATCGAATTTCGAATTTTAAAATTCTGAAGCTGGATTTGAATTTAATGTGAATTCAAAATAGATTCAACAAATTTAATTTGAATTTGGTTCAAGGTGGAAATAACAACCGAGAATCAATTTCATATACACCTCTATCCCATTACAAGTGTTCATATTTCATTTTTTGTTTGTCCCATTACAAATGTTCACTTTCAACATATATTAGCCAATTTCCAATTTTACCTTTAAACGTGCACACCTAACATTAATAAACAATATTGATGGACCCAGTTTTCAATTGCATTATTATCATTTGGTAAGCAAAAAAGATAATCATTCAATATACCTTGATTAAGGGTATGGTTTATCAGTGTCTTATCGCGACGCATTGGCTAACGTGTATCAATGATTTCGCCGCAACGTGCAGGCCATTTACTAGTTATATTTAAAGTGGTAACATCCAATGACCAATTCACATGTTTAATTATATCAATTGACAAAAACAATATAAATTTACAACCACAATGATAACAAAAACAATTTTTATTCCGTGGAAATTAAAAGGTTTCTAAGTATTTTTTATAAATATGTGTATACATATAAAAAAAATGAATTATCTAAATTCAACTTTTGAATCGAATTGAAAATCGAATATTTTTTATTCAATTGATGAAATTGAATTGAATTGAATCGAATTCGAACCTTGGAATTGGAGTCGAATAGAATTCTAAAGTTTTCGAGCCCGATTAGAATACTGAGCACCCCTACAGGTAATAGTGCTAGAGCGAAGGAAGTATTATCAGCACGTAAGAAGACTAGAGCAGCGGAATTAGGAGCATATGGGATGCTTATAAACAGTTTTTATGAGATGGAAACAAGGTACATCGATGAATTTAAGAAGCTAAAACAAGGTAGAGTTTGGTGTATTGGACCGTTTTCGAATTCGAACAAGAACGATTTAGATAGAGCGCAACGCGGAAGCAATGATTCAATCAGCAACCAAGAATACATGAAATGGCTCGATTCACAGCAAAACCGGAGTGTAATCTACGCATGTCTAGGAAGCCTTGCACGACTAACAACACTACAGTTTATAGAACTTGCTTTAGGGTTAGAAAACTCGAAATTCCCATTTATTTTGGTTGTGAAAGGTGGAAAAGGAACAGATGAGATAGATATATGGTTAGATGAAACCGGGTTTAAATCACGTGTCAAAGGAAGGGGCATATTGATTCACGGGTGGGCATCTCAAGTTCTTATCTTATCGCACCCGGCTGTGGGTGCGTTCTTAACGCATTGTGGTTGGAACTCGACTATTGAAGGGGTTTGTGCCGGTGTCCCGTCGATAACATGGCCACAGTTTGCTGACCAGTTTTTGAATGAAAGATTGGTTGTACAAGTGTTGGGTACTGCTGTTGCAGTTGGGGCTAAAAGAGTAATACATTTAGAGGAAGAAGACAGCGGCGCCATGCAAGTGAGACGGGAGGATGTTTGCAAAGCTACAAAGATAGTTATGGATGAAGGAGAAGAAGGTGAAGAAAGAAGAGAAAAGGCTAAACGTTTGAAACAAATGGCTGAAAAAGCTATAGAAGAAGAGGGTTCATCTCAATTCAATTTGAAATTGTTTATTGAGGATATTAGACTACACACTATTAAGGGTCTTGATTGAATGCTAATATGTGTAAAAATAAAACTTGTCAATTTTGTGTATTTGAATTGAATTGATTCGTTCTTACTTGTCTTGATGCTAAAGGTGCATAGATTAGTAGGATCATACTGTGGTGTTAATCACTCTCATTCAAAGTAAAACGGTCGTCGGTGTAATTATTTCAAACTATGTTTATTATGAATATGCATATACGTATGCAAGTCTAGGGTCTAGATTGTGAAATGTCAATGTATAATTAGGGTCTGATGCGACACATCCCAAACGAACAAATTGGTTCGTTATGTATATATACGGGGATCAATTTCAATGGTTAAAATCATTAGAACATTTTGTAACAATCATATTATTAAATACAAGTTCTTATTGATTTAGTTCTTTATTCTTCTACTCAATCTTTATTGCCTTTGTTATTGTTCCAAAACGTGTTGTTCCGGACACGCAAACCGGCCCACTTCAGACCGTCCCAGGCCCATCACATGAGAGGTAAATCAGCCTCACAGCGGCAAGGCGATTGGCGCTTAGGATCGGTTTCGAACCCACGACCTTTAGGTTATTGTTTCAAGTCGTACGCCCTCTTAACCTAACCAACTGAGCTACGCTTTCCTTTGTTATGTAATCGTAGTGTGAAACAATTATAAACCATCGGTGTTAACAACCTTGGTATATATGTCCGTCTTGTCGTCTTGTTATCACACAAGAAACCACAAACGGATTTTGTCAGTAAGTTGAGAGATGATGAGTTCGGCCCTGATTGCCGGTTTTGCAAATTGAAGGTACTTCAACTGAACCGGCGAAGGTAAGTCATGCAGCAGTAAAACGAAGATCAAATCACGTTGATTCTGTGAATGTTCGTGATGAACTTCTCAAAACTCCCAAATCCCTCCCAAAGGTCAAGGAATATGAAGAGAAAATTCTTTATTATTAAAATTCAAGTCTGACTTATCACATTACATTAGCATAATATAAATAGACTTTCAAAATCAAAATAAGCCCAAAAAAAGCCATGGGCCAAACACAAACCCAATAATAAAAATGTATAAACTGCTGAAAAAACATAAATAGGCCCATAACTTTATTTAGGAGGCATTTTTGGGCTTCGGACAAGAGACAAACCGCCTGTCACAACATGCTCCTCGTCTCAAGCTTCGATTTGACCGGTTGTGGGCTTGAAACGGAGCTTCGTAGGCCAAGTTAAGCCCGTTTTCGTGGGCCACCTTTAGAAGCACGATAATGGGTCTCCAAATATAACATGGTACACTCTTCAATACTTGGGCCTCCATCAGTAAGGTTTATTCAACTTTCATATTCAATTTATTATACTATGTTTAGTTTTATTGTTTCGGCTCCCGTGTATGATTGTTTCTTAATGCAGTCTTCTTCGAATTTCAGAGAACCTTCCTTTTGTCTATTTGCTCTTCATTACAAACTGAGCGCTAATTTCTGGTAATTGGTTATGTGTACATAGCTTTTTGTTTCTAATTCACAATTAGTAGTATCATTCAATTTGAATTGTTACCTGTCTATAATTTTCAAGATTTATGCTCACTTCATAACTCATATTTCTCTGAATTCAAAGGGTGGATGAAATGTTTATGATGCCAGTGGACCGGTGGTACACACAATGCAGGGTTTTTTTTGGATTATTTTGATTCCCGTTAGTTTTGCATTTACATGTCTAATAAATTTCTCTTTTTTTATGTAAATATTGTGGATAAATAATCTAACGAAAATATAATCTGTTTGGTCAAGATTTGTTTTCTTTGAATTTCCATCTTTTACAGCAGTTTCTTTTACTATTATGTTATTTTCTACCTCACAAAAATAAAGATGAACACATGTGTTTAACCAAGACGGAATCTCATATAGACAGAATCTCATACTTTTGGTTCTTTTTTTCAATTTTAGTCATCGTACGGGTTTGTGGATTATTTTGATTCATGAGAGGCATCTGTAAGTAATGTAATAACCTTAATATCTTTTTTTTCTGTTATTGCTATTAGCCAATACTAATTGCTTTTGAAAACATGTATTCACAGGTTTAGGCAGCCTTTTTGAGTTAACTTGGCGTATCTTGTATGCCAGTAGCCAAAGAGAAGACACGTCAGGTTTTTTACCCTGCTAAAGTTGTTGGTTATACAAAACAAATAAGCATATTTCCATAGAATTTACCTAATTTAAGGTATAAATATCTTTTTTGACTTTCTTCTTATCTATATAAACACTAAAGTGTCTGGAAATAATGGTTTTAGGTTCGTCGGGCGGGATATAGGGGTGTTCAATTGAGGAGTTACGGACTTACGGTAATATTTATTATATGTTATATGAAGCTATGTTGACTCATTATCATACCGGTATGATGAAGGGTATTGTTGCTATTAAAATGGGAAAAAAGAATGGTGTCGTTGCAGTTGGTTGATGGAAAGGTATAGCATGAAGAATAATTTGGTCTTATGTATGTGTAGGACTGGTTGGTTAATGCTGAATGTTTCATTAGTTTTGACTTTTAATGGATTCCACCATTAGATGATGTTTATAGTTTGTTTAGAATAAGTATTACACCATTAGATGGACCTGGTGCAAGTATGGATTTGTTGCTTGTGTTATATATGGATCTTGATTGTGATTGGTGAGTTTTGTATTCTATAAATCCAATTGTGTTCTATAAATTCAGTTGTATAAAATTAAAATTTGTAGTTGAATTCTTTGGCCGGTTTGAAAAGCCTACGTTTTAGATGTAGGTTTTAAGCTTTAGAGGGGTGGGGGTGGTCGTGATGGCCACCCACCACGCGTTATAATCGCGCAAACACCGCCGCTGGTGGTGGCCATCACGCGTGATGGTGATCCAGCGTGATGGCCATCACGTGTAGGAAACCAAGAAATTGTACCGTTGGGGGTTTTTGACTGTTGGGGGAGGGGATTTAATAAAAAAAATAAACAATATATATAAACAACCATTTTAATCCTATTTAAAACCAAATCCAACTCAAAACACTCTCAATCTTCTACTTCATTCAAAACAAAAAAATATGGAATTTCCGAGCAACTCGTATCCGTTAGACATCGATAGCTCTTCGTCTATGGACGATGACATTGCCGAATGGTTCCCGTTGTTATATAACGAACTTGAAGGCCCGAGCCGTCCAAAGAAAAAAAATGGTGGATCGTGATCGTATACATGCTCACGAAGTACTAATGAACGACTATTTTGTGGAGGAGCTGAAATACAATAACGAGACGTTTAGGGAACGGTTTCGTTTGCCGAAATCTTTATTTTTAAATACTGTAGCCGACGTCGAAGCAAGCGAACAATGGTTTCAAGAATCTTACAACGCGAGGGGCAAACGAAGTTTTACGGCGCTTCAAAAATGCACATCCGCTATTCGTCAATTAGCGACAGGTATCCCACCCGACCAATTCGATGAATACTTACAAATGTATCAGAGAACTTCACGTGAATGTCTGCAATTTTTTTGTAACGCGATTGTTAAATTGTATGGCAAATAGTTTCTATGAAAACCAACAAGACACGACATTACACGTCTTTACGCCGCGCATGAGGCTAGATGGTATTTTCCAGGGATGCTTGGTAGCATCGATTGTACACATATCGAATGGAGGAATTGTCCACGGGATTTTCGAGGGGCGTATGTTAAGGGTGATATCAAACGACCGACCATCTCACTTGAAGCGGTTGCGTCAAATGATTTATGGATTTGGCATTCTTATTTTGGTGTTCCCGGCTCCAACAACGACATCACTGTTCTATACACATCACCGTTGTTTCAGAGCGTAACAGATGGTACCGCACCTTTCTTTCCGTATTTTGTCAACGGGAGATATTACAGACGTGGCTACTATCTTGTCGATGGTATCTACCCGCAATGGTCTGTTTTTGTGAAAGCCTTTTCATTTCTTGTCAAGGATAATGAAAAAGCGTTCAAGAAGTTGCAAGAATCGGCAAGAAAATATGTCTAGAGAGCTTTCGGTGTCTTAAAGGGTAAATGGTGCATACTTAGTCGACCGATTCGTGCAATGAAAACCCCACGATCTCTAGTTACGTATATGCATGCATCATATTACAAAATATGTTAATAAAAGAAGATTGACGTTCAATTTATCCAGATTGGGTACCGGATTCTCCTACTCAAGTTCCCGTTCTTGAGAATGTGCAATTAGACTTGCGGGATTAGAATATTCACCATCGGTTGAGATGGGATCTAGTTGACGTTATAGGTTCTTTAGGTTTGGAATTTGTGGATTCAGACGAGGAGTAGACTGTTTATTGTAACTTTTATTTTTAATTCTAATTTTTAAGTTGTAATATTTTCTACTAAAATATTGTTTTTATTTTTTAAGTTGAAAAAAAAAACAAACAAACAAACCTCATCACACCACACCACACCACACCACCATTCTCACTAAATTCCATCACTAGTGATGGATTTGGTTGGGGTAAGATATCACCATCCCATTGGGTGTAATGGGTGATGGAAATGAAACCACCCTCTCCCCCTTTACAATTGCTTGGGGTCTGAAAAATGTTGCTAAAGCCATTTTTTTTGAGTCTTTGTAGAATTGTCGGTGCATATGTAATTGTTAACTTTATTAATATACCGGGTCATTATTCCCCTAAAAAAAATATTAGCCTTTTTATATATAACATGAACCCTTTTGATGAAACATTTCACACATCTTAATTTGAAATAAAGTATCATTTATTTAAAATGAAAAGAAAACAATACTTGTGTTATTGGGACATTAAAATACCCATACACCGGACGGGTATAAAACTAGTTACTAATTGACAGTAGCAACTATTGCTATGAGAATTTCACTGACGTATTAGTAACGGAATGTACCATCAGATTGCAAATTTAATATTAAATAACGTGTAAATAATAAAATAAATAAATACGTCACAAACAAAAATATCAAGTTAAAACAAACTATATATATATTTACAAGAAACTGGTGGGTTAAGGTATCCATCAGCCATCAACGGATTAAATCTTTTGGTGAAACTCAACTTAAATTCTAATTATAACATTTGTTAAATTTTCATTGATCATCCAATAATTTAGAAAAAAAGGACGTTAATGTTCTCATTTTTTCATCCAAAACGCTAACTAGTTAGATAATTTTTAATTTTTGAATTATGAATTTTTGTTATTTAAAAGGCTTAAACCCAAGACCTCTTAACTCGATTCTTAGTGTTTAAAGGTTTTTTCTTTGTCAATGGGCCACCGAACCTCATTAATGGCCGCTAACTAATTAGATAACTAACGCATATTTAAAATCTGAGAAACAAAATAATCCCATTTAGAAACAACTGATTTTTATTTTTAAATTCTTGAAGTTCTGACCACTTAATAGACGTATAATCTGTCTTTTCCAATGTGGTGTAGTGGTAAGTAATTTGGGTTTTTTTAATGGAGATCCAAGTTCAAACCCTACTAACAACACTTTGGAGGGGATATGGGTGGCTCAATGAAGGAAGGCTGAGATCTTTGTGATATCCAGTTCGATCCTGAGGGCGTCCGGGTTTTAACACCGGTGGGCTTTCGGGTGGGTCGGTTTTCCCCGAAATTGGAGATAACTTGGAGGCGCTTAAGGCTTCGTGCGGCTGGGTTAAGCCGGTTCACGGTGACCTTTTGCCTTGGGGTTACCCCGTACAAAGTATCTAGGCAATTCTGTTTATTGGTAGTTAAAAAAGAATAGACATATAACCGAAGGTCAGCATACTTTTCCTACACTTCTCTTTAAAAGAGACTGTTGTCACATTGTAGCCACATATAACATCAGACGAGCCAAACCTTTAGTTTCTTTTCATTTTCACTCAAAGCTAAAGCCTTTGATTCTATAAATTCTATATGCAAACTCCCCTTTGAAAATATGTAACAGAAAAAATAAACTCCTATAACAAAATGGTGACACCTTCAACTGATCTTCACTTTGTCATGTTTCCTTTAATGGCTCAAGGTCATATGGTACCCATGGTGGACATTGCCCGAATACTAGCCCAACGCGGCGCAACCGTAACCATAATCACCACCCCTCTTATCGCCAACCGCTTTAGATCGGTCATTTCACGAGCCATCAAAGCCAAGCTCAAGATTCAACTACTCGAACTTCAATTCCCGTTAGCTGAAGTTGGTTTGCCCGAGGGATGCGAGAGCTTTGACGCCGTACTAGAATCATCTGAATCACCCTCCAAGCTTTTTAGAGGCGTCGAATTGTGGGAAAAACCCGCGGAAGATTTGCTTCGTGGACTTTGTCCTCCACCGGATTGTATCATCGCGGACTTCTTTTTCCCGTGGTCCACAGAAGTGGCTCGAAGGCTTAACATTCCGCGGTTAGTGTTCCATGGACCTGGATGCTTCTGGCTCATGTGCATGCACTCTGTCTACAATTATAACTTGTTAGAAAAGATTGAATCAGACTTGGAGCGGTTCGTTCTACCCGGTTTGCCTCATCGGGTCGAAGTTACTAAGTTTCATATTGCGGGTTCCTCCAAGAATTCCACCCCGGATCAAAAGGGGTTTTGGTCGCGAGCTGTCGAAGCCAAGAAAGCCGCATATGGGATTGTGATTCATACCTTTGAAGAGCTGGAACTTGAGTATGTTAAGGAATTTATAAAGGTGACAAACACTAAAGTATGGTGCATAGGCCCTGTTATGTTATCCGAAAGAGGAAACAAGGCCGCGATCAACGAGCATGACTGCTTGAAGTGGCTTGATGAAAGGGAACCGGGTCCGTTTTGTACGTTTGTTTAGGAAGTCTCGCAAGTGTTTCTACACAACCAGCGATTGAGCTCGGGATGGGGCTCGAGTCGAGTAACCAACCGTTCATATGGTGCGTACGAAACAAAACCGAAGAACTCGAAAAATGGTTTTTAGAAGAAGGGTTCGAAGAAAGGGTGAGAGACCGGGGTTTAATCATCCGTGGTTGGGCACCAGAAGTTTTGATATTGTCACATGGAGCCATCGGGTGCAACTCGACTCTTGAGTCGATATGTGCTGGAGTTCCAGTCATTACATGGCCATTTTTTGCTGACCAGTTTCTAAATGAAACCTTCATAGTAGAAATTTTGAAGATTGGAGTTAGGATTGGTGCGGAGATTCCGATTGTTTTAGGGGAAGATGATAAGAATGAACCGTTGATGAAACAGGATGATGTGAAGAAGGCTGTTGAATGCATAATGGGAGAAGATGAAGAAGGAACCCTGAGAAGAAAAAGGGCGAGCGAGCTTGCGAAAACGGCGAAGATAGCAATGGCGGAAGAGGGATCTTCGTACGAAAATGTGTCATTGTTGATTCGAGATATTACTAAAACCCTTGGAACACAATCTTGAAGATAATTCAAGCAATAGAATGGATGTTACCCTTAGTGTTGAGTCAAGAGTAATGCGAGTTAGGGTGTTACCGAATAAGTTGTGTTCCAAGGGGATAGCGGCGCAACTTGTTGCTCGCTTACCTATTATCCAGATGTAGCTCGGTTTGTGCTATTAAATAAAAATACAAAATTTTTTTTGAGTTTATTTCTCTAGTTTTATTGTATCAATCTGCTATATAACCAGCATTTGAGTATTCAATAAAAAAACTGTAGGTTTATTTCTTCTTTAATCTATGTAATTAGTTTTCATTCATATTTGAATAAGGTGTAGGGTGATGCCTCGATCTGTTGATAGTGAATCCTTTAGGAGGTTATGATGCAATTGATACATGTCTATGTTAATTAGTTACTAACTAACCGATTTAGTTAGTATCGGTTAGTATAGTTTAGAAGTTTAGTAGGTTCTCAAACAAGTTAAACCGTTAAAGGTTCAAGTATAAATACTGAAGCCATGTATGTGATACATATGTTGATTGATATATAGTTACACTCATATCCTTTTCTTCTCTCTTTGTACTCTAATTGTTTTTTACCTTTGTTAATTAGCAATCCTCAAAAACCATTCTTCATTCCTGGTTCTTCAAAATATGCTTAATCGTGTGATTGACCAATGATTCTCAGTCTCGATCGCTAGTTTCAATTGTTACTATCAACTCAAGAATTGCATGATGAGAGGATAAAAATATATGAAATGGTTGTAATAAGGTGAAGAGGTAGCGATTATTTGATGTAATTTATACGTTATTACTAGTATGCATTTCTTGATTGATTTGATTCGATTGGGAAATTTTGATGTTAATTAGCGCGTATGTAATTTGAGTATCTAAAAGTAGTGATTACATAAGAAGAATAGAATTATGAATCTGTCACGAAATGAGAACCACTAATGTGTTGTGGGTTATACGTATATTTATGAGATACATTTGAACGCAACTTGTGTTAAATTTATGAGTAAAATGATTTTTACTTCAATCCTACTACACAATAGGCAAGTCTACATATTGTTTGTGTAGGATAATATCGGTGAAAGACAATCAATTGAAATTCATAGATTTACTTAGGCTCTGAAGAAAAGAGTTCAAATAAGAATAAGGAGATTCTTAGGAATGGTAAGAACCAATAATGTTTTGACATTTGGCATTACAAATGATGGTGAAAGAACAATTCTAGGAAACTATGTTGGTTATAATGATGAAAGAGTAATTCTAGGAAACTATGTCTGTTATTGATAATTTAAAATCTCAACTATTGATTAACATGATGCAATAACTATGATTTATTCCTAGTTTTCTTAGGAAACTACTTAGGATAACCCTCCCCGGCTCCGAAATATCATATATATATATATATATATATATATATTCCAAGATCTCAAAAAGAAGCGACATTTCAAACTTACGGTAGGAGTTTGAAATATACTGACATTTACCAATCAAATATCAAAGGAAATGATATTTCAAACTCACAGTTGACCCTTGAAATAACGTTAACTTAAACAACGTTAAAGTTTTTAGGCTCCACCTCTATTTCTTAAACGATTCTCGAGTACAACCCTCAAAAATGTAATTCTCGGCCCGACGAAGGATGAAACACTCTCGAACACTCATAATCGACTATTTTGCTCGAATTTGAAGTGTACTTATGGATTTGAAGTGTTGGAATATGACGACAAAGCTAGAAATGAGCTCCATTGTTCATAGGCAAATCCTTGGCGGAGCACGGTCGTGCTATTGTCCATGATCCCTCTGATTCGTGTACAATATGTCAGTTTCTATCTACACGGGTGTGCACTTTTTTTCATAGCACGATTGTGGCTTTCAAGAATCGTGTCTTCCCAACTGTGTTAATCTTAAGGTACCATAGTGATATCCTTAAATCGTGTTAGCCTAAGCCTGCAATTGCAAAGGCATGGTCATGCTCTCTCTGAAATCTCGTCAGCCTAGTCGGGCTCTTGGTCCTGATCACGGTTTTGCTTTCTCTGGAATCTTGTTGGCCCAATCGTGCTTATATCTTCCCACAGTCGTTCCAACTTGTGTGGTCTTCGGCTTTTAGGTATCTTGGAGTGACACAGTCATGCCCAAGGTGTATATGGACGGTTTGACCATACTTGTAACATTTCTTCGTTTTTGTCCGGTTTTCTTTTTCTTTTTCCATCAAAGGTCATTTTACTCCTACAACTTCTCAATGTAACATGTTTAGTGTCTAATCGTGTGAAAATGAAATTTAAATGGTTAAGAATGAGGAGTTTTATTTGATAAAAATAACATGTATCAATGGGCGCACATCAACCCTGGTGAATGGTGCTTTGATTTTGAAGATGAGGAATTTCGAATGCCAATTTTGTCATGAATGATAAATCCGGTAGTGATTTCATGCTTCGTATAGATGTTAGTATTGACATCTTGGGGAATTATGTGGTGCTTTGGTTATGAAAATAGTTGTTGCACTCTAGTTCTGACACTAACGAAGTTCTCATCACATTCCGCCATATTATGTTGTAATGCTTAAGTTATTGGAGGCTAAATCGTGAGTTCGATTCTCACGGGGCAGTTTTACAACCCCCCCACACACACACAACTCTAAGCTCGTTTTTTTGTCATTTTGCTTTTTTTTTCTCTATTTCTGTTTTTCTTCCTGAACGGTTTTATATGTTTGTTTTTTCTATTTGGTTTTTTATAAAAGTAAACATAAAAATTAATACTAAACTTTTTTGCGATTTTGTGTTACGTTATTTAGCTTACGACATAAGTTTTCGACCTTACATTTTGATGTGCATAGTCGAGCAGTCGTCATAACGAACCATACACGTGTAGATTTTTGTATACGTTTTAATATAAAACCAAACCATTACCAACCAAGTTCCAAAACGACGTCCCTACTCACGAATTTATTGCAACTAGTTTATCAATGGGAAGTTAGAACATGAGATAAAAGTCCAAGTGTTTATTGAAATAGAGAAGTTTCCTTTACTAAAAAAAATGAGTAACATAAGAATTCCAAAGGTATGATTAAAATAACCTTTTTAAGTGATTGACCATTAAAGACAAAGACTATAGTATACACTTAAATAACTAAATTTGTGAAATCAAAGATACTTAGATCAATAGACATAAAGAACTCAAATGGGTTAAAAAAATTATTATTGTAAATTCTCATAAAATACATTTTAAACATCACTAAAAATGTCGTATCTTTAACATCAAGACTTTGTACATGTAAATGATGCGCATTATATCATACGTCCAAACAAAATTACGTGGAACACCAAGAACTGAAAAAAATCAATTACGTGAAACATTCAAGAAATTTGTTTCCACATGATCAAGCTTGAAGAGCATTTAAACCTCTTGAATTAATTCATGATAAAGATGTATGTGGCCCCATGGAAACAATGCTAATTAATTCGAGGAAAAAGATATCTTTGAATTTTATTTTATATATAATTTTAGGTGGAAAACTTGGATCAATTTCTTAAAAGAAAAATCAAAAGTATGTGGGACGCAATCATTGAAAAACTTGGATATGACTTGGAAGACTAGCCAACATAAAATTAGTCTATGTATCTTCTTATTTCTATGCATTATCTTCATTAAACTCTAATTCCAATTACATGCTTTTTAAAACGGTGAAATTATATTAATCTGTATCGTTTGCGAGACTTGAGTTCAAGACATCCATATTTCAAACTCAAGTGTTTAAGGGTTTTGCCTTTACCAATGAACCACCACATAATTTGTCAATTATTACATTGTTGGACTTACACCAAGGGTGTAGGGGTCGATTAGCCGATCCTTATGAAAAAAATTTTAAGGTATATATGTTAAACTCATCCGATCCCTATGAAATTTTAACACCAACCATCTTCCAATTTCTGTAAAAAACTTTTCTTAGTGCGCCAATCGATTATTACATGCTAATCTAATTTTAAAGACAATTCTTTGTATTTTTCCTTATTTAAATTAAACAAGAACACATAATCCAGTCACATATGTCCAAATCTTATTACCTAAGCACTTACCTCATTATATGAGTCGTGATCACATTTCAATCGAAAAGAAAATTGCATAATGTAAAAGTTACTACTTGGAATTATTTAGAGTTGGGCAATTTTAAGTGGACAAGAATATAACTATTTTATTTATTCATCTTAAACATATCAATTCTAATACACACTTTGAACTCACAACGCAAACCAACTAATTACCAAGTCTCAATAAACCGCACAAGAGAATAAAACGAGAATTAGTAGCTTATTTTAATGGGATTAATAACATATACAGATCATAAAAAGAAATTATCTATCTTCTTAGCTTAATTCCTAGTTCTTGCTAGGCTCTTGATATCTTCAATTAGTCGAGTCATATTTCGATAGGAAGATCCTCCCTCTTCTATTGCTTTATTCGCAATATTACCTAGTTCTTTAGCTCTCTTTCTTCTCTCTTCTCCGTCTTTCCCATCTTCCATTACCATCTCTATAGCCTTTAAAAATGCCTCACTCTTTACTAACTCACCGGATTCATCATCATCAATCCAAAGCACTGTAGTTTTTTGAGCACCGACACTAACTCCGGTTCTCAACACTTGCACAACTAACTTCTCATTGTAGAACTGCTCTTGAAACTGAGGCCATGTTACTAAAGGGACGCCAGCAGAAATCCCTTCTAGAATCGAATTCCAACCACAGTGTGTTAAAAACCCTCCGATTGCAGGATGTGATAAGACTAGCAGTTGTGGAGCCCACCCGCGGATCAATAGAGCTCTATCTTTTGTTCTTTCTTCAAACCCGTCTTCATCTATCCATTTTTCTATCTTTTCAGTCTTGTGACCTGCTCGAACAACCCAAATGAACGGTTTTCTCGATGCTTCTAGAGCTAAACCGAGCTCCGTGAGCTGCTCAGGCTCAACCCGACTAATGCTTCCTAAACACGCGTAGATAACCGAACCGTTTTCTTGAGAATCTAGCCACTTAAGACAGTCATTTTTGTTAACTGAGGACTTGTTACCTCTCTGGACCTTATCTGATTCATCCTTGTGGCATAATGATAATGGCCCTATGCACCAAACTTTACCTCCTTTCAGTTTCCGATACTCATCAACGTATCCTTGCTCCAACTCCTCAAAACTATTTACAACTACTCCATATGCTTTGGATTCCGATGCTCGAAGCTTTTCATGAAAATCACTCTTAGCTTTAAAGGTCGGATTGAATGCAAAAGGAAGTTGGGATCTTGTTAGCTCAATACGATCCGGCAGATCAGGCAAAATGAATGACTCAGACTCACCAACACTTTCATACACCTTTGAGATGTATAAAACATGGTTACACATCTGTGTCAAGCAATTCATTCCATCAAATACAATTCTCGGAATCTGAAACTTTTTTGCCGTTTCACCTGGCCATAGGAGAAACGTGTCGGCTAATATGCAGTTTGGCCTAGGATTAAGGTTTTCAATATACTGTTCAACTTGTGTTTGTAGGGAACTATATGCTTGCATAAGTGCCCCCGTAAGTCCCACATAAGGAAGCTCGTCTATTGTTTCACAGCCTTCTGGTATGCCAAACTCCTTATATGGAAACGGGAATTCAAGAAAACTAATGGGAAGACCTGATTCGATTGCTTGATTGAGGATCGACCCGAATCTGAGGGTGTTAACTGGGGTGGTGAGTATGGTGACTCGAACACCGTGTTGAGCAAGTAACTTGGCCGTGTCAATGGTTGGGATATAGTGGCCTGGAGATCCCATGGGTATAACAAGAAAGTGAAGCTGGTTTTGTTCTTGTGATTCTTCTAAAGCCATATGAGAGTCTGGCAATTAGAATAATGGAAAGTTTGTATCTGTGAGAGATGATGAATTTTAGATATTTATAACTCAAAATATAAACCATACAACTGTGGACAAGATTGCATAGATCATCCCTAGGAACTTCTGAATAAATATGCAACTATTTTTATAAAGACAAAAGGCTGGCCGGCCTAGATTAAGGATGCCAAGTAGAAATGTGCCTAAACGGCTAAACAAACAACTATCTGTTTGTATTTTTCTTTGAGATGTATTTATTCGAATGCTTCCCATTTGTAGCCACGCTATTTATCGCCTTTCATGCATCCAAATAGTTCACCAGACTTGTGCCATGGCTTTTTCTGTCGAAATGACAGGGCTCTAAGGAAACACTTGGACAGATTGAAATAGTTGTTTCAAGATCGGCCACAATTTCTGCTAAGCTAATCCGTTTATCCGTTTACATATTTACTTGAGAGAAACTATTTTAAGAAAATTAGGGAGAAAGTTTAATTAAGCCATGGTCGCATATCAATTTTAACTCTTGTATTCTACTTCATTAAATGAAATGCTGCTTAAATCCTATTGTATGCGAATCTACTTCTACATATTACCTTTTCACATATCATCAATAAAACATCACTTGCTGATAAAACTTACAAGTGAATTGCAAGTCTAATAGCCGTAATTTTCGTGCATCTGGGTATTAATATTCCTATTAATGCATAGAGTTTAGACACATTTATAAACAAAATTCAAAAACTTGACTAGACATTAATACAAACATAATCAATGATGGGGAATCCAAGCACATAAGAGATCTTTACAATAACAATATCAATCAATGCTTTTGGTTGGTCTGTAAGGTCAATAAGGTACGTGGTATCGTGCAATGCAATCACCTTAATTAAAAGCTATAACCGCAAGCTTACAAGAATCCTGAAAGAAAACCAGTTGTGGGCATGCATCTAGTTTGTTGCTCTTTTAAAACTGAATAATTTTTCTCGCCATTTTTCAAGAATATAAAGTTGTCTCCCAGTTTAAAAATGTCTTTACGACAACATTAAACATAGATGGCATATTAGTTGGAATTGTGCGCTTTAATTGGCCAACATAACTCATTCCATTTTCAACATTTTATGTTATGGATGTTGTATTACCTTCTCACCTTATGAACATAACATAAAGGTTTTATGCATTCATAAACATGTCAAATAAATTGTTCAAACTATCTACTTAAAGCATTTAGAGCATTCACATCCCACACTCTATATCAAAAATATTAGTTGGAGAGAGTTGAACCGATGAATATTCATCTAGGGGAATGAACATTATCTATCTTCTTAGCTTAATCTCCTTATTTTTGTTTGGTTCTTAATATCTTCGATTAGTCTAGTCATGTTTCGGTAGGAAGATCCTCCCTCTTCTATTGCTTTATTTGCCAAATTACCTAGATCTTTTGCTCTTTCTCTTCTCTCTTCTCCTTCTTCCCCCTCTTCCATTGCCATCTCTATAGCCTTTAAAAATGCATCACTCTTTACCAACTCTCCAGACTTATCTTCATCAACCGAAAACCCTGCAATTTTTTGAGCACCAACACTAACTCCAATTCTCAACACTTGTACAACTAACTTCTCATTGTAGAACTGCTCTTCAAAGTGAGGCCAGGTTATCAAAGGAACACCTGCAGAAACCCCTTCTAGAGTCGAATTCCAACCACAGTGTGTCAAAAACCCTCCAATCGCAGGGTGCGACAACACTAGTAGTTGTGGAGCCCACCCGTGGATCAACAAACCTCTATCTTTGGTTCTCTCTTCAAACCCCTCTTCGTCTATCCATTTTTCTATCGTTTCAGTCTTGTGACCTGCTCGAACTACCCAAACGAACGGTCTTTTCGATGACTCTAGAGCTAAAGCAAGCTCTATGAGCTTTGAAGGCTCAATTCGACTAATACTTCCTAAACACGAATATATCACCGAACCATTTTGTTGAGAATCTAGCCACTTGAGGCAGTCAGTTTTGTTAACTGATGGCTTATTACCTCTCTGGAACTTCTCTGATTCATCCTGTTGGCATAATGATAATGGCCCCACGCACCAAACTTTATCACCTTTCACTTTCTGATATTCATCAACATATACTTGCTCCAACTCCTCAAAACTGTTTACAACTACTCCATATGCTTCAGATTCGGACACTCGAAGCTTTTCATTATGATCCCTCAAAAACTTAAGACTCGGATTGAATGCAGAAGGAAGTTGGGATCTTGTTAATTCAATATGATCAGGCAGACCGGGCAAAACGAATGACTCACACTCACCCAGGCTTTCATATACCTTTGAGAGGTATAAAACATGATTACACATTTGTGAGAAACAATTCATTCCATTAAATAGAATTCTCGGAATCTGAAACTTTTTCGCTATTTCCCCTGGCCACAGAAGAAACGAGGCAGCTAATATACAGTCTGGCATAGGATTAAGCTTTTCAATATATTGTTCAACTTGTGCTTGTAGCGAACCATAGGCTTGCATAAGCGCCCATGCCAGTCCAAAATCCGGAAGATCATCTACGCTTTCACATCCTTCTGGCAAACCAAACTCCTTATATGGAAACGAGAATTCAACAAAACTAATGGGGAGACCTGAATTGATTGCTTGATCGAGGATCGACCCGAATCTGAGGGCGTTAACTGGGGTGGTGACAATGGTGATTCGAACACCGTGTTGAGCAAGTAATTTGGCCAAGTCAATGATAGGGATATAGTGGCCTGGAGAATTCATGGGTATAACAAGAAAGTGAAGCTGGTCTTGTTCTTGTGATTCTTCTAAAGCCATATGAGAGTCTGGTTAGTGTGATGGAGTGATTGTATGATCTATGAGTGATGATGATGATGATGGCTTTTAGATACTTATAACTCAAAATATAAACCAAGCTGTTGACAGGATAGCATAGATCATCCCTAGGAGCTTTTGGCTAAATATCTATAATATTATATATAAACGAAAACATAAAAATCCTACGTGTCGTGATGTGGTCGCTCCTCCTTTTTTTATTGTCATCGGATTTGCTTGATTTTTAAATGGAAGTTTCTCATGCATTTGACCCGAATCTACGGGTATGGGTCTTACCAAACCCAAATATTCCTTAAACGGGTTATAACATCTCATAAAATTAAAAATTATTCTCACCAAATTATTAATGTGAAAATCCTATAAAATAGGATATACTAAAAATTATTATGTGATTTTTTTTTAAAAAAAAAATATTATTTATAATAAAGAAATAATTTTATAGTAAAAAATAAGTGGGGCATGGGTCTTACCAAACCCAAATAACTTTTAAACCGGGTTATAACATCTTAATTATTTGTGTAACATTTTTATCATCAAACTCTCTAAGTATATTATAAATTTCATTACAATAAATAAAATTAAACCCAAAAAGTATATAAATATTCAAAACGAGTAATGTAAAACAGCTTCTGTAATACGGGGCTCGGGGGATAAAAACTAGTGCTAATATAAATATTAGAAAGACAAAAAAGCCGGCCAAGATTAACGATGCTAATTGCCAAGTAGAAACGTACCAAAAGCATATTTGATTTACTTTTTTTTTATGTTGAACGGCTAAAGCAACATTTATCTTCTTGTCTATATGTTAATTGTTCACTTATTCTAGACTATATTACAAATTACGTACTTTATGTTTGGGGTCACTTGTAAATTATGTCATTTAACTTCGGTATGTGTACTGAACTTCTCTAAAGTTCATTCGTTGTTACACTTTTCGTCGTTTACAATAACAGATGTTAGTTATTTGTTAAGTGTAAGGTGAAATTATTAAACTACCATTTCTTTCAAAAAAATAATAATAACAACATATTGAAAACAAAATAGAACATGAGGCCAACTTAAATAAAACTAAAAAGATACAAAACCCCCATTCCTTGAACCGCCAGCTCCTCCCACTAGTACAAATTCGATCTTTTGGAGTAGTCCGATATTCTTCTTTGGAGCGGCTTTAAAGAAGACCGCCTAAAAAACATATTCAACACAATATACAACTTCCTTGTGGTTTAAACGTTAGCTAGCGAATTAAGTAAGGGCTAGCTCTAATACACAAGGATTTGCTTCTCTTATTAGGTAGGAAAACAAAAATGCGCACACATGACAAGGACACAATGGGCTAGAGTCACAGAGTACATAAGGTATATTTATAGGGGATTGCTTGAATTAGTACGTACTAGATTGGTTCCTGATATCTTGAATTAATCGTTCCATATTCAGGTGTGATGATCCACCCTCTTCTATTGCTTCATATGCCATCTTACCGAGTTCTTTAGCTCTCTTCCTTCTATCTTCGCTTTCTTTCCCATCTTTCATCACCATCTCTATAGCCTTCCTGATTTCCTCACTCGTTACTACCACACCCGACTTCTCTTCTTCGCCCAAATGCACAACTTTTTGTGCGCCAACACTAACACCAATTCGCAAAACTTGTACAAGTAACTTTTCGTTGTAGAATTGTTCCTGAAACTGTGGCCATGTAACCATTGGGACGCCAGCAGATATCCCTTCTAGTGCCGAATTCCAACCACAATGAGTCAAAAACCCTCCAATTGCAGGATGTGATAAAACTAGCAGTTGCGGAGCCCACCCGCGGATCAGGAGAGCCCTCTCTTTGACTCTCTCTTCAAACCCCTCTTCATGTATCCATTTTTCTATCTTTTCAGTTTTGTGACCTGCCCGAACTACCCAAATGAACGGTCTTTTCGATGATTCTAGAGCTAAAGCGAGCTCAATGAGTTGTGCAGGCTCAAGCCGACTGATGCTTCCTAAACAGGCATAGATCACCGATTCGTTTTCTTGAGAATCTAGCCACTTTGTGCATTCATTTTCGTTAATTGAGGACTTGTTACCTCTTTGGACCTTCTCTGATGAATCCTTGTGGCATAGAGATAATGGCCCTACACACCAAGCTTTGTCTCTTCTAACTTTCTGATATGCATCTGCATATCCTTGTTCCAACTCCTGAAAACTGTTTATAACGACTCCAAACGCTTCTGACTCGGATATCCGGAGCTTTTCATAGAAATCCTTCACGTCTAGGGATCCCGAGTTAAACATAAAAGATAACTGTGATTTTGTTAGTTCAATACGGTCAGGCAAACCAGGCAACACGAAAGATTCCGACTCGTTGACATTTTCATATACTTTAGAGAGGTATAAAACATGGTTACACATCTGAGTGAAGCAATTCATTCCATCAAACACAATCCTCGGAATCTGAAACTTTTTCGCGGTTTCACTGGTCCATAGGAGAAACGAGCCTGAAAGTATGCAACTTGGCCTAGGATTAAGCTTTTCGATATACTGTTCAACTTCTTCTTGTAGTGAACTATGTGCAAGGAAAAGATCACCGCCCAAGCTCATATTAGGAAGATCATCCAGGCTTTCGCAGCCTTCGGGTATGCCAAACTTCATGTATGGTAACTGGAGTTCAAGAAAAGAGATGGGAAGACCTGATTGGATTGCTTTATCAAGGATTGACCCAAATCTGATGATGTTGACTGGTGTAGTGACTATGGTGACTTTAACACCATGTTGAGCTAGTAACTTGGCCAAGTCAATGGTGGGGATATAGTGGCCTGGAGATCCTAAGGGTATAACCAGAAAGTGAAGCTGATTGGGTTCCATGTGAGAGTCTGGTAGTATGATGGTGGAGAGATTGAGTAAATGTGTGATACTGAAATGCATTTGTATTCTATAGTTAAATGCACAATTCTTGATAAGATTGGGTAGACCACCAAAATTTGGCTACTAGGATAACTCCAATTGTTTATTACTTTATAAGGTTATTTTATTTGTTAATAAGAAAGAAAGAAAGTCACCCATTATGTCACACTGAAATGTACTTTAAGCAAATAAAAGGAATTTTGTATAAGTCCAATTCTGCCAAAGATATGGATTACATTTTAAGTAGGGCGTAAAACGAACGGAACGAAAACAAACAGGGCTTGTTCGTGTTCATTAACGAGCGTTAAGAAAACAAAAGAACATATTTCTTGTTCATGTCAGTTCATTAAGAAAGCAAACATGTATGTTTATATTGGTTCATTAATATTCTAAACAAACGAAAATCAACAAAAATTAACATACACGAACGCCAATGTACGAACATTAACGAAGAAAACAAATGTGTTCTTGTTCATTTGTTTGTAGATTCCCCAATGCTTGGTTCCCCAATCGAATGCTAAGGTGCGACAACAAAAACCCAACTCGTTTGACTGTATAGTAACCTCCCATCTAGTCCAAACAATCAAGAGGTATCCGACACAGTTAAATATATATACAATCTTAGCCTAATTCTATTTACTAGATCAAACACTCCTAGGCCCATCACATCTCATGATTAATTACTGGCCCCATTCCATTACTATCGACTAAGCCGAAGACTTGGCCCAACGACTTCAAAGTGTTTTGGCGTGTTCGGCCCAAACTAGATGGATGTGTAACTTAAGGTTAGTTTATTGAATATATTATTACTTAAAACAATTGAATGCATTAATCGTCTATTAAACTTAATAAAACATAAAATAAATAATAATAATAATAATAATAATAATAATAAACATAGGTATATATGTGTTAAAACCCAACACGAACTATCTAGGCCGATAACTTATAGCCACTAATCCGAACTAGATACAAGTTACACACAACCCGACCCGTTGGTTACATCAACACTCCCTTAACTTAAATTGTTTGCATGATGCATTATGTCTTGAATCAACAAAGTCAAGTTCAAGTGCGAAGACCCTCCCTCTTTTATCACGTTATTAGCTATTATTCCAAGCTCTTTAGCTCTCTTTCGTCTCTCGTTTCCTTCAATCCCATCATCCATGGCCTTCTCAATAGCCTTCGTAACAGTCTCACTCTTAACTTTTACTCCAAACCGATCTTCTTCGCCCACATGAACAACAGAATCAGCTCCAACACTAACACCAATCCCCAAAACTTGCACTACAAGCTTCTCATTAATAAACTGCTCGGAAAACTGCGGCCATGTGATCATGGGAACACCCGCAGAAACTGACTCAAGAGTCGAGTTCCAACCACAATGTGTTAAAAACCCTCCAACCGAAGGGTGGGACAATATTACCACTTGTGGGGCCCACCCTCGGATTATAAACTCTCTATCTTTAACCCTCTCCTCAAACCCACTTTCTGCTAACCACTCCTCAACCTCTTTCTCTCTATGAACCGATTTAATCACCCAAATGAATGGGTGGTTTGACGCTTCTAGGCCTAATCCAAGCTCAATAAGTTGCGGGGTGTTAATCCTCACAAGGCTCCCAAAACAAGCGTAGATCACCGAGTCGGGTTTGTGAGAATCAAGCCAATTTAGGCATTGTTGTTCATCGATTGAGGCTATGTTTCCTCTTCGAGATTGAGGCGAGTTGTCACTGTCGCATAGTGACAATGGCCCAATACACCAAACTTTACCCCTTCTTAGCTTCTTGTACTCATTAACATATTCTTGTTCTAATTCTTCAAAACTATTAATCACAACTCCATAAGCCCTCACTTCAGAATCCCTAGCCCGCTGCCGAAACTCACTCGTGTCAATAGAGCTTGGGTAAAACTCGGGTGGGAGCTGGTTTCGAGTGAACTCGATCCTATCAGGCAAACCCGGGACAACAAATGGTTGTGAGTCATGCAAACCTCAAACACCTTGGATGTGTATAAGTTGTTGCAACATAACTCATTAAAACAGCTCATCCCATCAAACATGATTCTTGGAATGTGATGGTTATTCGCAAATTCACCCGTCATGCAAACCTCAAACACCTTGGATGTGTATAAGTTGTTGCAACATAACTCATTAAAACAGCTCATCCCATCAAACATGATTCTTGGAATGTGATGGTTATTCGCAAATTCACCCGTCCAAGACATGTACTTATCAGATATAATGCAAATTGGACGAGGGTTTAGCGTTTCATACCGTTCTTCTAACTTTTGTTGTAGCTTGTCAACGGCAGCTAAGAAGTTTGGGACTAAATCCATACTAGGGATCTTATCTGTGCTTTCACATCCTTCGGGTAAACCGGCCTCTGCTGCTGGAAACGGGAGCTCAAGGAATCGGACGGGTAGTCCGGATTTGATTGATTCGGTTAAAGTGGCATGGTAACGAGTGATGTTGAGAGGTGTGGTGGCGATGGTGACCGTAACATTCGATTGTTTTGCTAGGAGTTTAGCCATGTCTATCATGGGAATACTGTGGCCGGGACCTATGAGGGGGATCAAAAGGAAGTGGAGTTTGTTGGTGGCCATGATTGATTGTTGTATGAGTTTAGTATGCTGATAGATACGGGAAGTGATAAGATAATTTGGTGTATTTATAGAGAGAAATTAATCATCTATATGTCTTGATGACAATGATTAATTAGCCTTCTTGGAACCTAGCATGTGTTTTGAAAAGTATGAGTCAAGATCGTTAATTATTTGCTTCCTTGGTCTTTCGTGGTCAGTCAAAAAAATCACAAGGCAAACGAGAATTCTGGATAAGATTGGGTAGACCACTAGATGTTTGCTACTATGAAAACTTCAACTGCTTATGATCGATATAAAATTATTTGGTAATAACTAATAAGACAGAAAGTCACCATGAGGTCACATAGAAAGGTACTTAACCAAATAAAAGGATGCTTGTGTTACTTTTAATTAAGCCAAAGACAAGGAGTACTTGTTTTCTAATAAAACATAATATATAACATAAAAAGGATCCAATTACAATAGAACAATCCCCTTTTGAATTGTAAAACCGATCTTACTAAAAATAAAGCTATAGTTCTTCGATGTCAATGAGTTACTGTGGGCGGCCCGCTGAACTCTTTTCAGGATCACAACAGCTTTGGGGCAAGAGACCCAAAAGTATCGAAAGCAAAAGGAATGAAAAACGTGTTGCTTTTCATCACAGGGTTTCCTATGCTTCGCAACCTTCCCAGATTATGCATTCAACATGGCCTGCCTAACAACAATCCCTTGTTCTTGAGCCCGACAAGGGGAGTACATTTGAAGTATGGATGTAAACGAATGGAAAGAACATAAATGGGGCTTGTTCGTATTTGCCTTTTTAACTTTAACCGATCAAATCCCAACATAAAGAAAGCAAATAATTAACGGATTTTCTTGTTCATGTGCGCTATAAGAATGCAAGTTGTTGTTCATTCGTTAATAGTCTAAGCAAGCGTAAATGAACAACATTAATGAATGCCAATGAGCGAACATAAACGAAGAAAATGAACTTGTTCGTGTTTGTTCGTCGTCGATTCCCCAATGCTTAGTTCAAAAGTTTGATTAGGCTGATGAGTTGGTGCATGAAGGGCCAGTTAGTAACAATAGTAGCTAATAGGCAAAAAAAAATGAATGTGTAAATGAACATAAACATAAGAAAACATAAGTTAACAGACATACACTACTAGAAAACTCGACTTTTACCAAGACTTTTTGTAGGTCCCTTGGCCGGACCTAACAACACACACAACTAGTTAGGACCGAGATTTCGTATCTTGTTTGGTGGTTTATTTCCGTGAGGGAAAGGAAGGAAGAGAGTTTGTAGGTTAGAAGATAATGTTTTTGCAAAAGGTTGGTTTGTGTATGAGATACACACACTTTATATAGTGTGTGTTCTCATGCACATACATCTCATTATAATCGGCCCAATGGGCTTAGATACAAATGGTCTTGGGCCCAAACATACAAACGTAACAAGTCCAACTAGCTAACAATTACATAAACAAGATAAGAAATACAAATACGAAAGACTAAACTAGAAATGGGCCTTACAATCTCCCTCTAGTCTTTGGTATTTGCTTTGTTAGCTTTTGTCTTCAGTCGGACTCGGACTCATACTAAAACAGCTCGTGTTCATCAAATGGCTATTTTTCAACAAGTAGACGGACAAACTTGTTGAACTTGCCCACGATGGCGTCGGTGTTGTCCCTGCGCACATCTTCAACGGTGCACAAAGGAGATCCATGCAGCTTGAGCAGATCTTCCTTTCCAAAAACCCGATAGTTCGTGCTCATCGAAGAATCTGATGTGATGCATACTTTCGCAATGAATTATCACCTCACCCGTGTCATTATCAAATTCAAGACCTTGGGTCGCTTTCGATGTGCTTTGGGACATCAGAAACGAAGGTGCTTTATCGCCCTGCTGATGAAGTTTCTAGGTGTCTTTCAGATTGATAAGGAAAGGGTGTACTCCCTCCGGTTTAGGTTAACGCCCGAGGCCGAATGCTTGTATCTCGAGGAGATTAAGGTGAAGAATGAGATGGAGGATTTGTTGGTGGTTAAGCTCAGGGAGCTCTTGATGATGTTGGATAAGCGTATTTTAATCGAGAAGATTACGCATATGAAAAAAGATTTAGGCCTTTCGTTGGAGTTTCGTGACACCATTGGCCAAAGATATCCGCAGTATTTTAGTGTCGTGAGAACCGTGAGAGGCCCGGCTTTGTAGTTGACGCATTGGGATCCGAAGCTTGCGGTTTCATCAGCTGAACTTGAGGAAGAAGAGAAGCTATCCGAAAAGAGGGATTTGATGATTGACAGACCGCCCAAATTTAATAGAGTGAGGTTACCGAGAGGTGTGCAACTTACGAAAGGTGAAATGAGAAGGATCTCATAGTTTAGAGGCATGTTGTATATTTCGCCTTACTTGGATTTCTCAGCGTTGAAGCTTGGTACGGCAGAGAAAGAGAAGCATGTGTGTGCAGTTGTGCACAAGATGTTGAGTTTGATGGTTGAGAAGTGAACGTTGGTTGACCACCTGACTCATTTCTGAGAGGAGTTTAGATTCTCGCAACAGATTAGAGGGACGCTTATAAGACACATGATATGTTTTATGTGTCTTTGAAAGGGGACCGGGACTCTGTGTTCCTTATAGACGCGTATTGCGAATTTGCAATTCTCAGTTGGTTGACAATAATCAGCTGTTGTTGATTAAAGAGAAGCTTCGTGCGCTGGTTTGTGTTCCTAGGTTTAAAGGTCGTGTGGTGAAAACCGATTCAAATGATGCTACTGATCAAGAGGAGGAGGATGATGAGGAAGAGGATTGGTCGGATTTTGATGATTTAGTGGATAATGAAATGCGTGACGACAACGATGACAATGACATGCCTCCTGATTTTGACGAAGATGATGAGAGCAAGCAGGGTGAAAGCAAAAAGGATGAAGAAAAGGTTCCTAGTCTAGTGTTGCCAGACAGGAGCCCGAGAGAACACTGGTAAAACGAGAGATGTTTTATGTTTTAGTGCTTTATATGTAACACCTTAAAATTTGAAGTAAATAAAAAAATAAAAACATTGAAAAGCTAGGGAGGAGCGATGTGCATAATAAATAGATATATACAGTGAGGATTTGTTAGTAAGCATCTGGATCGGATTTCGTTACTATGCGGTGGTGGTGGTGGTGGTGGTATATGTATAGAGAAATGGCAACATGACAGACAATCAAGATCAATACAATATTGATGTACATAAATTTATTCATCTTTTTAGCATCAAATAATCTCTAAAAAACTGTAACTTTTATCAAATAACATGGCACAGAAGGCTACTTATCATATTAAATACAATTTCAGGTAAACCCAAGTCCCAAACGAAGAAACAAGTGAAAAGATGAAGAAAAACGGAAGCAAACACAAGAAAAGCAAGAAACACGCCCCCATGCTTTTAAACACAAGAAAAGACAAAAATCTACAAGAAAAGACAAATACTGAGAACAAAAGCATGGGGCCGTGCCTTTTGACCACGGGGCTGTGGTCACCCTCAACAAAAAAACAAAACAATTTTAGCACATGTCAATAAAAGCACGGGGGCGTGCCTACCTAAGCACGAGGCCGTGCTTCATCCTCCAGACTGCCTATAAATAGTGGCTCATGTTGCATCGATCAAGTGTGCCTTGAAGAGAGTTCTATACGGTTTTCACTTATAAAAACACCCACTAACACTCATATTGAAGATCTTGTGAGGAGTTTGAAGGCTTGGAGGTTACCATCATCATAAACATCATCATAATACATCATCATCATTAAGAAGGGAGATTCATCCACAATTGGTTAGATTGTTCTAGTTAATCATGTGTTTGTTATCATCATCTCTTTTAATGTTCATAACAATGCTCATTATGAGCTAAACTCCATTTACTATCTAAAATCTATGAAGAAGCTTTGTTTTACTTGATGATTATATTAAACATGTGATTTAGTTTAGTAAAGTACATGGTTATCTTGCAATAATCTTTTGATGAGAGATGTTTCACCATCTTAATTCAACACTTCAAAGTTGGTGATTGACAATTATATTGACAATCATTCATGATCAGTTCATGTTCTTGAAAGATAGAAATGCTTTGATAATTTATTGAAACATGGATCCTTATATTGTACTTAGAAATGATGAGATATAAGTTATGATATATTTCTCTAGTTTTGGTAATTCTGAAATAACATCGTTAACACGATTTCTTAGGTTATCATGCTAGTTAAAGAAATCATATGTTAAAGGAATGTGTAATTATAACCTACTTAAATCAACCAAGTGGAGGTTATGTGACTAAACTATAACCACCCAAAGTTGTTGGAATTGGTATTTGAGAAATCAAAGTCAATCCTAATCTTTCTACTTTATTAAACTACTTGCCAACTCAAATTGACATTCTCGTGGTAGCATGACATTAGGAAAGGGTTGACTTTAAAATGCGCATTCTACTTTCTTTTATGTCATAGGATATGCTCACTTAGAAATGAGGGGCTATTTTATCATATATTATTACGGCAAGTTTATCACGTGTTTATTTAATAACCATCAAGGAACAATGGAGTGGATTCTTGATTTTAGACGGTAACCTTCATATAATTGAACTACTTGTTTAGAATTTCTCGTCTTGGTCACCTATATATTATATATAAGTATTTATATTTTATAAAAAGTTCAAAAATCAACCCCAATATGATTAAAATCTCCGATTAAAGTAAAACGACGATTCATAGTTAAAAAAATTTGTGCCCACGGATCGATACTTGGTTCTTACCAATACTATTCTACATATACGATAGGTACACTTGCATATTTTGTGTGTGTTTAGTCTTAGTAGAAATCACTTTTATAAATTTAAAACACGATCTTGTGTAAAAGCTCAATATCCAATCCTCTTATATTTTACAAGCTACACGCAGCACACGACATCAAATATTAATACTATGCCGCCGACTAACTTCAACTTCACCGGTTGACCGCCGATCCGACTCACCCCGCCTTCGTTTTCGCCTCATTCCCAATTGTTAATATTATTACCGACTGCTGGTGATCAACTACACAGTTTTCTATTATTTAACAAAAATTATAAATAAATCACATAAAAGTATTTTTATTTTTTTATTATTAATGTATATGTCTTAAAAAAAATCAGGTATCCAATTGCAATGACTTCGGGTCTTGATATTTTCTTATGCCAGTACCATTGAGCTATCAATTGCCACATTCCTTGGGAGAAACTACATGACACGAAATATGTTATGCCGATTCTTCCACCTCGTCCCAAATAAGGCATATAAGTGCATAAGCTTCGGCAGGTTTACATTCGGCATCTGAATAAACAACAAACGATCTACTAATACTACTTCTAATGATGGTTATTCGTTTAACTTCCCACTACATGTTCTCCTACTAATTCTCATTAATAGTTGGGCACGTATCAGTATTTGACCGGGTTTTTTTCGGGTTACGGGTCAAGTTGGGTCAAGTTTTGATCCGGTATTGGTGGAAGTGGTTCCACCGGTTTCGATTTCGGTTACAATTCTGGGGAGAAACCCAAAGCCCGGTCCATACCAACGGGTAGGGTAGGGTTGGTTTCGGAACAGGTTATTTTATGCACCTCTAGTCTAGATTGTGAATTACTTCATTTCCTAAAAATAACTTTTATGTATAGGAAGCGATGAGAATATGGAACGTGTAAGTTGTTGGTTCTATTCTATGTACTAGCATAAGTGCCAGCGTGTTACCGCGGGTTCATTCAAATTATCCCCTTGTATTGGTTTGTAGTGTTTGATATGATGTGTAATGGTTTATTAGTGCGAACATGAGCAACTAAATATTAGGGATGAATGTAATGAGAAGAAAGGTGATATAATGGTGAAGGTCAGTTGGAACGGACTTGTTTGGTATATGGATAGATATTCCATATTATATAAAGGTTAGTAAGTAGTATAGCGGCCCTATATTTTTTGCAATTTTCATTTAATTGATTGTTGTTATTGTCGTGTTTAGAACCATTACACCGATGTGATGTAGTGTAACTTTAATGACAATATGTTTGAATTGTAACGTTATGTAAGGTTGGTGATATAAATTAGCCTTTTGATATCATATTTTTCATTTTGTTAACCATCGAATGTTATAGAACATTGTCGAAAATAACATGTTACCCAGATTTGAGTGGTAGTTGTAATGAGAAGACATTCCGCAGTTGTAAAAAGGTGATTAGATAATTGATTTTTCTTCATTCCATATTAGGTAGAAAAATACTTTAAATGTTGACCCTTTAGAAAATTTAAGCGCTTATTATAACGCATATTATACAACTGTAATGGCGAAGTAGATACTAAACGTTAATAATTCCATAATTATCTCAAAAGAGGAGTTGTTGGTCTCATAAGCTTGGCAGACCTGGATTACGGTGATCAAATTGGTTACCCACGATGCATCATTCCAGTCGTTGTCGTTAGTCCGATATGATGGTTACGAGTGCAGGCGATGCATCAATACATGCAATGTTATTTCCTTATTCTTTAGTTGTGTTGCTGGTGGATGTGGGTGTTGCTGAGAACCAACACTATCATTTTTGTTAATAAAAACAAACTTTATAATTTGTAGTTAAATCATATGAGTAGTGAAATATGTTGTGGGTGTACATGGGTTCAGTCCTTTCTAACGTGTTGTTGAATCATTTGTTGAAGCAGAACCTGTGTTTGTGTTGCTTAAGGGTATATGAGTTTTCCTTTTCTCATAATGCCTTCGTGGTGTGGGTTTTGGTTTTTCATTTGTATTGTGTTAAATATATGAATCAAATTGGTGTGTACATATATAAGATGAAGGTGTCTAGCGGAGCTTTGTAGTTACCATTTTCTAAGGGGTTTGTTTCTTGTAACAGCCCAGCTACCATCGCACCATAATATTGTCCGCTTTGGCCAGGTTATACCACCATCGCCTCACGGATTTGCTTTTGGTTGCCCAGGTGGTCACCCATCCTCATACTAATCCCACATGAGCATGCTTAACTGTGGAATTCTCCTCTCACCCACTACCATTAAGCGCCTAAAACGTGTTATGATGGGAAGGTATCCACCTCCTTATAAAGAAGACTTAGTTCTCCTTCCCAACGATGTGGGATGTTACAATCCAACCCCCATAGGGTCCAGCGTCCTCGCGGGACCTCGCACCACCGGTCCGGCCTGGCTCTGATATCATCTGTAACAGCCCAGCTACCATTGCACCATAATATTGTCCGCTTTGGTGGGGACGTGCCACCATCGCCTCGCGGATTTGCTTTTGGTTGCCCAGGTGGTCACCCATCCTCATACTACTCCCACCTGAGCACGTTTAACTGTGGAATTGTCCTCTCATCCACTATCATGTATTAATTATAGAAATTTTGTAAATGACAGGCTCGCGAGCCGACTCAAGCTCGATAAGTGAAGTGTGGGCTCGTTTATATAATAAGCATGGCTTAAGGCTCAGGCTCGATTGAGATTTTCAATGAGTCAATCTCGAGTAGCCATTTTCATATCTTGATTTATGGTTTTTCTTCTTTTTTTAGGAGTAAAGTGCCATTTTCATCCTCGTGTTTTGGCAAATAATGCAAATTTAGTCCAAAAAGTTTATTTTTTGCCTATGGACCCTCTATGTTTCCCAGTTCTTGCCAATTACGTCCAAATCACTAACCCCGTTAAATTTTTTCCTTAAGTCAGGGGTAGACATGTCTTTTCACTATTTCTTTATTATAATACTTATCTAAGTGAATTGCGATTTTCGTCCATCTGGCTTGTTCAAATATGCAGTTTTAGTCCAATAGTTTCAAATTTGTAATTTTCTTCCCTATGGTTTTATTTCACTTGCAATTAACCCGAATTTATTAACCTCGTTAAGTCTGGCCGTTAACCCATTTGCGTGCCCCTCATGTGACGATCAGTTTTCTCGTTTTTCTCCCCAAATAAACCTCTGTCCTAATTCTCAATCCCCCTCACGTGAGGGGTTGGGGTGTGTTTGGGGAAAAGGAAAAAAAAGGAACAAAATTGTCCCTCACGTGAAGGGCACACTGACAAGTTTAACGACCAGACTTAACGAGATTAGGGAATTCAGGTTTAATTGCAAGTGAAATGAAACCATAGGGAAAAAATTGCAAATTTGAAACTACTGGACTAAAACTACAGATTTGGACAAACCATATGGATGAAAACCGCAGTTCACTTACATAAGTATTATAATAAATAAAGAGTGAAAAGACATATCCACCCCTGACTTAACGATAACATTTAACGAGGTTAGTGATTTGGATGTAATTGGCGGGAACTGGGAAACGTGGAGGGTCCATATGCAAAAAATAAACTTTTTGTACTAAATTCGCATTACTTGACAAACCACAAGAACGAAAATGGCACTTTACTCTTTTTTTAGCATTGCACTCGATAAGTGAGTTACTGTAATATGTTTGGTCCGGTGAATCTGTTTTGGAGCACTCGATACGACAAGGCAATGGCGTTGTTCTTGACGTCTCTAGATCTGTTTTGGAGCACTTACTGTATAAATTTCATGTTGGTTTCAAACAATAGACTTATTTTTACCAACAAATATGTGTTCAGAAACATTTTGTAAGTTCAAATCCTACATATTTGATGTTTTAAAAGATCTTTGGTTTGAGTTAACGGCAGATTAAAAATAAAAACTCAGGGGTGTCCCGAAAGAATTTTTGGCCTATCGCCTATTGGTATCATAATACTTGTTTATGGGTATTCGTATATATAAAACAGAGAATGAAAAAAAAAGTTTTGCATTGATTAATCATTTCGCTATGAAAGTTGAGAGGTATCATTGATGGTCAGGCGCCACTCAACCCCCCCCCCCCACCTAATTCGCCCCATAGAAAGGGGTCTTATCGTGGTTTGTTTGTGCATGATAGTGGCGATTGCAAACCTGTCAACCAGTGTCTATTGCACAAGATTGTAAGAAGGGTAAATTATCAAAATAAGCAAGTTTGACCAATTTTTTTCCAAATTAGACATGCCTTATTTAGCCTACATCTCTCCAATTATTGAGTTTTAAACCAATAAACAAGTAACACGTCAGCGAAGCCGGCTAAGCCTTAGCCGACACTTTATGGACACAAAATTTTATGAAAAGTAAACGGGACCCACCTTTAGCCTATATAAAAATCGACATGTGTCAAAGGCTGCTAAACTTAGCCTACATCTATGGTTATTTAGCCGGCATCCTTGACACTTAGCCGGTTTCGGGATATGTGTGTCTATTCACTTAGCCGGCTCCGTATTTTTCTTCTTAGCCGGCTTTCACTCGGCTTGTAGGCTAAAGCTTCACTTAGTCGTCTTCTTTTTTTTCTTTTAGTCGTCTAATTTTAGTCATCAAAATCTAAAATATTTACCAACCCTACCAACCCTATTAAATATTTAGTCGGCTTCTATATTTTTATCTCTTAGCCGTCTTGTTAGCCGGTGTAAATTTAGCCCCAAAACCAAATATTTGTACCTACTCACATAAATATTTAGCCAGTTTCTATTTTTTTTTCTCTTAGCAATCATTTTTTTTTCTCCTAGCCAGCAATTTTTAGCCATAAAAAATAATACATTTACCTACCCAAATTTAATTATTCACCAACCATTCTTATAAAACTATACAACAATCTTCACTCCATCTTATAAAACCATCTTCACTCAATCAAACTCTTTTACTTTCTTATCAAACAACATTCTCATTTCTTAAAAAAAAAATGTTTGTTTAACAAACATACTTTTTATGGTTTTTAAGATGTTAACATTGACAAAATTATCCTTTCATAACTTAAAAACCCATAAATTTGAACCACTCAAAAACCCCTTCCAAAAAACAATTAAAAATAAATAAATAAATAAATAAATAAAATGAAACAACAAAGAAAACACAAAAGTAACAAACAAAATGTTTATCTAGCAACCTTCATTAAAAAAAATAATAATAATAAAAATAAAAAAATCACGATTTAGCGATACAATATTAAATATATATACGGTCTATCTATCTCATAAACATAAACCCCCAAATCAAATAAATCATAAACCCTAATCAACAATGTCTTCTGTTACTACTCTACCCTTGTTCATATCCCACCCAATTCGAAACCCTAAACCCCCAAATTCCACATCTTTCTGGGGCCAACGTTTAATTCCACAACTGGGTTTTGTCAATCACAATCATAATCACCATACCCAGAAAACATATCCAATTCAAGCTTTAGTCAAACGCCGAAAGGAGGTACCTTTCGACAACGTTATCCAACGAGACAAGAAGCTTAAACTGGTCATGAAGATCCGAAAGATATTATTAACCCAGCCCGATCGCGTAATGCAACTCCGTGACTTGGGTCGGTTTCGACGCGCTTTGGGTCTTCAGAAACGAAGGCGGTTTATCGCCCTGCTGAGAAAGTTTCCGGGTGTGTTTCGGATTGAGGAGGAAGGGGTGTACTCCCTGAGGTTTAGTTTAACGCCCGAGGCCGAACGATTGTATCTAGAGGAGATGAAAGTGAGGAATGAGATGGAGGATTTGTTGGTGATCAAGCTTAGGAAGCTGTTAATGATGTCGTTGGATAAGCGGATTCTAATCGAAAAGATTGCGCATTTGAAACACGATTTAGGACTTCCGTTGGAGTTTCGTGACACCATTTGCCAGCGGTATCCGCAGTATTTTAGGGTAGTGAGAACGGAAAGAGGGCCGGCTTTGGAGTTGACGAATTGGGATCCGGAGCTTGCGGTTTCGTTTGCAGAGCTTGAGGAACAAGAGAAGGTGTCCGAGAATCGGGATTTGATTATCGACAGACCGTTAAAGTTTAATAGAGTGAAGTTACCGAGAGGTCTGCAACTTACGAAAGGTGAAATGAGACGGATCTCGCAATTTAGAGACATGCCGTATATCTCGCCTTACTCGGATTTTACAGCGTTGAAGCCTGGTACGGCGGAGAAAGAGAAGCACGCGTGTGCGGTTGTGCACGAGATGTTGAGTCTGACGGTTGAGAAGCGGACGTTGGTTGACCACCTGACTCATTTCCGAGAGGAGTTTAGATTCTCGCAGCAGCTTAGAGGGATGCTTATAAGACACCCTGATATGTTTTATGTGTCGTTGAAAGGGGACCGGGACTCTGTGTTCCTTAGAGACGCGTATCGTGATTCTCAGTTGGTTGACAAGAATCGGCTGTTGTTGATTAAAGAGAAGCTTCGTGCGCTGGTTTCTGTTCCTAGGTTTAGAGGGCGTGTGGTGAAAACCGATTCAAATTCAAATGATGGTACTGATCAAGAGGAAGAGGAGGAAGAGGATTGGTCGGATTTTGATGATTTAGTGGACAATGAAATGCGTGACGACGACGATGATGAGGATGACGATGACATGCCTCCTGATTTTGATGAAGATGAAGATGATGAGAGCGCGCAGGGTGAAAGCAAAAAGGATGAAGAAAAGGTTCCTCCTAGTCTAGTGTTGCCAGACGGGAGGCCGAGAGAACGCTGGTAAAACGAGATGTTTTCATGTTTTAGTGCTTTGTATGTTAAAACACATTAAACTTAGAAGTAATCATATGTTTTATATAATATGATTGTGAGCAGTGCATTATTATTATTTAGTAAGTAAATGTTACTTTAAAATATGTAATTGTTATGATTATTATAAGTTAAGGTAAGAGATAGAATTTGCTAGTAATGGAAACATTCAGATGTGATCAATATGTGTTTTGTTTATTATATCTCAACTTGTTGACAAACTGGTGCGCTGCAGCAGCAGGGAAAACGTGGGAATTCGGTCTGTGTCGGTTCGGTTTGTTAACCGATGAATCGGATCAGATTTGCAGCGTGCACCAAACTGCTTTCGGATCCAGAGCCGGTTCGGTTGTGCACCCCTAATGATTATATAGTTGTCAATTTTGACCATAAAAGTCAACTTTTGTCATAAATTAGTTTTGATCTGCGCAAGATTCGTTAACTGGTTTTGGTTATAATAGCTTAGCTTAATATGTATCACAAGATAAATCTGACTTGATACTTTTTGTACATCCATGTTTACCTAATTACATATATTGACTCCATGTAGAGCTTAATCGCTGAAGCTGGCTGCTACTTCGGTTGCGCCTCCCTGTCGAAAATATAACTTAAAATTAGGTGAAAAAAACAACTGTGGTTTGGATACTGAATAGTCAAATAAATCCTGTGTGTGCATTGATTCACAAATATGTAAAAATAAATGCTAAATACAAGTCCATTAAGTAACAAATCTGTAAATTCATTCATATTCTTAAGAGCTGTTTGGCAAGTGCTGGATCATTTAAGTGATGAATGAATAAGAGGTCTGAATGGTTAAGAGACTCTGAACTAGTTAAGTCTGTTTGGTTGGACCTCTGAATAACTGTGTAAAATGACTATCTTACCCTCTCAGAACTATTTCGTGTTAATCTGTTTAGTCAGATCTCTTAATAATTGTACATAAAGACCAAAACATTTATTATAACAAACTTAAAAACTCCAGTTTCACACCGACGCACTTTTACTTGTATTAATTAGAAATTAAAACACAAAACACAACCCGAATTCCATGAACATACATCATGCGGATTCCACATGGGGTTTCTAGAACCATTTAGCCGAGACTCATAATGCGTACAACTTTAGAAAGCAACACGATTACTGGTCCAGGCTTCAAATTAGGCTCTGGCTTGTTTAAGATTCCTGTAGTGGCTGCGGGGCAGGGCCATAATGTTTGCTGAACTTTTGAGTGAAATATTAGCGGTCTCACACCACATACAAATTTCGTTACCAGTCACAAGTTTCTGTTGAGTAGAATCAGTTATTCCTTTCGTGTTTGTTTAGTCCATTTATAGGCCTACATTACAAAGCAAATAATGAGAATCAAATTCGATATACCCAAACACTATCAGGGTCTCCGGTTTATACTGCCCTAATAGAGAATGGACTTTGGGACATGGTCAAATGCACATTGCCTATGCAGTTTTGCCAAAACAATAACTTGGTCAAAATGTAGAAAACTTTCAATTCATACAATAATATTCATAAGAGATTGAAACTTTAAAAGTTAAAAGAATAAAACAATGTTAATTGCGAATAAAATAATAGTAGCCCTATTCTCCTATCAATCTAATTAATCCAGGCTATAAAATAAAATAAACAAATAAACAATTTGCATTCAGCTTGCAGATAAAACAAGGAACGAGACAAACGATTAATCAATTTCAAAAATTAAATTACCAAATAATTAAAGTTATCATGTGTTTACGTTTTAGTGAGTTATATCAATTCGTCCTTGATTTGTAACCTAACTCAAAAGTTATCTAAACCAAGGTTAGTCAATTGAATATATTATTCAATGGAATACGTTAATCATTAATATAACTTAATAATAAGACATAAAAACAAAAGAGAAAAAAAACCATAGGTATATGTTATAAACTCAACCCAACATGATCTATTTCGAGTTTTTGACCGATATCTTAAAGCTAATAATCCGAACTAGATACAAGTTACACGCAACCCGACCTATTGGTTACATCAACACTCCTTTAACTTAAATTTTTGTTTGCATGATGCATTATGTCTTGAATCAACAAGGTCAAGTTCAAGTGCGAAGACCCTCCCTCTTGTATCGCGTTATTAGCTATTATTCCAAGCTCTTTAGCTCTCTTTCGTCTCTCGTTTCCTTCAATCCCGTCGTCCATAACCTTCTCAATAGCCTTCATAACACTCTCACTCTTAACTTTTACTCCAAACCGATCTTCTTCGCCCACATGAACAACAGAATCAGCTCCAATGCTAACACCAATCCCCAACACTTGCACTACAAGCTTCTCATTAATAAACTGCTCCGCAAACTGTGGCCATGTGATCATGGGAACACCAGCAGAAACAGACTCTAGAGTCGAGTTCCAACCACAATGTGTTAAAAACCCTCCAACTGAAGGGTGGGACAATATTACCACTTGTGGGGCCCACCCTCGGATTATAAACCCTCTACCTTTAACCCTCTCCTCGAACCCACTTTCCGCTAACCATTCCTCGACCTCTTTCTCTCTATGAACCGATTTAACCACCCAAATGAACGGATGGTTTGACGCTTCTAGGCCTAACCCAAGCTCAATAAGTTGTGGGGTGTTAATCCTCACAAGGCTCCCAAAAGAAGCATAGATTACCGAGTTGGGTTTGTGAGAATCAAGCCAGTTTAAGCACTCTTGTTCATCGATCGAGGCTATGTTTCCTCTTTGAGATTGAGCCGAATTGTCACTATCGCATAGTGATAATGGTCCGATACACCAAACTTTACCCCCTCTTAGCTTCTTATACTCATTAACATATTCTTGTTCTAGCTCCTCAAAACTATTAATCACCACACCATAAGCCCTCACTTCGGAATCCCTAGCACGCTGACGAAACTCACTCGTGTCAATTGAGCTCGGGTTAAACTCGGCTGGGAGTTGGCTTCTTGTGAACTCAATCATATCAGGCAAACCCGGGACAACAAATGGTTGTGAGTCAGGCAAACCTTTAAACACCTCGGAAACATACAAATTATTATAACATAACTCATTAAAACAACTCATCCCATCAAACATGATTCTAGGAACACGATGCTTATCCGCAAAATCACCCGTCCAAGACATGTACTTATCCGAAACTACACAATTCGGACGAGGGTTTAACGTTTCATAACGTTCTTCCAACTTTTGTTGTAGCATGCCAATGGCAGCCAAGAAGTTTGGGACTAAGTCCATACTCGGGATCTTATCCGTGCTTTCACATCCTTCGGGTAAGCCAGCTTCTGCGGCTGGAAACTGGAGCTCAAGGAAACGAACGGGTAGTCCGGATTTGATTGATTCGGTTAGTGTGGCGCTATAACGAATGACGTTGAGAGGCGTGGTGGCAATTGTGACCGTAATGTTGGGTTGTTTTGCTAGGAGTTTGGCCATGTCTATCATGGGAATGCTGTGGCCAGGGGCTATGTGAGGAAGTGGAGTTTGTTGATGGACATGATTAATATTATTATTATTGTTGTTGTATGAGTTTAGTTTGGTAAGATTTGGTGTAATAATAATAATAATAAGGCTTCTTGGAACGTGACATATGTTTTGAAAAGTATGAGTCAAGATCGTGCAAAGGTTTGCTTCCTTGGTCTTTAATGGTCAGGAAAAAATCACGAGGTAAAAGAGAACTAAAAGTCAACAGAACGACTAACTAACATAGAATGGTCAAAGTGGCTAAAAGAGACTAGACCATGAATTATTATTATTATTATTATTATTATTATTATTGTTTAATGATTTATGTTTGGGTATAATAAAATTCATTTTGTTTTGTTTTTCTTATCTAAAAGGGAATGGAGGCTAAAAGAGACTAGACCATTTTGTTTATTTTCTTATCAATATAGGGAATTGAAAATTACACAAATGTATAAAAAAACTTATAGATAAAACTTTAAAATTAAAAAAATTTAAATATGAAATACGAAACTATAAAAGTATTTCATGTGTTTTCTCATGTGTTTTTAATTATTTTTTAATATTAATGACACATCATTATAATAAAAAGGACAATTACAATAGATAGACCGGTAAGCGGATAACATGTTGTGTCATCACCCACTTTTGAATGGCAAAACCGATCCTACTAAAAACAAAGTTATCATTCGTCGACGTCGTTGAGTAGAATTTTAGTTACGAGGCTTTATTTAGGTGTTTGTTTTTAATCGTTTTTCTATTTTGTACTTTTTAATGATTATATATGTGTATATATATATTAGTTTGTTATGTTAATTATGTTTTTTAACGTTTGGGCTCTTCAATTGAGACGTGTATGTTTTTTAGATTTTTAAAGAACGAACATAAACGAACACGAACATGTTAATTTTTTTAAACGAACAAACATGATCACAAATATTTGTCTTATTAAAAAAGGGCGGTTGATGTATGTGAAGACGGTTGTTGATGCATAAGAGGGGAGGTTGATGATGGTGGGTGGTAATCGTATAGTAACCGGTGATGAAAAGGATAAACTAGCGACAGAGAATATGCAGAAAAGAGAAATTAAATTAGGATTGATGATGAAAAAGTTTCACAAATAAATGAGATGATATAACACATTTAAAGGCTATCTGGGTTTAGCAAGACCCATGACACACGAAAATTATTGTTTGATTATGAAAGGGTTTCACAAATAAATGAGATGTTATAACTCATTTAAGGACTATCCGGGTTTTGTGAGACTCATACCCGTGAATTCGGGTCAATTGCATTAGAAGCCTCAAATCACAAGCCAAGCAATCTGATAGGTTGAGACTGAGAGGGGATGAGGAACAACCGGAGATTAGCAACACATAGGATTTTTTTTATATAGATAGTATTCTAGATCATTAAAATTTGTATAATGCATATTCCTTTTTCTGCTAAAACTTTTGTTAGAACAGATGGTTACTTTTAACACATTACCAACCCGTATCAACGACATTGATACACCGTCGGCAAAGAAAAAAGTGTATAGACAGGCTCGGTAGAAGAAACATCGGTCTGGTGCTGGTCATGTATTAAAATTAAAAGACAAACTTCACATCTTCTCATAACTAAATGGGTGCCCACCATGTAACCAACTCACAGCAACATGGGTTCGAATAAGCCCACGACTAACAGTGTCTGAATAGGAGGCTATATGAATGAGACATCGATGCTCAAAGATGTATGTTTGAAGTTGTGAAAGCTACAAAAATTAAATGAAGAAAACCAAGGAACAAGTGAGAAATCGTCCCACATTGGTGAGGAAACAAAACTTCGAAAAATTTTGAGCACCTTAAAACGTCGTGTTCAAGTTAATCTCTTGGGTAAATTCATTATCTTTAAGACAAGAAGTAACAGTGATATGATGGAACTTAAACATAGTGATGTTATAATGATGTTGGGTTGTGTTGGTGTGATGGGTATTACTCTCTGTTTTACTTGATTATTAATTTTTACGTCCCATGTCAATAGATCAAAGTTGTGATTATTAAAATCTAATATCCCTTAATTGCCATCTTATTCAGCGGGCGTAAAAAGACAGTTTATATCAATGAAGCGGGAGACAAACTTGGCCTTACAACCATTTATGAATGAATGATGTTCATTGATTTAAACAGCAACAAACATTTTACACCCGTTAAATAAGACGAAAATTGTAAATTTTAACCAGTTCCAAGTAATTGAGTTTTACATTACTGTACTGGATATTTAGCAAAAACGAAGATAAAACAGTTTGAAAATCATTGAAATTGTAACAAAATTCAACCCACGGTTAAAAATCTTCCTCTTTTTCGGCACAAAGTATAAAATCATATCAACTGTGTCACAAATTTGGTTCAAACCCAACCCTCACTGCTTTACGCCTTTCACCCCCTTAAAAGGCGACCGGTATAAACAACATTTTACTAGTCCCAATGGTTAGCAAGATATTAGTGAGTCGCGTGAGTTTTCACTAAAATATCCAAAGAAAATGCCTCAAAATCTTTTTTGACACATACCAACTGTCACAGACTAGATTTGAATCCACCAGCGAATATAAGTTGTGTTTTACCAGTCCCAGCAGTTAGCAGGGTGAGTTTTCGAGTGAGGATATCAAAGTTATCAAAAATAAAAAAGTAGGATGCAAACCAAAAGATCCAAATCTTGATAAACATTCAAACAGCAAACATTCAAATCTTGATCCAAATCAAGGCCATTAAACATATCTAAAAAAGTCAACATCATTTAGAGACTAGCAAACGACTCACAGCTTCACATACTAGACACGATACCTTGCGGGACGTCCCTTTGTAGCAAGGTTGTTTCCTGAAACGCCACCATCGATGTGTATGTTTCCTTATAATCCTCTAGCTAAAACCCGACCAAACCACACGTGAGTTGTACTTTCAAATGAAGAAAATTTCAAGCAAAACACATAAGAAAACAACATACCGTTTTCGGGGGTATTTCGGTAAAACCAAAACTTTTTATCCACATGCTCTTGGCATCGGTGGCGGCCGGAATCACGATCTTCTTAACTCGTAGCAGAGAAAGCAGAGTCTCGAAACACGCCATGAAAACTTGGAAGTAGCCCTGGAAAAATTTAATTTAACATTATTCACAAAATAATAAAATATTAATTTACTTTTGTTTAATTTGATTTATTTTGTATGCGAGTTGATTCAACAACTCAAATTAAAGATTAACGCACCTTCCGTCGGTAACGTTCTGTGGTTCCAACGAGGGAAAGTTCTGCAAATTCACGCCCATATACGCGGAACAAGCCAGCTGTAACCACTTCTTTACTGCCAAATCAGCATAATATATATATTACAATTCAAAGAAGCCAATAAGCACATAAATATAAATAGATAGAATTATGAGAAGTGTGGCTTTACTCTACTCTCAACAACGCATTATATACTCCAAAGAAGTCAGACGAACCCATCTTGCCTCTGTTAGTTGCAGAGTTAAAGAAACATAAAAACACTTGCATCTAAAATTCCGAATAAAAAATAGCAAGTATTTTGAGTTTGAATACATACCCCTTTGCCATTGTTTTGATGAAATCTTTTTTAGTCTCAAAATCAGTGATCGGACCGAAGCACTCCTTTTGACATGAATTTGTAACCACAGGATAAATTGTAACAAATCATCCTTTACAATGAATTTGTAGTATGATAATAGTAATAATAATAATAATAATAATAATAATAATAATAATAATAATAATAAAAACAATAACAATAACAATAACAATAATAATAATAATAATATACAATAATAAAAACTGACATGAAGTATCTCAATTGCTGTTGGAATCAACTTCTCATGCTCTGCACAAGCATCCTTGCCGGTAAAAATAAACCAACTCATATCAGCATCTTTCATATTGTCAGCTTCACAGCCCTTCAACTTCTCGCTGGCTCTGTTCATATACCAATCCTTAGCCTTCAGCGTTCCACATTCTACCAAAAGCTTGATAACTGAGTGAAGGCTCGCACAATCCTCACTGCAGTACCACGCGTCAGCTGGCAGTTTCTACATCACATGAACGTACATGTCAAATATAACACAAATTCATTATTATTATATGAAAGGAAAGTAATTTATGCATATTCACTAACCGTGAGAACAACATTCATGTCTTTCTTCAGACATCCAATATGAAATTCCTTTTCACACTGTGAGGCATGAAAAAGGCTATAAAGGATAACTTTAATAATAATAAGTATAAAATTAAACTAAAGTTGCAACGATCCACAAACCTGCTCACAAACAATAGCCGTCAGATCATTAAAAACATCTTTACCTTCATTATAGTCATATGTTCTGTATATAACAAAGTTATTCAAACAAGATTACATGACTTGATAAACTACAAATAATAATGGTGTTTATTGAATAGCAAAGTTACCTGCATAAAACACAAGCAATCTGCTTAACTTCATCCTCAATCTGAATGCCCGGTTCTGCAGTCTTTTCTTTGCCCTTCGATCCAGAAACCGTCCCATCATGTACAGCTTTTCCCTTTGGTTTAGAAACCGTTCCATCATGTACAGCTTTTCCCTTTGGTTTAGAAACTGTTCCATCTTTCAAAGTAATGGCCTCCAGTCCATAAAATGTTTCACCTTCACCTTCAACAGGATTGGCCTTGGGTACCAGCCACTTCATAGATAATTGGCATGGTTCGCAAAAGTGTTTCCCGGCTATGAAGATTGGGTCAGACATGCATTCTGGATGAGCAAAAGAATAAGATATGATGAAATTACAGTTAAAATAATTTCAATACTCAATTTAAACTCTACCTTCATGAAAAGACCTAGGGCATCCGTCACAAAACACTAGGTCTCCACTTTTCTGACAAACCGTGCACAGGAGATCATTGCTCTCTACCCTTTTTTGAGAAGTTAGCTTTATATAAGATGCGTATTGAAGGAGCCGCATTTTACTTTCAACCAGGTAGATATGCTGAAATCTGACAATATTAAAAAAAAGATCAATAAATTATCCTGAAAAATTCAAGGAAACGTGCTCATTTGTTTAGTGGAGAAACTCACGGTTTTTTACATTGGGACCTCCCAGCATGACTTTCAAACATTGTGGGGCTAACCTATTGAAAAATTATAAAAGTTATTTTTTCTTATACGCTAAGAGTCAAAAGCTCAAAAAACAGTTACCGCTGTGTTGCAGTGATAGCAGAATATCTTGCGTCCCTTTGTAGAACCATTTAACAGTTTCTGTCAATAAAAGAATATTAGTTCACTGAAATAATAATATAATATAGTTGTATACAATTAGCATGTGTGTTAAAGAAATTCACTACCTTCCCTTTAGATATATAAATTAGTTCAAGTCCATCAGGTAATTGTTTATCCTGGAGTACCAACTTATGCTTCTTTCGATCCCTAGAAAATTGAAAAACATCAAAAATAAATAAATAAATAAATAAAACACGCACACACACACAAAAAGTTAGTTTCCTGAACGATGATGTATGATTAATGAGGTAACTGATTATCATCAAAAACCAACTTGGATGTTATTCTTGGATCATTCTTTTCATTTGAGGTCTTTTTAGTTGAGTTCTTGTGTGATCTCTTTTTGGAAGTAGACTCTGATGATCTGAATCAACACAAAACATAGATTAATTTATATGAGTATTGTCTTTAACGGACTCACGCCATAAAAATGTCAAAACAGAGATGGACATTATGAGGTCTGGTCTATCTTGTTGAGTTTAAAAGAAAACTCACATTTTCATCACATTCGTGAGACTCTGATCTTCAAGCTCAAGCATATCAATATCCATAATACCCAAGTTAAAACTGTGTAAACATCAAAGGATGACAAAAAGTTAGTTTCCTGAACGATGATGTATGATTAATGAGGTAACTGATTATCATCAAAAACCAACTTGGATGTCATTCTTGGATCATTCTTTTCATTTGAGGTCTTTTTAGCTGAGTTCTTGTGTGATCCCTTTTTGGAAGTAGACTCTGATGATCTGAATCAACAAAAAACAAAGATTAATTTATATGAGTATTGTCTTTAACGGACTCACACCATAAAAATGTCAAAACAGAGATGGACATTATGAGGTCTGGTCTATCTTGTTGAGTTTAACAGAAAACTCACATTTTCATCACATTCGTGAGACTCTGATCTTCAAGCTCAAGCATATCAATATCCATAATACCAAAGTTATAAAACTGTGTAAACATCAAAGGATGACAAGGAAAAGAGGTATTAGAAAGGCCATAAACTTGATATTGTCTTATATAAATAAAGGATAGATATAGACAAGTAGTTGCCTAAATATAATAAAATTTCAATTTCTCTTTTATCAACTGTTTACAAAATGAAATTGACGGGTTAGTAACTGCATACTTGTTTTGGGGACCAAAATTTGCAGATATGCCAACCTTTAATCAATTTACTTCAAATCTAAACCTTAAATGAACTACATATGCTGATGTATTAAATACAAACTCTAGCTTCAAAGTTAAATTACAACATGACTGAAAACTTTAATTTGGTAGAGCAAGAAAAGAAAGAGATATTTACCAAAGATGAAAGCTTTATGAGAAATAAGGACTCCGTTTTTTAAAAAGAACTATGCTTCAAACATTAAGCGATTGACATCAATACTGATTCGATTCATTAAAATTGACAATTACACTAGATCTTTACAACAATCAACACACACTGAAAAATGTTGACACTAAATTAGCAACAAATCCATATAAGCACTCCTTTATGAGGTGTAATTGAACACTTGTTTGCGGATAAATATCCAACAAACCAGATCGATAAGTAAACTTCCATCTCTACCTCCGATTTCAACGATAGCTTCAATTATAGAAAATTATTGGTTTATAGATTCAGAAAAATCCGATCATGTAGTATATACACGATCCCAATAGAGAATGAAATAAACGCAGACAACAGATGCATAGAGTGGAGAATCGGTATACCTTGGATGCAGATGGAAGAGAGAGACGATCGGTCATCGGTGGCACCGCTGCGATGAGAAGGGGCTGATGAAATACAAACCCTAAAAAGGCAGGAATAAAGTCGACTGTGTGACGGGGGGCTATTTAAAGCACTCACTAAAATGAAGTTTTGTCTTTAAAGGACTCGAACACCCAACCACATTGTCAAATCATAAACCCAAACGCAGGTTTTTAAGTGTAAACATGTTTACAAAAGACGTAAAATGTAAAATTTTTATTTTCAAATTTAAAATCTCATTTTTTATAATACACAAGAATGTAAAATTTCTTATTGTAGAGGGTCAACTATAAGCAATGAAAATGTTTCAAAATGAGAAATTGTTCATTACAATCAATGCATAAAACTTATACCCAAAATTTATTACATATATGGTCTTATCATCATCATTATCATCGTACTCAGTAAATCCCACCAATAGCAAAGCTATGGTAGGGTCTGAGGAGGGTAAGATGTAGACAGTCTTACATCTACCCCGTAGGAATAGAGAGGCTGCTTCCGGTGAGACCCACAGCTCGATAGTAGCTTTGCATCAAGCCTTAGGCATAAAGCACATAACACTCAACCATCGGTCGATTAGTGCATGCACCTTGTCTTTCGGCTATCAACGCCACCACATGATGCCTGATTAACCTTCCGCTACTTTTAACTTTATTTTCACTAAATTAGTAAAAAAAACGTCAAAAGTAGTGCAATTTCATCCCCCCCCCGGCGGACCCACACATACATAAATTATATGCGCACACCGCAAACAGGGCGTTACATAAATGGTCTTGTGTTATTTGAAAAAGAGGTAAGGCAAGACCTATGAACTTGCAAACAAACAAGCATACCCAGTAAAATCTCACTCATAGCAGAGCTATTTATAGAGTTTGGGGCGGGTGGGATGAAGGCAAACTTTTCCTCTATGCCAGGGGATAAAGAGGTGCTCCAATTGAGACCCCAACTAAAACCATTTTTAACATGTACAATATAAAATAGTGATCCAGCTAACGTGGCGAATCATATTTTCATGCAACGAAAAATAAATAGAAAACATAAAAAAATACTACTAAAATATAATGGGTATAAAAACTTATTAGATAACATTGACCGAGGTATCTCATAAGTTCTACCTACTATTGTATTTGAACCAATGACTCTGGCTACACTAGAAATAAAAAATAGCATACTTATGAGTGTGAAGTATAGATGCAAGCTTGCTATTTCAAGAAAGTTGAGAGGTCTTAAACAGTATGCTTACATATTGTTTTACTTTAAATTAATCTATCAATCAGTGGATAGAATCTTTGCAACCTACAATTGTCAATTTTATATACCATGAAATTTCATCCACACTTCAAGCCAATATGTAACCACAAAATGGACAATAATACCCTAAACTTCTATGAAAGGGCCTTAGTTACGTGTACTTATTCAATGTCGAATCTATACTAACAAGATATTCAGGAGTGCGATCGTTATAAAGAATAAGTTGTAATTTGGTACCTAATAACTTGTAAAGAATATTGGATGCCATAGTAGAATTTGTTATGCATTTTGTCGCAAGCATGAAAGAAGAGATAGCTTCCTTCATCTACATCTCTCATTTTTATGGAGTTTAAAATCTGCTAAGATAAATCCAGCTCCAAATCCCAAAAGGAGTTGCAGGTTGTCACTACAAAAGACAAAACAGAAAATATCAAAAGATTGGTACCTTTTCTTCTAAAAATATCAAATTGTATTCCAAATAAACATTTTTGTCCCATAACTCGAGATAAAAATGGTTAGCCTTGGGCCTAGGCGCAAGGCTCTTAAAAAGCAAGGGCCCGAGATAAGCAAGGCGCATAACATAAACATTCCATTTTTGGGGGTTTTGGCATGTTTTAGGCTTGTTAGGGCTAGTTTAGGTTGATTCCAAGTAATTTTTGGATGTTTCAAGCTGGCTTGCCCAAAATTTTGAATAAATTTAACAAAACTTCAAGATTTGGCCAAAATTTTACCCGAATGTCGGCAGAGCGCCTGAATGGCAGCAAGGCGTTTCCCCACGCATCGCCTCGCCATCGCATGAAGGCCTAGGCCCCAAAGAGCTTTTGACGACATAGTCCCCTAAATTTAACTACTGCATGATTAGGCGCATACCCGAATCCTTTTGACAACATAGTCCTGTATATTAAACTCCTACATGACTTTATAAAATAGTCAGCGCCTACAATGTTGTTGGACTTGAATCATCATTTCCATGAAACTGCTATAATCTTTAGTCTTATTAGTGTCATCAAAATTTGATTTAGGACTGAGATAAATAAACAATGGAGCTAAATGTACCTCTTTTCGAGATGCATATAAAATATAAGAACTAAACATTAAAAATGAACTAAAGTTTAAACAATCATACTTTTAAAGCATACAATGAAATGCATGAAAGAGAATTTGCGTGCCTGATTTGATGTTTATACTGATATAATAAATTACCTCCTAAATCATACATCAACACGTAAGAAAGTAAATTTTTGGGTATTCCAGAAGAATAACTGATTAAACTAGAGTGCAAAAAAAAAGTAAGTGGAAAGGTGTCGATTTTTTTGCTCTGGGCTTCTTTTCCTTATTGTTGGCCTTCTTTTCCTTATTGTCAGACTTTCTTTTCTCTTTTGTTTTGGGCTGTCTTTTCTTATTTGGACTCCGTTTTACCGGTGAGCTTATTTAATCAAGTAGAATTAATATACTACAACTAATTATAATTGATTTTTTGATGGTATACCATATTAAAAGGTTTTTAAAATTTTTAATGTTAGGTGGATGATTTTAATTGCTAATTATATTAGGTTTTTAATTAAATTTAGGGACTAGTATTACTTTCTGTGCCTATTACGAAAAGAGCCCACGGAAGAAACGAATGTTATGGGCAATTCCTTGAGCTGAGGAATATGAAGGAATCAATTCTTTTCAATGTCATCCATTTCTCAACAAAACAGGTTAAGGAATGGACTTCAAATTTATATTCCAATTCCACTAAATCTTTCAATAGCTAGATGCATGTAACAGTGTATATACATCTCGGTAAGTGCATAATGTGCATTTAACGTGTTACATGAAAATAGAGAAATGTGGGATATTAAGTAAAAAAAGCAAATAATTTGTAGATTTGATAAGTCATTTACCAAGTGATGGCACGCTAATAATGGCTGACTTGTTTATCAATTATCATGCTCTTATAAATTTAGAGAGAAACGATCACCTGCATTATCTTTAACGAAATTAAGCAAAATATTTTAGCGGAAAACTGCGAGAGCCCAATTTTAAGCATATATTTTCAACACGTAACCAATTTTTAAGCACAAAAAAAACACTTGTGGGTTGTACATTGAACTATTGAAGATAATAGCATGTAGTGAGAGACTAACGAGGTGGTTAATAAAACGTTTTATGTATCACGTTTAAAGCAATAGGCATAAATATCTATGAAATTTTCATCTCTCTCTACTTAAAATTGGTTATATATTGACCATACCCCTGAGTATATAAAACAACTCACCATACTAGAATCTCAACACAACAAAATATGTCCCAAAAAAGTTGCAATGCTAAAAGGTTTAAGCAACAATACCTCATTAGCACAACTGCAAGGCAAGTAGTGTTCTGGCATTGCATTCACAACGTTGCATCATATACTGATCCCCTCGAGCAAGATAACCATTTGCTTCCAAACTTTAGAACCTTGATTAAGTCAAGAGGATAAATTATGTGATTTATTAACATAATTGTGGTCTAAAGACTTAAAAGTCTCCATAATTGTATGTACCTCTCTTTGATCCATACAAGCATACACAACACCAACCTTTGGCATTTTACCATAATACCCCCACACCACCAAAATCATGTACACCACTGTCAAAAGGTGATGGTGTTATGGTCATAATAAAAAAATAAAAAATAAAAAAAAACATGGTTTATGGACCTAAAAAAGTTATGTATAAATCACCTCCCATAAAGAAAAGCAAGCTAAAGGACTTTTTTTTTACATAATATTGTGCATTTAGAAAGAATTACATGCATGTATGTATAGTGATGCGTAATGCATTTATTTAATAACCAATACTATGTTGAGAACCGCATAAATACATGTACATAGTGCTTGAATTAAAAGGGTAAAATTGAAAAGAATGGTTTATTTCTCTCTCCCCACTCTTTAGTATAACAATGTGCGCATTTCAAAAGTAAATCTTGAACATACTGAAACACAGACGATGCGCATTCTAGTTATAATAGTTAAGGCGGTTCACAACATATAATGTTATTGGTTCTAAAGTATCCACAACCAAATTGAAGTAAAAAATTGCAGAATAAACACTCAAATATGTATAACCCCTGTATATGTATGTATATATACAGACTATGATCAGATATATAAAGTGTAGGCCTATGACATGAACAGTTCGGCGGGAAGTTTGTTTATGTTCATTTATTTAATACACGAACGAACATGAACACATGTTCCATTCGTTCATTTATGTTCATGAACGTTCGTTTATGTTCGTTTATCTATGTTTGTTTATCTATTAATAGAAAATAGTTAAATATTATCTGGATGAGTCATCTACTTAAAAGGTTTTATATTTGTTAATTTGTGTTTATTTAAGTGTTTTCATTTATATTCGTTTATGTGTGTTTGTGTTCATTTACATTTGTTCATCTATGTTCGTTTATCTTTGTTCAGTTATGGTTATATTCGTTTAAATTTTAAATAAACGAACATGAACGAACTCAAATGTTCATTTTTTAAATAACGAACATGAACATAAATATCTATTCAACTATGTTCGTATCCATTTAAAGTTAAATGAACGAACACAAACACGAACATGCCCTTATTCATTTACAGGCTTTCATTATTCACACTGATGAATACATCGGCCTCAATCTCTAGGCTCTACCGATTTTATTTGTGTTCGTGAACTTCGTGAACACATTCATTTCCTTAATGAACGTACACGAACATACAATCTCGTTCGGTAAGTGTTCGTGAACACATTATTTCCTTAACAAGCGAACATGAACAAGGTCTCGTTCGTGTTCGTTCGGTTCGTTTACAACCCTGGATTATAGTGCATGAATTGGCATATTTCTGTGTTTAATTCATTTCATAAAGAAACAACAAATAATAATAATAGAAACAAAAAATAATAATAATAAAATAACAATGAGTAGGCAGCAGATACCTTTGAGCTCCAAATTGTTGACTGTTTGAACCGCCATAGCGTTCGAAAGCAAATCATTCCTCTTCTTCTTCGATCGAAAATCATGATGACGAATTAATTCAGTTACATGCAGATGATGATTGATAATATTATTATGAACATAATAAGGATTGAATTTGAATTTGAATTTGAATTTGGGGGTTAGGGTTTCATACTCATAATTATTATTCATACATCCTATTTTCCCTACCATTTCAATTCAATTTGTTTCCGTTTTTAATTACATTTTATAAGGTTAAATCGATTGAATCTAGTGACACAAATTCGTTTAAAGTCGAAAACCAGTTTGGGTTGAACCCAATCAAAACCGGTTTATGATCGGTTTCGGTTCAGTTGAAACCGGTTTCTTGACTAGGTTTCGGTTCGGTTTTTGTTCGGTTTTGGTTCGGCTAAACGGTTTGGAACTGGTTTCGGTGGAAAAATTACAAACCGGTTCCAAACATACGGTTTCAGTCGGTTCCAAACAGGTTTTTATAAAATCGGTTTCAAACCGGTTCGGTTTTGATTTGATTTTCGGGTCAATTTGGTTAACCCAGTTCTTTTGCCCACCTCTGGTATTGTACTGTATCGAAAGACATGTACTAACTATCTGAGGTTTGGGAATCGGTGTTATTCAGTTCGATACCGATATTTACTGAATTTTCGCGTACTAAGCTGAACATTTTCAGTGTCGGTACCAAGGTTTTGAAAAATTAAGGATTGTTACTTATATGGTACCGACTACCAAGCTCGTCGCGGATTGAATCTATTGAAAAGATATATCAAATTTATTGATAAGATGTATTCAAACAGTTGGTTGTAAGTTTTGTACCGTAACATTAGTATTGAGGTCGTGCATGACCTTAACTAATGAAACATGAGTATCAGATAGCTTTCCGATGGTGAAATATGAAATATCTCTATACAAACAAATCACATGATAAGTTACTTACTCGCGTTTATGTTTTGTGTTTATGAATAAAGTATTTATTGTAAATTTTCTTTGTAACCGCCATAGTTGTTTACAAAGTAACAAGATAGACATGACGTTAACTAATGGAACATGAGCACCATATAGCTTTCAGGATGGTGAAATATATACAAGCAAATCATATCTATGATTACTTACCTTTGTGCTTTGTGTTTATGAATAAACTTTCATTCATAAATTTTCTTTGTAACTGTCATAGTTGTTACTGACTGGATTAGACTTAAGATATTCCTTTGTAGGTAGCAACTAAATCTTGCGTGTGTGCGGAGAGAAACATTCAATGTTAGTTTGATATGCCATACAATGAAGTTTTGAGGTTACTACCTTGATTATATTGTTTATGAGAATGATCGGCATCTTCGCGATGCTTGAAGAGGATGCACAGAGTTCTTCTTTGGTAATAGATAACAACAAGAAAAATGCATCATAAAGAATTTCCAAAGTATGTAATCGTTTTGTAGTAAGTCGATTTTGAGTCCATCTTTTGACGGTCATAAGGTTTTTATAACGAGCTTGTAGTTATTGTTTATACTTTTTAGTCGTTTTTAGATAACAACTTGATACACGTTGCTAAGAGTTATCCGTAACTTAATATGGTTGATGTATTTGTTTATTTTGTTTTTCTGAGATTTATTTTAAATCTTAAAGGTTCAGATATCTAGTAATTTCAACCATATGTGTTTTCCTTACTTCCATATGTTATGTTTTTGTTTTTTAAAAAAAACTACTTTTTTTACGTGTAAGCGTGTTATTAGAAATTTGGACCATGTTGCAAAGCATAGATACACTTTTAATCATATGACTATTGTCTTCGTATCCTACTCAAAACGTTAAGAAGCCAGCTTTAATAATTCTACACATAAAACTTAGTGTTAATTTAAGACCAATCTGAATAGACAAACTGGATTTACGAACGCATGTTTTAGCACTCATATGAAAATGACATTACGACAACCTATTTTTATAATCATATGCCATTTCAGATATGGACAAATAACAACACGGTATAATTTCATTTATCACATACGCGCAACGTTTATTATTAGATAACATCAAAATTTAAAATTATTGTTGAATCTGAAAAGAACTAATGAATCAAAGACCAAACAACATATATGTAAAATTAGTTGTTCTTCACAACTAAAGAAATAATGTGTTTACAAAAAGACTGCTATCAAACGTCTGATGTCTAAAAACAACTGTTGAAACTATGGATATACATTACCGTTGATGTAGATAAATATTTATTGCTCAGAAGAAACAACTAATATACATCATAACAATTGTTTACACTATTAGTCAATAGCTTATTTATTTATTTATTTATCTTTATAATAAGGAGTTTCAATGATTGTATAACACTTTTAAGTTTATGTAAAATAATACTTTTTTAATTGAGCGTTTGAGATTCCTTATTTACACCTCCTTATATTTTATATAAGGAGTTTTTCATAAGTTACAATATCCTAACTTATGAAAACTCATTTTTCCTTCTTTAAAAGGTGTAATAAGTTATATTACTCCAAACACTATTTTAGTCTATAAAAATGAATAAGTTATAAGGAGGTAAAAATAAGAAAACACAAACACCCCCCTAAGAATCAAGTCTGGTATGTGTCGCTTTCATTCTCTAGCTCATCACTTGTTATATGATTGTATAAATAGATCATGTGAGTCTCATGATGTATAACACTTTTCAGTACAATTCACTTAAAGATTGAATATGAACTTAAAAGACAGCCGACAGCCTATGAAAATTACGATGACAACGTTACCTCATATGACATCTTAACTATATATACTTATTTTACTGTTTTTGATTAATTCATTAATAATTGAATTCAATCACCATAGATTCTAAAGTATCGTGTCTGACCAGCTATATTAGTCTTAAATTCTGATAACTTCACGTTAGTAAACTATTATCCAACTCCCTTCTTTTACATAATACATCAATGTCCATCAAATTAAATTCTACTTGTAACACTATCAAGTCCAAAAGTCATCACAATAGTATTCATAAATAATAAAACATGTTTGAGCTAAATTGGATGAGACAAGACATTAAATAATAATAATAATAAAAATAATAAAAATAATAATAATAATAATAATAATAATAATAATAAATTTAAGGGAATTGATCCAACTGAGTTGTACGATAAAGGGACTTTCTCACTCTATGCATGGTAACTCATCAAAATCTCATTTGTATTATAAGTCTTAATAATAATAATAATAATAAATAATCTTTACTACTTGTGTTTATTATTTTCAGTCTGCAAAGGTCTCATCCTTTCTTTCTTGGTATTAAATATTAATAATTAATATTATGGAGGTGGTCTGAAGATCAATATTCTTCATGCTTATTCTGAGCTTAAACCTGAAACTTTCATGTAAGCATCCAATCTTTCATTGGATATCATATATGCTTTCTCACTTGTTTGATATTTTGATATTAATACCCATTGACTTCATTTCTCTTTGACCGATTGAATTTGTGAAACCCTTCTAATTTTAGAGGCAAAAAGTCTTTCCAATTGGGGAAAACTTTTAGTATGAAATTATATTGTTTTATATTTCAAATTTTGAGAAAATCTATTCACAAAATGAGGTTTTTTTCGGTAAAGACCCAAACTGACTTGGGATGAGCGGATTAGATAGGATTTGATTAGAATATTGCACCTCTATGAGAATGTATAATTAAGGTTAAGGACTTTTAGGAGAATAGTACAAAAGTACAATTATGCTTTTAGCTTTGTCTTGGGGCTTAGATTTTCCTACATTTTAGGTTATCGTGCGTGTTATTGCTTACCTATATTTATGTACTAGTTTGAGGCATGTGTACTACACGAGTAGTTCTTGAAAATACAATATTTAATAAATAATCAGTATACAACACACTATTAATACAGTCGTTGTCAATGGTCTTTAAAACAATTTTAAAGTAAAAGATAATTATAAATATCAAATGTTTAAAAAAAAAATAGGAAGTAAATATTAAATTAAGAAATTTTGAAGCATGAATTTTAAGAATAATAACTATTATTTTACTAATATAAATTTGTTAAAAAGGGTGAGGTTTGTTGTAGGAGTGACAAGTGGCAAAACTTGTAGCCTTTTATTAGAGAGTATAGATATAGATATATGTTTTTACTTTACTTTTTTACCTTTTCTTCATTTATTGGTAGCTTCATATTTTATATATTTTTTAGTTCTGTTTGTTTGTGTGTTTGGCGCTGAGCTAAGGGTCTTTCTAGAAGCAGCCTATCTATCCTCGGGAATGGAGGTAAGGCTTGCATTCATCCCACCCTCTCCAGACCTTACCAATAGCTTCACTATGGGTGGGATTTAGAAAATTTTTCACAAATGGTGTGTTATGCAAAAGTTGTTTCAAAAATGGTATGGTTTTGAGGGTTGTTACAAAAATGGTGTAAACGTGGTTTGAAACCACGGTTTGACTATTTTCTCTATGTAAGTGTCAGATGTGTATTTCATAAAATAATACTTTTGATTAAAATAAGGCAAGTCGTGGTTTGAAATCACGGATTGCATCAAAAAGTTGAACCTATTACCACTTCCAATTGTGTGGTGGTTTTACTGGTCAAGCCGTGGCTTGAAACCACGGTTTGACCATTTTCTTTTATTCTTTAAATGCCGATAAGTATATATATATTTACATGTGAATATTTTTTCTGTCTAATCAACATGTGGTTTGAAACAATGGTTTGATCATTTTCTTTAATTTTTTATATGCTGATAAGTATATATGTTCACATGTGATTATTTTTTTGTTTTTAATCAACCCTTGGTTTCAAATTAAGGTTTTTTTTTCCTTTTTTCTCCAATTTAATTTAGTATGTTCATATGTGATACTTTTTGTTTGTTTTTTTGTTCTTTGAGATTAAATTTCACTATTGCATATAGATACTTGTCGGCATTAAAAAAATAAAAGAAAAAGGTCAAACCGTGGTTTGAAACCACGACTTGACTAGCAAAACCACCATACAATTAGAAGTGGTATTAAGTTTAACTTTTTCACGCAATCCATGGTTTCAAACCACGGTTTGACTTATTTTAATCAAAAATATTATTTTCAAAAATACCAATCTGACACGTACATAGAAAAAATAGCCAAACTGTGATTTCAAACCACGGTTTCACCATTTTTGTAACAACCCTCAAAAGCATACCATTTTTGAAATAACTTTTACATAAACACCATTTCTGAAAAATTTTCGTGGGATTTACTGTGCACGGTTGTTGTTGTTGTTGTTGGGTTCGTGGGCAATGGGCAGCCGACTCTAGCCCATCCCATCATGTTTATTTTAATTTTTTAAATAAGTTTAATCTAATTTAGTAATATTATATTTAGATGCGTATGTGCTTGTAATCGTCTGCCACTTAATAAAAAAAATACCTAGTTGCCACCAATGGATGTATGTCAATCCAGACCGAACCATGTTAAATCCTCATGTTCGCTAAATTGCTATCGTGTTTGTGTTCGGTTCATTTGTGTGCAGTTTTTAACAGTTGTTGTAGAAACTACATTCACAGTCTTCATGATACAAATGTAATTGGTTTTTCTTAAATGCAGATTTTGATTCTTGATTCTTGAAGTGTATCACCTTCTTCTCATGCGATTGAAGCGTTGAATAATGGTTTTCCATTTTACATGTTTCACTACTGGTGATGTACAAGAACCTGATGATAAGTTTGTCACAGCCCGTTCACAGTTTTCGCAGCCACAGGGGTCTGCAACCACGTCTCGAAATGTGGATTATATAAATTCTGGTGTTCCGAATCTTAATGGTGGATCAAGATCTAGTCCTCTTAGGGAATTTAAACTTGCTGAGCTTAATAAAGCCACTCAAAACTTTGACCAGTCTACCAAGATTGGAGAAGGTGGATTCGGGAGTGTGCATTTGGGGATAGTTAAGAGGTCCGAACATCCGTTTGATGATATCTGTGTCGCTGTGAAGCGCGGTAAAAATGGTCAAAAGGTAAGTCTTTGTTAAACTTTTGGTAAAAAGAAAGTCAAATGCCACCAAATTTTAACTAAAGTTTCTTGAACCGTTCCACGAGAAGTTAGTTTTTCTTCGTTTATTAATTGAACGAACATTAACAAAAAAAGGTGTCCATTTAGTTAAACAAATGAACATGAACACATGTCTCGTTTGTTCATTTATGTTCATGAACGTTCGTAAACATTCATTCATTCAAACATGTTTATGTTTGTTTGTTTATGCTCATTTAGTTTACGTTTATTTAAGTTTGTTTGTTTAGTTCGTTAACATATTCTTTTAAATTTTCAGGCCCCTTACAAATTAGTCTAGTGTTAATAGCTTTTTAGGCGCAACACATGGTTGTTGACATTTGTTATTAATCGGTTTTAACTCAGTTATGTTTGTTCATGAACAATTCGTTTATACTGTTAACGAACACACATAAACGAACACGAACACATTCATTTTCTTAACAACGAAGACAAACAAGAAAATCCCGTTTGTTTAACTGTTATCATTTCTTAGGTTAAAGCTAAACAAACACTAACGTGCTCTGTTCGTGCTCGTTTACAAGCCTACTCTTTCCTAAAAAGAAACATTAGAAAGTTATATCGTCATGTTTTGGACGACAGGTACAAAGGCAATGGCAGACAGAAGTAGATGTTCTCGGGAAGATTGAACACCAAAACCTCGTGAAGCTAATCGGTTACTGTCACGAAGAACACGACAACGAAAGTGACTGGCTTTTAGTGTATGAATATATGCCCAATAGAAGCTTAGACTATCACTTATCGAGACAAACACGTCTCTTCCTTGGCCTACAAGACTAAAGATAGCCCGTGATGCAGCTGTTGGTTTGACGTATCTACACGAGGGACGTGGACCAAACAACGAGGTATTCGGAAACAACATTTGTCATGTTTTTTCAAGTGTTTTCTTTGTTTAATATTATCTTGATCTTTAATGTTGCAGATTATCTTTAGGGATTTCAAACCCTCAAATGTTCTTCTGGATAAAGATTGTAACGCAAAGCTTTCCGATTTTGGATATGTGAGGGAAGGTCCTCCAGATGGGCAGTCTCATGTCTCAACATTGGTATTATTTTTAATTCTTTTTTGTATCGCATTTACAGCAATAAGTACAAGTGTTTATGCAATTCTTGTAGTTCTCTGCTTACCATTACCACATTATTAATACCCTATCAATGTTCGGGAAATGAAAATGGAAACTTTCGATAAATAGTAACCAAGTTTTATAAGTGTTGCGCTAAAATCACTTAGTTTTTTTGTTTCTATAAAGTTACTCAACTTTCTTTAGATGTTTCCGTCTTGTATAATTCGTTTAAATTTGTTAATGTACTTTTTAATAAATGAGGCAAATGAAGCATATATGAACACGATGACCTTGTGGTACTAAACACGAACACGGCCCGATAACTAATCATGTCATTTTTACCAAACACGAGCACGAACCTGTTTAGTAACAGGTTAACCTGTTAAGAAACCTGTTTAAAGACACAATGAATAATACATGTGTAACGAAACAAAAATTTTCAAAACGAGCATAAGAGTCTTAATTAATAGATAATCTATAATAATCTATAACATATTTGAAACAAAACACCGCAAATCCATAACATACTTGAAACAAAAGACGACAAATCCATAACATACTTGAAACAAGAAACCATAGAAGCAAATCATAACATCCATTGAAAATATAATATCGGGTTATGATGGGCATGAGTAAAATGTCGTATGTAAGTATGACTTTAGGTTTAGGACTTTAGGATTGTATATGTATTTATTCGTTTAAAATAGAAATCTACACAAGTTACTAACTGGTTAACAGTTTAACCTGTTAAGACACGAATTTAAACATGTCTTAAACAAGTCGACCTGTTTAAGACACGAAACCAGCTAAGCTCAAAGCCAAACCTGTCAAAACCCGTGTCGTGTCGTGTTAACAGGTCCGTGTCATAAATTGACAACCCTAATTTTCTATCTCCTAAAAAGGCATAAACTTTTAGTTCTTGTCTAAAGCATATTTGTTTTTATTTTTTTTATAAATTCTTCTAATACGGTAAAGCGTATATTATTTAGGTAGTGGGAACAAATGGGTATGCAGCTCCTGAATATGTTTCAACTGGGCGAATAACATCCAAGATCGACGTGTGGAGTTACGGCATCTTTCTTAAGCAACTGGTCACGGGCCAACGCCCCGTGGTCCAAAAAAAACACTGAAATGAATCCTGCATGCATGAGATGGGTATGCTGCTATGCGGGTGCAGGAAAGTCAAAGCCAGCAGTTGACCCGAGGCTTGGAAACGAGTATTCTGATAAATCAGTGAAAGCCATACTTTCGATTGCCGATAAATGCTTGGTCACGAACCACAAGTTAAGACCGACGATGAGTGAGGTACTGGAAGTGGTGAACGAGGCTATCGAATTGCAAACTCAGCACTCTTCGTAGATCTTTTATTCTAACGAAATTAAAAGATTCTTTTGTTGTTAATACTGTAATTTTTTATTGGATTCTCATACTTTTTTGTTGCACGATCGTGCTAAGGTCGTGTCGACTATTTTTTGACTTTATCGAAACCGGGCTTGTTGTCTGTATGTATAGAAATTGTTGTGTGTATCTGGAGGATTTGTATTGTCTTGACATTTGAGTGTAAAGTGTTGTTTTCCAGTTTTGAACATATAATCATGTGAGATTAGCATGATTTTGGATATTCAGATTTAGTAATGACTCATCTTTAAGAAAACAAAGTATACTCGTGAATGGTGGATACATAAAAAGGTAGATACTCAAGGGTGTTCAGTATTCGAATCGGACTCGAAGAACTCTAAATTTGATTTGACTCGCATTCGAATTTGACGGCTCGAATTCGATTTTCAGTCATTCGAATTCGATTCGGTTCAAACTCGATTTTAGTACTCGAATTTCGAATTTATGATTATAAATTCGTATTCAATTCGAAATTCGAATTCAAATTATACATTTGTACTTTTATGATATATATAAATACTTATGAAAAGATAAACTACATAAATCTATTGAGTTATAGAGATTAAAAATAGAAAGTCATCATTTTGGTTAATAATTAATGTAATTGGATACTTATAACTTTAAATGATTTATTTATTTTATAGAATTGTACTTTTTGTTGTTTAAAAACTCAAAATATAGTGGTTTTGAAATTGAAATATATTTTATAACTGAATTTGAATCAATTCGAATTCGATTCGAACTTCATTTTCAAATCGAATCGAATTTCGAATTAGCTATTCTGAATTCGAATCGAATCCAATCGAATTTGTCGAATCTATTTAGAATTCTTATCCAATTTTAAAATTTCAAATTTCGAATAATTCGATTAGAATAAATTCGTATATTCGAAATTCGATTCGTTGAACACCCTAAATACTCGATAAAAAAATTCCCAAAAATGAAATAATAATAGTAGTAGTAATAATAATAATGATTTAAAAACTATTATGTTTGTATAGTAGAATACATTTATGATTGAAATAACTTCACGGATGAACAAATATTACCGGTACTGGTATCCACCAAATTTTATCTACATTACTACAATTAAAGTCAAGTCTGAAACAAAACAGAATATATATATATATATATATATATATATATATATATATATATATAAATATATATATAAAAGGGTTCAAATAAGAATAAGGAGTTTTCTATGAATGGTAATAACAAACAAATTTTTAACATTTGGCATTAAAAATTATGGTGAAAAAACAATTCTAGAAAACTATGTCGGTTATTGGTGATTTTAAATCTCAACCATTGATTAACATGATCTAATGGTTATGATTTCTTCCTAGTCTTCCTAGGAAACTACTTATTTTTAGGATAACCGTCCCATATATATATATATATATATATATATATTTCCAGTGATTGCCCTTAGTAAATGGCAAACTCATATTATTGTTTTTTTTATTTACAATTTTTTGATTAATTTAATGAATAAATGGTAAACTCGCGTTTTGTTTTCTAAAATAATTGATTTTGAATCACATACCTTTGTCTTTTGGTCTGGGATCTTCTCGAAATTCATAAAACGACTCCATTTGGTAAGAAGAAAAAGAAAGTGCTTCATGGTTATATTGACGGCTTTTTGATGCAATAAATAAAGCCATTGTTTAAAGCACGGTTACATCGGAAACTAAGATTAGAGATGTATTTTCAACTGTTAATTTGTTTTGTGGATTCTGGCTCTAGCATCTCGCTAGTTTGCTCGTTTTTAATGAAAGTTGTCTTTTTAATTTTTTTTTAATACTCCATATCGAATTTATATATAATTTACTATAAAACGATTACAATAAAGTGGCAGGCAAACGGGCAACAAGCTGCGCCGCAACCCCCTTTTGAACAGCAAAGCCAATCCTGCTAAAAACGAAGCTTTGGGACCTAGAAGCTGAAGAGGTTATGTGTACGACGCGCTGAACCCTACTCAAAAATTTTACAGCCTCTGGAGCCAGAAAACCAAATGTATCAAAGGCAAATGGTAGAAAGACATGTTGATTATCTAAACAAGCTTTCTCGTGTTTAACAATTTTGCCTGATTCAGCCTTCAACGCAGCCTGACCCACAACAAACCCACGGTCCCTGAGCCCAACAAGAGGAGACACTCCTGTAAGATCCACACAGGCGTGTTTCCCCCCTGCCCACCCGAACACAAGAATAACAGAAATAATGTGTTTACTATTCAAGATTTATTTTCATTTTCCTATATTTAATTGTGAATTTGTGATGCATGTGTTTATAATAATAATAACATAAAAAGTGTCAAACTCAAAAGCAAGTTGAGTCCTTTCCTCATTCATTCCAGGAAAGCACCGAGAAGGAGACAGGATGGTAACCGGAGCCAACTACCCTTGATTATTATCTCACGTTATTAATATTAATTCATTTAATATTTTGGTATGTTATTTAATAAAAAAATATTTATTATAATTAATAACACTATTCAATAAAATAAATTCAAACTCTTTTCTAAAGTCTTTTTGTTGGAGGAAATTAACGTACCAAAAAAAGTACGCTAAGTGTTTCGTTAATTGGAAATTCAAACACTTGAATTGAAACACTATTTCGTCGTTTAAATCAACGTTTCAAAATAAGTTTAACATTAATCAACTTGTATCATTCTTCCGATCAAAAGCCCTAAAACATCGGTTTGAACTTCAGTAAAAAAACTTAACAACATTATGTTTTTTTAACGGAGATCCATTGAGAGAAAAATAGTCGAAATGTTAAACCACTGATAGAGATTTTTAAATTAAACGTGAGAATATTATTGGCCAATATCGGAGTTTGAAGAGGGGGAAGGAGAAGGAGCCCTCGACCGGCAACGGATAGAGGAGGATTTATTTAATCACATAGTTTGGGCTCCTAGAATATGGCGCCCTTGGGGCTTTCTTTATGATTGTATCGAAAGGGCCAATGAATTGGGATTTCCTTATTGGTCCATGTCATTTCGGGGCAAGCGTTATGATGAAGAAGATAAGCTTCAAGAGAATGATTCGGAGTTTTTGCAGAATGAGCTTCAAGAGAATGATTTAAAGTTCTTACAAAATGAGTTTCAAGAGAATGATTCGGAGTTCTTGCAGAGTGGAACCGTGGAGTAATTTTTTTACGAGTAGAAGTTAATATTAATAAATAAAATATTGTAATAGTTTTAGCCAATCTATTGGGCTATATCCATAAGTTGCCTTTGGTTGACTGGAACCCACGCTTTTCTTTTTATTGGATTTCGTCTTTACTCGAATTCCTTTTTACTTTTCAAGTTTGTGACAGAATTTATACATTTTAAGTAATTATTATGTTACTGTTGAGAAAATAATCAAACAGTTAGTCAAGGATTCATGTTTTAATCATTCAAAAAGAAAATGGATCTTGTGATATTAAATATATCTAATATTTATTTGATAAAAATATTACATGTATGTATATATATGTGTTTAGATTATCAAAGACTTGCAACCCAATAGCATCAAGACGTATGTTAAGTTAAAGTCCCTTTAAAATGACGAGAGTTCAAGTCTCATAGTAGACAATAATGATGTATTAGTTTGTGTTATATTTATATTAGTTATGAATTAGTAATACTCATTTTGTAAATTTTATATGTTAAATAAGAAAATTTAAGTATCGTGTAGAGGCGGCTTTATTATACAAATAAACAAGTTGAAATGTGAGTCTCTATATTTAATGACCCCAAATTTTTAGCGATTGCTATCTTTGATTCACATTCGATTCTTCCTCTAAATCACAACTCACGTAAGTTTCAATCTTTTGAAAATTTTATGGTGGAATTATGTGATTATGTGTATTTTATAAATCAAATATAAAAAAAATTGTGTGATCGTATTCTAGAGTACATTTTTTTAACGAAAAAATACTGATTTAGAATTCGCTTTAGACTTCATAAAGACCAAGCCAACCCTGTTGCGTGTTCATTAATAATCATGATTAATTCACAAAAGTATTTAAGTAGTAAACTATCTATATTATAATTAAAATGCATATTCAGGTTCACCCATATAAACCACTGTAGCTAGATATACTTTTCCTCATGCAGTTGGTACATTTTATCTGTTTTTGTTGTAATAGACTTCAAACAACAAAACGTGTATTTTCTGCTATAACGTGTTACTTCTTCCTTTCTATATGTGTTACAGACATGTAATTGAAGTAACTTCTCACTCTTTGTTGCTCAATATCTTCTTCCTTTTCTCATGTTGCAGGTCAGCCATCATGCTTTATATTAGGTTTTATTTTTCCTTTCGTTGATCTTTAGTATGCCTGCCGAGTGTTAGATGAAGTATTAATATTAATTATAGATTTATAGAACAACACTTAATGTATGTGGTTAATAGTTTAAAAAGGACAAATTTGTTGTTTTGGCACAATCATCCATCACGAACTTTTATGACTATTTAATGGGCTTGGTTGAGCCCCAAGTGATCCAATCAAAACCCAACACGTAGGCGATGACATGACCCTGGATCAAGCCCCCTCGTCCGCGCCCCTGATCACATGAAGGGTGTAGTGGTGTTCGCGAGCCACAAGTGATCCAACGGCTACTTTTTTAACCTTAAACTAGCCCCAAAGGCTAGTTGATCACTCCGTGGTCTCGGCCACGAGGCTCGTCCGCGCCCCTGATCACCTGAAGGGTGTAGCGGTGTTCGCAAGGCACCTAGGCCGCCACCTGGACCACGTCGGCTCCTTCACCCCCACTACCGCTGGCCTAACAATTTTCTTCTTTCGTTTTTACCAAAATCTCGGTTATTTATAAAACAATTACACTATTGTCCTTTCATCTTTGTATATTCCACGACATTCAGGGGCGGACCTACATAGTAGCCGTCAGGGTCCCGGGACACCAATGTTTTTTAAAATTTATTTAGAAGCGATATAGAAAATTTTTGAAGGATCCCATATAAATTAACACTTGGACCCCATATCAATATTACCATTCTAGTCTGGTGGAAACCCCCTTCCAATACCACACGAATGACCCGAGTTCGAGCCTTGCTCTTTCCCGTTTTTTTATGTATTTCGTTTTTTAAAAATTTACTTTATATTAGTTTTAGTTTTGACTTTTGGCCCATGGGTTTTAACATATCCCAACCCAACTCATCAGACGTAACACCCTCCACACACATCTCAACCCCACTGCTTATCCCTAACTCACGCCTCTCTCAGTTTTTCCGGCCAGCCTCCGCCCATCTCCGCCCATATCCGCCAGCCTCCGCCTCACTCCAGCCACCGTTCACCCCTCTTTGGTCTTATAAGTCTTTGTTTCCTCTGATTTTGTCTCAAACTAAAGGTAATTTTAGGGCTAATTAGTTGATTGATTTTATATATAATTATACATTTATACTCATGTTGGTTATTGTATGTTGTATATTGTTGTTAGATTGTGACTTAGTTTTCTTAAAAACTTGAACTTTAGGGTTAATTATGCAATAATCATTGAAAAGAAAGTTTGAGCCCTCATCTTCTTCAAGTAATACATCTAAGAAAATTGATTTGGAAGACCTTCCATCAGATTACGTTCATGTTTTTCGGGTATGAATTAAAAGTGTATGTTTCATCTAGTTTCTAATTTAGATTCTTTCTACTTACTCGTTTCCAATGACACCATAGTTCTGTGTTTTATTATGTTCCTCGCCTCGACCCGACCCGAATAACGTGTGACATCTGACCCGATCCGACCCGACCCAGGTACCCGTTTCTCTGACCCGATCTCTTTCTTTTATGATTTAATATTTATTTATACTTATATTTTACTTTTAATAATAATAATATATTTTCCTTCCCGCCTCTTTCTCTCTCTTTCTTTCCGCCGTCCCGTCCCTCTTCCTTCTCTCTTTCCGCCTTCTTTTCCCTCTTGTCGCCGTCCCGCCCTTACGCCTTGTTTCCCTCTTTTCTTCCAACTCTTTGCTTGTCCTTTGTTCCTTCCCGCCTAAGGTTGTCTGCGCAGCTCCACGCGCCAGACTCCTTACAAGGAAGCCTGCGTGAAGACCACCTGTTACAGCGATACGCGAGACGAACTCTTCTCGCAGCGCGCTAAGAATTGTAATTCTTCTCGCAGCGCGCTAAGAATTGTAATTCTTCTCGCAGCGCGCTAAGAACGGTAGTTCTTCCCGCGACGCGCTAAGGACTTGTGGTTCTTCTCGCAGCGCGCTAAGAATCGTAGTTCATCCCTCGACGCGCGAAGAATTATAGTTCTTCCCGCGGCGCGCTAGGAATTGTAGTTCCTCCCGCGGCGCGCTAAGAAATGTGATTCTTCCCGCGGCGCGCTAAGAAATGTGATTCTTCCCGCGGCGCGCCTTAGCCTTCTCGCGCGCAGCTTTCTCGCGCTAGACTTATCTTCTGTTTTATCTAGCCGTTTGCTTTTGTGATATCTTATCTTTTGAGCCGTTGACCTAATCTGCTTATGTTTGAAAAGCCACTTTTGGCGCAGCATGCGCACCAACCCCATTGGTTGGCAGAAAAAGTGACTGACATAATCTTTTGAGATCTGCTTTTCCATGCTTGACCAGTACCTTTATCTGACCCGCCCATGCCTGTTTACTGTTCCCTGTCAGCTTTCTCTTGCCCCCTGCAGCTGCCATATCTTTTGATATCTTTTGCTTTTGGAATCTTTTACTTTTTGGAGATCTTTTCCCCTTTTCTAGGGATTGTGTTCCCTAGGGTTTCTCTATAAATAATAATATTATTTTTCCTAACACATCACACACAAACACTTAATCTCTCCTGTTCTCTCTTGCTCCTTGCTCTCTCTGCCGTCTTCCTCTCTGCCTCCGTCTTCCTCCCTGTTCTGCCCTGCTTTCCCGGTAATATATATTATATATAATAACTTACTTACTAATTATGCTAACTTGTAATTAAGACTAAAAACCAATCATTAAAACAATAATCTTATTTATAGGTTAACTTGTGCTTGTTTAAAGTTGGTTCTTGCTTTATCTTACACCGCATCGTTTATCAAGTGAGTAATCTCGTACCTAATCCCTTTTTGCTTTTAACGTTTTGGGATGTTCATGTGTTCATACAAACTTAGAGTCTTAAACTGTTTATGAACTTTAGTCGCGCAGTATCCCATGTGTTGAGGACGTAGACTTGGCTGTTTATTTGTATGTGTGGATCATTAACCGTCTTGTCGGTCTATTCCGCAGTTCTCATGGTACCATTAGATGAACACGGGAGAACTATCGTTTATGATTTTCTCTTTTGTTTACACTTGCCCAGTCTTTCTTGTTTGTGAGCTCAATTGTGAGCACTGGCAGTCTATGAATCTTAGAGTTGGTCCCGATCGGATTACACCCTTGTTGAAAACCAGACATACACATGTTGCGCGCAGATTTATTGTTATCTATGTATTGTATTAAACTTGATTTCTCACAAACACGCAAGTGTTTGACGTTTTATTTTAACACATGTTCAGGTTTGCAGTAGCTGTTTTGGAGCTTGTGGACACGTAGGAAGTTTTCTTTATTTTGGACCTAGACTAAAATGTATCAAGACAAGTTATTGTTGTTCGAATATTTTGCCTTATAATATATTGATTTATGTTGATTTATGTTATTTGTGATTACTTTGCGCGTGCGCGAATGAATGTATTTATTAAATATTGACACCCAATAGTGTCACGAGTAATGAAACAATATGTGGCGCCCCGATGTATAATCCGCCTTTGGTCGGGGTGTTACATAACGACCGACCCGAAAAATTTTGTAAACCGAAAAATTGGGACCCCATCGACAAAAAATCCTGGGTCCGCCACTGACGACATTACACAAACACCTTGAGAGTGTTTATATACGCGTTATATTTTCTAACACGATTACGCAATCCAACCCAATATATATAAACTACATTATAGATGTAGTTTATATACAATATTAAATACTTTTTATCATAGGACTTAAAAAAGAAAGATAACAAAGGAGTTACTATCTTTGGAACATAAAAAATGTAATTGTAATAAATAAATAAATAAGAAACGACATTTATTTCGTGCATAATAATAATAATAATAATAATAATAATAATAATAATAATAATAATAATCTATAAGCTAATAAGTAGTTTGACTTTTCTTCATTTGGTTAGCAAGCCAGCCATTAGATTTCTTCTCTTCTTCCAGCTGCCCATTGTATACTCTCTTGTCTTCTTATCTCTTCTTAGATCTTTTGGAATCATATCCAACTTTCAGGTTACTTCTATATTCATTTTATCACTTCACTTACATCTTTTCTGCTTATCTTCAACCTGTTTCATGTGAGTTTTTGTTCATTTTCTGACTTTGATTACGTGACTTGTGGTTAAATCGATCTTGGGTTCTTCTGTTTTTGTGTAAATTTTGAGTTTGGATGGTAATACAAGTTAGTTTCTTCACTTTCTTGAATTCATATCTCATCAAAGGTAAGTTATGTTAAATATCTGAGATTTTTTATTTTTGTAGCATAATTTTGTTGATTAATTATCATTTTCTTGTCTTTTTTTTTTGTGTAGAAATTAAGTTTTTTTTATAATATTTTGTAGCATAATTTTGTTGATTAATTATCATTTTTTGTGTAGAAATTGAGTATTATTTATTTTTATTATTGTTTTTTTTTTAAAATAGGTCATGCTAAATTCTAGATAATCATATGCTATTATGCACAATTCCCATAAAATCGATAAACAATAATATCGGGGTCTGTGGCGAAGCTTGGACTGAGGCACCGGGGGGCCGAGCTCAAAATGTATACAAAATTTCATAAACGAGGGGGGCCGGGCTCAAAATTTTGGCCTAAAAAGGCTAAACTTACACTACGTATAAAAATTTTCGGCCGAAAACGGGTAAATTTACACTAATGCGCAAAAAAACAAGGGGGGGGGGGGGCCGGGGCCACCCCTGGCCTCAATGAAGCTTCGCCCTTGATCAGGGTTGTCTCCGAGAATCTAGGGGCCACGGCGAGTAGAAAAACCGGGCCCCTCAAATATAATTTTTTTAAATAATATATATATAAATAAAATAATTACAAATTTTGGGCCCCTAGGGAGAGCGAGCCCTGGTTCCGTCGTCCATGGACAATATGTGTGACAAGTTTTCATGTGATGATATATTTGTATGTATATGTAAAGTATATGTGTCTGTGAAAATATCTAAAAATGATAATTTGCCATTTGTATAATATTATCTTGCAAAGTTTCAATTTTCATGTATATGTGTATGTATGTATGTATCATGTATGTATATCTTGTGAACTTATGCTGTTAATGAAAAAGTATGATGATGTATGTAAATGAATTAATGACTATGTATTGAATTGATGATGATATAATTTGTTAAATGACAAAAATACCCCTGAATATATACATGTATAATGATCTTGATAATATTAAACATGAACAATGCTGACTATAATCCATTTTTTTACAGCCAAGACATTAAATCTTGAGAGGCTATGAAGTGTTTTTCGTTCAATTACTGCGAAGACAAGGAAGAAAGATCCAAAACTCGGACTAAATCCTTATCAGTCACGTCTTTATTTACCGGAAGATCATGGACCGGATTGAATTCTCAAACCGTGTCTGATATTAGCACTGCGTCGACTGGCAGGAATAATGTTCATAACTTTTCAGAAATGCCAAGTAATCTTAAAGTCTTCACTTTTGCTGAACTCAAGTCGGCTACCAATAACTTTAGCCGGTCTGCAAAGATTGGCGAGGGTGGGTTCGGATGTGTATATTTTGGCTCCATTAAGTCCCCTCAAGATCCCACTACAAAGGTTCATGTGGCTGTCAAGCAGCTCGGTAGACGCGGTTTACAGGTAAGCATTTATTAATTAAAAAAAACATGTTATATAAATTAATTTGTTTTTTTTTTCTTTTTTTTGCATATTTGGTCATGTAGGGGCATAAGGAATGGGTGACCGAGGTGAATGTACTAGGCGTTGTTGAGCACCCGAACCTTGTGAAGTTAGTCGGTTATTGCGCAGAAGATGACGAACGAGGGATTCAACGGCTTTTAGTTTACGAGTATATGCCTAATAGAAGTGTGGAAGATCATTTGGCTGCTCGGGCCCACATGCCGCTTTCGTGGGCCATGAGACTTAAAGTGGCTCAAGACGCGGCTCGTGGCCTGGCTTACCTACACGAGGAAATGGACTTCCAGGTATTTCACATGTGAACTAGATTTTGATTATTCAATATCATATAATCACTTTCCAAACGCGCGTTTTGGCTTATAGTTTTATTATGTTTGATGTTTGTGTAGATTATATTTAGAGATTTTAAATCGTCAAACATCCTTCTGGACGATCAATGGAACGCCAAGCTTTCGGATTTCGGGTTGGCTAGGCTCGGTCCTCAAGAAGGACTAACCCATGTCTCCACAGCTGTATGTTCTATTATTACACAACAAAATGAACTAGAGTAATTATTATTACGCTGCTTCAGAAATGTATCGTAATAATACTTACTCTAGCTCAAGTATAATTACTCTGGTTATTTGTATGCTTTGCACGTTAAAAGTTGTTTGTATTTGATCCTAACACTATATATGTGATCAGGTTGTCGGAACCATGGGATACGCAGCTCCAGAGTACATCCAAACAGGACGACTCAGATCCCAGAGTGACGTATGGAGCTACGGGGTTTTTCTATACGAGCTTATCACTGGTAGGCGTCCGTTGGATCGTAACCTACCCAAGAGCGAGCAAAAGCTTCTAGAATGGGTAAAACCGTATCTCGATTCGAGAAGGTTTAGGCTAATAGTTGATCCTAAGCTAGAAGGCAAATACTCAATGAAATCAGCACAAAAGTTGTCCATTATTGCAAACAAATGTTTGTCTAAAAACCCAAAAGCAAGACCAAAAATGAGTGAGGTTTTGGAAATGATTAACCAGCTCATTGGGACCACACCAGAAGGAACCAGTCCCAGGCCGCTTCCACGTCCAAAGAGTCCGGTCCATGTGGTTCCTTCTGTGGAGCCCATCGAGCCTGAAAAGGTTTATGTGGAGCCCATCGAGCCAGAGAAAGTATTTGTGGAGCCCACTAAAGAGAAAAAGACACATGAGGGCATTCCAAGTAAAAGTAAGAGAAAAAGGTTTATTGATATTAAATTTGGAGAGAGTAATTGGCTTTCAAGAATTTGGCATTCAAAGTTATTGAAAACTTGATGATTTGAAGTTATGAAAGTACATATTATAGAGGACTTTAAAGGGTGTTAAGGGAGAATGCTAGTAAATGTCATTCTTACCCCTGTTGTTGTATGCATAGGAGTGTTGGCGCGGTTAGAGGGAAAGGGTAAATTAGTAATTTTTATTGGGTAATAAGTTTCTTGATTATATGAAATGTGCTTGTATAATTTGTAGGCAATGCCAATAAACTTTGGATTATTTGTCAAAGAATATAAATGTATGTATTTTGCAGTAATAGTTGTTTTCTCAATCATGTGTATTCTTTTACATTAAATATACAGTCAAAATCTAAAAGTGTAAAAAAAGAAACATCAAACGTTCAAACATGCTAACTCGTGCGTTATAAAATGGGCCGCGTTCGTTGGTTTGCAAGACCTGCCTGAAAATTCAAAACGAAACCCAAATATCATGTTACGCAACATAAATTTCGATGAATTGACATGACACAAATATGACCGATTTAATCTAAAATTTTATTTTGTTTTATTTGGTACTTTGAGGCTTGAACTTATAAATGCGTGTCAGATACTTATGTTTAAAGTTTAAACTATAAGTCCTATTACTAGTTTCTCTTTCATATACTGTATTGCCATAAAAAATTCCAAACAAAAAAATCTAACATATTTGCATTTTTTAGTCTTTTTAAAAATAAACAAGTTTTGTACCAACTGTGTTGCGAAGGTGCACTAACGTGCATTCTGTTGATAATGAGTTAAGTCCAATATGCCACCAATACTAACTAAATAAATAAATGATAATGTGACACAAGATGGCCTGCCACGTACCTTAATGGGAGATTGCCTTACCACCGACAACACCTTTTAATATATAGCTAGGTAACAAAATCAGCCGCCTTGTAGCGACACAACTACGAATTTGGTTACGTTGTTACGATAACAAAACTAACTGAAACATAAAAATAATCCAAAAAAAATTTTTGCGACACAAAAAGTTATATATAATATATTAAATGGGTCAACATGTGAACACGTTGACCATCGTAACATAGTTTAATTAGGCACTAAGGTGCGCCCATAGAGTCGACCCGAAACCATCTATACTGCAAATAAAGCTAAGAATTTATTCGTTTTGTGTAGCTAATGTAAATAGCCAAAACCTCAAAACCTCAAATTATATATTTTGGTTGAGTTTAATATCTTTTTGTATACAAAAAAATGGCGTGGAAGCACGTGACAGTGCTATAATATTGATTCACAAATAATACAAAATGCAGCTTTCAATCGACGCGTTATTTTAAGTTTTTGCACACGGTTTGGCTTCTTTCTATTTAAATTTACTATTATAATAAACAAAAACCTATTTTTGCCACTTGGCACCTAATTTCACTATATTTGTGTCACTTGACAAGTTTTTGTTCAATCATTAAAACCTTTTTTTCTTTATTTAAATTAAAAGGATAATCAAAATTGGTAATTGGTATCGTAATAGACTCTTTCTTTAAATATGTCTTTCCTATTATGAATTAATTGTTTAGTAATTAACAATAATTACTAATAATTATGGTGTAGCATTGTAAGGTAATATTATTGTAATTTTTGAGACTCCAATAATGAAAGTATTTTTACCGGACATGAGTCACATGAACGCATATTATTCTTCCATGAATCGTCATCATTATTATTAAAAAAACAAGATTAGAGGACTTAGCTTAAAGAATCAGTGTTTGGTTTTATCATTTCAATATTACAATAATCTTTATAATTAATCATATTATATATAGAAGTGTCCAGTTCAAAACTAATTTGAAGTAGAAATTATGAAAATCGCATAAACACTTATACATCATGAATTAAAAAAAATTACATGCAGTGAAAGAGAGTATATATGTATAAATTTGTGTTTGTGTCATTTTGCAAGTTTTTATTTTCAATCATTGAAACTCTTTTTCTTTAATAAAAATAATCAAAACTGGTAAATGGGTATCCCGTAACCAACCCTTTGTTATAATAAAATTATATTAATTTCCATATAATTTATAACACGCATGTTGACTTTTCGTGCATCCCTAAATCATATCTGACGTAATTGACTTTCTCCCTAAATGATATCACACATAATCTCAAGTAATTCCGTCTATCAAATTACAATTTGAAATTTTATTTAGGGAATAAAAAATCTATCACATAATCTCATTCTATTCTATCTATCAAATCTCAATTATGTCGCTTTCATGATTTCTCTAAAACTCGATAATAAACCTCTAAGGTTTACGATTTGTTTGCATGTTTGATTTTGGTTGAATTTATGAAAATCTAGGCTAACGTCTTAATTTTTTTACAAAACTATTGAATTTGTTAAATAGTATTTTTCTAATTTCTATCACTATATATGTGTGTTTTTATTGATGATTATGTTACATTTGCTCATATCAATGAATCTTTGAACCCATATGGTTCCCATGTAATTCTCAAATTGGGGAAAAAGTTTATGAGACTTTACAAACTTAATAAATTTGATGTAAATGTTACGTTTATGACTAATTTTGAGAACCGATAATGATACATCTGTAGAACATGTCTACTTTGTTGATATAATTGATGAACTGTGTAATAATTTGTCTTTTTATATCATAAACGAAATAGTGTTACAGATATATGTTTACTTCTTATTTGTGTAACTAACTTATCTGCAAAGTTAACGTACATTTTTTTTTGTAAAGAGTATATAAGTAAAATAAATATATGTATTCATTTATGGATAATCATGTATTTAATAGTTTAGCATGAGTAACTTTTTTGTTAAGATTATACTGGGTTGTCCATTTATCATAACCATCTGATCATCTTTTTTGTAGTTTCTCATATTTTGTTTGTATAACAAAGATATATAATTTAATGTTACTAGCATAAGCAAATACACATTTACAAACTTTTTCAATAGGACCAAGTTTCTTTAGGGTTATGATGTATCCCAAAAGACTTTATATGAAAAACATGTTAATACATTTGTTTTTTTATACTATTTATGAATCAAAATATTTGATTAATGATATTTTGTTCCTATATAATTCAGGTGTTACCAGTTACGCATTCACAATCATATATAAACAAAATTTTTTAGATTTTTGATAACTTTATCATGATTCTTTTTTCTTTTGTAATTTATTCGACGTTATAAATCTTTATATTCATTTATTAAAATCAAAATATTATCTATCTCAACCGTGTATCACACGGGATACTAACCTAGTAATTATATAGGTAAACAACTATGTTAAGTAAATGACTTAACTTTGTGTTCTATAAATATATTCCCAAACTCTTTGCTCAATTTCATTCATGCTCCAATCACAATATATTCATATAAACAACAAGGATGGCTAGACAAGGACACTGTGGTAAGGTCGTCTCCGCGAATTTATATGTATCGGCCGGACCGAAATAGAAAGACTAGTAGACTCTAACGAGTAACAAAATAATATAAACAAAAAATTAACAAGCATTATGTAAATGGTTTTTTGGTTGGTTTAAACAATTAAATTTTTCAACAGGCTTTACATGGTTATGATTTAGGTTGAGTATAAAACTTTTTATATAAAAATAAACTTAAAAATGTCTCAAGTGAGACTAGATAGAACCTATAACCTTTTTTTGGTTGAAAGTCATATTTTTTACCACTAGACTAAGCTAGACATTGTATAATTAGGGTAATACATTAAATATAAATATTTTTTGTTTCATAAATATATATAAATATATATATATATATATAGGATTGATTTATTTTGAGAACCGCTTTGAGTTTTAAGAACTCGAAAGAACTCAAAGTAACAATTTTTTTAAAAAAAAATTTTTACACATGTGTAATACGTAAGTGTAAGTAATGTACCAAAAATTACAGTATTTTTTTACACACCGAATCGACTTATTACACATGTGTAACTAACATTTAAACATGTGTAATCATCAAAAATACTTATTCTCTCTCCTGATTCATTTTTTAATTAGATTTAATCTGAGCCACATATTTCATATCATTTAATTAAATGTGTAGTCTAAAATTGAGTTCTCAGAGTTCTTATAACTTGTTAAATTCTCAAAATATCTCTCCCATATATATATATATATATATATATATATATATATATATATATATATATAAATTTGTGCCCCCAAAACTAAATGCCCCGGCCAGTCACCCACGTCATCCTATACCCCAGCCGGCTCTGCACCGCTATCCCCCGCCACCGCCACCGCCACCTCCTCATGTTCAACACCATCATCCACCGCCACCTCCTCCCCACAAGCATCATCCGCACCATCACCATCAATCTTGTACTAGAATGTAATTTTATGTGTATGTTTATTGTAAACAATGTTTTTCCTTTATTCACGTGTTATGAGTTGTGTTAGACTATATGTTAACGAATATTTTACCTTAGGAATATGCGTGTTATTATTGTTGGTGTTGTGTTACATTTGACATATTTTATATCATGATGTATGAAGAAACGTTTTTACAAATACGATGTTGTTTTAAGCTATGTGAATGCGTGGGGTCGTGGTATTGTTAGACAAAAGGATAAAATGCTGTCTACAAATAAACAAGCCAATATCTATCTATTGTGATTGTTTCTTTAATGGGAAAAATTCCCAAAATGACTCATTCATAAAATGTGTTTCCAAGTTTATCCCCACTAATTTAAGTTTCCAAATTTGTCTTTTTGGTATCTCGTCGCCGACGACATGATAGCGAACATCGACGATGCGTTACTGAAACAAATAGGATAACGACACGTGGCCGGAATATGTGTTGACGATGCGTTATGTTGCTAACGTATGGTAGCGGCGATGCGTTATGTTGCTAACGTAGGGTGGCAGCGATGCGTTATCACTAACGCATCGTGGAACCCTTGTGTTGTCATAACAAGGTAGCAACAACATAACGCATCGCCGCTACCCTACGTTAGCAACATAACGCATCGTCAACCCTATGTTATACGTAACATAGGGTAGCAGCGATGCGTTATGTTGCTAACGTAACGTAGGGTAGCAGCGATGCGTTATGTTGCTAACGTTGCAGATTCCGGCCACGTGTCGTTATCCTATTTGTTTCAGTAACGCATCGTCAGTGTTCGCTATCATGTCGTCGGCGACGAGATAACAAAATGACAAAGTTGGAAACTTGAATTATTGAGGATAATTTTGAAAACACATTATTTGAATGGGCTATTATGGGAATTTTCCCTTCTTTTATTTATAAGAAATGGGCAGATTTTGTCAAACTTTCAACAAATATCATTATGTCATGAGGTTTTTAAGCTTCGTAATAAAAACTATGTTTTCATTTTCTTTTTCCATACGGGTAATTTTCGTTGATGTAATGAGCCCGATAGCTTCTTATGTTAAACTTTGACTTGTAAGCTAGTCAAAACTTAGCAACATATATTACATTTTACATTTTAATCTCCTATACTTTAATTAAATAGCATATGCATAATGCATGTGCTGTCACTTTAAAATATATATAAGATGTTAATTTTCTAACTACAACAAGGCATGATTGATATTAGATGCCTAGATGGGCTTAATTTAAGTGGATTTGGATGGGCTTATTTAGCTTTGAAGTAGAATCAAGTATTAGAAAAACGCGGGTTCGGGTATGGAACCGGGTTCAGGTATGATCGGGTATTGAAAAATCAGGTATTAGCAATAACCGGGTCGGGTTCGGGTCCTGGTATTGGCTTGAAAACCATACTCTGTGTAACGGGTCCAGGTCGGGTATTGAACCGGGTCTTCAATACCCATGTATTTGGATACCCTATTTCTGGATATCGATAAAACCCATTTTATGGGTTTTGACTACCTATTTTCGGGTATTAAAAAAACCCATTTTATACAGCTCTCTTCTGTCAACGGGCATACTTCATTTTTTTTACCCTAACTCCATTTTTTTTTGCATACAAACTTCAAAGTTCATTTAAACATATATAAACAACCAAACAATGATATAAAAAACATATATTTTATGTGTTTCAGTTGTTCGTTATATTAAAAGGTGTTGCTCTAAAAATATATTTATACCATATATGTGCTCCAAAAAGATTTGTTGGAGAACGACTATATATCTGTGAGAAGCCACACAACAACAGGTGCACAGGTACTAATATCCGGATATGCAAAAAACCCGGTTCAGGTATGCAAAAAACCTGGGTTTCGGGTATAACTAGAACCGGGTTTCGGGTATAACTTAAACCGGGTTTCGGGTTTAATGTATACCTAGAACCGGGTTTCGGATATTTTCGGGTTTACATCGGGTACGGGTTTGGGTTTCAACATTGAAAGTCATACCCTATCTTTACCCTACAGTTAGGGTCGGGTTCGGGTAAAAAAAACCGGTTTCCGGTTTTCCGGTTTTTTTTCGGGTCCGATTCCGGATTCGGGTTTCTTTTTTCACCTATATAGAGGGGTTTTTATATATAACATAAAAATTATATATAACATCATTAAACACTCATCTAAAAAGAAAATTAAACTTTTTTATATAATAAATCAATCAAACTTAAACAGTAATAGACGATAATTAAGAAACACTCCGTATATATTAAGTATCTAATCCGGGTATTTAGTTCCACTATAATTTCAAGTAAACGGGTATGCAGTTTCGAGTCATCAGGCTAGTTATCATCTAATTTCATCTCACGAAAAAATTAAACTAACCCTTACTCAATCCAATACTCGTGACTCCGTGAGGTTTAAGATATACCCTTTCAGAATGTTTTGGGTTTCAGATATAACACTCAGCTCAAACGTTGCAAAACTAACATTTTGGTGATGAGGTTAATTATTTCCGTGTACGAATGAATGACACAATGCTATTAGCCTATTAGTCTATACCAACTCAACACGTATCTATATCATTATTGTATTTGTATATCCACAAATATTACAAAAAAAATGCAGTTTCCAGGCTACGCGTTATTTAATATTTTGCACACGGTATGGGTCCCTTTCAATAATGATACAATAAATACAAACAACTATGTTAAGGAAATGACTTGAAAGTGTCCTATAAATAAATTCCCAAACTCCTTAATAAATTTCATACCTACTACAATCACAATATATTCACATAAAAGAGAGAGAGAGAGAGACCATAAAGATGCCTGGACAAGGACACCACCATCCCCCGTCACCACATCACCACCACCACCCGTCTCATCACCATCATCCACCGCCACCGCCACCGCCACCACCACCTCATGTTCACCATCACCATCACCCACCGCCACCACCTCCGCACAAACATCATCCACACCATCACCATTCATCTTGTACTATAATGTAATTTTGTATGTTTATCATGTATTATGTATCAACACTCAAGAATAATAATATTAAATTCAAATATTTTGAATTTAATATTGAGCTCAAATCAAGCCATATCTTCAGATTCTATTATTGAAAGATGTTTACCAATTGTATTTATTGTATTGAATTTCTTCCTTATTTTTAGCTTTTATATTTGCTATATATTGTAACAACATTTATCAAAAGAATAACTTTGAATTTCCATTATCAATTCAATTCTTATTATGGTATCAGAGCACACGATCTAATTACCATCGACCTATCACAATTTTTGCCTCCCTCATCACAACTTTCTTGCTATCTTTGAAGGCAGCCACTGCTAATCCCCTATATCCTCCTTCATTCCTTATTCCATTATGCTAATGTCAAATGAAACCCCACAATATATAAATCTGTCACCTAATGACAATCAATTCTTTCTTGGAAAGTGCCAATGGTGTCATACCAAAGGCCATACACTCAAAAATTGCCCTGTGTTCAAGATGTCATTGCAAAACAATTCCACAATAAATTGGCTAATGAATAGTGGAGCATCTCATCATGTGACCAATGACCTAAACACATTGGCTCACTCTGCACCCTATGATGGAACCGAGGAGCTCATAATTGGTGACGGTTCGTCTCTTAAAATCACTCATATTGGTTCACTGGTTATACACACACAAGCCACCACCCTTACACTCAATTGTGTTCCAACTATATCCAGAAATATTATCTCCATATCCCGTTTATCTTATGATAATAATGTTCTAATTCAATTTTTTCAAGGTACTTTTCTTATAAAGAAACCAAATTCGAATATTTTGCTCCTTAAAGGAAATGCTAGCCACGGAATTTATGAACTTCATTCTGCATCTCATCATCCTCCGTCTACCTTCATGGTCCAAAAGGCAACATCTAAATTTTGGCATCATAGATTGGGTCATCCAAATGCTAAGATTTTAAAATTTTTATCTACTTTTGTCAATTGCGTTCCACATTCCAAAGAAAATTGTAACTCTTGTCACATAAACAAGAGTCATAAGTTGCCATTTTATAAATCTACTTTATCTTCAAATGCCCCTTTACAATTAATTTTCTCAGATATTTGGACCTCACCAATTACTTCCATCGATGGTTACAAATATTACAATATTTTTGTGGATCATTTTACTAAATACACATGGTTATATCCACTTAAAAACAAATATGATTCTTTATCAACCTTCATCCGTTTTCAAAACTTGGTTGAAAACTACTTTCAAACAACTATCAAACAATTGTTCTCCGACAATGGCGGCGAATATATCAAACTTTCATCTCACCTCCAATCTCGAGGTGTCTCTCACCTTACCTCACCACCACACACCCCCGAACATAATGGGTATGCCGAGCGTAAACATCGGTCATCTCGTTGAAACCGGCCTATCTCTACTCACACATGCAAAAATACCAACAACTTATTGGCCATTTGCCCTAGCCACAGCTGCTTATCTCATTAATCGACTACCCACACCTACTCTACAAAACACCTCATCATACCATAAACTATTTAATAAGCAGCCGAACTATGAAAAACTAAGAAGCTTCGGTTGCCTTTGTTACCCTTGGTTACGACCATACTCCCCTAATAAACTCCACCCAAAATCTAAACCATGCATTTCGTTGGCTATCCTCCTTCTCAAAATGCTTACTATGCACTTGATCCTACCTCCGACAAAATTTATACTTCTAGACACGTTAATTTTGTTGAGCATCAATTCCCTTACCAAGACCTCACCACAACTATGGTCCCACCACCAAACCCACTAGACTGGTTTCAAATTACCATCCCCATTATTAATTCCATACCAACAGAAACATCCACTCAAATCCACACACCAAACCAATATTGATAACCCAACACAAAATCCCCAATCAACTAACTCTACACCATGTAGCCCAATTCCTCACTCTAGTCCACGCACGTCTTCTGCCACCTCAAGCCCAGATGACGCAAGACCCCACCAACCCATCTAGCAACACAATTTCCCCAAACTATACAGACCTTTCCCAACCTCTTTCAAATGAATTACCACCACCCCAGACAAACTCGTCCCAACCCATTTCAACTGAGTTACCGCCGGCCCACAACACCAATACCCAAAATACTACCACCCCACCTAATGCCACCGAACCGATCGGTCAAACTCGCACCCGCAAACCTAATCCCAAATACCATAACCCTTCTTTTCAATTGTATACGGCTATTAACAGTTCAATTAACGAACCTTCCACTATCACCCAAGCCTTAAAGCATCCTCTTTGGAGAAATTCCATGACCGAAGAATATGAGGCTTTAATGAAAAACAATACTTGGACTGTTGTTCCTTCCAACCATGCTTCTAACCTTATTGGATCTAAATGGGTCTTTCGTACAAAGTACAAACCCGATGGTTCCGTTGACCGCCTTAAGGCTCGCCTTGTAGCCAAAGGCTTTCACCAACGCCCGGGAATTGACTATGCCGAAACATTTAGCCCGGTTGTCAAACCCGCAACACTTCGTCTTATTCTTTCCTTAGTCGTTTCACAAAATTGGACTCTTCGCCAACTTGACGTTAATAACGCTTTCTTACAAGGCACGTTAACCGAAAATGTATATATGGCACAACCACCCGGCTTCATCAATCCATCTTTCCCATATCATATATGGAAACTAAATAAAGCCATATATGGTCTTCGACAAGCCTCACGTGCTTGGTACGAAGAATTAAAATCCTATCTCAACTTGAAAGGTTTTCAACCCACCATCTCAGATCCTTCTTTATTCATACGATCTTTCGGTTCATCTCCAATTTACATTTTGGTCTACGTTGATGACATTATAATTACTGGTCCTAATTCTCAAGCCATTGATTTATTCATTTCCTCTCTCGCCACTAAATTCTCCCTTAAAGATCTTGGCACCCTATCCTATTTTCTTGGTGTTGAAGTCCTTCCGCACTCGCATGGTATGTTATTATCTCAAACTAAATACATTCATGACATCCTTCAACGAGCCAATATGAGTGATTGTAAGCCGATGACCACACCAATTACATGCTCCGAGCCCATCACACTACATGGTGGCACACCTATCCCATCATCCACGGAATATAGAGCCTTAGTCGGGGCTCTACAATACCTATCACTAACGCGACCCGACGTTGCATTTACAGTGAATAAACTATCAATTTATGCATGCTCCTACTACAACCCATTGGAATGCCCTCAAACGTCTCCTCCGATATCTTCACGGGTCAATAAACAAAGGTATTTTACTCCGCTACAAATCACCTTTACAACTTCATGCCTTTACAGATGCGGATTGGGCAGGAGACAAAGATAACTATCGAAGCACAACTGGTTACATTGTCTATTTAGGGTCAAATCCAATCGCATGGAGCTCTAAAAGACAACCCATTATTGCACGCTCATCAACAGAAGCAGAGTTTCGGGCTGTGGTTTCACTTCTACCACAATTCCAACAATATTTTTGACAATCTAAGTGCCACACAATATTCTGCAAATCCCGTTTTCCACTCCCGCATGAAACACTTAGCTCTTGATTTTCATTTCATCCGAGAAAAAGTATATGATCAGTCTATTCGAGTTACACATATTGCGGGGGATGATCAACTAGCGGATGCCCTTACAAAACCCACTCCACGTTCAAGATTTCATTTTCTCATGTCCAAGATTGGCCTCACTACAAGACCGTCAATCTTGCGGGGGCATATTAACACTCAAGAATAATAATATTAAATTCAAATATTTTGAATTTAATATTGAGCTCAAATCAAGCCATATCTTCAGATTCTATTATTGGAAGATGTTTACCAATTGTATTGAATTTCTTCCTTATTTTTAGCTTTTATATTTGCTATATATTGTAACAACATTTATCAAAAGAATAACTTTGAATTTCCATTATCAATTCAATTCTTATTATTATGTATAATGTAATCCGTATCTTTTCTTTGTTCATGTGTTGTGACTTAGTGAGTATTATTATTAATTATATGTAATAAATATTTTTTGTTTAATTAAGAGTTTATGATTCTTTGGTTCTTATGCGTGACATATTTCATTTTGTGTTCATTTAAGGTTTTAATCTATTTAGTATAGAAGGACGAGATTTTATGTGATCCTGAATCACATCTTGATGTATGATTTATCGATGAATCTAATATTATGTTATATATGTCTTAAATATAACATATAATAATTTTTATCAGGTTATAACCTTCGTTCACACTAATAATAAACATGTAAGAAAATAAAATATGTCATTTCAACGTGTGGATTTATTTCTTGTACCCTCCCACTACATAATTTCACTGTCTAACAAAATATTAAAAAATACCCGATAAAAGAAAGTAGAAAAAAAAGAGATGCACGGTCAAGGACACCAACACCATCCTCATCCGCAAGACCATCACCACCACCATCCTCATCTGCAAGACCATCACCACCGTTGTCAACACTATCCAACGCCTACCTATCACCACGGGCCTTTGAATGTTTTGTATGTTGTACTGTTTTGTAACTTTATCTCTATGTAGATCGTTGTTTGTGTGTAGCGATGATTACATGTAACAATAATATTTTTACGTCATTTCGTATCGCTTGTTAATAGAGAAAAGGTAAATAACACTTGGTTTGATCAACAAGTTTTGTTTATTTTCAAATAACATTAATCTAACGCACCGGCCCGATCAACCAAGAGAAAATAAATAAAATATTAATTTATTTGATTTTTTAAAAGCGGGTATAAACAAAAAAAAATACAAAATTTTAAAATTGTTTTATAAAAACGTTATATGACTATTATTTTTTTTTAATAAAATCACATATAAAAGTTACATTACTAGTTAGAGAAAATGCCATTAAAATTACTTAACTTTTTGTAAAGAAAACATTTTTAATGGTTTTTTTTTCTTATTAAAGGAAGGTTATTAAAAATAAAGCGTTTTTGAACTTTATTTAAACAAACTCTTAAAAAATAATTTTACAAATAAGGAAATATGACAAGTTTTAATTAGGATGACAATGGGTCGGTTTGGGGCGGGTATAGGTAATACCAAACCCATACCCGAATATTAAACCTCATCCCAAACCCGTCGTGTATTTATCGGGTATTTACCTGTCGGGTTTCAGGGATACCCATCGTGTTTCGGGTTTGCTATCGGGTTTCGACCAAATATATAAGTTATACTTGACCCAAAACTCGTTAGATTTTAATCGGGTTTTGACAAAATATAACTAATTAATTATAAACAATTATTACCAATTACATCCCCATGTTCAAAGCAACTAGAAGAATCAAAATAACCGCTTGACTTTATCAAACTTGCAATACTATCTACTCTTTCAGTTTGTATATATCTTGTATACATACAGCTTCTAGGTTGTAAACATTCACTAAACTGTTAGAAATTAGGAACATATAACTCAACTAAAATGAACCATTATGTAATTTGTGCTATACATATACAATATTCATAATAAATATACATAAAAAGTTATATCGGGTATGTCAGGTTTATAATCGGGTAAATGGGTTAATGTTATCAGGTAATCAGGTCAGGTTATCGGGTATATTACAAATCCAAAACCCGTCCCAAACCCATAAAAATTTTCAAAACTAATCACAAACTCGTCCCAAACTTTAATGGGTCAGGTATCATCCGTCCCAGTTATATCAGGTTTCGGGTTTTTCCATCAAATTCGGATTTCATTATCATCCTAGTTTTAATACGATTTCTCTAAAGAGGAATATATCAATTTTCAATTAAATATATGCTTAGCCTAACCCTTATTGTATTCAAGACGTAACTTAAAACAAATTAATTTTCGTAACCCACCACCTTAAGTAAATGACTATCATCACCCTACACACCCCACCCCATAAATTCCCAAATGTGTTTGCTCATTTTCCACACCTACCCACATTCAAAATATATTCATTTAATAGAAATCATAAAAGAAAGATGCACGGCCATGGTCATCACCACCACCACCACCATCCTCCACCACACCACCACCACCATCCTCCACCACACCACCACGACCACGACCACACCACCACCACCATCCTCCTCCACATCACCACCACCACCTCCCGTTTATCATCACTATCCACCACCTCCCTACCGTAATGAAGTCTATGAAGATCGTCTATGTTGTATTATTTTGTAGCTCTATTTCTATGTAACATCTTTTATTCATGTGTAGTTATGAATTATGATTATATCATTATGAATCAAATAATATTTTGGAAATGTCAACCAACTAGTTTATAATAAGAAAACTCCAATCACGAGTCATCAAAAGTACGTTAAAAAAGTAATACATAAAAAAATGATAATTAAGAAATATATTTTTAGAAACTAGACACGCGTACACAACCATGTGACACCTTTAATATCAACACGACTCTATAGTCTATTATATTAGTAGTTTTTACTTTCTTGTTATATAATAGCTTTCATCATTACCGTATTTAGTAAATTATCAGTAACATAGTTATGATAAGGTCTGATGAATGTAAGATGTATACAGTTTTACCTTACCCTATTAAAATAGAGATGTTGCTTCCGGTAAGACCTCTGGCTCGATAGTAGTTTTGCATCAAGTTATGGGCATAAGACACATAACACTCAACCATCGGTCGATTAGTGCATGTACCCTTGTCTTTCGGCTATCAACGCCACCACATGATGCCTGATTAACCTTCCGCCACTTTTAACTTTATTTTCACGAAATTAGTAAAATAACGTCAAAATTAATGCAATTTCACTGTTGCCCCCCGAGAGCCCACACATATATACATTATATTCGCACACGGAAAACATGACGTTTTTATCGCAGAGGTTGTTTTACATTATTCGTTTATAATATTTATATTTTATTTTGTATTTTAATTTAATTTATTGTAAAAAAGTTAATAATATACTTAATGTTTCACAAATAAATGAGATGTTATAACTCGGTTTAAAAGATACTTGAGTTTAGTGATACCAATGACTCCTTTATTTTTTTACTATAAAATTGTTTTTTAATTATAATTAATATATATTTTTAAAAAATAGATATTATTTTAGTATATCTCTATTTTAGAGAATTTTCATATCATATATTTGTTGAGATTAATTTTTAATTAAATGAGATTTTATAACACGTTTAAGGGCTATCTATGTTTGGTGAGACTCATACCTGTGAATTCATGTCAAATGCAGGGGAAACCTCCATTTACAAATAAAACAGTCTGATGGCTTGAGATACGGTGATGAACAAACAAAAAAGCTTTTAAAGTTTTTTTTATTTATATTTAAGATTAAGATACACAAATATTTCATATTACGAAAATACCCTTAGGTGCTGTTTGTTTTTGAAGACAAAAATTGTCAGCGATCTGATTTCATTTGATTTAATGTCTGCAACTGAAGATGTGGTCTGAAGGTCTGCAATATGAAAATATAATACTGTTTGTTTTATAAACTGAATATCGTCTGCATAAGCTAAAAATAGTTACCTATCATATATATTAAAATAGATAAAAGTCATTTAACGTTTATAGACTGCTAAAATAATTGGTAGTGGTGTGTGAACTATGGAAGTGAGTGGTGGTAGACGATTGTGATAGGCAGTGAACGGTGGGTGGTGGTGATGGACGGTTGTGGTGGTGGGTGGTGGACCGTGATGGTGGCCGACAATGGGTGGTGGTGGTGATGAACGGTGGTGGTGGGTGGTGGACAATGGTGGTGGTGGATGGTTGTGGCGGGTGGTGGCGGTGGCGGTGGCGGGTGGTGGTGGTGACGGACGGTGGGGTGGTGGTGGTGACGATGGACGGTGGTGGTGGTGGTGATGGACGGTAGTGGTGGTGGGTGGTGGTTGACGGTGGTGGTGGCGGACGGTGGGTGGTGGTGGTGGTGGCGGCGGACGGTGGATGGTGGTGGTGGTGGACGGTGTGGTGGCGACAGGTGGTGGACGGTGGTGGTGGTGGACGGTGTGGTGGCGACAGACGGTGGGTGGTGGTGGCGGCGGAGGTGGTGGCGATGGGCGGTGAATGGTGGTGGTGGTGGCGGATGGTGTGTGGTGTTGGACATTGGGTGTTGGTACTTGGTATGGTGTTAAGCAGTGTGAAGATGTGTGAAGATGGTGGAAAAAGCTTATTTTTTAAGACCATAAAAGCAATTTTCAGATCTTATATTTTTTTAAAAACAAATAGTTTTCAAGAGCTTATGTCTACGCGCTCGCAGATATAGGCTCTTTACAGACCTTATAAGTAAAAACAAACACAACCTTAAATTCATTCTTTAATGAAAGTAACAAAGTGTCCCACGCACCATCACCATAAATTCCCATAACCTTTACTCAATTTCATACCTAACAACTTTCACAAAAAAAATATCTACTAGCCAAAAGTCCAAAACTAACAAGTTAGACATGCCACCAGGCCACCACCACCACCACCACCACCCGCCTCCTCCGCCTCCCATTGTTCATCATCGTCACCCTCCTCCTCCTCCACCTCCTGTTGTTGTTGTGCATCACCCTCCACCTCTTCCACCTGTTCTTCATCACCGTCCACCACCATACGACCGCTACGAAGATCGTCAATGTTTATGTTGTACCATTTTGTAGCTTTATTTCGACTCCTAAGATCCAAAGCGTTGTTTTTAGTATGATCAGCTTTACTATCAAAATGGTTGTTGGTGCAACTAGTTGCAACTAGATGTCTGTTTACTTGTAACTTTATTGTAATCGTTTGAAATTGATTATTAATGGAATTTTGTTATTTAAAAAAAATGCGAGAACAAATTTGGTGTTTAATAATCTTATATAATGTTAGTTAGATGAGAGACGGGTTTCATGTGATCTTGATTAATATCATGATGTATGAAGAGACGTATTCATAGATATATGAGTATGAAATAATAATATATGATGTTCTTTACTAAAGCTAAAGAGTGTTGGGTCGTTTTACTGATCTAAAAAAAGTTGTGTTTGTTTGAATTATTATTTTAACTTTCAAATATACAATGTGTTTTGTTAAGGGTTATAGCAGGGCCGGCCTAGCGGCTAGCGAAATGAAGATAGAGTTTTAGACTCACATTTAGTTAAAACTTAAAACCTTCAAATTAAAAAAAACACATTATATATAGATATATTTGATCAACGAACTATAAAGAAATATGTCTAATGACTATTTGTCTAGTGGTAAATATGTGTTGCTAACTTAATGGCCACGGGTTCAAGATTCGCTTTTAGCACACTTTTTTTTAAACAATTGTTAAAATAGGACCACAAAATCTCATTTTGATTTATGCCTTCAAAAATCGTTGAGCCGACGCTGGGTTGTAGTAAAGGGTGATGGTTTAATGAGGCAATCAACCAATACACTTATGAAAGTTTATAGTTATGACCATGGCAATTTTTATTATACTTAACATAACTCATATATAAAGGGCATAATGTATGATCATTGTTAGGGCTAAATCCGAATTAAGCGGGCTCGAATCTAGGATTAACAAATTTGGACATATGAGAATCCCTTGAATAAACAAGACACATTGATAATACAACACATTGGCCAAAGGGTGTATTGCCTATGATACTCGGTAGAACTATCTTGTCACACATGGTACCTGCCTTACCTCATAAGAAATATACAAAACTACAAATGAATGATATCTTAACTAATAAGATTTCTTCACTTGGTCAATAACCAATGACTTTCATGTTATAAATATCGGTCTTTAACCTTAAAACTTAACAAAATAACATTTATTTCCATCTTGTATATGTCATAACATATTCATATTTTGGTATAATCTAACACCCTTTATACATTAATCCATTTACATGTACACCATAAGCTTCTAACAAGTCACAAGTATCATTTGTTATCTAATTTTATGAATGAAATTTGTTTCTATATACCTGAATAAGTGACATTAGATTTATCATTTATATGTATTCTTGTGTGTCCACCAACCAATCAATCATGTCAAATTTACATTTATATTATTAGCATAGTTAAAGATAAAAGTGTTGACAAGACAAGGAATAAACCACGTACGCACATAGTTTGATCAATAAGCAAATCTAAACTTCTGGCCATATCAAACTTGTCTATTTTCACTTTAACATCTTCTAACATTACCTTTATCTATTTTTTATAACAATAATAATACTAATTTCTTTTAATGACATCAGTCTAGCTGCCAAGTCTTTCTAGAAAAGCTTATATAAACTGCTTCTTAACTAAGTTCGAATCCTTTTATAGTGATATATACTTGTGAGAAATGAACCGAGACCTTCTCAGGTGGAAACTTTATGAAAAACCTCTGACCACCCAAGCTATCCCAGCGTAATCGCAATAAAAATAAGGAAAACTTTCCAAAATAACTTAATTTGATCAAAATTTTCAAAAAAATAGCCTAGGTTTACAAAAAATTCCCAAAATTACCCAATTTTTCCGTCGGATTCGTCGAAATTTCAACACCGTCCGATGGAACTTTTAGACCTTTAAAATAGTGCCACGTGTCAACGTATTAATGGATCCGACAGACTTTCTTAAAAAACTGTTGGATCCAACAGAATTTTAGTGAGTCCGACGGAAGTCTTCATCTTCTACCTCTCAAACCATATTCATAACCAACCTCCATCTTCAGTTTTTTTATTTCTCCAGAAAATCAAGCAAATCAATAGTGTAAATCGGTTAGTTTTTCGAGGAGAATACAACCATGGTGTTCAAATTCACTCTAGAACTCAAAATCAGAAACCCCCGAACTGGAAAATCTAGGGTTCGACAAACAAATTAAACAGTCGGATCCGACGGATTCATAAACTGAACCACCATATCCGACTGTTTATTATTAAGTCGTTTTGTTTAATTAATCCATAAAATCATAATCGATTTCTGTCGAATAGGAATATTTAAGCCACTTTTGAAATTTCGATTAATTTTGGAATATTTCTAAAAAAAGCTTGATCAAAATAGGCTAATTTAGAAAACTTCCCTAAAGATAATACTATTAATATTCTTATAAAATTCAATACATACAACTTAGAAAACAAGTATTTATTTTTATTGAATGCAATGCAACTATTAAAAAACTAATTAAAAAGATCCCATATGATCATATATGATTTTCCATTAATTGAGTCAAAACCACACCGACCCTCTTTATCCACAATAATAAGTTCTCTAAACACGAACCTCAAACTCATACCTACCACTTTCACAAACCAAACCAACTAGTCAAAGTAACAAGAAACCAGATCAAGATGCAACGGCCAGGCCATGGTCACCCACCACCACCACCACCTCCTCACCACCACCCACCGCCACCGCCACCTCCTCACCACCACCCACCGCCACCACCACCTCACCATGATGATCGCCAAGGATGTGGCTGTTGTACTATTCTCTAATCTCTAGGCTTTAATATCTTTATTATGTGTATTATTGAAACGCATGTCTTGATCACTTGTATTCATGTGTACGTAGTAGCTACACATGGTTATGTGTAACAATAATATTTTATGAATAAGAGTTTGGTGTGATGGTATCTACCTTGATTATTATGTTACTATATATGTATGTGAGTGTTCAACTGTGATTGATATTAGTGGTAACAAAGCCTGAGTAGTTTAATAATCTCAGTGAGTTACAAGTACAGTAGTTTAATAAATCATCCGTATAAATTCTTTTTTACTATTATAATTTAAAAAAACCATACTAGTTAAATAATTTAGCACATTATTTAACTTTTTTGATATATTTTATTTTTCTAAAATACATTTGGGTTTATAGTTTACCATTAATTAATTATTTCTAATTGATGGTGAATGGTTAAATTTCTCTTTAATTATTTCGAGTCCGGGGCCTCATCAGAAGCATCATCTCTATTCTTACGGGGTACAGGTAAGGTTGTCTAAATATTACCCTTCTCAGACCCTACCATAGCTTTGCTATTGGTAGGATTTACTAAATACTATGATGATGATCATCATGGCCCACATGATACTCTCTAAATTGTATATCGAGCGGCATAGCCATTCTAAAGACCCCCGAAGCCAATCTTTACTCCACTTGTAACTTTGGTTTTATTACTCGCATCATTTTTGTTTAGGATGAGAGTGTTGAGAAAGATGTGTTGCAAGGGTTTAGAGATTAGGACACTAGGTATTGATGGTAAATGGTAAACGGATTTGACGCTGACGTAAAGAAAAGAGAGCTTACGGATGAAGATAAAAGTGATGCAAAATTGTTTTGTCCTATTGTTGCAAACCATCACTCCATCGACTCGTTAGTGAAGTCCACTAACATTTCAACGCTTATATAAGTGAGTTTTACTTTAGCCCAAATAAATTGAGCATCCTTTCCCTCATAGTGTTTTCAAGGCATGTTTGGATTAGCAGCCCGCAACCGCATCTATTGTCATTGGTTTGTAGGCCCGTTCACGAGCCGAGCCGAGCCCGAGCCCGAGCCAAGGCAAGCTCAAGCTCGGCTCGATAATCAATCGAGCTGGCTTGGCTCGGCTCGAGCTCGAGCTCTTAATCGAGCTAAAAGTTTGAGCTCAAGCTCAGCTCGGTTTTAAATCGAGCCGAGCCCGAGCTCTTAATCGAGCTAAAAATTTGAGCTCAAGCTCGGCTCAGTTTTAAATCGAGCTGGCTCGGCTCGGCTCGATTTGGCTCGAGTTTACTTGCAATAATAAAAATTATATGCAACCATCAAGCTAAACTAAATAAATATGACGTTAAGATCAACACCAACCAAATACTAACTAAATAAATACGTCTAATAACACCATCGAAGACAAAATATGTTCAACAAATCTAAACCAAACCAAATACAAAACTAAGCAGAGAAGTATTATCTATGAGCGACGGCCGATGGCGGAGGTGAATATGAGCGCCGGCCGGCGGCGGAGGTGAATATGAGCGGCTAGGGTTAGGGAGGAAAATGGAACGTATACTGATTATTGAGTGTGTGAACTATGAAGTCTCATATCTCAGTTACTCAGTATATGGAATTATGAATATGAACTATGGAGTGAGAAAGGAAATTGGGTTGGATTAAAGGAAAGCCCATGTGTTAAAATAATGGAGCTCGATAATTATATGCATGTATGTGTGTGCATATATATATAGTAAATTAAAATAAAATAGTTCGAGCCTATCGAGCGAGATCGAGTCGAGCCGGGGCTAGCTCAGGCTCGGATCGTTTAGAAATCGAGTCGAGCTCGGCTCGGCTCGTTTACAATCGAGCCGATTTCGAGCGAGCTTTCTCCAAGCTTTTTTCGAGCGAGTTTCGAGCGAGCTTCGTGCCATGAGCTTTTTAAACAGTCCTATTGGTTTGGTTCGGTAAGTTACTAATCGGTGGATTGCAAGGCAATTTTGAAACCTAATTAAGTACTACACATTTTAGAGAATATAAACTCCTCTTCTTAGAGGAACTGATTTAAGATATATTTTAGAGACACAAGTATAAAACATTAATTTATATGATTTTTTTCATTTCTTGACAATTATCACTTTGGGGAAAGTGAATACACTGCCAGACGCGTGACCTTACACGAAAAAACAATCAAAACTATGTAGTTTTGATTCAAACCCCGTAATTCACTTTAAATTCTTTTCATATTTATAAAAAAACCCTTAATTTAGTCATCTTTAATATGAAAAACATTTGAATTTATTAAGCTGCATCATATTCCCAAACTTCACCAAATAACATTACTTAAATTTTCATCCTTCTTATCTTGCTCGTACTCCAGTGACTAGCCATTTCTTGGATATATAAATTAATTTCTTTTTTGAATTTTACTTAAAATTCTATTTTAAAACACGTGTAAACATTACTTAAATTTCTATTTTAAAATAACTGTAAACATTTTCTCAATTAAAAACTTAAGGCATTGGATTTTTAGGATGAAATCCATATAAACAAACATTTAGATCAAAGCGTTGACATTTTGGCAGATTTTAAAACATAGCATGGTTATTGTTTTGATTCCGGTAGTTGTTACGACTTAAGCAAGACATGGAATAAGCGTAAACATGGAAATGATTTAAAATTAAAGAAGGGTTTTGAATCAAAACTACGTAGTTTTGGTTGGTATCCGTGTAAGGTTACACGTATGACAACACCGTATTCACTTTCCCCTCTCTCGACATCTTTTCTTGCCGATTCCTGCAACTTCTTAAACGCCTTTTCATTTGTCTCGATAGGAAACAAAAAGGCTTTTACAAAAACAGACCATTGCGGGTTGATACCATCGACAAGATAGTAGCCACGTCTGTAATATCTCCCATTGACAAAATACGGACAGAAAGGTGCGGTACCATCTGTTCCGCTCTGAAACAACGGTGACATGTACAGAACAATGATGTCGTTGTTTGAGCCAAGAACACCAAAATAAGAATGTCAAATCCATAAATCATTTGACGCAACCGCTTCAAGTGAGATGGTCGATTGTTTGATATCACCCCTAAACGTCTCGTCATTGTATTTCGGCTCCTGCACAAAATAGTCGTTAATTAGTACTTCGTGAGCATGTATACGATCACGATTCACCATTTTTTTCTTTGGACGGCTCGGGCCTTCAAGTTTGTTATATAACAATGGGAACCATTCTGCAATGTCATCGTCCGTAGACGAAGAGCTATCAGTGTCTAACGGAACCAAGTTGCTCGGAAATTTCATATTTTTTTTTTGTTTTGAATCAAGTAGAAGATTGAGAGTGTTTTGAGTTGAATTTGGTTTTGAGTTTGATTGAAATGCATGGTTGTTTATTTATATTGTTTAATTTTTTTATTAAACCCCCCCCCCCCCCCCCCGCCCAACGTTCACATTTCTTGATTTGATACACGTGATGGCCATCACGCTGGATCCCCCATCACGCGTGATGGGGGTACCGGCGACGGTGTTTGTGTGCCTATAACGCGTGGTGGGTGACCATCACAAACCACCCCACCCCTCTAAGGGGGTTAAACCTTTTTGGGTTATAAAGAAATTGTTGTTCTTAACCTTTAGCATATTTCTATGTTTGATTCGGATTAGAGGTGGCAAATGGGTTGGGTTGGGTCGAACGAGTCATGGGTCAAAACGAGTATGAGTTAAAATGAGTTTGGGTCAAAACGAGTCAACTAAAAAAAGGGTTGTTTTGGTTTGGGTCAAAATAGGTTAGGGTTAAACCGGGTTTTGAGTTGTTGTTTTTTTTTGTGAACGAGAATAACGGCGGAAACATTTTAGTTTTTTTAGATTTTTCGTTTTTTACTTATATTTTAAGTTATGATTTAAAAAAAAAATTTGAATTTTTTTAGGGGTTTTCTATTAAGATCAAAAACCCTCAAAAAAATATTCAAAAATAATAATAAAAAATTATAACTCAAAATATAAATCATAAACAAAAAAGTAAAAACACTAAAATGTTTCATACGTTGTCTTCGTTCCATAAAAAAAATAAAAAAATAAAAAAAAACAAAAAAAAACCCATCTAGAATCGAACCGAAACCGAAAGAATCGACGAAAATGAAACAAAGAAACAAAAAGCCAAAACCGGACCACATCAATCGAAATCGAAAAAATCAATCAAAACAAAACATAAAGAATTCAAACCGAACAAAAACAAAACTGAAAAAACGAACAAAAACGAGTCCAGAATCGACCAGAAAGAAACAAAAGAAACCAAAACCCAACACGTCACGGGTGAAAACTCGTGTTGACTTGAAACCTGAACCGAACCCGTTCCGATCTGAAACCTGTTTCGTGCCGAAACCTGTCTTGTACGAAAACCCATTCCGATCCGAAAACTTACACATTTTCTTAGGACACTAACCCAAATCGACCCATTTCTTTGAACTTGTCGACCCATTTTGACCCGAAAATAAAATGATGGAATTTCAAATGACTCATTTTTGACCCATTTATTTAAAACCTTTTACCCAAACCAACTCATTTAACTTTTAAAACAACTCAAATTGACTCATTTGAAAGGGTTTGGGTCAAGATTGACACCCCTAATTCGGATTCAACACTTCTCAAACCGGTGAAGAATTTTTTTTGATGTAGTCATATATTTTAATATATGAACTAATAAATCAATCTAAATTCAGTTAAACCTTTATTTATATATATATATACATTTTCGGGAGATTTAGGCATCACAGTGTTGTACTTTCTGCAAAATAAGTTGTACATTAAGTTGTGCAAATTGTTTGTGGGTGTCTGCAATGCACGTGTCCTTATCTGCTCTTTATTTTCTTTCATATGAAAAATGGTATGAGACGTATTATTATTATTCATCTTTTCACTTTTGTCTCCCAGGGTTATAATGTCAACATCATCATCATCATCATCTATCTTATACTTCTCTCTGTCCTTCATTCTCATCATCGTATTCAGAATGTGGTGTGATTTCATAAATGTGCATGCAATGTTTTTATATTCCATAGTTTAAATGGATAAAAGAAATTGGACAATTGCCGTCGGAAGAATGGAAGTTCATCTAAAATTCAGAGTGAGATTCCATGCAAGGTAATAATTTCCAGAATTGATTTTCAACATGGCATAAAAAAGGGTCTCTGTGGACTTTTTCTATCATTGATTTGTTGTGGGAGATGAAAATGACCTACAATCAACGCACTTTTGAAAGTTAAAAATGATGTTGGAGCAAATTAAGGTGTCTCACGATTACAAGGGAACTTCAACTACTAATCGACCTTAAATTGTGGGAGCCAATACAAGTAAATAAGTGATGAATAACTTTGTTTGTGTAAAGATTTTTCCATAATTTGTTCACTAATGTATTAGTCTTTGTAACTATTGTAAATAAGTTGACGTAGCATGTGTAACTACTTTGTAACTATTTTTCTTAATGGTTGTCTAAAATCCCGCCTACCAACTAGTTTCTTTTTAATACGAGCATTTAACAATTTCTTATTTTATTTATTCCTTCAGTTTAACACACGGGGTGGTATCTGACCATTGTATTCTCACAAAAACCAACCTCGGTCGTCTCTTATGTTGTATAATGATTCGACGTCTGGAGCGTCTACAACTACGAGACGACAAAAGGTAAACTTATACTATACGCTATGGGGCTTGGTTGGCTGAGGTGGCAAGGGGCGATGGGCGGGGAACACCGCCGTGGGGCGCGGTTGTTCCTTGGGCGCCGTGGATTCCATCGTTCAGACGGCCGGCGCGCTTGGTGTGGTTTTGGTGGGGCGATGGGCGTCTGACCAGCGCGCTTGGTGTGGTTTTGGTGGGGCGATGGGCTGGGAACACCGCCGTGGGGCGCGGTTGTTCCTTGGGCGCCGTGGATTCCATCGTTCAAACGGCCGGCGTGCTTGGTGTGGTTTTGGTGGCCCCCCCAACGTTCATGTTGAACGGCTAGTTTTTTTTAAAAAAAAAAAACTAATTATTTTATTTATAAATACTAACTCATTTTATCATTATCATTCTATACACAAACAAATACCAAATACTATCAAATTTCAAAACAAAAAACTCTCAACTCTCTACCATGAATCCTTTCTCAAATTTCACCTGCTCGAGCTCAAACCCGAACCCAAACCAAAACACGAGCTCGACCTCAAACCCCAACCAAAACCCGAACACCAACCCAAAATCGTGGGATCCGTCTCAAAGGTTGTGGGCTAGTTTACTCGCAAACAATGACCCTACCAACCCTTACTTTGCCAACCAGCATGCACCCACAATGTCTCCAAACGATATGTTTTATCGAATGCCAATGCCGTTTATGCCTCCGTCACCCCAAACCCAAACACCACAAACCCAAACACCCGAAACCCAAACACCCGAAACCCAAGTTCTGGAAACCCAAATTCCCGAAACCCAAGTCGACGAACCCCAAGTTCGTCGCAAGCGAAGCCATAAAAAGAAGGTCGTTGCCGATCAAACACCAACCGAATTGTACGACAGGAAGAAGCGGGAAGACGATGAGGAAGCGGCGTTGGCGCAAGCGTGGATCGACTCATCCGAAGACTCGGTGTTAGGTGACGGTAAACGCAACGCGATTTTTTGGAGAGAAATACTTGGTAAATTTTTTGAGATAATGGGCCGAGGTCGCTACCGCAGGGATGATTCCGTCTCCAACAAATGGAAGGCAATGGTTTTAAAAATGAACCACTTCTCCACAATTCACACTCGCCTTAAGAACAACAGAGGAAGCGGCACGAACGACGCCGACCTTCTTAAGGATATGTTGACACAATACCATCGCCTTCATGGTAACGAATTCGGCATGGGTATGTTTGAAATTTGACAGAAATGCACGAGCTCGCCAAAGTGGCATCCGATCCCGACATCTACACCGCGACCGTCCAAACGGTCAAAAACAACGTCTACTTCGGTTGATCAATCGTCGTCTCAAGCCGCGTCGGATGCTCGTTCTCAATTTAACTTAAACGAGATTGATCCCGATTTTCAATTTGATGAACAAGATGAGTTGCCACGTCCGGTAGAAAGAGAAAGGGCAAGGCGGCAGCTAGAGGTGGGGGTCTTCGTCTAGAACGACATCCTCGATGAGTTCCGACGTGAGCGCGCGGTTTGACAACTTGGAGCTTGCACTTAAAGAGTTTCGTGAGGAAAAAAATCACTCGAAAGAGGAACTCAAGATAATACACGAAGAAAGAAAAGCGATGCATGCGGAATACAAAGCCATGCATGAAGAAAGAAAGAAAGCTAAATCAGAACGGCAACGAGAGAAGGACTTCAAGCTCCTCGCAAAGGATCTCTCGCATCTAGATTCGGCCACGCTGGCGTTTTTGGAGAAAAAGAAAGAAAGGATAATGGCAAAATACGCAAACGAGGACTCGGGTGCCGAAAATTAGTTATATTTTTTTTCTATTTGTATGTTTTTTTTTATTTTAGTTTAATTAAGTTTGATTTTTATTATTTAGTTTGTTATATTAAGTTTGTTAGTTTTATTAAATTAAAAAAGAAAAAAAAATTACGGGGCTTCGAAGCCCCGTCACCATTGAGGGGCATATTTGGGGTGGGGCTTTGAAGCCCTCAGTGTACACGTGGCGCTGCCGTGGCACTGGAGAGGGGCTCCGAAGCCCCTCACCTTAGTGACCAGTCTTAGTTTACAAGATTCGAGACTACACTTTATGTTGAATACTATATGTACAACGCATATGTACATGTTGAATCCTTGTCTATGCTAGTATCTTTATGTATATGTTTTCTCTTGTCTATAAATACCAGCTTGTAATCAAATTTAAGTACCATGACAACTTCAAATCAAACACACCTCTCCTCCACACTAGTTTACATGTTCTTATAAAAAGATCTTTTATAAATAATGATACGAATGTTCCTAGTTCCTACATTAAAGTTGTTCGTACAAAATAGTTTTATAGATATGCACCCACGTGTCTCTATACAATTCATAAAATTCTATCTTTAGCATTACTCATACCAAATTTGCACCACGTGTCTCTATATAACAACATAAAGGAAAACTTAATACTTTAACTTTGAACGAACGTTCGATGCGTGGAATGTTTTGTTGTTATTCACTTTATTGTTGTAAGATATAAATAATATAATCATATAAACCGCCATGTTAAAGGATGACTACTCTATATTATATATATAAGTTCTCAAAGGCCTTTGCTCATTATCCATATATCCATATACCTACAACACTTACAAGCTATCGGTTAAAGAAACAAGAGACTAAAAGATGCATAGACCAGGGTACACTCATGTTCCTCTAGTTCATGATCGCAATTATGATCAAAGTGCACAATATGATGATGATCATAGCAATTATTCACCACCTCCTCTAGTTCGAAATCGCAATTATGATCAACCACAATATTATGATCATCAAAGCCATTATCCACCACCACCTCCTCCTCCGGTTCATGACCGCAATATCTATCAATCATCTCTAGATTATAATCGCAATTATGATCAACCACAATATGATCATCATAGCAACTATCCACCACCACCTCCTCCAGTTCATGACCGCAATTCGGTTTATGTTTGCAAATATCCATCGCCTCCTCTAGTTCATGATCGCAATTATGATCAACCACAATATGATAGTAATTATCCACCACCTCCTTTAGTTCATGACCGCAATTATCCATCGGCTCCTCCCTTTCAAGCACCACCACACCATCAACCACAATATCCACACCGACTCTTTTGAAGGATCAGCTGCGAGAAAATGATCTAGTACTTTTATATATGTGTAGCTTTATTTTTACAACTTTGGTGATGATGTAGTGATTATGCATGTGTTATAAGGAATGATATTTCATGTTTAGTAAAAATTTTGAAGACATAACTCTACTCTACGATACTTATCTTTTTAAAAAGTAGCAATTACATCGAAACATATAATAAACAACATATAATAAACAGCCAACAAATTACGTTGTTATCTCATTTTAAATTACAAAACCCACGATAAGAATTTAATTATTATCGGTCCTAAAATAAGATAAAGAAAATAAAGGGTATATATATAACATTAGAAGGTGGCTCTAGCTCTAGATATATGCTTTACTTCATATTGTTACATGTTACGTGGACTATGCCAATTAATTTGTTTGGAGGCTATCACAAGCTCCCTTTTAAGTCTTTACAATGTGGGTTCGAACCCTCAAAAATCTATAATAGAAAAGGACTATATATCAAATTACACACCTGGATAACTTCATCACATTTTGTAAGTATACATAACTAGCTGTACTTGGAACAGTTACATCCGCTATTTGAACAGAGTTACATTGAGAGGGTTGAAAATTTTAAACTAATTAATCATAAGTTTATACGTATGAACTATTTAACCAAAGGTTACCAAGTATTTTAATCAAGCATGTATGAGAGAGAGAAACATGGCCCACCAAAACCCCATATAGCGCGGGTCTTTGTGAGACCCCCCTCCCTTGGCGTGGGATGTTACTTCCCCAAGCCGCTCATAGAGAACCGTTTTATGAAAAAAAATAACGGCAAAGAAGCCGCTCATAGAGAACCGTTTTATGAAAAAAAATAACGGCAAAGAATCTCACATGTAAACCTACATTTTTGAGTTCCGGGGCTATGTTCAAGGTCGACTCATCGACCGCAGAGACCGTACCCCTTTGATGCGTGGAACCGGATGGAATTCGTAAACTCGCCCCCTGTCGGGTTCGAACCCAGGATTAAAGCCCATATTCGTCTCTTTACCCAGATATCCTTCAAATTAGTCCAAGTAAGAATCAAACTTAAGTCTCCACTAAAAGAGGTAGACTTTATAACATTAGGCCAACTTCTCATGATACGCTATTTATGCAATTAACTCAATAAATTAACAATACTTTTTATAGACTTTATAGATTCCAAGAGTACTTAAAAATTTGATTTGAAGCTTATAACCATTGTTGTTGAGACCGGACCGGCCGGTCGAACCGGTTCAACCGGGATTCGGTCCACCGACCGGTCTGGTTCACCCAGTTCGCTCGGCAGTCAGAGAACCGGCCGGTTCGAACCGGTTAGACCGGTCGGACCGGAAAACCGGACCGGTTGAACCGGTTTTGTATGAAAAAAAATATTTTTTTTTGAAAAATCATTTTTAAGCTTGACCCGTCATTTTTTGACCAAATTTGTTCGGCCGGTCCGATCGGTTCGACCGGTTGAATCGGTGAACCGGTAGACTGTCCGGTTATGAAAACGTTGCTTATAACCACCATATCAAGCATTTATATGCGGTTGAAACAAGAGACCTTCAATTTCATTGTAGCAACAATGACACTCACATTTCATCCTCTCCTCACATTAATTCTCTTCACTCTCTTTCTCACAGGTACTATAAAGTATAAACATTAAACCCAAACCATTTCGATAACTTAATGTTTAAATTATTATTATTATTATTATTTGTTCTTTCTTTGTAGGTGACCACACACAATGTGTACCACAAGACACCATAATTGTCGGGACAAAAAGACTAGATACAGAAGTACTAGAAAAACAAGAACGGAACGTTATTTTTATGAACAATTGCAAGTGTTCTAAACGTCACGTTATAGTGTCGTGTAATGGGTTCCAAACGGTCGAGAAAGTAGACCCGAAGGTTTTTATACGAATCGAGAATGATCAGTGCATTGTTAACGGTGGTCGTCCGATTAAACCTTCCGAATCGGTTCGTTTTCATTATGCTTGGGATTCTGCTTTCTTTTTGATGCCCAATTCTTCGAAATCTAGTTGTTAAGTTTTAATGTTGATTATATGATCGTGCGTTACTTGTATTATTGTTTAATGTTTGTTTGTAACGATAGAATAATTTTCGTTTTGTTAGTGTTTGCCACAATATGTTATGTACTTCGATAGCTCTTCTCACAATTGGCACTACGCCAATCTATACACACACTGTTTGACATGTAATCATATATTGTTTTAAACGACCGTTTGAATAATGATGGGACCACCGTTTTGGCGAAAAAAATTCAAAAGTTTAACCGTCTATTGTCAAGACAAATATATTGACCAAACAGTTGTTCAAACTTCAAACCGATAACTTTTAAAGTTTTACGCCCTATCGTTAGAATGACGGCTCGAATATTATTAAATCGATCGTTCTGATTAATAATTTTCAACATGCTTTTTTTTCAAAACCGTAGCCTAAGACCCAAGTGTTTTGTGGATGGTCGTTTAACATTTTAAGGTTATATCAACATGCTTTTTTTTATGATTTTAAGATGCATATATTTAGGCATAAGGTTGTGATATGCTCAACAGCCTTCACCCACGTTCACCACTCATTTACATCCATGTACATTTTTGCATGCTTAGTTTTCAGTTTAAAAATTAGTTGTTAGTATCCCACGTACGTTAAGAAAAAATGGTTACAAAGTCTTGTATCTGACCTCTGGTTTCTCTATATATATAATTTTTTTTAAGCTTGACACACTCTATGGGTTACCTGTCAGATTATTAGCAAGCCGAGTCGAAATGAGCCATGGTTTGCTTCATATCAGTAAGATTTACAAGAATGTACGGAAGTGTACCTTGTCTATTTGGCTGTCAAAAACATAAATCAAATCTGCCGTTCAAAAAAAAAAAAAAGAAAACTAGTATTGGATGAGAAGTGAAGATTTGGGCGGGAGACTACAAAGCCTCAAGTTCAAATTCTATTCAAACCGGGTTTTATCGTAGTTGGTCTTGGGCGGCAGGTTTCCCCAGAACAAAATATGGTGGATTGGGGCCGTTGGACTACCCAACGTTGTATATACTTGTATTGTATATAGTTGATAGTTTTATGTTCATGTGAGATAATAATTTGATTAAACAAATTTATGCATGTATCAAATAAATTGAGGTGATTTATTATATAAATTATAAGTTAAATATCTCATAACAGAGATTTTTTCCTTAAATGATAAATTCATACTCAGTAATCATAGTGTTAAATCTAACTTTTGTTCATTACGAGACACAAGTCGTCCTCATCACTTAAGTGGGAACATCACTCTTTTTACTTTTTGATATTTGATATCAATTGGCTAGAAGTAATAAAATCCTAATTAAAAGCGTGTTTACTTTTATAAAAACGTAACACATAACCCAATTAAAGCCTTTACAAAAATCTATCAAGCTATTCTAATAATAAAAGATCTTGGTGCCTCGTGACACCTTTCAAGTACACCTAAAAAAATTGTTTTCGTGATATTTCCCTTTCACTTTTTCCGGATTAAATGATAAATATCTTTTGTAAGTTAAATGAAAAATATTCCAAATTGGTGATCAAATCTTTCAAGAAACATTGTTATTTGTCCCGCTTCGATTGTCGTTTCCATGTGTCACCAAAATTCCGCTCATCAAATTTTCCAAAAAAAGTAAAAAAAAAAAAAAAAAATGCTTGGATTGCTCTCACCAAGATATCTCTATAATTGTTATTTCCACATGTCATTAAAGTGATTAGCCTATTTTCTTTATCAACTAGTTTTTAAGAAAAATGAAATTCTCATGTATATTTTAGATATTTTTTTTTGTTCAATATACACATTTTAGATTTTTCCCAATATAATATCTTTTTAGGGGGTGCGAGCGGTCTTGGAGGCAGCCCGGGTAGGTCTCAAGACCGTCACGAACACCATCCTATATGCCTCAAGCCCGACAAAATGTCACCCTGACTGACCCGAGAAGGAAACAAAAAAAGGAAAAGAGAGAAATCAAAGCAAATCATGAAGAATGACTTGGGGTGCGTGGGACGCGGGAACACAACCCCGTGGTGGTCGAGGCCAGACGGGCCTCGGCTCCCACCTCCATTTTTGTCAAGTCAGTTACTCCGAGGATGATTTTTGCAATAAAGATATATAACAAGGGTACAACACTAAAACTATATAAAGCTTAAATCCATTATCCTCTTGCAAAAGATAAACCCACCTTCATTCTCATGGATTCAGAGCCAGAGAAAAACCCCTTGTTCTTCTTCTTCTTCTTCTTCTTCTTCTTCATTGAAAATTAATTGTTGTTAGTTATCACATTGATGCTTGTTAATGGAGTCAGCAGCAGCAGCAAGCAAGTTGCTTTCTTCTTCATTATCTTTGCCACCAAGAACCCAACTAAAGCAATCTCCTCATCCTCCTTCAGGTTAAATTTTGGATTTTTTTTTGTGCCCACAAGTGTTTGATGATTTGCTTTTTTGAATTTTGAAGTTTTTGTTACTTTCTTTTTACATGTTTGGATTCTTTACCTTGTTTATATAGTAAGTAAATGCACACATGTAGTATAATTTTTAGAGATTTTGGTAGGGGTACTGGAGCTGACCCGTGCCCGAGCCCGGCTCGTTTTGACTTACCAGAGCTCGAGCTCGGCTCATTTATTTTTTTATTAGTTAAATTATGCACAATTTGATTATTTGTACATTTTGAAAAAAAGAGAAAAAAAAAACTTAATTGAGCGTAATCTCGTCTTGTGGTTTGTGTGCAATACCTTAAACGAGCGAAAGCTCAGCTGTGAAGTGTAAATTTATTACATAGAAGTCCGAAAGAATTAGAAAATTAAAAATACATTAGGCTCGTCAAGGCTTGACGAGCCTAAACGATTTTCCCAGACAAGGTTGAGCTTGATGAGGCTCGGCTCGTTTCGAGCTTTTTATCGAGCTGATCTTGAGTAGCTCGTGAGCGGTTTGGCTCGTTTGCACCCTAGATTTTGGTAATTTGGTTGCATATTAGATGGACTTTTGCACCTTTCACTTCAGCTTAGGGTAGAAGTAATCGAATTAACCGATTATGAACTACCATTCTAAAGAAAATCCCCAAAAAAGGTAAAAATCATTTCTTGTTCCTAACACAAAATATATACAACAATTCTTTATCTTCTTCAATTCACTGTTACTATAACCTTTGCATATATCTAAATTCGTTTTCATTACCAAATATATGTGAATTATGAGATTGACGCGTCTTGTTTTTGTTATATTGGTTTGAAAATTGGCTTGTTTTTATTCGTATCAAGGTCATTATTATTGATGACAACACCCTATTGCAGCTTTAAAGTTATGTGAGCCAGCAGCTCCTGCACATTCTTCTATGCTAGCAACTTCTTTAGCTCAACATTTCCCTACTTCTGTGCTGATTCAAGAACAACGTCCCGAAAGCAAGCCAATATTGCAGACCATAAAAGATGACAAAACATCGCAGGTAACACCTACTTTTTACAGTAGAAATTAGGCGATATCTTGTATTAATTCCTTTAATCATTATCTACGTCTTTTGTGCTTCAAAATTATACTATTTTGACTACTGTTGAATAACTTTTATAGCCTTTTGATGTATTTTTATTGTCCATAGGCAATAACAGACAGCAGGCAGTTAGGAGCATGTGAAGTGAACGCTTTAAGTTCTGATCAATACCTTAAAGAATTCCAGTCTCAATTGCTGCAATGGCCTGGTTTATGGTATTTGTAAGACTAACGTGTGTCAATCGTAACCATTTAGTTCTAAACGGGCCAGTTTTACCATTTTCTGCTTTTCACAGGCTACCTTCATCAGAGACAAGAGAAAATCTACTTTCCTCCTCGATTATGCAGCCTGTTCCAAACGGGACAAAAAAGAATATTAATATCGAAATGGAAAAAGTAATCGCTCTTGCGAAACAAGCTCTATCAGCTTCAAAAGAAGCAGCTTCACTAGTGGATAATAGTGAATCGTTTAAGGTTGACTTTGATAGCTCCACTTCAAGGTCGTACCTTTGACTTTTTCTTTACACGGATTATAATTATCTGGGAAGATTTATTTTCAAGAGTTTACTGTATGGTGTTTTTCAGCTTAGGAACTACAAGTTCAACTGAACCACAAACTAAAAAGGTCAAATTTGTAAAGTCAACACGCCTCCTAGAAAGGCAATCCAAGAGAAGAAAAGGGTCAAAGTCAAACGTTATTGTTCGCGAGAGTAACGCTTCTACAAAACCAGACCCGCCCGAGAAAAAAACATCATATAAAGATGCCAATTTACACGACCCACTTAGAATGTTCTTGGCACGTCCCGTAACACGAGAACTTTTGAATTCAAAAGAAGAACTTGAACTCATTGCCCATATAAAGGTACGTTAGTCAACAAGATCCATGATTCCATATTATATGTTGACTTAATTTAATCACAAATTCTATTTCAGTGTGGGATGAGATTAGAAGAAGTGAGGTGTCGGTTACATAACCAATTTGGCCGTGAACCGACATTGGTCGAATGGGCTGAGGCCGCTAGTCTTAACTGCCAGGAGTTGAAAAGTCAACTCCACCTTGGTAATAGCAGCCGAGAGAAATTAATATGTGCCAATTTACGTATGGTTGTTTATATAGCAAAACAATATAGGGGACGTGGACTTGACCTTCAAGATCTTTTACAGGTAAACTTAATCCTTATTTTACATAATTTTATGTAATTATGTTATTGTTCATTCGTTGACTAGTCAACTATAATATTTACAGGAGGGTAGTATGGGCCTCATGAGGAGTGTACAAAAGTTTAAGCCTCAAGCCGGCTGTCGGTTTGCTACTTATGCTTATTGGTGGATAAGACAGTCGATTAGACGAGCAATATTTCAAAATTCAAAACTTATCCGTTTGCCCGTATGCAATCTTTTTGTATATTTTGTTCCGTGTTAAAGAAATGTGTTTTTAATTATTTTAACGTGCAGGAGGGTGTATATAGTATGTTGTACAAGGTTAGTGAAGCAAGGAGATCGATCATACGTGGAGGAAATCATGAACCGACACAAAAACAAATTGCAGATCAAGCTGGACTTACTGTTGAGAAAATACAAAAGTTGAAATCGATACAAAAAATAACACTTTCGTTGCAAAAGCCCATTTGGGCCAATGATAGTACTACATATGAGGTAATTACCAATTTACCATGATTCTAGTTTAGTGCACTAAATTACATTTATTTTACTCTAATAAGAAGAGTACACGTAAATATTATAAATGTGTGATTATAGCAAGTGGTAATTAGTTATTCGATAAAAATGCAACTTTCAAATGTTATACATTTGTCAATTTAGCTTTTCAATGTTACAATAGGTTCCCAAGAAAAAACTTACATCATGTTTCTTTTCTCCAACAATAAAAAGTTGAAAAGCAAATTATTAAAAATAATAAACTTAAAAAAAAAGGTGTTTTGACCCGGTGGGTCAAATGTCCAAATCAAACTTGGCCAAACTGCTTTGACCACATTTCAACATGTTACATAACCTGCTTTGGTGAAAAACCGGTTTTGACCATCTTTGACTAGGCCTGTATACGAACCGAATGAACATGAACGGTGCTGTGTATTTTTTTCTGTAACTTTAATCAAACAAACGATCGAACATGAATAATTAAACGAATGGAGAATTCTTGTCCGTATGCATTCGTTGAGAAACTGAAGGTGTATGTGCTCGTTTATGTCCGTTCTTTACCAGTATAAACGAACATTAAACACAAGCGAATATAAACGAACGAACACATATGTACATATATATCAGCGGGCATAATGGAGCGAACACCAATTAAAAGCAAACGTGAATATCATTATGTTATCCTTAAAAAATTAATAAAACTAGAGTAAATTGTAACGGGCCTAAAAGATTTTAATAACGTTATAAAAGAACATAACAACAAACGAGACATGTTCATGCTCGATCGTTTAACTAAATGAACAGAAAATGTTGTTCATGTCCGTTCGTCTACTAAATATACCAACATAAACAAACTTCCAATGGAACAGTTCATGAACGATAAACTAAACGTTCAGTTCGCTTACAAGCCCCGAATCGGTTTAGGCCCAGAAAGCGATTTGTGCACCTCTTGCTAAAATTTAAGTTAGTGGTCTTATACATATCTATATAAATTAATTATTTGTTTTCTTAAACAGGAAATCACTCCGGACACTACAATGGATAGCCCAGATGATTGTGCATCGAAGCAACTAATGAGAAACCATATCAAAAACCTTCTGGGGGTTCTGAATCAGAAAGAACGGAAAGTAATTAGATTGCGGTACGGAATCGGCTGCGAGGTCCGGAAATCGTTAGCCGATATAGGAATCATGATGGGGGTGTCGAAAGAACGGATTAGACAGTTGGAAAGCCGGGCTTTGTTTAAACTGAAGCAGTATTCTGAAAGCCAAGGACTTGATGCATATAAAGATTTGCTCATTTGATCTTTTGCACTTTAAAGATAGTTAAAAACTATATATGCTTTTGATCCATTACCAACAGGAGGAATCTGATGTTTTTGTCTTACAAGGTTATTGTACTTGTATGTAAGTTGTTGAGCAGGCAAATTGGAGGTCAAGGTACAAATCTTCATGCTTAGGGTACAGGTGTTTGGATCAGAAACCGGACCTTTTTGAATGTACGTTACCGAACTTTTCATACTTTTGTGTAACGAAAAGTTGGTCGTGTATGAATTAAAAGCTTCCTCTTAATGAATATAATGTTTGATTAGCATGTGGTTTTGTATAATTTACTCTCTTTGATGTTTTACAGTCTATACTCTATAGATTATGGATGATTCACTAGTTAAAGTTAATGTCTATTTGGTTATCTTTGTTTCTTGTATCTTCATATAAACTTCATTATATAAAGTAGACGGAATGAGAAACCAGAATCTTAATGAAGGCGTAACTCATTTGAGTTACGGACGAATATTTTTGACACTACACAAACCTGACATACAATTTACGGGTTTAGGTTTAGTTTTAACAGGTTAACTACTTTCATTTTTGTAGAAAATTTTAAAATATGTTTTATGTGATGACTTAAGCTTTTTGGATATTTTTTGTCCAATTAAAAGAGAAATGCCAAGTTTTATAGTTTAGACCAAAATGTTTTACACCATTATTAGTTATAAATTTGTGATCATAGTGTGTTAATATGCAAAAAGAAAATAATATATTTTTTGCGGTTAACCAAATAATTTTAGTATTTACCCATAAAAACTCGTATTGTGTTTGGCTGAATGTGTTTGGCTCAAATTTTGAATTTGGGTCAAGTTTGGGTTCGTGCAACATGAGGGTTTAACTTAGAGAAATTTTGCGCCTGCTATATAGTTATGTATGTGTAAGTTAACGTACAGTAATTGCTTAATGTATATAGGTATGTGAATACGTTCAAGTTTAAAAAAACAAATACATTCAAGCTTAAAACCTGATACTTTCAAGGTTAAAACCAATCATGCTTAATTCAAAAAATTGATTCGGTTGAAGATCCAGATGGTTTGTTTGGAAGAATTAATGATTAATTGGAAATAGATTTGATGATTTTCCAGATCATGTGATTGCTTTCATGGATCAATTTCAAAAGGTTAACATTCATCCATTCTGATAATTAAGGCACAAATCGAATATCACAAAAACAGGGCACTGATATGAAAAACAGATCGATTACTTGGAGACTTACTTCAAAGTTTGAACGACCATGTTAAATTTCAACCTTAGGTGAGGAGACGAAGACGGCGATGAAGTTAAGGGCTCCCGTGTTTTTTGGCATCGAAGGGTGTTGGTAGTCGTGTACGTAAATGTATGATAAAACATTATTGTATTGGATTTATATGCTAGTTATGTATATGTGAAATATATTCATAAAAATCATATTTATTATTGTAAGCTTCTTTTCTTGAAAAACCAACAAATTTGAAAAGTAAATAAAAGTTTCAATTCAAACCATCAAAAATCAAAACATAAAAAGACTGATCGAACCTACGAGATTGGTTAATTTGTCCTTTACAAACCACAAGTAACAGTCAAGGGTAAAACCTTAATTCAACATTTCAACCTAAAAATAGTAGAACAAACATTTGGACTATTTCACATGACATAACACATCTAGAACTAACTACCAAAGGGTCCCACCCAACACGAGTGTCCAGCCCACCAGATATTTGTCGACCCTCAAACCCAACACCTGATTCTTATTGGTCCATCCAACTCTTAAACCATAAGCAACAAAACCTTAATAATTAATATCTTCAACCAAACGACATCGTATCCATGTCATAAAGTGATAAAACCATACCGACAAAAATATCAAATTTTTTTTTTTGTTGAATTAGGTGATTTAAAAAATAAATGATTTTAGATGGTTATTAGAATTTAAGTGGTTTTATATAATTTGCTATCTTAGATAGCGGATTACACTGCTAGCTGACTTTTCACGTGGCTGTCCACGTCATCCAATTAATTTCAAACAACACTCACCCATGTTGCATCTGGTTGACGTGGACGACATTTGTTGAACAATTGGATCACTTACGGGCGTGCAAGAAATCAAAACAACCAATCCGAAAAAACCGAATCGGAACAAAAAGAGTATTTATAAGAATTTAATAATTTCTAGACCGAATTAAATTTCTAGATTTTTTTTATTATTTTAAGTAATTTATAAGAATTTAATAAATATATAACTCACATATTTTTTGTCCAAATATATAATAATCACTTAGTTAATAATTAACAAAATTGTTTAAACTGAATAAAACCGAAACCAATACAAAAACTGAAAAGGCAAAACCCAAAAAAACCGAAAAAACCAAAAACCAAAGTTTAGGCTTTTAGTTTGATTTTATCTTACCAATAATCTGCTATCTAAATTTCCTGTTAAAAAAAGAATAATAAAAAAGTTAACCATCTAAAAATATCTGGTGACCGTTGTTGTTCTTGGAAGCTTCAGTCAGTTTACTACCGGTGAAGATACGAACACGAGTCCAACAGTAGTACTACAGTTAACAGTATATAACCTCCACCGCCTCATTGAATATTTTTATCAAACACCTTACTTTACTTTACTTGTCTGCAATATGCACTCGTTACCTATATATATGGGACCAAATGCTCCATTCATATTATTAATTCTTAACACTTCATTTACAAATCATTTGGATACATGGATCCGGTCTATAAACGCTCACTTTCCTCCTCTTCTTCTCCCTTCGGGTCTTACCCGATACGATCAGGTTCGTCTTTTAACCGAATTCCGGTTTAACCGAACATTCGTTAGGAATTTCAATAGGTTATTATCGGTTAACTAGTTAATAAATAATAACTTAACCGAACCGGTTATGTAAGTTAAGAGATTTACCACTTGGAAACCGGTTAGGAAATATAACCGGACCGGTTTTGACCGTTTGACTAATAATAAACCTGTGTTAAAAACCTATTTAACCGGTTACATGGGTTAGAGATTTTTCATTTTTCACTCTGAAACGGGTTAGGAACGGTAACTGGTTATTATTGGTGATAACCATTTTGACTATTTGACCAATAACTGGTTATGGTTAGTAATTGATATTTCAAAAACCTATGTTTAAAAGCCTATGTAACCGGTTAGGCGGTTACATAGGTTAGACTTTCGAGATTTTCACACTTAGAGGTCCGTAACTGGTTATTGGCAATAACTGGTTTTGACCGTTTGACCAATAACCGGTTACGGTTAGTAACTAATATTCCAAAAAACCTATGTTTAAAATATAAAACTCATGTAACTGGTTAAACAGGTTAGAGATTTTTCCACTCAGAAACAGGTTAGAAACCGTAACCGGTTATTGGCAAACCGGCTTTGACTGTTTGACCAATAACCGGTTACGGTTCCAAAAACCTATGTTTAAAAATTAAAACTCATGTAACTGGTTACATAGGTTAGAGATTTTTCCACTCAGACGCAGGTTAGGAACCGTAACCAGTTATTAGCAATAACCAGTTTTGACTGTTTGATCAATAACCGGTTACAGTTAGTAATCTATATTCCAAAAACTAGTTAACCAGTCCCATTAGTATCTATGGTTTGCATTTTGTTCTGCATATATTGTAATGCATTATTCAGTATTAATTGAATAATTTAATTGGTCTTTAATCACTTTTTGATTAACAACTGACAACAGATGATGCAGATGCAGATGCAGATGTAGAGACTGGAACTGGTGACTTGGATGTTCCAAAACCGCTCGATTGGTTACAGGGGACACCAATCCCGCCATTTTTATCAAAAACTTATGATTTGGTGGATGATCCAAGACTGGACCAGATCATTTCATGGAGTGATACCGGTGCAAGCTTCGTCGTGTGGGAGCCAGTGGAGTTCTCGAGGAGAATCTTGCCGAAAAACTTCAAGCACAACAATTTGTCGAGCTTTGTTCGACAACTTAACACATATGTACAATCTATACCTTTTTAGCTCCTGTGTTTCTGTTCCTTAGAATTTTCATGTTTTTTGTTTTGTTTTGTTTTGTTTTGTTTTGTTTTATACGTCTGTGTAGCTTAGCTTTCGTTTTTCACTGTATATTGTCTTTGATCCATTAGCCAATTGTATATCTATCACAATGTAAATATATATTAGCTATAGTTAATGAAAGGAAGCTTGTTTTCTGATTCTGATTCGAGTCGGGTACGTGGATACTCTGTCGTGGCCCGTTGGCGAGTCGAATATTATCAGATATCATATGTTATTCAGGCAAAATGCAGAAAAAAAGTAACAAACTTTACAAGTTTTCATTTTTGAGGTAATTAACTTCTTTCTTGCTCGTTTTGAAGTAACTCGTGTAGTAAAGTATGTTACTTTTTTCTTGGATTTTGTTCTTTATTACTCTCGTGTTTTAATACGTTATTGTTTTAGCATATTTGACTCTAAAAGGACCATATTACCAGATTTATGCATATTGCATATGTTCTTCAGGTCTTGTATGTGACTTTGGTTGTTCTTGTAGAAATTGCATATGTTCTTGTATTTGAATTATGTTGTCTTGGTTTTGTTTAATCTTGTTTGCGTAATTGAGTTCAGGGGTTTCGCAAGATTGATACCGACAGGTGGGAGTTCGCATGTGAAAGCTTTCTTAGAGGAAAAAGACATCTTTTGAAAAACATTCGCAGGCGTCGGTCACTGCCAGCTCAGCAGCAAACCGAAGAAAGCAGCAGTCTTTCAGTTGAAGCTGAGGTGGACAGGTTACAGAAAGACAGGATGGAAATGATGCAAGAAGTTATCGATCTACAAAACCAGCAACGCGGGACACATCAATACATGGAAGCAGTTAACCAAAAGCTGCAAGCGGCCGAAGATAGACAGAAGCAGATGGTCTCATCGTTGGCTAAAGTTTTCCAAACCTCAAAGTTTAAAAAAGACCGACAAACGCGTCGAAAGTATATTAAACATGAAGTCGATGATCGTATTCTTGACTCGCAGGATCTGGTTCAGGTTAAAGATCCTTTCCCAAAAGAGGAACTTGATTTCGGTTTGGATTACGATGCTGCAATCGTTAAACAGGAAGATATTTGGAACTCGGAGTTTGAGACGGTTTCTGGCTCTACAATGCCTAATACAATGTGGGATGATGGTGGTCGCTTTGAATATCCTGAGTTCGGTTTGCCAGGTGGCGAGTTGTCTGATTTTTGGAGTTTGGCTGATTCGGGCGCTGAGAATTGGATGAGTGGTGAAGCTAGCAAGTCTCAGGAAACCAACCAATACGGGTTTTGAATCCTAAGTTGGTTTGGTTGATAGGGATTTTTATAGACTCGTAAAACTATTATCGAATATTTGAGATGATTAGTTTGTTTATTTCTTTCTTATTTTATTTAGTTTTGAATATAATTACAGTTTGCTTCGAATGATTCTTTGCTGCTCGATCGTTTAGCAGCTTTTGTAACAAGTAGATGTTAGATTTTTGTTCCTTTCGTAGTGGAGATTCATATACATTCATATGTTTATTGACTTAATATTCGCTTTGTTATTTAGTGTGTATAATCTCAAATCTTTCATTGTTTTCTTTCTGCAGGTCGCTAGGATGCAGTCTTCGGTTCGTTGAATTCGGTAAGACAGGCCAAGTATGTGAATATTATTATTTTTTCACTACTATTCACAATTCATATTTGTTCATCACAATTGCCTTTTGGCCTAGCGGTATCTGGTATTTATCCTCGCCATAAAAGAAAACGTTGAAATAAACATAAAAAGTTATCATTTTGTGATCATCGGTGTCTAATTTTCGATCAAAGATTAAATATAATTGGCTTATGATATAGATAGACTTGGTCTAATTTGTCTTATGATATGGATAGGTAGTTATCTTCATTAAGTCATAAAAAACTTATCATATATACAAGATGTGTGGTATCATTATACACTAGTGGCATGTAATGTCTTGTTGGACTAGCAAGTAAAGCCAAATGTGATGAGTCCCGATTAACTTCAACCCGAAATAACCATTCAAACTAATAACCAACGGTTGGTTGTCTTTTTATCCTTAAAACCAAAAATCATGTTCAGTTTTGATTAAGCCATATTAAATCGCACCGAACTTGTTTGAATGTTTGTTATTGGATTTATGGCATTGATTTGTTATTTTGGGTAAAAATTTCATTACTAAACCGAATTATTGTAACAATTGTTAGTTTCAATCGTTTTACTAAAGTCGAAATTCTGGAGTTTGTTCGTTTTTTTTTTGGGTTTTGATCAACGATGGATTAGCTTGCACTTGTTTAGGTTACAAACGCATAATAATTGATAGCACATCGAATCAAATAGATCGAATTATGCCCTACGACATCCGTTGTCGTATCCATAACTACGTTAATCTAATGGCGAATTTGGTACAATCATGAGATTCACAATAATGTCAACATTCATTGTAACATCTCTTAACACATTTTCAATCAAACGAATACGAATAGATAACAATCCAAACCCAGTCTCATTCATGATCAATGATCCCTAGACACATTGCGTTTAGATGAAACCACGGTACAAAAAGAGCATCTTCAGCTATTTGAGATGGAACAAGTGATTAAGGAGAAAAAGAGAAATGATGATGTTTAAGTTGAGCCTTAATATCATTTTATTTATTGAACTCAAATGTTTATAAAAGATAGGAATTGACAAAAAATTCGTTTACAATTGGCCCAAAAGTTTTATAGAACACAAGAAATTTATAAACACAAATAAATGGTTTTATAAAACTTAGGCAAGTAATATAACAAATATACTAATAACTATAAAGCAAATTGACCAAAATCGCCTATCGATTCCAGAGGCTAATCAATCTCATCACTACTCCATCGGATCAACCATCGATGTCTCTATGTTATCAGAGCATCAAGCGACCGAGCTCGGTTCTTTTCAAGATCTTTTTCCATAGCTTGAGCTCGGCTTGTGAGTTTTTTCAAGCTCGAGTTAGGCTCATGCTTGGCTCGTTTATTATCTATTAGTTATATACATTGAGAAAAATCTTAAATCGGCTCGAGCTTTTGTGGAGTACCTTACACGAGCCAAAGCTCAGCTCGAGCGTGGTTAGTAGTATAAAATAATTAACACACACCCACAAGAGTTGAAGCTAAAAAACTACTAGGCTCGATAAGGCTCGACAAGCCTGTTCCTACACAAGGCTCAAGCTTGGGCTCGATAACTACACAAGCTTTATTTGAGACTCGGGATCGACACGGTTCAGCTCGTTTGCACCTTCAAGATTCGGTGGTCATAATTGAAACTTACTCCCTTAGTGATGAAAATCACATAATTATGATGTGTAAAGAAAATCATCTTTTGCATATTAGCCATTCTCATATCTGATGCCTTCATATAATGCTTTATCGCGTTATCGATATAGTCGGAAAAAAAGAACTGATCGGAAAAACTGTATAATCTCTAAAAAAACGAACATAACAAAATATCTTATTTTTATCTTCGGGTTGAGCAAGTTAACTGCTGTGTCTACGCTTACTGAACTACGAATAATGCCACTCTGTCTGTCATGTCTGCTACAGCTAATTGTTTACTGCTTTAACTTTTGTTTCTCATCAGTCTTCGGCTTTGACTTGTTTAACCTGCTAGCAGGAAAGTGCAGCCTGGCCATAAGCGGACGCGGTGCTCGTGTCTTCTGGTCAAATCCTCTCACACATACAAACCCTGTAAACACATTAACAAAACCAACACTAAAGGGGGAAAAAAAGGCAGTAGAATTCAAGCCCGAGCACAACTAGGCTCGACTTCGGCTTGTTTTGAGCTCTTTTTATAAAACTCAAGCTTGGGTCGTGAGACGTTTTTTCAAGCTCAAGTCCGGCTGGGTCTTGGATCAGTTATTATTTATTAATTATTTTAGAAATGTTTTTTTTTTAATTATTTTATATGTTTCTTAATTATAATTTTATATACAACTTAATATATATTATTATATAAATATATATTCAATACATTAAATAAAAATTATATAAATAATAGGCTCGTTTAGGCTCACTAGCCAGTTCGAGTTCAACAAGTGAAGCTTGGGCTCAATTTGAACTTTTAACGAGCCGATCTCGAGTAGCTCACGAGCCGGCTCGGCTCGTTTGCACTCCTGCATTCAAGCGTATTCTTAAAATCAAAGTTTTTTAAAACTAATATTCTTTTAAATTTGAACCAAGACTGAATAAAGTTAAAAGGGGTCTGTATATCAGATTGACCCAAACTCATTTTGCTCGGAATATAATTTGACCAACCACCCAACCCGACCCGCCTTTTTTTTCCAAACTTAATATATTTACATACCTTTCCAGAAGCAGTATTGAATATCCTCTGTTGTCAGGCCTGACAAATAAACATTAATAATATTTAACGAGTGAGTTTGGTATACATTAAAGTTTAATGTGAAATATTATTCTGATATTATGCATGTAAAAAGTTTTACTTTCTACCTTTAAATATTGTCGGTATAGAAGTTCCAAAATACACTGTTCGTCTCGGTAAATTCCATAACCAAGCTCTGGGTACATCGATCGGGTTAAGGCTTGACTCGTGGTCTGCAAACACCTGCAACTCAATGGAAGTGTTTTTGTTTTAAAATAGAATAATTACAGTAAGAAATAATTTAGTTTAGCTGAGTCAGCATCATGTTGTACCTCATTGACTTGGAAATATGTACCGTTGAGCGGAAAACTCCCTCTCATTGCAGTTCGACACGGTATCTGTTCATAATACGCGTTCAAGATTGAGATCACATAAACATATAATAAGATCATGCAACATCCTGAAAATCTGATATATATGGAATCAAGGTTCTTAATATACATTTATTAGGCTGATGCTTTGAAAGTCAACAAGTTTGACTTTTCTGTTTTAGTAAGTTGACTTTAGTTTACTGCAAAGTTAAAATAAATGATTACTCACTAGGAGGGTCCCACGAACGGTTTGTGAATTTTCCTCACGAGTGCTGTTGCAGAAGAAGCATGTTTCGTCGTTGCACAATGTTCCAGATTCTTGAGAGCAGCATTGTCCTTCTGGCGGCTGAATCGAATCTGCAGTTTCACCTAGTATAAACAAACGTCAAAAGACAATCAATTTAATCAGTAACCACAAAACCGATCATATAATTATGTTGTTTCCAATTTTCTAGTCTCTACTTCCTACTTACCAGGTGTCCAAATCGCTAAAAGGTATGGACACGGATCATCATGTTCCCGTATCTCCATCTGAAATTTAATAAACATTTGATAAGAAACCGAAATGGCGAAATGTAATAAATATAAAATTTGTGTTTTCTTTTAAAAATGTCCGTACCCCTTCCAAGAGAGGATGTGAATCTGGAAGCTCGTACCTACAAAGTTTATATGAAAACGCCATTAATAAAATACATGCATGAACAAACTTACATAGAAATAATAGCATTAGCAAGTTAACGATCGCTTACACTTGGTGTTCTGTTCTTAGGTGGCTGACATTTTTAAGTTTAGGCGTAGGTATTGAAGCAGCTTCCGATGTTAACGCGACTAACGCCTTTGACACGCCACCCTCCACAAGTTCCATGTGACTTTCCATGTAAGTCTGCAAGTTTTGAGTGAACTGTTCGATGTTGAGCTTAATCATTGGAATTTCTTCGGTGTCTTCACTGAAGTCCTCTATATCAAATACTTCTTGTTGTAGTTCTTCCGGTTCTGGTGATGTCGGTACCTCAATAATAGGCCCTGGTGTTGTCGGTTCTTCAATAACAGGGTTGCAGTTTTGGACTTCTGACTGTTGTTTCGGTTGTTCACTAGATGAAGGTAGATCTATCATCCCAATTGGATTTTGACCGGTTTTATTTTCGGTTAAACCTGCTATACTCTCTTCTGGTGCTGGTAGTGTCAGCCTTGCACTATAGTGAAAATCGTCGTTAGTGATTCGGATTATGCATTATGATCATGACGTGGGTTGACCCGCACGGTCCTTTATATCCATCTTTTTATTTTTTTGATAAATAAATAATGTGTTGTTTTTAAACAATTTTGTTTATAATAGTAATTTAAATCTGCGTTTAAAATGATTTTATTAGTCGTATTTGTTAAAACATACTTCAAATAATATTCAACTTGTTCTCAGTATTTTTTATTTGACACGTTTGAAATGCACAAAAAAAAACATGTTGCTCAAACCTTGCAAATGCACTTGCAAAATGTCTGCACTCGGCTCTCAGCGGACACGCGTTGCAATTTGGTTTGGTCTTTGTACAGAAAACCTGCAAAAGTTACATAATTACGTTAGCATCAGTTACGGAGATGCCTTGTATATATACATATAGTCTTACCTTTCCAAATGTTATCATTTGGTAATGCAGTTCATACCTGTTAATTATGAAAATTTATAAGAAACGCTAATAACTCGATAAATAACTATATGTATAGCATCAATGCGTGTAGATATTTGGCATACAAAGTTTTCTGGTCAAGCTTGCACAGTCTTGGCCATAAATACTTTTGAATCGTCTCTTGAATCGGATACCTGTGTACATTAAAGTGTTAATTAAGCATTTCTTTATAAGTAATAAACTTAGCTGATAAGCTTAAGTAATTACAGCTCTAAAAGATGCAACTGAAGGGACTCGGGAAGTGGTTGCAGGGGTACCCAACCAAGTCTTACAGCTATACGTCCCACATTCGTATCAACCTAGTCGAAATTATTAATATTAAAAATATTTAAATATAAATATCATTAATACCTTATTAGAATGAATTACTATCTCTCGAGAATAATGCTTACCGGGAATGCAAGATGATGAAGCGTTAGAAGTCGAATACACTCCACACTTTTCAAGCCCAAGCCTTTAAAGCTTAACAAATACTCCCTAAATTAAAAAAATAAAATAAAATAAAATAATGTTATGTTTTTTTCCACATCGAACTTAATGTGTTCAAGCTCTGAAAACCTTACTTGGCTTTATCGGGTGGAACGTCTCTTAACCATTCAAGATCAATGCTTCCATGGTCTTCTACTACGCGGTCAAGCATATCCTGTATCAGCAATGTCATATTATAACCACCAGTCATATTATAATATAAAAATGTTCGCTGTGGAACGACATATTGTACCTTAATTCTTGCAGCGAGCCGATTGTTCATACCCCTTTCCTTAATGGCATCAGCAACGTCATTTACTTTTGCCGCTATTATTGCCTCATAGTCCATCGAATCCATTGTGTTCGGTGTTCTTTCTCTCTTTTGTTCGACTTCCGCTTGCAATCTTAGTTCATCCCAGTCGATTTTAATCTGTTTCTTTCCGGTTTTCTCCTTTTTAACTTTAGAACAACCCTCGTCCACATTAACTATTTGATCACTTCTATTCAAATCACTGTTTGTTGATTCTTGGGAACTTATTATGTTGACCATCAGAACCGCAGTTTGACTTGCGGACTCTACTGATATTCCACTCTCTTCACTTATGCACTTTTCACTATTCTTTCGAATGGTTTCACGTTCATAAACCGTTGAAGGTCCTCGCATATGCAATAACTCTACAAAAGAAGCGCACTCGCCACTCTCCTTTTGTTCTTCAGATTCGTGCACGGAACATGCTGCAGAGTTTTGTGACGAGACTATTTCATCAACTTGAATATGACTTATAACCGATTCCAATTCCTTGCATATTTCTAAATCTTTTTCAAACAACTCTGTAACTTTATATTCTGAATTATCATTCAAGTCTACACATGATTCCTCGTCATGAAGCGGTTCATTGCAGGCGCCGTTTGGCTTGAGTGGATACCGTGAAGCAAGTGACATAAAAGCCGAACTGCAATATTGAGTAATTATATTAGTTTTTCATAGCCGGGATCGAACTTATTTGTAGCTATTTCTTTATATCTTACCTGGATAAATGATCCGATACATTTTGAGTTAGAAAAACTCCAACGACTGAATCCAAAACAGACCCTTTCCACTTGGAGAACCGTCGGTCCCCTGGAAAACTTACATTTTCAGTATTTAAGATAAAAAAAAGTCATTTAAAAATTTATTTTTTGATAATGTAATATTTACCTTGTACAAGATGCATTCTTGCTATAAATGAATCTACTCGCCCACGAAACACTCTTCGTTCTTCTTCCCACCATTTCGCCTTATCCTCATCTGTCCCGTCTATTCCTTCACTGTTAATATTTTCCAATAAAAGCATCCAAACTCTATTCGTCTCGTCATCAAGGTCAACTTTTGGTCGTTGCTTTCTTTTCTTCACCGGATTAAACAAACCTTCGTAAGGAACGAGACTTCTGTCTTGTTGATATACAACAAGAACGTTTTTCTCGTCGTTAATATACAACCGCTCAAATACGTTAATTAACACCTCAATGTCGTATATGCTTTCACATTGTAAATTTGGATTATTATACCCTGCATAGGATTCACGGGTTTCGTGTAAGAAATTTATCTTACATTTCGCTTTCGTGTACTTCCTTTCTAATCTCCCCTGTGGTAGCTCGGTTTTGCTAGGGGTGATCGGGTTCAGGGGCTCGGTTTCCACCGCTTCACTAACCACTATGCATGTTTTATCAACCGTTACATCCGCCTGTTTCTCAGTTTCATCAAACTCGAGCTTTCTCTTACACGTTTTCTTACTTTCTTGATCCGGGCTCGGATGTATGACCCCACTCGTTTCCTCGGGTGTTTCCGTTGACTTTTCAACCCCCTTTCTCCTCACATACTTCCTCTTCTCGGTCGATGCCCCTTCGGTCTTTGGTGTTGCGGGCCTTGCGGCCTTTCTTTCTCATTTGGGCTTACCTTCCGTAACCACTTTCGGTCTATGCTTTCTTCTTTTCGGCTTCTGTTGTGGCGTTTCATTCACTCGTTCATCTTCATTTCGCGTTACCATATCAGACGCTCGTTTCGTCTGGTCTGGTGTCAATGGTGTAAACTGCAACGATAAACCCGTATTTACTACCGGTTCCGCCATTGCTTGTGGCGGTAAATTGAGATCACACAAGCTTAACCGCCCATCACCGACCCCGCTGCCATTTCCACTACAATTCTAAGCTTTTTGGATCGAGGCATCTGCAAGCGCAAGCAAATCTCTACAAGAAATATTATTCCATGTTTCCACATCATCTATGGAAAACATATTATTACACATTCCACTAGTAACTTCATAAGTTTGACTCGTTGACCCGAAAAATGATGTTTCTTCAAAAACAGCTCCATCAAATGGATTTTCAAGCCAGTTTTTGCAGATCGGGTTTGGGTCGGGCCGGGTGGGCTTATCGGGTGTCACAGGAACATAAAATGAACTTTCTCCTCTTTCATCCATTTTCAGAAATGATCTCAAATTCCCAAATTATTATATATTCAACAAATCAGATAACCAAATCCAACAAATTCATCAGTAATAGTTTAATACCATTATATTCTGCACAAAAATAATAATAATAATATTATTAACAATTAACAATAATAATAATAATAATTTACTAAAACTCAAATTACAACAAAACTGCTATATTAATCCTACGATATATCAGGAGGTTGTTAAACCCAAAAAAAAAACCAAAAAAAGAAAACAATAATAATAACCATAAAAATAATAATAATTTATTAGAATTCAAATTACAACAAAACTACTATATATTAATCCTACGGTATATTAGGAGGTTGTTAAAACAAATAGAATAATAATAATAATAATATTCACAATAAAATAATAATAATAATAATAATAATATTAACATAAAATAATAATAATAATTTTTTAGAATTCAAATTACAACAAAACTAGTATATATATTAATCCTACGATATATTAAGAGGTTGCTAAAAAAAAAAAAACTTTTATGATTGTTGGCAATACTGTCCGGAAAAGTGACTGACCTGGCTGACCGGTGATCGGAGAACTGGGTATTGTAGCCGGAGATCTATGATTCAGTGGGTAACAGTCGGTGAAAGATAATATCATAATAATAATAAAGGGGTTGGAGTGAGAGAGAAGTTAAAATTATGATTTATGAGGTTGCTTTATTATTATTATTATTATTATTATTATTATTATTATTATTCATGGCTGCATGTGTTTTGTGATCGTTCGAAACAGAATGGGTTCGCGGGAAACAAACTGTTTCGAATTAAATGTTTTATTATGTTTGTTGGATGGTTTGACTTTGTTTATACCGTAGCAATAAACAAAACTCAAAGCTGTTTTCAGAAACAGATTGTGTTGGAGTGTGTGTGAAATCTGGTAGGACCCACCTGCTTTAGATTCTCATAGTACTTGTTTTGTATAGTACTATCTAATTTTGTGGTTAAACTTTTTATATTATATCAAATCATATCGTATTATTATTATTATTTTGATTTAAATTTTATTATCTAATTATTTTTATAACGACAACTTTATTGTATTTAGGCTATTGTATTTTCCAAATTTTAAAAAGCCTCGTTGTCCCATTCCTCTAATTAAAACACATAGATTCCTTTTTTTAAACATTACTAATTTATAAATTATTTTTATGAGATAAGAATAAAAAAATGTTAGCTTTAGCTAAAGTTAGAAGGATATTTTATGTTTGCAAAATATGTTGCTATGTAAGGCATGTAGGAAGTGTATATACAAAACATAAACTAAAAGATATATGATAAACTAGGTTATTTAGAATAGTGTATTAATATGTTTGATCAAATGCTTGGATTATATTAACTTGTGATTCATCCTCATCCAAAATATTCATCACACGTCAGCAAATTAATAATAAGCATGTTTATGAGTTTTTTGCTTAAAAATCACCTAGTTTTTATACATAACGAAAATTTTTATTGGAAATCTCTTTTTAGAGTCATCGTACGCCTTACGGTCATTCTTATATTAAAAGGTATTAATGTTTTGTTGAGAATTGAGTATACGTTGAATTGGAAGAAATGAAGAATATGCACTTCACATAGGATTTGATTTGTAGATGTATAGATAAAGAAAATAACTTTTTAATGTAATTGATTATTAATTTGAAAGTATTTGTCTGTTTTATATCGTAGATTCTCATAGTTTTATCACTGTTGCATCATTAAATACTATCTTCGCCGATTAGAGGAGAGGTGAGGGGTGGACTTGACGTATGTAGAAGAAAAGGCAGGGCTCCAATGGAAAGATGGAGCGTTGAGAAGACACACTGAAGAGGTAGGTCCCAGCAGAGCCCAGTTGGACCCGCAAGACTCACCTTAAACAGGGACGTCTGCGCAGAGACCAACTGGATCCGCAGGACCAACCATGCTCAGAGAAGTGACGTCCTTACGCGCAGTATGCAAGCTGGTCCCGCAGGAAATGCCTCCCATGGTGAAGGACTCCGCCTGTTCCCGCAGCCTCGGATACAAGCCATGAGGGAAGGCCACCCGCGCAGCATGGCTACACGCACTAGGCACTTAACTCTCCCCAGTGTCACCTGAAGGAATGAGCAAAGGCGGGAGGGGGAAAACTCCCGCCTAAATGAGCCAGTCCGTATGATGGAGGATCTTTTGTGTGATACCTGACGAGGTACAGACAAAAGATCTGACCAAGAATGCGACAGCTCGCTGACAGCAGCATGGCAGACAGCACGCCACAGCACTGTGACCAATAGCCGCCGCCTACCCACCAACTCCTGCCATACCACGTGCCTAGCCTGTTGTTGGCAGAAGAGGAAGAGTGCACGACACGCCTGCTCTGTGTCAGCCGCTACCTATCCACCACTCACAGGCAGGGCACGTGCATAGGTTACAGTTGGTAGCGTGTTGGGCCGGCTAAACCCCTTGGAAACCTACCTTCGGCTATAAATACCCCAAATGGTATGACCATCTCATCTTATCATATTATCATCATATATACCTGATATCTGCTCTAGCAATCTCTTAATATACTTTTATATTTAAAGAGCAATCTAGTCTGATTCTCACGCCGGAGGGTGGTCACAAGGAGGAACCCCCCCTTCTCAGTGACGAGCTCACGGTGTCTGTTTTGCAGGTTATCAGAAGAACCATCTTCCAAGGGTCTAACCCCTCGTGGGAAACATCTATCTAACCCCCAGGTTACCAGTAATCTGCCCGGGGTCTGGTTGGTGTTTCTTCATTGGCGCCATCCGTGGGACAAGGTTGAACTTCATTTTTCTCCAGTTTTTTCAAACTTCTAGAAAGATGGTTAAAGAAACTCCGGTAACCACAACCCCAGCTACTGGAGGGAATACCGGCAACACAGTTTTTACAAACACTACCCCGGTTACCCAAGCCGGGGCAAGTGAAGTAAATTTTACGAACACTACCCCAGTTACCCAAGCTGGGGCAAATGCAGTAAATAATCGCCCACTGGGATTCACCGATACCCAGTTTAAAAAACGAACAAGACTCTCCCGCCAAACTCTCGATGAAGTTAAGGCATGGGCGGAGGCACGACAAAAGGAATTCCAAGCTGAGTTGGACGAACGCTTGCGTTCCGTCCAACAGGCCGACGAATTCGAAGAATACTTGGACAATGACTCGGAGGAATCCGACTCCGACGCGAACCCTCGCCATAGGGCAAAAGGGAAGCGTAAGGAAACGGACTCCCAACCGAGAAGGCATTTTGGACAAACCTTCAAACCAATAAGCACAGGTGGAAGTTCACGAGACTTCTCCAAAACGTACAGACCGAACGTTGCAAATGCGGGAACATCCAAATTTGCAAGGGACATTGCGGAAGCAATTGCCCCAAAAAGTGCCAAACAAATGCCCAACATAGGCACTTATGATGGTATGTCCGACCCAGACGACCATTTGAACAGGTTCATAGCAGGGGCAACCGTCAGCAACTGGACGGAACCCACGTGGTGTTACATGTTTCAAATGACGCTGGTGGGGGCTGCTAGGGTTTGGTTTGATCGTTTACCGGTTAACCACATTTACGACTGGGCAGACTTCCAGCAGAAGTTTAGCCAACACTTCAGCCAGCAGCGAAAGTATACCGAGGAGCAATGGACAATCCTCAAATGCATACGGGAAGAAGATGAATCTCTGCCAAACTTCATCACTCGCTTCAACTCAAAGAAGTTAAGTTTGGGCAATATCAGCGAGGATCTTGTTCGCGCAGCCTTCATCCAGGGCGCGCAGGACCCAGAGCTTATCCGCACCCTAACGGGTAAAGATGGAATGCCATCCACATGGGATGGCATCATGACAGCAGCTAAACGCTATGCGGAAACGGAGAAGCAACTGGGTAGAGACCTTCCGCAGAGCACAAACCTTTACACCCAGAGGACGAGAGAGGACAACGTCCTCACCGCCCGATTGAACAAAAAACGGAAGCAAGGCATTTGGCAGTCAAGGGTAAACTTTGACACCTCATCCGGCTTACAGCACCGATTGGGTGAAAGGGATAATGTAAAGCTGCACCGGAACTCCAGATGGACGCCACTTACCAAAAGCGTCACTGACATATTTGCTACTGAAGAGCTCCCATGGCCAAAGCCTCCAGTAATCCGACATCGTCACGATGCTGATCGGAGCAAGTACTGTGACTATCACAGAACAAAAGGCCACAACACTGAAGAATGCATAGACGTAAAAGACATGGTCGAAACATTCGTCAGAGATGGGACGCTCGCACACCTCGTGGCGAAATAAAAGCTAAGCAGGCAGGCAGGTGCGTGTGGAACCATGGCTGGGGTAAACATGAATAAAAAATCAGCTTCAATATGGAGACTACATGCTGCGTAAAGAACGAGATCCCGAAACAGGTGCGTGTCGGCTCGATGGCACTCCTGTCCCAACATGGAAGGGAGTTCAATTACGCAGTTTGCATGTAATCAATTCCAATTTGTACAAAAAAGGCCAAGAGCCACTTCTAATGGAAATGATTCTCTTTCAAACGTCGAAGCTGATGATTTACATTTATACTTTTGTACACTCTAATATGCCGGTTTTCACCGCATAATTACAAAAAACGTCATTGCATGGGAAGGCGGTCCTACCCGCACGAACCCAAAAAGCATGATAAACCTTCACGCAGGTCAGTTGGAAGGGGAAAAAAGTTACCATATGAAAGTGCTGGTCTATCCGCATGAATCATTCGAGGGAACTGCACCAACCTATCAACAACCGCGCGTGGGACAGTTCAAAATTCTTAAGAGGAAAAGGTAAACCTATACGCAGGTCAGATATGGGTAAAGTTATGCCATCCTACTAAGTGCAAGTGACGGGTCTACCCGCACAATCACGAAAGAGGAAGCAAAACTTCACACCTATTATCAGCCGCGTTCAAAGGTTAACTTATCCTCAGCAGGCAAACCTTCACGCAGGTCAGTTGAATGAGTTCAATTATTCCATTAAATGAAAGTGCCGGTCTATCCGCACGAATCATGAAAGGAAGATGAACACTAACCTATCAACAACCGCGCGTCGAACGGTTAAAACAATCCAACACTGGTGACGGCATTCACATTACGTGAAGTCGTTGCGTGGGAAGGCGGTCTTACCCGCACAAACCCAATAACGTGGCAAACTGTAACATCCCGAAATTTCAAAGGTAATATTAATTATATTACTTATTAATAGATGGGAAGTTTACTCGGGTTATCAGGAAATAAATAAAAGAATAGGAGTTGGTATGGGTCGGGCTAGTGTCGGGTAATGGAAGTGGGTTATGGACTTGGGTTAATTGAGATAGGTTAAATGAGAATGGGATTTCAGGGATATAAATACCCCCAAAATCCCAAAATATCTCATTTCTCACCAAACTCCCTAACACACACTCCTTACACCCTCAAAACACACACATTCTAACCGATCTAGATTCGAAGCCGAGACCCGAGATTTGTTGATAGATCTGAGTTGGTAAGGTAAGAACTAATCTAACAAAGCTATTATTACTGAAAATGGTTAGGATTGGATGGGTTAACCGGACCCGAAACCCAACTGCCCAAATCGGACCCCTAAAACGTCGATTTTAGGCCGATTTGATGGTTGGGGTTTGTAGGCGCCGATCATACGGTTCCGTGGGTACCAAAATCGAGTTATTTGGCTAAGAAACGAAGGAGTTATGGGCAAACAGATCTGCAGCGCGACAACTTCGCCTGCAAGATTAAGTTCGCCTGATGAACTTCGCCTTCAAGCGTAACTTCGCCTTCAAGCGTAACTTCGCCTTCAAGCGTAACTTCGCCTAAGGATAACTTCGCCTACGGCCAAGTTCGCCTAAGGATAACTTCGCCTGAAGCCAAGTTCGCCTAAGGATAACTTCGCCTGAAGCCAAGTTCGCCTAAGGTTTAACTTCGCCTGAAGCCAAGTTCGCCTAAGGTTTAACTTCGCCTGAAGCCAAGTTCGCCTAAGGTTTAACTTCGCCTGAAGCCAAGTTCGCCTAAGGTTTAACTTCGCCTGAAGCCAAGTTCGCCTAAGGTTTAACTTCGCCTGAAGCCAAGTTCGCCTAAGGTTTAACTTCGCCTGAAGTGAGGTTCGTTTAGAAAATAAATTAAAAACCTAATGGAAAATGTGTTAAGGCAGTTATCGAAAATAAAATTTTTCCAAGCTGACCTGGCAGCTTAACCCCAGCCAGGGGCTCTGCCCCTTGGACCCCGCTAGGGGCTGCCGCCCCTAGAACCCCGCTACCAGGGGCGCTGCCCCCGGACCCCCGTTCATTGTGGGTCATATAAAGATAGAAACGCAACATAAGTAGTAGTAGCTAATTGATACGTGTAAATATTATACAGTTAGCCGTGCACAGCTCAAGAGGGGAATAACTATTAACGGAGAGCGTAACAGTATTCAGGTGAGTTTCTAGCCCCATTTATGTGTTATGTTTTCGGGGCTGTGTGCATACTCGATGTGTTGTTAATACATTTATCCTAAGTGATAAGTGTATGCCATATGTGATATATGTGATGGATATGAATGGTTGCTTGTCGGTACGCGAACGATCTTCGGATATTGCGCGTACTGTCAGGTCAAAAATAAAGGTACGAATATTATACATCGAAGATGTATGAACATTACAAATGAATACTTGTCGGGGCGTGAACGATCTTCGGATATTGCACGTATCGACAAGAGGTATGGTTGTTAAATGAATGATGTAAAGAACGCCTAGGGTGTTCTTATGCTATGATGTAATTATTGTATATGTGAAGTAGGTGTATACAGGTACACGAATGGTATGTGAGTTCTACGTTCGACATAGTAAGTTAGGATGGCAAATCCCTCTAGCTTTTGTCGGACATAGACTCGGCTGGTGATGACGTAGTTAAGGACTGCGGGCCTTATACGTAAAGTAGATGATAGATGTAAACGTAGTTAAGGACTGCGGGCCTTATACGTAAAGTAGATGATAGATGTAAACGTAGATAGGGACGGTGGGCCTTATACGTGTTACAGATAATAGACGACAACGTAGTTAAGGACTGCGGACCTTATACGTATTATAGATAGGCATCAGCATAGGAAAGGACTGTGGACCTTATACGTGCTGTAGTTGTATTGTGGTAACATAGGGGAGGACTGCGGACCTCGTACGTGCTATGGTTTAGGTTGCAACATAGGGGAGGACTGTGGACCTTGTACGTGTTGTGGATGTAGGATGGTATAGGGAAGGACTGCGGACCTTGCACGTACCATAAAGGGTGAACATAGGTAAGGACTGCGGACCTTTTTACGTGTTCACGACCTTGAGTACAGGTATAGACGGCGGACTATGAACGTACTCTCGGTAGACTGAGGTTAGTGGTTATAAATATGCATGTATGTATGGTAGTAAGTATGTATGTAGAACAGAAGGGTAACTAGTGAAGTATGGATATGTATCTACGGATATGTATGTATGTGTATGTATTGTATGGCGTTCGATTAACTAGAACTCACTCAGCGTAGCTGACTTTTAGTATGCACGCAGGTGAGCTGATTACAGAGTTAGCATGAGGATGACACACGGCATGGATTGAACGGCTGGCATCTGAAGAAAGAAGTAAAGATGTTTTAAATATAAAGTTTTGTGTTATGGTATCAAAGAAAAGGTTTAACGTTTTGTAACAAATGATTGATGTTTTATATTCCGCGAAAAGTTTTAATAAACTCTGATTTGAAGAACTGTGTTTATGAGTAAATCCGACGCTAAAGTAGGGTTACCGGTGACGGGGCCTTACACAAACCTTCACGCAGGTCAGTTGAAGGAGAAGAGTTCAATTATTCCATTAAATGAAAGTGCCGGTCTATCCGCACGAATCATGAAAGGAAGATGAACACTAACCTATCGACAACCGCGCGTCGAACGGTTCAAAACAAAATTCTTAAAAAGGTAAGAAAAACCTACACGCAGGTCAGGTATGGGTAAAGTTTTGCCATCCTACCAAGTGCAAGTGACGGTTCTACCCGCGCTATCACAAAAGAGGAAGCAAAACTTCACACCTATTATCAACCACGTTCAAAGGTTAACTTATCCTCAAAAAGTAAGAAAAACCTACACGCAGGTTAGATAAAAGTTAAAGTTTAGCCATCCTACCAAGTGCAAGTGACGGTTCTACCCGCACAATCACGAAGGAGGAAGCGAAACTTTAACCCACTATCAACCACGTTCAAAGGTTCTTATTCTAAACACTTGGAAAATTGCTATTTTAAACTAAGTATGCAAGTCATAAGTTTATAAAGCAAAGAATCCAATGAAAGGAATAACAATCGTATATTTCAATGATATATTACAACAGTGGCCGGGTAACTACCCGCCTAAAAGAAATCTATACAAAGCTAAGTCTATCCTAGCAGTGGGAAGGGATCTTCAGGATCAGGCTTCAGGGCCACCTCCGCTTGGACCAGCACCGTCAGAGAGCGGCTGCCCAAGGAAAGCCTTAAGGATGTTTAGCCCATCATCAGCAGCAGCAGCTTCATTCACCTTCTCCACCACTGGATGCGGGAAGGCAGCGTACTGGTTCACAGCTTGGTCATAAGCAGCTTCAGTATTAACATTGAATAAAGGGAAGTTGGAGGGCGGAAAGCCTCTCTCAGCAAACCCAAGACCAAGCAGGAAGCCAGTCTTCTCCCCATCCTCATGAGAAGCGTTGAGGGCTGCACTCATCGCATCGTCATAAGAGGTCTCTGAAAGGACCCGACGCACAACCTACAAAAGAATACAAGTTAGAACATTTTCTAATTACGAGCGGAAAAGCGTAAAGAAAAAGATAAAGATACCTGAGGCAACGCTTCTCGAAGCAGCCATTGGAGGGTAGCTTGACTTTCTTTGTAAGCACGTTCGGCTCCGCTTTTATCAAGGTTGGCAAGTTGAACTTCCTTGGCGGCAGCCTCTTCGACGCTTTTGAGTTTCCTTTCAGTGCGGTCAAGCACCCCCCTCTGGTCAAGGATCTCCTGCAGCTTCTTGGCATCTTCCATTGCCAAGGCGTCATGAGCATGCTGAAGAGCCTTTAATTTGCATTTAAGCTGCTCATTCTCTTCGCGAAGCGGCTCAGCAACAGCTTCAGCCTTGGCAGCCCTCTCAGTTGAGTTTCGCGCAGTCTCCTTAGCCAGCCGAAGCTGTTCATTCACAGCTTGGGCAGCCTTGGAGCGGGCCTCGAGTCGCGCCTGGACCTCAACCTCGAGGGCCTTGAATGCTCTCTCCTTCTCGGCTGCGGCAGCGGCCAACTGCCGGTTCTCCTCCCGAAGAGCCCGCGCTTCAGATACATCTTTGGCGCGAGCTGCTTTTAACTTGTCGTTTTCACGACAAAGCAGCTCGACGCGGGGCTGCGTCCGGGCCTGGAGAACCCGAAGCTCATTGGTTAGCCTACCCTCTTGGTAGCTAGCCATGGCTTCCCCCAACGCACCATGAGGAGCAGCGTGGCGAGCCCAGTCCACGCACTCCACAGGGGTACGAAGGGTTGTTCCTCGGCGTATGTTCCATCTTGGAACATACACTTCATTGGAATCCGACACTGCAAAAGAAACAAAGGCAGTTAGGAAAAGATGATAAAAATATACAAAGGAAAAAGAACCCTACGTACCTGTAGGGTCAATAACAGGCCGATAGCCGCCAAACCCATCACCTGAACCTAAAGGAAATCCATCCAACAGGTCAGGTAGACGGGAAGGTGGCATAGATCGGCGGGAAGCCCGGCGCGTACCTGATGGTCCGGCCATCGGTGCCGGTGGCGCAGGTATAGTGGCAGCCGCTGTGGTAGCCATTGTTGGCGCCACCTCCTCAGCAACAGTAACCGCCGGCTCCGTGAAAGATGCTGTAAAGATTGCACTCACGGCCGGCGGAGACAACTTCTCAGCTGGAACAGCCTCAGGAAGGCTGGAACCAGCGGAAGCAGGCACGGACGCCTGGGTCGACGCCTCGGGAAGGCTGACCGAGCCTTCCCTCATTGGCGGGGGAATACTTGCTCCAACTCCACCCTGGAATGCGTCAACATCCACACCTGCACAAGCAAAAGTGTTAGAAAAATTTATTTGAAACAACAAATCTAGACAAGAATTATGGGGGTACTTACGGGGTTTCTTGAGCTTGAACGTACGGACGAGCGGGGGCGAACCCGATGGAGCCGGCCTCTTGACACCGGTAACCGTCGTCGTCGCTGCCTCCCCGGAGGTAACAGCTACAGCCTCCGGAGCGGTGGTCTCCTCACCACCGGGCCCCCCCGCCACCTCTGCACTATCTGACTCCGAGTCAGATAGGACTACCGGGTCGGCCGTAGAGGCCACCTTCTCCTTGCCTTTCCCGACGGCAGCCTTTTTCTTCCGCACCAGTGGAGGACCTTCTGCGGATTCCTCAGAAGAAGAAATGTCAACTCCAGCAGCAGGCACAGCATTGAGAGGTTCAGGGTAGAAGATAGGCTTACCTGGCCGTCGGTGGCTCAGGATCTCTTGGCCGGGCGGGTAAACCTCCACGAACCGACCCGCGGTCTGCTCTAAGATGGGCAACTCGTTCTCGTCCAGAGCACGAGTACCCATCCGCGCGGGACCATCTTCCTCCCGCGGGTTCAGGAGCGACTGAAGATCGTTCCCCTCTGAAATCAACAAGAAAGTTAGAAAAAATCGAAGTCAGCAAAATGAAACAAGACGTACCATAAGGGACAGAGTTCGAACCATATTCAAGAACGATCGGAACCTTATCCGCATTCGCCGCCTTCCACACCCGGCTCATCCCCAGCATCACCATCGCCGACTCCGGAAAACGGAAAACCGGGGACTGGACCCGGGATATCTTCGAGAACCATTCCGCCTCCTCGTAGTTGAGGGCGGGAAGGTTCGGAAGCGCCTGGCCATTCTTGAACTTCATGGCGATGGGGATGGCGCGAGCGGATATGAAGAAGAACTCTCTTCTCCATGAGCGAAGACTCCGCTTGGTGGTACAAATCTTTAAACCCTTGATACGGGTTGTAAGAGTATACCACCCCTGGATGCACCTCCAAGTGTAGAAGGTCATCAGACGGTCAACGAGGGGCTCAAGGCCCAGTATCCGGCACACCCACTCAAAGTGCCGGACCTTGGCAATGGCCATGGGGTGCACCTCTGTCAGGTGCACACCGTGCCTCTCCAGGACACGGTACACAAACTTTGTCAACGGAAACCTAAGGTTTCCGTAGACAAAGAATGCAGCATAAACCCCGATCTTGCCACTAGGGGCATCGTACACAGTATGGTGGGGTTCAGGAAACTCAGGCTCGAGAGACTCGAGCATGAACTTCCTGACGATATACTGGTACAGATCGACAGGAAGAGAGCACTGGCATTCGCCAGCAGTCTTCTGGTCATCAGCATCATGAGAAGGCATGGTGGAAGAAAGATGAAAAGAGATTTCAGGGTAATGCTTTACTGAACAGAAAAATTCGCCGGAAATTACTTGAGAAGAAGATATGAAAGTGAAAAGTGTGAATTGCAAATAACCCTCTCCCCCTTTATATACTAATCGCAATTAATGCGGTGAATTTAATGCGAAGGAGAGAAGAAATCGAAGGTGCAATGAAACTATGACACGTGGCAAAAAGCAGACTGGCAACAGCTGTTGACAGGACGTGTGCCAGTAATTTCGCGGCCACGCGCCCGAAAAATCGCGCCCACGCGCTTGAAAAAGCGTCTGGAATGACCATATAATGTCACGTCACCATAACTTCCTGCACGTCCTGACACAGTCAGAAGAAACCGTCGCGCGACGTTTCAGAGGTTTGGACTGTTCCTATCTTTCCACCAACCTTTCGAATTTCAAAATTCAAAATTTAAAAAGAAGCGGGAAAATACCCCCAAACCTTGGCGAACAAGTAACCATAAGACGGATGCGGGTACAGTGTTAAGGCAAAACCCTTCACATACCTAGCACCCGCAGAGAATTGAAGCCAAGAAAACCATGGCGAACAAGTAACCATAAGACGGATGCGGGTACAGTGTTAAGGCAAAACCCTTCACATACCTAGCACCCGCAGAGAATTGAAGCCAAGAAAACCATGGCGAACAAGTAACCATAAGACGGATGCGGGTACAGTGTAAAGGCAAAACCCTTCACATACCTAGCACCCGCAGGGAATTGAAGCCAAGAAAACCTTGGCGAACAAGTAACCATAAGACGGATGCGGGTACAGTGTTATGGCAAAACCCTTCACATACCTAGCACCCGCAGGGAATTGAAGCCAAGTACCTCGGCAACCAAGTAACTATAAGACAGGTGCGGGTACAGTGTAAAGGCAAAACCCTTCACATACCTAGCACCCGCAGGGAATTGACGCCAGGAATACCTTGGAAGTAAAGTAACCGTAAGACGAGCGCAGGTACAGTGTTAAGGCAAAACCCTTCACATACCTAGCGCTCCGCTGGGAATTGAAACCAAGAAGGATCTTCTGGGCAATGCTTGCGGAAAAGGAAATAACATCCCCGCATAGCGGGAACGTCGAGAACTACGTTGTTTGAAGCTCCAGGATGGAATTGGTGGTTTTAACATAATTGATCACTATGTTCAAAACTACCAAAACCTCATGGAGAATCCACACAACTGGGACTCAATGCTCCTGACTTGCGAGGAGGTTACAGACCTACCCGCATCATACCCAAAGACCAAGCAGGAAACTCGGGCATTTCTGCAAGTGACAAGGACTTCCCATGGAAAACCTTACAAAACCCTTTTCAAAACCCTTTTAAGTCCAAAAGTTCACCTCACTTTATTAAACACGCATGAGAAGAACATTGGACTGGGGGGACTTGAAGAGGTAGGTCCCAGCAGAGCCCAGTTGGACCCGCAAGACTCACCTTAAACAGGGACGTCTGCGCAGAGACCAACTGGATCCGCAGGACCAACCATGCTCAGAGAAGTGACGTCCTTACGCGCAGTATGCAAGCTGGTCCCGCAGGAAATGCCTCCCATGGTGAAGGACTCCGCCTGTTCCCGCAGCCTCGGATACAAGCCATGAGGGAAGGCCACCCGCGCAGCATGGCTACACGCACTAGGCACTTAACTCTCCCCAGTGTCACCTGAAGGAATGAGCAAAGGCGGGAGGGGGAAAACTCCCGCCTAAATGAGCCAGTCCGTATGATGGAGGATCTTTTGTGTGATACCTGACGAGGTACAGACAAAAGATCTGACCAAGAATGCGACAGCTCGCTGACAGCAGCATGGCAGACAGCACGCCACAGCACTGTGACCAATAGCCGCCGCCTACCCACCAACTCCTGCCATACCACGTGCCTAGCCTGTTGTTGGCAGAAGAGGAAGAGTGCACGACACGCCTGCTCTGTGTCAGCCGCTACCTATCCACCACTCACAGGCAGGGCACGTGCATAGGTTACAGTTGGTAGCGTGTTGGGCCGGCTAAACCCCTTGGAAACCTACCTTCGGCTATAAATACCCCAAATGGTATGACCATCTCATCTTATCATATTATCATCATATATACCTGATATCTGCTCTAGCAATCTCTTAATATACTTTTATATTTAAAGAGCAATCTAGTCTGATTCTCACGCCGGAGGGTGGTCACAAGGAGGAACCCCCCCTTCTCAGTGACGAGCTCACGGTGTCTGTTTTGCAGGTTATCAGAAGAACCATCTTCCAAGGGTCTAACCCCTCGTGGGAAACATCTATCTAACCCCCAGGTTACCAGTAATCTGCCCGGGGTCTGGTTGGTGTTTCTTCACACACTAAGAGTCAGACAACAAGTAATTTTGTGGTTGCAGGAGATGACTATGATATGTGCTCTTAAATATAGATCTTGTATTACATGTATTCTTGTTTGCTCGTATATGTATCTCATTATGTTAGTTAATATTGAACTTTAATATATTTTGAATAGAACTTAGGCAGTCGATCCACAAGATGTTTGTGACATATGTCGTGAGCCTTTTGTGATTTCTTGATCTTTTGTTTGTAGTTGATTTAGTGAATGGAAGACAAGTTTTATAAACATATATCTTGAATGGGCTACAATATTAAAATTTAAAAGTTTCACATATCCACAAACACAAGATGCATGCATTAAAGTTCGTCATGAATATGCAAGAAAGGATGTTGAGAGAGAGCCTTCAGTGTCCTCCAAGCTCAATGGGGAAATTATATGAGATCTAAACGTGAAGCCTAAAGCAATAAGTGATGTAATGTATACATGTATTGTGCTCCACAATACAATTGTACAAGACATGTCAAAAGACATGCCATGACTAAGTGGTCAAATAATGAGGATAGTGAACCTGGATCGAAAGCATATTTTGAACATGGAGCGACAACAAATTTTGAAAGTTGCGTGGCTAGGTTCCAAATTTTACATAAAGTGAAACATAGTATTCATTTTGAGCCGATTTAATGGAACATATATGGTATTTTCAAGAGTAGTCATATATATCTTTAATTTTAAGTTTAAGTATATTTTTTAAATGCAGAATGCATTTTTTTCAATTTAGCATATAGTTTTTATATATATTCTACTATTTTTAATAATATGAATGTAAAAAAAATGGTTTGTTATAAAAAAATAATAATTTAATTGAAGTAACAAACTAATTATGTATAAGTAAAATCATATATGAAAAAAAAATTGGATATAAACTAGTGTTTTTAAAAGACGATTGGAAATATAATTTGACAGCTGGCGTATCACATTTACAGACGGTTTGAAACTTTATAGAATAATGTTTCAGTAAATTTGACTTTATTTAGAATTTAGTTATTTTTAGCGTAGATTTATTGAGAATTTGGAAATGCATAATGATGTAGGAAGTCATCTATGTATTTTTTTCTTTAAGCATGATGAATCATCATGATCTATGATTAGCAGTATTTTGATCCTTTGATCATCAAATTCATAAGAAAATAATTTGCAATGTTGTGAGCAACATATACAAAAGTGAAAAGTTAGTCTTAAAAACGTTATAAATAAAAGTAATAAAGAATAATCTTCACAAAAAAGAAAAAATTTAATCAATTAAAACGTTAATTTATAGATGTTAAAGATTAAAATGATGAGTGGATGTTATAAATATTATTAATCATAACATAAACTATATTTCTTATTTTTATTTATCCATAAATAATAATGAAAATTGCAAGAGATGTTTATACGCTCAATTTTCATTTCACAAGTATAAGTATAAGACTTGTATGATATTAGATAACACATGACACGATTATCCGAAACATGCATACATGTTAACCTAAACCATGCAAACATTTTCTTTGTCTTTGTAAACTCCTAATTTCACCGACTTTACTATTTATGTATTTCTAATTCGTTGGGTAATAAACTTACACAAAACTAAAAGTAGTAACAAAGTACCACGGAATCACAATGAGTGATTTTAACAAACTAACGAGCATATCTGACAGCAACAAATAACGAGTAACCAAGTATCCCACAAATATTAAACCGTGTATAGCCAGCCTATAGCACACGGTTTCACGAACAAATACAAGACTAAAATTACCCAAACATGTCCTGTTTATTTGCACCATATATTTATTTAAACACTTGTTGCAAAGCATCAAATAAGATTTGACTAGATGGAATAGAGGGGTAGAATAGTAGTCTGGACTCTGGCTACATAATGACAAACGGGTTAAACGAAGCCAACCACGTGAGTGTGCACAAGCCAATATGTCACTAGTATAGGCACACAGTGTGCCGCACACTGCACGTCTTAAGTTGGTTGGTGGTTTTCTTTTTATCACATACACCTTTTAACAAAGTTTACTTATCCAATAGCTTTCTAATATTTGAATTTCCATAGAACTAAAGAGTCTTATTTTTCTTTGAATCACTAGGTTATTAAGCTATGTACTTTTCTAAAAAAAATGTTATTAAGCTAGATGTATTAGTCCTTGAACAATGTGGTGTAGTGATAGGAACATAGGTTTTTTAATAAAGACTTAAGTTCGATTCTCACAGACAACACTTGGGGAGGGTATTTGTGGCTCAATGAAGAAAGACCGGGATCTTTGTGATATCTGGTTCGATTCGGGTTTTACCACCAGTGGGCCTTCGAGGGGGCGGGTTTTTCCCCAAACCTGGAGATAACTTGGAGACGCTTAAGGGCTCTGTACAGCTGAGTTGGGCCAGCTGGCGGTGACATTTTGCCATTGTGTCACCCCGTACCTAGTCAAATCTCTGTTTGTTGATCGTTCAGAAAAATTAAATTTTGTACTATGTTATAATTCATACTCACGGGTTAAATAATGAAAGAAATGTTCAATTTATAAAAATGTTTTACGAGCACAACTTAGTTATATATAAATTAAAAAAAACGGTTTATATTATAGAAATCATTATTATTCATTACGATAAAGAGACGGAAAACAATAAAATATTAAAAAAAATTAAAGAAATATAGTTAATAGGTGAGATAGACGGGGTAAAATAGCGAGGATGCAAAAGAGATTGATACGTGACAAAAATGTTTACCTTTTATTTTATCTATACTATATATAATACACCAAATAAAGGCAAATTAAGACACTTGATTTTAAGGGATTTACAATTGCTAATGCATAAGGTACATGTATTAGTAAGTGTAAACTTGTCATTTAAACACAATTCATTCAACTTACAAGTTTGGTCCATCATCTTTAACCATATTATGTTTTTAATTTAAACTTTAAACTAACTTCCCACCCATGATTTTTAAACGACTATAACTTTTTCATACGTTAATATTTTTATAAAAAAATTACATCATAAAAACGAGCATTTTATTCTCTTTAATTTGAATAGGATATCGTTATAATTTTTTTCAATTTAAATAAATTAATATGCTACGTATGGGTGTTTAGTGCCGGTTTTGATGATTTTAAGTTAAACTTGTGAGCCCAACCGTTAATACTGATTTTTTGTCGTCCAAAACCAAACTCAACCATTGAAGGTTGAAACCGAATCGTTACTAACGGCTTGGTTCCAGTTTGGTTTCACAGTTTAACTATATCTAATATATATAACTAAACATATCTAATAATTAATAATAAAAACGATTAAAATGCATTTAACATTTACAATCTGGTCTGGTGCCATATGGTCGGTTGCCATTATAAACCGCGAATCAATTGTTCACTACGTTTTGAAATATTTGAAACCGACCAACTAACCGAATGTAAAAAGAAAAAGAAAAAAGAAGCCAAACCAATGACCGGTTTAAAGGATTTCAAGGTTTTAACCGAACCATAAACACTCATATTTGTTACGTGATTAATAGGGCCAAACACCTGCTGTATTACGCGGGCACCCGTCTAGTTATATAGTATAGATAAGATATAGGGCAATCAGAATTGTATCAACGCCCGTTAACTAGTATATTACTAATAGTCACATGAACGCATAGGCACACACGTAAGCATATTGGCGTACATATGTTGATAATGTAAACAAGTAATTACATCTATGCTATACATGTGTTATTATTTAACTGGTTTAAAATGCGAAAATCTGTTTCGAACCCCTGACCATCATTTTAAAAGTAAACCACCTTTGCCACCACACCAAATGATGTGGTGTTAAAAAAAACGCGAAAATCAAGGTTGGATTTTAGGGGTGTTACATTCCTGATTCTTTTTTGCGTCGATCGTTGTAATCATCTTTATTAGAGCTTATATTATACATATGATGAAGTTAAATTGTTAGTTGTTTTGTTGAGTATGCTATATCTTACATCCATATGCATGTTCTCTCTTTCACGTATTCGAGCATATGGCTCCGATCTAGTTTCTTCGTCGAATTTCTGCTAGAATTTTCACCGGTTGGCAGATTTTTCTATTTCTGCAGAATTGTTGCAGGAATTCTCAAGGTTATTAATCAAACATAATTCTAAATCTGCTTTAAATAAAAGAATTACAATTTTAGATTCACTTAGAATATTAAATAGAAAGTCTATCAGCCGCTTAAACGAAACAAACAAACACCATACAAGAATTAAATCTGCAATTTTGTTGCATCAAACACTTACGAACTTAACGTCTCTTCCCGCAACAACACTGCTAGCTTTAATCAGATAAAATGGCTGCCAACATTAATTCATAAACTTCAAAACAAAAAATAAAAACTAAAAAAAAATATTGGTTTAATAAACATATGGCAGAATCCTCCATGGGACAGCCTGGCGATACTTGGCCCAAACGTCTTTATATTTCTCTGCACATCGAGCTTCGTCTCTTCTCTCTCGCCAAATCAGCAGAATCAGAAGATATATTGGATAAAAATATGGTACAGGAGAGCTGCAATTATAAAGTCCATATAAACAGATCAGTTACTAGTTGACTTTAAAAGTCAAATATGAACACTTTAAAATGTATCATAACTTAGATTCCTTTGATAGATGAGCATAAAAATCAATTCATTTGCATCATTCGGTTGAATAATTTAGGTAAAATCACAAATTTTGTTCAAAACTTCTGGAAAAAATAGGGATTTTAAAATAAAGATGTAATCAGTTTGACCAAATCGTTTGACTAGTTGCGTTAAACTTGAAACAAATGCAGGTTTTTACCTGATCCCGCATGGTAAACTGAAGGACAGTGCCAGTAACAGATCTCCAAGGTAGTTGCAGTGTCTTGCTATTCCCCTTCACATATGACAAACAAAGAGCATCAGGGCCCGCCACGTCAAGAATTTGAACAAGAAGGTCAAGTGACATGATAGAAACCAATTTTGACAAAATTCAATTTCGGTAATCAACTTTCAACTACTTTCTAGTTTAAAGTGACAAACTTTTCGTTTATTATTATTTTCTGCCCGGTGATGAAATTTATTCGTTACATGTAAGCCTATAAACGAACCGAGCGTTCAGTGAAGAATTCGTGAACCATTCGCAGGAAAGTTCGTTTACTTAATAAACGAACAGGCATGAACAAACCATTTTGTTTATTTAGTTAAAAGAACGAGCATTATCATACGTCTCGTTCATTAATTTATGTTCATAAACGTTGGTTTATATAATCATTTAAATTTTTTTGGCCCGTTATAGCTTAATACAGTTTTAATACCTTTTTAGACCCAACACATTGCTTTTAACTGGTTTTAGCTCAGTTATGTTCATTCATCTATGTTCAGTCACGTTCATTTAATTGTTCATGTTGATCGTATATTCAGCTAAAGTTAAACGAAAAATCATGAACATGCGTTGTTCGTGTTCGTTCAATTCGTTACAAGACTAGTTACATTTCAAAGTTAGTAATTCACCAGTCACCCAAAAAATAAAAAAAGACTGAAAATTTGTTACCTTTAACTGTTTATCTATAGTTGATTTACCCCAAAAACATGTTGGGCCATATTAAGCCCTTAAAGAAAATAAAAACTAAAAAAAATAAAATTAAGTTGAAATTGTTTAGAGAGAACATTACCAATAACCAGAAACCAGTAACTTTCCTCCAATAACCTTTGGCGGTTGACCCCATATAAGTGCTTTGGGGTTCTTCTTAAAATCATGTTTTTGCTTGTTTGCGCCTCTAAATACCAGATACCTATAACGATCGAAATCCAACAAAGCAATTATAAGCATACGAATAAAAAAAGTCAAAGTCAACTTTAGTTTCATAATAGATTTACCCGATCACAAATACAACGCAATTTGCAATGACTGCAGCTGTTGGTAACTCCACTTTGTTACTCAAAAGCCACCAACCCTAATCACAATACAAAATTACACAGTTTGACTTTCAAGGTCAAAGTCAAACCAAATACTTTAAAAACTTTTATAGAAAGTTATGTAACATATTACCTGTATGCTAAATGTGAATGGAATCCACACTAAATCGCCAAATACTAGCATAAAGCCCAGTCTCTCAGCTATTATATCCCATCTAAAAGTATACGTAATTTAACGATTAAAATAATAATCTAGAACTCATGACAGAACACGATTATCAAGCATGCATTTTTAAGAACATCTCTATAATTTGAAAAGTTAAAAACATTTTAACAAATTTTAATCACATATTCAACTTTCATCATGTTTCCTATCTAGAGTCCAGTTTCTGCAACTAGATAAATTTTGTTGATTGAATAAAAATATGTTTTTATTCCATCTTCACACGAAATAAACTTACGTGGATGTCATGTATTCCTCGAAAAAGAAGTAATCCATAATGTAGATCTAACAAGTCAAACAAAAAGGAGTTGTATTAATTTAAAAAGCTATCAAAATAACAATAATAATAATAATAATAACACCTAATTACCACACAAAATAGTTGGTAGAGGATCATAGATTGGCTCAAGTTAGCATCTTGGATAGATTTTGCAAGCACCGAAAGATTAATGAGAAGCCATCCCATCATTCCAGCTCTCACAAAGAAAAATCTATATAAAAGCGTCACAAGAATAATAATAATTATTTAACAGTGTGATTATTATATGTTAAACTTCAGCAATATTATTATAATTAATAAGTCAATCATGAACTAAGTCAAACTAAGAGGAATATTACATACTTGAGGTCAACGCCCAAGAAGTTAGGATTTAGTTGTATTCCAAACCACCTGCTTGCTATTTAATAATTAGTTGACTAATTATCTTAATCTGCTAGAAAGAAAATAATAATAATTTTAACAGAAAAATACATGTCATCAATTATTTTTCCAGTGACGTGGGGCTTCAGAGACGCGCTTCGGTCTTTAGATTTGCAACCAGCCACATAAAGTATCAGTGTGACCTGCCATTTAACAGTTTTCATGACAGATATGTTAACCATTGTATATTAAAAACTATATATGATTGAAAATGAAACTTACAATAACACTGAAAATAAAAGTTGTAGATAAAAGCTCAAGCCCTCGGTCCGATATTGCCTGCAACATTCACACGTTCACATAATAATAAATAAAGGGCAATATAAAGTCTTTCAAAAATAAGTGGTAGTACATACAGTGAGTGATACAAAATCCATCCAAGCTCCAATCACGAGTAAGCCAACCAGCAAAAATAGTGACAGCAATCCTGAAAACATACAGTTTCTTTCTACATTAAAACAACTGAACTTGACATTTGTGTGGGCGTATATGTATATACATATACGCCCGTGTATGTTCTTATACGGGCGTATATGTATGTTCATATACGGCCGTGTAAGTGTGTCTGTGTGTATATATAGTTAGTGTTTGTTTTTAGTTCAGTTGTAATTGTAATTTTGAGATAATAAAATTTCTCTGTTCTCTATATCTTCTTCTTCATACATGATACATGTTTATCGTTCCTTGAACGTTTACAATTTGTTTATATATTAATTAAACCAGATAATCTAACAGTTCTGTATAGGGATGAGACTTTTTCCGAAATACTGGTATTCAGTACCCCCTTTTCTCAAATTCGGTATTTTTGGTATCGGTACGATACTTTTACGGTATTTCAGTATTTGTTACCGGCTGAAAAATGTAGAGTTTTTATTGGGTATTAGGTATCGGTAATTCGGTATGCATACCTTTTTTTTTCTTGTTTTTCTATAGAAATTGATACGGTTGTTTTTAGGACATTTTGTATGTTTTGATTTTGGTATTACGGTTTCTTGATTACGAATTAACATAAAATCAATAGAGATTAGAAAAAAAAATTATAGCGGGTACCGATACCGAACCAATACATTCGGTACCTAGTTTTGTTCAAATTCGGTATCGGTATTTTCTGTATCGATCTCATCCAACCTACTTGAGGGATTATAATATTATTATGTCATTTTCTTAAGAAATCAAATCCACACAAAACTACATTCTCCTTCTAAAGATTAATAATTCAAAGCTCGAAACTTTACCATTACACTGATAACGAAGCCGAGTTCCGTCAGCTAAAACCGCTCCCGGAACAAGCTTTCCAGGTAAAACAGATCCAGCAATCCCCAAATAACTAAAGAATCCAAGTAACAAACAAACCTAACATAATAAACAAAACCCATTAATCTTCAACAAATACATTCAATCCAATGTAATCTAATCTATCAATCCATTGCCCTAAATCAAAACCTAATCAAATTAAACTGAAAACCCACATACAGTTTCATCAATAGGAGCATATTATAGCAAGTAGAAATGAATTGAATCAAATCACTCACGTACAGAGTTCCATGAAGGCATACAGGAAGTGAAGTAGTCCATCTTTAGATGCAGTTTTTCAACTAAACTCCGTCGCTTTCTCTTCAATTTCTACTTGTAAGCAAATTTAGAATACCAGTCCTTGTACTTTAGGTATTTTAAGTTCGGTTGTGTTTGCTGTTTAGTTCGAGCTTTCGGTGAACCGATATTTTAAGTAGTTCATTGAGTTTACGGTTACCGCGATTCTAAAACGTGTTATGTTGAACTAAATTAGAGGTGCACATAAAGGTCGGGTACGAACCTGACCTTGTGTACCAGACCCGGAACTGGTTTCTACCCATACTCGACCCGTGGGTAGGATCAGGTATAGGATTTCTCCCCGGAGTTGTACCCATAACCAAAACCGACCCGGAAATACCCGTTCAAAACCCGACCCTACCCTACCCGAAACCTAAAAAAAAACTTGGAGGAACCGGTCAAATACTCGACTATACTCGGAATACCTGGACCGGTTTGACTTTTGTTGACTATACCCGGATCCGGGTTTAAAAAATACCTGATTTGTGCACGTCTAAATTAAATGGGTCAACGCGACACGTCACGTACAACATGACTAGTGAATGTTAACATGAACATGTGTAGTAAGCGGGTTACATGACATGGCAAGTTTAACATGATTTATATTTAACTAGTAGTTCAATATTAATATTACTGATATATTTAACATTATTATGTATAAGTAGTTCAGTTATACATATGACACCACATGGTTAACAGTGTTATTGAAATGTCCCATAAACACTTTCAAAAAATAACTAAAATGCTTCTTTTAAGAAGTAAAGGTGACAATTTTATTTTTTGGGTAGTGTTTCAATTATCGATTGACTTACGTTTTATCACATTTTGAAACCTAGGCGTGTGGTTTAGTAGATTTACATTTTGCACATCACGCACAAAGAAAAATTATATCAAATAGACTACGTTTTTTTGGTTAGATGTTACAAAACATTGGAATTTCATCATGTCCTAATATATGTCTTGTCATATAGCTCGAAGATGACATGTCACTTAACACACGTATTAAGCCCTTAGCTTTTGATGATGGGTCTATAGATTAACAAAGCTTACTAACACTTTGCTCTATAAACTATGATAAAAGATTTGATTTTTCAATAAGTAAGATTAATTAGTCAAAATTATAAATATCACCCCTCCCTTAAGATATGTTGTGGCCTACTCTCCGTTAATGCTTGCTCACAAAAATTTCTCAACTCCCTCTAATTGTTGAACTTGAACATGTGTGTGAATTTCTTTTTAAGAAAAGACTTGTAACCGGTTGCACTGGTCATTTTGCATGTATGACATTCTTTTGAAAATCCAGTTTTCCTTTATAAAATATAGATTAAAGAGGTAATAAGTGTGCCATGTCAACCTATTAACACAATAAGTAAAACGTGTCATGAATTTGTTTATATACGTTTTAAATCATGTCATTAACGTGTTAACTAGTTCTTGACATGAATCCATTTAGCCAAAACACGTCCGTTCTTCATGTGAAGTCATGCAGCCTTATAAACTGCCCAAACATATTTTGCTGAGTTTTACCTTTTGACTATGAGATAAGAGCTTACTCAGAGAGTATAAACTATGTAAAATCATTATGACTTCATATCTTTTGTACCTCCATGGCCCAAACAGTAAACAAATATCTTTTGGAGAGAGATGAAATGTTTCTTCTACCAAGTAAACGTGACGTTCTTTTCTAATTTTTTAGTAGTATCAAGAATGTTTATGATTCTCTTTGAAAATGATTAAAAAGTCGAATTGAAGCAAAAACATTAAAACCTAACCGAATTAGTAATTTGATTGTCAGTTCAGCTTTTTATGTTATAAACGATTGATTATCAAGAATGTTTATGATTCTCCATAATACTCTTTTTGAAAGAAAAAAAAAACTCCTTTTGTCATTGATGATAATTTAGAGTCGGAGGTGAGAGAGACTACTCGGGTGGGGTTTGATGTTGGGGTTGGGTTATCGGAACACAGTGACCTGGTTAGAACGGCTATTGTTGGTGAGGGTGGTCTTAACGGTTCAACATGAATCTATTGTCAATCAATATTAGGGGGGGGGGGGGGGGGGTTGGCGAGTCCAAAAAGGCTGATTGGATTCGTGGATTGAAGACCTGTAATGGCGCACACTTTGTAGCTATTTAGGAAACAAAGGCAATCGGTTTGATGTCGTATGTTGTGAATAGATTTTGGGGAAGATTGATTTATGAGTTTGACTCAGTTGACGCGGTTGGTAGGTCGGGTGGTATCCTTAGCATCTGGGATCCGTCTTACTTCCATAAAATCGGTTCATTAAAGCATCGTAGGTTTTTGGTAACTAGCGGTGTCATTAGGCCGCTAAATTGTGTTGTGAGCATAATTAATATATATGCCCCGAATGACCCTGCTGAGAGGAAGATTCTGTGGTATGAGCTTTTGGAGATTAGAAGAACGGTTCCGGGTTTATGTGTGTTTGTTAGGGACTTTAATGAGGTTCGGGGTCCAGATGATAGAATGAATTCGGAGTTCGTGGCGGCTAACGCTAATGCTTTTAATGAATTTATAGAAAGGGCGGAACTTGAGGAATATCAAATATCGGGATCTCAAACAAAAATCGAGGGTTCGGTGGGACGTTGACGGAGAGGAAAACTCGAAGTACTTTCATAGCATTCTCAATGCAAACCTTTGTAGTAACCGGATGCACGGGTGTTTTATTGATGCTGAGTGGGTTTCGAATCCAATATTGCTTAAGGAGATTGCATTTCAGTATTTTGAAAAGAGGTTCCAGGAACCGGTCTTAAATAGACCGGCGTTAATGCTGACGGATGTTAAGAAGCTAAACGAGGTGGAGGCAAGAACATTGGTATCCCCGTTCTCGGTGGAGGAAATAAAGGAAGCGGTGTGGGATTGTGATAGTGATCGGGTGCCGGGTCCGGATGGGTATAACTTCAAGTTCCTAAAATGCTTCCGGAACTATTTAAAGGATGATTTCAAGAAGGTGTTCGTAGAGTTATTTGACGCGAATTCGTTCAGTTTTGGATGTATGTCTTCGTTTATTGCTCTAATTCCCAAGGTGAAGGATCCAACTGGCCTAAACGAGTTTCGTCCTATAAGCCTTGTTGGGTGTATGAATAAGGTAGTTTCTAAAGTTCTGGTGAGGAGGTTAAAAGGGGTGATAGGGGGGTTAATTTCGGAGGAACAATCGTCATTTATAGCAAACCGAAGCATTCTTGATGGCCCGTTAATCCTAAACGAAGCTCTTGCGTGGCTAAATAAATCAAAGAAACGGGGGATGTTTTTTAAAGTGGACATTGAAAAGGCCCATGACTCGTTGAACTGGGCATTTTTGGACTCGGTTATGGAGCAAATGAATTTCCCGGGGAGGTGGCGGAGATGGGTGTTGGCAATTTTATCGGCGAGTCGTGCTTCGGTGTTAGTAAATGATTCTCCGACACGGGAATTTCAGTGTACTCGGGGCTTAAGGCAGGGTGACCCGCTATCCCCGTTTCTATTTGTTATTGCGATGGAAGCGCTCTCATGTATGATGAAGCGAGCGTTAGACAAGGGGCTATATCGGGGATTGAAATGTGGGTCGGAAAGCCCGGTTCTATCCCATTTATTATACGCGGATGATGTAATTTTTTTTGGAGAATGGTGCACGTTAAACGCCTTAAATTTAAGCAGAATTTTGAGGTGTTTCTATCTTGTTTCGGGCCTTGGAATAAATCTGTCTAAATGTTGTGTTTTTGGTACAGAGGTAAATGGTTTTGAGAAATCACAACTGGCAGTGGTGTTGGGATGTAGAGTAGGAGACTTTCCCTTTACTCATCTTGGTCTTATGGTTGGTCGAAACATGAACGGAGTGAACGCATGGGGTCCCGTGGTTGAGTTGTTTCGTAAGCGGTTAACTCGTTGGAAAGCAAAACAACTATCGTTTGGAGGTCGTGTTACGGTAATTAAGTCGGTTCTTAACTCTTTGCCAAACTATTATTTCTCGTTGTTTAAGGTCCCCGAAGGAGTCATGGATAAACTTGAAAGGTTAAGACGTTTATTTTTTTGGGGAGGGTCGGAAGAAAAGGCGAAAATGAACTGGGTGGCGTGGGATAAAATTATGGCTCCTATCGAATACGGCGGTCTTGGTCTTGGTAGATTACGAGATGTTAATGTGTCTTTGCTAGCGAAATGGTGGTGGCGGTTTAAAAATGAAAAAGGCAGGTTGTGGTGGAAGGTGATTTGGGCCGTTCACCATTCGTCGAGATCATGGTCTGCCATTCCATCTAAGCTTACGAGCCCGTGTCCTTGGAACCGCATAGCTAAGATTGACTTGGTCTTGTGGGAGTTGGGAATTGATTTGAGGAATGGCTTCTGGAGTGAAATTAACAATGGAAAAAAAACATGGTGGCTTGGGCAGGCCCCCCTGTGTGTTCAATTTCCAAAATTATTCTCTATTGAAAAATCAAAGGGTTGTTTTGTGGCGGATCGGTTATTTATGCTTGATGGGTGGATTTGTGGAAAATGGGAGTGGTCTCGTGAGATTGCAGGGGTGGATGAGATTGTGGAATTAAGTGGTCTTCTTCAATTATGTCAATATATAAGAATGAGACCAGGGGATGTTTTGGTTGGGTAATGAAGTGGGTGGCTTTTTGGTCCGTGATATTAAAGTAAAGATAGCCGCGAACGTCTACACCGAGCCGGAGTTCAAGTTCGATTGGAATCGTTTGGTTCCTAGGAAGGTTTGTTTTGTGGCGTGGCGGGCGGTTCTTAACCGACTTCCAACTTTTGTTGCATTGGCAAAAAGGAATATACCGGTGCGCTCAAATCTATGCCCGGTATGTGGTGAACTTGAAGAGTCGGTAGAGCATATCTTATTTCTTGCGGATTAGCCCAATCTCTATGGTGTGTGATATCACAATGGTGCAAAATGCCCAAGTTTTTCTTATTTAGTTTTCGGGATTTGTTGGAGGTTCATAAAAATTAGAGGGTATCTAGTAGCAAAGCAAACGTTCTTCAAGCGGTTTGTTTGATTGCGACGTGGTGTTTGTGGAAGAAGAGGAATGATATTGTTCATAGTAGGGTGCCGATTCAACTTTTGGGTTTAGTTCAAGAAATAAAAGTCTTGGGTTTTCTTTGGGTTAAAAATAGAGGAAAGATGAGGAGTCTAACTTGGAAGGATTGGTGTCGTTTTAAAGTGTAATTCTTGTTTTTGGGTGTTTATGTTGGTGGTTTGTTTTAGTGCTTGTATCTCTTCTAGCTCCTTGCTAGGCATTAATATAATTTCTTTGTTGGTCGTTCAGAAAAAAAAAAACATTGAGCAAAACAAATTGGGTCAAAAAGGACCCGACAATTTCAATATAGCTAACCTGAAAATCACAATTTTTTTAGACTTCATATTAGAATCTAGATCTATCTCTGTTTTATTTTTAATTTTTTTATAAGTTAATCTTTGTTAAAATTTAATTTAATATTCTTGTATCTAGAGAATATTATATTTTAAAAGGGTGTTGCTAAGCGTACCACCCCTATATACCATTTTTACTAAACATACACCCTCTTGAACTTAATAAACCAATTACTATTAGCTCTTAACATTATTTATGTACATATTAGCCCTACAACATTTTTCTTTGACATTATTTTTTACTTATTAGTCTCCACTACATATATCGACTTAAAAATAATTACACTATTATTATTAATTTACTTTTTATTATTAAGATTGTAAATATTTATAATATCCTTTTCTTTTTAATTTAGTGGTTCAATACATATGCATATATACATATGTATTGTTTTTAAATATAATAATGCATCAACACTTATAATAATAAATATTATTATTGTGATCAAAGACAATAAACACAAAAAGAGAAAAAAAAATAAAAAAAAATTATAGTTTTTAATTTAGTATTTTAAAGTTAAACCATAAAATGCCAAAAAAAATGTTACAAAGAAGTAATATGTCAAATAAAGTTTATAAAGGAAATAAAGGTTCATGAAAAATAAATAAAAAAATATAGTTTTTAATTTATAGTATTTTAAAAGAAGACCATAAAATGCAATTAAATGTTACATGTGAATAATATGTCAAATAAAATTCTTAAAGGAAATAAAAGTTCAGAGGAGGAGTATGACAAGTATAGGAGTGAGGTACGTTTAGCCTATCTCAATCGTGTAATGATGCAATATTGTCAAGTGTCAACTGTGTTATAAAACCGTGTCAATGATGTATGCATGGTAATAAGAATTCAAGAAACTCAATCTTGGTTTGCAAAGTGTAGTACAAGTGTACAACGTACACTCCAAGTTGTTGGAGATATAATTTTATTGCTACACCCAATTCAAAACAAAATAATAATAATAAAAAATATATATATATAAATATTGAAACTGGAGCATTCTTAAAGAAATGGATCTTCTTCTTGTTCAACACTCTTAAGTGCCTTCTTGGCAATCTTGTATTTTCGTGCAAATTGTTTTTGATTCCCTGCAACATAGCTTTCTACGAAGAACTTAATTCCAGTTCTAAGGGTTTCATATTGTGGGGATCCAGCTATACGTTTGAATATATTCCATACCAAACTATCTGCATACTCAAAAACGGTATCGAAAAACATCTTAAAATGCATTATTTTCCTGGAAGTGAGTTTTGTGGTGTCAAGTAGATCTGCTTTTTTAAGAACGGCAAGTGAAAGTGTAAAACCGGACACCATTTCTGCTACAAATTTCGCCAGGTGCATTGATATAATTAGCTGCATTGATTCTAGTTGCATGTAGTGGTCCCATATGCAGTACTGAAAAAAATATATTTATAAGAAATCCAAAATAATTTAACAACTTCAAAAACTCATATCAACCAATCAAATTATTTATTATTTTTCATTATTTAATGATTGTTTTATCATTAATATACATCGTAGTTATATACATTTACGCCAAAGAGTTTTTCAGGTCAACCGTTACCCAACCCGCCTTACCAGCTGACTGAAATACCTATAATGTGAACTTGTGGTTCTTGTCACGACTGCATATTTTTGAAGCAAGAACACGATAATATTTGTTGAATACTTTTTCATATAGACAGCTGAAGAGGTAGGTCCCAGCAGAGCCCAGTTGGACCCGCAAGACTCACCTTAAACAGGGACGTCTGCGCAGAGACCAACTGGATCCGCAGGACCAACCATGCTCAGAGAAGTGACGTCCTTACGCGCAGTATGCAAGCTGGTCCCGCAGGAAATGCCTCCCATGGTGAAGGACTCCGCCTGTTCCCGCAGCCTCGGATACAAGCCATGAGGGAAGGCCACCCGCGCAGCATGGCTACACGCACTAGGCACTTAACTCTCCCCAGTGTCACCTGAAGGAATGAGCAAAGGCGGGAGGGGGAAAACTCCCGCCTAAATGAGCCAGTCCGTATGATGGAGGATCTTTTGTGTGATACCTGACGAGGTACAGACAAAAGATCTGACCAAGAATGCGACAGCTCGCTGACAGCAGCATGGCAGACAGCACGCCACAGCACTGTGACCAATAGCCGCCGCCTACCCACCAACTCCTGCCATACCACGTGCCTAGCCTGTTGTTGGCAGAAGAGGAAGAGTGCACGACACGCCTGCTCTGTGTCAGCCGCTACCTATCCACCACTCACAGGCAGGGCACGTGCATAGGTTACAGTTGGTAGAGTGTTGGGCCGGCTAAACCCCTTGGAAACCTACCTTCGGCTATAAATACCCCAAATGGTATGACCATCATATCTTATCACATTATCATCATATATACTTGATATCTGCTCTAGCAATCTCTTAATATACTTTTATATTTAAAGAGCAATCTAGTCTGATTCTCACGCCGGAGGGTGGTCACAAGGAGGAACCCCCCCTTCTCAGTGACGAGCTCACGGTGTCTGTTTTGCAGGTTATCAGAAGAACCATCTTCCAAGGGTCTAACCCCTCGTGGGAAACAGCTCTCCAACCCCCAGGTTACCAGTAATCTGCCCGGGGTCTGGTTAGTGTTTCTTCATTGGCGCCATCCGTGCATAAAGCTAGAACTTCATTTTTCTCCAGTTTTTTCAAACTTCTAGAAAGATGGTTAAAGAAACTCCGGTAACCACAACCCCAGCTACTGGAGGGAATACCGGCAACACAGTTTTTACAAACACTACCCCGGTTACCCAAGCCGGGGCAAGTGAAGTAAATTTTACGAACACTACCCCAGTTACCCAAGCTGGGGCAAGTGCAGTAAATAATCGCCCACTGGGATTCACCGATACCCAGTTTAAAAAACGAACAAGACTCCCCCGCCAAACTCTCGATGAAGTTAAGGCATGGGCGGAGGCACGACAAAAGGAATTCCAAGCTGAGTTGGACGAACGCTTGCGTTCCGTCCAACAGGCCGACGAATTCGAAGAATACTTGGACAATGACTCGGAGGAATCCGACTCCGACGCGAACCCTCGCCATAGGGCAAAAGGGAAGCGTAAGGAAACGGACTCCCAACCGAGAAGGCATTTTGGACAAGCCTTCAAACCAAAAAGCACAGGTGGAAGTTCACGAGACTTCTCCAAAACGTACAGACCGAACGTTGCAAATGCGGGAACGTCCAAATTTGCAAGGGACATTGCGGAAGCAATTGCCCCAAAAAGTGCCAAACAAATGCCCAGCATAGGCACTTATGATGGTATGTCCGACCCAGACGACCATTTGAACAGGTTCATAGCAGGGGCAACCGTCAGCAACTGGACGGAACCCACGTGGTGTTACATGTTTCAAATGACGCTGGTGGGGGCTGCTAGGGTTTGGTTTGATCGTTTACCGGTTAACCACATTTACGACTGGGCAGACTTCCAGCAGAAGTTTAGCCAACACTTCAGCCAGCAGCGAAAGTATACCGAGGAGCAATGGACAATCCTCAAATGCATACGGGAAGAAGATGAATCTCTGCCAAACTTCATCACTCGCTTCAACTCAAAGAAGTTAAGTTTGGGCAATATCAGCGAGGATCTTGTTCGCGCAGCCTTCATCCAGGGCGCGCAGGACCCAGAGCTTATCCGCACCCTAACGGGTAAAGATGGAATGCCATCCACATGGGATGGCATCATGACAGCAGCTAAACGCTATGCGGAAACGGAGAAGCAACTGGGTAGAGACCTTCCGCAGAGCACAAACCTTTACACCCAGAGGACGAGAGAGGACAACGTCCTCACCGCCCGATTGAACAAAAAACGGAAGCAAGGCATTTGGCAGTCAAGGGTAAACTTTGACACCTCATCCGGCTTACAGCACCGATTGGGTGAAAGGGATAATGTAAAGCTGCACCGGAACTCCAGATGGACGCCACTTACCAAAAGCGTCACTGACATATTTGCTACTGAAGAGCTCCCATGGCCAAAGCCTCCAGTAATCCGACATCGTCACGATGCTGATCGGAGCAAGTACTGTGACTATCACAGAACAAAAGGCCACAACACTGAAGAATGCATAGACGTAAAAGACATGGTCGAAACATTCGTCAGAGATGGGACGCTCGCACACCTCGTGGCGAAATAAAAGCTAAGCAGGCAGGTGCGTGTGGAACCATGGCTGGGGTAAACATGAATAAAAAATCAGCTTCAATATGGAGACTACATGCTGCGTAAAGAACGAGATCCCGAAACAGGTGCGTGTCGGCTCGATGGCACTCCTGTCCCAACATGGAAGGGAGTTCAATTACACAGTTTGCATGTAATCAATTCCAATTTGTACAGAAAAGGCCAAGAGCCACTTCTAATGGAAATGATTCTCTTTCAAACGTCGAAGCTGATGATTTACATTTATACTTTTGTACACACTAATATGCCGGTTTTCACCGCATAATTACAAAAAACGTCATTACATGGGAAGGCGATCCTACCCGCACGAACCCAAAAAGCATGATAAACCTTCACGCAGGTCAGTTGAAGGGGAAAAAAGTTACCATATGAAAGTGCTGGTCTATCCGCATGAATCATTCGAGGGAACTGCACCAACCTATCAACAACCGCGCGTGGGACAGTTCAAAATTCTTAAGAGGAAAAGGTAAACCTATACGCAGGTCAGATATGGGTAAAGTTATGCCATCCTACTAAGTGCAAGTGACGGGTCTACCCGCACAATCACGAAAGAGGAAGCAAAACTTCACACCTATTATCAGCCACGTTCAAAGGTTAACTTATCCTCAACAGGCAAACCTTCACGCAGGTCAGTTGAAGGAGTTCAATTATTCCATTAAATGAAAGTGCCGGTCTATCCGCACGAATCATGAAAGGAAGATGAACACTAACCTATCAACAACCGCGCGTCGAACGGTTAAAACTATCCAACACTGGTGACGGCATTCACATTACGTGAAGTCGTTGCGTGGGAAGGCGGTCTTACCCGCACGAACCCAATAACGTGGCAAACCTTCACGCAGGTCAGTTGAAGGAGAAGAGTTCAATTATTCCATTAAATGAAAGTGCCGGTCTATCCGCACGAATCATGAAAGGAAGATGAACACTAACCTATCGACAACCGCGCGTCGAACGGTTCAAAACAAAATTCTTAAAAAAGTAAGAAAAACCTACACGCAGGTTAGATAAAAGTTAAAGTTTAGCCATCCTACCAAGTGCAAGTGACGGTTCTACCCGCACAATCACGAAGGAGGAAGCGAAACTTTAACCCACTATCAACCACGTTCAAAGGTTCTTATTCCAAACACTTGGAAAATTGCTATTTTAAACTAAGTATGCAAGTCATAAGTTTATAAAGCAAAGAATCCAATGAAAGGAATAACAATCGTATATTTCAATGATATATTACAACAGTGGCCGGGTAACTACCCGCCTAAAAGAAATCTATACAAAGCTAAGTCTATCCTAGCAGTGGGAAGGGATCTTCAGGATCAGGCTTCAGGGCCACCTCCGCTTGGACCAGCACCGTCAGAGAGCGGCTGCCCAAGGAAAGCCTTAAGGATGTTTAGCCCATCATCAGCAGCAGCAGCTTCATTCACCTTCTCCACCACTGGATGCGGGAAGGCAGCGTACTGGTTCACAGCTTGGTCATAAGCAGCTTCAGTATTAACATTGAATAAAGGGAAGTTGGAGGGCGGAAAGCCTCTCTCAGCAAACCCAAGACCAAGCAGGAAGCCAGTCTTCTCCCCATCCTCATGAGAAGCGTTGAGGGCTGCGCTCATCGCATCGTCATAAGAGGTCTCTGAAAGGACCCGACGCACAACCTACAAAAGAATACAAGTTAGAACATTTTCTAATTACGAGCGGAAAGCGTAAAGAAAAAGATAAAGATACCTGAGGCAACGCTTCTCGAAGCAGCCATTGGAGGGTAGCTTGACTTTCTTTGTAAGCACGTTCGGCTCCGCTCTTATCAAGGTTGGCAAGTTGAATTTCCTTGGCGGCAGCCTCTTCGACGCTTTTGAGTTTCCTTTCAGTGCGGTCAAGCACCCCCCTCTGGTCAAGGATCTCCTGCAGCTTCTTGGCATCTTCCATTGCCAAGGCGTCATGAGCATGCTGAAGAGCCTTTAATTTGCATTTAAGCTGCTCATTCTCTTCGCGAAGCGGCTCAGCAACAGCTTCAGCCTTGGCAGCCCTCTCAGTTGAGTTTCGCGCAGTCTCCTTGGCCAGCCGAAGCTGTTCATTCACAGCTTGGGCAGCCTTGGAGCGGGCCTCGAGTCGCGCCTGGACTTCAACCTCGAGGGCCTTGAATGCCTTCTCCTTCTCGGCTGCGGCAGCGGCCAACTGCCGGTTCTCCTCCCGAAGAGCCCGCGCTTCAGATACATCTTTGGCGCGAGCTGCTTTTAACTTGTCGTTTTCACGACAAAGCAGCTCGACGCGGGGCTGCGTCCGGGCCTGGAGAACCCGAAGCTCATTGGTTAGCCTACCCTCTTGGTAGCTAGCCATGGCTTCCCCCAACGCACCATGAGGAGCAGCGTGGCGAGCCCAATCCACGCACTCCACAGGGGTGCGAAGGGTTGTTCCTCGGCGTATGTTCCATCTTGGAACATACACTTCATTGGAATCCGACACTGCAAAAGAAACAAAGGCAGTTAGGAAAAGATGACAAAAATATACAAAGGAAAAAGAACCCTACGTACCTGTAGGGTCAATAACAGGCCGATAGCCGCCAAACCCATCACCTGAACCTAAAGGAAATCCATCCAACAGGTCAGGCAGATGGGAAGGTGGCATAGATCGGCGGGAAGCCCGGCGCGTACCTGATGGTCCGGCCGTCGGTGCCGGTGGCGCAGGTATAGTGGCAGCCGCTGTGGTAGCCATTGTTGGCGTCGCCTCCTCAGCAACAGTAACCGCCGGCTCCGTGAAAGATGCTGTAAAAATTGCACTCACGGCCGGCGGAGACACCTTCTCAGCTGGAACAGCCTCAGGAAGGCTGGAACCAACGGAAGCAGGCGCAGACGCCTGGGTCGACGCCTCGGGAAGGCTGACCGAGCCTTCCCTCATTGGCGGGGGAATACTTGCTCCAACTACACCCGGGAATGCGTCAACATCCACACCTGCACAAGCAAAAGTGTTAGAAAAATTTATTTGAAACAACAAATCTAGACAAGAATTATGGGGGTACTTACGGGGTTTCTTGAGCTTGAACATACGGACGAGCGGAGGCGAACCCGATGGAGCCGGCCTCTTGACACCGGTAACCGTCGTCGTCGCTGCCTCCCCGGAGGTAACAGCTACAGCCTCCGGAGCGGTGGTCTCCTCACCACCGGGCTTCCCCGCCACCTCTGCACTATCTGACTCCGAGTCAGATAGGACTACCGGGTCGGCCGTAGAGGCCACCTTCTCCTTGCCTTTCCCGACGGCAGCCTTTTTCTTCCGCACCAGTGGAGGACCTTCTGCGGATTCCTCAGAAGAAGAAATGTCAACTCCAGCAGCAGGCACAGCATTGAGAGGTTCAGGGTAGAAGATAGGCTTACCTGGCCGTCGGTGGCTCAGGATCTCTTGGCCTGGCGGGTAAACCTCCACGAACCGACCCGCGGTCTGCTCTAAGATGGGCAACTCGTTCTCGTCCAGAGCACGAGTACCCATCCGCGCGGGACCATCTTCCTCCCGCGGGTTCAGGAGCGACTGAAGATCGTTCCCCTCTGAAATCAACAAGAAAGTTAGAAAAAATCGAAGTCAGCAAAACGAAACAAGACGTACCATAAGGGACAGAGTTCGAACCATATTCAAGGACGATCGGAACCTTATCCGCATTCGCCGCCTTCCACACCCGGCTCATCCCCAGCATCACCATCGCCGACTCCGGAAAACGGAAAACCGGGGACTGGACCCGGGATATCTTCGAGAACCATTCCGCCTCCTCGTAGTTGAGGGCGGGAAGGTTCGGAAGCGCCTGGCCATTCTTGAACTTCATGGCGATGGGGATGGCGCGAGCGGATATGAAGAAGAACTCTCTTCTCCATGAGCGAAGACTCCGCTCGGTGGTACAAATCTTTAAACCCTTGATACGGGTTGTAAGAGTGTACCACCCCTGGATGCACCTCCAAGTGTAGAAGGTCATCAGACGGTCAACGAGGGGCTCAAGGCCCAGTATCCGGCACACCCACTCAAAGTGCCGGACCTTGGCAATGGCCATGGGGTGCACCTCTGTCAGGTGCACACCGTGCCTCTCCAGGACACGGTACACAAACTTTGTCAACGGAAACCTAAGGTTTCCGTAGACAAAGAATGCAGCATAAACCCCGATCTTGCCACTAGGGGCATCGTACACAGTATGGTGGGGTTCAGGAAACTCAGGCTCGAGAGACTCGAGCATGAACTTCCTGACGATGTACTGGTACAGATCGACAGGAAGAGAGCACTGGCATTCGCCAGCAGTCTTCTGGTCATCAGCATCATGAGAAGACATGGTGGAAGAAAGATGAAAAGAGATTTCAGGGTAATGCTTTACTGAACAGAAAAATTCGCCGGAAATTACTTGAGAAGAAGAGATGAAAGTGAAAAGTGTGAATTGCAAATAACCCTCTCCCCCTTTATATAGTAATCGCAATTAATGCGATGAATTTAATACGGAAGAGAGAGAAATCAAAGGTGCAATGAAACTATGACGCGTGGCAAAAGCAAGCTGGCAACATCTCACAAGGACGTATGCCAGAGATTTCGCGGCTACGCGCCCGAAATCCCGTGCCCACGCGCCTGAAAAAGCAACTGGAATGACCATGTTCTGTCACGTCACCATAACTTCCTGCACGTCCTGACACAGTCAGAAGAAACCGTCGCACGACGTTTCAGAAGGTTTGGACTGTTCCTATCTTTCCACCAACCTTTCGAATTTCAAAATTCAAAATTTAAAAAGCGGGAAAATACCCCCTTACCTTGGCGAACAAGTAACCATAAGACGGATGCGGGTACAGTGTTAAGGCAAAACCCTTCACATACCTAGCACCCGCAGGGAATTGAAGCCAAGAAAACCTTGGCGAACAAGTAACCATAAGACGGATGCGGGTACAGTGTAAAGGCAAAATCCTTCACATACCTAGCACCCGCAGGGAATTGAAGCCAAGAAAACCTTGGCGAACAAGTAACCATAAGACGGATGCGGGTACAGTGTTAAGGAAAAACCCTTCACATACCTAGCACCCGCAGGGAATTGAAGCCAAGTACCTCGGCAACCAAGTAACTATAAGACAGGTGCGGGTACAGTGTAAAGGCAAAACCCTTCACATACCTAGCACCCGCAGGGAATTGACGCCAGGAATACCTTAGAAGTAAAGTAACCGTAAGACGAGCGCAGGTACAGTGTTAAGGCAAAACCCTTCACATACCTAGCGCTCCGCTGGGAATTGAAACCAAGAAGGATCTTCTGGGCAATGCTTGCGGAAAAGGAAATAACATCCCCGCATAGCGGGAACGTCGAGAACTACGTTGTTTGAAGCTCCAGGATGGAATTGGTGGTTTTAACATAATTGATCACTATGTTCAAAACTACCAAAACCTCATGGAGAATCCACACAACTGGGACTCAATGCTCCTGACTTGCGAGGAGGTTACAGACCTACCCGCATCATACCCAAAGACCAAGCAGGAAACTCGGGCATTTCTGCAAGTGACAAGGACTTCCCATGGAAAACCTTACAAAACCCTTTTCAAAACCCTTTTAAGTCCAAAAGTTCACCTCACTTTATTAAACACGCATGAGAAGAACATTGGACTGGGGGGACTTGAAGAGGTAGGTCCCAGCAGAGCCCAGTTGGACCCGCAAGACTCACCTTAAACAGGGACGTCTGCGCAGAGACCAACTGGATCCGCAGGACCAACCATGCTCAGAGAAGTGACGTCCTTACGCGCAGTATGCAAGCTGGTCCCGCAGGAAATGCCTCCCATGGTGAAGGACTCCGCCTGTTCCCGCAGCCTCGGATACAAGCCATGAGGGAAGGCCACCCGCGCAGCATGGCTACACGCACTAGGCACTTAACTCTCCCCAGTGTCACCTGAAGGAATGAGCAAAGGCGGGAGGGGGAAAACTCCCGCCTAAATGAGCCAGTCCGTATGATGGAGGATCTTTTGTGTGATACCTGACGAGGTACAGACAAAAGATCTGACCAAGAATGCGACAGCTCGCTGACAGCAGCATGGCAGACAGCACGCCACAGCACTGTGACCAATAGCCGCCGCCTACCCACCAACTCCTGCCATACCACGTGCCTAGCCTGTTGTTGGCAGAAGAGGAAGAGTGCACGACACGCCTGCTCTGTGTCAGCCGCTACCTATCCACCACTCACAGGCAGGGCACGTGCATAGGTTACAGTTGGTAGCGTGTTGGGCCGGCTAAACCCCTTGGAAACCTACCTTCGGCTATAAATACCCCAAATGGTATGACCATCATATCTTATCACATTATCATCATATATACTTGATATCTGCTCTAGCAATCTCTTAATATACTTTTATATTTAAAGAGCAATCTAGTCTGATTCTCACGCCGGAGGGTGGTCACAAGGAGGAACCCCCCCTTCTCAGTGACGAGCTCACGGTGTCTGTTTTGCAGGTTATCAGAAGAACCATCTTCCAAGGGTCTAACCCCTCGTGGGAAACAGCTCTCCAACCCCCAGGTTACCAGTAATCTGCCCGGGGTCTGGTTAGTGTTTCTTCAACAGCAATCCACAATGACACGCACGGTCTCTCTATCCTGCAATATCATGAAACACTGATAATAACAATATACCTCAATATCATGAAACAACTACACATAGCCAGAGATGATAGATACCTGCTTCCCTTTCAAATCCAAGCTCCCAGTTTCTCAGAGGCATCGATATAATCCTCCGCGTTCATAATTATACAAAAATTCGCCCGTCTTGCAGGTGTATTCATTCTTTGTCCAGCAGCAAGTTGAAGCATTTTTTGAGTTTCTAAGCTTTCTTTATCCATCTTTTTGGTGCCATTTACAATATTATTATTATTTGTAGTAAATGACATCATCTCTCCCGATAACCACCATCGACCTTTTTTCTCAGGGTCAAGAAGCATGCTCCATTTCAATCCGCGGACTAAAATACTTTCTACCTTCAACTGTGAGAAAAATTAACACGTTAGAATATACGACAATGTATAAGAAAATAACGTACTAGAATGACCTTCTGAAGCCACTTCTTGATGCGAGTATGTTGTGAGGTATCCTCGTTAGCCTTCTTTTTATTGTTCTTGATGTCATATATGGTTTCGAGCATGAACTCCATCTGCCACCCATGAAGCAAACAAAGTTACAAGACAACTAGACAAGCAGATATTATTAAAAAAAAATAACAATATATTAATGAAATACTCAAATACATACTCTTTATACTTATAGTGTTTTGCTGGCTATCTCCAGATGCAGCTTTCAGTTCCGTAACCTTGTTCTGGATGCTAACAATAAAGTTTTTCATGGCGGCTGGATCGTCACTCCTCAATCTCATCCCAGAACCTAATGACGAGTACTTGTAAATCGACAAACAAAAAGCATCGAGAAACAAATAAAACAATGAAGCATTGAGAATCTTACAGTTAAGAACTGTCAAGATAGTGGAAACATCAACCTCGGTCAATCGTGAGCTCAGCATCATCATGAAATCATATATTAAATCGCTGAAATGGTATTATTATAACAGAGTTCCATTAACAAAATATTATAAAAACTACAAAGTACATCTATAAATAAGAGAATAATAACCTTGAGCAAACTCCAAACATGTATAAATAAGAGAGAAGAAGAGTCAAATTCCACAAGGAAAGATTGTCTTCCTTCTGATACTCGTCCTAAGGAAAATTATTAAAATCAAATTCCTTACACTTAAAAATCTAGTTTTACTTTTTATTTCAAACAACGAAATCGTTTAACGAACCTCAAAACACTTTGCAAGTGAAGCAAGCAGCTTTGCGCCAAAGTCAATCCCGACCAAGCAAGTCAAACCAGAAACTAAAGCTGCAAAAACAGCAGCATACCTACAAGGGTACAGATGTAATCTAGTCAAACGGAACGATGAAAAGGTTAAAGAAATAATATTTATATGGTATAATAGACGGGCTTAACTGTTCGTTGCCACGAGGTCCGCCCGAACATGATGTCAAAATTTCCTCACTTATAATTTGAGCACCGTCACTACGGCTGATAGACTGCATGCAATAAAAAGTTCAAGAAAAATGAGATTAGTAAATTAGTAAATAAATGTTACTTATAAACTAAATGACATGGAGAAAACTTACCTGGAAAATTGAGGACATTTGCTCAGTAATTCCTTCTACATTGGACTCATCAAGCCTATTTAAAAGGCCTGTAACCAATCAAAATTTATAAACAAAATTATCACTTTTTCGAATGCATCAAGACTACAATGTGAGACCAAAACTTGCATACTGCGCACACGTTTTCGAATTTGAAAATACTCTTCCGGTTCGTTTCTTGACACTGATCTTAGTCCTAGTTTTGCATATGCTTGAGCACGCTTATTTCCATGTACGGTTTCAAGCTCTTCAACCAAATTTTCACATTCTTCTTCCACTTTTGCATTTTCTTCGGTCTCCAAATAGCCAAATACAGATGGAATTCCTTCAAGTAACGTGTTTATTTCATCGCCGTCTCGCCCTACCTTCCTTCCTTTCACTTTGAATTTTTTGCAAGCTTTCTTTCCAAATCAAGATCCTCCTTTGCAGAAGTCTCGCCATTCTGGTTTTCCAATTCCAAATATTTTTCAAATTTTGTTTTCTTTTTTCTCATTGGTTCCAAAGACGTGCTAATTCGGTCATCATTTCTTGACGATACTGTCCGCTTATGTGACGTACTGCCATGAGTTTCAGTTTTTACATCTTTTACTTCCGCGACTTGAGTATTCTTCTGCATATTTACTGCCTTGTGACGATTATTCATTGTCTTTTTTGCTTTCTGAAATTGTTATAAATCAAGAAAAAAGCTCATACAAAGTCATATTTCACATTCTGGTCAAAACAGATCAATGTTGTAAAAGTCGGATTCCAAGGCCTTGGAATTGGCGATTCAAAGGTCCTCGGACATCAACCTTGCCGCCTTTTCCTAACTCAGCCACCATTACTCGCCAAGGTCCAACTCGGTCAAAGTCGGAGTACTCGGGATTACTCGGCCTTCAAGGACAACTCGGCCATAATTTTTTATTTTTATTTTTAATATTTTTTTTGTTTTTTTTATATTCCTTTTAGTAAAAACTAAAAAATAACAACAAAACATGATTTTTTTTAATTATGTTTTTTCATATGAATTATGCTTATTTTGACGTGAATTATGTTTATCTTAACACATATATATATATATATATATATATATATATATATATATATATAATATCCAATAATTAATTTATGTTATATTTATCATGTGGTACAAGCCGAGTACTCCAAGCACTCCCTACAAGGGGGTCGGCCGCCTAGGGACCGCCTAGCAAGTTTTACAACAATGAAACAGATTAGAAAAAAAACATGTACATACATGATGTTGGATCCAAGAATCAAACTTTTTCTTCCTTTTTGCTAATCGAACCTCTTTCCGCTTCTCTTTACGAGTTTTAACTACTGAATCTTTACCTGCAGCTGCAAACACAAATAATTTTATTCATAAATATCAACATATGCTAAGCAACAAAAAATTAAAAAATTAAAAAAATCTTACCCATTTATAACTTAGACAAATTCCACTGCAAATAATTTAAAAAGAAAAACAGATGTTAGCTAAACTGGTTGAGAACAAAATGCCAATATTTAAATATATAAAAATAAAAGTCTCAAGTAGCTGAAAACTTAAATGCCAGCTCTATACATAACATGCAGAAAACTTAATTAACCGACCCGTAACCAAATTAACCGATGAAACCAAATCTATATAACCAAACTGATTTTCCGCAAACCGACAATGGTGGGTTGATTATGGATAACAAGGTTTGCATACCCGTCAAAACCGAACCGGATGGATTGTATTATTATTTTTTATATGTAATATATACATAAAAATTGATTCCATGTTAACTCAAACTTTCATGCTTAAATTATGTCCAGTTATTTGTTTTGTCTCTAACTTTCAAAACCGAATAACCGACATAGTTAGGTTATAGTTATGGTTATAGTTATTCATTGACCGACATCTCGGTTATAGTTATGGTTTTGGAACAAAACCGACCCCACACACCCAAGAAGCATTTATACAATCGCTCGGTACCTTAAGTTTATGCAAGGAGAGTCTCTGGTTTATTCGGCTGTAACAATTAGGTTATTAAATTAAATTAATATATACACAACCAAAAATAAATTCCATACGTATCCTAACTAAAATATCAAAGTTTATTCTTTTTTGTCATCAAAAGTTTTTGTTTGTACTTTGGTTAAAGTTTGCATATTTGTATTTAACCACTAAAGATTTGTTTTATGTTTTTAGTCAAAGTTTGGTTTTTTATACTTTGAACGTTACAAATTTATTCTTTAAACGTTTGCCACAAGACTTTCAAAACTTAGAAAGTTTGTTCTTTAAACTTTTTGCTGGACTTAATTTCCGTCCTCGAGTCAATGAGGCGGGTTGGGTTGACTCATTGAGCCTATGATGAGTTGGTGTCTTGTTTATCAAGTTGAGCACGTGACTTGGTTTACATGGATTAAATTACTTGGTGAACAAGTCGAGCCAATAACTTGGACAACAAGGAATTTATTTATTAATTATTGTTTAAAGTGGTTTTTGCTAATTAGTATTTGAGTATGATAAAGAATTTGTATTCTAGTCTAATTAGATTTTCATGTTTAAACTAGTATATATACCACAGCTTGTGGATTATATCAATTAAGAGAGTTTAAGAATTGTAATTTTCGAGCTAATGAGAATTACAAAGATCGAGCTTATGATTTAAATTTTAGTTTTGTGTTTATCGATCCTGGTCACCAAACTTCACTTTTACTACCACATATTTGTCCTTTAAACTTTTACCAAAGTTTAGAGATATATGTTTAAGTTTTTTTTAGGGATATTGGATTTTAATACTTTCAACTTTCACCCATTGGTTGATACCACTCCCAACTTTGGATTTGTTATATACCACTCCCAACTTTCACCATATTTGTTTTTGTCACTTCCTCAAACTGAATTCCAGCTACCATAATCACCACAACTCCGACCACCCTTACCTACAACCGTCTCCACCATCCTACTACCGACACCACTTGAACCTATCATCATCAACACATTTGCCGCTAAACTCTCACCCCCTATCATCGTCGCACTCATCATCCTCAGATCCACCTTTGTTACCAACCACCATCTAAACTACCATATATGTTAACCACACCATCGCCACCGTTATCTCCGTTAACCACCACTATCGCCAGCTTCATCTCCGTTAACCACAACTAAGCCTTAGATCTCACCAGAGATTAATAGATCTGAATGAAATTAGCTCAAGAATTACTTCCTTCGTTCATTCTTCTTCTCCGCTTAGTGTCGCCTTGCTCATCCATTTTCGCTTGATTCTTTGCTATCATCTTCAACAAACTCCGGCATTATTGTCTCTTTAACGACTTGCTATTTGAATATGGATCTAGAATATAAATCGAATATGTTGACATGTATTGCGTGTTTGAAGCAACTGAATGGTGGATCACTTCACAACTGGAAGAAGATAATACATGGTCCACATCTGAGGTTAAAGAACAAGTTGGGTGGTTATGAGGAATTTGGGTTTGCAGGTTGGGGAAGAAGATGAAGTTGAAGTGGTGGACCCATAAGTTTTATAAATTATCATATTATGCCAGCCCCGTTTAAAAAAAAGCCACGCCAGCATCATTACTAACGACGTTAGTGGTCTGTTGGTGAGGGAGTGATAAAAACAAATAGGATAAAAGTTGAGAGTGGTGTGTAACAAATTAAAAGTTGGGAGTGATATCGACCAAAGAGTGAAAGTTTGGAGCATTAAAAACCAATATCCCTTTTTTTTATATATAAAGTTTACACAAATAGACGTTTCTTTATTATTAATAAACATAAAGTTTTGCATATAAATGTTATTGTCAATTGACGTTCTTCTAAAGGAGGAAATATTATTTTTTTTATATAAAAGATAATTGTAAATAATTAATCAGAAAAACATGACGGATATGTAGTAACTGGAAGGGTGACAACACCGGTAGTCGAGTCTCTTATCTAAGGAAAGTAATTCGTATAAATCTCAATCAACCGCGAGATCTGTTTACTTACTTGAGAGCTGGATGAGAGTGTTCGAACCTGTTAAACCAACACATGCTACATTAAACATCATATGAACTAAAAGGTTTTAAGTAATCATTTTGAATAAATAATGTTTCTTCTAAAGAAGGAAGCATAAAAATTTTATACACACGTTTTCTTCTAGAGGAAGAAACGTATAATTTAGATGATTTCTTCTATAGGAAGAAACGTCAACATTAAAAAGTAGGATTTTATCGACTAAAGGTCTAAAGTAACATTTTGACAATAAAATATTCAATCAAGGTTTAAAGCTATTTAACCAGACTAAATGTATAAAACTAGATCATTTGATCTAGGTAATTTATTAAACTACTTTAAACTTGAGTAATTGTTATATTATAAATTATCTAATAGAAGTAAAAGTGAGGGCTGGCGCCGCACCAGCCATTTTGTTTTGTTTTTCCTTTTTTAGTTTTTTCCTTTTGTTTTGTTTTGTTTTTTCTTTTAGTTTTGTTTTGGCATCATAACAAAAAGATAACGTTAATCGACAGAACTCTTTTGTTTTAGGTTCGTTAACATAATGAATGTGACGGAACCAACCAAAACGTAACGCTAACCGACCGAACTCTTTTGTTTTAGTTTCGGTATCGTAATGAATGTGATGAAACCGACCAAATTTGTGTAGACTAACCGCCTCAACGCTCGAGTTTGACCAACGTCACCCCATTGGCCAGCCTCAATTTTTATATATATTTTTTTTACTTCTGGTACCGTAACCAACGTAACCGAACGAATTTTTTGTTTTGCTTATGGTTTTTTTTATAGTTTTTTCTTTTTGTTTTGTTTTCTTTTTTTGTTTTTTCTTTTTGTTTTGTTTTGGTATCATAACAAAAAAGATAACGCTAATCGACAAAACTCTTTTGTTTTAGGTTCGGTAACATAATGAATGTGACGGAACCAACCAAAACGTAACGCTAACCGATCAAACTCTTTTGTTTTAGTTTCGGTACCGTAATGAATGTGATGAAACCGACCGAATTTGCGTAGACTAACCGCCTCAACGTCTGACAAACGTTACCCTATTGGCCAACCTCAATTTATATATATTTTTTTGTTTTACTTCTGGTACCGTAACCAACATAACCGAACGAATTTTTTGTTTTACTTACAGTTTTTTTTTAGTTTTTTCTTTTTGTTTTGTTTTCTTTTTTTGTTTTTTCTTTTTGTTTTGTTTTGGTATCATAACAAAAAATATAACGCCAATCGACATAACTCTTTTGTTTTAGGTTCGGTAACATAATGAATGTGACCGAACCAACCAAAACGTAACGCTAACCGACCGAACTCTTTTGTTTTAGTTTCGGTACCGTAATGAATGTGATGAAACCGCCGATTGCGTAGACTAACCGCCTCAACGCCTGAGTTTGACCAACGTCACCCCATTGGCCAACCTCAATTTATATATATTTTTTGTTTTACTTTTGGTACCATAACCAATGTAACCGAACGGATTTTTTGTTTTACTTACAGTACTGTTATGAAGATCATGGAAATCTAAATCTTCACGTAGACTCACCCGCATCAAGGCCCGAGACCGATGTTGCTCGGGTTTTACGAACATTTGATTTTACCAACTGACGTCACCTTATTGGCCCGCATCAATAGTTATATTGTTTGTGTTTGTTTTTGTTTTTGTTCCGTCACCGTAACAAATGTAACCAAAAGCGTAATGAACATGCTGGAAACACATCAAATTTGCACAGACTTACCGCCTCAACTCATGAGACCGACACCGCTTGGGTTTTACCAACGTCCGAGTTTTACCGACCGACATCACCCTATTAGTCCTCTTTAATTTTTAATTTTTTTTGTTTTTGTTTTTGTTTTTCGTTTATATTCTGGTAGTGTAACGTCTCAACACCCGGAAGTTGCGCAAAGCACGAGTAAATTAATAGTTACAAGTAAATGATAACAATAGTTGTCGATAAAAATAAAGATACAACAGGGATTAAGATAAAAAAAATAAAATAATAAAAGGATGTATGTATGCTCACCTGCATATATATAGGTTAATAATAATAAAGCACCTGCACTAGCACTTATACTAGCACCTGAACCTGCACCAATGGATCCATGCAAGACCACTTTTCATGAGTATATGGATAGCGAGTATGCTAGAATCTTTCCGTCCGGGGAGGTTAGCTACTGCTTGATCATGGCTTGTATTTATTCTTTTATGAAATAATAATACTGAAAGGATGTATGCATGTATGTTATGTATAGGCTGAGCTTGCTCTTGCATCAATGGATCTAAGGGACATCTCTTATCAAGAGTTTATGTGGAACACCGAGGTTGCTAGATTCAAGACTGACGATGCCCGACTATTCCATGAGGTAGCTGCTGCTAATTTCTCTTTTCTAAGTCATTTTCTTACCACTTGATTTGATTTAACGATATATGGAATAATAATAGGGATATAAAGCGAAAATGGAACAACGGGCAAGGAGACAACAGGAGCTGTTCTTCCCACATGCAAAGCGAACTAATTAGTAATTAGTTTGTTGGTTGGTTTCCTTGACTTGTTTCTATCTTTATTAGTATTTGAATGTTTTAATCAGATGATTTAGCTTATGAGAATGGTCATATAATAATAATATTCATATTCATGTATACGCTTCTGTAAGTTCTGTTTGTGATGTTTTAATCCAAAACCATTTCTTTTATACAGTCCAACCAGTGGCAAAGCTTGGACGAAAACGTTTGACAACACGCTTGATTGTTTTCAATCTCTCACAAAACTAAAGATGCCAATTTTTTTTGACAAGTTAGATGTTTTTGTTCAGCTTTCAACAGGAAAAAATTGAAACAAGACTTTAAGTACGGAGTACTAACTTTGCCATCAGGTTTAATATGAGTTTCTGTTGTTGACTTTGATGTTGACTTTCAACATTTACTAAATTACAACTGCAATTAAATGCCTTACAATAATAATGAAACAAAAGCTCTAATTCTCTTCATCATTATGATTTATGTCTTAACAACAATATCTATCAAACACTCTTCTTTGGAACACTAGAGTAAAAACTCAACCAAAACTTTATTATTATATATTTGTCTTGTTTGTTAAAGATTATGGAAATCACTTGAATATATTTGTAAAACATAATGGAAGCATTATAGATGTGTTAATATTTTGGAACTAAACAATTCCCGTTATACCCTTTTAAGCTCTCTTTAAGCTTCATGATGGATTTTAATAAACGGTTGGGATTGGTTCCCCAACATTCCCAAAATAACCATCTAAACAATAGCACCTATTTATGCCCGTGTGTTGCGACAAAGCGCGTTAAATGAGATATATTTTAAAACTAACGTGCATTGTGGAAGGGACGTGACATGAACTCGGTCGGTATATGTTTGATTCGTTATGATAATATTTTGTAGTCAAAGTTTAAAAGTTTATTGCAAAAGTGTGATACAAATTTTGTGGCCCAAATTGAAAGTCTAAAACTTTTGTGGCAAAAGTTTGTTGGCCAAAAGTATTGTGACGGAAGTTAAAAGAACAAAAATTATATTACTAAAGTTTGATGAGCCAAAAGATAAATGTTTATAATTTAAATGACAAAACTCTAGGGACAAAAAAGTAGATGCTTTAAACTTAGATAGCACCTAAAGAGTAAAGTGCCAAACTTGCTCATGAGCTTTGGTCAATTATGCAACTTTCGTCCAAAAAGTTTAGTTTTTTTCGTGCAACTCGACCATCAAGGTTTTCCACTTCTTTCTTGCCAATTACATCGAAATTGCTAACTCCTTTAGATTTACTGTTAAACGAAGCAAACGAATAAATAACAAAACTTATAAATTGATTTTAGTTATATACATTTACGTATGTGTACTTGTGTATCATATACACACTTTTTATGAAAGACATGCTTGAAGCTTGCAGGACTACTAAAACAACTTTCACAACAATTTGTTCAAGATAAGAAGGGATGTGACAATGTGGTCATGATAGATCATATATCAATCTTATGAGTAGTTGATGATCTTAACAAGAATGAACTAGATGAAACATTTTGTGACGAATGTTTATTTGTTGTTACTATAGCCTCTTAGTATGTTGATTTTGTAAAGTATTTAGCTCCATGTAGGATTCTTGAAATGTTCACATTTAAGTCGAAGAGATGAGCTCATGTGGTTATCTTCACATTCTCGTGGTTGTGGATTATGTTTCTACTCGGATACAAGCATGCAAGAACCAACGATCATAAAGTAGTTTTACACAACATGTCATTGTGTCTTATTATGTCGTGTCCAACATATTATGACAACCCAACGTTTATGCTTCTAAACTTCACACAAGCGCCAGCCGCCGTCACTAACTTTATCATTATTATTATTATTTTTACTTAAATTCAATTCCTAAATTATTGTGTGCGAGTGTATAGTATTTTAAAGTTTGTTAACACCAATACATACTACGCATAGCCTAAATAGTTAAATTCACACATTAGTTGGTTACAGTTTTCTAACAATCAAATACAATTTTCATTTCACCCCTCTCTCAAACCTTCTAGAAGCTTTCATAACCACCCTCCAATGGCGGGAGTGAGTACCCATTTCAAATAAAAAAATTCACCTATTTTCTCCAGCCGACGAAGATGAAACTCGTTACTTGATCAGGTATTGTACGGATGCTCGAGTCTTGGTACGGTTGATGATGGATTTGGGGATTTATGCTGGTTAGGTTAATTGTCGCTACGGGTTGGTGTTACTTGTTGATTTGGTTCGGTATCTTGCTATGTGTGAATTGAGCAGAGTCTGATTTCGTATGGTTCATGAAATAACTGTTAAATATTACTTTGTTTGGTATAGTATGAGTTCGTATGGGTTGTTCGGTAAATGTTAGATGTTAATTCTTGTAAGGGTTAGTCTAAAACTCTCTTTGTTATGTTGATTTGGTGTCTTGTTACGATTCCTGCAAATATTACAATTTTTGAAAGATTGAATAAATGATCTTACATTCCATGTTGATTATTGTATTTCGAATCTTACCTGCTTGTTTTTGAGAGAAATTGGACATATATTTAGCAAGTGAAGGAATAAATCTAACTAGGAGTTGATTGTTTGCATTAATTTCATTCTAGATTTTAGTGTTTGGTAGTTACATTTTGTTAATTTGGGGAGACGTTTTGGAGGGTGGAGGGCTTGGGGGAAGGCTGATGAGGAGATGGAGGGCATGGTGCGGGAATAATCGTGATGGTGCTTCAGGATGGATTTCTCAAGCACCACGTGGAATGCACATCCCGTTTTCCTTCATAAATTTTCAGTATGTTCGGATGGCCTTTTGTGAAGGATCATCGGGATGGAAGGGAAGCGAAAAAAGCGGCTCCCCGTTCAATACAAATGCAAAAAATACTCAGGGATGGTGTTTTCCACACTGTGTGCCTTAGGCTTCCTGACTCATTACTATACCATTTAATTACCAACTCATTTCCTAAAAAATAATGCATTTTAGTATGTTTTTCAAGAACTTAGTTTTACACTCTCACCTCCAAATCATAATCTCTAAAACCTCATTATAAAAAGTAAAAATAAATCAAGACCGTTTTATTTAAACATCCTAATCTTCTATTCATACTCCAAGTTGCTGACGATGAAGGTGGAGGCATTGAGTATGAAATGACCGTGGATGACGAGTCACTAAGGTCGCTTATCACAAGCTCTGAAGCTCAAGTTGAAATATGGATCGGACTCGTCGAGGATACGGACGGTCTACACCTCCACCATCTTATTGTTTCTTTGGATGTCTATCAGAGCAAGGCATCGAAAAAGGCCACTGTTACGCTTCTTATAGTCAAATTGAAATGTTTTATGTTAAAGATTTAACAATCTGCTGTTGGTATTCTCCGATCCTTGAAAAACTTTAAGAGTAATGATAATTACATGTAAATCGAATCCAACAAAGCGAAATTGCGTTTAGACTACACTTTAGAGCTGAAGAAGTGGATCTTCAAGATAGGGGTGCCAACAAGTTGAATGATGTTAAAATTATGGTTTTTGGTAAACAGCAGCTGATGAAGCTGATTATCAGAAAGTTTGTTAACCTCTATAGGGTAATTATCTTAGAGCGAGTGACTGAGACAATAAACCGCTCTTAGATGGCCAGATAGAGTACGTGTCTATGGTGGCATATGGGTCATCTTAGGTTGCGAGGAGGGTAACCTCGTTGTATGATTTGAGTCTCGTTTCTCGCACATGCCTTTCTCAATGACTATCAATGATGCGGTGAGATTAGATTCGGGGAGATTCGACTTGTTCACGAATATTAAGATATTGTTAGGTATGAAGTGATGGTAGATTAATACAATGTTCTAACGTGTGTCACCGATTCTCCATATACAGTGGAGGTCTGGATCCGATTGACCGAGGGACTTAACCATGCCAGCTTCATCGACTGATTGTGCCCGTCGACTTCGACATGGTGGTTGGAAATTGGTTTATCATGAAACTCTTGGTGAGCAATATGTACCTCTCTTATAAAAATCTGATTTTCACTTCAAAAGGAAACAAAAAAAGTTTTTCTGCTTAGCGACTAAGAACATTTTGATTTCACATCAGAATCACCAACCGACCATACTTGAAAATTAATTAAAATATTTCTTCTTATTCTCACCGTTTGCAATTTTTTAAATGTTAGAACACAAATATTATTTTATTTAAAACTCATGTTGATCAATTCTGATATGATAATAATAACGATGAAGAGTCGTGTTTACCTTTTAAATCTGAACACACAAAGAATAAAGACATGATTTTGATCTTGATGAGGATAATCAAGTTCTCCTTTAAGGTTCTAGGATGGAGATTATGTAAAATTGAGTCTCATGGTTTAGAGAGAGAAAGAGATGGAGCTGTGAAGATGGTGGCGGCTAGGGTTTGGTGATCATTCATATCATTCTCTCTGTTACGTTCACTCTATATATACACTCAAAGAAAACCCTATTTATGACAATAAGGGTAATTACGTCCATCAAATTATTACCGACCGTAGGATTTTTTGTTGATTCAACGATATATTTATAATTATATAATCATAACGATAATTTAATTGATTAATACAAATATTAATCTTACAACTCATCTTGTGTTTTCATCCACGAAAAATTGCACATAGTCTCGTCTCTCTCAAGGTGTAATATACAAAAGCAAGTCCTTATTTTGATTGGTTTAAACAACCTCGTCGGCAAAAACAGATTTCGTTCAAAACTTGTATCCGTTGACGAGTTTTTTATGAATAATATGAGAATGTGTAAAATAATTGTGCTATTTTGAGAATATCTCTGCTCAAATGGGCTATTTTAGGAATTTCTTCCTACCTTGTTCTCCTTTGTCTTGACTCTTATTTTGTTGTTTGTGATAATGACAAGACTTTTGAAAAGAGCAAACATGTGTTTATGGGAATTAAAGTAGCTTTTAAGTTGCTTCAAAATAAGGACTTGCTTTTGTATATTATACCTTGAGAGAGACGAGACTATGTGCAATTTTCCGTGGATGAAAACACTAGGTGAGTTGTAAGATAAATATTTATATTAATCAATTAAATTATCATCATGATTAAGCAAGTGAAGGATTAAATCCAAGTACTGGTTGCATTAATTTCAACACTTTCGCTGAGTTATAAGTGTCTGAAAACATTGGTTATAACTTACAAGTGTTGCTTCAAGGTTGATGAAATGTGGAAGTTAGTGGTTTCAGATCATTGAAAACATTATCTAGTGTTGCTTCAAGGTTGTATCCTCCCGTTCATGTCTCCTTTATCAAACAATAAGTTACAAACGGAAGGGTACAACCCTCATTAATCGAATTATGTTTTGGGCATATTAAAGTCATTGGTTAGGGTTGTTTAAAGATTCATGTGAAGTGTTTTCTTCATTATTTTAAGTTTTTAACATAATAATAATTGTCCTAAACAGTTAGGAAGTAACAAAGAGAAAAGCAAAGCATGCATAAACGACTTTAGAACCGTTAGCGTCACATATTCAACACATTACAGATTTACATCTATTGCATTGCAATAGCTAGCTAGCTTCATTAGATTAACAGTGTCATACAAATTTAATAACACAATATTGACAAGAAGACATTTTGTACAAAATACAATAACACAATAGATCAAATTGCAATACCATATAATAATGATTTTTTTAAATCAACAACTATAGCTTCACAATCTCAAATCCAAAGTAAGGATCAGTAGGAGGGATATGTGCATCTAAAAGATCTTTCATACTGTGCCCAATCCCAAAATTCGTTCTATACATATGCCCAGCAATGAGAAAAATAAATGCAATAGCTAAATGATGATGAGCCATATCAGTCAGCCATAAACTTTGGGTTTGTGGATGGAATCCCCCGAGAAGGGTTAAAATGGCAGTTCCTGCTCCTTGGGAGGTACAAAATAAATGACTACTTGAATCGGGATTTTGAGCATAAAGATTCCACTGACCTGTAAAAAGTGGGCCTAACCCTTGGGGATGTGGTAATACATTTAAGAAATTATTCCATCGAACGTTCTTCCCTCTGGATGCAGGAATAGCGACATGGACTAAATGCCCTGTCCAAGCCAAGGAACTTACGCCGAAGAGTCCTGATAAATGATGATTGAGACGAGATTCTGCATTTTTGAACCACGAAACGCTCGGTTTCCATTTCGGTTGTAGGTGTAACCAACCCGCTATTAAAGATATGGCAGAAATAAATAATAGAAAAAGAGCTCCAGTATAAAGATCTTCATTAGTTCGTAAACCGGTGGTATAGATCATGAAGTTGATACTTATAGTATTTTAGGAGGTACAATTAGTAATAACATGCAGATATTCAAAAGACTTGCCACAAAGACATAACACCAAAACAAGGCTTCATTATGTTCATGGTACGATAAGGCAAGGAAATGGTTGGGATTGTACCAAGGGATAAGATCGGTACTGAAAATACAGATACCAAATTTCTGAAAAGTGGGTATAACCGAATACCGTACAGAATATTTTGGTATGGTCCCAAACTCGGTACAAAATGTTCATCTCTATATGGTATCGATACAGTACATACCAATACCGAATTTCATGAAAAGTAGGTACCAAATCGGTTCCCTTGTTTTTTAATATTTCCGAGAGAGTTTCTTTGGGATACACAAATTCCCGTTCTACCCTTTTGAGTTCTCTTAAGCTTTTAATCTTAGCCCTAGGATGGACTTTAATATTGGTTGGGATTGGTTAACTTGAATTCTTATAACTTGGTCGATCTGAATTCGCACATAGGGAGGCTCATTGATTCCTCCTATCATCCTTCAACTCATAGCAAGTATCGAAATTTGTCGGTCTACTTGGATTGTAACATCCGTTCTTGTGTTTCTTTCAGTTTCTTAACATACACGTGAATGGATCATTGATGCGTTTTTAAAAGAGTTAAAAATACTGACACGATATGTTTGAATCGGTTTATTTTGGTCTACTTAGATTGCAACATCTCTGATCTCTTCTTGTTTCTCTTTCGGTTTAAAAACGTTACCTTTTAAAAATCCTTTTAATAAATTTGGGTCACTAAACATAGTCATCGCAAAATTAGTGATGGATGTTAAAATAAGCTAAAACCATCATCACAATACTCTATGGGGGTGTTTGGCCTAGTTTTTTTAACAAAGCTTATAGCTTTTTTAGCTTTTAATTTATAAAATAAGCTTAATTTGGTGTTTGGTTTAGCTTTTTTAGCTTATGTCTACAAGCTTACTAGCTTTTGAACCCGTGTATTACACGGGATTTGTCAAATAATAAAAATAAAAAGATCCATTATCTAAAAGAAATGAACAAAATTCCAGGTAAAAAGAAGATAAAATATATAGTATAAACAATAAGAAGTCTAAAATATCAAATTTACAAATTTGATATTATTATATACAACATTTGCAAAAAATTGTTTTGACCAATTACCCGTGGATAACTATGATAAATGAGATGAGAAATTAAAGAAATAAAAGAGAAATTATAACACATTTCTCAAAACTATTTTGTCTCATAACCCATGGATATGTACGATAAATAAGATGATAAATTAGAGAACTGAAAATGAAATTATAACCCAATTGCCAAAATTATTTTGGCCCATAACCAATGGATAGTTAGGATGAATGAGATGATAGATTAGAGAATTAGAAATGAAATTATAACCCATTTGTCAATATGGTTTTGCTTCATAACCCATGGATAGGTAGGATGAATGAGAAGAGAGATTAGGCCCAGAATGAATGTGGAATTGCCACATCATCCTTATTATTTTCTTTTATTAGTATAGTTAGATTAGATTAGATTAGATTAGATATAAGCTAATTTGAATAAGCTTATTTGAAGATGGTTTTTAGCTTAGTTGAAAAAGCTTATTTGTTTAAGGGGGTAAATTACTCATTTGTCTTCAAATGGTGATGTATTAATAATATTGAAGCAACTTATTACTAAAAGAAATTAAAGAATGATGGAATTAACAACTTATTAAGACGTATAATCAACTTGTAGAATATATGCTAATCCAAACACTTAAAAAGAGCTTATCAAATAATAGAAAATAAGCTATAAGCTACTTTAAAATATAAGCATAAGCTAAAAAATAAAAGCTAGGCCAAACACCCCCTATGTAGTGGTGTTTGCTTGTTTATTTCTTATAACATGGACATTCAAAAAGACAATAGCTTTGTTATGATAACAACCATTAACCCAAAAAAAATTAGCTGACATTTCGAATAGTATTAGCGTTTGTATAGCTTGTGACACAAAAAAAACATATTTTAAACATTTACTCGGTTGGTAGTTGAGGCGCATTCGGAGGTATCAGTTAGGTTCGTGGCGGTACCAGAACTAAACCCAAAATGATTTCGTTAATTAACACAAAAATACCCAAAAGTAACATATTTAAAAAGATATATATGGTTATAAAATTAAATTGAGCAATTAAAACTATTAACGTTTAAAAATAGTAGTCAAGTTATAAAACAATTGAAAATAAAAATTAAAAGTAAACAAAAAATAGCAAACTATAAAAATAGAGTAATTCTACTCAGAATCGAACCAACGACAAGCATGTGATAGTGAAGTGTGTTTACCACTAGATCATAATACATAAGTTCACATTATAGATCTTTCATTCATTGGATAACAGGTCAAGTGGGTGGAAACTGAGCGGACTAGATTGACTTGAGAAACTCTTTGACGTAAATGTTTATAGCCCTTTTCATTTAGTGCTTAATTTGAGTCATTTGACTACAATATATACATATATAATGACAAAAAAACTTTAAATAGTATAAAACATGGCGGAACACTAATTTAAACCTCGTCTGCACATAGTGTGAGAAGTTTATGCACATAGTGCGTGAAGTTTCTGATGAAGAAGGTAGAGTCGGAGGCTTGGAATATGATATGACGGTGGATGGTGATTTAATTAGGACACATACGTTGTGTCATCGATATCTTTAAACGAAAGAAATGAAGCTTTTCCTTTCTCTTTCTTTTCATTTCCTTTTCTTTTCTTCACTAATTTTCTTTCCTTTCAATTCCTTCCAAATTGGAAGGAAACACTTTCCATCCAATTTACTCTTTAAAATCCATGTTTTCCTTTCTTTTCCTCCCTTAAATGAAACTAGGCAACACACCATCTTTATTTTTCTTTTCTTTTCTTTCCAAAAAAGAACTAAGGAACACACATAATGGTGGATCAGACTGGTTGAGCAGAAGAGCATTCAACATCATTCAACGCCCGTATCACCTTCGTGTTGCTCTTAATGTCTATAAGAACACTGAGCATCGGATAATACCATCATTTTACTACTTTTGTTCAAGTCACAGGGTCTGATGTTCAGGATCGATGGACCTAATAATGTTCTCGAATGCTTAAAGACTTTTATGAGTAATGATAACTACACATTTGCTGGATTCGAAATTGAATTCAACAAAAAGAAGCTGGGTTTGGAGTATCCTGTGAAGCTTGTGAAGTTGAAGAACATGATGGACCTTTGTGAACAGGCTATCGTCGAGTTGAAGGATGTTGGACTTAGGGTTTATGGCTAGCATCAACTGATGATACACATTTGTTAACCCCAAAAAGGTGAAGGCTCTTAGCTCAGGTGTCGTCTGAGACAAAGATTCATTGTTAAATAAGCACGTATTGTACACGTCTGTGATGGCGTATGGTTTGTTCGAGGTTGTGATAAGGCTACGAGGAGGTTAACCTCGTCGTATGATTTGAGTCTCAATGACTATATATGATGTGGTGAGATTCGATTCAGAGATTCGACTATATAGAGATACTGTTAGTTATGAAGTGATGGTATTTTGATACGAGGTTTACACATGTGTCACCGATTCTCCATATATAATGGAGGTCTGGATCCAGTCGACCGAAAAGCTTAACCGTGCCCGGCTTCATCAACTGATTGTGGCCGTTGACTTCAACAGTTCAACATGGTGGTTGGAAAATGGTTTATCATGAAACTCTTGGTGAGCCATAGGTACCTCGCTTATAACTAAATGATTCACTTTAGAAGAAAAAAAAAACGATTTTCTCCTCACTTATTTTGAACATTATGATTTCACATCAGAATCACTGACCAACAACACTTGAAAATCAATTAAAATATTTTTTCTTATTCTCAGTGTTTGCGACTCTTCAAATGTTGAACACAATATTGCTTTATTTAAAACTCGTTTTAATCAATTTTGATATGATGATAATAACACGATGAAGAATCATGTTTACCTTTTAGATATGAACACACATAGAAGAAAGACATGATTTTGATATTCATGATGATGATCATGTTCTCCTTCAAGGTGTATTATTAGGATGGAGATTATGTGAAATCGAGTCTCACAGTTTTAGAGAGAGAAAGAGATGGAGTTGTGAAAATGTTGGTGATCACTCATATCATCTCTCTAATAATCTCTCTATATATATACACTTAAGGGAAACCCTATTTATGACAAACGTCCATCAAATTATTACCGGCCGTAGGATATTTTGTTGATTTAATAGTATATTTATAATTATATTATCATAATGATAGTTTAATTGATTAATATATATATTAATCTTACAACTCACTTGGTGTTTTCATCTACGGAAAATTGCACATTGTCTTCTCTCTCAAGGTATAATATACAAAAGTAAGTCCTTATTTTGATTGGTTCAAAGAACTCATCGTCTTGTCGATAAAGACAAATTTCATTCAAAACTTGTCTCCGCCGACACATTTTGTATGGATAATATGGGAATTCCTCCTTTGTCTTGACCCTTATTTTGTTGTCTCATGATAACGACAAGACTTAGAAAAGAGCAAACATGTGTTTATGGTAATTAATAGCTTTTCACTTGTTTCAAAATAAGGACTTGCTTTTGTATATTATACCTTGAGAGAGACAAGACTATGTGCAATTTTCCGTGGATGAGAGTTGTAAGATTATATTTATATTAATCAGTTAAATTATTATTATGATTATCTATCTATTCTAATAAATGACTACCCATTTTTGTCACTTGTCACTCTCATAGCTCTCTTCATCTATTTTTCAACATTTCAATATTGATCCTTATATTTTAAGTCATTTCAATATATGAATTGAAGTTTATTTTTATTAAATGCAAATCATATTCAATTAATTCATTAACTTTAATGATGAAAGATAAGAAAATAAAGAAATATCAAAATTAAATTTGAAGACCATTTGAAATAAAATTTTAAAATCATAGGTAATTAAAATTAAGGTAAACTATAACTTGTTTTTAAACTGTGATTTGAGCAGCATTGCATAAATTTTTATGTAAGATTGGTTTCAAATTTGGATTTAAAATTTTTTCATATGTATTTGAACATAGGAAAATGTGTATTTTTTTAATTTTCTCCAACCATCATATATAAATATTGCAAACATGAAGAATACATTTTATATATATCTTGATGTTTAGCATTAAATCATTGAAGTTGAATATTATAATTATAATCCATATGAATAACGATTTACTATATAAACTATCTATAATTTTTTATATGACTTTTTTGTGTAGTATAAAAGGTTAGCAACAAGCAGATCAATATTCCGTTTTTAATATTTTCTTTCATAACTCAGGAAAAAAATGCTCCAGAAACATATATTTTTATAACTTGATTAATACTTTTTGTATACATTCAAATATATTTAATTTAATATGTCTTATAAGAAAAATTACTTAATTATAAACATTCAAATTTATAAACAAAAAAAATCTGTTTCAATCCCTTTCCACTATTTTCGCTTTCCAAAAATAATTTAGATATGAAAACCTAGAATATCGTTTTCATCAGTTATTAAAATCATTTCAATATTATAATAACTTCGTAATTTTGTTTTTATACAAATACAATGAAATGAGATTATGTTAGTGTTACCTGTTGGGTAGTACATAATTAAAGTGTCTATTATAGTTTATATTCAAGATAATAAATCTACACACAAATTTTTATGTTTTTCCAAAATATTCCTGTTATTTGAACATGACTTTAAAGTTAGTATGTCTTTGTCATTTTCCATTCATATGAAATGAAACAAATCATTTTGTTATATTTAAATTTTGGGTTATATATGTTTCTTGATTATACAATTTTTAATTTTAAAATATAAAATTAATTAAAATTTGTCATATGCAAAATATTAATAACAACAAGTAATTAATCATGATCAATCAATTTCAGATTATAAAGATTCTAAGGATAATTATATCATCAAAGTTCAAGTAATTTGTTTTTTGGGATAATCAGTTTTTATTTTTTGGATAAACATGAGCAAATGATCTCAAATGACATCATACATATTAATAAATCAAAAAGTATGTTATTTTAAATTTATGAATATTTTTTTGTTAATTTCATGGATATATATTATAACTTTATCTAGGGTCGCAATATGTACTTGAATAACCTTATTTGTCATACAGTCAACTATACATGGCTATATCAAGAGTTATAAACATACATAGACTAAATATTTTGATTTTTGATAAACAATGTATACCAACCAATACAGTCACAAATGTAGTGTACAATGAAGGTTTTACTTATTTGTAACATATTTGTGTAATCTTTGTTATGCAATTTTTGTAATTTTCATATAAATTGTAATTGTATTAACAATATATGATCATTTTGTTGTCTGTAATTCACTTAATGGTTAAAGTTTAAAATTTTCATCAATTACCCGTGTAATACACGAGCCTCAAACTAGTATAATTATAAATATCTATAACGGTTTCACTTTTTGAATGAATAATGATCATCCTTCCATGTTGATTCTTGTATTTTGAATCTTACCTGTTTGTTTTTGGACAAAAGTGAACATCTATTAAGCAAGCGAAGGATTAAAACCACGTAGGAGTTGATTGGTTGCATTAATTCCAACACTTTCTTTGAGTTATAACTTACAAGTGTTGCTTCAATTAGGTTGATGAAATGTGGAAGTTAGTGGTTTCAGATTATAGAAAACATTATCTAGTGTTGCTTCAAGGTTGTATCCTTCCATTCATGTCTTGTTTATCAAACAATAATTACCAACGGACGGATACAACCCTCATTAATCGAATCATGTTTTGGGCATGTTAAAGTTATTGGTTTGGTTGTTTAAAGATTCATGTGGTAAGTGCTTTCTTCATTGGTTTAACACTATCATAATTGTCCTAAACAGTTAGGAAGTAACAAAGATGTCACATATTCAACACATTACAGATTTACATACATTGCATTGCAATAGCTAGCTTCATTAGGTTAACTGTGTCATAAAATTCAGTAACACAATGAGTAATTGACAAGAAGACACTTTGTACAATAACACAATAGATATAATTGCAATACCATATAATAATGATTTTTTTTAAATCAACAACTATGGCTTCACAATCTCAAATCCAATGTAACGATCAGTAGATCATGAAGTTGAAATTGATATTAGTCTATTAGTTTAGGAGGTACAATTAGTAACAGCTTGCCACAAAGACAACGCCAAAACAAGGCTTCATTATGTTTATGGTACGATAAGGCAAGTAAATGGTTGGGATTGTACCAAGGGATAGAGATCGGTACCGAAAATACCGATACCAAATTTCTGAAATTTCTGAAAAAGTGGGTATAATAGAATACCATGCAGAATATTTCGGTATGTACTTGGAACAAAATATTCATTTCTATATGGTATCAATATCGTACATACCAATACCGAATTTCATGAAAGTGGGTATCAAATCGGTTCCCTTGTTTTTTTAATATTTCCAAGAGAGTTTCTTTGGGGACACACGAATTCCCGTTCTACCCTTTTGAGTTCTCTTAAGCTTTTAATCTCAGCCCTAGGATGAACTTTAGTAAATTGTTCGGATTGGTTCACTTGAATTCTTATAACTTGGTCGGTCTGAATTCGCACATAGGGAGGCTCATTGATTCCTCCTATCGTCCTTCAACTCTAAGAAAGTATCGGAATTTGTCGGTCTACTTGGATTGTAACATCCCTTCTTGTTTTTCTTTCGGTTCCTTAACATACATGCGAATGGATCATTGATGCGTTTTTAAAAGAGTTGAAAATACTGACAAGATTTGTTTGACTCGGTTTATTTTGGTTACTTAGATTGTAACATCTCTAATCTCTTCTTGTTTCTCTTTCGGTTTAAAAAGGTTACCTTTTAAAAATCCTTTTAATGAATTTGGGCCACTAAACATAGTCATGTTAAAATAAGCGAAAACCATCATCACAATAATCTATGTAGTGGTGTTTGCTTGTTTGTTTCTTATAGCATGGACATTCAAAAAGACATAGCTTTGTTATAATAACAACCATTAACCCAAAAAAATTAGCTGACATTTAGAATATTATTAGCGTTTGTAAAGCTCGTGACACACAAAAAAACATATTTTAAACATTTACTGGGTTGGTAGTTGAGGCGCATTCGGAGGTATCGGTTAGGTTCGTGGTGGTACCAAAACTAAACCCAAAAATGAATTCGTTAATTAACACAAAAATAACCAAAATTAACATAATTAAAAAGATATATATAGTTATAAAATTAAATTGAGCAATTAAAACTATTAACGTTTAAAGAATAGTATCAAATTATAAAACAATTGTAAAAAATGAAAAGTAAACAAAAAATAACAAACTATAAAAAAAGAGTAATTCTACTTGGAATTGAACCAACGGCAAGCATATGATAGTGAAATATGATAGTCAATTGTGTTTACCACTGGATTATAATACATACGTTCACATTATAGATATTTCATTCATTGAATAACGGGTCAAGTGGGTAGAAACTCGGCAGGTTGGGTTGACTTGAGAAACTCTTTGGCGTAAATGTTTATAGCCATTTTCATTTAGTGTTTAATTTGAGTCATTTGACTACAATATATACATATATAATGACAAGAAAAAAAACTTTAATTAGTATAAATTATGGCGGAACACTAATTTAAACCTCGTCTGCACATAGTGCGTGAAGTTTCTGATGAAGAAGGTGGAGTCGGAGGCTTGGAATATGATATGACGGTGGATGGTGATTTAATTAGGACACATACGTTGTGTTCCCGAAATCATTAAACGAAAGAAATGAATCTTTTCCTTTCTCTTTCTTTTCTTTTCATTTCCTTTCCTTTTCTTCAGTAACTTTCTTTCCTTTCAATTCCTTCCAAATTGAAAGAAAACACTTTCCACCTAATTTACTCTTTAAAACCCATGTTTTCCTTTCTTTTCCTCCCTTAAATGAAACTAGGGTACACACCATCTTTATTTTTCTTTTCCTTTCTTTCCAAAAAAGAACTAATGAACACACATAAAGGTGGATCAGACTGGTTGAGCAGAAGAGCATTCAACGCCCCTATCACCTTCTTGTTGCTCTTAATGTCTATAAGAACACTGAGGCATGGGATAATACCATCATTTTACTACTTTTGTTCAAGTCACAGGGTCTGATGTTCAGGATCGATGGACGTACTGGTGTTCTTGAATGCTTAAAGACTTTTATGAGTAATGATAACTACACATTTGCTGGATTCGAAATTGAATCCAACAAAAAGAAGTTGGGTTTGGAGTATTTTGTGAAGCTGAAGAACACGATGGACCTTCATGAACGGGCTATCGTCGAGTTGAAGGATGTTGGACTTAGGGTTTATGGCTAGCATCAATTGATGATACAAGTTTGTTAACCCAAGAAGGCGAAGGCTCTTAGCTCAGGTGTCGTCTGGGAAAAAGATCCAGTGTTAAATAAGAAGGTATTGTACGCGTATGTGATGGCGTATGGTTCGTTTGAGGTTGCGATGAGGTTATCAGTGTGGTATGATTTGTGCTTCGATTCGTACTACGTTGATTTGATTTCTCATTGTTAAGATTTCAAAACACTTACAGTTGTTTTTGGCATCTCAACCTCTGATATCAATTGTAAACACTTTACCAATTCTTCTTTATCTCCTATGCTTCTCGACGGTCTTTTCCATCTCCACTTCCATGTAATTTGATCATTCCTGTGGTTATAACTTTCAATGAGCTGGACATATTGTTTCTTTTAAAGTTGGAATAAGGATGTCATGCATAGCTTTAGTGTCATGTTACCAACAACCATTCACATAGGTAAGGAAGACGTGATTCCGATCTTGATGATGATGATCGAGTTCTCATTTAAGGTGTATCATTAGGACGGAGATTTTGTGAAATCGAGTCCCATGTGTTATAGAGAGAGAAAGAGATGGAGTTGTGAAGATGGAGGTTGTTGTGGTTTGGTGTTCATCCAAATCATTCTTTCTAATAAGCTCACACTCTCTCTTTCTCCCTCCCTCCCTCTCTCTCTCTCTCTCTACACACAAGGGAAACCTTATTCATGACAGTAAGGGTAACTACGTCCCTCGAATTATTACCGGTAGCATTGTCTCTCTCAAGATATAATATAGATAAACAAATATAATCTACAAAAACAAATCATTATTTTGAAGCAAGTTAAAAGCTACTTTTAATGACCATAAACACATGTCTTGTCATTATCAGGAGACAACAAAATAAAAGCAACTATAAAGGACGACAAGGTAGATGATTGTAATTCATATTGGATAATGTCTTCAGATCAAAATTGCATGTGCCATCTTCGCCTTCCATATATAGCACAAACAAGAAACCCAAAATCTATAAACTTGATTCGGATGAAAATAGTTTACAAGTTAGTAAAGAATCAGTGGAGAAAAATAGTTTACAAGTTGAGACTGTCAAAGGGAATTTGTTAACTAGGGATTATTAATATCGGTTAATGCATGAAATTTAAGATTATTAAAATCAAATTTCCAAAAAATATAACTAGGAAGAAAACGAATATACAAAATCTTTAAATAATTATATAACAAAACTGATTTTCCACTATAAAAAGAACTATATTGGTCAGGGCAACAAGAAAAGATATTTAAAAAAAGAACGTAAAGAAAAAGATAACCAAAAGGACACAATGAGTAGAGATAAAAACAAAACCAATGTGAAAACGACAACCAACATAAGTGAAAACAACCTCACGGAAAGAATCTCGGAGATTAACCAAACGACCTTTTTAGTTTCAAGTCTCTTCGAGTTCAACCATAACTAAGAGACTTAACCCTCTCCCCTCAAATTCATGGTCATTAAGCCGCGACTTGTCATCTACAGTAGAAACTTGATAAAATAATACTCGATTGTTTAATAAACTCTCTAAGATAATTTTTTTGCCGGTCCCGACTCGGGGATAGGGTGTTAAATTAATAATTCGCTAAAATTATAAGATAATACATTTTTGATAATTTCTTTAGACCCCATATAAAATATAAATTAATAATTCCCTATATATAGCATATTACATGAATGATTTATGAAGTTTTCTTGAAAAATGACTCAATTGTCTTTTGTTTTTTGTTGAAATCAATTTACCCTTGAATCTCGTCTCTAATTTTCCTTAGCATGGTAAGAACTTCTGGTGTTGTTTTCTCATAGCTCAACAAGAAATTGTTCAATGTGATTGCCGCTTTAATAGCTTCGTTTAGCGAAGGGGGCTCCATTGTAGAACTTTCATCATCTTCTTCATGATATCATCTTTATTAATTCCAATAACGCTTTCAATAATTTCTTCATCAGTCAACAACTGTGCAACTACATTTTCTTCTGGGTGAGTCAGAACATCTTCGACATCCATTGCATTGCGGTAACCCAACTCTTTGATCAATAATTAAGTGGAAGCTTGAAAAATGGTTGTAAACTAAGTATTCTACTATAAATTAATAAAATATTAATTAATATATAAATTAATTATTATTAATTTATCGATTAATTAATAACTCTTTTAATTAATAAATTTTGGTGGTCCCAAGTGTATTATTTTATAGAGTTTTTCCTGTATATTGGAATCCAAGTTCCAGTGGGCATAAAATTAGGTCCCGTTGAATGTTTTGTAGTACACTAAGATCATAAACATACATGCTATCAAACGACCTAAATTAAACTCAGATAAAAGTGTTTAGTACCAATTGTATATTAAGAGTTGTATTACCACTAGCCCTTTTTATTATATCAGTTTTTGTTCTAGTGAACTCAAAGCAAGGATCATTAACACTGGGGAATAAAACAATTGCACTTTGAAAACTGAAAGCTTATGATCTGACCAAGAAGAAGATAGTTGGCTAATGTTTCCACCGTCTTAACAGTTGTTAATTATAAGATTCTCACTACAGAGAGGTTTACTTTTTTTTTTTGTTAGACGTGGAAAACTTTGTCCCGAATGTTTATTTATTTATTTAAATTCTCTCTCCGTCCCATTAAAAATGTCTACTTTCAAAATTTATTTGTCAATTTTCAAGTTTACTCTTAAACACACACAACTAGCATTAAGAAACAATATTGATGGACCCAATTTCCAATAACATTATTGTCATTTTGTAAGCAATAAAAGTAATAATTCAATCTTCCTTGAACCTTGTATTTTTCAAACCATGACATTTAAACAGGGACGAATGGAGTAGTTATTAATTACCAGAGATGACAAACAAACTTGATGGGCAAACCCAAATCCCAAAACATTTGGACGCTATTTAGGTGTGATGCGGATATCCCAAAACAGAGCTCGAGCTCGAGCTCGGCTCGTTTCGAGCTCTATTTTCAAAACTCGAGCTAGGCTCGTTAATAGATTTAGAAGCTCGAGCTCGGCTCGTTTACTATTTATCAATTATTTTTTATATAATTCTAATTATTTTATAAATTTTTCTATTAAAATTCTATGTATAAAAGAATATGTATTATTTAGTTATTTTTATTTATTTTTTTCATTACATTATATTTATTAATTAAGAATTATCAAATATATATTTTAAAAAAATTATATAAATGGTAGGCTCGTTTAGGCTCGCGAGCTGGCTCGATCTCGATAAGTAAAGCTCGGGCTCGTTTATTAAACGAGCTTATTTTTAGGCTTGAGCTCGGGCTCGGTCTCAATAAAGCTCAGATCGAACGAGCTTTTTAACGAGCCGATCTCGAGTAGCTCACGAGCAGCTCGGCTCATTTGCACCCCTAGATATACGATTAGTTAATATTGTCACGGGTATGGCACGTGTGTGTAATAGATGATATCTGGCCAATTACAAACATACACAACAATTAAACCGAAACTATACCCATAAACATTTTACTTTTGTGTTTATTTCCTTGTTTAGTAGAGTAATCTACTAGTAGAGTAATCTACTAATTCATTAGTTTCTAGATTTCTAATTTATTTGAGTAAAAAGTTATATAAAAATTAAAATAGTAAGTAAATGTGAACAAATATCTCACCGGGTAATATTTAACAAACTAACGGGTAATTACCAGACAAATACTTAATGGGTATGACACGATTTTACAATCAGTAATGAGACTAAGATTCGTCCAACTTCGTCTCGTGATCTCGTCTATATACATGTATATGCATTTACCATTATCCATTATGAATTTATGAACATGTTTTGGCCAAATGTGGACTATATTTGAACAATGATGACATGATGTACCAAATATGAGTATGTCGTATTAATGTTCAGTATATCAAGATATATATACAATAATATAACTGTCAAATACAGCTGTAACAATAAACTATACATGTATATATGATTTTATAACAGTATTTCAATTTTAATTCCACTCAAAACTTTTTTATTCTCTATTTTAAAAATCTTTATACAATTTTATTTTTATTTTAACTTTTTGTAACAATGGTCCCTAATTACTATCACCACCTTTTAACCTATAGCCATAATATCCTCCGTCCAATTTACACAAACCTCCAAACTCCATGCAAAATGTTATCATCATATATCCATTCAAACCCACACACTAACACTCACCCTTAACTCCAACCCAATGGCAGCCACAACACCTTCCTTCACCTTCTCCGCCACCAAACTCCGCCGCGTCTCCGCCTCGTCCTCCTACTCCTCCTCTCTCTGCCCCACCACCGCCCTCCGCACCTTCCCCTCCATCAAATTCCACAAAATAACCGCCACAATCTCGGTCGGGGACAAGCTCCCGGAAGCCACATTATCCTACTTTGACTCCGAAGGCGAACTCCAAACCGCCACCATTTCCGACCTCACCAAATCCAAGAAAACCATTTTATTCGCTGTCCCAGGCGCTTTCACGCCCACGTGCTCCCAGAAACACCTCCCTGGATTTGTGGACAAATCCAGGGAGCTGAAAGCGAAGGGAGTGAATACAATCGCGTGCATTTCTGTTAATGACGCGTTTGTATTGAAGGCGTGGAAGGCGGACTTGAAAATTGGGGATGAGGTGTTGTTGTTGAGTGATGGGAATGGGGATTTCACCAAGGCGATTGGGTGCGAGTTGGATTTAAGCGATAATCCGATTGGGCTCGGGGTTCGGTCAAGACGGTATGCTATGCTTGTGGAAGATGGAGTTGTGAAGGTTTTGAATCTTGAAGAAGGGGGGGCTTTTACTTCTAGTAGTGCAGAGGATTTGCTTGCTGTCCTTTAGAATGTTTTCATAACTCATAAGTGTTGCACTAGCTAGTGCATTGATTGATGACTTGTAGTTCATGTGTGAAACTTATACATTGTTATGGTTTTTGCAATCTATGTGAATTTTGGTTCATGTGTTTGGATGAGAATTTTTTTGGTTTTGTGTGAAATGTATTATTTTATTACTCACGATCAAAGTGCCTTAATTTAAAAAACACAAAGTTTAAGGTAGATTAAATTATTGTTTTCTTTGCTAACCAATTGACAATAATGCCCTTGAAAATTGAGTCCATCAATATTGTTTATTAATGTTAGTTTTGTGTGTTTACGGGTAAACTTGGAAATTGACTACTAAATTTTAAAAGTGAACATTTGTAATGAGACAAATAAAAAAGAAAATGTGGAAACTTTTAATGAAACGGAGGAAGTATTTTTCTTTCAAAAATCGAAAAAAAAATGATTATAATAAAAAGGGAAAACTATTCCTCTCAAAAATCCACTCACTAGAGTTATAAGAGCATATGAGTCTTTTCACATTGTCACTTTTTTTTCCATTTTACTTCGCATGTCATAACAGTTTTCTCTGTTTTTCCTCGTTATCTCCTAAAAATCACAGCGTCATCCCATTTATTTCCAAAGGGATTCTCATCTTGTCCCTTTCTTTCCTAGCCATTTTCCGGCTCTACTACGTATCCACTTCTTGTGCTCTGATGGAGTTACCGACTGTTTATCGGTCATAATGCAAGTTGAAACGACAAGATACTCGTTAGAGGGTCACACGCTTGAAGCCTTGTGGATATTCAGACGCTTAAGTCAAGGGGGGGGGGGGGGGGGTTGACATTGTCAGGGGTTCTATTTATAGGAGGTTGTTGGGTTGAGACTTTTGACTTTAATGGGCTTATCTTGAATTAGGCTTGTCTTGTTGAGTTGGTCCACTACGAGAATACCTCATGATTAACTATTTGATATATATAATTGTACAAATAACATATATTTTAAGGAAAATTCTTAAAACAGTCATATCAGATGTTGGATCCGACGAAAGCAAGAACTGATCTGACAAATTACTACATCCTATCAGAAATCGACACGTATTCAAATTTTCCGGTGGATCCGGCGTTTTATAAAGCTATCCGTCGGATTTGTGTTATAGGTGATGTAATTAATTTGTCTGTCAAAACCCTAGATTTTCAGTTTGGGGGGTTTTTGATTTTGAGTTCTAGAGTTAAATTGAATACTATGGTTGTGTTCTTAAAAAAAAACTAAACGATTTGAACTATGGATTTGCTTGATTTTGTGGAGAATTAGAAAGATGGAGATGAATGTTGGTTATGGAGATTTAGGGTTTGAGATGTAGAATATGAAGAATTCTGTGGAACCCATTAAAAAATCCGTCGGATCCGACGATTCTTTAAGGAATTCCGTCGGATTCATTCATACGTTGACACGTTGCGGGATTTTAAAGGTCCACGAATTCCATCAGACGGTGTTCAGTGTTGAAATTATGTCGGATCCGACAATATTTTTAGGCCATTTTGAGGACTTTTGTAAAACATGAGCTATTTCTGCAAATTTTAGGTCAAACTAGCCTATTTTAAGAATTTTCCCTATATTTTATTATACTTCTTTCCGAAACGTATGAAATGATAAGGATAACTATATTGATGGTAATTGTTGATGGATAAAAACTTGAAATTTTCAGAAGCCTTTTAACTATAAATTTGTCTTCTGATTTAATGGTATTAGAGTGATAGATCAAGCTTTGATCGGATCTTTGAGGTCTTAGGTTTAAAACTTGATTTAAAGGGATTCTCACAATGGTTTGTTTTTTTCTTTAATGGTGTTGCTTATTGAGTTTTCTCACTTGAGTATTAAGGTAGTTTCAATTTTCAAACGTTATTAAATAAAAGAAAAGAAGCCTTTTCACTGTGATTCTGTTAATTTATATCGGAGATAGAAGACAGGATATAACTTTAAAGGTGAAATATAAGTTAAATTAATTAGCAATAATCAATTATCTTCGATTTTAGAGGTGAATATTAGTGGTAGTGGATTGAATTTTAAAGATAATTTAATTTGTGAAGTTAGAACATACAAACAACATCTAAATATTACATGATAAAAAAAGAAGAAAAACAATTAGATGATGCTTTATCATATATAACTGATATTACTTAATACATTCAATTCCAGCCTCTTATGAAATGCCAATCAGGATTAGGAAATGACGAATTATGTCTAGATACATACATTCCTTGTGGTGTTGCTATCCAATAACAATGTTGGGTACCTATAAGAAACTTGTAATGATGGCAAATCTCAAATATGGGTGTATCATACAAATTCATAGTCACATATTTCGATTGCCAAATGAACTCTCCAGTGTACACGCCTGCGTCGGAACAAAAGCCAAAATTATAAGTTTGCCCAAAAGAAAGCGTCGAATATTCATTTTTATTTGGTCCTTGGACATGAAGGTTGAGATCCCCAGGGAGATCACTTGTAACAAACATATGCCATGGAATAGAAAGAAAACATTTGTTTGGAATTGTTGTTGTTTGGCCATGTGAAGTGGTTGAGATAAAGAAGAGAAGAACTAAAACAAAGAAGTTAGGCATAGCATGTTATTATGAAAATGAGAAAAATAAATAAATTCATAAGCTTCATTTATGTTCTTGACATTTGGCAATTAATATATTTGTATAATCTTTATGAACTAAATGCCAAATACAAACTAACATTCTTTTTATATCGCTTTTTTTATTATTATATATAGTTTTTTTTATCAAACAAGTAAGGCGTGAGGACTCGCGTGTTGCGCCGAGCCATTAAAAGCAAGTAAGCAATATATCCCCACACTGCAGTATGCATTTGGTAACAACCGAGCACCGTAGTCCGGTTTAAATCGCACATTTTTTGAGAACCTGTAGAGGTAGGGTACCAAAAAGACCCAAATACCCTTAAGTACCACCAGCGGGTCACAGAGAATCCTCTTGTAAGCCACCCTCGGAACACATGGACCACCCGCATATCACGAATGAGGAGGAACGTCCTCACAACACACGCGGAAGCATCCTGGCATCCTCAAAAGTCATCCACAGGACAGGATATCTGTCCGCCTAAACATCCGGAAGGCAATGCCAGCGGGACAACTTTCATCACTCAAATACTCTCTAGAATAAGGTTCATGATTCTTACTTGGGGAATACGTGACTGAACAGCCAATAAATAAAGGACACCTGGCCAGTTTGTTATAGCCGTGCACATGGCCAGGGTGCAATCCATCCTATCATTGGGCGACGTGTGTCCAGGTTGTTATACCCATGCACATAGGACGTATAGCTCAACCTATCACAAGAGGACACGCGTCCAGACAGTTATCAAAGATCTTCTGGAAGAGGACAGCTGGCCCAATCATCTTCCTACATCCTTCGGCTATAAATACATTGTCAAACGGTATGAGGTATTCATTCACTCACTTGCATTCTGACTACACTTAGTCTGTTTACTTCAGTACTTTCTCCATTTACGAATGTTACTGATTCTCACGCCGGAGGGTGGTTGCAGGAAGACCCCCCCTCTTGTCCTTCCTGTAACGAGACTCACGGTGTTTGTTTTGCAGGTTCTGGTCATTGGACTTTGGGAAGTTACATTCATATAATTGGTAGTAATTATCGTATCTTATCATGTGGACTCATTGGATCCAGGACCCATACCCGGGGAGTGGATCCGTGTTTCTTCATTGGCGCCATCCGTGTTGGTGTTAGAACTGCATAATTTTGTCTCTGTTGGTTTTTGGTTCGTTTGATATGAGTAAACTTCCTAAAGGGCCGACGGGAACTGCTGCACCCGATTCACGTGTAACTAACATAGAAGCACCTCCGGGTCTTAGTGTTTTTGCACGTATCACGACTCTGGGTGGCCGTGCTCTTGAACGTGTCACTGCTCCGGGGTCACGAATCACTGAGGTAACACCTGGGGGTTTTTCCCAAGAAAATGTTACAGCACCAACCGATCCCACTCCCACAAACATGGGACGTGCCTTGGCACCGGAAGGATCTAATTTGGGTTAAAAACGAATTACGGATGAGACTCGCCGGAAACGGCCAGAATTGGATCTGGAAAATGATTCAGGCGATTCTGACATCGCGAGATCTTACCAACATAATTCTAGATCCAGAGGAGCATTAACTCCTGAAGAGTGGCTCCGCATGCAACAACAAAATTTGGTGGCTGAATACGAGCGTAGAAAGCGTAACGAACGACTTTACGCTCGCACTTTGGATTATGAGGAATCTCCTAAGAGATCTCCTTCTCCTCCAATAGTGAGAGGAAGTCAGATTCGTTACAGCCAATAGGCGGAGCCAGAATTTGGCGAATTACCGAGGCTACGCCCTCGTCCTCGCATAGACATGCGGATACCGTCCTATTTGGACGAGTTTGATAGTTATGATTCATCTTATCACCGGGAGATTACAGTATGTATACCGGGGATAGTAGGATGAGCTCATAGGCGAGAAGCAGTCGTCCGCATGACATAGTCCGCCACACCGAGTACCATAGCAATGCTGAACGAGACTTTACCAAACCATACCGCCCTGCGGCTTTCGCCGAAAAATCAAAATTTATAGCGAGCATTGCCACAGCACCCTTTCCTGTTAATGCTAAAATACCTACATCGGTAGGTAAATACAATGGTATGATTGATCCAAGCGATCATCTCCAGAACTTTGTGGCGGTAGGTGGTGTTAGTGGTTGGACGCTTCCCTATTGGTGTCACATGTTCGCATTGACACTACCAGGGGCAGCAAGAGAGTGGTTTGAAAATTTGCCTGATGGTGAAATTTCCAGCTGGGACGATTTGGTGAAAAAATTTTCTCAGCAGTTCAGTCAGCAGAAGAAACATACTCGAGACCAATCAGAAATTTTAGATGTCGTTCGTTGCGATAACGAGTCTACAGAAGATTTTATCACCAGGTTCAACGATGAGAGCCTGAACATCGGTGGAATTAGTAAAGACATGCTTCGGGGCGCCTTCCGCAAAAACGTCAGATGTGATGATTTAGTCCGCACACTTACTGGCAGAGATGGAATGCCAAAAGAGTGGGACTATCTCATGACTGCGGCAAAGGTGTATGCTAACACTGAGAAAACATTAAGAAATGGTAACCCGAAGCAAAAATTCAAAGTCGAGTTTCAAACTCCAAGACCTAATAGACAGGCGAAAGGCCCTATCTGGTCAAGGCTTCAGCCAAGTGCGGAAGCATCAAAACCATTTCATGCACGATCCCTCATAGGCAACAAAAACAAAGTGGGACCCTCGAACCGAGGTCCCAATAATTGGACTCCTCTTTCAAAGACTCCTGCTGAAATTCTCACCACGGAGAATGTGAATTTTAAAAAACCACAGCCACTGACAAGAAGATCATTCCTTAACCTGAAAAAGCGTTGTTCGTATCATGATGACATTGGTCATAATACGAATGAATGCAGAACATTAAAAAATGAAATTGAAGCAGCTGTAAAGTCTGGAAAACTTGGACACTTGGTAAAAGGTGGAAAACCTGACAATGGTAAAGCTCCCGCACGGGATATCCAAGGCCCGAGTAAAAAGCAAGTCAGAGATTTAAACGTCCATATGATACAAGGCGGGTACGATACAAGGAAAAAGAGGAAGGAGTCTGATGATGAAGACTGGAAGAATGAGCCAGTGATCTTTCCTCGTATCAAGGGGGCCCGAATAACAAAAACCCCTTGATCATCACTGCCCAATTCGGACACTACCGTTCCCAATACATCTTCTTCGACATCGGTAGTACTTTCGACATTATGTATGAACAATGTTTTGAACAGCTTGACGAGGAAGATAAGGAAATATTAAAACCCATCCACGCTCCAGTATCGGGGTTTGGAGGGGAAATAATGCATCCGCGGGGTGTAATTTCATTCCCAGTCACCTTAAGTAACGGAATTCGCTCTAGGACTGAGGAAGTCGAGTTTTTGGTTCTGCCAGCAACATCAAAACATGACATTATTCTTGGACGAAAAGCGATTGGTGACTTTAATGCTCATCCGCCCACAGCACACGGTGCAGTAGGAGTTCCAACTTGCACTGGCATAGCAATAATTTATGTTAATCGGCACTGCTTTGCAACCGAGAGCTCAAAACCAAGCAAAATTCCAAAACAAATTGTGAAGACTGAACCAGAGAAATGGGTTTTGAACAAAAAATTTCCTAATCAAACTGTAACAATAGGACCTGCTATTTCCGAGATAGTGCGGACCTTCTTGAAACAGTTATTATCAAAGAATATTGATGTTTTTGCATGGCAACACGCGGATATGACCGGTGTTCTGAGGAACATTGCGGAACACAAGTTAAGGGTAAACTCGTTGTTTACGCCAATTGTTCAGAAACTACGTAAGATGGGTCCAGAACAAACAAAAGCAATGAATGAGCAAGTCCAGGACCTCTTATAAGCTGGAATCATCCGCCCAATTTGTTATCAGACCTGGGTTGCTAATCCAGTTATGGTTCCCAAAAGCAATGGGTCATGGCGGATGTGCATTGATTTCAAAGATCTAAATAAAGCATGTCCCAAAGATTGTTATCCCTTACCCGAAATAGATCTTAAGGTTGATGCTGTGGCACCATTCAAATTCAAATGCTTCCTGGATGCCTACAAGGGCTACCATCAGATCCGCATGGCAGCGGGCGATGAGGACAAAACAGCATTTCGTACCGATCAAGGCACTTTTTGTTACAAGATGATGCCTTCCGGACTAAAAAATGCGGGAGCCACATGTCAACGATTAATGGACATAGCGTTCAAAGATCAAATTGGCCGAAATTTAGAAGTGTATATGGATGATTTCGTAATAAAAAGTGTTGAGGAAGACCAGATGTTGAGAGATATTGAAGAGACGTTCGAAACCTTGAAAGATATCAACATGAAGCTGAATCCGGCCAAGTGCTCATTTGGAATGGAAGAAGGAAAGTTTTTGGGAGTGATTGTCACGTATGCGGGCTTTAAAGCTAATCTAGATAAAGTTCAAGCTATAGCCCGCATGCCTTCCCCATCTTCCCTCAAAGAAGTTCAGACATTAAATGGTCGACTGGTTGCCTTGAATCGTTTTTTGGTGAATCACGCAGCCAAGTCCCATCCTTTCATTTCAACTTTAAGAAATTGTCTCAAGAAAGCACAATTTAAGTGGACGGCGGAAGCCGAAAAAGCTTTTTTGGAGGTTAAAAAATGTTTGATGGAACTTCCCACGTTAACAGCACCCCAAGTGGGAGAACCTTTAACGTTATACCTATCAGCTTCAGACATTGCTATCGGGGCTGTCCTTCTGACAGATCGCAAGAATGTTCAAACACCAATCTACTACGTCAGCAGAACACTATCAGACCCAGAAACAAGATATTCCATGCTAGAAAAACTTGTTTTGGCACTGGTCTACACTGCACGACGCCTCCGCATGTACTTTCAAGGGCACCCCATCAATGTCTTAACTGGATACAAACTCAAAAACGTTCTCAGCAAGCCAGAATTGTCTGGGCGATTGGCTAAATGGGCCATCGAACTAGGTGAACACGCAATAAAATACAAACCTAGGCCAGCAATCAAAGAGCAAGTGTTGGCGGACTTCGTGACAGAGGTCCCGCATCACAAAGAAAAAGAATGTTTGATTGAGCAACACCCCCGGAATCCGGACAGATTTGGTCCTTTTTTTTACGGATGGAGCTTCAAGCAGTGAGGGATGTGGTGCAGGCCTCAGGTTAGTCAATCCCGAAGGCCATGAGTTTACTTATGCCATAAAGTTGGACTTCAAAAGTACCAACAACGAGGCAGAATATGAAGCTTTTTTGGCAGGCTTGAGGATAGCTAAAAAGCTTGGGGTTAAGCATTTGGAAGCCCGAGTGGATTCCATGTTGATTGCGGGACAGATCAACGGCACATACGAAGGAAAAAATGATATCATGGCTTCATATGTGTCACAGGCGAAAGATCTGATGCTCCAATTCTCTTCTTGCAAAGTCATTCATATAAAGAGAAGTGAGAACAGATCAGCGGATGCCCTCAGTAAATTGGCTTCAACAAACTTCGAACACTTTGCCAAAGACATCCGCATCGAAATATTAGACCGCCCATCTGTCCCGCAACATCAGGTTTTAGTGATCCAAATGGTAGTGGAATCCTGGATGACACCGATTACAGCATACCTGTCATCCGGAGTACTTCCAGAGGGAAAAACAGCGGCCCGGAAGATAAAACACAAAGCCTTGAACTATCAAATACTTGACGGTGTCTTGTATCGACGTTCCTTCCTCGGACCACTACTACGATGTGTGGATGCTGAGGACGCGAACTACCTAATCAGAGAGGTTCATGAAGGCATTTGTGGTCTTCACGCAGGCCCGCGAATGGTCGTGGCGAAATTAATGAATGCCGGATACTATTGGCCGGGGATGCACTTGGATGCTGTAAATGAAATCAGAAAGTGTGATTCTTGCCAAAGGCATGCCCCTAACACGCTACGACCAAAGAACGAGTTAGTTCCAGTCACTTCAGCCTGGCCATTCCAAAAATGGGTTATTGATATCATGGGACCTTTCCCTGAAGCCCCTGGACGGGTCAAATTCTAATAGTAGCCATTGACTACTTTACAAAATGGGTGGAGGCCAAACCAGTTGCTTCTATAACAGCAGCGAGTGCTAAAAAATTCTTGTGGGAATTTATCATATGTCGTTTCGGACTCCCCCTAGAGCTCGTTAGTGATAACGGAACACAATTCGTGGACAGTGGGTTACAAGAATGGCTAAAAGAATTACACATTTCTCAAACCTTCACCTATATAGCTCATCCGCAAGCGAATTGTCAAGTTGAACGAACTAATCGGACCATCAAAGAAGGAATCAAGGCCAGACTAGGAACTAAAAGGACGGGTTGGGTGGACGAATTGCCCCATGGGCAAGAGCCTTCGGGCAAGTTGGCTCCTACCTGGGAAGGACCTTATAGAATCCAGAAAGTTCTATCCAAAGGTACCTACAAACTTGAAAGGTTGGACGGGGCAGAGATCCCTAGAACCTGGAATGGGGCCCAACTGAGAAAATGTTACATTTAGTTGGTCTTTCTTTTGGCCTGCGTGCCTAACTAGATGTTAAGAACTTCTGTAATTTCATTTCTTGTAAATCGGCTTACACCTCAGTTATGAAAATTTTCTTTTCAGTCATATGAGACTTGTATTATTATGTAATCCTTTATTGGTATACAAAGAAGATCCTACAAAACACTTATATTATAACAAATAAACAAAGTGTACCGGATACAAAATAAAACCTTCTTTATTTACACAAATGGGATTACAAACAAATAAAAAAGATCAAGTTACAAGAACAGAAAAATTCATGGTGCAGCATCATTATGCTCCGCACCCTCGCCTCCCGCATCATCAGCATGTTCGTCATCTTCTTCTTCTTCGTTTTCTTCATCAAGTTCAAGAAGAGTCTTTAGCTGCTGGATGCTATCTTCCTTATCAGCAAGCTCGGATATCTGCTCCGTCAAAGAAAATTTCAAAGAATCAAAGTCCTTTGATTTCTGTTTGAGGATGGCAACAGTATCTTGGCCAGCCAAAACATACTCCTTAGGAAGCTTGGAGTTTAATCCAAACTGATAACCTTCTTGGAAGCCTAGTTGGCGACCGGCCTGTTTAGAAGCTTTGAGGAGGATAGCAACACAATTCCCAAGCTCATAACTAGCCCGGACATCAGTAATGACATGTCAAAATCATCACGCATAAATAACTCTAAACACTTAGATTATTTGTGGCTAGAATAAAATACATACCTTGGGAATAGCTTCCGCCAATAGCCATTTTTGATCCGCCTTGGCCTGAATAAGCTCCATATTGTGTTTGGCGCATTCCAGGGCTTGATCACGATTTTTGACATTAAGATTAGCCAGGCGCTTGTCCTTGGCTGCTGACTCAGCCTGCAGGGTTTCCAGCAACTTGGTCTGGTCAGCCATCATCTTGGATTGTTCATCCAGTTGCTTTTGGAGAATAATCTTGGCTTCCTCGGCAGCAGATCGGGCAACCTTCTCCGCCTCCAGGTCCTGGTTGGCTTCCCTAGCTTCATTGATAGCCCTAAGAGCTTCTTCTTTAGCATCGGAAGAAGAGGCCGCCAATTCGTCCCATTCTTCATTCATCGCCAGCCAATCTCTGGTTATCTCATGGGTAGTGGAAATAGAATTTGCCACATAGTAAGTATGGGTGTTCAGCAACTCCTGGCGGACACTGAGGCAACGTCTTTCCTTTTCACCATGCGGAAGACTCTCCCGCAGAAATTCATAACATGTGTCCACGTCACGGAATGTCGAATCCCGACGTAGGGTCCAATTAGGTTGATGCGGGGTAGGGTCTTTGATGTACATAGAAATATACATCTTTTCGGCATCAAATTATCTCTAAAAACTGCAATTTCTATCTAATAACATAGCATAAAAGACTACTTACCATAATAAAACATAATTTCAGGAGAAACCAAGCGTCAAACGAAGAAACAAGCAAAAAGACGAAGAAAAACAGAAGAAAACACAAGAAAACAAAGAAACACGCCCCCCATGCCTCAAGAAACATGCCCCCATGCTTCTTAAACAAGAAAAGACAAAATCTGGAAGCAAAAGCACGGGGCCGTGCTCAGCATGCACGGGGCCATGGACGGGAATGCAGAAAAGACAAAGAAGAATTGAGCACATGTCACTAAACAACACGGGGCCCGTGCCTGCTAACCACGGGGCCGTTGCCACCTCACACAAAAGACAAAACAAATCTGGCACATGTCATAAAAATACACGGGGTCGTGCCTCATCGTCCAGATTGCCTATAAATAGTGGCTCATGTTGCATTCATCAAGGGTGCTTTGAAAAGAGTTCTCTCCGGTTTTCACTTATAAAAACACACACTAACACTCACTTTGAAGATCTAGTGAAGAGTTTGAAGGCTTGGAGGTCATCACCACTAATCATCATCATCAACCATCATTACCATCATTAAGAAGGAGGATTCATCTATACTTGGTTAGATTGTTCTAAGCTTAATCATGTATTTGTTGTTATCAATCATCTTAATGTTCATCATTATGCTCATTATGAGCTAAACTCCTTTTACCATCTAAAATCTATGAAGAAGCTTTGTTTTACTTGATAATTAATCAAGACATGTGATGTAGTCTAGTAAAGTACATGGTTATATTACAATTATCTTTTGATGAGAAATGTTTCACCATCTTAAATCACTAAATCAAAGTTGGTGGTTGTCAATATCATTGGCAATCGTTCATGATCGATTCATGTTCTTGAAAGATAGAAATACTTTGATACATTATCGAAACATGGATCCTTATATTGTACTTAGAAATGATGAGATATAAGTTATGGTGTATTTTTCTAAACCTTTGTAATCCGAAAATGGCTTTGCTTAGGATATCAAATTAGTTAAAGAAACCATATGTTAACGGAATGTGTAATTATAACCTACATAAATCAACCAAGGGGAGGTTGTGTGATGAACTACAACCACCCAAAGTTGTTAGAATTGGTATTTGAGAAATCGAAGTCAATCCTAATCTTTCTACTTTACGAAACTACTTGTCAACTCAAATCGACATCATTGAGATGGTATGACATTAGGAAAGGGTGGACTTTAAAATGCGCATACCATCTCCTTAGTGCCGAAGATGCTCACTTAAGGTTTAAGGAGCCATCTATCATATATTGCTACGACAAGTCTATCACATGTCTACATATTAATTATCAACGATAAAAATGGAGTGGATTCTTGATCTTAGATGGTAACCTTCGCATAATTGAACAACTCGCTTAGAATCTCTTGTCTCAGTCACCTATATACTATATATATAAGTGTTTATATTTTATAAAAAGTTTAAAAATCAACCCCAAAATGATTAAAACCTCCGATTGAAGTACAACGATTTATTATTAGAAACCTGTGTGTCCACGGATCGATACTTGGTTCTTACCATTACTATTCTACATATACGATAGGTACACTTGCCTATTTTGTGTGTGTTTAGTCTTTGTAGAAATCACTTTTATAAATTTAAAACACGATCTTGTGCAAAAGCAAATCATTCCATCCTTCATATTTTATACCACTAGCACGGACGCATCAGTCTTCCTCTTCTGTAGTAGGGGAAGTTTGGGAAGCATAGGGGAACGTGCTTATACCCCCTTGATCCCTGAAACGGTAAACATTATAAGAGGGCGACACCTTGGCATAATCAGTCGTGTCGACCCCCTTATCCTTCAAAGGCGAATCATCCGCCACAACTACCGGGTCCTTGGCAGTATTAGGAGGCGGTGGTGGCGGACGAACAGGAGAATCCTTCAAACCGGAAATACCTTCAGAGAGGTTATCCAGGTTCACTGAAAAACATCAACAAATGAGTTAGAAACATTCTAATTCACAATAATAAAGATTTAGCTTACCTAACGAAAGATCGACAGCGTCGAGTTGATCCAAACGAGCTCCCAAAGCAGCAGGGTTTGTCTTTTTAGATTTCTTCTTCTTTGAGACAACCTTGACTGGATTAACCTTGCGTTTTCCAGCCGCTTTGGAGACGCCCGCCTCACTCGCTTGACGATAACCCTCAGCGGGTCTCTTACCTTCTGCTTCAATTGTAGCATCATCTTGATCCTCCGTTGGCTAGACGCAGCCCTCTGGCAAGTGAGACCTGCAGATGAGTCCACAGCTCTATTAACATCAGTTTAACAAGCTTCTTCACAAAGTGATGACTCCTCGCTAGACGAGAAGAGCACAATCACTCTGCTGGAAGTAATATCAGTCATAGGTTTGGGTTTCAAAATGCCCTCACCTTTATGGATGCAATCTTTAACATATGCATCACCTTTGGCATACATCGCCTCGGAAACTTTAGGTTCCGGGCGGAAAGCTGTGGGGAATACAAAATTATGACGAGTGCGCTCAAGAAAAGGCGCATCCCTCTTATCGATTGGGCGGCGCACCATCATTCCCCCCTCGCGATCCAACAAAGTGCTAAAAGCGGAACCTTCACCTACACAACAAACTTTAGAAGTTACTTAATGACGAAATAGAAAAAACAACAAACTTACTCTTATTGGTCTCCTCGTAGTACGTTTCCAGACTTGGAAACGGCCACAGGCGGCTCATCTTTGCACACACCATCGCCCCTTCATGAATCGGGCGTAGAGAAGTTTGCGTGGTGACCAGTGTTTTATACCACGCCTGATCCTCATGAGCACTGGCAATAACTACGGGCATGGGAGCGTCCGCCTTACGTTTCGTCATCTTGAACGGAATGACGTCCTCATGAATCCAGAAAAACTTTGGCTTCCAGCCATGAAGGCTACGGAGCCATTCCGTGCCTATAATCCTCTTCTCGATGGAGGCAAAACTGTACCATCCATCACGAAAGGTCATCTTATAAAAAACGGCAAACATGCCAACAGTCGGTTCTAGGTTATGAGTTTGGCAACAAAATTCGAAATGTCGAATCCTCAACATCCCAAAGGGATGGATCTGGGATAGATGAATCCCATAAGTTGTTAAGATCGATCCGAAAAATTTGGTAATCGGAACCCGGAAGTTCCCCGTGGTAAAATGGTCCACGTAGACAGCCATTTTATTCGGAGGAGGACTAGTGGCAATAGAACCACTAGCAGGACGTTCTGGTTTCCACTCCGTTGTTAATCCGTAAACATTAACAACGTCATTATAATCTTCTTCTTTAAGGCAGACGACAACGTCGTTGATGGTGGGGGTATTCTTCTTCTCTTTAGCCATTTCAGTTTCAAGAAAATTAAAAAATCTCAGAAAGTTGCAGAAAAGTTTCAAGTGTTTGGGAGAAATTTGAAAGCGATAAAGATTAAGTGGAAATCGCAAGGGTTATATTTATACCCATCGCAATTAATGTGATTCATAAAGTGACAGAGGAGAGAGAAACCGCGGACCGCCAGATGGTTGACACGTCAGGCGGGAATTTCAAGATAATGCAAACAGGCTGTCACTAGCGTTCTCCACGTCTTGTCAGTTGTCCTCAAAGAGTTTCTCTCTCCGCCACGTCGTTATAGTTATCCAAACGTTTAAACATTTCAAAAAAAAAAAGCTGTAAATTTCAAAAATATCTTTTAGAGATATTTTCTCCAAATAGTTGATTGTCCACAAAATTCAAAGAGGTTTTCTCATTAATTATTCAAAAGATAATTACAAAATGAGAAAGAAAAATTACAAGTGATAAAAACCTAAGATTATCCTAAGGGTTCGAGCCTGATGGATCTTCCGGAGCCTTCTGCGAAGTATCTTCTGAGGAATCATCCTCAGATTCCTCCCCAAGGTAACTCTTCAAAATTTGTACGCCGTCGTATGCGGAAGCAAACTCCGGAAGCGCATTTTGTAAAGGAAACACTAGAGTGTCATGCTCCTTGACCCGGTCCACACGGTCTTGTTTGACGTTTACGCCATATAGCGGATGGTCTTGAAATGTGCGGTTGCTTCGAGTATAACTCACTCCTTCATGGAAGCTCGCCACACGCCCAAGCGAAGAAGAGGCAACCATCACATTGGCAAAGCTATCATTCAGCTCCTTACTTCCTTTAATATGGCGGACGACCTGTTGAGACAAAAACATAAGTTCCCAATATCAAAGAATAAGAGCGAAATAATAAACGATAAAGATTAACTTACAGCATCAACTCCCCGAGTAAGGAACCACTGACGGTCCTGCTCTGCACGCTCTGCCCGCGCTTGAAATTCCTTCGATTCCGCGATAGCTTCCTCATGAGCTCGAAGAAAAGAGTCATAGGCAGTCTGAATTTCAGCAGCGCTCTGGTCTTTGAGTTTGACTCGCTCCTTCTGCACTTTAGCTCCGCCTCGAGATCATGAATACATGCACCTTGAAGGGCCACTTGATTTTCCAATGAAGAATTGGCTTCTTGAGCGCGGGCTAAGTCATCTTTTTCCTTTTGGGTCTTCGCCCGAGCAGCTTCAAGAAAGGAATTTTGTTTCTCACAAGCTTCCTTCCATCGGTGAGCAGCAGCAACATTACGATCTTGTTCACTTTTAAGGGCATTCTCCGCATCGATCTATTTCCACTTAGCAGTTTGGGCAGCAATGCGATGCTCCTCAGCCTCTTTCTTGGCAGCCTCAGTGGCCCGCCGGGCCTCTCCCACTTTCCCGCCTAAAGTACGCCATTCACATAGGACTTCTTGGCTACCGGCTAAAGCATTAGCCAGGTGGTAGGCCACGTTGGTATGTAGGTCATGGCGGGAAAGGTCACGTTGAGCTGACAACTCAGCGGGTGGCGTACAATGTTCAACGAAATCCATACAAGTTCTAGGATGGGAGAACCGTGACCCGTTAGTAATCCCCCATGGAGGGACAAACAATTCATGTGTATCACCCAGGCACGTATCCCCATAGTAACGAGAACCCGAATGTTTAAGGCGAGTTAGGGTTGAAAAAAGTTGTTGAGGAGGAGGCTGAGGAGTCCTGTAACCCTCCTCATTAACAGCAGGATTGTCCTGCTGACCACCAGTACCACCCCCAGCCTCAAAAAGATAGTTAAAACGATCATCAGTAGACTGGATGTTAGCCCCCTCTATAGTGGGAGTATCAATCGGAGGGGTTGATACTCTCTCCTCTACCAAAGGTGAGGATGGTTGATCCTCCGTGTTAATATTGCTAGGAGGAGTCGGAGGCTTATCCTCCACATTCTTCTCTGGAGAAGGAGATGGTTGTTGTTCAGTTTGAGGAGTTGGTGTAGGCAACTTCTCAAAGACATCTTCACTAAAGATCAGTGGGTCTACAAACACAAAAGCTATTTTTAGCTACACATCTTATGAAAATATAGTACTTAAAAAGATTAGTATGTACCTTCAACAGTGTCAATACGGTCAGCAAGGCTATATTGGGGCTTCTTAGGACGACGAATTTTTCGTTTCTTCTTCGAATGTCCCGCCTCAACATCCGCAGTCTCGACGCCCGCTTGTCCTGCTTGAGAAGCCATAAAAGCTCTCTTTTTCTCTAATTCTGCCAACAAATGGGAGACAGAAGAAGGTTCAGGTATGTCATCATCATATTCCCTCTCTCCTTGGGAGATCGAGAAGTCAGAACTATCGCCGTCATCGTCACTCGACAATAAAGTGGCGATCGTCCCGTCAGAAGTAATAGCAAAAAGCGGATGAGGGTTTAGAACATACGCACCTGTCTCAAAGGTGGCGTTCGAGACAATGGGCTCAGCCCGCACCTTCTTTGGAAAAAGGAAGCGGGACTTAGTTTTTCGAGAATAGGCATACCACTGGCATCCCGGATGCCATGTCGGACACAACCCCTATCTTCAAAAAGGGCATTGAACATCGAACCCCGACCTGAGGAGAAAAAAAAATTAATTATAGAATACATCGAAAAAACAAGAAAAAACAGTAAGAATAACTTACGTTCATATAAGTCAACAAAAATAGGCTCCATAAATTCTGAGGCCCATAAGCGACTCATGCCTGCCCACACCAGGGCTTCTTCTGGCAGTGCCCGCATTGGTGTTGGTTCCATCGTAAATACACGATACCATTCTTGACCTTCATGATTAGCGGTAACAATGTCCGGAAGGGCAGAATTCACCGGACGGCGAACCATGTTTAACGGCACCACGTCCTCAGAAATCCAAAAGAACTTATTCCGCCAATCTTTAGATACCTTTTCAACTTCATATCCGATGCTTCGGTCAGAAAACCCCTGACACGTATACCAACCATCACGAATGGCAAGACGGTAAAAACTGGAAATCGATCAATATGTGGCACCATGTCACATGCTATGCATACGAATTCATAGTGACGAATTCGCATCATAGCACGGGGATGCAATTGAGATAAATGGATTCCATAGGCAGTTAACACCTTCTGAAGGAATCTCGTTATGGGTAAACGGAAGTTCCCATGAACAAAATAATCGGCATACAAAGCCATTTTCCCAGGCGGTGGGAAACTGGCTATAGAACCGATAGAAGGAAACTCTGGTTCCCACTCGGGTGGAATACCATACGTTTCCAGTAACTTTTCATATTCTGAGTAGTCCCATGCAATTTCTCTCTCATCAACTTCAGTCTGAACATTCGAAATTTTAGGAAGATTTAAGGAAGACATATAAGAAAGATTCGATACTTTATCAGAGAGAAAATAAGAAGATAATCAAAGGAAAAGAGTGATAAAACCTCTAAAGAAAGGAGTCTCTCCTTATTTATACCTATCGCAATTAATGCGATGGGATATGAACAGTAGAGAGAGAAAAACATCACCCAACCAGCGACTGGCACGTCACGCGAGAAATTCAAAAAAGAGAAAAAGTTGTACAGTAGGGTACAGTGACAGCCGTAAAAAACGTTCCATCACCTGTTCACGCGCCTGCGAGTGGTCAACTTGTCCTTTTTCATGACTATCCATACCACCAGAAGATATTTTCTACCTAATTTATGAACAATAAAAATCCCCAACACGCATTAAGTCCAGAATTTCACCCGCATAAAGATTTCTCACGAAAGAAACACTGGACTGGGGGGACTTGTAGAGGTAGGGTACCAAAAAGACCCAAATACCCTTAAGTACCACCCGCGGGTCACAGAGAATCCTCTTGTAAGCCACCCACGGAACACATGGACCACCCGCATATCACGAATGAGGAGGAACGTCCTCACAACACACGCGGAAGCATCCTGGCATCCTCAAAAGTCATCCGCAGGACAGGCTATCTGTCCGCCTAAACATCCGGAAGGCAATGCCAGCGGGACAGTTGTCATCACTCAAATACTCTCTAGAAGAAGGTTCATGATTCTTACTTGGGGAATACGTGACTGAACAGCCAATAAATAAAGGACACCTGGCCAGTTTGTTATAACCGTGCACATGGCCAGGGTGCAATCCATCCTATCATTGGGCGACGCGTGTTCAGTTTGTTATACCCATGCACATGGGACGTATAGCTCAACCTATCACAAGAGGACACGCGTCCAGGCAGTTATCAAAGATCTTCTGGAAGAGAACAGTTGGCCCAATCATCTTCCTACATCCTTCGGCTATAAATACCTTGTCAAACGGTATGAGGTATTCATTCACTCACTTGCATTCTGACTACACTTAGTCTGTTTACTTCAGTACTTTCTCCCTTTACGAACGTTACTGATTCTCACGCCGGAGGGTGGTTACAGGAAGACCCCCCTCTTGTCCTTCCTGTAACGAGACTCACGGTGTCTGTTTTGCAGGTTCCGGTCATTGGACTTTGGGAAGTCACATTCATATCATTGGTAGTAATTATCGTATCTTACCCTGTGGACTCATTGGATCCAGGACCCATACCCGAGGAGTGGATCCGTGTTTCTTCAGAACCCATTCGTGTGTTGCTATGATTTCCAAAGAGAAACATATGTGTGGGTGTGTGTAAATAATAGTATTTAAATACATTTATAAAGTATAGAGTTTATTAAAATTATCTTTAATATAAATTTCATACCTTGATGGCAAAAAAAAGACCAAGCACAATAGGTATACCTGAAACCCGAAAAAATGGGACGTACTCGAAACCCAATGGGTATGAGCCGGATATGAGGTTAGGACTTAAAAATTTTCACGTGTATGGGCAGGGTATGGGATTAGATGATACACGACCCATTACCCAAAAACGCATACCCGTTTATCCGAACGATATACCCGAATCGTATACCCGAAAAATTCTATGTATTTTATAGGTTGTGAAGTATATATATAATAAATTATATAGAAAGTTGTAATGATATTATTTAATTCTTGTAGCTCTTATATATGTGAAGTGTATTTTATTTTAATTTGTAATAAATTTTGTGTGAAATTAAAGGTATAAAAGAATTATAATGATAGAAAAAATGTACTTACAATTCCTAAGAGTATACCCGATACCCGACTGGTAATTACCCAGCAAATACTCGACAGATAATAGACTAATAGGTCATGTATGGGGCACGGTTTTACAACAGGTATGGGCATGAAATTACCATACCCGGCTCAAACCCGACATGTTGCCATCCCTACTGAGTGATTAATCAACCAGTGGATGTTATATGACATTCACCTACTTTCATTTTTTTCCATCTAGATAATATATACACTCACAAATAGTTGTTAAAAAATTATATTTCTTACTCGTATTTTCTAATAAAATATGTCATATCATCTAGTTGCCTTCAGAATAAGATTTGTATTTATGACGATTTGGTCAACCATCGTTCATTCTCTCTCTAGAAGGGGAGAGCATCTTTCAAACTAATAATAATAATAATAATAATAATAATAATAATAATAATAATAATAATAATTAATTCTATCTTTGATCATCTAATTTAAAATCTTAATCTATATTGTTCAAAAATTTCCAACCAAGTCAAAAACAAAGCTTGTCTTCGGCTCTTTTACAACTCAAGTTAGCTCATGGTTCGGCGAATTAACTTGTGTTTTTCAATTTGGATGATTATGTATGTTTTACTTCTATAAAATTTCAATAAAGTACAAATTTATAAAATAACAAGTTAACAATATCAAATATCAAATAAGATAGTGCCAAACTACTTATGAGTTTAAATAAGTGGTTAGTTTAACCACTTTTGATCATTTGATAGTTAACTTTTTTTAACATGTTCATTAATTAGACTCACTAACATTAAACTTATGACACTACAACACATATACACATACTATTTATAGTAAATATGTTTTATTAGCACTCATCACATAATTAAACAAGATTAGACAAATATAAAAACCAATTAATACTTAACTTTCTTGGGTATTGCTTTCAATGGTTCCAATTTCCTTACAACAATCCCCATTTTATCCCTCATGTCTAACGCCTCAGGCTTCACATGTGCTTCAAGTTCCCAATCAAACTCGTGTAGCAATGAACCTAGCACAAGGTGTAACACACGTTGCGCAAGAGGTACGCCCACACACATCCTTCTGCCAGCCCCAAACGGTATGAGCTCAAAATGTTGACCTTTGTAGTCAACTTTTGAGCCCAAGAACCTCTCGGGTTCAAACGAATTAGGGTTTTCCCAGCACTCAGGGTCTCTTCCTATGGCCCACGCATTGACAAACAATTGAGTATCTTTAGGTATATGATATCCCATGAAATTGGTATCATGGAGCGCCTTTCGTGGGACTAAGAAAGGAATCGGAGCATGCAACCGTAGGGTTTCTTTTATGATGGCTTGTAGGTACGGAAGGCTATCAATTAAACTCTCGTCGAGCTTCTTGTTTGGGCCAACGACCGAGGCAAGCTCGTCTTTGGCACGGACCATTTTTTCAGGACATCGTAGTAGCTCGGTTAGAGCCCATTCAACCGTACTACTCGTTGTTTCCGAACCGGCTAGAAATATCTCCTGCAAACAAAATAATTTACCAACCAGAAAATCAAAATAAATATTAGCCAAGTTATAAAAAAAACATTGATTTTTTGGATCTGTACAAGTTGGCACGTGAGTGCAAAAGACTCATTTATGTCTTTTGAGGTTGGTCAAACAACGTGATACATGCACATGTTCGGATATAGCTGAAAGTTTAGGAAAACATAGGTTTAAGATATAATATAATGATATTGGTTAAATCAATAATATATGTACTTATAAGAGCAATGAAAATGGGTGGGGTGAAACAAGCTAGTGAAACTTTCTCTCTCTGTCACGTCTGCGCCACATCAGCTTTCACATACCCATTTCACATTCATATTTTTCACTGGAAATGGGTTGTGTGAAACAGGGGTGAAACCATTATTATATTAATTTTTTTATAAATTTATTTTTTTTGATATAACACATAAATTAAATAAAAGAGCTACATTAAAACTAACTTATTAAAAAAACTACATTACTTATTAAAAAAAACTACATTACTTATTAGACGAGGCATGTTGGGATCCATGATATTTTTTTTATAAAAGTTGAGAAAGTTTATAAAAAGTAGAGAGAAAGGTGTGAGTTTGGTATGTTTTTTGTATGAAATAGTGGGGTATTTATAGGTAATTTTTTTTTTAATTTAAAGCCACCCAACGGCTATATAGTTGTTTGAAATTGAGTGGGCCCACCAACTATGGCCGTGAAAGAAGTGGCGGTGGGTGGATCACGGAGGAAGGGGGTGGTGTTTCGCGCCTTTCACGGCGCCAAAGTATGTCTCACGGGGGTCTCACAGCACCCATTTCCATTGCTCTAATAAAAAATTACTTATAAAGTTATACGTATGGGATGTTTGGATAAACTTTTAAAAACTGCTTATTTGCTTTCGGAAAAACAAAATCAGTTTAAAAAACTCAATTTTAAAGTTTTTCAACTCACAACAATTATTGTTTGCCAAACAACTTTTATTTTTCAACAATTAAATAAATAAACAGTTTTAAGAAGATCACCTAAACACCCCCTATAATTGTTTTATTTTTATACGTGAAAAAAAAAACAATTTGCTTCGATTTAGTTTTGAGGGCCGGTTTCAAACAATAAAATGTAAACTGAACCAGCTCACTCCTAACCCGATTAAACTAACTAGTTTAGTTCAATCGGGACAGTTTCTAACTACTTTTAACACCCAACCTCAAAGACTAGACTTAGCCTTTTGTGTCAAGTGTCTTATAAATATCTTAAATTATATGATTGTAACATTATAACATATGATAGTAACCAACAATTTAAATACCAAATAAAACTCACCAAAATAAAAATGGTAATGTCTTTCTCGGACAACTTTTCCGGTTCATCTTTCCCAGTCCCTTCATAGTCCAATAACACGTCTAGAAAATCCTTCCTCCTCTCACCGCCGCGTTGTGCCGCCTCATTCAACCGCTTCTCCACCCGCTCGTCCACCCACCCTTTGGCTATATCTATTGCCTTTCCAACATCGCGGTCCATTTTCCTTCTCAACCCTTGCAAATCAAACCGCTTTAGCCACGGGTACAAATCCGAAATGTTTGGATGACCTCCCCACTCCATCAACCCTAACATTGCGTCGAAAAACTCCGACCCGAGTTTGGAATCCGGATTCGCCAAGTTTCGGGAGAGCATAAGGTTCCCTAGCAAGTTAAACGACGCTAGAAAAACAAACTTCGCTACGTGGACCCCACTCTCAGGTCCAGCCGAATTGGATTCTGTTTCAATCCAATCCAACATTTTATCCACACACTGTCTTCTGACAATGGATGATTCGTTGATTCTTTTAGCAACGAGCATCTCAACTGTACAAATCTTCCTCAGCACTCTCCAGTACATTCCATATGGAGCCAGTGCTAAGGAAGACTTGTCATAGTCATGAGACTTACTAGTCTCGGTGATTGTGCGTTCCATGAACGTCAAATCATGGTTTTTAAATAACTCGGTGGCGGCCTTGGCAGTCAAGATCGCCACCGTGTTGACTGATCCAAGTTTTAGCCTAACAACAGGACCGTAACGGGTAGCTAGCCCTGCTACGGTCCTGTGTGGCATGGTACCGAGATTGAAAAGGTTGCCGAACACCGGCCATCCCGGTGGCGCTGGTGGCTGTCTTTTTCTGGTGGTTGCTGCCTTTTTCCGGTGGATGAAAACAATAATAAATAAAAGAGTGATGAAAGAAACTAAATAGAGTGTCAAATTAAACTCCATTTTGGTCTATTTTGGATCATATGTTAAATTGTTATTTTAGTTATATATAGTGAAAATGGAATCTGCCGGCTGGTATTAAACTAAGCATCAATATTAAACATGTTAAAAATATTTTTAATTACTAATCAGTTTCTACTAACTAAAAATTTAAAAACCTAAATTTGGTAGCCCTTTTATCTTTTAGACACCATGAGGCACCTCCAAATAAAGTCATTCAGAGATCTATTGTTTGTGAATATCTAAGAAATAATATTAACAATGAATAAGTGTTTGTGAGACGGTCCGTTGTCGTGCTTAAACAGGGTCACTGCCACGTCACTCATGAACACCATTTTGGAACGTTGGAGGCTTGGGAATGTGAAATTGGTGGCTTTAACCACAACAGGTGGAGGTGGCATTAACGAAGGCTTCATCCATTGCCTAGTTAGCACTAGGTGACGAAATTTAGAAGATGAATTGTGGTTGGCCTTCAACGACAACACACAATCTTAACTAGATTGAGATAGAGATGCAGAATAAGACGTTATAGGTTAAACAAAATTTTAAATAAATTTAGAAAAAATGATATTCAAGTAATTTCGTTACTTGGTGCCAATACAATGTTTTTTTAAAGATTTAACATTCGTTAGTTAGAATGAAAGTGGCAAATGGCAATCTAAGACTAATCAGACTGGTATATTTGTTCTCTAGATTCTAAAAAGAAGTTTTGTTCTGTAGTGACTTTTTAAAGATAATCCAGATAAAATATTATGTGGTATTAGGTAACAAGATAATTAAAAAATACTAATGAAATGTTTTTTATTTATCAATGTAAAAGTAGGTTTCCAATGACAAGTACTCGCTACAAGGTATGTCTCCGAAGCGAGTTTCTTTAATTCCGTCTAGTTGCTAAGAACTGATTAAAGGTGGTCAACCTTAGTCAGAATCGCATCTAGTCGGTGAACTTGAACCGATTTTGACTTAAAAATAAAGTACAACTCGTATATCTTTAATATATAAGAATAAATATCATTTTTTTGTGACTAACAATTTTTAGAACAGTTTATTATTTAAAAATGTATTTCTATTATTTATATTGATCTTTACTTATTTTATTATAAATATTAGTAAATTTATGACATTTGACATATATATAATAATTAAAAATTAATTTTCTTTACATATATCATGTCCGAGTACGTACTCTCCAAGTACTTCCCGAGTACACCCAACTTCCCAATCAGCCGCCTAAGGTCCGCTTAGCGACTTTTGCAACCTTGTTATTTATGATTAGGTTATTGAAATAAATCCTAGTAAAATAATCAAGATGTATTTGCTTAATATAATATATGGTTGTGTAACATGTGTTTTCTTTTTTTTACTGATGTTAGGAGTTTAAATCATGCAGTGGACAGGTTAAGTGGATTTAAAAGTAGACTATGAACCATTCAATAACATTACAATAAATTGCGAACTTTGTACCGGAATATGTAAAAGAAAAACCAAAGAAAACTGAAAGATGCCATAGAATAAACAAATTGAAGTTTTGGCTTGTAAGATTGTCATAGATATAAATATAAATCTTTCGTACCTTTTAGATTTTCTTATATGATAGAAATGATAGAATATAAAAGAATATGTAGTTCTTTTTGGACTAAGTGTGTTCCCCAGTTTACTTAAGGAGAGAGGAAAAGAAAATGGATGTCTTTTCTTTCCTTTCTTTTCTCTCTTTTGTCCTTTCTTCCCAACTTTCTTTCCTTCATATTCTTTTCAATTTGGAAAGAAATCAAACCCCATCATTTTACTCTTTATTTTCCTACTTTTTCATTTCCTTTCCTTGCTTTTCTTTCTTTTAATGAAACTCTAGAACACAAATATTCTTAATTCATTTCCCTTCCCTCCTTAAATGAAACTTGGGAACACAAACATCTCAATCTTTTCATCTATTTCTTTTCCTTTCCTCTATTAAGTATAACTCGGGAACACAGTGTTAATCAAATGTTTGTATATAGGCTAAAAGTATGACTCCAGCGAGCCCATCATTACAACAATGCGTTTTGTAGGTCCAAATGAAACAGACGTAAAGTATCCGGACGGCCCTGTTGTGAGGGAAGGTCGTATGTGCTGAGACGGCGAGTCCTAATTTATAAAAGAAAGATGGGCGTATACGATTTACGACCCCACCCTGTTTTTTGCTAAGAGGTGTAAATTTATTCGTTTTCTTTCAAAAAGTTTTATATGTAATGTAAATTTACCCTTTCTTATCCGAATATTTTATATTTTTAATTAAACTAGTTCTATATTAAATACCCCCTTTAATCATTGTCTGAAAAACCTAGACAAAATGTTAGCTAGGTGTGAAGAAGTAAATCTAGTGCTCAACTGGGAAAAATGCCACTTTATGGTAAAGGAAGGCATTGTCCTAGGTCACAAGATTTCTCAAAACGGACTAGATGTCGATAGGGCCAAAATAGAAACCATATCCAAACTCCCACCACCGACTTCAGTCAAAGCAATTAGAAGTTTTCTAGGTCACGCCGGTTTCTACCGCCGCTTCATAAAAGAGTTTTGAAAAATTTCAAGACCTATGACCAAACATCTTGAGAAAGACGCACCATTCTTCTTCTCTGAGGAATGCGTTGAGTCATTCAATACACTGAAAGACAAGCTTGTCAACGCACCAATCATGACCACACCCGACTGGACCCTTCCATTCGAAATCATGTGCGATGCAAGTGACTTTGCAGTTGGAACCGTACTCGGACAATGCAAAGAAAGACACTTTCACCCAATCTATTACGCCAGTAAAACTCTTAATGATGCACAAGAAAAGTATACCACAACTGAAAAAGAATTACTAGCTGTACTAATTGCCTTTGAAAAATTTAGATCCTACTTAGTTCTTTCCAAAACCATAGTTTACACCGATCATGCCGCAATACGATACCTATTCAACAAGCAAGATGCCAAACCTAGACTCATCCGATGGATCCTACTACTCCAAGAATTCGACATCGAAGTTAAAGACAAGAAGGGAGCAGAAAATGTAGCCGCATACCATCTTTCACGTTTAGAATGTGCAACTTCCAAAGAACTCGACAAGGAAATTATCAATGATAATTTCCCACATGAAGTTCTCATGCACATTCAAGAAGTGATAGAGGAAAAAGACGAAAGTCCTTGGTATGCCGACTTCGCTAATTACTTAGCTTGTAGGATCCTCAGAAAAGGACTTACCCACCAACAGCGGAAGAAATTTTTCTCCGACCTTAAGTTTTACTTCTGGGAAGATCCATATGTGTTTATGATAGGTGCGGATCAAGTCATTCGTAGGTGCGTAGCAGGCAAGGAGGCCTTAGACATTCTCAAACACTTCCATGAAGGACCAACAGGCGGACACCACGGTACTGCCACCACGGTCAGGAAAGTGTTTGACGCAGGATTTTTCTGGCCAACTATATACAAAGATACACATGCTTTGATCCAAGCATGCGATGCTAATCAAAGAGCCGGGAACATCTCATCGAAAAATGAGATGGCTCAAAAAGGCATTCAAATTTGTGAAATCTTTGATGTATGGGGGATAGATTTCATAGGGTCATTTCCTAACTCATTCGGAAATAAATACATCCTTGTAGCAGTCGACTACGTGTCTAAATGGGTGGAGGCACAAGCTCTTCCCACCAAGGATGCTCGAGTAGTCGTGATTTCTGAAAAAGTTATTCTCAAGATTCGGTACTCCAAAAGCCCTCATCAGCGACAGAGGTACTCACTTTTGTAACACCCTGATGGACAAGGTCTTAGCACGATATGGGGTTCACCACCGACTAGCAACACCATATCACCCACAGACCAGTGGGCAGGTGGAGGTCTCAAACCGAGGAATTAAGAGAATTTTGAAAAGAAGTGTGGGGATGAATCGCAAAAATTGGGCAGAAAAGTTAGATGACGCATTGTGGGCCCTCAGGACGGCTTACAAAACTCCCATAGGAACGACACCCTTCAAGCTCGTTTACGGGAAGGCATGTCATCTACCAGTAGAATTAAAACAAAAAGCTTATTGGGCTCTCAGAGCAGTGAATTGTGATCTAACGCCCGCCGGAGCAAACCGGGAAGATCAAATTCGTGAGCTCGAGGAACTGAGAGCGATGGCCTACGAAAATTCCTGGTCCTACAAAGAAAAGATTAAACGAATACACGACGTTCATTTAAAAGGAAACAAGAAATTTTGAAGTCGGCGATCGTGTACTGTTATACAACGCTCGTTTACGTCTTTTCCCAGGAAAACTGAAATCCCGATGGACAGGTCCATACGTAGTTGAAATAGTTTTTGACTATGGAACCATCGAAATTTCAAGTTCAAACGGCCAAAAGTTCAAGGTCAATGGACATCGATTAAAACCATACATCGACGGTCCACTTAAAGAAGTTTTGGAGGTACTAACCCTCCAAACTTTTTAAATTAAAAATTAAGGAAACAAGGTCTGGCCAAGACCTTCACAAAAGTAGGCCTTGTAAATAATGTTTACCAAAAAAATAAAAAAAATAAAAAAAATTCAGAAAAAAAACCACGGGGGCGTGCTCCTTAAAGCACGGTCCTGTGCCTAAAAATGCGGGCCAACATCTACGTTGCAAAAATCTCAGTCAGACTGGTTTGTAACATAATTGTCAGAGTTAAAACACGAGGACATGCTTCCAAAAGCACGGTACCGTGCTCGGTTTCCTGTTTGGTTATAAAAGGCACCTTGTGTCATTGCATTCCTTGCACAAACCAAAACCAAAAACCTCTGATAATTCAGTATGCCAACTGAGATGAATGAAGCAATTCTCGTTTCCCGACATCCGAGAAACGATGCCCGCCATGTTTCCAAAACCGAGCTTCTCTTGAAACTTCAAGAACTCGTGAGAGAACTCACCGAAATGAATGTCCTCGCAGAGATGCGTCTCATGCAACTCACCGAATCGGTGGAAAACATGAAAATGGAACTCCGAGACATTAACGAACAACTCCAGTTTCAAGTTCTTGGTTTCACGTATTTTCCACCACCATGACCATTCGGAGGAGGAGCACCTTTCGGAGAGCTCTAGGAAACTTAATTTTATGTTTTTATATGTTAAAAAAGTGAATTAAGCACAATGTGTTAGGACTTCGGGCTTAACCCGGTTATATTCTTTTCTTAAGAAACCCGGGCTTATCCCATAACTGTTTTAGGATCTTTATTCAATGAAAAGTAATTTTTAGATAACCAAACTTTCAAATTATTACAATAAACATCACTCTAAAAATTCAGGACCATGAATCATGTTGAAAATTAAAAGAAAAATCGTTGTGACAAAAAGCACGGGTCGTGCTTCCCTAAGCACGGGGCCGTGGTCACCCAGAATCTTCAGCATGATACGCGCTAACTCCGTACAATTCTCTGAATCATAAACATTTATTCTTCTAGCAGCACGGGGACGTGCTTCCAAGAACACGGTGTCGTGTTCAACTTTCCAGTCTCTATATAATGCATGCATAAATTCACTATTTCATTCACACCAATCAAAAACTACCTAAATGGAAGGGAAACGGGTTGAATGCAAACCAGTGAAGAAAGGGAAACAACATGAATCTTCCTTCCTTGAGGAACAAATCATGAGGCTCCAATGCATCGTAAGAGACCAAGTTGAGAGCAACATGCAAACCGAGGCTCGAGTGGTCGAGCTGATTAACAAAGTCGACCTGCTCAGGTTCGAGAACTTCCATGTTGTGGATGGCCACCACAACGATGTGACTTCCAAACTTAAATTTCTCAACCGAGAACTCGTCACGCTCAACAAAAAGCTTGACGAACTTTTGGAAGCTAAACGAGCACCACCACACATCCAGGACTTGTTCGGGGGTGGTAGCCGTTGAAGTTCCGACTTCGTTTCGTGTTGTTTCCGCTAGTACTATGTGTTAGGACCCGAGAATTGTTGTTGTACTTTTCGTTTCATCTATCTTTAATTATGGCTTTAATTTTATGTTTTAATGAAATTTAGGATTTTTAATTACCATGTAAAAATAACCAGAAAATAAATAAAAACCAGTTAAAAACGAACCAAGCTCGACAAATAAACAAAATAAACAAAACAGTATTGTCTGCACTTAGCAGCACGGTACCGTGCTTCCTACTGCACGGGGCCGTGTTTTTGGTCAAACAGCAGTTACGAGTTTTACCTTTAATAAAAGTACTTTCTCACACATCCAACCCTAATTTCACTGCGTTCTGAACCAAAAACCGCCGACCCTCGACCATTTTACGAATTTCTTCATCTAATCGTCGATTCTAAACCTAAGGTATGTTAATTTAACAATTGCATTACTCATATTCGTCATTATAGGTTTAGATTAACCCTAAAATTGTTCAAATCGACCAAATCGGGTCAAACCCCGAAAAGGGTATGGGTTATTATGATGAATAGATTGTAGATTGTTTGATGGTTAGGAATTAATTGAAAGAAACAATTCGGGTTTTGGGTATTAGAATAAATACCCGACAAACCATTAAACCCAATTGATGTAACCGGTTAGAAACGAAGGTTCGAGTCTAAGTAAGTTAGAAATCGGTATTAGAAACACGAGCCGTGCCCAAAAACAACACGAGTCGTGGTCAACAAAAAGTCAAACTTCAAAGAAAACTGAACCAGAAGCAGCAGCATGGGGCCGTGCTTCTGAAAGCACGCCACCGTGCTTTGCTATCTGTTTCAGCAAATTTGATTTTTTTATGAATTTGGACTAATTTAAGTTTAAATTGCAGATGGCCGAGTATGGGGAAGAAATTCACGCATTTTTAGTCTTCACCGGACATGATGAAAGAGATAGGCAAGCCAATGCAAGACTAAGCTGCCTGAACAAACGAATCCCTGAACCAAATTTCTATGCTTGCCATAACACACTACGCCTAGTCAATCAGTGGAAGAGATACAACAGGTTTGTGACAGAGCCATGGAAGAGGGTTTTTGAGCAAACAAGAGAGGCCGTGACGGAACTGACAAAGGAATTCTTAGCATCCTTTAATATAAAGAACAATTCAGATATGTGGGATGAAGATGCAATTGAATTTAGGTGTGGAGGTGTATGGCGCAGAACGTCTTTCACCCAACTCGGGATTGATATGGGAATTTACACAAAAGAAGAAACAAAACAGTTAATCTGGGCCCGCGCAAGGGTAGCATTTGAGAAGGAAGACAATATCTGGTATGGAGATACACAGACACGAGCATGGGAATTGTTGGGTTTCGAGGATGAAACAAACCACATCAACACATCGAAAAGCACGGCCTTACGAGATCCACTGATGAAATATATTCACCAGCTACTAAGCAAGACGCTAACAGCACGTGGCAGAAATAAAGGAGTGATGAATTTACGAGATCTGTGGGCACTTTACTGCATAAGGAATGAAATTGATTGCAACATTACTTATCTCTTCTGTCAACTTTTCAGAACTAATGCAACAGCTGCAAATCCTAGAACTCCACTCGTCGGTGGCACATGGATCTACAAGCTTTACAAAGATTATGATGTAGATGTGGAAGGGACCGAAAATCCGAAACCTATTGCTCTTGACCTCAACCTCTGTTACAGGTTGCAGATAGCCCAAATCCTTAGTGTAGAACAGAAAATTTGGAGGTTCGTGAACAGCCGCGGTCACATTTGGGACCCGAAAAGCCAGTCAGAAATGATTATGGAAGACGAACGGAGAAAAAGAAGAGAAGCTGAATACAAACGAACAAGGATCCGTGTGACCTGGACACGGGTAACTGATGACTGACGGCACAGATAGTTGAGCATGGGCACGGGCATGGGTTGGTGTTACTTCATGAACTTATTATTGTTTGTGTTTGAACACTTTACTTTTCGTCGTACTTGTTTATTTTTGTTTGTGTTGGTTTGGATACTACTATGGCCATGAGTGCCAAAGACATTTTATTGGGTACTAATCTAGCCCGATAGGGCAAGGGATGGATGACTCCATACCCAATTTTCAGTAGTTATGCTTGGTTGTTTGTGGATGTTTGCAGTTTTAAATTATACAGGTACAAAAACAGGAAAACGGACGAAAAACAAGGGACGCTCTGTCGAAATTTCGTTAACCCGTAGGGAAGTAACTCTCCATTATACCCATAATACTCAATTATAATTTTTATATTTCCATGAATCTTATCACATTGAGGACAATGTGAGATTCAAGTGTGGGGAGGGGAATTACTTGACCAATTTTTTTGTCCAGCTAATTATAAAAATTCTCTAAAACAAATATTTTTGCAGCACAAGATTATTCTAAACCTAAAAAGAATTCCAAGAAAATTTTTTTGCAAATAATTAATCATTTAAAAGTTAAAAAGTAAGAAAAAGTTTTGTAATATTGAGAATAAATTTATGCAAAATATGGCGTTAATACCCAATTCCTCCGTTACTGTGAGACAAAACTCATGCCATATAAATATTTTTTCGGAAGCTTTGAGTGAGTCAATATGTTTCGTGTGATTTAGAACTTGTCCCAATTATTCATTTCAAGACCGCACGAAACGTTGTATAAAGAAGAAGGTAATAGTGACACAAACCCATTACCAAAACCACAAAACCCAAAAACCCGATCACCCTATCCATTTCCACCGGTAAAATACAACACTGGTCTTTTACCGGCAGACCCTAAAGAACTGGAAATGCATTCTTTCGATTTCAATTTCCTTTGCTGCATACACTTCACAAAACCTAGGTTGCCTCCAGAACTTAGGGAGAGAATCTTTCTCTTTAGCAATGAGGTGAGGAAAAAGTGGCGCCAAAACGAACAAAGGCCACCATTCTGTGGAATTTCCAAAAACGCAATGAAGAGAAGAGCAAAAAGATATGAACGATGCTTAGGTTGCGGAAACTGGTCCCACGAAGGAAGATGTAGAAAAAGTCAAACTCAGTCTCAGCATGAATATACCGAACTAATGAGTGTGGGGGATATTAGGCTCAAAGCCGAACGATCCATTAGAGTTGGAAGTTATATTCAGAACAGGATTGAGGAAGAATTGATCCACATCCTCGATAAAACTGGTCTTGACGATCTGACCTTAAAAGAGTCATTAGGCATCTAAAAAAATGGGCTAACCAATGAAGACATCTCAAACTCCCGAAGAACATTAGAAGTTACCATTAACCCTTGAACCACCACAAAATACCAATCCCTACTCACACTAAACCAAAACCCCTTTTTACCTTCTGATCTATGCGACCCTTCAAAAGGTGGAGATTTGAACTGTTACAAGCTTAATTATCACAGGTTGCATTTTGGCTAAAAGTGTTCACATACCTACATCACAGGTATAATCAGATATAAAACCGAGTGTGAGTGAACATTGTGAGAACGTGACGTTTTGCATAAACAGAAACTCATAAAAACAGAAGTTTTTCTCTTTTATCACTAACATAAAGATTGGTTATTTTGTTTCATCTTCTTGGAGCTCACTTAAGGAATAGCTAATATCTAAATTTGCTGTTTTTAGAGAACATTTATAAGACGATTGCTTGAGGACAAGCAATGTTCAAGTGTGGGGATGTTTGATGTACATAGAAATATACATCTTTTCGGCATCAAATAATCTCTAAAAACTGCAATTTCTATCTAATAACATAGCATAAAAGACTACTTATCATAATAAAACATAATTTCAGGAGAAACCAAGCCTCAAACGAAGAAACAAGCAAAAAGACGAAGAAAAACAAAAGAAAACACAAGAAAACAAAGAAACACGCCCCCATGCCTCAAGAAACACGCCCCCATGCTTCTTAAACAAGAAAAGACAAAATCTGGAAGCAAAAGCAAGGGGCCGTGCTCAGCATGCACGGGGCCGTGGACGGGAATGCAGAAAAGACAAAGAAGAATTGAGCACATGTCACTAAACAACACAGGGCCGTGCCTGCTAACCACGGGGCCGTTGCCAGCTCACACAAAAGACAAAACAAATCTGGCACATGTCATAAAAATACACGGGGTCGTGTCTCATCGTCCAGATTGCCTATAAATAGTGGCTCATGTTGCATTCATCAAGGGTGCTTTGAAAAGAGTTCTCTCCGGTTTTCACTTATAAAAACACACACTAACACTCACTTTGAAGATCTAGTGAAGAGTTTGAAGGCTTGGAGGTCATCACCACTAATCATCATCATCAACCATCATTACCATCATTAAGAAGGAGGATTCATCTATACTTGGTTAGATTGTTCTAAGTTTAATCATGTATTTGTTGTTATCAATCATCTTAATGTTCATCATTATGCTCATTATGAGTTAAACTACTTTTACCATCTAAAATCTATGAAGAAGCTTTGTTTTACTTGATAATTATTCAAGACATGTGATGTAGTCTAGTAAAGTACATGGTTATATTACAATTATCTTTTGATGAGAAATGTTTCACCATCTTAAATCACTAAATCAAAGTTGGTGGTTGTCAATATCATTGGCAATCGTTCATGATCGATTCATGTTCTTGAAAGATAGAAATACTTTGATACATTATCGAAACATGGATCCTTATATTGTACTTAGAAATGATGAGATATAAGTTATGGTGTATTTTTCTAAACCTTGGTAATCCGAAAATGGCTTTGCTTAGGATATCAAATTAGTTAAAGAAACCATATGTTAACGGAATGTGTAATTATAACCTACATAAATCAACCAAGGGGAGGTTGTGTGATGAACTACAACCACCCGAAGTTGTTAGAATTGGTATTTGAGAAATCGAAGTCAATCCTAATCTTTCTACTTTACGAAACTACTTGTCAACTCAAATCGACATCATTGAGATGGTATGACATTAGGAAAGGGTGGACTTTAAAATGCGCATACCATCTCCTTAGTGCCGAAGATGCTCACTTAAGGTTTAAGGAGCCATCTATCATATATTGCTACGGCAAGTCTATCACATGTCTACATATTAATTATCAACGCTAAAAATGGAGTGGATTCTTGATCTTAGATGGTAACCTTCGCATAATTGAACAACTCGTTTAGAATCTCTTGTCTCGGTCACCTATATACTATATATATAAGTGTTTATATTTTATAAAAAGTTTAAAAATCAACCCCAAAATGATTAAAACCTCCGATTGAAGTACAACGATTTATTATTAGAAACCTGTGTGTCCACGGATCGATACTTGGTTCTTACCATTACTATTCTACATATACGATGGGTACACTTGCCTATTTTGTGTGTGTTTAGTCTTTGTAGAAATCACTTTTATAAATTTAAAACACGATCTTGTGCAAAAGCAAATCATTCCATCCTTTCATATTTTATACCACTAGCACGCACACATCAAAGTTTTTGGCGCCGTTGCCGGGGATACACGGTACGTTTCTAAGAACAATCCAAGTTTTAATTTAATCATTTTCTATAATTGTACAAATTTTTTAACTTCTATTTTATTTTATCTTTAATTTTTACTAAATATTAAACTATATAATTTTACGGCTAGCCTAATTTTTAACCTTTATTTACCTTACTTTTGAAATAGTTTAACTAACTTAGACATTAGTTTAGTTTAAAATAGCTTAACTTATAGTTCAACCTAGACTAACTTTAACTGACTTTTACTTTAGCGTAATTTTGATTTAGCCTCATGTATGTCCTCTACTTTTGAGCGTGAGCTTGTTTCTCCAATTTCTGAACCGGAACGACTCTTTCGTCGACGAACTCGTAAACGGGCTACAGAAACCGCAGAAGCAATCAAAGACAAATCAGTAGACGCCACCACATCAGGAGAAAATCAAACAAAAGAAATTGTTGGCGGCCCAGAACAATGAGCCGAACATGAGCCAGTATGCCAAGCCGACTCTCGAAGGCTATGGCAATGGAGTGGCTCCTCCCGAAATCACTGAAAATTTCGAAATCAAATCTAGCACCATTCATATGGTAGAAAATTCAGTTCAATTTCATGGTCTCCTCGACGAAGACCCTCTTTCTCAAATATCTCGATTTCTACGAATTTGCGGAACCTTTAAAATTCAAAACTGTTCAGAAGATCAAATCAAGCTTAAACTCTTTCCTTTCTCTCTAAGGGGCCAAGCCCTAGAATGGATAGAATATCTTTCCGCTGGTTCCATCACCACTTGGGACCAGATGATTGAACAGTTTCTCCTCAAATATTTTCCGCCCGATAAAACTGCCAAATATCGAGCCAGCATTACCGGATTCCAGACCGATGATGATGAATCGTTACACGCAGCATGGGTAAGATACAAAAGTCTTCTTAGAAGGTGCCCACATCATGGACTGAGCGTATGGTTACAAGTCCAAAGTTTCTTTGACGCACAATCCAGTCAAAACAAACAGGCCATCGACCAGATCGCTGGTGGAGACCTGGGATCCAAATCACCTAACGAAGCATTTGAAGTCCTGGAGAAGGCCGCAAAGAAGTGTTTCGCTTACAACCCACCAAGATCTACACCTACCCATAAGGGAATACACCACGTTGACTCCAACACTCTTGTCACAGCCCAGCTGGAAGCCCTTTCTAAAAAATTCGAACAACTTCAAGCCGAACTATCAAAAACCAGACTTACCTGTGACACTTGTGGAGGAAGTCACAAGACGAGTGACTGTAAACAAGTCATTATGGCCATGGAAGAAGTCAATTTCATCGCTCGACAGAACAACGCTTTCAGCAATAACTACAATCCAGGATGGAGAAACCACCCGAATTTCAGCTGGAAAGACGGAGGTAACACTCAACCATTATCCGGGTTTGAGAAAAGATCAATGAATCAACCCTTCCAACCTAAACCTCAATTTCAAGATCAAAGTTCTAATAGCCATCAAAACCCAAACTACTCGAAGATTGAAGAAATGTTAATCCAATTAATGACCAAAACAAATGAAGTCGAGAAGAAAGCCGACTCAAGAGCTGTTGATATCAGCGGAGTATTACTGAAGCATGAGGCTGATCTCAAAAGTCAACAAGCATCACTTCAGAACCTAGAAACCCAAATCGGGCAAATTGCTCGACAACTATCCGAAAGACCACCTGGCACTCTTCCAAGCAATACAATCACCAATCCGAATGCAACAGCTAACGCCGTTACACTCAGGAGTGGTACAACCACTGTTGTTTCACCAACTTTGGAGAAAAAGTCTCCTGATGAAACGCAGGAAAGGCTGACCCCAACAAGCATAGTACTGCCTAAAGAGCCAGTTCGAACCTATGTTCCACATATTCCATACCCTGGAAGACTGAAGCAGGAACGATTGGAAGCCCAGTATGGGAAGTTTCTAGAAACTCTTTCAGAAACTCCATATCAACATCTCTTTTGTCGAAGCTATCGCTCAAATGCCTAAATACGCCAAGTTTCTCAAAGAAATACTGACCAACAAGAGGAAGCTGGAGGAGCTCTCGCATGTCACCTTGAGTGAAGAATGTTCAGCTATTCTCCAAAGCAAGCTACCAACAAAAATGACCGATCCAGGGAGCTTTATTATCCCTTGTCTCATAGAAAATTTATCTGTTAGCAATGCCCTAGCTGACCTAGGAGCTAGTATTAATTTAATGCCTTATGCGGTTTTTGCAAAACTAGGGATAGGAGAACCAAAACCCACCCGCATGAGCATTCAGTTAGCTGACCGATCCATTAAATATCCTCGGGGCATTGTTGAAAACATGCTTGTCAAAATTGACAAGTTTGTTTTCCTAGTAGATTTTGTGATTCTAGACATGGAGGAAGACAAAAGCGTACCTCTAATTTTAGGAAGACCCTTTTTAGCCACTGCAAAGGCTATCATTGATGTTTGCACCGGCAAACTCACTCTTAAGGTCAATGACGAGGCAATCATTTTTGATATAGGAAAATCTATGCAATATCTGCAACAACACGATGACACTTTATACTGTGTTGACATCATAGATTCCATCGTAAGTTGCTATATGCGAGATTCCTCCATCAATACTCCCCTAGAAACACAAGTCTTAGACAAAACGCTAAACAAACCCATTTTAGAAAATGAAAATTTCAATAACAACTACCACGAAGAATCAGAAACGATATACGAAGTCATTGAAAACAATGAAAAATCAAAAACATCAATCGAAGAACCACCAGCCTTGGAATTAAAAGAACTACCAAACATCTCGAATATTCCTTTATAGAGAAAGATTCTCAACTCCCAGTAATTATTTCATCTCACCTTTCTAAAGAAGAGAAAGACGAACTCCTTAAGGTTCTCAAAATCCATAAGAAGGCTATCGCATGGAAGATCATGGATATCAAGGGCATTAGTCCCTCCTTTTGTACTCACAAAATCCTCATGGAAGAAGAATACATTCCCGTGGTCCAACATCAAAGACGTCTCAACCCCAACATGCAAGATGTGGTGAAGAAGGAAGTAATCAAACTGCTTGACGCTGGATTAATCTACCCGATCTCAGATTCACCTTGGGTAAGTCCCGTTCAAGTAGTACCCAAGAAGGGAGGAATGACAGTCGTAATGAACGAAAAGGATGAACTAATACCAATGAGGACCATCACAGGCTGACGAGTTTGCATCGATTACCGGAAATTTAATGATGCCACAAGAAAAGATCATTTTTCAATTCCTTTCATAGATCAAATGCTCGAACGATTATCTGGAAAGATGTTCTACTGTTTTGTTGATGGATTTTCCGGATACTTTTAGATTCCCATTTCCCCTTAAGACCAGGAGAAAACTACTTTTACATGTCCATATGGAACCTTCACCTACCGAAGAATTCCATTTGGATTATGTAATGCTCCAGCCACCTTCCAACGTTGCATGGTGGCCATCTTTCATGAAATGATCGAAAACTCTATGGAAGTTTTCATGGACGACTTCTCAGTCTTTGGAGACTCCTTTAATCATTGTCTGAAAAACCTAGACAAAATGTTAGCTAGGTGTGAAGAAGTAAATCTAGTGCTCAACTGGGAAAAATGCCACTTTATGGTAAAGGAAGGCATTGTCCTAGGTCACAAGATTTCTCAAAACGGACTAGATGTCGATAGGGCCAACATAGAAACCATATCCAAACTCCCACCACCGACTTCAGTCAAAGCAATTAGAAGTTTTCTAGGTCACGACGGTTTCTACCGCCGCTTCATAAAAGAGTTTTGAAAAATTTCAAGACCTATAACCAAACTTCTAGAGAAAGACGCACCATTCTTCTTCTCTGAGGAATGCGTTGAGTCATTCAATACACTGAAAGACAAGCTTGTCAACGCACCAATCATGACCACACCCGACTGGACCCTTCCATTCGAAATCATGTGCGATGCAAATGACTTTGCAGTTGGAACCGTACTCGGACAACGCAAAGAAAGACACTTTCACCCAATCTATTACGCCAGTAAAACTCTTAATGATGCACAAGAAAATTATACCACAACTGAAAAAGAATTACTAGCTGTAGTAATTGCCTTTGAAAAATTTAGATCCTACTTAGTTCTTTCCAAAACCATAGTTTACACCGATCATGCCGCAATACGATACCTAATCAACAAGCAAGATGTCAAACCTAGACTCATCCGATGGATCCTACTACTCCAAGAATTCGACATCGAAGTTAAAGACAAGAAGGGAGCAGAAAATGTAGCCGCATACCATCTTTCACGTTTAGAATTAGCAACTTCCAAAGAACTCCACAAGGAAATTATCAATGATAATTTCCCACATGAAGTTCTCATGCACATTCAAGAAGTGATAGAGGAAAAAGACGAAAGTCCTTGGTATGCCGACTTCGCTAATTACTTAGCTTGTAGGATCCTCAGAAAAAGACTTACCCACCAACAACGGAAGAAATTTTTCTCCGACCTTAAGTTTTACTTCTGGGAAGATCCATATGTGTTTATGATAGGTGCGGATCAAGTCATTCGTAGGTGCGTAGCAGGCAAGGAGGCCTTAGACATTCTCAAACACTTCCATGAAGGACCAACAGGCGGACACCACGGTACTGCCACCACGGTCAGGAAAGTGTTTGACGCAGGATTTTTCTGGCCAACTATATACAAAGATACACATGCTTTGATCCAAGCATGCGATGCTTATCAAAGAGCCGGGAACATCTCATCGTAAAATGAGATGGCTCAAAAAGGCATTCAAATTTGTGAAATCTTTGATGTATGGGGGATAGATTTCATAGGGTCATTTCCTAACTCATTCGGAAATAAATACATCCTTGTAGCAGTCGACTACGTGTCTAAATGGGTGGAGGCACAAGCTCTTCCCACCAAGGATGCTCGAGTAGTCGTGATTTCTGAAAAAGTTATTCTCAAGATTCGGTACTCCAAAAGCCCTCATCAGCGACAGAGGTACTCACTTTTGTAACACCCTGATGGACAAGGTCTTAGAACGATATGGGGTTCACCACCGACTAGCAACACCATATCACCCACAGACCAGTGGGCAGGTGGAGGTCTCAAACCGAGGAATTAAGAGAATTTTGAAAAGAAGTGTGGGGATGAATCGCAAAAATTGGGCAGAAAAGTTAGATGATGCATTGTGGGCCCTCAGTACGGCTTACAAAACTCCCATAGGAACGACACCCTTCAAGCTCGTTTACGGGAAGGCATGTCATCTACCAGTAGAATTAAAACAAAAAGCTTATTGGGCTCTCAGAGCAGTGAATTGTGATCTAACGCCCGCCGGAGCAAACCGGGAAGATCAAATTCGTGAGCTCGAGGGACTGAGAGCGATGGCCTACGAAAATTCCTGGTCCTACAAAGAAAAGATTAAACGAATACACGACGCCCATTTAAAAGGAAACAAGAAATTTCAAGTCGGCGATCGTGTACTGTTATACAACGCTCGTTTACGTCTTTTCCCAAGAAAACTGAAATCCCGATGGACAGGTCCATACGTAGTTGAAATAGTTTTTGACTATGGAACCATCGAAATTTCAAGTTCAAACGGCCAAAAGTTCAAGGTCAATGGACATCGATTAAAACCATACATCGACGGTCCACTTAAAGAAGTTTTGGAGGTACTAACCCTCCAAACTTTTTAAATTAAAAATTAAGGAAACAAGGTCTGGCCAAGACCTTCACAAAAGTAGGCCTTGTAAATAATGTTTACCAAAAAAATAAAAAAAATAAAAAAATTCAGAAAAAAAACCACGGGGGCGTGCTCCTTAAAGCACGGTCCTGTGCCTAAAAATGCTGGCCAACATCTACGCTGCAAAAATCTCAGTCAGACTGGTTTGTAACATAATTGTCAGAGTTAAAACACGAGGACGTGCTTCCAAAAGCACGGTACCGTGCTCGGTTTCCTGTTTGGTTATAAAAGGCACCTTGTGTCATTGCATTCCTTGCACAAACCAAAACCAAAAACCTCTGATAATTCAGTATGCCAACTGAGATGAATGAAGCAATTCTCGTTTCCCGACATCCGAGAAACGATGCCCGCCATGTTTCCAAAACCGAGCTTCTCTTGAAACTTCAAGAACTCGTGAGAGAACTCACCGAAATGAATGTCCTCGCAGAGATGCGTCTCATGCAACTCACCGAATCGGTGGAAAACATGAAAATGGAACTCCGAGACATTAACGAACAACTCCAGTTTCAAGTTCTTGGTTTCACGTATTTTCCACCACCATGACCATTCGGAGGAGGAGCACCTTTCGGAGAGCTCTAGGAAACTTAATTTTATGTTTTTATATGTTAAAAAAGTGAATTAAGCACAATGTGTTAGGACTTCGGGCTTAACCCGGTTATATTCTTTTCTTAAGAAACCCGGGCTTATCCCATAACTGTTTTAGGATCTTTATTCAATGAAAAGTAATTTTTAGATAACCAAACTTTCAAATTATTACAATAAACATCACTCTAAAAATTCAGGACCATGAATCATGTTGAAAATTAAAAGAAAAATCGTTGTGACAAAAAGCACGGGTCGTGCTTCCCTAAGCACGGGGCCGTGGTCACCCAGAATCTTCAGCATGATACGCGCTAACTCCGTACAATTCTCTGAATCATAAACATTTATTCTTCTAGCAGCACGGGGACGTGCTTCCAAGAACACGGTGTCGTGTTCAACTTTCCAGTCTCTATATAATGCATGCATAAATTCACTATTTCATTCACACCAAACAAAAACTACCTAAATGGAAGGGAAACGGGTTGAATGCAAACCAGTGAAGAAAGGGAAACAACATGAATCTTCCTTCCTTGAGGAACAAATCATGAGGCTCCAATGCATCGTAAGAGACCAAGTTGAGAGCAACATGCAAACCGAGGCTCGAGTGGTCGAGCTGATTAACAAAGTCGACCTGCTCAGGTTCGAGAACTTCCATGTTGTGGATGGCCACCACAACGATGTGACTTCCAAACTTAACTTTCTCAACCGAGAACTCGTCACGCTCAACAAAAAGCTTGACGAACTTTTGGAAGCTAAACGAGCACCACCACACATCCAGGACTTGTTCGGGGGTGGTAGCCGTTGAAGTTCCGACTTCGTTTCGTGTTGTTTCCGCTAGTACTATGTGTTAGGACCCGAGAATTGTTGTTGTACTTTTCGTTTCATCTATCTTTAATTATGGCTTTAATTTTATGTTTTAATGAAATTTAGGATTTTTAATTACCATGTAAAAATAACCAGAAAATAAATAAAAACCAGTTAAAAACGAACCAAGCTCGACAAATAAACCAAATAAACAAAACAGTATTGTCTGCACTTAGTAGCACGGTACCGTGCTTCCTACTGCACGGGGCCGTGTTTTTGGTCAAACAGCAGTTACGAGTTTTACCTTTAATAAAAGTACTTTCTCACACATCCAACCCTAATTTCACTGCGTTCTGAACCAAAAACCGCCGACCCTCGACCATTTTACGAATTTCTTCATCTAATCGTCGATTCTAAACCTAAGGTATGTTAATTTAACAATTGCATTACTCATATTCGTCATTATAGGTTTAGATTAACCCTAAAATTGTTCAAATCGACCAAATCGGGTCAAACCCCGAAAAGGGTATGGGTTATTATGATGAATAGATTGTAGATTGTTTGATGGTTAGGAATTAATTGAAAGAAACAATTCGGGTTTTGGGTATTAGAATAAATACCCGACAAACCATTAAACCCAATTGATGTAACCGGTTAGAAACGAAGGTTCGAGTCTAAGTAAGTTAGAAATCGGTATTAGAAACACGAGCCGTGCCCAAAAACAACACGAGTCGTGGTCAACAAAAAGTCAAACTTCAAAGAAAACTGAACCAGAAGCAGCAGCATGGGGCCGTGCTTCTGAAAGCACGCCACCGTGCTTTGCTATCTGTTTCAGCAAATTTGATTTTTTTATGAATTTGGACTAATTTAAGTTTAAATTGCAGATGGCCGAGTATGGGGAAGAAATTCACGCATTTTTAGTCTTCACCGGACATGATGAAAGAGATAGGCAAGCCAATGCAAGACTAAGCTGCCTGAACAAACGAATCCCTGAACCAAATTTCTATGCTTGCCATAACACACTACGCCTAGTCAATCAGTGGAAGAGATACAACAGGTTTGTGACAGAGCCATGGAAGAGGGTTTTTGAGCAAACAAGAGAGGCCGTGACGGAACTGACAAAGGAATTCTTAGCATCCTTTAATATAAAGAACAATTCAGATATGTGGGATGAAGATGCAATTGAATTTAGGTGTGGAGGTGTATGGCGCAGAACGTCTTTCACCCAACTCGGGATTGATATGGGAATTTACACAAAAGAAGAAACAAAACAGTTAATCTGGGCCCGCGCAAGGGTAGCATTTGAGAAGGAAGACAATATCTGGTATGGAGATACACAGACACGAGCATGGGAATTGTTGGGTTTCGAGGATGAAACAAACCACATCAACACATCGAAAAGCACGGCCTTACGAGATCCACTGATGAAATATATTCACCAGCTACTAAGCAAGACGCTAACAGCACGTGGCAGAAATAAAGGAGTGATGAATTTACGAGATCTGTGGGCACTTTACTGCATAAGGAATGAAATTGATTGCAACATTACTTATCTCTTCTGTCAACTTTTCAGAACTAATGCAACAGCTGCAAATCCTAGAACTCCACTCGTCGGTGGCACATGGATCTACAAGCTTTACAAAGATTATGATGTAGATGTGGAAGGGACCGAAAATCCGAAACCTATTGCTCTTGACCTCAACCTCTGTTACAGGTTGCAGATAGCCCAAATCCTTAGTGTAGAACAGAAAATTTGGAGGTTCGTGAACAGCCGCGGTCACATTTGGGACCCGAAAAGCCAGTCAGAAATGATTATGGAAGACGAACGGAGAAAAAGAAGAGAAGCTGAATACAAACGAACAAGGATCCGTGTGACCTGGACACGGGTAACTGATGACTGACGGCACAGATAGTTGAGCATGGGCACGGGCATGGGTTGGTGTTACTTCATGAACTTATTATTGTTTGTGTTTGAACACTTTACTTTTCGTCGTACTTGTTTATTTTTGTTTGTGTTGGTTTGGATACTACTATGGCCATGAGTGCCAAAGACATTTTATTGGGTACTAATCTAGCCCGATAGGGCAAGGGATGGATGACTCCATACCCAATTTTCAGTAGTTATGCTTGGTTGTTTGTGGATGTTTGCAGTTTTAAATTATACAGGTACAAAAACAGGAAAACGGACGAAAAACAGGGGACGCTCTGTCGAAATTTCGTTAACCCGTAGGGAAGTAACTCTCCATTATACCCATAATACTCAATTATAATTTTTATATTTCCATGAATCTTATCACATTGAGGACAATGTGAGATTCAAGTGTGGGGAGGGGAATTACTTGACCAATTTTTTTGTCCAGCTAATTATAAAAATTCTCTAAAACAAATATTTTTGCAGCACAAGATTATTCTAAACCTAAAAAGAATTCCAAGAAAATTTTTTTGCAAATAATTAATCATTTAAAAGTTAAAAAGTAAGAAAAAGTTTTGTAATATTGAGAATAAATTTATGCAAAATATGGCGTTAATACCCAATTCCTCCGTTACTGTGAGACAAAACTCATGCCATATAAATATTTTTTCGGAAGCTTTGAGTGAGTCAATATGTTTCGTGTGATTTAGAACTTGTCCCAATTATTCATTTCAAGACCGCACGAAACGTTGTATAAAGAAGAAGGTAATAGTGACACAAACCCATTACCAAAACCACAAAACCCAAAAACCCGATCACCCTATCCATTTCCACCGGTAAAATACAACACTGGTCTTTTACCGGCAGACCCTAAAGAACTGGAAATGCATTCTTTCGATTTCAATTTCCTTTGCTGCATACACTTCACAAAACCTAGGTTGCCTCCAGAACTTAGGGAGAGAATCTTTCTCTTTAGCAATGAGGTGAGGAAAAAGTGGCGCCAAAACGAACAAAGGCCACCATTCTGTGGAATTTCCAAAAACGCAATGAAGAGAAGAGCAAAAAGATATGAACGATGCTTAGGTTGCGGAAACTGGTCCCACGAAGGAAGATGTAGAAAAAGTCAAACTCAGTCTCAGCATGAATATACCGAACTAATGAGTGTGGGGGATATTAGGCTCAAAGCCGAACGATCCATTAGAGTTGGAAGTTATATTCAGAACAGGATTGAGGAAGAATTGATCCACATCCTCGATAAAACTGGTCTTGACGATCTGACCTTAAAAGAGTCATTAGGCATCTAAAAAAATGGGCTAACCAATGAAGACATCTCAAACTCCCGAAGAACATTAGAAGTTACCATTAACCCTTGAACCACCACAAAATACCAATCCCTACTCACACTAAACCAAAACCCCTTTTTACCTTCTGATCTATGCGACCCTTCAAAAGGTGGAGATTTGAACTGTTACAAGCTTAATTATCACAGGTTGCATTTTTGCTAAAAGTGTTCACATACCTACATCACAGGTATAATCAGATATAAAACCGAGTGTGAGTGAACATTGTGAGAACGTGACGTTTTGCATAAACAGAAACTCATAAAAACAGAAGTTTTTCTCTTTTATCACTAACATAAAGATTGGTTATTTTGTTTCATCTTCTTGGAGCTCACTTAAGGAATAGCTAATATCTAAATTTGCTGTTTATAGAGAACATTTATAAGACGATTGCTTGAGGACAAGCAATGTTCAAGTGTGGGGATGTTTGATGTACATAGAAATATACATCTTTTCGGCATCAAATAATCTCTAAAAACTGCAATTTCTATCTAATAACATAGCATAAAAGACTACTTATCATAATAAAACATAATTTCAGGAGAAACCAAGCCTCAAACGAAGAAACAAGCAAAACGACGAAGAAAAACAGAAGAAAACACAAGAAAACAAAGAAACACGCCCCTATGCCTCAAGAAACACGCCCCCATGCTTCTTAAACAAGAAAAGACAAAATCTGGAAGCAAAAGCACGGGGCCGTGCTCAGCATGCACGGGGCCGTGGACGGGAATGCAGAAAAGACAAAGAAGAATTGAGCACATGTCACTAAACAACACGGGGCCGTGCCTGCTAACCACGGGGCCGTTGCCACCTCACACAAAAGACAAAACAAATCTGGCACATGTCATAAAAATACACGGGGTCGTGTCTCATCGTCCAGATTGCCTATAAATAGTGGCTCATGTTGCATTCATCAAGGGTGCTTTGAAAAGAGTTCTCTCCGGTTTTCACTTATAAAAACACACACTAACACTCACTTTGAAGATCTAGTGAAGAGTTCGAAGGCTTGGAGGTCATCACCACTAATCATCATCATCAACCATCATTACCATCATTAAGAAGGAGGATTCATCTATACTTGGTTAGATTGTTCTAAGTTTAATCATGTATTTGTTGTTATCAATCATCTTAATGTTCATCATTATGCTCATTATGAGCTAAACTCCTTTTACCATCTAAAATCTATGAAGAAGCTTTGTTTTACTTGATAATTATTCAAGACATGTGATGTAGTCTAGTAAAGTACATGGTTATATTACAATTATCTTTTGATGAGAAATGTTTCACCATCTTAAATCACTAAATCAAAGTTGGTGGTTGTCAATATCATTGGCAATCGTTCATGATCGATTCATGTTCTTGAAAGATAGAAATACTTTGATACATTATCGAAACATGGATCCTTATATTGTACTTAGAAATGATGAGATATAAGTTATGGTGTATTTTTCTAAACCTTGGTAATCCGAAAATGGCTTTGCTTAGGATATCAAATTAGTTAAAGAAACCATATGTTAACGGAATGTGTAATTATAACCTACATAAATCAACCAAGGGGAGGTTGTGTGATGAACTACAACCACCCGAAGTTGTTAGAATTGGTATTTGAGAAATCGAAGTCAATCCTAATCTTTCTACTTTACGAAACTACTTGTCAACTCAAATCGACATCATTGAGATGGTATGACATTAGGAAAGGGTGGACTTTAAAATGCGCATACCATCTCCTTAGTGCCGAAGATGCTCACTTAAGGTTTAAGGAGCCATCTATCATATATTGCTACGGCAAGTCTATCACATGTCTACATATTAATTATCAACGCTAAAAATGGAGTGGATTCTTGATCTTAGATGGTAACCTTCGCATAATTGAACAACTCGTTTAGAATCTCTTGTCTCGGTCACCTATATACTATATATATAAGTGTTTATATTTTATAAAAAGTTTAAAAATCAACCCCAAAATGATTAAAACCTCCGATTGAAGTACAACGATTTATTATTAGAAACCTGTGTGTCCACGGATCGATACTTGGTTCTTACCATTACTATTCTACATATACGATGGGTACACTTGCCTATTTTGTGTGTGTTTAGTCTTTGTAGAAATCACTTTTATAAATTTAAAACACGATCTTGTGCAAAAGCAAATCATTCCATCCTTTCATATTTTATACCACTAGCACGCACACATCAAAGTTTTTGGCGCCGTTGCCGGGGATACACGGTACGTTTCTAAGAACAATCCAAGTTTTAATTTAATCATTTTCTATAATTGTACAAATTTTTTAACTTCTATTTTATTTTATCTTTAATTTTTACTAAATATTAAACTATATAATTTTACGGCTAGCCTAATTTTTAACCTTTATTTACCTTACTTTTGAAATAGTTTAACTAACTTAGACATTAGTTTAGTTTAAAATAGCTTAACTTATAGTTCAACCTAGACTAACTTTAACTGACTTTTACTTTAGCGTAATTTTGATTTAGCCTCATGTATGTCCTCTACTTTTGAGCGTGAGCTTGTTTCTCCAATTTCTGAACCGGAACGACTCTTTCGTCGACGAACTCGTAAACGGGCTACAGAAACCGCAGAAGCAATCAAAGACAAATCAGTAGACGCCACCACATCAGGAGAAAATCAAACAAAAGAAATTGTTGGCGGCCCAGAACAATGAGCCGAACATGAGCCAGTATGCCAAGCCGACTCTCGAAGGCTATGGCAATGGAGTGGCTCCTCCCGAAATCACTGAAAATTTCGAAATCAAATCTAGCACCATTCATATGGTAGAAAATTCAGTTCAATTTCATGGTCTCCTCGACGAAGACCCTCTTTCTCACATATCTCGATTTCTACGAATTTGCGGAACCTTTAAAATTCAAAACTGTTCAGAAGATCAAATCAAGCTTATACTCTTTCCTTTCTCTCTAAGGGGCCAAGCCCTAGAATGGATAGAATCTCTTTCCTCTGGTTCCATCACCACTTGGGACCAGATGATTGAACAGTTTCTCTTCAAATATTTTCCGCCCGATAAAACTGCCAAATATCGAGCCAGCATTACCGGATTCCGGACCGATGATGATGAATCGTTACACGCAGCATGGGTAAGATACAAAAGTCTTCTTAGAAGGTGCCCACATCATGGACTGAGCGTATGGTTACAAGTCCAAAGTTTCTTTGACGCACAATCCAGTCAAAACAAACAGGCCATCGACCAGATCGCTGGTGGAGACCTGGGATCCAAATCACCTAACGAAGCATTTGAAGTCCTGGAGAAGGCCGCAAAGAAGTGTTTCGCTTACAACCCACCAAGATCTACACCTACCCATAAGGGAATACACCACGTTGACTCCAACACTCTTGTCACATCCCAGCTGGAAGCCCTTTCTAAAAAATTCGAACAACTTCAAGCCGAACTATCAAAAACCATACTTACCTGTGACACTTGTGGAGGAAGTCACAAGACGAGTGACTGTAAACAAGTCATTATGGCCATGGAAGAAGTCAATTTCATCGCTCGACAGAACAACGCTTTCAGCAATAACTACAATCCAGGATGGAGAAACCACCCGAATTTCAGCTGGAAAGACGGAGGTAACACTCAACCATTATCCGGGTTTGAGAAAAGACCAATGAATCAACCCTTCCAACCTAAACCTCAATTTCAAGATCAAAGTTCTAATAGCCATCAAAACCCAAACTACTCGAAGATTGAAGAAATGTTAATCCAATTAATGACCAAAACAAATGAAGTCGAGAAGAAAGCCGACTCAAGAGCTGTTGATATCAGCGGAGTATTACTGAAGCATGAGGCTGATCTCAAAAGTCAACAAGCATCACTTCAGAACCTAGAAACCCAAATCGGGCAAATTGCTCGACAACTATCCGAAAGACCACCTGGCACTCTTCCAAGCAATACAATCACCAATCCGAATGCAACAGCTAACGCCGTTACACTCAGGAGTGGTACAACCACTGTTGTTTCACCAACTTTGGAGAAAAAGTCTCCTGATGAAACGCAGGAAAGGCTGACCCCAACAAGCACAGTACTGCCTAAGGAGCCAGTTCGAACCTATGTTCCACCTATTCCATACCCTAGAAGACTGAAGCAGGAACGATTGGAAGCCCAGTATGGGAAGTTTCTAGAAACTCTTTAAGAAACTCCATATCAACATCTCTTTTGTCGAAGCTATCGCTCAACTGCCTAAATACGCCAAGTTTCTCAAAGAAATACTGACCAACAAGAGGAAGCTGGAGGAGCTCTCGCATGTCACCTTGAGTGAAGAATGTTCAGCTATTCTCCAAAGCAAGCTACCAACAAAAATGACCGATCCAGGGAGCTTTATTATCCCTTGTCTCATAGAAAATTTATCTGTTAGCAATGCCCTAGCTGACCTAGGAGCTAGTATTAATTTAATGCCTTATGCGGTTTTTGCAAAACTAGGGATAGGAGAACCAAAACCCACCCGCATGAGCATTCAGTTAGCTGACCGATCCATTAAATATCCTCGGGGCATTGTTGAAAACATGCTTGTCAAAATTGACAAGTTTGTTTTCCTAGTAGATTTTGTGATTCTAGACATGGAGGAAGACAAAAGCGTACCTCTAATTTTAGGAAGACCCTTTTTAGCCACTGCAAAGGCTATCATTGATGTTTGCACCGGCAAACTCACTCTTAAGGTCAATGACGAGGCAATCACTTTTGATATAGGAAAATCTATGCAATATCTGCAACAACACGATGACACTTTATACTGTGTTGACATCATAGATTCCATCGTAAGTTGCTATATGCGAGATTCCTCCATCAATACTCCCCTAGAAACACAAGTCTTAGACAAAACACTAAACAAACCCATTTTAGAAAATGAAAATTTCAATAACAACTACCACGAAGAATCAGAAACGATATACGAAGTCATTGAAAACAATGAAAAATCAAAAACATCAATCGAAGAACCACCAGCCTTGGAATTAAAAGAACTACCAAACATCTCGAATATTCCTTTCTAGAGAAAGATTCTCAACTCCCAGTAATTATTTCATCTCACCTTTCTAAAGAAGAGAAAGACGAACTCCTTAAGGTTCTCAAAAACCATAAGAAGGCTATCGCATGGAAGATCATGGATATCAAGGGCATTAGTCCCTCCTTTTGTACTCACAAAATCCTCATGGAAGAAGAATACATTCCCGTGGTCCAACATCAAAGACGTCTCAACCCCAACATGCAAGATGTGGTGAAGAAGGAAGTAATCAAACTGCTTGACGCTGGATTAATCTACCCGATCTCAGATTCACCTTGGGTAAGTCCCGTTCAAGTAGTACCCAAGAAGGGAGGAATGACAGTCGTAATGAACGAAAAGGATGAACAGGAGAATCCTTCAAACCGGAAATACATTCAGAGAGGTTATCCAGGTTCACTGAAAAACATCAACAAATGAGTTAGAAACATTCTAATTCACAATAATAAAGATTTAGCTTACCTAACGAAAGATCGACAGCGTCGAGTTGATCCAAACGAGCTCCCAAAGCAGCAGGGTTTGTCTTTTTAGATTTCTTCTTCTTTGAGACAACCTTGACTGGATTAACCTTGCGTTTTCCAGCCGCTTTGGAGACGCCCGCCTCACTCGCTTGACGATCACCCTCAGCGGGTCTCTTACCTTCTGCTTCAATTGTAGCATCATCTTGATCCTCCGTTTGGCTAGACGCAGCCCTCTGGCAAGTGAGACCTGCAGATGAGTCCACAGCTCTATTAACATCAGTTTAACAAGCTTCTTCACAAAGTGATGACTCCTCGCTAGACGAGAAGAGCACAATCACTCTGCTGGAAGTAATATCAGTCATAGGTTTGGGTTTCAAAATGCCCTCACCTTTATGGATGCAATCTTTAAGATATGCATCACCTTTGGCATACATCGCCTCGGAAACTTTAGGTTCCGGGCGGAAAGCTGTGGGGAATACAAAATTATGACGAGTGCGCTCAAGAAAAGGCGCATCCCTCTTATCGATTGGGGGGCGCACCATCATTCCCCCCTCGCGATCCAACAAAGTGCTAAAAGCGGAACCTTCACCTACACAAAACAAGAAAATAAAGTTAGAAGTTACTTAATGACGAAATAGAAAAAACAACAAACTTACTCTTATTGGTCTCCTCGTAGTACGGTTCCAGACTTGGAAACGGCCACAGGCGGCTCATCTTTGCACACACCATCGCCCCTTCATGAATCGAGCGTAGAGAAGTTTGCGTGGAGACCAGTGTTTTATACCACGCCTGATCCTCATGAGCACTGGCAATAACTACTGGCATGGGAGCGTCCGCCTTACGTTTCGTCATCTTGAATGGAATGACGTCCTCATGAATCCAGAAAAACTTTGGCTTCCAGCCATGAAGGCTACGGAGCCATTCCGTGCCTATAATCCTCTTCTCGATGGAGGCAAAACTGTACCATCCATCACGAAAGGTCATCTTATAAAAAACGGCAAACATGCCAACAGTCGGTTCTAGGTTATGAGTTTGGCAACAAAATTCGAAATGTCGAATCCTCAACATCCCAAAGGGATGGATCTGGGATAGATGAATCCCATAAGTTGTTAAGATCGATCCGAAAAATTTGGTAATCGGAACCCGGAAGTTCCCCGTGGTAAAATGGTCCACGTAGACAGCCATTTTATTCGGAGGAGGACTAGTGGCAATAGAACCACTAGCAGGACGTTCTGGTTTCCACTCCGTTGTTAATCCGTAAACATTAACAACGTCATTATAATCTTCTTCTTTAAGGCAGACGACAATGTCGTTGATGGTGGGGGTATTCTTCTTCTCTTTAGCCATTTCAGTTTCAAGAAAATTAAAAAATCTCAGAAAGTTGCAGAAAAGTTTCAAGTGTTTGGGAGAAATTTGAAAGCGATAAAGATTAAGTGGAAATCGCAAGGGTTATATTTATACCCATCGCAATTAATGTGATTCATAAAGTGACAGAGGAGAGAGAAACCGCGGACCGCCAGATGGTTGACACGTCAGGCGGGAATTTCAAGATAATGCAAACAGGCTGTCACTGGCGTTCTCCACGTCTTGTCAGTTGTCCTCAAAGAGTTTCTCTCTCCGCCACGTCGTCATAGTTATCCAAACGTTTAAACATTTCAAAAAAAAGCTGTAAATTTCAAAAATATCTTTTAGAGATATTTTCTCCAAATAGTTGATTGTCCACAAAATTCAAAGAGGTTTTCTTATTAATTATTCAAAAGATAATTACAAAATGAGAAAGAAAAATTACAAGTGATAAAAACCTAAGATTATCCTAAGGGTTCGAGCCTGATGGATCTTCCGGAGCCTTCTGCGAAGTATCTTCTGAGGAATCATCCTCAGATTCCTCCCCAAGGTAACTCTTCAAAATTTGTACGCCGTCGTATACGGAAGCAAACTCCGGAAGCGCATTTTGTAAAGGAAACACTAGAGTGTCATGCTCCTTGACCCGGTCCGCACGGTCTTGTTTGACGTTTACGACATATAGCGGATGGTCTTGAAATGTGCGGTTGCTTCGAGTATAACTCACTCCTTCATGGAAGCTCGCCACACGCCCAAGCGAAGAAGAGGCAGCCATCACATTGGCAAAGCTATCATTCAGCTCCTTACTTCCTTTAATATGGCGGACGACCTGTTGAGACAAAAACATAAGTTCCCAATATCAAAGAATAAGAGCAAAATAATAAACGATAAAGATTAACTTACAGCATCAACTCCCCGAGTAAGGAACCACTGACGGTCCTGCTCTGCACGCTCTGCCCGCGCTTGAAATTCCTTCGATTCCGCGATAGCTTCCTCATGAGCTCGAAGAAGAGAGTCATAGGCAGTCTGAATTTCAGCAGCGCTCTGGTCTTTGAGTTCGACTCGCTCCTTCTGCACTTTAGCTCCGCCTCGAGATCATGAATACATGCACCTTGAAGGGCCACTTGATTTTCCAATGAAGAATTGGCTTCTTGAGCGCGGGCTAAGTCATCTTTTTCCTTTTGGGTCTTCGCCCGAGCAGCTTCAAGAAGGGAATTTTGTTTCTCACAAGCTTCCTTCCATCGGTGAGCAGCAGCAGCATTACGATCTTGTTCACTTTTAAGGGCATTCTCCGCATCGATCTATTTCCACTTAGCAGTTTGGGCAGCAATGCGATGCTCCTCAGCCTCTTTCTTGGCAGCCTCAGTGGCCCGCCGGGCCTCTCCCACTTTCCCGCCTAAAGTACGCCATTCACATAGGACTTCTTGGCTACCGGCTAAAGCATTAGCCAGGTGGTAGGCCACGTTGGTATGTAGGTCATGGCGGGAAAGGTCACGTTGAGCTGACATCTCAGCGGGTGGCGTACAATGTTCAACGAAATCCATACAAGTTCTAGGATGGGAGAACCGTGACCCGTTAGTAATCCCCCATGGAGGGACAAACAATTCATGTGTATCACCCAGGCCCGTATCCCCATAGTAACGAGAACCCGAATGTTTAAGGCGAGTTAGGGTTGAAAAAAGTTGTTGAGGAGAAGGCTGAGGAGTCCTGTAACCCTCCTCATTAACAGCAGGATTGTCCTGCTGACCACCAGTACCACCCCCAGCCTCAAAAAGATAGTTAAAACGATCATCAGTAGACTGGATGTTAGCCCCCTCTATAGTGGGAGTATCAATCGGAGGGGTTGATACTCTCTCCTCTACCAAAGGTGAGGATGGTTGATCCTCCGTGTTAATATTGCTAGGAGGAGTCGGAGGCTTATCCTCCACATTCTTCTCTGGAGAAGGAGATGGTTGTTGTTCAGTTTGAGGAGTTGGTGTAGGCAACTTCTCAAAGACATCTTCACTAAAGATCAGTGGGTCTACAAACACAAAAGCTATTTTTAGCTACACATCTTATGAAAATATAGTACTTAAAAAGATTAGTATGTACCTTCAACAGTGTCAATACGGTCAGCAAGGCTATATTGGGGCTTCTTAGGACGACGAATTTTTCGTTTCTTCTTCGAATGTCCCGCCTCAACATCCGCAGTCTCGACTCCCGCTTGTCCTGCTTGAGAAGCCATAAAAGCTCTCTTTTTCTCTAATTCTGCCAACAAATGGGAGACAGAAGAGGGTTCAGGTTTGTCATCATCATATTCCCTCTCTCCTTGGGAGATCGAGAAGTCAGAACTATCGCCGTCATCGTCACTCGACAATAAAGTGGCGATCGTCCCGTCAGAAGTAATAACAAAAAGCGGATGAGGGTTTAGAACATACGCACCTGTCTCAAAGGTGGCGTTCGAGACAATGGGCTCAGCCCGCACCTTCTTTGGAAAAAGGAAGCGGGACTTAGTTTTCTCGAGAATAGGCATGCCACTGGCATCCCGGATGCCATGTCGGACACAACCCCTATCTTCAAAAAGGGCATTGAACATCGAACCCCGACCTGAGGAGAAAAAAAATTTAATTATAGAATACATCGAAAAAAGAAGAAAAAACAGTAAGAATAACTTACGTTCATATAAGTCAACAAAAATAGGCTCCATAAATTCTGAGGCCCATAAGCGACTCATGCCTGCCCACACCAGGGCTTCTTCTGGCAGTGCCCGCATTGGTGTTGGTTCCATCGTAAGTACACGATACCATTCTTGACCTTCATGATTAGCGGTAACAATGTCCGGAAGGGCAGAATTCACCGGACGGCGAACCATGTTTAACGGCACCACGTCCTCAGAAATCCAAAAGAACTTATTCCGCCAATCTTTAGATACCTTTTCAACTTCATATCCGATGCTTCGGTCAGAAAACCCCTGACACGTATACCAACCATCACGAATGGCAAGACGGTAAAAAACTGGAAATCGATCAATATGTGGCACCATGTCACATGCTATGCATACGAATTCATAGTGACGAATTCGCATCATAGCACGGGGATGCAATTGAGATAAATGGATTCCATAGGCAGTTAACACCTTCTGAAGGAATCTCGTTATGGGTAAACGGAAGTTCCCATGAACAAAATAATCGGCATACAAAGCCATTTTCCCAGGCGGTGTGAAACTGGCTATAGAACCGATAGAAGGAAACTCTGGTTCCCACTCGGGTGGAATACCATACGTTTCCAGTAACTTTTCATATTCTGAGTAGTCCCATGCAATTTCTCTCTCATCAACTTCAGTCTAAACATTCGAAATTTTAGGAAGATTTAAGGAAGACATATAAGAAAGATTCGATACTTTATCAGAGAGAAAATAAGAAGATAATCAAAGGAAAAGAGTGATAAAACCTCTAAAGAAAGGAGTCTCTCCTTATTTATACCTATCGCAATTAATGCGATGGGATATGAACAGTAGAGAGAGAAAAACATCACCCAACCAGCGACTGGCACGTCACGCGAGAAATTCAAAAAAGAGAAAAAGTTGTACAGTAGGGTACAGTGACAGCCGTAAAAAACGTTCCATCACCTGTTCACGCGCCTGCGAGTGGTCAACTTGTCCTTTTTCATGACTATCCATACCACCAGAAGATATTTTCTACCTAATTTATGAACAATAAAAATCCCCAACACGCATTAAGTCCAGAATTTCACCCGCATAAAGATTTCTCACGAAAGAAACACTGGACTGGGTGGACTTGTAGAGGTAGGGTACCAAAAAGACCCAAATACCCTTAAGTACCACCCGCGGGTCACAGAGAATCCTCTTGTAAGCCACCCACGGAACACATGGACCACCCGCATATCACGAATGAGGAGGAACGTCCTCACAACACACGCGGAAGCATCCTGGCATCCTCAAAAGTCATCCGCAGGACAGGCTATCTGTCCGCCTAAACATCCGGAAGGCAATGCCAGCGGGACAGCTGTCATCACTCAAATACTCTCTAGAAGAAGGTTCATGATTCTTACTTGGGGAATACGTGACTGAACAGCCAATAAATAATGGACACCTGGCCAGTTTGTTATAACCGTGCATATGGCCAGGGTGCAATCCATCCTATCATTGGGCGACGCGTGTCCAGGTTGTTATACCCATGCACATGGGACGTATAGCTCAACCTATCACAAGAGGACACGCGTTCAGGCAGTTATCAAAGATCTTCTGGAAGAGAACAGTTGGCCCAATCATCTTCCTACATCCTTCGGCTATAAATACCTTGTCAAACGGTATGAGGTATTCATTCACTCACTTGCATTCTGACTACACTTAGTCTGTTTACTTCAGTACTTTCTCCATTTACGAACGTTACTGATTCTCACGCCGGAGGGTGGTTACAGGAAGACCCCCCCTCTTGTCCTTCCTGTAACGAGACTCACGGTGTCTGTTTTGCAGGTTCCGGTCATTGGACTTTGGGAAGTCACATTCATATCATTGGTAGTAATTATCGTATCTTACCCTGTGGACTCATTGGATCCAGGACCCATACCCGAGGAGTGGATCCGTGTTTCTTCAGAACCCATTCGTGTGTTGCTATGATTTCCAAAGAGAAACATATGTGTGGGTCTGTGTAAATAATAGTATTTAAATACATTTATAAAGTATAGAGTTTATTAAAATTATCTTTAATATAAATTTCATACCTTGATGGCAAAAAAAAGACCAAGCACAATAGGTATACCTGAAACCCGAAAAAATGGGACGTACTCGAAACCCAATGGGTATGAGCCGGATATGAGGTTAGGACTTAAAAATTTTCACGTGTATGGGCAGGGTATGGGATTAGATGATACACGACCCATTACCCAAAAACGCATACCCGTTTATCCGAACGATATACCCGAATCGTATACCCGAAAAATTCTATGTATTTTATAGGTTGTGAAGTATATATATAATAAATTATATAGAAAGTTGTAATGATATTATTTAATTCGTGTAGCTCTTATATATGTGAAGTGTATTTTATTTTAATTTGTAATAAATTTTGTGTGAAATTAAAGGTATAAAAGAATTATAATGATAGAAAAAATGTACTTACAATTCCTAAGAGTATACCCGATACCCGACTGGTAATTACCCAGCAAATACTCGACAGATAATAGACTAATAGGTCATGTATGGGGCACGGTTTTACAACAGGTATGGGCATGAAATTACCATACCCGGCTCAAACCCGACATGTTGCCATCCCTACTGAGTGATTAATCAACCAATGGATGTTACGTGACATTCACTTACTTTCATTTTTTTTTCCATCTAGATAATATATACACTCACAAATAGTTGTTAAAAAATTATATTTCTTACTCGTATTTTCTAATAAAATATGTCATATCATCTAGTTGCCTTCAGAATAAGATTTGTATTTATTACGATTTGGTCAACCATCGTTCATTCTCTCTCTAGAAGGGGAGAGCATCTTTCAAACTAATAATAATAATAATAATAATAATAATAATAATAATAATTAATTCTATCTTTGATCATCTAATTTAAAATCTTAATCTATATTGTTCAAAAATTTCCAACCAAGTCAAAAACAAAGCTTGTCTTCGGCTCTTCTACAACTCAAGTTAGCTCATGGTTCGGCGAATTAACTTGTGTTTTTCAATTTGGATGATTTTGTATGTTTTACTTCTATAAAATTTCAATAAAGTACAAATGTATAAAATAACAAGTTAACAATATCAAATATCAAATAAGATAGTGCCAAACTACTTATGAGTTTAAATAAGTGGTTAGTTTAACCACTTTTGATCATTTGATAGTTAACTTTTTTTAACATGTTCATTAATTAGACTCACTAACATTAAACTTATGACACTACAACACATATACACATACTATTTATAGTAAATATGTTTTATTAGCACTCATCACATAATTAAACAAGATTAGACAAATATAAAAACCAATTAATACTTAACTTTCTTGGGTATTGCTTTCAATGGTTCCAATTTCCTTACAACAATCCCCATTTTATCCCTCATGTCTAACGCCTCAGGCTTCACATGTGCTTCAAGTTCCCAATCAAACTCGTGTAGCAATGAACCTAGCACAAGGTGTAACACACGTTGCGCAAGAGGTACGCCCACACACATCCTTCTGCCAGCCCCAAACGGTATGAGCTCAAAATGTTGACCTTTGTAGTCAACTTTTGAGCCCAAGAACCTCTCGGGTTCAAACGAATTAGGGTTTTCCCAGCACTCAGGGTCTCTTCCTATGGCCCACGCATTGACAAACAATTGAGTATCTTTAGGTATATGATATCCCATGAAATTGGTATCATGGAGCGCCTTTCGTGGGACTAAGAAAGGAATCGGAGCATGCAACCGTAGGGTTTCTTTTATGATGGCTTGTAGGTACGGAAGGCTATCAATTAAACTCTCGTCGAGCTTCTTGTTTGGGCCAACGACCGAGGCAAGCTCGTCTTTGGCACGGACCATTTTTTCAGGACATCGTAGTAGCTCGGTTAGAGCCCATTCAACCGTACTACTCGTTGTTTCCGAACCGGCTAGAAATATCTCCTGCAAACAAAATAATTTACCAACCAGAAAATCAAAATAAATATTAGCCAAGTTATAAAAAAAACATTGATTTTTTGGATCTGTACAAGTTGGCACGTGAGTGCAAAAGACTCATTTATGTCTTTTGAGGTTGGTCAAACAACGTGATACATGCACATGTTCGGATATAGCTGAAAGTTTAGGAAAACATAGGTTTAAGATATAATATAATGATATTGGTTAAATCAATAATATATGTACTTATAAGAGCAATGAAAATGGGTGGGGTGAAACAAGCTAGTGAAACTTTCTCTCTCTGTCACGTTTGCGCCACATCAGCTTTCACATACCCATTTCACATTCGCATTTTTCACTGGAAATGGGTTGTGTGAAACACGGGTGAAACCATTATTATATTAATTTTTTTATAAATTTATTTTTTTTGATATAACACATAAATTAAATAAAAGAGCTACATTAAAACTAACTTATTAAAAAAACTACATTACTTATTAAAAAAAACTACATTACTTATTAGACGAGGCATGTTGGGATCCATGATATTTTTTTTATAAAAGTTGAGAAAGTTTATAAAAAGTAGAGAGAAAGGTGTGAGTTTGGTATGTTTTTTGTATGAAATAGTGGGGTATTTATAGGTAATTTTTTTTTAATTTAAAGCCACCCAACGGCTATATAGTTGTTTGAAATTGAGTGGGCCCACCAACTATGGCCGTGAAAGAAGTGGCGGTGGGTGGATCACGGAGGAAGGGGGTGGTGTTTCGCGCCTTTCACGGCGCCAAAGTATGTCTCACGGGGGTCTCACAGCACCCATTTCCATTGCTCTAATAAAAAATTACTTATAAAGTTATACGTATGGGATGTTTGGATAAACTTTTAAAAACTGCTTATTTGCTTTCGGAAAAACAAAATCAGTTTAAAAAACTCAATTTTAAAGTTTTTCAACTCACAACAATTATTGTTTGCCAAACAACTTTTATTTTTCAACAATTAAATAAATAAACAGTTTTAAGAAGATCACCTAAACACCCCCTATAATTGTTTTATTTTTATACGTGAAAAAAAAAACAATTTGCTTCGATTTAGTTTTGAGGGCCGGTTTCAAACAATAAAATGTAAACTGAACCAGCTCACTCCTAACCCGATTAAACTAACTAGTTTAGTTCAATCGGGACACTTTCTAACTACTTTTAACACCCAACCTCAAAGACTAGACTTAGCCTTTTGTGTCAAGTGTCTTATAAATATCTTAAATTATATGATTGTAACATTATAACATATGATAGTAACCAACAATTTAAATACCAAATAAAACTCACCAAAATAAAAATGGTAATGTCTTTCTCGGACAACTTTTCCGGTTCATCTTTCCCAGTCCCTTCATAGTCCAATAACACGTCTAGAAAATCCTTCCTCCTCTCACCGCCGCGTTGTGCCGCCTCATTCAACCGCTTCTCCACCCGCTCGTCCACCCACCCTTTGGCTATATCTATTGCCTTTCCAACATCGCGGTCCATTTTCCTTCTCAACCCTTGCAAATCAAACCGCTTTAGCCACGGGTACAAATCCGAAATGTTTGGATGACCTCCCCACTCCATCAACCCTAACATTGCGTCGAAAAACTCCGACCCGAGTTTGGAATCCGGATTCGCCAAGTTTCGGGAGAGCATAAGGTTCCCTAGCAAGTTAAACGACGCTAGAAAAACAAACTTCGCTACGTGGACCCCACTCTCAGGTCCAGCCGAATTGGATTCTGTTTCAATCCAATCCAACATTTTATCCACACACTGTCTTCTGACAATGGATGATTCGTTGATTCTTTTAGCAACGAGCATCTCAACTGTACAAATCTTCCTCAGCACTCTCCAGTACATTCCATATGGAGCCAGTGCTAAGGAAGACTTGTCATAGTCATGAGACTTACTAGTCTCGGTGATTGTGCGTTCCATGAACGTCAAATCATGGTTTTTAAATAACTCGGTGGCGGCCTTGGCAGTCAAGATCGCCACCGTGTTGACTGATCCAAGTTTTAGCCTAACAACAGGACCGTAACGGGTAGCTAGCCCTGCTACGGTCCTGTGTGGCATGGTACCGAGATTGAAAAGGTTGCCGAACACCGGCCATCCCGGTGGCGCTGGTGGCTGTCTTTTTCTGGTGGTTGCTGCCTTTTTCCGGTGGATGAAAACGATAATAAATAAAAGAGTGATGAAAGAAACTAAATAGAGTGTCAAATTAAACTCCATTTTGGTCTATTTTGGATCATATGTTAAATTGTTATTTTAGTTATATATAGTGAAAATGGAATCTGCCGGCTGGTATTAAACTAAGCATCAATATTAAACATGTTAAAAATATTTTTAATTACTAATCAGTTTCTACTAACTAAAAATTTAAAAACCTAAATTTGGTAGCCCTTTTATCTTTTAGACACCATGAGGCACCTCCAAATAAAGTCATTCAGAGATCTATTGTTTGTGAATATCTAAGAAATAATATTAACAATGAATAAGTGTTTGTGAGACGGTCCGTTGTCGTGCTTAAACAGGGTCACTGCCACGTCACTCATGAACACCATTTTGGAACGTTGGAGGCTTGGGAATGTGAAATTGGTGGCTTTAACCACAACAGGTGGAGGTGGCATTAACGAAGGCTTCATCCATTGCCTAGTTAGCACTAGGTGACGAAATTTAGAAGATGAATTGTGGTTGGCCTTCAACGACAACACACAATCTTAACTAGATTGAGATAGAGATGCAGAATAAGACGTTATAGGCTAAACAAAATTTTAAATAAATTTAGAAAAAATGATATTCAAGTAATTTCGTTACTTGGTGCCAATACAATGTTTTTTTAAAGATTTAACATTCGTTAGTTAGAATGAAAGTGGCAAATGGCAATCTAAGACTAATCAGACTGGTATATTTGTTCTCTAGATTCTAAAAAGAAGTTTTGTTCTGTAGTGACTTTTTAAAGATAATCCAGATAAAATATTATGTGGTATTAGGTAACAAGATAATTAAAAAATACTAATGAAATGTTTTTTATTTATCAATGTTGTAAAAGTAGGTTTCCAATGACAAGTACTCGCTACAAGGTATGTCTCCGAAGCGAGTTTCTTTAATTCCGTCTAGTTGCTAAGAACTGATTAAAGGTGGTCAACCTTAGTCAGAATCGCATCTAGTCGGTGAACTTTAACCGATTTTGACTTAAAAATAAAATACAACTCGTATATCTTTAATATTAAAGAATAAATATTATTTTTTTGTGACTAACAATTTTTAGAACAGTTTATTATTTAAAAATGTATTTCTATTATTTATATTGATCTTTACTTATTTTATTATAAATATTAGTAAATTTATAACATTTGACATATATATAATAATTAAAAATTAATTTTCTTTACATATATCATGTCTGAGTACGTACTCTCCAAGTACTCCCCGAGTACACCCAACTTCCCAATCAGCCGTCTAAGGTCCGCTTAGCGACTTTTGCAACCTTGTTATTTATGATTAGGTTATTGAAATAAATCCTAGTAAAATATTCAAGATGTATTTGCTTAATATAATATATGGTTGTGTAACATGTGTTTTCTTTTTTTTACTGATGTTAGGAGTTTAAATCATGCAGTGGACGGTTAGGTGGATTTAAAAGTAGACTATGAACCATTCAATAACATTACAATAAATTGTGAACTTTGTACCGGAATATGTAAAAGAAAAACCTAAGAAAACTGAAAGATGCCATAGAATAAACAAATTGAAGTTTTGGCTTGTAAGATTGTCATAGATATAAATATAAATCTTTCGTACCTTTTAGATTTTCTTATATGATAGAAATGATAGAATATAAAAGAATATGTAGTTCTTCTTGGACCAACTGTGTTCCCCAGTTTAATTAAGGAGAGAGGAAAAGAAAATGGATCTTTTCTTTCCTTTCTTTTCTCTCTTTTGTTCTTTCTTCCCAACTTTCTTTCATTCATATTCTTTTCAATTTGGAAAGAAATCAAACCCCATCATTTTACTCTTTATTTCCCTACTTTTTCATTTCCTTTCCTTTCTTTTCTTTCTTTTAATGAAACTCTAGAACACAAATATTCTTAATTCATTTCCTTTCCCTCCTTAAATGAAACTTGGGAACACAAACATCTCAATCTTTTCATCTATTTCCTTTCCTTTCCTCTATTAAGTATAACTCGGGAACACAGTGTTAATCAAATGTTTGTATATAGGCTAAAAGTATGACTCCAGCGAGCCCATCATTACAACAATGCGTTTTGTAGGTCCAACTGAAACAGACGTAAAGTATCCGGACGGCCCTGTTGTGAGGGAAGGTCGTATGTGCTGAGACGGCGAGTCCTAATTTATAAAAGAAAGATGGGCGTATACGATTTACGACCCCACCCTGTTTTTTGCTAAGAGGTGTAAATTTATTCGTTTTCTTTCAAAAAGTTTTATATGTAATGTAAATTTACCCTTTCTTATCCGAATATTTTATATTTTTAATTAAACTAGTTCTATATTAAATACCCCCTTTAATCATTGTCTGAAAAACCTAGACAAAATGTTAGCTATGTGTGAAGAAGTAAATCTAGTGCTCAACTGGGAAAATTGCCACTTTATGGTAAAGGAAGGCATTGTCCTAGGTCACAAGATTTCTCAAAACGGACTAGATGTCGATAGGGCCAAAATAGAAACCATATCCAAACTCCCACCACCGACTTCAGTCAAAGCAATTAGAAGTTTTCTAGGTCACGCCGGTTTCTACCGCCGCTTCATAAAAGAGTTTTGAAAAATTTCAAGACCTATGACCAAACTTCTTGAGAAAGACGCACCATTCTTCTTCTCTGAGGAATGCGTTGAGTCATTCAATACACTGAAAGACAAGCTTGTCAACGCACCAATCATGACCACACCCGACTGGACCCTTCCATTCGAAATCATGTGCGATGCAAGTGACTTTGCAGTTGGAACCGTACTCGGACAACGCAAAGAAAGACACTTTCACCCAATCTATTACGCCAGTAAAACTCTTAATGATGCACAAGAAAATTATACCACAACTGAAAAAGAATTACTAGTTGTAGTAATTGCCTCTGAAAAATTTAGATCCTACTTAGTTCTTTCCAAAACCATAGTTTACACCGATCATGCCGCAATACGATACCTATTCAACAAGCAAGATGCCAAACCTAGACTCATCCGATGGATCCTACTACTCCAAGAATTCGACATCGAAGTTAAAGACAAGAAGGGAGCAGAAAATGTAGCCGCATACCATCTTTCACGTTTAGAATGTGCAACTTCCAAAGAACTCCACAAGGAAATTATCAATGATAATTTCCCACATGAAGTTCTCATGCACATTCAAGAAGTGATAGAGGAAAAAGACGAAAGTCCTTGGTATGCCGACTTCGCTAATTACTTAGCTTGTAGGATCCTCAGAAAAGGACTTACCCACCAACAGCGGAAGAAATTTTTCTCCGACCTTAAGTTTTACTTCTGGGAAGATCCATATGTGTTTATGATAGGTGCGGATCAAGTCATTCGTAGGTGCGTAGCAGGCAAGGAGGCCTTAGACATTCTCAAACACTTCCATGAAGGACCAACAGGCGGACACCACGGTACTGCCACCACGGTCAGGAAAGTGTTTGACGCAGGATTTTTCTGGCCAACTATATACAAAGATACACATGCTTTGATCCAAGCATGCGATGCTTATCAAAGAGTCGGGAACATCTCATCGAAAAATGAGATGGCTCAAAAAGGCATTCAAATTTGTGAAATCTTTGATGTATGAAGGATAGATTTCATAGGGTCATTTCCTAACTCATTCGGAAATAAATACATCCTTGTAGCAGTCGACTACGTGTCTAAATGGGTGGAGGCACAAGCTCTTCCCACCAACGATGCTCGAGTAGTCGTGATTTCTGAAAAAGTTATTCTCAAGATTCGGTACTCCAAAAGCCCTCATCAGCGACAGAGGTACTCACTTTTGTAACACCCTGATGGACAAGGTCTTAGCACGATATGGGGTTCACCACCGACTAGCAACACCATATCACCCACAGACCAGTGGGCAGGTGGAGGTCTCAAACCGAGGAATTAAGAGAATTTTGAAAAGAAGTGTGGGGATGAATCGCACAAATTGGGCAGAAAAGTTAGATGACGCATTGTGGGCCCTCAGGACGGCTTACAAAACTCCCATAGGAACGACACCCTTCAAGCTCGTTTACGGGAAGGCATGTCATCTACCAGTAGAATTAAAACAAAAAGCTTATTGGGCTCTCAGAGCAGTGAATTGTGATCTAACGCCCGCCGGAGCAAACCGGGAAGATCAAATTCGTGAGCTCGAGGAACTGAGAGCGATGGCCTACGAAAATTCCTGGTCCTACAAAGAAAATATTAAACGAATACACGACGCCCATTTAAAAGGAAACAAGAAATTTCAAGTCGGTGATCGTGTACTGTTATACAACGCTCGTTTACGTCTTTTCCCAGGAAAACTGAAATCCCGATGGACAGGTCCATACGTAGTTGAAATAGTTTTTGACTATGGAACCATCGAAATTTCAAGTTCAAACGGCCAAAAGTTCAAGGTCAATGGACATCGATTAAAACCATACATCGACGGTCCACTTAAAGAAGTTTTGGAGGTACTAACCCTCCAAACTTTTTAAATTAAAAATTAAGGAAACAAGGTCTGGCCAAGACCTTCACAAAAGTAGGCCTTGTAAATAATGTTTACCAAAAAAATAAAAAAAAATAAAAAAAATTCAGAAAAAAAACCACGGGGGCGTGCTCCTTAAAGCACGGTCCTGTGCCTAAAAATGCGGGCCAACATCTACGCTGCAAAAATCTCAGTCAGACTGGTTTGTAACATAATTGTCAGAGTTAAAACACGAGGACGTGCTTCCAAAAGCACGGTACCGTGCTCGGTTTCCTGTTTGGTTATAAAAGGCACCTTGTGTCATTGCATTCCTTGCACAAACCAAAACCAAAAACCTCTGATAATTCAGTATGCCAACTGAGATGAATGAAGCAATTCTCGTTTCCCGACATCCGAGAAACGATGCCCGCCATGTTTCCAAAACCGAGCTTCTCTTGAAACTTCAAGAACTCGTGAGAGAACTCACCGAAATGAATGTCCTCGCAGAGATGCGTCTCATGCAACTCACCGAATCGGTGGAAAACATGAAAATGGAACTCCGAGACATTAACGAACAACTCCAGTTTCAAGTTCTTGGTTTCACGTATTTTCCACCACCATGACCATTCGGAGGAGGAGCACCTTTCGGAGAGCTCTAGGAAACTTAATTTTATGTTTTTATATGTTAAAAAGGTGAATTAAGCACAATGTGTTAGGACTTCGGGCTTAACCCGGTTATATTCTTTTCTTAAGAAACCCGGGCTTATCCCATAACTGTTTTAGGATCTTTATTCAATGAAAAGTAATTTTTAGATAACCAAACTTTCAAATTATTACAATAAACATCACTCTAAAAATTCAGGACCATGAATCATGTTGAAAATTAAAAGAAAAATCGTTGTGACAAAAAGCACGGGTCGTGCTTCCCTAAGCACGGGGCCGTGGTCACCCAGAATCTTCAGCATGATACGCGCTAACTCCGTACAATTCTCTGAATCATAAACATTTATTCTTCTAGCAGCACGGGGACGTGCTTCCAAGAACACGGTGTCGTGTTCAACTTTCCAGTCTCTATATAATGCATGCATAAATTCACTATTTCATTCACACCAAACAAAAACTACCTAAATGGAAGGGAAACGGGTTGAATGCAAACCAGTGAAGAAAGGGAAACAACATGAATCTTCCTTCCTTGAGGAACAAATCATGAGGCTCCAATGCATCGTAAGAGACCAAGTTGAGAGCAACATGCAAACCGAGGCTCGAGTGGTCGAGCTGATTAACAAAGTCGACCTGCTCAGGTTCGAGAACTTCCATGTTGTGGATGGCCACCACAACGATGTGACTTCCAAACTTAACTTTCTCAACCGAGAACTCGTCACGCTCAATAAAAAGCTTGACGAACTTTTGGAAGCTAAACGAGCACCACCACACATCCAGGACTTGTTCGGGGGTGGTAGCCGTTGAAGTTCCGACTTCGTTTCGTGTTGTTTCCGCTAGTACTATGTGTTAGGATCCGAGAATTGTTGTTGTACTTTTCGTTTCATCTATCTTTAATTATGGCTTTAATTTTATGTTTTAATGAAATTTAGGATTTTTAATTACCATGTAAAAATAACCAGAAAATAAATAAAAACCAGTTAAAAACGAACCAAGCTCGACAAATAAACAAAATAAACAAAACAGTATTGTCTGCACTTAGCAGCACGATACCGTGCTTCTTACTGCACGGGGCCGTGTTTTTGGTCAAACATCAGTTACGAGTTTTACCTTTAATAAAAGTACTTTCTCACACATCCAACCCTAATTTCACTGCGTTCTGAACCAAAAACCGCCGACCCTCGACCATTTTACGAATTTCTTCATCTAATCGTCGATTCTAAACCTAAGGTATGTAAATTTAACAATTGCATTACTCATATTCGTCATTATAGGTTTAGATTAACCCTAAAATTGTTCAAATCGACCAAATCGGGTCAAACCCCGAAAAGGGTATGGGTTATTATGATGAATAGATTGTAGATTGTTTGATGGTTAGGAATTAATTGAAAGAAACAATTCGGGTTTTGGGTATTAGAATAAATACCCGACAAACCATTAAACCCAATTGATGTAACCGGTTAGAAACGAAGGTTCGAGTTTAAGTAAGTTAGAAATCGGTATTAGAAACACGAGCCGTGCCCAAAAACAACACGAGTCGTGGTCAACAAAAAGTCAAACTTCAAAGAAAACTGAACCAGAAGCAGCAGCATGGGGCCGTGCTTCTGAAAGCACGCCACCGTGCTTTGCTATCTGTTTCAGCAAATTTGATTTTTTTATGAATTTGGACTAATTTAAGTTTAAATTGCAGATGGCCGAGTATGGGGAAGAAATTCACGCATTTTTAGTCTTCACCGGACATGATGAAAGAGATAGGCAAGCCAATGCAAGACTAAGCTGCCTGAACAAACGAATCCCTGAACCAAATTTCTATGCTTGCCATAACACACTACGCCTAGTCAATCAGTGGAAGAGATACAACAGGTTTGTGACAGAGCCATGGAAGAGGGTTTTTGAGCAAACAAGAGAGGCCGTGACGGAACTGACAAAGGAATTCTTAGCATCCTTTAATATAAAGAACAATTCAGATATGTTGGATGAAGATGCAATTGAATTTAGGTGTGGAGGTGTATGGCACAGAACGTCTTTCACCCAACTCAGGATTGATATGGGAATTTACACAAAAGAAGAAACAAAACAATTAATCTGGGCCCGCGCAAGGGTAGCATTTGAGAAGGAAGACAATATCTGGTATGGAGATACACAGACACGAGCATGGGAATTGTTGGGTTTCGAGGTTGAAACAAACCACATCAACACATCGAAAAGCACGGCCTTACGAGATCCACTGATGAAATATATTCACCAGCTACTAAGCAAGACGCTAACAGCACGTGGCAGAAATAAAGGAGTGATGAATTTACGAGATCTGTGGGCACTTTACTGCATAAGGAATGAAATTGATTGCAACATTACTTATCTCTTCTGTCAACTTTTCAGAACTAATGCAACAGCTGCAAATCCTAGAACTCCACTCGTCGGTGGCACATGGATCTACAAGCTTTACAAAGATTATGATGTAGATGTGGAAGGGACCGAAAATCCGAAACCTATTGCTCTTGACCTCAACCTCTGTTACAGGTTGCAGATAGCCCAAATCCTTAGTGTAGAACAGAAAATTTGGAGGTTCGTGAACAGCCGCGGTCACATTTGGGACCCGAAAAGCCAGTCAGAAATGATTATGGAAGACGAACGGAGAAAAAGAAGAGAAGCTGAATACAAACGAACAAGGATCCGTGTGACCTGGACACGGGTAACTGATGACTGACGGCACAGATAGTTGAGCATGGGCACGGGCATGGGTTGGTGTTACTTCATGAACTTATTATTGTTTGTGTTTGAACACTTTACTTTTCGTCGTACTTGTTTATTTTTGTTTGTGTTGGTTTGGATACTACTATGGCCATGAGTGCCAAAGACATTTTATTGGGTACTAATCTAGCCCGATAGGGCAAGGGATGGATGACTCCATACCCAATTTTCAGTAGTTATGCTTGGTTGTTTGTGGATGTTTGCAGTTTTAAATTATACAAGTACAAAAACAGGAAAACGGACGAAAAACAGGGGACGCTCTGTCGAAATTTCGTTAACCCGTAGGGAAGTAACTCTCCATTATACCCATAATACTCAATTATAATTTTTATATTTCCATGAATCTTATCACATTGAGGACAATGTGAGATTCAAGTGTGGGGAGGGGAATTACTTGACCAATTTTTTTGTCCAGCTAATTATAAAAATTCTCTAAAACAAATATTTTTGCAGCACAAGATTATTCTAAACCTAAAAAGAATTCCAAGAAAATTTTTTTGCAAATAATTAATCATTTAAAAGTTAAAAAGTAAGAAAAAGTTTTGTAATATTAAGAATAAATTTATGCAAAATATGGCGTTAATACCCAATTCCTCCGTTACTGTGAGACAAAACTCATGCCATATAAATATTTTTTCGGAAGCTTTGAGTGAGTCAATATGTTTCGTGTGATTTAGAACTTGTCCCAATTATTCATTTCAAGACCGCACGAAACGTTGTATAAAGAAGAAGGTAATAGTGACACAAACCCATTACCAAAACCACAAAACCCAAAAACCCGATCACCCTATCCATTTCCACCGGTAAAATACAACACTGGTCTTTTACCGGCAGACCCTAAAGAACTGGAAATGCATTCTTTCGATTTCAATTTCCTTTGCTGCATACACTTCACAAAACCTAGGTTGCCTCCAGAACTTAGGGAGATAATCTTTCTCTTTAGCAATGAGGTGAGGAAAAAGTGGCGCCAAAACGAACAAAGGCCACCATTCTGTGGAATTTCCAAAAACGCAATGAAGAGAAGAGCAAAAAGATATGAACGATGCTTAGGTTGCGGAAACTGGTCCCACGAAGGAAGATGTAGAAAAAGTCAAACTCAGTCTCAGCATGAATATACCGAACTAATAAGTGTGGGGGATATTAGGCTCAAAGCCGAACGATCCATTAGAGTTGGAAGTTATATTCAGAACAGGATTGAGGAATAATTGATCCATATCCTCGATAAAACTGGTCTTGACGATCTGACCTTAAAAGAGTCATTAGGCATCTAAAAAAAGGGCTAACCAATGAAGACATCTCAAACTCCCGAAGAACATTAGAAGTTACCATTAACCCTTGAACCACCACAAAATACCAATCCCTACTCACACTAAACCAAAACCCCTTTTTACCTTCTGATCTATGCGACCCTTCAAAAGGTGGAGATTTGAACTGTTACAAGCTTAATTATCACAGGTTGCATTTTGGCTAAGAGTGTTCACATACCTACATCACAGGTATAATCAGATATAAAACCGAGTGTGAGTGAACATTGTGAGAACGTGACGTTTTGCATAAACAGAAACTCATAAAAACAGAGGTTTTTCTCTTTTATCACTAACATAAAGATTGGTTATTTTGTTTCATCTTCTTGGAGCTCACTTAAGGAATAGCTAATATCTAAATTTGCTGTTTTTAGAGAACATTTATAAGACGATTGCTTGAGGACAAGCAATGTTCAAGTGTGGGGATGTTTGATGTACATAGAAATATACATCTTTTCGGCATCAAATAATCTCTAAAAACTGCAATTTCTATCTAATAACATAGCATAAAAGACTACTTATCATAATAAAACATAATTTCAGGAGAAACCAAGCCTCAAACGAAGAAACAAGCAAAAAGACGAAGAAAAACAGAAGAAAACACAAGAAAACAAAGAAACACGCCCCCATGCCACAAGAAACACGCCCCCATGCTTCTTAAACAAGAAAAGACAAAATCTGGAAGCAAAAGCACGGGGCCGTGCTCAGCATGCACGGGGCCGTGGACGGGAATGCAGAAAAGACAAAGAAGAATTGAGCACATGTCACTAAACAACACGGGGCCGTGCCTGCTAACCACGGGGCCGTTGCCACCTCACACAAAAGACAAAACAAATCTGGCACATGTCATAAAAATACACGGGGTCGTGTCTCATCGTCCAGATTGCCTATAAATAGTGGCTCATGTTGCGTTCATCAAGGGTGCTTTGAAAAGAGTTCTCTCCAGTTTTCACTTATAAAAACACACACTAACACTCACTTTGAAGATCTAGTGAAGAGTTTGAAGGCTTGGAGGTCATCACCACTAATCATCATCATCAACCATCATTACCATCATTAAGAAGGAGGATTCATCTATACTTGGTTAGATTGTTCTAAGTTTAATCATGTATTTGTTGTTATCAATCATCTTAATGTTCATCATTATGCTCATTATGAGCTAAACTCCTTTTACCATCTAAAATCTATGAAGAAGTTTTGTTTTACTTGATAATTATTCAAGACATGTGATGTAGTCTAGTAAAGTACATGGTTATATTACAATTATCTTTTGATGAGAAATGTTTCACCATCTTAAATCACTAAATCAAAGTTGGTGGTTGTCAATATCATTGGCAATCGTTCATGATCGATTCATGTTCTTGAAAGATAGAAATACTTTGATACATTATCGAAACATGGATCCTTATATTGTACTTAGAAATGATAAGATATAAGTTATGGTGTATTTTTCTAAACCTTGGTAATCCGAAAATGGCTTTGCTTAGGATATCAAATTAGTTAAAGAAACCATATGTTAACGGAATGTGTAATTATAACCTACATAAATCAACCAAGGGGAGGTTGTGTGATGAACTACAACCACCCGAAGTTGATAGAATTGGTATTTGAGAAATCGAAGTCAATCCTGATCTTTCTACTTTACGAAACTACTTGTCAACTCAAATCGACATCATTGAGATGGTATGACATTAGGAAAGGGTGGACTTTAAAATGCGCATACCATCTCCTTAGTGCCGAAGATGCTCACTTAATGTTTAAGGAGCCATCTATCATATATTGCTACGGCAAGTCTATCACATGTCTACATATTAATTATCAACGCTAAAAATGGAGTGGATTCTTGATCTTAGATGGTAACCTTCGCATAATTGAACAACTCGTTTAGAATCTCTTGTCTCGGTCACCTATATACTATATATATAAGTGTTTATATTTTACAAAAAGTTTAAAAATCAACCCCAAAATGATTAAAACCTCCGATTGAAGTACAACGATTTATTATTAGAAACCTGTGTGTCCACGGATCGATACTTGGTTCTTACCATTACTATTCTACATATACGATAGGTACACTTGCCTATTTTGTGTGTGTTTAGTCTTTGTAGAAATCACTTTTATAAATTTAAAACACGATCTTGTGCAAAGGCAAATCATTCCATCCTTTCATATTTTATACCACTAGCACGCACACATCAAAGTTTTTGGCGCCGTTGCCGGGGATACACGGTACGTTTCTAAGAACAATCCAAGTTTTAATTTAATCATTTTCTATAATTGTACAAATTTTTTAACTTCTATTTTATTTTATCTTTAATTTTTACTAAATATTAAACTATATAATTTTACGGCTAGCCTAATTTTTAACCTTTATTTACCTTACTTTTGAATAGTTTAACTAACTTAGACATTAGTTTAGTTTAAAATAGCTTAACTTATAGTTCAACCTAGACTAACTTTAACTGACTTTTACTTTAGCGTAATTTTGATTTAGCCTCATGTATGTCCTCTACTTTTGAGCCTGAGCTTGTTTCTCCAATTTCTGAACCGGAACGACTCTTTCGTCGACGAACTCGTAAACGGGCTACAGAAAACGCAGAAGCAATCAAAGACAAATCAGTAGACGCCACCACATCAGGAGAAAATCAAACAAAAGAAATTGTTGGCGGCCCAGAACAATGAGCCGAACATGAGCCAGTATGCCAAGCCGACTCTCGAAGGCTATGGCAATGGAGTGGCTCCTCCCGAAATCACTGAAAATTTCGAAATCAAATCTAGCACCATTCATATGGTAGAAAATTCAGTTCAATTTCATGGTCTCCTCGACGAAGACCCTCTTTCTCACATATCTCGATTTCTACGAATTTGCGGAACCTTTAAAATTCAAAACTGTTCAGAAGATCAAATCAAGCTTAAACTCTTTCCTTTCTCTCTAAGGGGCCAAGCCCAAGAATGGATAGAATCTCTTTCCTCTGGTTCCATCACCACTTGGGACCAGATGATTGAACAGTTTCTCCTCAAATATTTTCCGCCCGATAAAACTGCCAAATATCGAGCCAGCATTACCGGATTCCGGACCGATGATGATGAATCGTTACACGCAGCATGGGTAAGATACAAAAGTCTTCTTAGAAGGTGCCCACATCATGGACTGAGCGTATGGTTACAAGTCTAAAGTTTCTTTGACGCACAATCCAGTCAAAACAAACAGGCCATCGACCAGATCGCTGGTGGAGACCTGGGATCCAAATCACCTAACGAAGCATTTGAAGTCCTGGAGAAGGCCGCAAAGAAGTGTTTCGCTTACAACCCACCAAGATCTACACCTACCCATAAGGGAATACACCACGTTGACTCCAACACTCTTGTCACAGCCCAGCTGGAAGCCCTTTCTAAAAAATTCGAACAACTTCAAGCCGAACTATCAAAAACCAGACTTACCTGTGACACTTGTGGAGGAAGTCACAAGACGAGTGACTGTAAACAAGTCATTATGGCCATGGAAGAAGTCAATTTCATCGCTCGACAGAACAACGCTTTCAGCAATAACTACAATCCAGGATGGAGAAACCACCCGAATTTCTGCTGGAAAGACGGAGGTAACACTCAACCATTATCCGGGTTTGAGAAAAGACCAATGAATCAACCCTTCCAACCTAAACCTCAATTTCAAGATCAAAGTTATAATAGCCATCAAAACCCAAACTACTCGAAGATTGAAGAAATGTTAATCCAATTAATGACCAAAACAAATGAAGTCGAGAAGAAAGCCGACTCAAGAGCTGTTGATATCAGCGGAGTATTACAGAAGCATGAGGCTGATCTCAAAAGTCAACAAGCATCACTTCAGAACCTAGAAACCCAAATCGGGCAAATTGCTCGACAACTATCCGAAAGACCACCTGGCACTCTTCCAAACAATACAATCACCAATCCGAATGCAACAGCTAACGCCGTTACACTCAGGAGTGGTACAACCACTGTTGTTTCACCAACTTTGGAGAAAAAGTCTCCTGATGAAACGCAGGAAAGGCTGACCCCAACAAGCACAGTACTGCCTAAGGAGCCAGTTCGAACCTATGTTCCACCTATTCCATACCCTGGAAGACTGAAGCAGGAATGATTGGAAGCCCAGTATGGGAAGTTTCTAGAAACTCTTTAAGAAACTCCATATCAACATCTCTTTTGTCGAAGATATCGCTCAAATGCCTAAATACGCCAAGTTTCTCAAAGAAATACTGACCAACAAGAGGAAGCTGGAGGAGCTCTCGCATGTCACCTTGAGTGAAGAATGTTCAGCTATTCTCCAAAGCAAGCTACCAACAAAAATGACCGATCCAGGGAGCTTTATTATCCCTTGTCTCATAGAAAATTTATCTGTTAGCAATGCCCTAGCTGACCTAGGAGCTAGTATTAATTTAATGCCTTATGCGGTTTTTGCAAAACTAGGGATAGGAGAACCAAAACCCACCCGCATGAGCATTCAGTTAGCTGACCGATCCATTAAATATCCTCGGGGCATTGTTGAAAACATGCTTGTCAAAATTGACAAGTTTGTTTTCCCAGTAGATTTTGTGATTCTAGACATGGAGGAAGACAAAAGCGTACCTCTAATTTTAGGAAGACCCTTTTTAGCCACTGCAAAGGCTATCATTGATGTTTGCACCGGCAAACTCACTCTTAAGGTCAATGACGAGGCAATCACTTTTGATATAGGAAAATCTATGCAATATCTGCAACAACACGATGACACTTTATACTGTGTTGACATCATAGATTCCATCGTAAGTTGCTATATGCGAGATTCCTCCATCAATACTCCCCTAGAAACACAAGTCTTAGACAAAACACTAAACAAACCCATTTTAGAAAATGAAAATTTCAATAACAACTACCACGAAGAATCAGAAACGATATACGAAGTCATTGAAAACAATGAAAAATCAAAAACATCAATCGAAGAACCACCAGCCTTGGAATTAAAAGAACTACCAAACATCTCGAATATTCCTTTCTAGAGAAAGATTCTCAACTCCCAGTAATTATTTCATCTCACCTTTCTAAAGAAGAGAAAGACGAACTCCTTAAGGTTCTCAAAAACCATAAGAAGGCTATCGCATGGAAGATCATGGATATCAAGGGCATTAGTCCCTCCTTTTGTACTCACAAAATCCTCATGGAAGAAGAATACATTCCCGTGGTCCAACATCAAAGACGTCTCAACCCCAACATGCAAGATGTGGTGAAGAAGGAAGTAATCAAACTGCTTGACGCTGGATTAATCTACCCGATCTCAGATTCACCTTGGGTAAGTCCCGTTCAAGTAGTACCCAAGAAGGGAGGAATGACAGTCGTAATGAACGAAAAGGATGAACAGGAGAATCCTTCAAACCGGAAATACATTCAGAGAGGTTATCCAGGTTCACTGAAAAACATCAACAAATGAGTTAGAAACATTCTAATTCACAATAATAAAGATTTAGCTTACCTAACGAAAGATCGACAGCGTCGAGTTGATCCAAACGAGCTCCCAAAGCAGCAGGGTTTGTCTTTTTAGATTTCTTCTTCTTTGAGACAACCTTGACTGGATTAACCTTGCGTTTTCCAGCCGCTTTGGAGACGCCCGCCTCACTCGCTTGACGATCACCCTCAGCGGGTCTCTTACCTTCTGCTTCAATTGTAGCATCATCTTGATCCTCCGTTTGGCTAGACGCAGCCCTCTGGCAAGTGAGACCTGCAGATGAGTCCACAGCTCTATTAACATCAGTTTAACAAGCTTCTTCACAAAGTGATGACTCCTCGCTAGACGAGAAGAGCACAATCACTCTGCTGGAAGTAATATCAGTCATAGGTTTGGGTTTCAAAATGCCCTCACCTTTATGGATGCAATCTTTAAGATATGCATCACCTTTGGCATACATCGCCTCGGAAACTTTAGGTTCCGGGCGGAAAGCTGTGGGGAATACAAAATTATGACGAGTGCGCTCAAGAAAAGGCGCATCCCTCTTATCGATTGGGCGGCGCACCATCATTCCCCCCTCGCGATCCAGCAAAGTGCTAAAAGCGGAATCTTCACCTACACAAAACAAGAAAATAAAGTTAGAAGTTACTTAATGACGAAATAGAAAAAACAACAAACTTACTCTTATTGGTCTCCTCGTAGTACGGTTCCAGACATGGAAACGGCCACAGGCGGCTCATCTTTGCACACACCATCGCCCCTTCATGAATCGGGCGTAGAGAAGTTTGCGTGGAGACCAGTGTTTTATACCACGCCTGATCCTCATGAGCACTGGCAATAACTACGGGCATGGGAGCGTCCGCCTTACGTTTCGTCAACTTGAACGGAATGACGTCCTCATGAATCCAGAAAAACTTTGGCTTCCAGCCATGAAGGCTACGGAGCCATTCCGTGCCTATAATCCTCTTCTCGATGGAGGCAAAACTGTACCATCCATCACGAAAGGTCATCTTATAAAAAACGGCAAACATGCCAACAGTCGGTTCTAGGTTATGAGTTTGGCAACAAAATTCGAAATGTCGAATCCTCAACATCCCAAAGGGATGGATCTGGGATAGATGAATCCCATAAGTTGTTAAGATCGATCCGAAAAATTTGGTAATCGGAACCCGGAAGTTCCCCGTGGTAAAATGGTCCACGTAGACAGCCATTTTATTCGGAGGAGGACTAGTGGCAATAGAACCACTAGCAGGACGTTCTGGTTTCCACTCCGTTGTTAATCCGTAAACATTAACAACGTCATTATAATCTTCTTCTTTAAGGCAGACGACAACGTCGTTGATGGTGGGGGTATTCTTCTTCTCTTTAGCCATATCAGTTTCAAGAAAATTAAAAAATCTCAGAAAGTTGCAGAAAAGTTTCAAGTGTTTGGGAGAAATTTGAAAGCGATAAAGATTAAGTGGAAATCGCAAGGGTTATATTTATACCCATCGCAATTAATGTGATTCATAAAGTGACAGAGGAGAGAGAAACCGCAGACCGCCAGATGGTTGACACGTCAGGCGGGAATTTCAAGATAATGCAAACAGGCTGTCACTGGCGTTCTCCACGTCTTGTCAGTTGTCCTCAAAGAGTTTCTCTCTCCGCCACGTCGTCATAGTTATCCAAACATTTAAACATTTCAAAAAAAAGCTGTAAATTTCAAAAATATCTTTTAGAGATATTTTCTCCAAATAGTTGATTGTCCACAAAATTCAAAGAGGTTTTCTCATTAATTATTCAAAAGATAATTACAAAATGAGAAAGAAAAATTACAAGTGATAAAAACCTAAGATTATCCTAAGGGTTCGAGCCTGATGGATCTTCCGGAGCCTTCTGCGAAGTATCTTCTGAGGAATCATCCTCAGATTCCTCCCCAAGGTAACTCTTCAAAATTTGTACGCCGTCGTATACGGAAGAAACTCCGGAAGCGCATTTTGTAAAGGAAACACTAGAGTGTCATGCTCCTTGACCCGGTCCGCACGGTCTTGTTTGACGTTTACGCCATATAGCGGATGGTCTTGAAATGTGCGGTTGCTTCGAGTATAACTCACTCCTTCATGGAAGCTCGCCACACGCCCAAGCGAAGAAGAGGCAGCCATCACATTGGCAAAGCTATCATTCAGCTCCTTACTTCCATTAATATGGCGGACGACCTGTTGAGACAAAAACATAAGTTCCCAATATCAAAGAATAAGAGCGAAATAATAAACGATAAAGATTAACTTACAGCATCAACTCCCCGAGTAAGGAACCACTGACGGTCCTGCTCTGCACGCTCTGCCCGCGCTTGAAATTCCTTCGATTCCGCGATAGCTTCCTCATGAGCTCGAAGAAGAGAGTCATAGGCAGTCTGAATTTCAGCAGCGCTCTGGTCTTTGAGTTCGACTCGCTCCTTCTGCACTTTAGCTCCGCCTCGAAATCATGAATACATGCACCTTGAAGGGCCACTTGATTTTCCAATGAAGAATTGGCTTCTTGAGCGCGGGCTAAGTCATCTTTTTCCTTTTGGGTCTTCGCCCGAGCAGCTTCAAGAAGGGAATTTTGTTTCTCACAAGCTTCCTTCCATCGGTGAGCAGCAGCAGCATTACGATCTTGTTCACTTTTAAAGGCATTCTCCGCATCGATCTATTTCCACTTAGCAGTTTGGGCAGCAATGCGATGCTCCTCAGCCTCAGTGGCCCGCCGGGCCTCTCCCACTTTCCCGCCTAAAGTACGCCATTCACATAGGACTTCTTGGCTACCGGCTAAAGCATTAGCCAGGTGGTAGGCCACGTTGGTATGTAGGTCATGGCGGGAAAGGTCACGTTGAGCTGACATCTCAGCGGGTGGCGTACAATGTTCAACGAAATCCATACAAGTTCTAGGATGGGAGAACCGTGACCCGTTAGTAATCCCCCATGGAGGGATAAACAATTCATGTGTATCACCCAGGCCCGTATCCCCATAGTAACGAGAACCCGAATGTTTAAGGCGAGTTGGGGTTGAAAAAAGTTATTGAGGAGGAGGCTGAGGAGTCCTGTAACCCTCCTCATTAACAGCAGGATTGTCCTGCTGACCACCAGTACCACCCCCAGCCTCAAAAAGATAGTTAAAACGATCATCAGTAGACTGGATGTTAGCCCCCTCTATAGTGGCAGTATCAATCGGAGGGGTTGATACTCTCTCCTCTACCAAAGGTGAGGATGGTTGATCCTCCGTGTTAATATTGCTAGGAGGAGTCTGAGGCTTATCATCCACATTCTTCTCTGGAGAAGGAGATGGTTGTTGTTCAGTTTGAGGAGTTGGTGTAGGCAACTTCTCAAAGACATCTTCACTAAAGATCAGTGGGTCTACAAACACAAAAGCTATTTTTAGCTACACATCTTATGAAAATATAGTACTTAAAAAGATTAGTATGTACCTTCAACAGTGTCAATACGGTCAGCAAGGCTATATTGGGGCTTCTTAGGACGATGAATTTTTCGTTTCTTCTTCGAATGTCCCGCCTCAACATCCGCAGTCTCGACGCCCGCTTGTCCTGCTTGAGAAGCCATAAAAGCTCTCTTTTTCTCTAATTCTGCCAACAAATGGGAGACAGAAGAAGGTTCAGGTATGTCATCATCATATTCCCTCTCTCCTTGGGAGATCGAGAAGTCAGAACTATCGCCGTCATCGTCACTCGACAATAAAGTGGCGATCGTCCCGTCAGAAGTAATAGCAAAAAGCAGATGAGGGTTTAGAACATACGCACCTGTCTCAAAGGTGGCGTTCGAGACAATGGGCTCAGCCCGCACCTTCTTTGGAAAAAGGAAGCGGGACTTAGTTTTCTCGAGAATAGGCATGCCACTGGCATCCCGGATGCCATGTCGGACACAACCCCTATCTTCAAAAAGGGCATTGAACATCGAACCCCGACCTGAGGAGAAAAAAAATTTAATTATAGAATACATCGAAAAAAGAAGAAAAAAACAGTAAGAATAACTTACGTTCATATAAGTCAACAAAAATAGGCTCCATAAATTCTGAGGCCCATAAGCGACTCATGCCGGCCCATAAGCGACTCATGCCTGCCCACACCAGGGCTTCTTCTGGCAGTGCCCGCATTGGTGTTGGTTCCATCGTAAGTACACGATACCATTCTTGACCTTCATGATTAGCGGTAACAATGTCCGGAAGGGCAGAATTCACCGGACGGCGAACCATGTTTAACGGCACCACGTCCTCAGAAATCCAAAAGAACTTATTCCGCCAATCTTTAGATACCTTTTCAACTTCATATCCGATGCTTCGGTCAGAAAACCCCTGACATGTATACCAACCATCACGAATGGCAAGACGGTAAAAAACTGGAAATCGATCAATATGTGGCACCATGTCACATGCTATGCATACGAATTCATAGTGACGAATTCGCATCATAGCACGGGGATGCAATTGAGATAAATGGATTCCATAGGCAGTTAACACCTTCTGAAGGAATCTCGTTATGGGTAAACGGAAGTTCCCATGAACAAAATAATCGGCATACAAAGCCATTTTCCCAGGCGGTGGGAAACTGGCTATAGAACCGATAGAAGGAAACTCTGGTTCCCACTCGGGTGGAATACCATACGTTTCCAGTAACTTTTCATATTCTGAGTAGTCCCATGCAATTTCTCTCTCATCAACTTCAGTCTGAACATTCGAAATTTTAGGAAGATTTAAGGAAGACATATAAGAAAGATTCGATACTTTATCAGAGAGAAAATAAGAAGATAATCAAAGGAAAAGAGTGATAAAACCTCTAAAGAAAGGAGTCTCTCCTTATTTATACCTATCGCAATTAATGCGATGGGATATGAACAGTAGAGAGAGAAAAACATCACCCAACCAGCGACTGGCACGTCACGCGAGAAATTCAAAAAAGAGAAAAAGTTGTACAGTAGGGTAAAGTGACAGCCGTAAAAAACGTTCCATCACCTGTTCACGCGCCTGCGAGTGGTCAACTTGTCCTTTTTCATGACTATCCATACCACCAGAAGATATTTTCTACCTAATTTCTGAACAATAAGATAGTGCCAAACTACTTATGAGTTTAAATAAGTGGTTAGTTTAACCACTTTTGATCATTTGATAGTTAACTTTTTTTAACATGTTCATTAATTAGACTCACTAACATTAAACTTATGACACTACAACACATATACACATACTATTTATAGTAAATATGTTTTATTAGCACTCATCACATAATTAAACAAGATTAGACAAATATAAAAACCAATTAATACTTAACTTTCTTGGGTATTGCTTTCAGTGGTTCCAATTTCCTTACAACAATCCCCATTTTATCCCTCATGTCTAACGCCTCAGGCTTCACATGTGCTTCAAGTTCCCAATCAAACTCGTGTAGCAATGAACCTAGCACAAGGTGTAACACACGTTGCGCAAGAGGTACGCCCACACACATCCTTCTGCCAGCCCCAAACGGTATGAGCTCAAAATGTTGACCTTTGTAGTCAACTTTTGAGCCCAAGAACCTCTCGGCTTCAAACGAATTAGGGTTTTCCCAGCACTCAGGGTCCTTCCTATGGCCCACGCATTGACAAACAATTGAGTATCTTTAGGTATATGATATCCCATGAAATTGGTATCATGGAGCGCCTTTCGTGGGACTAAGAAAGGAATCGGAGCATGCAACCGTAGGGTTTCTTTTATGATGGCTTGTAGGTACGGAAGGCTATCAATTAAACTCTCGTCGAGCTTCTTGTTTGGGCCAACGACCGAGGCAAGCTCGTCTTTGGCACGGACCATTTTTTCAGGACATCGTAGTAGCTCGGTTAGAGCCCATTCAACCGTACTACTCGTTGTTTCCGAACCGGCTAGAAATATCTCCTGCAAACAAAATAATTTACCAACCAGAAAATCAAAATAAATATTAGCCAAGTTATAAAAAAAACATTGATTTTTTGGATCTGTACAAGTTGGCACGTGAGTGCAAAAGACTCATTTATGTCTTTTGAGGCTGGTCAAACAACGTGATACATGCACATGTTCGGATATAGCTGAAAGTTTAGGAAAACATAGGTTTAAGATATAATATAATGATATTGGTTAAATCAATAATATATGTACTTATAAGAGCAATGAAAATGGGTGGGGTGAAACAAGCTAGTGAAACTTTCTCTCTCTGTCACGTTTGCGCCACATCAGCTTTCACATACCCATTTCACATTCACATTTTTCACTGGAAATGGGTTGTGTGAAACAGGGGTGAAACCATTATTATATTAATTTTTTTATAAATTTATTTTTTTTGATATAACACATAAATTAAATAAAAGAGCTACATTAAAACTAACTTATTAAAAAAACTACATTACTTATTAAAAAAAACTACATTACTTATTAGACGAGGCATGTTGGGATCCATGATATTTTTTTTATAAAAGTTGAGAAAGTTTATAAAAAGTAGAGAGAAAGGTGTGAGTTTGGTATGTTTTTTGTATGAAATAGTGGGGTATTTATAGGTAATTTTTTTTTTTAATTTAAAGCCACCCAACGGCTATATAGTTGTTTGAAATTGAGTGGGCCCACCAACTATGGCCGTGAAAGAAGTGGCGGTGGGTGGATCACGGAGGAAGGGGGTGGTGTTTCGCGCCTTTCACGGCGCCAAAGTATGTCTCACGGGGGTCTCACAGCACCCATTTCCATTGCTCTAATAAAAAATTACTTATAAAGTTATACGTATGGGATGTTTGGATAAACTTTTAAAAACTGCTTATTTGCTTTCGGAAAAACAAAATCAGTTTAAAAAACTCAATTTTAAAGTTTTTCAACTCACAACAATTATTGTTTGCCAAACAACTTTTATTTTTCAACAATTAAATAAATAAACAGTTTTAAGAAGATCACCTAAACACCCCCCTATAATTGTTTTATTTTTATACGTGAAAAAAAAAACAATTTGCTTCGATTTAGTTTTGAGGGCCGGTTTCAAACAATAAAATGTAAACTGAACCAGCTCACTCCTAACCCGATTAAACTAACTAGTTTAGTTCAATCGGGACAGTTTCTAACTACTTTTAACACCCAACCTCAAAGACTAGACTTAGCCTTTTGTGTCAAGTGTCTTATAAATATCTTAAATTATATGATTGTAACATTATAACATATGATAGTAACCAACAATTTAAATACCAAATAAAACTCACCAAAATAAAAATGGTAATGTCTTTCTCGGACAACTTTTCCGGTTCATCTTTCCCAGTCCCTTCATAGTCCAATAACACGTCTAGAAAATCCTTCCTCCTCTCACCGCCGCGTTGTGCCGCCTCATTCAACCGCTTCTCCACCCGCTCGTCCACCCACCCTTTGGCTATATCTATTGCCTTTCCAACATCGCGGTCCATTTTCCTTCTCAACCCTTGCAAATCAAACCGCTTTAGCCACGGGTACAAATCCGAAATGTTTGGATGACCTCCCCACTCCATCAACCCTAACATTGCGTCGAAAAACTCCGACCCGAGTTTGGAATCCTGATTCGCCAAGTTTTGGGAGAGCATAAGGTTCCCTAGCAAGTTAAACGACGCTAGAAAAACAAACTTCGCTACGTGGACCCCACTCTCAGGTCCAGCCGAATTGGATTCTGTTTCAATCCAATCCAACATTTTATCCACACACTGTCTTCTGACAATGGATGATTCGTTGATTCTTTTAGCAACGAGCATCTCAACTGTACAAATCTTCCTCAGCACTCTCCAGTACATTCCATATGGAGCCAGTGCTAAGGAAGACTTGTCATAGTCATGAGACTTACTAGTCTCGGTGATTGTGCGTTCCATGAACGTCAAATCATGGTTTTTAAATAACTCGGTGGTGGCCTTGGCAGTCAAGATCGCCACCGTGTTGACTGATCCAAGTTTTAGCCTAACAACAGGACCGTAACGGGTAGCTAGCCCTGCTACGGTCCTGTGTGGCATGGTACCGAGATTGAAAAGGTTGCCGAACACCGGCCATCCCGGTGGCGCTGGTGGCTGTCTTTTTCTGGTGGTTGCTGCCTTTTTCCGGTGGATGAAAACAATAATAAATAAAAGAGTGATGAAAGAAACTAAATAGAGTGTCAAATTAAACTCCATTTTGGTCTATTTTGGATCATATGTTAAATTGTTATTTTAGTTATATATAGTGAAAATGGAATCTGCCGGCTGGTATTAAACTAAGCATCAATATTAAACATGTTAAAAATATTTTTAATTACTAATCAGTTTCTACTAACTAAAAATTTAAAAACCTAAATTTGGTAGCCCTTTTATCTTTTAGACACCATGAGGCACCTCCAAATAAAGTCATTCAGAGATCTATTGTTTGTGAATATCTAAGAAATACTATTAACAATGAATAAGTGTTTGTGAGACGGTCCGTTGTCGTGCTTAAACAGGGTCACTGCCACGTCACTCATGAACACCATTTTGGAACGTTGGAGGCTTGGGAATGTGAAATTGGTGGCTTTAACCACAACAGGTGGAGGTGGCATTAACGAAGGCTTCATCCATTGCCTAGTTAGCACTAGGTGACGAAATTTAGAAGATGAATTGTGGTTGGCCTTCAACGACAACACACAATCTTAACTAGATTGAGATAGAGATGCAGAATAAGACGTTATAGGTTAAACAAAATTTTAAATAAATTTAGAAAAAATGATATTCAAGTAATTTCGTTACTTGGTGCCAATACAATGTTTTTTTAAAGATTTAACATTCGTTAGTTAGAATGAAAGTGGCAAATGGCAATCTAAGACTAATCAGACTGGTATATTTGTTCTCTAGATTCTAAAAATAAGTTTTGTTCTGTAGTGACTTTGTTAAAGATAATCCAGATAAAATATTATGTGGTATTAGGTAACAAGATAATTAAAAAATACTAATGAAATGTTTTTTATTTATCAATGTTGTAAAAGTAGGTTTCCAATGACAAGTACTCGCTACAAGGTATGTCTCTGAAGCGAGTTTCTTTAATTCCGTCTAGTTGCTAAGAACTGATTAAAGGTGGTCAACCTTAGTCAGAATCGCATCTAGTCGGTGAACTTTAACCGATTTTGACTTAAAAATAAAGTACAACTCGTATATCTTTAATATTAAAGAATAAATATCATTTTTTTGTGACTAACAATTTTTAGAACAGTTTATTATTTAAAAATGTATTTCTATTATTTATATTGATCTTTACTTATTTTATTATAAATATTAGTAAATTTATGACATTTGACATATATATAATAATTAAAAATTAATTTTCTTTACATATATCATGTCCGAGTACGTACTTTCCAAGTACTCCCCGAGTACACCCAACTTCCCAATCAGCCGCCTAAGGTCCGCTTAGCGACTTTTGCAACCTTGTTATTTATGATTAGGTTATTGAAATAAATCCTAGTAAAATATTCAAGATGTATTTGCTTAATATAATATATGGTTGTGTAACATGTGTTTTCTTTTTTTTACTGATGTTAGGAGTTTAAATCATGCAGTGGACAGGTTAGGTGGATTTAAAAGTAAACTATGAACCATTCAATAACATTACAATAAATTGCGAACTTTGTACCGGAATATGTAAAAGAAAAACCTAAGAAAACTGAAAGATGCCATAGAATAAACAAATTGAAGTTTTGGCTTGTAAGATTGTCATAGATATAAATATAAATCTTTAGTACCTTTTAGATTTTCTTATATGATAGAAATGATAGAATATAAAAGAATATGCAGTTCTTTTTGGACCAACTGTGTTCCCCAGTTTAATTAAGGAGAGAGGAAAAGAAAATGGATGTCTTTCCTTTCCTTTCTTTTCTCTCTTTTGTCCTTTCTTCCCAACTTTCTTTCCTTCATATTCTTTTCAATTTGGAAAGAAATCAAACCCCATCATTTTACTCTTTATTTCCCTACTTTTTCATTTCCTTTCCTTTCTTTTCTTTCTTTTAATGAAACTCTAGAACACAAATATTCTTAATTCATTTCCTTTCCCTCCTTAAATGAAACTTGGGAACACAAACATCTCAATCTTTTCATCTATTTCCTTTCCTTTCCTCTATTAAGTATAACTCGGGAACACAGTGTTAATCAAATGTTTGTATATAGGCTAAAAGTATGACTCCAGCGAGCCCATCATTACAACAATGCGTTTTGTAGGTCCAAATGAAACAGACGTAAAGTATCCGGACGGCCTTGTTGTGAGGGAAGGTCGTATGTGCTGAGACGGCGAGTCCTAATTTATAAAAGAAAGATGGGCGTATACGATTTACGACCCCACCCTGTTTTTTGCTAAGAGGTGTAAATTTATTCGTTTTCTTTCAAAAAGTTTTATATGTAATGTAAATTTACTCTTTCTTATCCGAATATTTTATATTTTTAATTAAACTAGTTCTATATTAAATACTTACCTGTATGACGTTTCCTTAAAAACAAAATATATAAAATAATCTACACAAAGAGTTTAATAAGCGGCTAAATATATGTTTATTAAAAAAGTAAACACGTTTCATTAAAGAATCACACACCACATTTATTATCTATTATAAATTATAAAATAAGCAAAATGTATACTGCCATTTTACATCGTCATTTAAATATCTTAGCAGAAAATTCAAATTGCTTTTAACTTTACGACTAATAATAATAAAATAATTACACTATAGTCTATACGTATACGTAGTGTGCAGCAATTTTGGGGTGATGAGAGGCGACAACACCACCCCTGAGGTGATATAGTGTGACAAGGAGGTGGGTAACATGCATTTGTTGCCCGGTGTCTTGCTTTAATTATTATTATTTTAATCTTTTGTGTATAATATATATATATATATATATATATATTGTTACGTTTAACACAAGCGGATCAAAATCAAAGAACACCAACACACCGACACACGGTTTGCTCAACGAGCGTTTTCTGTTTTATTACTTCAACTAACGAATGAAAGAAAATAAGAACTCAATACAATAATAAATAAAATACTAAAGGTTTTATATGGTACCCAAACAAGCAGACTCCTAAACCAATACGTACTAAGGAATTTGTATTTTAAAACATAAAAAACTTATTCAAAAACTAATAAGATAACTTAACTAAACTTATTCTCCAAGTTAACACAATTACCCCTTGGACTTTATGATCTCTTCCAAACCGCCCCTTCGAGATCAACCGAACCACCCTTTGATGTTGTAAACTTTATCATATATATATATATATATATATATATATATATATATATATATATATATATACTCATACCACTACACCCATAAAACAAATACCTCTCATTTAATGACCGAGTGTCACATGGCAAAAGTCATCCACAACTTGTAGCCCCCAACTACAAATAGCCTTTATCTCACTTCATGACAACAAATGAATGGTCTTCCGGGTCGTACCAGGTACCCATTTTGGACCTGATCATTCCTGGAAATCCCTACCAGGTTCTACTATTTATTTTTATACCAGTTCCTACTTGAAATAACTGGTTCCGCCAGATATTGAATATAACCAGCTCAAAAAGAGTCGTTGGACCCGGTTCCAACGGCAATAAAGTCGTTTATAACCGTTGGAACCGGTTTTTGACCTCCTCCAAGTTAAAAAAACACAAAAATAACGCAAAAAAAACTTCTCGGTTTACACTCACGACTCACCTACACCTTCAATTTTTTCCACTCCCACCTGGTTCCACCACTTGTTATGGCAAGCCAAAACAAAGGCAAAAAGAAGGCGCCTTCTTCAACCGTTTTAATTGACCCTGGTCGATGTTGAAGATGATCTTAAGGTTGCACGCAGGGCTGGCCTAGGGGTGTGGCCGGGTAGTCGACGGCCACAGGCCCGACACCCCGCTAGGCCCAAAAAAAATTTAGAATTTTTTTATGTATTTTTATTAAAAAAAAAGGTTATGTATAAACAATGTTTCAACATAATTTCATAACTACTAGCTTGGTCTAATGGCAAAGAGGTATGACATCTGGTTGTGGGTTCTAGTCTTACTTGAGACATTTTAATATTTATTTTTATATAAAAGTTTTTTACACAACTCAAATCATAACTAAATAGTAAGTAACCCACTTAAAATTAAATTGTTTAAACCCCAAAAAAAATGTTTATTTTAATTAAGGCCCAAAAAAATTTTCGCCTTTGGCCTAAAAAATTTTTCGTCTTTTCGGAGCCGGCCCTGGTTGCACGGGTCATCCCACACAACCGCAACAAAGATGTATGGCGTAATTAAGATTTGGTGAAGTTGGTCACCAGAGACGTTAAGGCTTGTTGCAAATTACGTGACACTTTTCTAAAACATGATTCTAACTCAACTTTAAAAAAAACATATTAAAATTTTTTTTGCAAGGAGTTAAAAAAAGTTCCCACGTCGAACCAAGTCAAATTGGTACAACATAAAATCGGTTCATGATAGAATGACGAAGTTCGTGATTCAAGAGGGCTTGTCGATTAACCACTTAGACAACCCTCCTTTAACGGCCATGATTCGAGAGACACTTCAACCTCGCTACACTAATGTAAGTCGTACCACTCTTAGACGTCATTGTCTAAAATTTTGGGACTGTGCAAAATTTGATTTAATTGAGATTTTTCGAACTATACAAACGAGTGTGAATATAACTGCTGATGTTTTGTCGGCACCACATGGTTTACCGGAATCCTACCTCTGTGTTACCGCCCATTGGGTCGTTCCGGTTTCTTAGCAAATGATGAAACGCCCAGTGACGTTTGAAAACTTTCCGTATTCACATACAGCCGTTATATTGTTTCAAATTTCTAAATGAGCTAATAAAGACGTTTAATTTATAGAAAAAAAATACTTTCAATTTCCTTTGATAACGCAGCAAACAATATCACGATAGTTAATAATCGTTACTTAAAATATTCACCGTCTTGCTATGGAAAGTTGTTTCATATTTGATGTGTTGCCCATATTATTATTATTGAAACCATTGAGGGAGGTTTGAAATTTCTAGATATATGAGGTTTGAAATTTGTAAAAGTGCGAAAATAATACATCTTGAATAGAAATTGGTGGAAAAAAATTAGGACGTTTCAACACGTTAGAACTCAATTTGTAATATGCTCTCGTGAGCTTTTGCCCAACAAGAAACATTGCAATCTTTTAATAAAATTCTTGTGGATCGATGTGAAACCGATATGTTTTCAAATGTTGTTTGGTTAAACATCGGTTATTTCTTGGACGGTAGCTTTAGAATTCCTTTTCATCCCGACATGGCCCGTAATTTGCTAAGAGTCCAAGCTTCAACGTTAGCTTCGGAATCGGTTTTTTTAGCGGAAGGGTCGTATTGATGCAAAGAACGAAACTCACTCCGGAGTCGTTATAATTGCCTAAATGATCATTTGGACGTGGTGGATCGTATACAAAACAACACATACTTTGAAGATGAGATACCCACTTAAACGTCCAACTCATGATCAAGAGCTGGAACAAGGAATATCTTCCGTGCTATCCGGTGAAGAAAACAAAGACAACTAAGAAGAATATTTTGAAGACATTTGAAAGAGTTAAGATGATTAAAATAAATTTGTATATGTTCTAGTCAAGTTTTATGTATTTGGACTTGAATCACCCTATCAACTTTGATGTATCCGATTGTCCAAATTTTAATATAAAGAAATGTTATGTTTATATTATTGGTCTTTCTTTCTTTAAAAAAATTAAAAAGAATTTAAAAAATAACCAATTAAAATCTAAAATAAAACAGCATAAACTCATAAAGTCGCAACTCAAAAACAAATAAACAACCACTCATTTTATTAACATAACGACGAAGATTTTATTATACGACAAACATTATTAAACATAAAAATTAAAATAATAAACATCGTTCGTCATCTTCATCCCACTCTCTACGTTCATTAAGCTTTGTTACCCATGGCGAGAGTTACAGAGCTGGACGACTCTTCCGCTTTCATGGCGTCCAAACTTTTATATTTCCGGCAACACTTAATGATATGTTTTCTCATAGTAAATTCCGGCAGAGATTTTAGGAACTTCTCACAGTACTTGCACTGAGTCATATATTGTGTGTCTATTATGACACACAAGTCACAGTGTAAACCGAGAGGTTTATTTTGGTGTGTGTTTTTTTCTTTTTTTGTGTGTTTTGACTTGGGTACTCAACCAATTGATCCAACCACATTTTATTCACTTGGAAGAGGTAAAAAACCGGTTCCAACGGTTATAAACGGCTATAATGCCGTTGAAACCGGGTCCAACAGCTCAATAAATGCAATTCCCGCTGGAACCGGTTATTTCAGGTAGGCAACGGAACCGCACCGGGTTGGAACCGAAACAGGAACCAGGTAAGAACCAGTATCAATAATAAATAGTAGAGCCGGATAGGGATTTCCAGGTATTATCAAGTCCAAACCGGGTACTAGGTATACCGAGTACAACCCGAAACCGGTTCCAGGTCGGTTCCACCGAGTCAGGTACGGGACAGTTTTTTGTTTTTGTTCACGCCTAGCCTGATTTGTAAGAAATAAAAGATTTATATGGTCCTTAAACTCGCTTCTAATATCACAAAGCAATTCTAAACTATTTAAATATACATAATATGATATTGTAAAATTGTGTATTTTTCTCAATTTTTGAATTTACTTGCATAAATCTATAGAAATAAGATAAAAGACTAATTAACTAATTAGTATTAAATAACAAACTACTACAATAATTATGATGAAATACTAATAAACTACCTCCCAAAAAAAACTATAAAACCATCAATAACTAGATAACTTACTAAAATAAGTAACCATTAATATTTTGAGTTATCCACAAATTGGCTTTAGGCAAGTCACTTGTGCCAAAAGACCATTGTTATGTTAAGTTACATTCCCAAAATAGCATGACAATGCTACAACATCATACTTTAAACTCTACATCTAGTTAATTTACAAACAACAATGACCGCGAATAACTGTCACCTATAACACAATGGAGGGTGATTTTACAAAGCCACTTTTAGCCATACACCACTACAGGAAGAAAAAAAATATCACACTAACCTTCAAAATGGTAATAAGAAGATTTAACCAGTGATGGGTAAAATAGTCAAAAGCGTTAATTTAGTGGTGTACGGCTAGAAGTGGTAATGTACCAACACCCGCTTTGTGCAAATCATCAATTTCTAAACACTGTTACGTCTAACCACATCTAAGAGCAAACCAGTATTGATACCTGATAAATTGAGCATATATAAACTTGATGGTGTGCAGGGATCATTAACGTTTAACCAATCCTCCCTGTTCGATCGATTAATGTGCCGATACTTTCCCCAGATAACGCCCTTGATATATTTCCAGGCTCGTGAAGTGAAAATATGACAACTGCAAAAATATACGCAGCTGGAATCAAGTTATGAAAGAGACAATAGCATTATCAGCCACTACAATAATGCAGAATAACCATCAATTTATAAACATTATTTAACAATGCTAGTTGAACAAAAGATAACATATAGAAAAACCAGGAGTGAGGATGAAAAGATACAAACCAGGAATCGAATTCTCTTCACAAAATGTTGCAGCCATCATATCTATCTGAGATGAACCTCTAGAAGCTAACTCTCTAAAAGAAATGTGCTCATATGTGACACTACTAATGGTGTCACATTCGTAGATACCATGTAAATTAGTACCTTTAATAACCGCATCAGCATGAACTGCAGAAAAAATGGATATACCATCAAGACTAAATCATAAATAAATTAAGATAAATATTAATAATCATACGTTCTGAGGCTCTTAAAGCTGCAGCTGTGTCGGTAGAGAATAGAGGATTCCCGATGCCAGCACTAATACCACCAAATATTACGACTCTACCCTTTTCTAGATGTCGGATTGCTCGTTGTCTGTTGTATGGTTCAGAAATATCTGGCAAACTTAAGGCAGATTGTACACGTGCTTGAACTCCCAGTTTCTCTAATGTTGATTGGAGTAGTATCGAGTTCATCATAGTTGCCATCATACTAGTAAACATATCAGAGTTTAACAAATATCATGAGCTTTGAACATTGTATAATGCAATTATCACATAAGAGCTAACATCATTACCCAATTTGATAAGCAGTACTTCTATCCATATCAGTAGCTGATACCCACGAGTCCCCACAAAAGAAATTGCGACCACCAACTACTATCGCCACCTGAATAATGCATGTCAGATAAGAAAGTACAAATCTTACTGAACTGACAAGTATCTGAACTTTAAGAGTACCTCAACGCCCATTTGGCAAGCCAACGATACTTCTCTAGCAATCAGCATTGCCACCTATGAAGTAAAAGAAACCAACTTTAAACTTAGAATTTTATGCATGGCAGCACCCAAGGTTTGACTACAAATCTACAATTATCTATTCAAATGTGTATTACACTGATATACCAAACTTTTACATTAAAATGTTAAATTACCTTTGGATCAGTGCTTTCAGAGCCAGTTCCACCCAGTGCAGCACCACTAATTTTGAAAACAACTCTCCGCCATCTTGGACTTGCCACTGATTTTGGCTCCATGTTAGTAATTTGACCACTTGGGCTTGAAGTTGCAGTTGTATATCTGCACAAAAATACATGAGTTGACCTAATTTTATCAAAATTATATTAGGATTAAGTTACATTAGTCATTTGCAACTTGTTTACGGTATTTTATCAGTTCTGGATCTCAAACTTTGTTAAGCTTTTATGTATTTATAGGGGTGCAAACGAGCCGACCAACTAGCGTGCTACTCGAGATCAGATTCAAAAAATCTTCAAAACGAGCTGAGCTTTTTCGAGATCGAGCCAAAGCCAAGCCTCAAAAAAAGCTCGTTTACATTTGTTATCGAACTCGACCTATAGCCTTGTATGGGAAGCTCGTTTAGGCTCGCCAAGCCTTAACAAGCCTTGTGTATTTTTAAGTTTCACCTCATTTGGACTTCTATATATTAATTTCTCACTACACAGCCGAGCTCGAACCGAGCTATGGCTCCTTTAAAGTACTACATGAGCTCGAGCCGAGCTTACGCCCCGTTTAACGTTTTTCTCATAATATATAAAAAAACATAAACCCGAGCCTAGCCTGAGCTTGAAAAAATGAGCCTAGTTTAAGCTTTAGAAAAAGAACTCAAAATAACCTGAGCCCAACCTCTCGTAAGCCAAAACAAACCCAAGCTCAAGCCTAGTCGAGCTCAGCTCAGCCTGTTTACACCCATACAATTTTACCAGTCAATTTACCAAGTCTACTTTCTATGGAAACAAAAATATCATATACTTCAACTGAAGTTTCATATACCGAATATACACTTTCGATTAATTTCTCACTGCACAGCTGAGCTCGATCCTAACCTTGGCTCGTATAAGGTTTTTATCAATATATATAAAAAAACAACTAAAAACGTATATAAATTAACTAATAAATATAGACAAGTCGAGCCCAAAATGAACCGAGTTGAAGCTTTAGAAAATAATCTCGAAACGAGCCGAGCTCGATCTCTCGTAGCTCAAAACAAACCCAAGCTCGAGCCTAGTCGAGCTCAGCTCAGCCCGTTTACACCTTGGTTTAAAAAAGCGTTAGGCGAGGCGAGGCGTTTTGGTTCAAAAATCCGAAGCGAGAAGCGAGAGCTTCACGTATGTGAGGCGCTCAATTTAAAAATTACTAAAAATTAATTATACATGACATATTTTACTTGAAAATCAATCACAAAGATAAAACATAATTGTAAAACTAAACATGAATACTTAATACGTAGGTTAAACATTATAAAACATATTTAGATGAGCCCCAACGTTATTATTTTAAGCAGATGGCCCAAACAGCTACATTTTTAATCTAATTTGGACTGAATCACATGAGGCGCTGCCTCAAGCGCCTCACGCCTCGCCAGCTAATGCGCCGCCTCAGGGCGCCTCATGTATTTTAGCGCCTTATGTAAAATAAGGCGTTTTCAAAAACGCCTCGGGCACCTCACGCCTCAGGCGCGCCTTTTTAAACCAAGGTTTACATCCATACAATTTTACCAGTCAATTTATCAAGTCTACTTTCTATGGAAACAAAAATATCATAAACTTCAACTAAAGTTTCATATACCGAATATACACTTTCGATTTTAGCGCCTTACGTATAAGGTTTTTATTAATATATATAAAAAGAAACAACAAAAAATATATATAAATTAACTAATAAATATAGACAAGTCGAGCCCAAAATGAGCCGAGTTGAAGCTTTAGAAAATAAGCTTGAAACGAGCCGAACTCGAACTTGTTCTCTCGTAGCTCAAAACAAACCCAAGCTCGAGCCTAGTTGAGCTCAGCCTCAGCTCTTTTACACCCATACATTTATTTTTACCAGTCAATTTAGCAAGTCTACTTTTTACCAAATATACCTTTTCGATTGTCTCCCGGAGACACTAACTCCACCGACACCAACACCTTTATCCTCATCGCCCGCAGATTTCACCGGCACGGAACTCCCAACGATGATCTCCATCTTCTTATACCACGGCCAATGACTCACACCACTAGTATTATCAACACTCCTATTCCTCTCCAACTTAAACCTCTTCTTCAAATTATCCACCTTATTCTTACACTGCTCGACGCTCTTCGTCCGGTTCTCGCTCACCGCCACCGCCACTTCCTCCCAATCCCTAACTCTCAAATTCCCCCGGTTCAACTCCACAAACTTCTCCAAGTAAGCATCCAACAAACACGCAATCGCACCGTCACTCCACTCCTCTCTATCCTTACGATAATCCGACGAACTATTATTACTCGTTATATTATTCGTTACCTTCGCTTTCTTACTGTAGCTACGCGGCGTCGTGACGCCGCCGTCGTCGGTGTAATTGCTGTTGTCGGTGGATTGGAGGATGGATTCCGGCGGTAAGTGTGCTACTGCTGCGGCGGCGGCGGCGGCGGAGAAGTGGTGGTGGTGGTGATGGTGGAAGGTAGGGTTTGGTGTGGTGGTGGTGGTGTCGGTGATGAGTGTGAATTCGTCGTCACACGACGAAGACATCGGATGGACGTTAGGGTTAGGGTTAGGGTTAGGGTTAGTGAAAGACGGAACAGCGTTTGAGTTTCAGACGACGTTAAGTTTTGGGGTGAAGATCGTTGGGAGAACCGTTAAGTAAGACGGATATAGTCGACGGCAGAAACGTGACGCCATCCATCTTTTAATTGAGTGTTTTGTCATAAATACCCTTGATATATATTGTTTTAAGTTTTAACTGATGTTATAAAAATCCTGGATATCGATTAATCACCAGTCCACATTTTACCGATTAATTTTGGAATAATCGGTCAATTAATCAGTCAATGGTTAAATTTAGCCAAAATCAGGACTAACCAGACTTGTTATGCTTTTTCTAACAAGGTTCTGACCAAAATCAGCAGTTTCCGACGAGATTCCAGCAAATTTCCAGCCAAAATGTGTTTGTGTATATATAAAACTGAAAATTACATATTAAAATGTGTGTGTGTATAAAAACTGAAAAATGTACATTAGAGTTTGATCCTTTTAATCCAGATTAATCTCGATTAATCCTGATTAATCGTTAGTCCTCACTACATTGTCCAACTAGCGACTAGCGATTTCTACAACACTGATTTAATTGTGTGCATGAGTTAAGCAGTCGGTTATGATGCGTTCATCAAAAGCTTGAATCAAGCCTAGCTTAAATATGTTCTAATTTATAAGTATGTTTGTTTAATAAACAAGTTTGAGCATGAGCTTCATTTATCAAGCTCGATTAGGTTGTTGGTTTAAACAAGTAAACAAACCTATTTTTCTATAGTTTTATTTAATGTATATGAATTTCAAAATGTATACATCTTATGCTCACCGCTTTGACAAAGTTTGTTACGAGGGGTGTACGTTAGCTGTCAACGCTACAAATGTATGTTCTAGTTATTAGGTTTTGCATGATTGTCCAACATTTGACATGTGCATATAAATCATACTCTATGAACATGTATATACCATTCATCAACACAACATGCATGTTAAGCTGTATGCACACCCAAAACTTATATCTATATAGGAATTTATTTTCATCTTAAAATCAGTCAAAACACAATCAATTTCATATCTAACACTACAAACTTTATAACTATATATCCCAAACATATTTGGATGCATATCAAACACAAAAATACAATAATTTGGTGTTTTAATCCGCCGTTAACCAAAGTTTTAACAAAAACATTGTAAAATTTTATTTCTTTGCATAAATTTAATCAAATATGTATCATAACTACACATATGTATCCTCATTCCTTAACCACGTTTGATAGTAACACATTTTTTCACAAATTTGACCACTTGGCATGCATGCTCAAGAGAGTTACAGCATCAATATAGAAACTTGTCAAAGCACCAGACCTTGAGTTCCTCTTGATTCTCTTGATCAATGCAATGCTTTTAAGTCATAATTTCATTTACTTCGATCGATTATGTGAAAATTCCTTAAGTCTTTAACGCGAAGGCTTAAGCTCTTGTTCCCTTATCTCTCTATTGTCTAAACCATGTGAAACTATATAAATTTTTGAATACATTTGATTAAACGCATCATACAAACATGATATGGATATAAAATGGGCATTTTCCCAAATTAACTAGCCAAACAATCAGTCGTTAAGGACTTAAGGGGTTGGTGTAATAATCGCTTGAGTCCTCTAGCAAAGGTCTATGGTTCAAATCCAACTTCCACTAGTTTCTATCTTTAAACGTCGTGGAGGTCATATGCCCAACACAAAACTGCGTTTTACCGGATTCCCTTAATTAGCAGTGCATTGATGAAACCCCGTAAGTTTTCGGATAGATTCTCACTTTAAAGAAGAAAAAAAAAGGAAGAAAAAGCTAGTCAAATTAATAACATGAACTTGGAGTTCCAAATCGATCAAAGGTCTCATCTGTTACAATCATTGTATACTCTTTCTTTATAACGCTGTGTGTGTATTTCAACTGTTTTATTACTTCATATAAATTCCGAATCTCAAGTCTAGTTTATAGAGTTACATTTATTTTGTTTTAATGCCAAATCAAAATTATATGTTTGGCTAAGAATTATTAATTAGTAACATTACTAAGCAAGATTATGTTTAAACCACAATTTAATCAATATCTTATCAAACATTAAAAAAACTATGTAATTTTATATGAAGAGAATAGAACAAAAGCGCCCATGGCCTAATGGATAAGGCGTCTGACTTCTAATCAGGCGATTGTGGGTTCGAGTCCCACTGGGCGTGTATTTTTTGGTATTTAATTTTTAGCACCTTTTTATCTCAATTTTATCTTGCAACAACCGTTGACAACTTTACACAGGCAGCCCTATCTTTTTTTTAACAGCAATACATTTTATTACAATAAATACCAATGAGCTTGAATAATAGAGTACAAAACCGATAGCCTATCTAGCAATCGGGAAATGGTGATATGAAGCTTACACTAAGATGTCGAATCTAATGAGACTAGCTTTGCTTCGTTTCTTATTCAAAGAAAAGTGGTTGTTTTAATTTCTTCCATCATATTTGAAGCATTCAGTGATTTGTTGTTGAATATATTTGTCATTTCTTGTTTTCCAAGTGAACTAGCATACGATCGGATAATCACTTGTGCTTCGACAGTTTTGCAACTAATTTCGAGGCTTACTTTCACCGTTGTGTTAATAGATGAGAAATTCATTATGCACCAATAGTAAACCCGTGACCACATTGCTCTTGCAAATAGACAATAAGCTAATAGGTGATGTGTGATTTAGTAGCGTTTCCATGGAAGGCGATGACTCGACATTTATTTCTCCTTTAGCCAGGGCCGTCTTTGAGGCATGGCAGGGTAGTCAACGGCCACAGGCCCGACACCCCGCTAGGCCCGAATTTTTTTTTTTTAAATTATATGTATTTTTATCAAAAACATGTGTATAATCAATGTTTCAACACAATTACATAACTACTAGCTTGGTCTAATGGTAAAGGGTATGACATCTAACCAAAAGGTTGTGGGTTCTAATCTTATTTGAGACAATTTTAAGCTCATTTTTATACAAAGATGTTTTACACAACTTAAATCATAATCAAATAAGCCCATTTATAATTAAGTTGTTTAAACCCAACAAAATGTTTCTTTTACTTAGACAAAAAAAAAAAGTTCGCCTTTGGCCCAAAAATTTTTTCGTCTTTTCGGAGCCGGCACTGCCTTTAGCTAATGTCTCTTTCAAAGCTATCATGTTTAGTGTTGCTCTCGACCCAAAGAAGTTGCCTTTCAAAAGAATTCATTTGTTGTGAGAACCTATACAATCATTTATTAAAAAATAAAAATATAAAAGATTGGCCTTCGATTCGGTGCCACCTTATATTTGATTCTTTCTCTTTGATCACAACTCTCTCAATTCTTCATCTATTAATTGCTATCGATCAGCATCCTTGTAAGAACCGCGACACAAAAACCATATGAAATTATCGGATCATTCAGTTGGGTCTGCTACTTTGCTCGTTTATAACTAGATAACATATTTAATAGTAGTTTTAATCAAAATTTGAAGCCTTGAAAGTAATCAACCAAATCCTTATTACGTTGTTTCAATATGAAGTAGTTGTACACTTAAGTATATGGAACGTTATTTTATTTTCACTAAGATATACTTTAACTCTAGTATACGTGTTTGTGATATATTTGAAGTATAACCGTGTCTAAGAGAAATTATGTACAAATAAATATTTTTACGCGTTAGCATCCAAAGCAAAAACATATTCTTTCGATTTTAAATTCCGCTTTAGAGTACGTGCTTACATCAAACTCATACTTAACATGTTTGATTAAATGTCTACAACATTTAAGGTTATTTTTTTCTCTTGATGATGTTGACTGGTGATTCAAGTAGGGTTTTGTTTGTTGTGTTAAGGAGATATTTTTCTCCACTGGTTAGTCAACATCTTCATCAGTGACAAAGTGAGCCACTTGTGATCATTATGTTCTCATGTAATTGAGGCACGCCACCAATATTGTCTAAAGGTAACAAAAGCCTCATGTCAAACTCATAAAATAGGATATTTTGCTTAGTAATATAGAAGATGGTTACCTTAAATACAATTATTTAAGTGATAAGTTTGACTTATTAAACTGTTGCTTTCATTGTTAGTTTTTTTAACACCCGAACACCTGTGATTATCCTGACAAATGGGGTTACCTTTCCGTATGAAGACCATAACGTGGTGACCTGGCTCCCCTACCTAGGAAAACACTCACAACTGCGAAAACCTCATGTCTTAATCTGAACTGTTGAAGCAAATTGCTCTAGGGCTCTAGGTGAGACTCGGACCAACGACTGCTTATTTCTTTGTCAAATGATAATTATATATTCTTCGTTATGATGTTTGAATCACAAATTGCTTTCATGAAGAACCCATGAAAATAGAACTTCTAGATGTATATCCCACCAAGATGCAACCAAATTCCTATTATTCTTCTATTATTCTCCGTTATTCTCATTTTGTAATGTTTATCCGACGACCTGCAACTAACAGCGTCAAGATTCTGTTAGTCGCGGACCATTGAGCACAAATATGTTCAAAAATTTGATCGTCGTCAACAATGTCGTTAGTTGGGACTCTTATTTGAAATAATAAATAGTTATGATTATTTTAAACCAACTTTTCTTAAAAAAAAAAAAAAAAAAAAAAACCTATTTAATAATCCTTCATTTATTGATCATCAACCAACCATAGTTACAATATAAGTATCAGAAATAATTGTCGGCCAAACAACTTTAAAGAATTTCATGAAATTGAGGTGACACCTATTAGAAAAAGCATGAGACAAGAAATGATCGTGGTCGGTGGTGCGTAGTCCTTTCCCTAAGTCTTTTGTAGATTTAAAATCCAATACAAAATAGCTAAATTATCTATCACATGTATAGATGTTAGCGGTTGGTCTTCTGGTCCAATAACATAAAGTTGATGATTAGTGTTTGAGATCTCAAGGTCTCAGGACCTGACTTAAGTGGTTTTTCTCATAGTAATGAGTTTCCTTTGTGATGGTGTTTATGAATGAATCATACCTGAAATGTCAAAAACAGTATGATAAATTGACATTCCGTATTAGAAAGACTCACTGAGTATTGTGTACTTCCAAGCATTGTTACAAAAACATAAATAGATGCCAAGCGAATTTATGATCATAGATAACATATAGACATCCTAAAAATATATTATGTGGTGGAAAATAGAAAAAAGAAAAGCTAAATTTATATTATCAACCCATAAATATCTCGGCTTGAACATATTTAAAAAATACACACAATTTTCCCAGGAATCTATATCAACCTTAATTATACGCTCTCAATGATATTTCTTTTTCATAAAATCGTACGACCATTTGACTATATATATCCCTTTACCGTATAATATTAATCTTAGACTATCCGTAATTGCAAGTATTGGGACGATTATTGAGTCTGGTAATCAGGTTTGAGATTATTTTCAAAATTTTTAATGGGTATTGGATTAGTTATATGCCCACAACATATACTTGTTTACTCATATATAAACCTGATATCATTTAGTTGTTTATTTATTTTACGTATATACGATATATAATTTATCCGATTATATTATTAGTCCCTAACAACCCAATTTATTTAATATGATATATAATATAACTTATTAATTTTAAGTATATGTTGTATATAATATACTCGAAGCCAGGTATGAGTCAACTTTTTTATAATCTTTATAATCATGTATGGGGTAGGGATTACCTAAGTCCATAACTCCAAACACGACCCATTGCCATGAGTACTGGTATGAACAACACCTAGGTTTGGAGTACTGTAAAAAGTTACCTCATGCGATAAGCCGATAACTATTTGTTGGAGAACATGAACATGAAATTTGATCTCAACTAACATCGACATTTTTATGTTTTTATTAATTCTTGACGCACAAATTACAGATACTCTAAAATCTAACCGTATCTTACTATCTTTATATTAAAACTCTAACTTAAAAATACAAGAAAACTTATTCTCAATTGGAAACCAAGTTTCCTTCCGATTTCCTACCATTTTTAAAATAATATACTTAACCGTTTAACCCCCTCAATTTACTTTCTCTATTATCCATTTCACGATTAACACTATTCAACCTGTACATTTAATGAGTATAGAGAGAGAGAGATGAGTCAAAGAATGAAAAAAAAGACGTGCCTTATTTTTTAATGGCCGAGAGAGATTATAAACATCACCAACTTTGATGATTTGGCCGACTTTTTTTTCTCCTTCTTTTTAGTGGTCAACAAATTATCTAAATAAGTACTTGCTACATTCATTATTTCAGGATATTCTTATTTTATAATATGAGAAAAACCCTCACTTAAAGGCCGATGTTTGTAAATGTTTGTCCGAAGACATGACAGTACGATGAGATAAAATATGTTTAATTTATGATATGTTCTCGAGTTCATTTCACTCAAGAAAGAAAAGAAAAAAGAATTATTTTCCTTTCTCTTTCCTTTCCTTTCTCTTTCTTTTCCTTACAATTCCTTCTAAATTGGAAGAAAATTTATCCATCTCATTTTACTCTTTTAAACACACTACTTTCTTTACTTTTTCTTTCCTTTCATTTATTATGTTAAATGAATCTCTGAAACACATCAAATTTATCTTTCTCTCCATAAAAAACTCAGGAACACACTTTATCTACTTTTTCCCTTCCTTTCATTTCTCCCCATAAGTGAAACTCGGAAAAACAGTGTTAAGGATCCAATTAGTCTCCCATCATCACCAGGTGTCGCCAAAACTAAATGTCGAAGGACATAAATCAAACCTCAATCACATGAAATACCAAGTCTCTTCTTTATCACTTCATCACCCGCTCATAGCTTTTACGTGACTTTTTATATTCTATTTTATAAATTTATTATTAATTATCTGATAGCAAATCTTTGATTACTAAAATTAGGGGTGAGCAAGATAAGGGTAGGACCCTTGAAACCCGGTTACCCGACTCTTAAACCCTTAATTAGACCCAAATAAATATTATGGGTCGGGTAAAGGGGTATTTAAATTTCACCTTAAAGGGTAAAAGAGTTTCAATGGTCCGACCCTTTTTCAAACCCTTGACCCTTTTACTCGATAGAAATACATCAGATTCACGATTAATCCGAAATTTATAAGAGGTTTGTATTTCATATATGATTCATCAAAAATTTCCCAACTACTAAGGAAAATAAAAATAAAGGACCATACTAATGAATGGAAACATATATAAAGAAATTACTGAATTGTTCTTTACAAGTAATTCGTGAATGTGAATATTGTTTGCATCAGTTCAAATGACTTATAAACTTTCGAAGTTAAACTTTATAATGTTATTAAATGAAAGTATAATTGTTTTAGGATTCTTAAATTAAAGTCATTTATGAGATATGCAATTAGTAATGCAGAAAATGAGATGTGATTAGTGTCTTAAAGGGTAAAGGGTTAGACCCTTATTTATACTCGACTCTTTTATTGGTTAGAGGACAGGGTCTCGGGTCCACATTTCTTTCTAGAAGGGTAAAAAGTCCGGATAAGATATCAGCACACAGAGTTTTGAACAGTCCTAACTAAAATAAATAAATCCACAACCGCCCAGGGGAAGGCTGTCACTCACACCTTTCACTCAAACCACATGGGAGCTTCATCATCTAACTTAACCGTAACCGGACTCCGACCATCCACCCGCACCGGACCATGTCTCGGCGACATGCCAGAGAGCTGCGTGGCTTGTATGTTCACCTACCTATCACCACCCGAGATATGTTCGCTAGCTCGCCTCAACCGTGCCTTCCGCGGCGCAGCTTCTTCGGACACCGTGTGGGAATCAAAGCTTCCGCATAATTATCGAGATCTGCTCGATCTAATAATGCCTCCCGAACGGTACCGAAATTTGTGTAAAAAAGACATATTTGCCCTTCTCTCTCGACCTGTCCCGTTTGATGATGGCAATAAGGCAAGCGGTTTATGTTTTAGTTTGAAATTTGAAATGTTAATTGGATTTAATTCAGTTACAGTTACTGTTTATAACCGACTGAAACCGTAGGTTTGGAACCGGTTTGTAAAATTCTCTAACAAAACCGGCTAACTGAACCGAAACTGACCAAAACCTGAACCAACCTTGTCAAGAAACAAATTTCAACCCGAACCAAAACCGATCATTAACTGTATTTGACTTTTGTTTACCAAATCGAATTGATTTTAAGTTTTAAACCAGTTTGTGCACCTCTATTGTAAACTAGGGGTGTAAACGAGCTAAATCAAGCCTGAGATTGACTAGGCTCGAGTTCAGCTCGTTTTGACTTACGGGAGCTCGAGCTCGGTGCGTGAGCTGTTTTTTCAAGCTCGGGCTTGGCTCGTTTGTTGTTTATAAATTACATAATATATGTTTTATTATAATTATTATTATTATTTGAGAAAAAACTTAAACGAAGGGGCGGATCTGGCATTGGGTGACGGGTAGCTTTGTGCCCACGCTACTCCTCAACTTTCTTTGCGAAATACGTTTTTAGTGAAAAAAAATTTTCTTCGTTTTATGTAATAGGCTTTCCTTGAAAATTTTTTTTTACCCCACGCTACTCCTCAGTTTTTCTTGCAATTCACCGTTTCTTAAACGAGTCTTAGCTCAGATTGAGCTCGTGTAGTACCTTAACTAAAGGAGGCAATCAGCCAAAGATCTGCTTTAGCTCATGTTGTACCTTAGACAAGCCAAAGCTCGGCTCGAGCTTGGCAAGGTGAAATTAATACATAGAAGTCCAAAAGTTGTAAAACTTAAAAGCACACAAGGTTCATTAAGGCTCAACAACCCTAAACGAGCTTCACATACAAGGGTAGAGGTCGGGCTTGATAGCTAAACAAGTTTATTTGAGGCTTGGCTCGAGCTTGAAAAGCTTTGTTTCGAGTTTTTTATTGATCCGAGCTCGAGTAGCTCGCAAACAGCTCAGCTCGTTTGCACCTCTATTGTAAGCCAGTAGTTTCTATGAAGATTTGCATGTTAGATGTCATCAGCACTGGTAAAATAAGAACTAATGAAGTTTTAAGAATTATAAAATTATATTTTAAGATAAAATATAACTGAAATCTTCTTATTTTTTACTAACTTTTAATATAATATTAGAATAAACTATAAATATATAATTATTAAAAAAACATTATTTTTAATACGAAAGAGACGTGCGAAAAAAATTCTAAACTTCACCAGAAGTTGACATGTGGCAACCCAAATTACTCATTTTTCATAAAAAGATATGATGGATTGTAATTCAGGTTAATTAAATCTAAAATTGGACTGAGTGCATCTATTGTTATGTGGATTGTGCTGCACTTGAATGCTTTCATGATGTGCTAATTGTAATGTGTGAACTGCAGGAAGTGTGGTTGGATATGGTAACCGGAAGAGTGTGTGTTTCAATCTCTGCAAAGGCAATGGCGATAACCGGAATCGAAGATCGAAGATACTGGAATTGGATTCATACTGAAGAATCTAGGTTTGAATCTTTTCATTTGATTTTGTACCATCATTTTTATTTAACTTGATGTACTAAATTACTAATTCTCTTACTGCTTTTCAGGTTTAACATTGCAGCCTATTTGCAGCAAATATGGTGGTTTGAAGCAGACGGTTCAGTCAAGTTCCCGTTTCCAGCAGATGTGTACACATTATCATTCAGGACACACCTAGGCAAATTCTCCAAACGTTTGGGAAGACGCGTTTGCAGTTTTGAAAACACTCATGGTTGGGACATTAAACCGGTAAGGTTTGAGTTGTCTACTTCAGGTGGTCAAGACTCGTGTGCTGAATGTTTTTTAGATGATTGTGATAAAGATGAAATAACTGGTAGTTATAAACGCGGTTATTGGGTCGAGTATAAAGTAGGGGAGTTCATTGTGAGTGCGTCGGATCCTGCTACTGAAATCAGGTTTTCTATGAAACAGATAGATTGCACACATTCTAAAGGCGGGATATATGTCGATAATGTGTCTATAATCCCGAGTGATCTTAAAAAGAGTAGGAGGATGTTGTTGAAGTAATCCCAAGTAAGAACATGTTGCGTAGTTTAAGGTTTTAGTAAAGAAATATAGCGCGGTTTGTTGATTGCGTTATTTAGGTACATTAGTAGTTGTGCTTAATGTATAAGGTCCGATGTACATTTGTAGTTGTGTTTAATCTATATGGTCCGATTTTGTTTCGGTCACTGGGCTGTTGAACTTTGCATCTTCCTTGTCCGTTTTTGTAATGTGGGTTGAGCCGCATTACAATCACTTCGGGTTGGTACGGGCCATTTATAATATCGGCTGAGTCGCAAACAATCATGAATAACTTAAACCAATTTGGCCTGTTTTTTAGCTAAGTTCGTGGATTTGATCGCAACACAACTACATATCGGTTATTTATAAGGAAATGAGTCGAAATTGTCATACTTGTGTAAATTCTTAGGTGTTATGTATTTCCAACTTAGGGGGTGTTTGGCTAAGTCTTTTGTTTTTGCTTTTTTGCTTTATTGCTTTAGGAGGGGTAAAATGTCCAAAATACCTCTCCAAAAGCTCCAAAAAGCTTTTTTGCTTTTTGGAGGGGCATTTTGGACATTTTACCCCTCCAAAAGCAAAAAAGCAAAAAGAAAAAGCTTAGCCAAACACCCCCTTAGTTTAAATATAATTGTAGATCGTGTGTTAGGCCATGGGGTTATACATTCATGCCCGTTAACTTCACCATTCACCCCATTTCATTGACTAAATTTACGCCCCTTAAACCAAGGAAATACTTTAACCCTTTTATTGACCTTAAAGCCCCCAAGGTTCAGCTCTCACCCCTCAACCGTCTCGCTCATTAACGTATTCCCCTCTTAACACCCTTAATGCCCCCAAGTGAGTGCCGTTTAACGCCCGCTAACATGCCAACTCATCTTTTACGCCCTGGACGAACTTTGAGAAAGAAGACATAAAGATACTTCTGAAATTTACAGTCACGTGTATAGTAAGGGGGTGTTTGGGATTCCTTATTTTACTTCCTTATAACTTTTCATTAAGTTAATAAGTTACAAAAGTATAACTTATGGAACTTTTCCTCTCATAATATAAACAATCCCAAACACCTTATTACTTCTCAAAAAGTTTATAAGTTATAAGTTGGTAAAAATAAGCAATCTCAAACGCCTCGTAAATAAAAATTTTATTGGGCCAAATATAGTAAAAAAGAGTCTTTGGGTCAAGCCCTACACAAATTAGATCCTAAAAATTTTTATTGGGCCAAGTTTTTTGGTACTGTCATAGTGTCATTTGGCGCAAATGGTGAAAGACACAAGTAGAAGTATGAAATTGTTATCACATTATGGCTATATAGCTAGAGGTGCAAAAAAAAAACTCGAATCTGGAATCGGACCTGAAAAAAAACTTGGAACAGGCTTTTTTAATACCCGAACTCGTACCCGACCCTACCCGTAAGGTACGGATAGGGTATGTATTTTGGCACTAAAACCCGAACCCAAACCGAACGCGATTTGTACCCGGTAATACCCGGAAACCCGAACCTGTTCCATGCCCGGAACCGGGTGTTTCAAATACCCGATGTATACCCGAAAAAATACCTTAAAAATACCCGAAAAATACACCTAAAAAGTGCAAACTTTTAAAAAAATCCAATCTATACCCGGAAAAATCCCGAAAAAACCACTAAATATGGTTTTTTCAATAACTCATAATAGGGTATTCAAATACCCAATTTTAGAATACCCGGTTCCATACCCGACCCGAACCCGATGCATAGGGTATGGTTTTTTGAAACAATACCCGACCCGATTATTACCAATACCCGGTCATACCCGAACCCGGTTTCATACCAAAACCCGGGTATTTAAAAAACCCGATTTGTGCACCTCTATATATAGCTATAACATGATTTATTCATAGGTTACATGTTACATACTTACATGTATGTATTGTAGTTTGTAAGCAGCCTATATCTATTTGAATTATGTAAATAATCACTTTTCAAATTAAGGCATTTTTATGGTACTTCTTAAAAATCTTTAATCGTGTAATTCAAAGGGAATACAAGGACGAGTCAGGTACTGCCCGACCGCCAGGGGGCAAGCTTTGAACAACTGGATTTAAAGATGTCGAAAATGATAATATTTGTACAAGTGTGTGCTCCTCACCACCTAGTTTGTAACAATGCTGGCTTATTCTCATGTATTTGGTGAAATTAAAATCATACGATTTAATCACAGATTTACGTATTCTGGTCCAAATATAGTACAAACAGGTAATGTCATCTACTTAAAACTAAAGAATAAAATGGCTCATAAATTGTAAGGGGTAATAAGTCATAATAAACAGTATTTGTTGCTTGGGTTTATAAGTAATGAACTATTTTGTGTGGAAATTGTAATATTAGATTTACTCTAATTTCAGTCAAAAGCATAAGCCAGTTGTCTCTTTTCCATTGGTTTTACAATCATGGTCAACTTCTTAGCTCAACATAAGGACACATATAGTGGACGATAAAAAATGAGACAATTTTTGGGCTGAACACCGCCCCCTTAGGTGATAAATGGGGCGATAGGGGTAGTTATTTTCATCGCGTGTGTTGTGTGTGTTTATTATTATATAAAAACCCACCATTTGCTGACGGGGCGTCACATGATGTGAATCGCCCCGTTTTGTAGCCCTTCTACTACACATAGCCTTAGGGCAAAGGAGTAAATGCATCCACTACGTGTCCGTGCTCACTCAGCCGCTACATCAAAGTTTCATAAAACCCAAAAACTCATATTTTTTCAACACTCCTTTGATTTTCATATTATCACCACTTTTTACATTTTTTTAAATATATTCATTTTTATACCAAATCAAATAATATTTATAAGAATGTACAACTTTTTATGAAATGAAATACTTTGTTAAAGGAAATAAAAATAGCGTAAAAATTCAAGGCATTATAGTTTGCAAGTAAAAACACTATAAATTTAGTTATTTAATACTAGATTTAAAATGATAAATAAACACATATACGAGCGACTATATATACAACATATTATAAATACTTTTGAAAAACATTTTAAAAAGTATGCTTCTTAGTTCTTATCACATTTCAAGGGAATATTATTCGTCACGCTCATCCTAGCGAATTTTCTTACTCCAAATCGTAATCCGAATTAGTATCGGGTACAGTTTGTTCATCCTATGCCACATATATCCTAAATTGTTTTAAGTTTGAATATTAATTTGGAAAACTAGTATTGCGTACACGCGTACCTTGTACAATCAATAAAGAAACTAACCGAAATTTCTACAACATTGTAAATTGTCGTCACCGAGGCATCGTGTGGGTTCCACACTAGTATACAACAAATTAGCACGTGTTTGGAGAATCAGCACGTGTTCATTCCATTTGCCTTCGACACTTTTGGATCCCTAGCTTCCGATGCGGTTCGCTTCTTGGAGCGGGTGCAGAAGGTGGTCCACAGTGACTCGCAGAGCCCGAGGAACCAAGGATTTATATTTAGTGGAATAGGCTTTGCGATTCAAAAGGGGATAGCGGCGCAGCTTGTTGTCCGCTTACCCATTATCCAGATGTAGCTCGGTTTGTGTTATATATAAATTAAAATTACTTTAGGTCCAACTTCATCACCTTAAGAGACGTGCCAAATGCACTTTCATGACCGATGCATTAGAGATGGTCTTATGATCTTATCCTTTTCACTGGGTTGCCAAAAACTCGTTTTTAGGGTTGTTTTAATCCCTTAAAACATAACGTACCCTAATACCCTTAGTTGTTTTGTTGTACTCAAGGGCGAAGCTTCATTGAGGCCCGGGGTGCCCCCCCCCCCCCCTGTTTTTTTTGCGCAGTAGTATAAATTTACTCGTTTTCGGCGAAAATTTTTATACATAGTGTAAGTTTAGCCTTTTTTCGGCCGAAAATTCGAGCCCGCCCCCCCTCGTTTGTGAAATTTCTTATACATTTTGAGCTCTCTCGGTGCCTCAGTCCAAACTTTGCCACGTTGTACTTTACTAGCTTTCAACTTATCAAACAGTAATATCAAGTTTTGACACTAAAAACAAAAATAAAAACATCTTAATATATGATGTCTCCAGAAGTAGATTAATCCATAATTTTATCTTCTTTCTCTCACACAACACATAATAAATGGAGAGGGGGTTGATGCCTTGATGTTGTGGGGTTAGAATCATAAATGAACGTACGACAATTATTGATACAAAAACTGCAGCCGAACCTGAAGAGATCGATATCCAAGATGGTAGAATATATACTTGGTCTATTTGGTGTTGGATCGATCAATAAATTCTGTCCTGCAAAGCTAGGTGTTCGGTCAGCGCAGCCTGCATCATTATAATCATCATCTTAAAGTTATAGTGAGAGAGCACTCTTCCTATATTTATGGAGTTCTAGCTACCGGCAAGTTAATAGCCCCAGTGGTGTGGTCCATGCATGCATGTGCTCCTAAATTTATGACAACTTCAATTCCTTTTATTATCTATCTAGTGTTAATTGAATTCTCAAGAATTGTGTTCTTCTGGTTTAATGGTAACCTGGTTGCTTCTTTTGGTAGAGGTTGACGATTCATGTCGACCAAGTCCCTAGATATTTGATGTAAGGCCCCGAACCCGATAGCCTTACTTTAGCGTCGGATTTACTCATAAACACAGTTCTTACAAATTAGAGTTCATTAAAACTTTCGCGGAATATAAAAACTTTCATGAAACGTTACAACAATCCAAAACTTGCCTTATTTAAACATTCTTGTCTTTCAAAATAAACGTCAATTACATTAAAACATCTTGAGTCTTTAAATGCCAGTCTCCTATTCGCCCACCATGTGCCCGCTCAAGCTAGTTGTCTCATTCTACTCACCTGCGTGCATACTAAAAGTCAGCCACGCTGAGTGAGTTCTAGTTAATCGGACGCCATACAATACATACACATACATACATATCCGAAGATACATATCCATACCTAACTAGTTACCCTTCTGTTCTACATACATACTTACTACCATACATACATACATATCTACAATCACTAACCTCAGTCTACCGAGAGTACGTTCATAGTCCGCCGTCTATACCTGTACTCAAGGTCGTGAACACGTAAAAGGTCCGCAGTCCTTACCTATGTTCACCATTTATGGTACGTGCAAGGTCCGCAGTCCTTCCCTATACCATCCTACATCCACAACACGTACAAGGTCCACAGTCCTTCCCTATGTTGCAACCTAAACCATAGCATGTACGAGGTCCGCAGTCCTCCCCTATGCTACCACAATACAAATACAGCACGTATAAGGTCCACAGTCCTTTCCTATGCTGATGCCTATCTATAATACGTATAAGGTCCGCAGTCCTTAACTACGTTGTCGTCTATTATCTATAACACGTATAAGGCCCACCATCCCTATCTACGTTTACATCTATCATCTACTTTACGTATAAGGCCCGCAGTCCTTAACTACGTTGTCGTCTATTATCTGTAACACGTATAAGGCCCACCGTCCCTATCTACGTTTACATCTATCATCTACATTACGTATAAGGCCCGCAGTCCTTAACTACACCATCACCAGCCGAGTCTATGTCCGACAAAAGCTAGAGGGATTTGCCATCCTAACTTACTATGTCGAACGTAGAACTCACATACCATTCGTGTACCTGTATACACATACTTCACATATACAATAATTACATTATAGCATAAGAACACTCTAGGCGTTCTTTACATCATTCATTTAACAACCATACCTCTTGTCGATACGTGCAATATCCGAAGATCGTTCACGCCCCGACAAGTATTCATTTGTAATGTTCATACATCTTCGATATATAATATTCGTACCTTTATTTTTGACCTGACAGTACGCGCAATATCCGAAGATCGTTCGCGTACCGACAAGCAATCATTCATATCCATCACATATATCACATATGGCATACACTTATCACTTAGGATAAATGTATTAACAACACATCGAGTATGCACACAGCCCCGAAAACATAACACATAAATGGGGCTAGAAACTCACATGAATCCTGTTACGCTCTCCGTTAATCGTTATTCCCTTCTTGAGCTGTGCACGGCTAACTGTATAATATTTACATGTATCAATTAACTACTACTCATATTGTATTTCTATCTTTATACAACCCACAACGAACGGGGGTCCGGAGGCAGCGCCCCTGGCAGCAGGGTCTAGGGGCGGCAGCCCTTAGCAGGGTCCAAGGGGCAGAGCCCCTGGCTGGGGTCGAGCTGCCAGGTCAGCTTGGAAAAATTTTATTTACATTAACTGTCTTAACACATTTTCCATTAGGTTTTTAATTTATTTTCTAATCGAACGTGACTTTAGGCGAAGTTAAACCTTAGGCGAAGTTAAACCTTAGGCGAACTTAGCTTTAGGCGAAGTTAAACCTTAGGCGAACTTAGCTTTAGGCGAAGTTAAACCTTAGGCGAACTTAGCTTTAGGCGAAGTTACCAGCTAGGCGAACTTGGCCGTAGGCGAAGTTAAGCTTTGAATGCGAAGTTACCAGTTTGCAGGCGAAGTTATCAGTTTGCAGGCGAAGTTGCCCAGTTCGCAGGCGAAGTTGCCCAGTTCAGCTACGGGTTTGGTTTTTATCAAGCATTTTGGCGATTTTAATACCCTTGTTATGGTTCGACATCACCCACTAACGTTCCCTAACCATTTCGTTCGTATATATATCCCGTATATACTATAAAGCTTGGATCTTTAAGCTTAAGGACATTCAATAAAACATAAACTTTAAAGGTCAAGAATATACCTTTTGTGCTCGTTTGGATCTCGTTTAACTTGTTTAATCACAACTAATCGTTTACTCTCTCTCGGATCTTGCTCGTTTCTCTCCCTCGGCCGCCGGCCGTATATGGCGGTGTGTGGTGTGTGTGTGTTTTGGAGTGTGTAGAGATTATGATGGAAATGAAATGAGGGTTTAGGGTTTTAGGTTGGTTTAGAGGATATTTATATCCCTTAAATCCCATGGACCTAAATCCCATTCTCATTTAACCCATCTCAATTAATCTAAATCCATGATCCGTTCTTTACTCGTATTAATTAATTAATAACGCGGAAATCACTAAACGTAACTTTCTTTATTCAACATTATAAATTTTAGGATGTTACATTTGAGTACTCCTCCCATATCAATACTAAGTTTCAGATATGCATACAAAGATTTTATAAACAAGTCTTTACTACTTAGTTCTAGATATATGTATATTAGTATATACAAATTTTATATTAAACAAGTCTATACTTTATAATGCACTGGAACATACAATTGTGACATCTACCTATACTATATACTATTAAAGCAACACAATTTTTCTACATGTCATTCATTTAGACTCTTTACATAGGCTATCAAGTGTACTCGTTTCATTTTTACAATTCTATTTTATAAATGATAAAATGAAAAATATGTCTGTCTTGCTTTTTAAAATGTTTGTGTCTTACAACTCAACTAAGATGAATTGATTTTAATATTCTATTTTCTTAGTTGGTATAGATTCGCAACCTTCTATTTTGATTTCTTTTGAAATACGAATACTAATTATTCTTACTAATCTGTGTATTTTAGAAAATTATTCATAAGATATGTTATTATGTATATTATTAAACTTAACTTTTTTTTAACTACCCATGTATCACACAGGCTTTATCCTAGTGTTGTTAATATTGTATATGTATTTTTCTTTCGCATATCTACGTTAATTATCTTCGGGTATTTTCTTTACTTTTCCTAGGAAATCATCAAATTTGTACATTTCAAGATACTAGTTGCCAAAGTGATACGAAAAATTTGTTCATATATATTAACACTAATATTTGAAATCTTGTAAGCTAGACAATTGTGTAAATACACTTAAAAGAAATGTGTTTTCATGTTTTTCTCTTCCAAAATTATTTGATGACTTATCTTGAGTTGATTTATGTTCGAGCAATTGTGTTGCCTTTTCTATTTTGTCATTTTTAATGGGAAGTTGGTACCATCTTGATGATGCACACACCAAAGTGCCGGTGACCAAATCAATTCTCGTTTTTCATGGGTGACCATTAAGGTTACTTCTTAAGTATTTGTAGGCCTTGAAATGCTATCAATCTAGCATGTAAAAACTAGGTTTGGATTTGTGTTCACATGACCATGGTAAGGTTTTATAAACCGTTAAATCAATCAAATCATTTTAACCTAAGCAAATCGGCAAATTTGGTTGATTCGATATTCAAACGTATCGATTAGATGGCTTAATGGTGTCCAGTTTGAAACAGTTGGAAACGAATGTTTAAAGTTTAAACCAAAATGGCCCCAACCTTTATTATTTATATATATATGTTTTATGTAGTAATGCAAAATAAGAACCATCTTAGTGTTTGGGAATTTTCAACACAAACTAATGCCTTTGAAAAAACAACTAATAATAAGTGGTTTAAACAGTCAATACCGAACCATTAAACTGTCAAAAAGCTAAAACTTAACATATCAGTTATCCATAGATGTCCTTCATGCATCAAAGCACAAGGACAGAAATGAAGTGTGGGATGCATTGGGGTCATATATCTATCTGGAAGCCAAGAGGGTTCAAAAGGCTCGCTTGCAGATATTTATAAGTGACTTGGAGATGATGAAGATGACTCTGAAGGAAATCCTTGATGAATTTGCAAGTTAAGTGGGTTGTAGTCGGAGTACAAGGGTCTCGGGTCTTCACTTGATGATGAGATAATGGTAATTAAGGAAATTATTGAACTCCATGGTGGAGTAATATCCATGGATGGTCGCTTCAATCGAGCAATACTCAAAAACGAAACGATGCCTTTGGAGAAGGGTTTATAGGTCGAATAAAGGCATACAAGGAACATATGAAAGCTGAAAGTTTAACTAAAGACACTCGTGAATTGTTGTTCACTCATAATGATGAATAAGTTAATCGATGATGTGATTGTTGCCATTTAAGAAGTTGTAATCGTGGAATGGGAAGGGTTATGACGGCATGTCTAGTTTGAGAGGTAATGAACAACTAGAACAAGGTGAAGGATGGGAGCCAAAAGGAGGGCGTGACGAGTCACAAGTCAAGTGTTGCCAATGCAAAGAGCTTGGACACTTTGCATATGAATACCCAAAGTCATAGGCTCAAAGCCGAAGCACAAGGAAGCAAATTACTTGGTTCAAGATGCAAATGATGATAAAATCCCACTAGGCAATAATCTAGGAACTCCACATTAGGATTAATTAAGGGGGTGATTGTTAGAATTAATCATAATGATGGTTCATATGTGAAGTACTTGGGCTGCTAGCTGCTAATTGTGAAATTGAGTCTTAGGTCGAACTTTATTTGATTAATGAGTCTTAGAGTGAGTGAGAGTTTTATTTGGTTTATTATTATTATTATCAAGCTTAGGCCAAGAAACATGTGATATATATGTAGCAGGTTAAATATTCCCAATCTTTAGGAATTAGGAATCAGAGTTATAGAAGGTTTGGTTTTGGGTCAAGTATGAAAAGGGGTTAATATATAGTATATATATATATATATATATATATATATATATATATATTTTATGTTACTGAAGTTTCTAACATACTTGAGTAACGAAATTAGCACAAAGGATCTTCGAAGAAGTTAAGACACACTCGTTCAACTAGATCATAATCGGGTCGAAGTAGAAGGATCTCGATTGGGAGATCTGGTACGGATCTCCTATATATAGAATGTTTCGGCGTTTGTTGGAAGTAATTCAGACTCCAAGTCACAAGTTGGTGAACTTGAGGGACCGATATTGACAAGTATGTCATAGTTGGTTATGTTTTATAATTATAGCAGGTTTCCTAATTGTATTATAATTAGAATAGGTAATGTCTTGACTAACAGGTTAGGTTAGTCTATAAACCAAGATATTGTTTGACATTATAGAGTGTGGTGGTGAAAGATGTAACTGAGTTAGGGCTCATCTAGAGACACACACGAGATGTAACCGAGTTAGGGTTCATCCAGAGTTAAACCGAGTTAGCGCGTTTGATGTAATCAATTTTTTGATTTAGATTTTCTTATTAAATAAACAAGAGTTATTTGTTTATATCATGTTTGATTATCGATCCTGGGACTTTAACGTTTTTGTTTCACATCGAGTATGTTTTTTGTGAGTCTTGTGTAGTGGATCAGTGGATGTAGCTTATTGTGTTGGTAATTTTTCTTATTTGAGTCTTTTCTTCGTTGGTTCTTGTATATATCCTTGTACCCTTTCAGCACCCTACTTATTTTTTTTAATTATTAATTCGTCGATAAGAAAAAGTAGCTGGTCATGGTATTCAAGAAAGTAGGTTTATTATTGAAAGTTTATGTGTTGTGGACATAAGACACGTATGAAAGTATTAGATTCTAGCAATTATTTTGGTCAAGATCATTAGCAACTTGTGTACTAATGTTTAGTGTACGCATTACTAGATTCAGCAAGATGTTAAATGCATAAATTGATTACTCAACTTATGCATTAACATTTCACTTACTTTATAAACATCTCACCATTTTTTGTCTTATCCGAATCTAACATATTGTTTTAGTAAGTCAAATGATACCAAAAGTACGTGCAATGAAAAAGGTAATACAATTTTAGTATAATGTGTACCTTGTGTAACAAAATTATAAAAGTTATGTATTCCTTTGAAGCCTTTCCTTGTCGTGAAACAGTTTGATCGCGATATTGACGCGGCTCAACCAACCATACAGTTAGATTCGAATTCGCTAAACTTGAATGGCGAGGTTGAACCGTAACAATATCTCGAGTCTAACATTGTATCATATGCCCTTAAGGGTGAGTAAGTTGTCATTATTGGATATATATATAGACTATATTATGAGCTATTAATATGTTTATATATAGGTTTCATTGTTTCAATGTTGCCTTTTGGACCATTTTAAATGATGGAAAAACACACCGCAAGAAATTAGTGTTATCTGATTGCACAAGAAACCTCTCGATGTTTTCTAAGATTTGCCGGCCTTTGCATTTAAAATATGACAATATTTGAACAAATGAGATTAAAAATATTAATATATGTGGTAAAAGTGATATAAAACGGTGTGTTGAAAGATAAATCCAATGGATAAAGTAAAAAAAAAAAAAAAAGATTTGTTAAAGCGTGTGGTAATGGATAACATCATTACAGGGGCGTTGTGTGTCATATGACGTCACGTCACCATAGGGGGTGTTATACACAAAATGTGTGTAGTGGATAACTCTCTTTCTAATCATCAGCCCATTATTATTTTATTATTATTAAAAATAAAACATAAAAACACACCCACCAATCATCACCCCCCCAATCAACAACCTTCACCAACATCGTTGTGTGGGAAGCGCCCCCAAACCCTCCAAGGCGCCCCTGGTCTGGGTGTGTGTGTGGTGGAGGTGGGGTAGGGGGTTTCAGCTTTTTAAGGAAGTTTTGGGTGAGAAAACGCTCCACTACACATGATCTTAGTGAGTTCTTTTTTTATGTAGAAGGATGGGCCATACGGCAATATTGGCTCCACCTTTATTAGTTGAAATAATTTATAGAAAACAATATACTTTTTATTACTAATGCAGCTTATTACATTTACCTAATTTGGGTTCAGTAAATGTACAAATAGCTCTTATCATACAAAGTGTATGGAGTTATTAGGAGGCAATGTGTGTCCTTGAGGCAAAGAGTAACTTTGTACGCGCCTTAAATACCCATAAAATAAATAATCATGCAACTTGTATGAAAATTACACACGTACATAATTACATAATTTACAAAAATAATTATGCTTTTTCATAATTACTCATGTCAATAATCACGAACGGTATACGCGTGGTATATCTGAGCTTTTTAAAAAAAATATTTTTTTAAAAAGATATAGCAATAGAATAATAGAATATTTAGATTACAGATAAACTGAATGCTCGATTCTATCATGTATTTTTTTTTTTTAAAAGAATGTTGCATAGAAAAAAGTTAAAAAGAATTTTAAAAGAGAGACGGAAATTGATGATAGGCTATACCATTTTACCCCTTCAAAGATTTCTTTTATAGAAAATTGATGAGTTGACATCCTCTCATGATATTAACAAATATATCTTAATCTAAAAGCACAAAATCTTTGTTACACATTTTGGAAAATATTACGGAATATTAGTGAAGTTTCAAAGGTGTTGCATGTAGATTAATCGTGCAATTTTTGCCCAAATTGGACCACTAAACCTTCAAGTCGAGTCTTATCGAATTTTTTGTGCGTTAAGAAAGCAATGAGGAGAAGATGTAGGATCGGGATTTGCAAGATATGTATTTATAATTTAAAAAAAGTTTAAAAATGTTAGATAAATTAAAAATAAAAAATAAAATTCACGTCACCACTCCACATAAACATAACAAAAATTAAGAAAATAAAATATGAAAGTTGAGTGACTTAATTGGAATATTTTTAAAACTTGATTACTATTATACAAAATTATCCTCCTTAAATGTTATACAAATAAAAAAACATTAAATATTAAAACTCAACTTAAATTCTATTATACTTATTAGGCTATAAATTCGTGTATTATTAAGAAAATATTAAATCTTGAGTAATAAAGATTTATAGAATGGAGAGTCAAGTGACTTTTTAGTTCATAAGGTTTGGTCATTTACGTAAGTTTAGTTCAAAAATTATTTTCTCTTACATATGGGCCCTGAGGTTTTAGATTTCTGCCATTTTCGTCCAAATCGCTAGCGCTGCCTATCTTATAACATTAAGTAATATTTGGATGTAACTATCAGTTGGGACCAAATCTTATGAACGATTTTATAGGATGAATATTTCATATATTTAATCATTTTAATATACCTTATTAAAAATAACTTATAAAATGACAATTTTACTCATGTTCCTACTAAAAGTATATAATTGCTTTTCACAACTAACCACTAATTTGCAATTGCCAAGTAATAAGTTTGTACCGGACTTACTTGCCGCTAATAATTTAAGTTACTAGTAACCACCGATCTTAGTTAAAACAGAAGATCATTTTTAATGCATTCTTTTACCAGCCATGCAAACCGACGCATTCCCAATGATACTTCAATAGACAAATATGAAAATTCATGACGATCGGGCAACACAACCTTCACAAGGGGTGTTACCCTGACCCCGCCAAGGTATCCCTTGAAACTCAACCTAAGAGCAGTAGATGACTCTTATTTATCGTAATCATTACAGTCTCGAATATGAGTGCACTATACACCTCGTAATTCATATGAATGTTTATTTCAATATCTCATTAGATTTGAAGTAAATCCAAATTACTAAACTGACATCATCCATACATTAAAATCACTAACACATTTCATTTCATCAAAGAAAAAAACTTCAATTTCTCCTTTTTCTTTTTAATTTAATTTCTAAAAAAGTTATAACGCTACCATGGGCAAATTTGGCAATTTGTCACCAAGCAAAAGAAAGTAAACGTCATATTTGTGTCCGACTTGTACTATGCTGCTTGTTTGTATATAACTCCCACGCCAAAATTAAATGGCTATGGTGTAAAAGCATGTGTATCATGACAATTGTAAATTTTTCCCTTGTGAAAAAGTAAATGTAATATTAAATTTATATACGTATAAAAAAGTTATGTAATATTAGATTTATGAAAAGATCCAATACGCGAACCCTGTTTTTCACGAATTGATCCATGAAATCTCATCCCAACATCTCGGAATCGTCAATACATATCCAATTAATCATTGGTTAACTGAAAAAAAACAGTTTTGGATCGTTAATCGATCAATTTTTTACTTTTTTCACGAAGACCGATTTTTGAGCGTTTTAGGTTTTTGGCTGAGCGTTTAAGTTTTTGTGAGCGTTTTCTGAGCGTTTTAGGCTTTTGCCTTTGTTTTTTGTCTTTGAGAGTCTCGCGTACCTCTCGTACGTTAAGACATTAGCGTACAGTATCTCTACCCTATTAGATTTATAGGGAAAAGTTAACGTACAAATGAAATTAACGTGCTAAAGGTGAGAATCAAGTATTACTTTATGATGTAATTACATAATTACTATACTTGTATATATAATTACTCTACTTGATTATCACGTTTAGCACGTTAATTTCATTTGTATTTGATTCAAACCCAAATTTATATACGTGTATGTAAACAATAAAAGGTACTTGTACAGTTCTATGTAAGATTTTTTTAATAACTAACATTTTTGTTTTTATACCTGAATATCGCATGTCCTAATCATAAGACTATGTGCAACTGTTGTTGCTAGACCATCCGTTATGGCTTAACTAGCAATGGCTAGTTAAAGTATCACGTCACTGTCACGTAGAAGACTTTAAATAGCCTGTTCTTTAACTAGTGTGTTTCTGTGAATTAATTAATTATGTTTAACTAGATATTGCGAAAACACACACACACACACTTCCCCGGCCGTTTTCAGGACTGTATATTTTCAGAACTGTTTCACCTACAGCAACTCCTAATCAAATTTCAATCCATGGTTTTGCAATCCAACATTTGGTTTGAAGATTCAAAGATGACGCAAGGCTAAAAGCCTCTAGCGATCACCTCCGGGTGAATGATTATGGTAAGATACTTTGTGATTTAATTATGTTTAGTTATCTGAGTTTGAATTGTAACATCTTAAATTACGTATAGTTCAACTTGTGTTTTATCATTTAAAAGACTGGTTGTGCACGTCATACTTTGATATTTTGTTGATTCAGTGCTTTATCATTTTGGTGTTGGTTTATGTTCTTGCATGATATAATTTTGATAGTGGTGTTAATAGAACCCATTAAGTTCGGTTTCACTAACTTGTTTAACTCACTTATAGAGTCACCGTTAATGGTTTTTCAATGAACAGGATTATGCTATTAGTTAATTGCCGAAATTTGAAACCCAAAGTAGTCCTTCCAATGGTTTTTCACAACTAAAAAATAATTTGTTTTTGCATTTGTTTTTCATAATCAAATTCTCTAAATTAAGCTTGACATTGTTTTTCAACCTAGATTAATAGTTAAATAGCATTTCCTAACGATTCTCTTTGGAAACGACCTTATGGGGCTAAAGAAGGAAATTAAAAAAATATATTTATGAGCTAAATATAAGGGGGCAAAAGTGTAAATGGTTTTAAATAACCAAAACTCAAGAAAAGATGAAGAACAAAATTGTAAATATTCTTTAGATAACGATAAAAGTCCATGAATGATCAATTGATTATGCCTAAAAAGATATATTTGCCCTCTTAAATGGTTAACCACATGCATTATCAACATATGTATTACTTAAAATTGGTTTAGGAAGTCTTTAGGTTATACATATAATATAGTTAGATAATCCCTTAATTTGTGTTGTGAATTTAACATACACACCTATGCTTGGTCTCTCTGTCAGCATACACATACAGACATGCATTTATATATAGATAATAAGTGGATAGATGTATTCTTTTAAGTAGGCCCCCCTTAGTCCCATCCCCTACACAAACACTAGTTTATGACAGAGTATACAAAACACAGGCACACATATGTATCAAAAGAAAAAAAAAACATATTTGAAGTGGTTCTAACTTTTAATTAGAATAATAAAATTTAACAACATTTTAAACCAAGTTTAATTATAGAGATAGATATGATATATAGATGCAGTGGGTCAGAAGAAGCATGCAAACATTAAGGCATAGTACTGTCACTTTGTGTTTGTACATGTATATATGATCTAACCTTTTGTTCTCTTTAGGACCACCTTTATAACATATTCCCCAAACACCACTGTTTACTTGTCCCACCCTTTATCAACTCAAACATACCCTCTCTTGATATAAATATCACACCTTTCTTGCATCAAAAAAGCACCATACAACACACACACACACACACTACATACTACACCTTTATTGCACCACAAAGCACCATCAAAAGCACACACTAGTACTATACAAATACTTGCATCAAAAAAGCACCATACAACACACACACTACATACTACACCTTTATTGCACCAAAAAGCACCACCAAAAGCACACACTAGTACTATACAAATACTTGCATGTTAGAATATTAATCTTTTAAAGGAATTTCATAACAAAAGGAAGAAAGAGTTGAAGGTGGTAAAGCTAGCATGGATTGGAATGATTTGAATCCCCGACCGTTAAATATTCCTCGACCTGCAGTGCAAAGCTCGTTTGCATTTCTTTACAACTATAACAATGATCACTATGCGTACCCACCGGGTAAGTCAATTCTCGCTCCCTAAGTTTATTCAAATATATTATGTGTGTCATGTTAATCATGTAACTAAATTCTTTTATTATTGTTTTATTACTTTATTTCCTTAATTAACTTATTCAAGGGTTGCATTTTTATGGAAATTAACTCAACATCTTCAAACTAAGCTTGGTTTCAAAGTCTCTTGACTTTATCTTTAGTTTCCATTTTACTAGTTGCTTTGATTTACATTAATTTCTTGGAGTGTGTAAGATAGCATACATATATGTATAATTTCAAAATTATTTCTTGAGCATACCCGAGTCGTCGATTTATGTGAATCAAGAACTTGTTCTACACAACACATTTTATATGTGTGTGTTTCCTGTTAAGTGTCAAGAAAATAAAGAGCAAACAAACCATGCTAAGTTTTTCATAAAATATCGATAATTTAACTGATTTTGTATTAAACGTCCCTCTATACACATTATATACCGAATCTATATATGGTCTTACACATAAATATCTCTTAAAAAGCACATAGTTTCTTGCACGCATGCGCATGGGCTATACTCGCTAGTTCTATATGCTAGAAGACTCATTGCACTATATACAAAGTCATATTCGAATAACGACTTATATAATTTAGATAGTGAAAATGTGGTTAACATAACAGCCTCAAATGATGCAGGAATAGAAGAGATGAAGCATCAAATATTGCAGGCGCCATTAGTGATGATGGAAATGAACCAAAACGAGTACGAAAACAGCAATCTAGACAAGAAGAAAAGGTTAACAAGTGAGCAGTTAGAGGCATTGGAGCACACTTTTCAAGAGGTGAAGAAACTTGACACTCATACAAAGATGAAGCTAGCCCATGACCTCGGTTTGCAGCCCAGACAGATTGCGGTGTGGTTCCAGAACCGACGTGCACGATGGAAGAATAAACAACTCGAGTGCTTGTACGACACCCTTAAACAAGAGTTTGATGCCGTCTCTAGGGAGAAACAAAAGCTTCAAGAAGAGGTACTAATTAATCAAATCCTTCGATCGTATTGTATTGTATTGTATAGTATTGTATTGATATTATTAATCACTTAAAGGTGTTAGCATTGAGAACCATACTACATGAACAAGTTAGCAAGAGACAAGGGGCGGGGTCTAGCGCTGGGTACACCTACATGTCCGGTACTGAAGAGACTGTTGAGAGCACGTCCGCAGCAGCCAACAATCAGCCTGTTGTTGCCACCACAGCCGCCATGATTGCCGCTGACAGCAACTATTCGATGAACTATGGTCCGGTCCCTTCAGCGCCTATGCCATCTTACTCCAACTGGCCAGTTTTTTCGTCTTATCCATAAATTCCTAGAGCTAGTGGTTAGCTGTTTGCTTACATGACTTAGATCAGAGATCATCAAATAATAGCTTTTTAGTTTTGTTATAGTGAGTAAAATTTTAAGAAAACTTTATTAGATAAGAGTTGTTATGTATCCTATATTCGTTTCTAATGTGTTATTTACGTATCTGACACTTGAGTGACATCAATTCTGAAAACATCGAACCTTTTCTAGTACATAAAGGATTCTATTCGATCTTTGGACGATGGCTAAATAACCGAATTTGAAACCCAAACCGGAACCACTCAACCGAATAAGAGGTTGGTTTTAGGGTTGTAAACGAGCCACGCTAAACCAAGCTAAGTTAGGCCTGGCCCGGCTTGTTTACAACCGAGTTGAGCCGGCTCAGCTAGTTTTTCTCAATGAGTTAATGTTGAGCTCGAGCTCGGTTCATAAAAGGCTCAAGCCAGCTCGTTTATTTAAAATTTTTATATTTTTACACATATTGATATGCATATATATTAAAGAAAAAAAATACGAGTGAGCCAACGAGCGAAGGGTACATTGGCTCAGCCTTGGCTTGTTTACAAACCGAGCCGGCTCCTCAGCTATTTACAAACAAGTCGATTTCAAGCGAGAAAAAAGCCGTGTGCCTCTTGAAAAGCCGTAGTCATTCTACACATCGAAACTACCTAAGCGTGGTAGAAACATAAGCCATCTACATTCTGTACATGCAAAACATGTTCTCTAAAACTATTAACTGCTACAAAACTCAAGAAATCCCATGAACTCATGATTATGGATCATCCTGATGCTTTTGTCCACACCAATGACCCCTGCATTATTATCCAAGTTCATCATATAATACATCTTCTTCTCAAGCACAAAGCATAACAAAAGTGTATTTAGAAAGTTACCCATTGTAAGAGCACTGACAAAGATGACAGCTGAAAGAATGAATACTATAAGTGAAGCTCTCTGCAGAAATGCGATAAGTCGTCTTATGAAGAACTGACCCCAGAAGCCAGCCATAACGGATACCGCCATCAGGTATAAAGCTAAAAGTGAAAAAGATTCGTAACATGAGCGGGTCAACTTTTGCAGTGTTTTTATCTCAAACGAGCCAAACAGAAAATAAAAGTCCATATTTTTAATGGATACGTCCTGTTAATCTTATATTGAATCTTACTAAAATAATATTGTTTTCGTAACCAAGCATTATCATCTAACAAAAACTGAAAACGGGCCGAAAAATAATGTGTGCGGATTGAAATCAAATGGTGATGAAGATTATACCATGGGGAATCGGGAACCGCTTTAGAAGGTAAAACTCGACCACAGATAACGATGACGAAAACATCATCACAAATGTAGCTGTCGCACTTGCAACCTATACAACATCACATCTTACAATTCTATCATAAAAATTGAATTTTTATAAATTTTATTGAATTAAAGATGTATAAGAGTTGTGTACCTGTGGCATGACGCCAATCTCAAGTAAGAGAGGTCCAAGAATGAACCCGCCACCAGACCCCAACAGGCCGCCAACAGTCCCACCCAAGATACCACAAAATGCACAAAACATAAGGTTGGGTGCGGTCCAGTCGATTGCAGCCTCACAAACCGAGTCAGGGTTCCCTGTTGTTTTTCTTTTCTTGCTTTCTTTGTACAACTTAACGCATTCATACCCGAATACAACTAATGCTACTGGAAACTGCAAGAAACATGATTATATATGGTTCAAAAAAATGTACCAAATGATTATTAGATATTAACATTTGTAGCTTCAAATTACCTGTATTATGGTGACCACCCAATATGATGTACTGCATATTACTAAGCCATTCTGCAGGAAAACACAATTTTTGAAAAGTCAAATGTTTGACTTCTCACGTTCGAATTTCACATAGGTGAGCTTAATGTTTTAACTCGAAATGCTTCTAATGTAATATTCTTTCATTATATAAATGTTATATGATTTTTCCCATAAAAGGTTACAACTGAAGACAATTTAGAAACAAGAATGAATATGTTTGACTCCTGAAAGTCAAACTGAGATGAGACTGAATTTGAAAACTGCTTGCCTTAATGATCTGAAGAGCTAGAAAGGCGGCCCATACGACTATTAGAGCTGTAAGCATCTTCCAACATAAATTGAACCGAAAAATTTGCTGTAAATTTTGGTAGAACCATAAAAAAAGGATTACACGATTTATTAAGTTGGATGAAAACGTGAATTATCAAACAAAAATGAAGTTATCGATGATCACCATTGGCGTTTTTTCTTCTTTAGGAATCAGTGGCTCGTACCCGTCTATTAGCACTAAACACAAAAATTAACATAAAGTCAAAGAATAAGATTCATGGGATATTCATAAGACAAAAAAAATTTTATGGTTATTTGTCGGACTTACGTTCCCCTCGAGAATTAACGAATTCTTTTGGCCTTTTAACTTCTTTCTGTCATAACATCAAGAACAAAAAACGCGATCATAATATCAGTAAAGTTTAACTCTATCGATCTTTGGTTGCTATAATCCAAATCAATATAATCATTTTCACCTTCATTATTGTCTCTTCCTTCCACATATCAATAGCTTTGAAGAAAGACCTTAAAGATGTTCCTATCAACAACATATCATTACACAAAGTCACAAAAGTGAGTTAATTATTTCCTAATGAATATTTAAGACTCATTTGGTTAAAATAACAACCATCTAAATGACTAAATCTATCCTTGGTCATTAAGAGGTCTACAAAAAATCTCTGTCTGTTGGCCGTTCAAAAAAATAACGTTATAACAAAACTTTGCCAATGGTAACTAATGAGAAACTTTACCTGAAAACAAGAGGATGATGAGAATAGTGATGAGCCAATAAGGAAAAACAACACTAAGAGTCACACCAAGAGTGATTCCAACCATGAGCATAGGCTGAAACAGGAGTGCTAAATCATAATCAATGATTGGTGCTTCTCTGCATGGATGTGGGACTCTTAGATTGTACCAAACTGATGATGCTGATGCCCCCATGATCATACCTTCAAAACAACCCAAATCATATTTCAATAATCAAAGACAGCATTTAACCCCTGAAAAATAGCTGGCAATTCGTGTCTTAACAGGTTAGAAACGACACGCTTAACACAAGTATCAAACATGAATACGACTTGTTTAACTACTTTATGTGTCATGACTATAAGACAGGTTTAATTTTCATATACCAATAGAGTCTAGCATACTAATTTCAATTATTTAAGAAAATAAAAAAAACACATGCCGCACTTTTTTTATTAACATGTATTATCGTGTCTTAAACAGGTACCCAATTACAAGCTCTACGCAAAATACCCATATTAAAAACTAGTGGGATGGATATAAATGAAATTGAATCAATCAAGAAACAGAGTATCAAAAACCCAACATTTCAACCCCAAAATATCCAAACTAGAAACTATAGGGATATTCATAAATGAAATTGAATCAAACAAGAAACAGAGTAACAAAAACCCAATAGAACCCACATCAAATTTCAATCATAAACAGTAACTATAAGGATTAATTTGATGAAATTGAATCAATCAAGAAACAGAGTAACTAAAACCCAATTCTGTTTTTTTTACCAAATTGATGATGCTAATGCCTCCATTATCATACATTCAACACAACCCACATCAAATTTCAATCATAAACTCAAAATTAAGTCAAAATTAACCCTAAAAACACCCATATTAGCAACTAAAATGATCAATTTTGATGAAATTGAATCAATCAAGAAACAGAGTAACAAAAAGCCAACACAACCTACTTCAAATTTCAATAATAAACTCAAAATTAAGTCCAAATGCACCCCAAATATACCCAAATTAGCAACTAAAATGATCAATTTTAATAAATTTGATCAATCAAGAAACAGAGCACCAAAACCCCAATTCAATTTTCACTAACTGAATCCCAAATTGAAATGAAAAGAGTGGAAGACATACACTTAGAAAGAGCAGCAGCAGATTTAGCATCAAAACCGACTATTAACGTAAGCATTGAAACGAAAATGCCGCCGCCACCGACACCGCCAACCGTCCCAAAAGCAGAGCCCAAGAACCCAATTACAGTTGCCAACACAAGTCTCCAATTCAACTCCAATTCCTAAATTAATTAAAACAATAAAGATTAAAACCCAATTCAAAAATAATGTGAATTGATGAATTAATGTTGAAATGAATAATCTTACGGGCCAGATTTTCTCGTCGGGTTGTTCGGGATTTGGGGAAGAATGGAGAAAGGGTTTGTGGGTTTTGTGAAGGATGTAAACGGTGAGAATGATGGCCGAAAAGACGATTGATAGACCGGAAACGAACCCGCGTGTCGCCATTGATGTTACTGTTGGATTGATTGTAAGGTTTGGGGTTTCGAACAATGGCGTCAATTTATGGAGGTCATGAAGAAGAAGAAGAAGAAGAAGAGCGTTGCTCAATTCAAATATGGGAAAGTTATATAATAAAATAATAAGAAAACCCGGGTTTTAACTCCGGACGAGACTGATACTGGTATTGAAAATGTTCGGTCGGTACTGATATTATAAGAAAAAGTTTGGTAAATACTTATACGAGTAACGATTCTGATTTTCTTAGAAACTTAATACTGATACCGAAATACTCATTTTCTAGTACCATCTGCGAACCCGTAGTTTTAATAATCTTAACTTTTCCCAATTTAGAATATTCTTATCAACATCTTATCATCCCTCCCAACTACCATTTGTCATCAAGAGTCTCCTATATAGGAAGATCAAGATTAGATCTTTTGTTTTTATCTGAATTGAAGTTTATGATTTTATCTTATTTGTTTTTTTAGTTGAGCTACGATTACCACATGTAAGTTGAGACTAGGATTTATTGTTATTAAAATATTATTATAAAGAGTACTTATAAGTTGAGACCTTTGGTGTTTGGGGAATACGTAAAAAAATGTCATTTTTACTTATACCAGCATAGTGTCACAGACAAAATATTTGAAGATCGAGATGCTTAATTTATGTTGAAATGTTTGGGTTTGTTGGCACTTGGCTCGTCCCGGACTTCATCGGGCAGGACCTCAACGGTAAAGGAGACGTACATGCCTAGTCATACTTGCACGACGAATGCATCGCTTGTAGCAAGTTGTTGCCACTCGCCTGACGAGTCCAAGGCAGGTAGAAACCAGAAGACCTGGATCATAAGCAGATCGATTGGCTAGCTTTTAGGCACCACGCGGAGTCTGAGAATACAACTATGTGACAATAGTCTAAGTTGGAAAAGGTGTTGAACGATGTTTTCCCCTAGGCTATGCTGGCCAATAGGCCAAGGTAAACGCCGAGCCAACATAGCTGTTGGCTTACCCATATTTGAGAATTTTTCTAATTTAAAGTTGTCACTTATGTGTAAGTGATTATATACACTTCTTATACTAATAAAGGGTGATTATTTGCACTAGGTAAAGCTCAAGATTTCATGGATGATGGATTGAGAACTTGGACAAACCATGTACACATCTTTTGTTATCTATTCTGTGAGTTAATTGTGTCAATGGTCTTTGAAATAAACTTAGTTAAGTTAGTTAGAAGGTTAACGGTCTTTTTTTTTTTTAAAGAAAATCACTTAGATTTCCTGTTAAACACCTTCAAATGTTGGTGAAATTATTCTGAGACAATAGTGTGGCACCTTAAGTAGCGTTTGTTATTACAAAAGAATTCGAACCTATTTATGCATCGTTTCATAAGAGTTTAGCGTATTTAGACTTACGGTGTTACATCATTAACACATCTTTACATGTTTCGATGGAAATGTTTGCCACTCACCTTATGGTACACGTATCGTGTACTAGTAACTTATAATGCTTTTTAGAATTTTAATCCTTCTTAGCTTAATCATGCATCCCATAATGTATTTATGAAGATAATTTCATGAAATAATAATTTAGTTTAAATGATAAAGTCACTAATGCTTTTTCTTAAAATAAAAATCACTCAAGATTTATTATTATTCAATGATTTTGAACCTTTTGATAACTTTTGGTGGTGTTTGATAGAAATGAAAAATGAAATAGATTGAATTATTCCAAGTGAAGTAAAAGAAATATTTTTTGATTGGTTAATTGAATAGAATCACTCATTATCTAATTCATTTTATTTTCTCTAAAACACTCTAAATTAATTACATCCACCCCTTTATTTTCTTTTCATTACATTTCATCTTTCATCCTCCATCACCTCCATCATTACTACCCACTGTCACCGTCCTCCTCCACCACCACCACCCACCCACCCCCACTAACCACCCCGGCCATTGTCACCCACCATCGCCAATCATCACCCCAATGATCGCAACCACCGCCCACCACCACCACCCCATCCCCACTACCATTATCGTCTGTCGACAACCACCGCAAACCACAGTTGTCGACCACTATCGCCATCGTCACTCCCACTACCACCACCATCACCCACCACCACCCACTACCACTCACTATTATTTTTATTTTTATTCCTTTATATTTTTCTGATTACCAAACAACACAAAATAATGATTCATTTCATTACCACATGGTAACCACACATCTTAATGGAATGATAATAATCAATTCTATTATTTTGTCCATTACATTACCCCGTTCATTCTATTTCCTCATCCATTCTATTACCTCATGCTGGACAGACCTAATTATTATACTTGATTATTATTTAGGGAGTAACTTTTTCTTAACAATTATTGTTGGCAGGGCTGCAAACGAACCGAAATGAACAAGACATTGTTCATGTTCATCCATTAAGTTTTTATTGGACAATCAAACTATCATGAAAACATAATAAAAAAAATATTATGTTCTTGTTCGTTTGTTAAGATAATACTTTTGTTTGTGGCCATTCTTATTTCATAAACGAATAAAAATTAACAAATGAACACATAATTACTTTAAAACAAAAATCAATATTCTTGTTATTGAGCATTATACATAATTAACCAATAATTAACCAAAATAAATACAAAATATAAAGTAAAGTTAAGTTTTTGACATATAATTATCTGAAAAATACTTGGCCATAATCATCATAAACATAGTTACACCCAAAATAATGTTTCAAAGGTTTCTTGTTTAAATGCAATGCTAATAAACTAAAAAGTTGAAAATAGAAAAAAAAATACAAGTAACTTAAATGCTACGGTACGGTAAACAAAATAAAATTAACAAAAAAATCTTTAATAACTGAAAAAAATGAAAGTAAATGAATAAAGAGTATATAACCGAACTTTCATGTACACAAGTAATAAACACGACATTTGTTTATGCCTGTTTGTTTGTTTCGTCGAACGAAATTCGCTAGACCTTATTCATATTTGTTTATTTAATCAACGTAAGAACGAAAACAAGCTTCATATGTCATCACCGTACAATAAGTGGATAACTACACATGGTAGGTAATTAGGTAAACTAAATATCATTATATTTTTGAATGGCAACTTTAAGTTAAAGGCCTAAAAGTAAATATCTAGTGTAGATAACAACACTTTTATTATAACTTTGTTGGGTTCATCGAATGTAGTACATTTGTGTCGATATCTAAGGGAAAAAAAATTAGGACATCGTATGGTTATGCACTTTTTCACCCGTCTAGTGATTAAGGTGAAAATAAATTTATTTTATTATATCATGGTGTCCGGTTTTTATTGGTTTTGTGGAAATAAGTTATCTTAGTGGCAAACCTTATCATTTTAGCATTGTATATAGTAAAAAAGGTTATTTTATTTCTCAAACAATCTAGAATGCTTATTATATATTGTATAATATGTTACGCAATGTGATGACGTGGGTACTTTGATCAACTAGTATAATACAAACGAATAACAAACCTAGAAATTTAAAAAAAAAAAAAGATAAGTCTTAGAAGTCAATAAGCTACAAGCACTAGTTGCATCTTTTAAGTTAAACCAATGAGATGACTCTTACCTCTTATAGAAATCAACGGACTATTTTTAAAAGGAATCCGAATTCCTTAGCACTTGGTAGCATTCATTTTAACTCTCTCGCTCTCTTACTATAACTCTCATTTATTACTTGTCACCAACAACTCTCACGCTGAAGATTGATCGATGAGGCCTCCTACGGTGAGGCTAAATGTTGCTCTTAATAGGTCTAGAAAACTCTAAGTTAAGGAGAGACTCAAACTTATAGTAAGCTATATTTTTGTTGTAGCAACAGAATGCATCTAGTTGTATGTGGACATTAAACCGGAAACTTACTTTGTAAAAGTGATGTTTTCAAATAATTTGATACGGATTAATTATTAGAACCTTTTAATACATCTAAGAATTCAAAAAAAAAAGGGTAAAGAGTTTGAGATGGATCAGATTAAATTGTGTGTGTTCGACATTTTTTTTGTATTAATTATATGCTTAGGCCACGTTATGGACCCTACTTTCATTTTCAATGTACATATAAGTTCGTCTTAAAATAACAATTAAATTGGATTGTTATATATCCAGATCTTTGGAAGTCTTTTGCTCTTTTTGATAATTTGAAGCCACGTTTTTACTTTTTAGTGTAGGGATGCCATTTTGTTTCTAATACTTGTACTTGTACCCGTACTGATTTAGCTTATTCGGTACGGGTATTGGTATTCATTTTTGTTGAATTTTAATACAGGTACAATCGGATACAAGTACGGGTACGGTACGGGTACATTTGGTATTTTGTACCTGTTTGGAGTATATAAATGTTTAATTGAGATTCTTCATATTTAATATATAAAATAAATGCTTCAACCATGTTAAGGTACCAAACGTTTCTTCAAAATTAAATAATATAACATCCAAGACTCGAATCAACAAACAGATCACTTAAAGTCGGCGACCGAATTAGGGTTCTTCAATACTATCTTATCATTAAATCGACGGCCAATATGGTACATGTACTAATTTGTACCCATCATGTACCTGTGAAAGTACCAATACCCGGACTAATTCAGGTTGTTTGTTACTCGTACCGGTACCGGTTTCAAGATCGTCGAAGATTTGGAAATAAAAAAGCAAAGTGATACAAAAACGGGTATTGTACCGAAATACCCGTACCAAGAGCATACCGAAACATGTTTTTATTGATTTTTGGTACGAGTACAATCGGGTACCGGTACGGGTACAGATGCATGTACTGTCCCACGCTTATCCCTACTTTAATGTAGTGTGTATGATCAATTGTCCATAGCGACTGTAACATCAACAGTCCTGTAGTCCACCAACGCTGGTTGGTGCAAGTGAAGAGCAACCATCAAGGTATTATATGATAAGAGGTTTCCAACAAAACTAAAAGAGAAATTCTATAGGGTTGTAATTCGATCGGCTATTTGTGTAGTTAAGTAATCAACAAGACACAAAAAATTGTTGTGGATAAGAAATGAAGTATTTCATGAAAAGTTGGAGATAACATGTTCTAGGATAAGATAAAGGAGTGCAGGATGACATAGTTTGATCTTGTTTAGATTTGTTTGTTTGTATCATGGGACTTAATGAGCTTTAATTCAATTGGTATTACTTAATTGGTTTGTAATCAACCAGCTTTAATTCAGTTGGTATTACTTAATTGGTTTGTAATCAACCAATGAGCCTTTAATTCAACTGGTATTACTCAGCTGATTTTGGAGTCGGAGGGAAGTAAATATTTGGGCTGGAAACTGTAATGAGCCTTTAATTTAACTGGTATTACTCAGCTGATTTTGGAGTCGGAGGGAAGTAAATATTTGGGCTGAAAACTGTAAGATCTTAAGTTTGAATACGATCTCAACTGGATTACTGGGTTTTGTTCTTTGGATGTCAGGTTTTATTATTTTTACTTTATTCAACCCTGCACTCCAACTGAACTGTTTTAATAAAATGTGTAAGTGACATGTTAGTGAATCCCATTATTTTGAGTTTATCTAAAGTTCTCTAAAAGAAGCACCCACCAACTGATGATATTTTCAGTCAGAAAAAAGTTTATTATGGCCCAAATGAATATGGGTTTAATTTAACTTCTTACGAATTACCAGTGCTTGTCCAAACCCATATCTCCACTAGCCCATAAGTAATAAATTATATTCTATCCGATATACTTAAAATATAACTAAGTAACTAACTACATGCACATGCATGCATTTTATAAAGTGTTACGTACATTTATTAAAATAAACAATATTATTTTCATATAATAACTTCCCCCAAAATATAACAACTACCAAAACACTAACTAAACTTATTCATAGATGACTCAAATTTAGGCTCATCGATCTCTTGAGTAAACACTATTAAAATTTATCTCTTGAGTAAACACTACCAAAACACTAATTATTTATTGTTTTTTTAGGTCTTTCCTTATTTTAATAAGTTATATTCCACATGGTATGCCATGTAAGCAAAACAATGCCACATCAGGAAAAAAAAACGAATTAGGGTCCGCTAAGTTCAGGAGTGACAAAAGAAAAGAAGTTACAAGTTAAGAGTGATGGAAGACAAATCGTTAGTTGGAAGTGTTATATACCAATGAGTGAACGTTAGGAGTATTAAAAATCAATATCCCTTTGTTATATCAAAAATATATTGTAATAAATGAACAACAGAAAACACAAAAGCACACAATAAAACAACCAACACAACCCATCAAAACTATAAGCACTAATTAAAACAACCAACACAACCCATCAAAACTATAAGCACTAATTAAATATGTCCCTGAGATCGTTTCCATCTTCGTTCCCTCGGCCATGTTGGTCACCGCGTCTTTCGCTTGGCCCAACTTCCCGGTTTCCTCGCCCTACCGACTGATGTCCCTGAGCTGATCATCGGCCGTGGGCTTCTCGGCAACCTCTTCCTTGCTTCTAATATCTTTTTGTGATGCCATTGTATTGTATATATGTATAATAATATTTGAAATGTGATAGTTTTCTAGTGTGTGAATGTATTTATAGGGCAGATTGGTTGCTTACCAGTTACTACGTGGACTTCATGCAGAGCAATGGTGGCAACTTAGTTTCCTTATTTGGATAAAGTGAGAGCAAGTGCCCGAAACTCGAAACAAAACGGTGTATACCTTTATCACAAACAAAAAAATGTCGGTAGCTGGCTAGTTAATTGTCAGAAACACGAGGAGGATAGAACCATGTGTAGTCGAAATATATTCTTTATTTTTAGCCGTTTTACGTTTCGTGGCTTTCAGTTAGCGTTGTAGAGTTTTGCAAAAAAGTAACGTAGTCAAAACTTTACCGAAAACATTACACAATCATCATATTTTTCATTATTTAACATAAAATAAAAAAGTTTGATTGGCTAAACCTTCCCCCCTCCTAACGTTGTCTACACAACTTTAATCAAAACACCAGCCGCGGGGGCGTTTTTGTTCCCAAAACGCCGGTCTAATCTTATTTGTTTAGTATTGTCTAATTAAATAGCTCAACGATTACATATCATAGCCTTACTTGTATTATGTAACATAATTACAATTAGCTTTGATAAGTCATCATCATAGCTTTTTATCATCCAAAAAAGTTAGGGTTCATGCATATAATCAAAGGAAAAATTCCCTAAATAACCCAAATAAAGAGAGAGAAAAATAAAAAGATTCAAAAAGTTCCAAGTTTCCCAATATAACCCAAATAATTTGTACTGAGCCGACACATAGAAAATATAACCGACGAGATTTAAGAACCATTTAAAAGTTGACACGTGGCAAGATTCTGACAAGTCCGACCATATTTTTGAAAATCTTGGGGGTTCCGTCCAAATTTTTTCTTTAAATCTTTTTGTAAAAAACAGTCTGTTCAGACGGTTTTTTTATGTTTCTTATCTGGTCCGTTCATATTTTGATTATCCCTTTCTTCTTCTTCTTCTTCTTCTTCTTCTTCTTCTTCTTCTTCTTCATCATGTCACACCCGGCCCTGAGCGGCGGAAACAGCCGGGCGCACGCGAGTGGGGATTGATAATTAAGCACGTGCCATTGCAAACATTCAAAGATTTTCATTGCGCATGAAATGTTTAATACAAATACATTACATTGTTTAAAAATTACATAAAAAAAACATCCAAGTATAAAAACTGTTGAAGATTTCCATGCCATATCCCCTTGCGCGGCGGGAACAACCACGCGCATCGAAGGGATAGAACTAAAATCTTCCAAAAAGCTAGTTTTAGATGTTCAGCGTGAGGTGCTCTAAGTGTGACTCCATGCGCTACCTAGTTATCTCCTGAAAGACACGTGAAAACATTTGAATCAGTATAAACTGAGTGAGTTCACAAGTTTTAGTAACTTGATAAATCGTATTGCATCATAATCTTGATACAAATCATTCTGAAACATAATTCTGATAGCATCATTAAAACACATGCTTGGTAAAACATGGTTCTATCAACATATTCTGATAAAATCGTTCCGCGGGTTACGCGCGAACATTTCTGGGAACTGTGCTCGTCTATGCAAAGTGGCGCTGCCACTACGAGCTAAAATAAGTAATACCGTCCCGCGGGTTACGCGCGAACGTTTCTGGGAACTGTGCTCGTCTATGCAAAGTGGCGCTGCCACTACGAGCTAAAATAAGTAATACCGTCCCGCGGGTTACGCGCGAACGTTTCAGGAAAATGTGCTCGTCCATGCAAAGTGGCGCTGCCACTACGAGCTAATCAATAATTCCGTCCCGCGGGTTACGCGCGGACGTTGTGCCGGAAAACAAGGCGCTCGTCCATGCAAAGAGGCGCGACCCCTACGAGCGGGCTCAAACCCATAGTACTGCCCCATGACCATACTAGGCACTCGTCCATGCAAAGAGGTGCGACCCCTACGAGTGGGTGGATCAAACCAGCAGTCCCTACCCTTAGAGTTCCAATGGTAAAGTGATCACTTACTCGAGTTCTAGCGCACATACATCGAAAACCTTAGATAGCCGTTCGCATTGCTCATCATGAAATATAATTTAAACACATAATCGCTTGCATAGCTTGTAAGTATACCATGATAAAACATTATTTAAGTACGTGTCCCTCGCCCCGAAAACAGTTTAAAAAAAAAACAGTGAAAACAGCGAGAATAGGGGCTGTGAGACTCACCTGTGGTTCTTGTTAAGGGATTAATCGAGATTCGGGTTTTCTTGGTGTTGGCCTCGGAATCGAAGGTCTAGAATACGATTAAATAACAAGAAGTATATATATTAAGATCAAGAAATGGGAGAATATAAGGGTTGGAAAGTAGATCTCAAGGTTATATTCTCGGCTTACCTAGTAACAGGATCGGAAATGAAAACAACGGATGCTTGGGAGAGGATTAGCGCAAGTTTGCAGTTCTTTGAAGTGTGTTTTGGGTGATAATTTAGGTTACATATTTATAGGCAAACTCAAGGGAACACAATCCCTTGCTTTAGGGGATTGTAATCTTTTCATATCTAGGGGTAATGATGATAAAGTATGGAAATTATTATTATTTATTTAAAAGTGGAGTAGTGGATAAAAGATTTTGATTTTTGATTTGGTCAGGACATGCAGGTCTGGGGTTGGTGAGAATAGGGTGGCTGACAGTTGACTTTTCGTGTTACAGTGTGCTTTTTCAGGTACTTTTGTCCGTGTACAGTAAAAAGTGGAAAATCTCTGAAACACGCTACTGTTTCCTTTTGGGCGGGAGTAATCTCCTTACGTCTGGAGAATAGACTAAGTGTTCTGCGCGTATTACTTTGTGCGCATAGCTTTCTGCGTGAAGGACATTTCTTTGCTGCGGGTAGGTGCGTAACCTTCTCGTAGTTAGGGACATTGAGTTTCATTTGTAGATTCTCCAGGTGGCCTTGGTATTTCAACATAGTGATCAGTCATGTTGAAGTCAATTCCATCTTGGAGCTTCAGACAAACTAGCTCTCAATGTTCCCGCCATGCGGGGAGGTTAGTTCCCTTCCGCACGCGCACAAACGATTTAGGATGCACCCGCCTTAGCATCATGCGGGATGGTCAACCCATTAGACAACATAACGTTAAGGTACATGAAAACATAAAGCCAAAACATTCGTGTATGGCGCATATAACATATGCCCACGCTGGTTCTTAACATGGCGTGCTCGCGCAGGGCGCACATAACAAATGCACGCGCTGATTCTTAACATGGCGCGCTCGCGCAGGGCGCACATAACAAATTCACGCGCTGACTAACATGGCGCGCTCGCGCAGGGCGCACATAACATAATTACCTAATATTTAGGTTGATTACTTGGTTTAAGGGATTGGGAATTTACCGGGTGTCACATTCTCCCCCTGTTAAGCGAATTTCGTCCCGAAATTTAGGAGACGTTGCTGGCAGAAGCCATGCTCTGAAAGAGGTGTGGGTATTTCATGCGCATCAGGTCTTCTCTTTCCCAAGTGAATTCAGGCCCACGCCTCGAGTTCCATTGAACCTTTACTAACTTGATTCTGCTTCTGCGCAACTTTTGTTCTTTCCAATCGGTTACGGCTATAGGCTCTTCTACGAAGTGCAGTTGTTTGTCGATGTGAATCTCTTCCAACGGTAAAATCAACGTTTCATCAGATAAACACTTTTTGAGGTTGGACACATGAAACGTATCATGAACTCCACTGAGTTCGGCGGGTAAACGGAGTTTATAAGCAACCGGACCGATCCTTTCCAGGATCTCAAATGGTCCGATGAAGCGCGGATTCAACTTTCCTCGCTCGCCGAAACGGGGGACTCCTTTCCATGGAGAGACTTTCAAAAGTACTTTATCCCCTACTTGAAATTCCAATGGTTTCCTTCGCACATCTGCGTAGCTCTTCTATCTATCGCGCGCTGTCTTAAGGCGATCCCTTATCTGAAAAATCTTGTCTGTTGTTTCTTGGATCAATTCTGGCCCAGTCATTTGCTTGTCACCCACTTCAGCCCAGCACAGTGGGGATCTACACTTGCGCCCATACAAAGCTTCGAACGGCGCAGCCTTGATACTTGTGTGATAACTGTTGTTGTAAGAAAATTCAACCAATGGGAGATGAGTATCCCAGCTACCACCGAAATCGATTGCGCACGCGCGCAGCATATTTTCCAATGTCTGGATTGTTCGCTCGCTTTGTCCATCTGTTTGAGGATGATAAGCTGTACTCATATCAAGGCGAGTACCTAGAGCTCCTTGTAACGATCTCCAAAATCTTGAGGTGAACCGACTATCTCTATCAGAAATGATGGACACTGGGACCCCATGTTTTGAAACTACTTCTCGAATATACAATCGGGCTAACTTTTCCATCTTATCGGTTTCCTTGATCGGCAGGAAGTGCGCTGACTTAGTTAGCCGATCTACAATAACCCAGATCGTGTCATAACCCCCAGGTGTCCTTGGCAGTTTGGTGATGAAGTCCATAGAGATTTGTTCCCACTTCCACATGGGAATTTCTGGCTGCTGAAGTAACCCCGACGGCTTCTGATATTCAGCCTTTACTTTTGAACACGTCAGGCACTTACTGACATACGTCGCGATGGCGCCTTTAAGATTGGGCCACCAATACAGCGCTTTAACATCTTGGTACATCTTGTCTGCGCCAGGATGTACGGAATACCGCGTCTTGTGAGCCTCGTTTAATACTCGCTCCCGCAATCCTCCCTTGAGAGGGACCCATATGCGGTTAGCGAAATATAGATTGCCGTTCTTAAGTTCCAAATTCTTAATCATACCCCCAAGGGATTCGTTTTTAGCAAACTCTGGTTTCAAAGCTTCTTGCTGAGCGTCTCGGATGCTGGTAAAGAGATCTACGCGAATGGTCAGCCTTAGAGCCTTGACTCGTAGTGTTTTTATTCGCTCATTCCTACTTAGCGCGTCTGCTACCACATTCGCCTTTCCAGGGTGGTACTTAATTTCACAATCATAATCATTCAACAACTCCACCCATCTTCGTTGCCTCATGTTTAAATCCTTTTGATCAAATATATGTTGAAGGCTCTTGTGATCCGTAAAGATTACACACTTTGTACCATAGAGGTAATGGCGCCAAATCTTTAGCGCGAAGACAACCGCTCCAAGTTCCAGATCATGCGTTGTGTAGTTCTTTTCATTGGTCTTGAGTTGGCGCGAGGCATACGCTATGACTTTGTCTCGCTGCATAAGGACACATCCGAGTCCCTGATGTGAAGCGTCGCAGTAAACGACGATGTCATCCGTCCCCTCGGGCAGAGACAAAATTGGCGCACTACATAACTTCTGTTTCAACTTTTGAAACGCTGCTTCTTGATTTTCGCCCCAAACAAACTTCTTGTCTTTCTGAGTTAGCGCGGTCAGAGGTAGAGCTATCTTGGAGAAGTTCTCAATGAAGCGTCGATAGTAGCCAGCTAGTCCTAGGAATTGCCTCACCTCAGTTGGGGTTTTTGGCGCTTCCCAGTTTTCGATGGCCTTGACTTTGGAAGGATCAACGTGTATTCCTTTCTCGTTTACAACGTGACCGAGAAGGTGAACTTTTCTAAGCCAAAACTCGCACTTGGAAAACTTCGCATACAACTTTTCTTTCCTCAACAATTCCAAAATCAATTTCAGGTGTTGCTGATGCTCGGCCTTGGTCCGAGAATAAATCAGAATATCATCTATAAATACAATCACAAACTTGTCCAAGTATGGTTTGCACACGCGGTTCATCAGATCCATGAATACAGCCGGCGCATTAGTTAGCCCGAAAGGCATCACTAAGAACTCATAATGGCCGTATCTAGTTCGGAAGGCTGTTTTCGGCACATCTTCCTCATGGACCCTAAGTTGGTGGTATCCTGACCGTAGATCTATCTTCGAATAATAACTGGATCCCTGCAACTGGTCAAATAAGTCGTCAATCCTCGGTAAGGGGTACCGATTCTTGACTGTCAGCTTGTTCAGCTCCCTATAGTCAATACACATCCGGAACGAACCATCCTTCTTCTTAACAAACAGTACTGGAGCTCCCCACGGTGAAAAGCTTGGGCGTATGAAACCCTTATCCAATAGTTCCTGTAACTGATTGGATAGCTCTTGCATCTCAGATGGAGCTAGTCGATAAGGCGCTCGAGCTACTGGCGCAGCTCCTGGGACCAAATCAATACGAAACTCGACTTGTCGCGGCGGCGGTAATCCGGGCAAATCTTCAGGAAAAACTTCTGGAAATTCGCGCACTACTGGTAAGTCTTCAATTCTTCGCTCATCTCCTTTCTTCTCTACGACATGCGCCAGGAAGGCGTAGCACCCTTTCCTTAGGCACTTACGCGCCTTTAGGCACGAAATTAGTTTCGTCGCAACTCCCCTTCTTTCCCCTTGAATCACCAAGGTTTCTCCGTTCAACAGTGGGATCCGAACCTGCTTCTCATGGCAAATAACTTCCGCGTGGTTCTCGACTAACCAATCCATACCTATCACAATGTCAAAACTTCCCAATTCTATTGGCAACAAGTTAATATTGAACCCGTGACCTCCCATGACTATTACACATTGTTCAGTTCTTTCGTTCGCGCATAACTGCCTACCATTGGCTAGTTCTATAGTATAAGGTGTGTCTAGCCTACTGGTCGCTAAGACTAGGGAGTCTTTAAACTCAGCGGATATAAAACTTAGGTCAGCGCCAGTATCAAATAAGACAGATGCAAAATGTCCGTTAAGCAAAAACGTACCGGTTACCACATTCGGCTCTTCTTTAGCTTCGCCTGCGCCGATCACAAAAGCTCTCCCGCGAGCTTGGTTTCCCTTTTGCGGGCAATCCCGACTAAAATGCCCTGGCTTCCCGCATGCGTAGCAGTTGTCGCTCGCTCCAGCTTCTCTGACACGGCAATTCATCGTCTTGTGCCCTGGTCTGCCACATTTGGCACATTCGATTCTTGCGCATTCACCCTCGTGGTGATACTTGCATTTGTTGCACCATGGGCGAGGCCCGCTGTATCCTTTCCTTGATGGCTCCGCGGCTTGGATCGCGTAAGCCCTTACGCTCTCCTGCTTCTTGAACGGTGGTTGCTTGGAGTCGGACCCTCGGTGGTGAGAGTTCCACTTCCTCTTGGGATCAGAGGTTCGCTGCTCGATTCCGCGCGTAGTTAACATACCCGCACGGACCGTATCCCTTGTAAGGGTGATGGCCCGCGCTACCGCCTCATCAAAGGTTGGAGGCGCTGCGGCGTTGAGCGGAACCCTAACAACAGGAGGTAACCCAAAGATATACCTCTCGATCTTCTTTTCCTCCGTGTTTGCCATGTCTGGCACCAACTGGCAAAGCTCGTTGAACCGGTTGTTGTAGGCGTCGATATCCGTTCCTACCATTGTGTGGTTCCAGAACTCCTGTTGTAGGTTCTGAATTTCTGCGCGAGAGCAGAACTTTCTCATCAACATTTCCTTCAGTTCCTCCCAGGTCTTGTGAAGAGCAACTTCTCGCCCCAAGGTTTTCACTTGAAGCTTCCACCAAGACGAAGCTGCTTCTTGGAACATGCAGGTTGCGTAAAGGACCTTCTGGTCCTCACTACATCCGCTAATGGAGAGAACTGTCTCCATCTTGTCAATCCAGTTGTAGAGCCCAATGGCCCCTTCGATACCCTTGAATGGCCAAGGCTTACAGGCCATGAATGTCTTGTAGGAGCATCCTTTGTCCAAGGCTCCTGATTCGGGTTCTGGGGTCTCGTTCTGTCGACCCTGACTAGATTCGGCCTTGCTGGCCTCATGTGTTGCGATCGCTTGCGCGATTATTTCCGCGAGTTCCTCGGGTGTCATGGTAATTCCCTTGGCTTTAGTTGGAGGCATTCTCGCTTTAAAAGAGAATGAAAATATATCAAACTTAGCGCATGTACTCTGAGCACATAATGTTTCTTTATTTACTAGACACTGTGTGACCCGTGTTCCTAAGTGTGTGTATAGTTTCTTTTGAAAATATTTTCTTTGAAAAATATTTCATGCGATTCCCCAACGGTTATAGTCTAGGTTAAAACTTCTTTTCCTAGTTCGCTATAACCAGTGCTCTGATACCAATCTGTCACACCCGGCCCTGAGCGGCGGAAACAGCCGGGCGCGCGCGAGTGGGGATTGATAATTAAGCACGGGCCATTGCAAACATTCAAAGATTTTCATTGCGCATGAAATGTTTAATACAAATACATTACATTGTTTAAAAATTACATAAAAAAAACATCCAAGTATAAAAACTGTTGAAGATTTCCATGCCATATCCCCTTGCGCGGCGGGAACAACCACGCGCATCGAAGGGATAGAACTAAAATCTTCCAAAAAGCTAGTTTTAGATGTTCAGCGTGAGGTGCTCTAAGTGTGACTCCATGCGCTACCTAGTTATCTCCTGAAAGACACGTGAAAACATTTGAATCAGTATAAACTGAGTGAGTTCACAAGTTTTAGTAACTTGATAAATCGTATTGCATCATAATCTTGATACAAATCATTCTGAAACATAATTCTGATAGCATCATTAAAACACATGCTTGGTAAAACATGGTTCTATCAACATATTCTGATAAAATCGTTCCGCGGGTTACGCGCGAACATTTCTGGGAACTGTGCTCGTCTATGCAAAGTGGCGCTGCCACTACGAGCTAAAATAAGTAATACCGTCCCGCGGGTTACGCGCGAACGTTTCTGGGAACTGTGCTCGTCTATGCAAAGTGGCGCTGCCACTACGAGCTAAAATAAGTAATACCGTCCCGCGGGTTACGCGCGAACGTTTCAGGAAAATGTGCTCGTCCATGCAAAGTGGCGCTGCCACTACGAGCTAATCAATAATTCCGTCCCGCGGGTTACGCGCGGACGTTGTGCCGGAAAACAAGGCGCTCGTCCATGCAAAGAGGCGCGACCCCTACGAGCGGGCTCAAACCCATAGTACTGCCCCATGACCATACTAGGCACTCGTCCATGCAAAGAGGTGCGACCCCTACGAGTGGGTGGATCAAACCAGCAGTCCCTACCCTTAGAGTTCCAATGGTAAAGTGATCACTTACTCGAGTTCTAGCGCACATACATCGAAAACCTTAGATAACCGTTCGCATTGCTCATCATGAAATATAATTTAAACACATAATCGCTTGCATAGCTTGTAAGTATACCATGATAAAACATTATTTAAGTACGTGTCCCTCGCCCCGAAAACAATTTAAAAAAAAACAGTGAAAACAGCGAGAATAGGGGCTGTGAGACTCACCTGTGGTTCTTGTTAAGGGATTAATCGAGATTCGGGTTTTCTTGGTGTTGGCCTCGAAATCGAAGGTATAGAATACGATTAAATAACAAGAAGTATATATATTAAGATCAAGAAACGGGAGAATATAAGGGTTGGAAAGTAGATCTCAAGGTTATATTCTCGGCTTACCTAGTAACAGGATCGGAAATGAAAACAACGGATGCTTGGGAGAGGATTAGTGCAAGTTTGCAGTTCTTTGAAGTGTGTTTTGGGTGATAATTTAGGTTACATATTTATAGGCAAACTCAAGGGAACACAATCCCTTGCTTTAGGGGATTGTAATCTTTTCATATCTAGGGGTAATGATGATAAAGTATGGAAATTATTATTATTTATTTAAAAGTGGAGTAGTGGATAAAAGATTTTGATTTTTGATTTGGTCAGGACATGCAGGTCTGGGGTTGGTGAGAATAGGGTGGCTGACAGTTGACTTTTCGTGTTACAGTGTGCTTTTTCAGGTACTTTTGTCCGTGTACAGTAAAAAGTGGAAAATCTCTGAAACACGCTACTGTTTCCTTTTGGGCGGGAGTAATCTCCTTACGTCTGGAGAATAGACTAAGTGTTCTGCGCGTATTACTTTGTGCGCATAGCTTTCTGCGTGAAGGACATTTCTTTGCTGCGGGTAGGTGCGTAACCTTCTCGTAGTTAGGGACATTGAGTTTCATTTGTAGATTCTCCAGGTGGCCTTGGTATTTCAACATAGTGATCAGTCATGTTGAAGTCAATTCCATCTTGGAGCTTCAGACAAACTAGCTCTCAATGTTCCCGCCATGCGGGGAGGTTAGTTCCCTTCCGCACGCGCACAAACGATTTAGGATGCACCCGCCTTAGCATCATGCGGGATGGTCAACCCATTAGACAACATAACGTTAAGGTACATGAAAACATAAAGCCAAAACATTCGTGTATGGCGCATATAACATATGCCCACGCTGGTTCTTAACATGGCGTGCTCGCGCAGGGCGCACATAACAAATGCACGCGCTGATTCTTAACATGGCGCGCTCGCGCAGGGCGCACATAACAAATGCACGCGCTGACTAACATGGCGCGCTCGCGCAGGGCGCACATAACATAATTACCTAATATTTAGGTTGATTACTTGGTTTAAGGGATTGGGAATTTACCGGGTGTCACACATCATCATCATCATCATCCAATAATAAAAATATAAGAGGAGTATGAATTCATTGACGCCGGATCAGAGTGGAAACGTGGGAGTCGGAATGGCGGCTAATCCGTTGCCGTTTCTTACGCCTAGACCGGAACGTAGGCGTCCGGATTCAAGAGGTATAGATTGGAATTCGACTAAAGGCGACAAGGATCGCGGTGAAGCAAATATCCAGGTTCTGATTAGATGCAGATATGTGTTGTTAATTTTAGCTAGGTGTTTGATTTACGTGTGTTGTTTAGGATCCTGCTTGAATAATGGAATTGATTTATAGTAAGGTTTGTGTATTCGTTGAAGAAATTTGTGTGAATTGGCTGCAAACAATAGATTTTGAAGAGCCTTTTTTTTTTCTTTTCAACTGTGAAATCCGTTTTTTTTCTTAAAATCTTTAATTTGATTGATTGATTGAAGAAACCAACATGGTCATTGAAGATGAAGATGATAAAGATGAAGAAGATGAAGGAAGATGTAGATGAAAATGAAGAAGTTAGGGATAATCAAAATATGAACGGACCAGATAAGAAACATAAAAAAACCGTCTGAAGAGACTGTTTTTTATAAAATAATTTAAAGAAAAAATTTGGACGGAACCCCCAAGATTTTCAAAAATATGGTCGGACTTGTCAGAATCTTGCCACGTGTCAGCTTTTAAATGGTTCTTAAATCTCGTCGTTTATATTTTCTATGTGTCGCCTCTGTACAAACTATTTGGGTTATATTGGGAAACTTGAAACTTTTTGGATCTTTTTATTTTTCTCTCTCTTCATTTGAGTTATTTAGGGAATTTTCCCTATAATTAAATTACAATATAACTTTAAATGAGTGATAATGTTGCCCAAAGTTCACTTGCAATGTATTGTGTATGTTAGCTTCACCATCTGCTCTTGCATTTCTGTATTAACTGCATACGACATTATAAAAACCTTGTATTATGTGTGAGATTTAGTTTCCTCATATCGATAATTGCAGCTTCTGCCTGACGCATCAATACCAGCCTTCAAAGTTCAAACTTTGGCCTGTTTATGTAAAAGGAAATTCAAACATCACAATAATTTGACTTTTAGTTCATGTCTTTGAATCTTTCTGTTCTAAAAATTTAGATACCGTACTAATTTAAATCTTTTGTAATCAAATGTGATCATTGATACATTTAACTATTTCTAAGAAAGTATATCATATAATGGACAAAATAGGTGTTCGCAATTCAACTCAGCCCTCCCATTTTGATGTACTATATACGGAGAAAATAATCCGTTTTAACCCAAACTCGCAAAAATGATCCGTTTTAATGCAAACTCGTCACCCATTCATTATTCAACACCTCTAAAGGATGTCCTTAACAATACCAATGTCATATTTGTACCCAAAAAGAAGTTAAAACAAATAATCCGTGTCGTGAAAATGATTCAAATGATCCGTTTTTAACTCAAACTCGTCACCCAACATGGACACATTCCATTTCAACACCTCTAAAGGATGTCGTTAACAAAACCCATGTCATATTTGTAACCAAAAAGTAGTATGTTTGCAAACACAGAGAAACATTAATCTTGTTGGTTTTTTATTTATTTTTTTATTTTTTGTAGTTCCTTGCTAATTTTGAGTCTTGAAAGTAATAGGTAATTTGACCTTAAAAAAGTCAACAAATCTTGTTAATTTTGAGTCTTGTTAATTTTTTTATTTTATTTATCCAATTTTTTTATGAAAGTGAATACTCCATAAACCAGCATAGAGATCCCACAGGTGATTTACACGACCACAAAAACTAATTCACAAAACCCAAACAATAACACACTCCCACCTCACACAACCATAATCACCAGCCACCTTAACGATAATGTATATTATTCTAGAAAGTAATAACATAAGTTTAAATATATTTTATATCAACATATAGAACAAAAGAAACAACTAAGGGACCATGTCCTTACAAAACCCAAAATGCATAACAGAAAACACAAACCACATAACACAACCCACCAACAAAATCCCCAAACCATAAACCAAACATCAAAACCACCCTATTGCCTACGTGTCTCGTCCTCTTCAACTTTTCTTATGTGTGCCTGCCGGAGCACCTCTCCGGACGCACCCAATGGCGTGTCGGAGACGTCCACCACCGCCTTCATCCCCGTCCCTAACCCTCTCTTATCGACTTCCACAGCCGCCACCGTGGCTTTATCAGCGTTGTCTCTCAGGTTCATAGCCTCCATCCGCTTCCTTGCATCCTCTTTTGTTACATCATCAAACATTTCCTAACCAAATAAATCATTCACATTATTTTTATTAATTAATTACTTCAAATATTATTTTTATTACACAAGATGTACATTATGCTACATTATTATATATTTGCTAAGCTAAAAAAAATAAAAATAAACTAAAAGTTTGGTTTTAACTTTTAATCACATCTTACTAACCTTTGTGGACTCACTAGTTTCAGACAACTTCTCCTTAGCCTCCTCTTTCTTTCCGGTTAACAAATCCATGGCTTTTCTCGCAGTATCCGCCGCGGCGTCCTTTAATCCGACCATCTTCCCCACCACCGTATCTTTACCTTCTTTCGCTTTCTCCGTGGTGTAGTCTTTAGTATCCACTGCCTTTTCAGCGGTGTAATCCTTTGCATCGATAGCCTTTTGAGCAGCGTAATTACCATATTCGGATGTCGTATTCACTGTGGCGTCTTTTGCATCTTTTGCCTTGTCCATGGTGTAGTCCTTGGCCGCAGCCGCCTTGTCTACGGTGTAGTCCTTGGCTTCTTTCGCCTTCTCCATTGTGTAGTCCTTTGTGTCGTACGCCTTTTGAGCTGCATAATCTTTGTATTCTCCCATTTTCTGCATTGTTGCGTCTTTTGCTTCTACTGCTTTCTCGGCGGTATAGTCTTTTGCTGCGGCCGCCTTGTCCATTGCTTCTCTTGCCTTCTCTGCGGTGTAGTCCTTCGCGGCAGCCGCCTTGTCAACCGTGTAGTCCTTGGCTGCAGCCGCCTTGTCCATTGTGGTGTTCTTAGCAGCAGCAGCCTTGTCAACCGTGTAATCCTTGGCCGCAGCCGCCTTGTCTATAGTGGTATTTTTGGCAGCTGCCGCCCTGTCCACCGTGTAGTCCTTGGCTGCTGCCGCTTTGTCCATGGCGGTGTTCTTGGCTGCAACCGCCTTATCTGCGGTGTAGTCTTTAGCGGCAGCCGCCTTGTCCATGGTGGTGTCCCTAGCAGCAGCCGCCTTGTCCACCGTGTAGTCCTTCGCAGCAGCCGCCTTGTCCATGGTGGTGTCCTTGGCAGCCGCCGCCTTGTCAGCGGTGTAATCCTTGGCAGCCGCCGCCTTGTCCATGGTGGTATTCTTGGCAGCAGCCGCCTTGTCCATGGTGGTATCCTTGGCAGCAGCCGCCTTGTCCATGGTGGTATCCTTGGCCGCAGCCGCCTTGTCCATGGTGGTGTCCTTAGCAGCAGCCACCTTGTCCACCGTAAAATCCTTAGCTTCTTTCGCCTTCTCCGCCGTCACATCCGCCGCCTCCTTCGTTTTCGCCGCACTATAATCCTTATACTCCCTCCCTTTATCCGCGGCCTCCCGCCCTTTCTCCGCGGTAACATCCGCGGCATCATGCGTCTTCCCAGTAACCGCGTCTTTCGCGTGCCCCAACGTCCCGGTCACCGTATGAATAATACTACTAATAATCCCGGGACGGTTTTCATCATTTATTATCTGCTCACTTGTTTCCACCACCACTTTACCGGTACCGCCTTGCCGATTAATATCCCTAAGCTCGTCCGCAGCCGTCCGAGCTGCCTTCTCCGCAACCTCTTCTTTCCTTCTAATATCCTTATTTGAAGCCATTGTAATTTGATAAAATGTAACACAACAAAATGTGACTGAAATATTTTAAAGAAAGTGTATAATATAATATATTATATGATTGTTTATGTTTAGGATGATAGAATTAAAGGGTGTGACTGAATTTATAGGAATGTGTAGTTTTGTTGAAGGTGTTGTCGCTAAGGAACCGAATAGGTTTCATGGAGGTAAGGTGGTATGGCTGGTTGCCACGTAGCTTTGTGGATGGGCACGTGGACATCATGCAGAATAGTTTGGTGGCAAGTTTACTCTATTGGATAAAGTAAGAAGAGTTATTCGAAACAGATACGTGAACGCTTTTACGTCTCTAGACATTATATGTTCTAGTATACGTGGTTAGCTTGTTATAAAGAAAAAGAATAAAATTGTTTTAGTTAATTAAAGATTTTTGGATTGTTTTAAAACCAAAATACTATCATCAACAATTAATAATTAAGTAGAGGTATATTATCTGCGAGCTACTAGGGTGTTAAAAGTTGTAAGATTTGACGGAAAATGTGTTGCGACAGGATTTATAATCTCGGGCAGGCTCTGAATACGATTTATATTAAAGTGTACATGAAAATAAGCATTTTAAATGTATAAAGCATTGTGTTTTAAAGTAAGTAAAACTAAAATCATCGGAACCAACATTCGTTTTGTTTTCATAAAATTTATTAAAAAGTTGAACTAAAGTTAAATCTATATTGTTAAGGGTAAGGGTAATTCGTAATTAAAAAGTAAAAGAAGTGAATTTAAACAGTAAAAAGACAAATTAAACCGATTGAAATAAGTAATTAGATGGGGCTGTTTACTAACTCAGGACACATGAATGAAAAGGTGGGGCGCTTATCACTTGATCATTGCATGGTTGAAAACCTAATGAATATGTGTTTAGGGACATGTATGTATGTCACATACGGTCACCATTATTGAGAAGTAATATTACAACTGATTATATAATCTTGATCATTAACAAAACCAAATGATTAATTAGTGTTTAAACACATTAACTATATATACAAGAGCATTCATATACATAGAGTGTCTAGTAACATAAAATATTTGATGACAAATTTGATAGGGAAGAATGTGGTGTCATGTGATATTTTGTTAACATTAAGAAACATAATGAGATTATTTGTTTACACTTTTATATATATATATATATATATATATATATATATATATATATATATATATATATATATATATATATGCAACAAACAACATACATTTTGCATGACTCTAAACAAACTTGTAGAGTGCCCGCGTGTTGCGCCAATGGCAGTTTTACAACGTTGAAGTTGTTTATGTTGGTTCGTAAGTCAACTCGTGAGATATTCTATAATAGTACTCTATTTCGTTAGTTTTGTTATTCGTATAATATTTTATAAAACTATATTATATAATTTTTTTTTACTGTTATTATTGTTTCAAGTTAATAGCATCAATATAGTATATGAACTTAGTCAGGAAGGTTTTCACACTTGTGAATTGTGTAGTTCTTATGTTGATGAATTGTGTTAATGAATGATAAGAGAAATTGAGCTATATAAAAGAGCATTAGCATTTGAATAGGGATATTTGCATGATTTTTTAGCTTAAATTTCTCCATGTATTTTGATCCAATTCTCGTTCATTCTGATACAGTCATAACTCATAAAAGTCATATAATGCGTTTGATTAACAATTTTTTATTTGTTATTTTAGGCATTAACACTTCCACAAATTCACAAATGTAAAAAGTATAAGTTTATTAAGTTAGTTAGGTTATAATGGAAAGTTACATGTAAAACAAAAATATTATTATATAAGTATCTTTTTGGACTCTGGAAAAAAAAGTAAAAGTCTATCACATTCAATATATGCTACTTAGAAGGTTTTTAATGTATATGGTTTCTTTGAATTTTTAAATAACCAATTTTCGTGCATACAATCATTGATTATTGAGGGATAAGAAAAATAACAATAAAAATGATTCAAATAAATTAAATATATAAAAACCAAAGGCACAAAACGTATAAAGATGAATGTGTTTACATTTTGATAGACATATGCAGATCATACATTACGTAGCACTTCCCGATAGACAACATTTGAGGTGTATACTCCGTCTCGTCCGAAATCTTTGACACCTTTGTATTTTCCCTTGATATCCCTCTAGAAAACGCCACATAAAGTTGCCCATGTGAAAACACAGATGCTGGTAGATAAACAAAGTCGAACATGTGCCAACGTGTTATCAGGTCGAATCGTTTGACCTTGAGCTTTACTGATGGTCCGGAAAAGCAAAGTCGAACAGGAAACTGTTTTCTTATCAGTTCAAATGGGAACATGTCATCTTCAGAAAGACTTGGGGGGGTTCTCATAAAAAAAATACTCTTTCTCCACTATGTTATCCGACAACTATTTCGGCATCAATAACATTATGGTGGAAACCTTTGCATATCAATCTTGTGTCATTACATAAACCACGTGATGGATCGATATTCCGTATCAATATCATTGGACATCCAATTTTCAACCAAAGTTTATGAGGGCGGAAAACCACTAACATTTAGTGAGTTTAGGAACTCGGTCGGATAAAAGTTGTGGTTATCGTACTCAACTTCGTCAAAACTATAATAAATTTTTTCCTTGCCTTGAAAGTTGTCGATCATTTGATCGTTAACCTCGTCAACACTCTCATTTCTTGTGGATAATATTGCTCTAGATGCTATATAATCCGAAGTACATACACTGTTTGTAAGGCACTGATCCCGGTGCCCTAATTTGGACGTTGGATTTACTCATAAACGCAGTTCTAAATATCAGAGTTAATTAAAAACTTTCGTGGAAATAATAAAACTTAAACCATTCGTTACAAACATCTATATTTTGTCTTTAAAACATAACTTAAATTAAAGAAATAAAACATCATAGCAAAATCCTCATATGCCAGCTTCGCCCAACTCTGCCATGTGTCCTCCTCAAGCTAACTGCCTCATTCTACTCACCTGCGTGCATACTAAAAGTCAGCTACGCTGAGTGAGTTCTAGTTAATACAATCAATATACAATATGTTCTTATATTACATACTTGTCCTTCTTTACTTTCTTTCATACATATGTAAGTATATACTTTCATTCTTACTTTCATACTTCATATTTTATCTTTCTTTACGTACATACTTATACATTTTAAAGAGCCTTTCGCCCTATAACATCACAGATATTATTAGGGTCTGCCACCCTTAAAGCGCCTTTCACCCTATAACCTCACAGATGTTATTAGGGTCTGCCACCCTTCTTCACAGATATTATTAGGGCATGTCACCCTTTACCGTCAATTCCTTCATATCATACTTTCCTTTTTTATTTATATATTTTACGTACTTTCTTTCCTTCTCATATTCTATAACGTACATACTTCATACATACAACATATATATAAATAATCACATCATCAAACTATCTCCTGACAATACATGCAATATCCGAAGATCGTTCATGTACCGTCAAGCATTCTTTTATAACATACACATATATCATAATAGGCATACACTTACCACTTAAGGTAAGTGTATTAACTAATCACATAGAGTATGCACACAGCCCCGAAAACATAACAAGGAATGGGGCTAGAAACTCACCTGAATGCGGTTACGCTCACCGTTTATGGTTATCCATTTCTTGAGCTGAGCACGACTAACTGTATAACAATTACACGTATCAATTTAACTATCACACCCCATATTGTGTTTCTAGTTTAATTATTACCCTCAACGAACGGGGTCCGGGGGCAGCGCCCCCTGGCAGCGGGGTTCTAGGGGCGCTAGCCCCTAGCGGGGTCTAAGGGGCAGAGCCCCTGGCTGGGGTTAAGCTGTCAGGTCAACATGAAAAAATTTTATTTTCATTAACTGTCTTAACACATTTTCCATTAACATTTTAAATTATTTTCTAAGTTGGGCTTATTGATAAGCCTAAGATAGTGGGCCAGTTTGCTTTATATTAGATATGGGCTTAGCCCAACTGTCCATTATGGTATTTGGGCCCAACTGGACTCAGGATCAAATCCAAACAGAGAACAGAGATGGTCGAGAACACTGATCTGACCGAGAACTCAGGTTTGACCGAGATCTCATGTTGACCGAGAACCCCAGTCACCGAGAACCTAGGTCACCGAGAACTCTCGTTGACCGAGATTCCGTATCTGGCCGAGGACATGGGTTGGCCGAGAACCCTCAATCTTGGCCGAGAACACCCAGTTCAGTTCATCATTCCATTTTTATGTTTCTATCTTGCTCAGTTACTGTTCTAAGGTTCAAATCATGAGCTTTTAACCCTTTTTTTTACCATCATTCATAACTGTTTTTCACCCATTACCATCACGGCTTCAAGATCTAAGCCGTTTTAGACATAAAGCTTAAACCTTTATGAGGTTAAAACGTTCTAGGCTAGATATAGGGTTTCCTTTATGAACCGTTTATACCTATGAGTCCATTTCGTCCATTTTAATCATCAAGTTTGTATTTTTATGAAACATCTTGTAAGGCCCCGTACCCGGTAGCCCTACTTTAGCGTCGGATTTACTCATACACAGTTCTTACAATCAGAGTTAATTAAAACTTTCGCGGAAACGTCAACTTAAATAATTCATTACAAAACATTAGATCTTTTCTTTGATACCATAACACAAAACATTATATTTAAAACATCTTTTCTTCCATCTTCAGATGCCAGCCTTTCAATCCATGCCATGTGCCATCCTCATGCTAGTTCTTTGGTCTGATCACCTGCGTGCATACTAAAATTCAGCTACGCTGAGTGAGTTCCGTTATTCAAGCAACTTATCATACAACCACTACATGCATCATATACGTATCCGAAAACACGTAGTCCACTATCTAACCTGCTCACCTTACCACTTAGCCTCTTATTTACACCTACCACTTTGCCACTTTAATAACGTATAACGTTATGCCACTTTAATGACGTAGTCACGTATAGGCTTACCCTACCACGTACTATCGTCATGCCACTAACACTCTTACTAGACTCTTGCCACTTCTAACACACTCTACCTCTACTTGTCTACAACACGCTTCATATCATTTACATAATAAGCAAGTCACATCATAGCATTCATACACACTAATAACCACTTGGCAATCACTATCCTTGGCGATACGTGCCATATCCGAAGATCGTTCACGTACCGGCAAACATTGTATAATAGCTACCTCGTATAACATCTATAGCATACACTTACCACTTAAGGTAAGTGTATTAACTAATCACATCAAGTATGCACACAGCCCCGAAAACATAACACATAAATGGGGCTAGAAACTCACCTGAACTTGGTTACTTCTTATGCTACTGGTTATTCCTTCTTGAGTTGTGCGCGTCTAACTGTTTAATAATTACATTATTAAGTACCGCTCTAGTCATCTCATTGCTACTTAATTAGTCTTACACGTCTAAGCTGTTTTACTTCATTAAATCATTACCTGGTTAGTTAATCGTTACCCATTAACCTTTAAAGGTATCTTTCATAAATTGCCAAACTCCAAGGGCTGTTATGTAATTATATAATTCTTTTCTAAGTCCATGGACCATTCTGTCTTTATATTAAACTCCTAGTTCGTTACTTTGCCCTTAACGAATTGGGTAAAGAATCATCCTCTGATTCTCTAAGCTCCCATAACGAACTAACTAACGAATCACCCTCTGATTCGCTAAGTTCCCATAACGAACTAGCTAACGATTGACCCTCTGATTCGCTAAGCTCCCATAACGAACTAGCTAACGAATCACCCTCTGATTCGCTAAGTTTCTTTAGCGAACTAGCTAAAGAATCACCCTTTAGTTCTCTAAGTTTCCTTAGCGAACTAGCTAAAGAATCACCCTCTAGTTCTCTAAGTTTCCTTAGCGAACTAGGGTTAGGTCAGGGAATATTCCCTGACACCTTTATCTTTTTCGGCGCCGCCTTTCAGGCGCCGTCATCGCCGGAAAACCGCGTTTTCGCCGGAAAAACGAGATCTCACTCGTTCTTCCACCGTTTTCATCGTTTTTCGTCCCGTTTGATCCAGATTTGAGCTAGGGTGATCCCTAAACTCATCTTAGGTCCGGTTTATACCCGATTCCACCCAGATCTTGTGATTTAAACGGTTTAACGGTGTCGGCTCGTCGTTACGCGACTATAACTAACGTTTTAGGCTCGTACAATATTAAACTATCATTACCTCGGGTCGAGGCTTGGTTTCCTTCTTGATTTAGGCTAGAGATAAGGAAGAACTAGAGAGAAATATTAAGTGTGTGTTTTGGTGGTGTATGGAATATGTGAGAATGAGGATTAAATGGTGATTAATGGTATTTATATTTAGGGATCATGGGCTAAAGCCCATGGACTCTCCTTCCTTCTTTCATAACCCAAGTCCATAACCCATATCCATTACCCAACACTAGCCCGACCCATACCAACTCCTACTCTATTTATTTATTTCCCGATAACCCGAGTAAACTTTCCCTCTATTATTAAGTAATATAATTAATATTATTTTGGAAATTTCGGGATGTTACACATCTAGACCCGATCTACTCTAGGGTCAAGTTTCATGGCAAAACGTTCATAAAAATGTAACCTTTAAGCTTAAAACGTACCTTTAGAACTCTCTCCGAACTGTGTTGAACTTGGTACGTGATCTAGGACTTGTTAGCTTACTTGTATGATCGAAGATTCAATATTACAAAGCTTGGTTTTGGGTTTGGATGGTGGCCGGCGGCTAAGGTGGTGTATTTGGCTTAAGTGTGTGTTTTATGGTGTTTTTGGGAGAATAAGATGGATAAGATGGATGGAAATGGAAAGATTTAGGGTTTAAGGGGTATTTATACTCCCTTAATCACATGGACCTAAGGCCCATCTTTCCTTTTTAGCTCATGATTAATCCATCTCATTAGCCTACTTATTTTTCCCTCTTTATTATTTTATTTACTAACCCAAGTAAACTTGTCTATTATAAGAAATATTATATAAAATATTATTGGTGAAATTTTGGGATGTTACACTGTTTTCGATTGATGGAAAGATTGCATTGAACAACTCCTTTATAAATTTTCTTTGCTAATGAAAGGAATAGTCATGTAATCCGGGATGCAGATAAAGTTGCATTCTATCGATTCTTCAATTCCATCACCGACTCAAAAAAGAAAATCAGAAAACCACGAATCGTTTAATGCTCTCATATTTATGGTCAATCACATCTTTTTAGTAATGGGCCATAAAGGCGACATTCGAAGACTTGAGTCTACAATCTGCGCTCTAGTGTCGCGTTTAATAACATGTAACACATGTTTGAAATCACTTCCATAACCATTATCTTTCCACCAAATGGGATTCTAATGTCAATGAAGTCTTGTAGTGTGCGATCAACTGAAATTCTTGAAGCTTTCACGGAGAGGACTTAAAATAATATGGGAATGTAAGGCATGTTTACGTTTAGAATGATTTGTGGGGGATTAAACCAAAGAATGCAACTACAAAAGAACATATAAGAAACCATAAAAGCATAACAGAAAAAGAAAATATACATTGCATACCTATCATTGGAAAAACTTGTTAAAAACTACTAAATAGGAGTGATAATCCGAGTTATGAGAGTTAAAGAAGATGATATAGGAGGTTAGAGTGACATGCCCTATATTAAAGCAGCACACCTGTGACATTCGTCAATTTCGGGTCACTTTTGTTATGTAAACCCGACCCGTTTGTAACCCGAACATTTCAAATATATAAAATATTGGATCTTGTCATTTAAAATATATAAAATATATATATTTTTATATTATGCATTGTTTGACCATTTAAACATACCCATTTTTATGCAAACCATAAAAGAATCTTTATACCCAACCCTTCACTCCTTCCCTATATATACACACCCATCTTCTTCATTTTACTCTTGCTACATCTCCAAAAACTCTCTCAAACTCCATAGATTCAAGGTTGTTATTTCTTATGTATTCTTGAAGTTTTGACTTCTCAAGTCAAACTAACTATAGTCTTTCATTCTAACTTGTTCATCTAACATTACTAAGTCTTGAATATGGTGGTACAACATATATATAATACACACCCCTTGTTTCCTTTATTTGTTACTTCATCGACTTTGGTTGGTTAAGTTTCGAATGTCATAAGGCAAGGCTTCATGGAGGACTTCGTGTTCTTGATATATATTTACACACACATAACTTATTATCCATATCACTTATGACTAACTTCTAACCCTTTAGTTTGTTCATCTTATTTACAAGTTCCATGGTGTGGGTTTGTATAAGACTAACCTCGGTTTAACCGAAACTAGTCCAAACCGAACTTTTGTTTACTAGTTTTGTTAAAATAGTTGTTTAAACATGTTTATTGCTAGATTTGAGTTTCAAAAATCATTTTTACAAGTTCTTTGATATTAAGCATATGGAATCCATCTATGAACTCGTTGGGAGATGGAAACCGAACTAAACCGAAACTTTTGCTTAAAAGACTTGTAGTTAACTTTTTTTTGTTGTAAAATTTAAGTTTTCTTCATTTATAAACCAATATACAAGTTCTATGATATTTGGGCATGTAGAAACCATCTATGAACTATTTGTGAGATGGAGACCGAACTATACCGACTTTTACTCGCTTAAGACACACAAGTGTGTTTTTAGTTAGCAAGACTTGTATATTTCTTTAAAAAAATAGTTTACAAACTGATTTTAATTATTTTCTTAAGTACTTGGAATAGTTGGATCCAACTTGATCTCATAACATAGCTTGGACCGACAAAACCGAACACTCGCTTAACATGCGTTGTTAGTTCTAAACAATAGATCTACATACTTGGTTAAGTGTTAGTATGTTTTAATGAGTTATCTCATAACAATTAATATTTTGGAAAGTTGACTTTGGGTTTGACCATTTGTCAAGACCCGAACCGACAATCCGAACACTCGTTAAAAACCCGTTTTAGTATCTTTAGCCTAATGGAACTTGCATTTTAGCATTTTCCCCACCTTATTACTTAACATTGGTTAAGTAAATATTAAGGTTAGATACTTTAACCCGGTTTTGAGCAAACTTACATTTTTTAAAAGGGTTATTATTATAAATTCTTAAATAGTTACATTTTAAACCTTGAACTTTAATTGATTAGTTTTTGCAACAATTATTTTATTTAAAGATCTTCAAGACAACCTTTCTAAATCCAAGACTTTCTTTTATTTAGGCTTCATACGTTAAACTCGTCGTTCCGGCAAATCTCCAAATAATCAATTTTTCAAGTTTATTACTTGAATGTAAGTAACTTCATACCCCGTTTTCTATCTTTTATTTTGGGGGTGACATTTCAACTTATCTAAACTAAATGTTTTATACTTGGGTCTTAAACCACAAACGTTGTTGTATACCTTACTTGAATAATTGCTCGATTTGGTGTTCTATGCTTATTTGACTAGGTGTTTATCGCTTTTGGATGGTGGAACTATAAATCCTAGACCATTTGGCAACCCCTCATGGCAAGGTGTCGTTAACGTAATGCAATTAACGATAACTATAAAATCCTAAACTATTTGGCAACCCCTTATAGTTGGGTGTCGCTAACTTGTTAGCGATAACTATTTATCCAAGTTTATAGCTATTATTTATGGTTTTGTATACTAGTTTTGTGGCTTTTCATACTATATATCTATTGTTCAAACTTATGAATTGCTCACCAACCTTTGTGTTGATAAACTTTATTTTATGAAATGTTACAGGTTTGCATCTAGGTTGATTATGGAGTTCGGTGAAGAAAACGTCACAAATACCGTTAGGATATTAGCAAAACTGAACAATATTTGATTTGCTATATTTTGTTGTATTTGAGTTATGAATATTTGGTTATGTGACATTTTCGATGATGTGAAATGAAATGAGTTTGTTAAATATTGTCGCTTTAAATAGTGTCATGCGCTTATGAGCAATCGTTGCACCCCGGCATGTTCCGCCGCCTTTGATCGGGGTGTGACAACACCCATAAAAAAAAGGAACCCACGTTGTTTTAGTAATTGTTAACATAAATTATATTTAATTTTATTTTTAAAATTCAAGTAACAAGCATAAGTTATCTATTTACCTTTTTCATATATTTTTTGTATTTAATTTTATTTTTAAAGTTCAAGTAACAAGCATAAGTTATATATTTACCCTTTTTTATATATTTTATGTAGCTTTTGGATTAATCTTAAAAATATTGACATATATTTTTTATAAGTATCTAAGTTACATATGTCCATAAATTGGTGTTGGTGTTCTTATAGTCAATAAAACCTAAATGTAACATATTGTGTAATATCGTAATCATACTTATCAACCCATGAACTCATAACCTCCTAGTATATTTGCTTAGAAGTAGGAGAAAGTTTAAAGATATAATTTGATTTTATTTTACTCCACATATATTATAATTACCTTCACTTCGGCATATGGTTTTGTATGTTAAGACTTTTTTAGGTTTAGTTAATCAAAGATAAAAAATAAATTCATAATCATATTTTTTTTTCATATTTATTAGGTGTACGTATATTTTTATAAATGTTCTAAGGCTTTGAGGGAAAACTATCAAGAAAATGGTTGACAAGAATGTATTGGCAAACATTTTATTTGCAAAAGGGGTCTTGAATTTCTCAAGTTATGATACATAAAGGGCTATTTCGGATGGAATTTCCATTTCTAATAGTGGTCATTTTGCAAGGTACATTTTCAGAGTGTGTTATATATTTAAAATTTAATAAAAGGGTCTTGTTTTGATTTTTTAGCATTTGATAAAATAAAATATTTAATCAATGAACTTTTATATATTGCATGAAGTTGCACGATTTAAGATACTATGCCTTAATTGTATAACTCTTGCAACCAACAATGACAATTCTCTATAACATGAACAAGTTTTTAAGAAATTAATAATTTAAAATGTTATTTTCGTGTTTTTGCATGAGGTTTTTTTAATGAACGTAATACCCTCAACATTCATTAAAATTATGATAACATACTTAACTTAACAATATTTCTTTTTTAATATTTAATAAAAGAACAAAGAAATACCTTCAATATTCATTCAAATTAAGATAACATACTAAAGTTAACAAAAGCAAACAAACATGACAAACTGAAAAACATAGTTTAAAGCTAAACAAAAGTAAACATAGAAGATCTAAGAATTAACATGAGTAAAGCTAAAAAACAAAAAGCATTAATTAAAATAAAGATAACATACCAAAGATAACAAAAACAAACATGCAAAACATAATATAATGCTAAACAAAATTGAACTTAGTAGATCTAAGAGTTAACATGAGTAACTCGGTTACGCTTCTGGACAGAGACACGGGGTTTTTTGATTTTCTTATTGGGGTTTAAAACCGACGGCTTATCTTGTAGGTCATTAGCATCTTGATTGTCGTCAGAGTCATCAACATTAATAACATCACTCAAACACCATTCTAAAAGGTTTTTGAGTCTCTTGGCATTTTTTTTGAACCCTTGAAACTATAGTCAACATTTTTTCAAATAAGCAAATGAGAACAAAAGGAACATAAAAAAATATAGATACATTTTGATTAATTCCATGTTGCATAGCAGATTTGTAGGGAATGAAATTAAGATCATATGAAATGACCTCAACACAATCAGAATTAGCCTGCACAAAATTGGACATGCAAAAGTTATATTAGGTAAAAAAAGACTTTAAAAAACAATAGACCTTATACTTACTGTAGGTGAGTGATGAAGTGTTTGTTGTCCTTTTGTTATTTGCCCTTTGAAGTTTTGCTCTGCATCATGTTTTTTGGATGTGTAAACTGCTTTTCCCTAACATATAAGATTAACAAAAAATAATTGTGACATTCGTCAAATTCGGTCCCATTTGTACTCGTTTGGATTCGTTTTGTAACCGTTTATTATGTAAACCGACCTGTTTTGTAAACCGACACTTATGATATAATCAAAATTATGGTTTTTATGTTACAATAATGTTTTACACTTGTTGGGTCTTGAAAACATCATTTTCGGGCCTTAAAACGCGTTAAAATCACTTAAAACGAACTTCGGGGGCCAAAAAGGTCATTTTTCAAAGTTTCAAAAATTCCAGCCATGCACCCCGCCGCGCTACGCGACGGGGGAGCTTCTTCCGGTCGCGCGGTGCGACCCCCTCCAGACCAGACCTGCTGCACATGTTTGTTTGTTGGTTCTTTGATCTATTGAATCCAAGTTTTACCCTCTAAATCACTTGTTTAACCCCTCTAAGCTCATCCTATAAATACAAGGCCCTTTCTAACATTAATTCCGGCTCATAAAATCTTTCCTCTCTCAAATTTAAAGATCATACAAGGTTATTTTCATGTTATTGTCGGGTTTGACTTTCAAAGTCAAACTGAGTTTGTTCTTACATTTTAACCAACTTATTAACTCTAAACTAACACTTGAATCATATGGCACAACATATATAGAATACAACCCTTGTTACCTTTGGTAGTTACTTTTCCGGCCCCGGTCAGTTAAGGTTCAGGCCTCGTAAGACAATGCTACATGGAGGACTTTCGTGGTCTTTGTTATATACTTTTCGCATCTAACCATCTAACTTTATTATTTCTTACTAACCATGCTTAACTTCTTCTCATTTTAGTTTATTTACAAGTTCCATGGTTATGAGTTTGAGGGTCTATGCTTCGGTTTAACCGTAAATAGCTCTAAACGGTAAACCGAACTTTTGCTTACTAGTTATTGTTATATACTTGTTTAAACATGTTTAATGTTAGATCTCAGTTTATAAAACAATTTTTATGAGTTCCATGGTGTGGGTTAGTAGATTCTAAACTCGGTCTTAACCCGAAACTAGATCCGAACCGTAAACCGAACATTTGTTTAAAGACTTTACTTTTAACTTTTTGGTTGTAAAACTTAAGTATTTTCATTTGTACATTATTATACAAGTTCTTGGAAATTTGGGCATGTGGAAACCATCTATGAACTTATTGTGAGATGGAAACCGAATCAAACCGAACTAAACCGACGTTTACTCGCTTAAGACACACAAGTGTGTTTTTAACTATCAAGACTTGTATATTTATTTAAAAAATACTTTACAAACTGATTTTAAATATTTTATTAAAGTACTTGGAATGTTAAATCCAACTTGATCTTATAACAAAGTTTGGACCGACAAAACCGAACACTCGCTTAACGTGTGTTTTTAGTTCTAAAACAATAGAACTACATACTTGGTTAAGTGTTAATATATTTTTATGAGTTATCTCATAACATTTAATATTCTGGAAAGTTGACTTTAGGTTTGACCTATTATCAAGACCCGAACCAACAACTCAAACACACGTTAAAACCCGTTTTAGTATCTTTATTCCAAAGGGACTTGCATTCTTGCGTTTTTACCCACCTTATTACTTTATATAGGTTGAGTAAATATTAATGTTAGATACTTTAACCCGGTTTCGAGCAAACTTACATTTTAAAGGATTATTTCTATAATTTCTAAAATAGTTACTTTATAAACCTTAAACTTTAATTGTTTACATTTCGTGTCTTTTATCTTAAAGTTTTCATAAAACAACCTTACTAATACAAGGCTTTTATTTTTATTTTAGGAATTGCTCGATAGACCCGTCCTTCCGTTTACCCGACTTTTTCCTAACCAAGTTTTATACTTGAATGTGAGTATTTTCATACCCCGTTTTCCATCTTTCGTTTTGACGGTGACATTTCATACCTATTCAAATTAAATGCTTTATACTTGAGTCTTAAACCACAAAACGTTATTGTATACTTTACTTAAATAAATGCCCGATTTGGTGTTCTATGCTTACATGGTTATATGCTTATGTGTTTACCGCTTTTGGAGGGTTGAATCATAAATCCGTGAACTATCTGGTATTCTCTTATAGCACGGTGTCGTTAATGTACTCTTATTAACGACCTCAAGAAATCCGAATCTATTTGGTATTCTCTTATAGACGGTGCCGCTAATGTATTCTTATTAGCCACCTCATATTGTCCAAATTATTGTTATTTATTTGTTGTTTTGTATACAAGATTATGGCTTTTCTTATTATATACATATTGTTCAAAATCTATGAATTGCTCACCAACCTTTGTGTTGATAAACTTTATTTTATGAAATGTTACAGGTTTGCATTTAGGTTGATATTGGGAGCTTGAAGAAAACGTCATAAATACCTTTAGGATATTAGCAAAATGAACAATATATTTATTTGCTATATTTTGTGATGATTATTGTATGAACAAGTTCGTTATGTGACATTTTGATGTTGTGAAATTAAATGAGTTGTTTAAATATTGTCGCTTTAAATAATGTCATGCGCTTATGGGCAATCCGTCGCATCCCGGCATGTTCCGCCGCCTTTGGTCGGGGTGTGACATTAATAGTTACCAACATATAACTTATGAAAGCAAATTAAGATGGATTAAATATTACATTGTGATCTATTTGTGTTATGTTGAGAATTATCTTCATTGTGGTTGAAGGAGATTGAGATATTGAAGGGTTTTTAAACAACCAATCATGTATTTAAATAGGTTTCATTTAAACTTACATAACAAATAAAATTCTGCCATGTGTCATTCCACTAACCCACTTCCTCATATTTGAATTACATTGTCTAACAGTTTTTTGCGCCCAAAATTTATAGAGTGTATCAAAAATTTATACAAACCGTGTAATAATTTAATTTTGTTTCTTTTAAAAAATAGGCATGTCATTATAAAATAATTTATTACATTAAATGTTGATTTATAGTTTTTTTAATTAGTCCAACTTATATATAGTATCTTTAAAAGTTAACATATTAAGTATGTAAACTAATACATATAATCACATGAATGTTGAGGATAGTTTTTTGTTCTTCTATAATGAATGTCAATATAAAATAGTTTATTACATATATGTAACAGTTGAATTATTTTAATGAATGTTGAGGGTATTTTTTTTGTTAAAAAATATATATGTCATTATGAAACAATTTATTACACTGAATTTTGATTTGTTGTTTTTATAAATTGGTGCAGCTTACTTCAATGATGCGTAATTGCACGAAGGCAGACTACAAAGATATTGATATCATCGGTCGTTTGAATGTGTGTTGTACATTATGCATTGTTGATTGGACCTCTTAATATTTAAGAGGTCTTTGCCATTATTTTTATATATAGCATAGAATTATAGATATGGAAAACTTGATGGAGGTTCTTATATCATTGTTTCATTTCAATGGTTGTATTTTCTTCTATGGTGTTTTTTCAAACGAGTTGGAATATTTATTTTTCTGTTCATTAACAGCACTGGAGTTATGACATGCATTCGATCCCATATTTGTTCACAGTTGTGAGGTACAAATCAAGAAATATGTCCTTCTTTCAAAGTGTTGATGTTGCTTTAGCCAATAATACATTTTGCATACCTATTAGATTTATGATAAAAGAAAGTGATTTCAACAAAAAATAGGGATTAAAATAGGGTTCTACAAGAGACACCCAAGGAAATTAAAAACACCCACCCAATCCGCCACGGATTGGGCAATCAGTGGCGGATTGGTGGGGTGTTTTGGAAAAATGTGTGTTTTTTTGCTTTTTTTGTCTTTTTTTTATTATTTTACTGTTTTTTTTGTCTTTTTTTTGTTTTTATTTTTATTTCTGCATTTTGTTTGTTTTGTTTTTTTGTTAGTTGGGTGTAACCATTTTTTGATTGATTTTAAAGTTACAACGAAACAATAATTTTAAAATTGAAAACGAACAAAATAAATAGAACGAGATTTATATAATAATAATAATACTACTACTACTACTAATAATAATAAATACATAACGAGTTCTGTTTGTTTTGTTTTTTTGTTAGTCGGGTGTAACCATTTTTTGATCGGTTTTAAAGTTACAACGAAACAACAATTTTAAAATTAAAAACGAACAAAATAAACAGAACGAGATTTATATAATAATAAATGCATAACGAGTTCGAAAAAAACGAAACGAGTTCAGAAAAAAACATGCAAAAACAAATCTAAAATGCAGCACCGCTCACGTCGTCATCGTCTGACGTGCTCCCTTCCTAGTCGAAACGTGGAGCTGGTGCTGTGTACTGGTCACCATGCTGCTGGGCAGACATAAACCCAACCACCCAGGTCATCTGACTTCGGAGCTGTGACACTCCATGCTCTGGTCTCCGTAGCCGGGAGTCAGTGGCCGTATCCAAACGCACTGCAAGATATGTACGCGGAACGTGCTGCGAGTCATGATGTGGTGGCTGTTATGAACACGATAAATCAACGTTAATAACACAAAGATACAAAAAGAATTTAAACGGTAAAATAGAGCGTACCTGATCACCGTCCTCGCCCACCTGATCACCGTCCTCGCCCTCACCGTCCACATTGTCAACCGCGACGTCCTGAATATGCACCTTCGGCTCCTCGATTGGCGGTGGCTCGACAAGTGGGACCTCGACGTAGGGTGGACCAAGTGGATCAGTGACCAGGTGCAACTGGCCGTTAATCTTCCGGATGATGCGCATACCTTGTGCTCGTGCACGGTCCAGCTCTCGCAGGAGAATCGGTGGCTGAATGGGTAGGGTAGGCAGTCGGTCCATGTAGCCCAAATTCATCGCAACCCGCGTAACGTATGTGCCACCGACGAACGACCCGCGACCCTGCTTGTGCCAATTAATGGCGAAGTCGTCTCTGAACGCGCGGGCTAGGTTGCAGTGTCTCCCCGTAAGCAGACATCACAAAAAAAACAGGTCACAGAGGTTGCAATGATCTACCCCTAGGTGATGACCATGTATGGTCAAAGCGATAAGCATGTGTACGTACCTGTACAAAAACACAATTCAATATTATTATATTATATTATATTATATTATATTATATTATATTATATTATATTATATTATATTATATTATATTATATTATATTATATTATATTATATTATATTATATTATATTATATTATATTATGTGCAACGGGTCCCTGATGGATGAGGCTCGGGAGTCTGGGGCGTCGGTAGGCCAAGGATCATCGCTAATCGTCGTCCACCAACGATTGATTTTATAATAATATTATATAATTTTTAAATATTCTGAGTAATATTTTTACAAAATAAAACCATTCATCCGTATTATTTATAGTAATATTATATATATATTTATATATATTGTAATTAATAATATTTATTCAAAATAAAACCATTAATTCGTATTATATATAATAATATTATATAATTTTTAAATATTGTGAGTGATAATATTTATACAAAATAAAACCATTATTAATTTGTATTATCTTTAATAGTATTATATAATTTTTAAATATTGTGAGTAATAATATTTATACAAAATCGTAGATTAATAATAATAACACAAATTTTATATTAAACCAATAAAGAATTACAAATTTGAATTATTACATCAAAAAACATCTATACAACGATTATTTTTTACCCATCTTGTAATAATACCGGCTTATTAGTAGTTCTTCTGTATAACCACTCCAAAAATAGCATCTACACAGCAAAGCTTAGTCGCAACACTCCATTCACCTGGAAGTGAGCAAACCAGTTTTGGTCACAGCACTCCAGCCACTGGGATGTCAAATCCGGCAGGCACTACCGGGTAAATATAAATAATGTACCCTATATAGGTACAGTTATGGTCTCATATCTCCTCCTACAGATGTGTCATCCCTTGCTGATATTATGGAGTCACTGATCGGTTAACATCAACAAGGCAACAATTTGGGGTGACACCGAATTCATCAAAAACCGCAGATTGTTAGATGAACCACACATGGGTGCATCACTGCAATCTTTGATGAATCATTTTCAACCCCAAGTAGGTTGATATGTGACATAAATTATTATTTATTAATGCGGCTGACCAGTGTAGCTCCCCACAATGCCAATTTACGACACTGTTGGTATTTATGAAGGCGGACTACTAAAGTGTTCCACTAGCTCACGACAGTTGCACTAATAGCACATAAGTTCAAAATAGTATCTACATAGCCAACATATGGTTTTATTTTTTTAATAATAACGGACTCCAAAATAGCATTTACACAGCCACCTCTATTTTTGAACTAGATTCTATTTTCGAACCCCGCCGCATTATTTTCTGGTGGGGGTTTTGCTGGTATAATCTGTTGATGTTTTGAATGGAAGGTTAAGCGTTTTTTAGGGATGAAAGGTAAGAGGGCAAGAGCTTATGTATTTAACATAATATACTATGGATCACATCCGCGGCGGACCGCCCTATCCGCCACGGATATGATCTGCAGACCAATACGCGACGAATAGGGCGATCCGCCGCGGATGTGATCTATACTTCAAATCAACATCGCAGATATTATATTATTTTATATTATTTTTAATATATATTTTATTACTTTATTTATAATAATACATTTTTTGTTTACATTCTCATTCTCAAGTATATAAAAAAATTGTTGATTTTTTCATATTATTTTTAATATATATTTTTTTATTTTATTCATAATAATACATTTTTTGTTTACATTCTCAACTATATAAAAAAATTGTTGATCTTTTTTATGTTATTTTTAATATATATTTTATTATTTTATTCATAATAATACATTTTTTTGTTTACATTCTCAAGTATATAAAAAAATTGTTGATTTTTTATATTATTTTTAATGTATATTTTATTATTTTATTTATAATAATTCAAACATTTTATTAATAATTTCTCAAATATATTATACAACATTCACGTCATCCTATATAAACTGACTCTTCAGTTTGCACTCGCCAAGTTTCCCTTATTCGCATATACTCTTTTCTACGATCTTCGTACAAAGACTTCCATTCATGTGCCGCTTCATTGACGTATCCTTCCCATTGACGTGCTGGTAGCGGCACAGGGAAATTTCCTTCTAATTGTATGTTGAGCCAATGATTATCTTTAACATTTACGATAGCTATTACTGGAATCTGAGATAGTGGTTCCGGACTCTGTATCATAGGGAAGTAACTCTCACTGGAAGTCAGATGGAGATTAATTAAAACTCAGTCAAACGTTTGAGCCACTACGTATCCGTGCCCAGGTATCGAAAACTAGCTACTTTTTTGTTGGAATAAAGCTAACGTCGAGTAGTCTAGCGAATCACGAACCGTGTCATAATTACCGGTTTTCTCGTAGTTCAACCGGTGCCTCCACCATGATTGGTTAGTGTCCATCTCATTCCTCATGCGTGCTCTAACCTCCTTCCAGTTTATTTAACGCATTCCTAAACCGAGAGCCATTGCTCGGAAACCGCAATTATCATCTGGCTTTACATTTCTTAAGCCTGAGATGAACGAGTATGCCCAGGTGGGAATGATGTGCATATACTTTTCTATGATTGGGGCGTCCTTTGGGTTACGCACTAATGGGAAACCTAGGTCGGTTACGGTCTGTTTCTTTTTAGATGAACGTTTCGGTGGTTTAGGTATCTTAAACAAGGGCTGAGACTGAGACTGGGAACGCGACAACGAATGGTTGGGGGTTTCGGGTGTTGGTTCCGTGACAGGGGGCGTACGAGCTATGTCAGTGGGGATCCAATGACGGGGACGGGGCGTATGAGCTATGTCCGTGGGGATCAAATGACGGGGAGGGGGCGTACGAGCTGTGTCTGTGGGGATCAAATGACCGGGACGGGGCGTACGAGCTGTGTCTATAAGGATCAATTGACGGGGATGGGGAGTACGAGCTCTGTCTAGGGGTTTCTCGTTTTTTGGCTTGTTGGTTTAGATTTGGACGCCCCCGAGGGTCCTCTCGTTTCTCAGGCTCCTCCTTGTTTGATTTCCCAGGAAGAACATACATGATCTTCGAGAGTATACTTTTTTTTTTGCATTCAGTTGTTTAGTCCTAGAACTAGTTTTTTTCACATCTTCTAGTTCCGCTTCATAGTCTAGTTCTTCGTATCGAACAAACGCCGGACTGAAATCGAGCTTCCTCCAAAATTGGTCTATGTCTTTTAATGGAATACGTATATTGTTAATAGTGTACCAGTTAAGCTTACAAGCACACGGCAAGCCCCATGATGTCTGTAACCGGTGGTCGCACGAAACCCCCCCCCCCCTCCCCCGGTATCTTGCAATGTGTCAAGCAAATTAAGCTCTTTTTCGAGTTTAATGAGAGCAAAAATCGACACCCTATTATGTATCTTATTAAACGAAGTCAAGTAATGGTACTTCTTGATCTTAACACGAGAGTCTTCAAAGGTTGCACTAATTTATTCCATTTGGGAATTCACGACTTGAAGGGCATACGATTTTGTATAAATATTATTACTCGCAATATCTAAAAATTATATATAATGTTATTATAAATAATACGAATTAATGGTTTTATTTTGTATAAATATTATTACTCAAAATATTTAAAAATTATATAATATTATTATAAATAATACGAATTAATGGTTTTATTTTGTATAAGTATTATTACTAACAATATTTAAAAATTATATAATATTATTATAAATAATACGAATTAACAATTTTATTTTGTATAAATATTATTACTCACAATATATAAAAAATATATAATATTATTATAAATAATACGAATTAATGGTTTTATTTTGTATAATTATTACTCATAATATTTAAAAATTATATAATATTATTATAAAATCAATCCGCCACTGATAGACCTATCTGTGGCGTATTTGATTTAGAAAGTAAGCAACCACATAGAGGGATATCAGTGGCGAATAGTCCCACAGATACTCCTCTTCGTCTCTGATTACTTACACTATAAACAAAACAAACACACACCCATATATTCGATATCCGACCCGTTTTCGTTTGACATAAGCTATTCGAGAGCCGACTCGGCAACATCAAGGTAAGTAAAATACTTGTATTATAATCTAGTTTGATATAGGTTTCGATTTAGATTAAGGGTTAGGATTTGAGGTTTGACAACGGGTTGGATTAAGGGTTTGAGGTTAGATTTGGGTTTGAGGTTAGCAAACTTGTTTCAAAACGGGTTGGATTAAGGGTTTGAGGTTAGATTTGGGTTTGAGGTTAGTAAACTTGAAATAAACAGGTTTGATTAAGGGTTTGATTATGAAACGGGTTAAATTTGGGTTTGAGGTTAACAAACAGGTTTGAAAATGGGTTTGATAAACTTTGTTGGAAAACGGGTTAGAAAACGATTTGAAAAACGGGTTTGAAAACAGGTTTGAAAGCGAGTTAGAAAACGGGTATGTTAACAACCCGTTATATGTATTATATAGTTATAATAAAATAAATTATACATTATATTGTATTTTAAATATAGATGGCGAACACTTACGTTGAAGGGGATGAGCTTCTACATGGCTACTTGCCTTTGACGTTTGACCCAGATTCCGATTACCATGTCTGGTTTACGCAGCTTTGGCGTATGGTGCCGCAACCTAGCACGACCTTGTCTACGGGCTTTATAAAAAGTGTTTGGGCGGAAGAAAGGTTGAAAAAAATTATTGGAACTAATAAACCATGGGTAAGATTGTTTACCGCCGACCAACCTGCGTACCAGGCGCTCACGCTAGAGTTTTACTCTACGTTAATTTTCAGGTATTTTTTTTCTTTTCAAATAACTTATAAAGTAGATTTAACAAACGTGTTAATATTGTTTCAGGACACGGTCGGCTAAAGAGCCTAGGTCCAGATGTTGATTGATGGTGCATATACTAATCAGGCGGAGGTGCGGTTCCGTATGTTCGGGGAGGACCGTTATCTGTCGATGGAGGAGTTTGCTTTGGCGCTCGGCTTGTACACACCGTGTCACACTCCAACCTACGGCGGAAATATCGGGGCGCGAACTGATTGTCACAGCTCTCAAGGTTATTATCATGCACAATATAAGTTTCAATATCTGTTTAATAATTTCAAATAATTCAAGTACAAAAATACAACTTATTAAACAAACAACAATTACAAATTAAATTCTTGATCGTATCATTTCTAACTTAAATTCTTCACTAAGTCTTCACCAACCTGCATTAAATTTCTACAATGACCTGCATATGCGTTTAAAATAGAATTTTGTCAACAACACATGTTGAGTGAGCAACACACAAGTTTAGTTGTACATATAGTATATATAACAAAATACGTAGCTGCAACAAGTCATATGAGAATAACAAATTAACCAAATGAGCAAGTATAACTGAGATGTCGAGAAGCACAAAGGCTATAACGACTAGCGTATGATCATACTATTCAGAGATTATGTTGGATCTCTCCGAATACGGTTCACGTAAAGCATGTAAGCACATAAACAAGTAAGGTATAAGTTGTTAACAAATAAGACAATAGTTGCAGTTTTGAGTATAAGTATATATGAGAAATATAAGTTTTACGCATATGTCCCCAAAACAGTATGAAAACGATAAAAAAGATGGAAATGTGGTACTCACCTTGATAGACGAACACAAAGGTGATCGAGATATTAAGAATGATGATATGCAGAAGTCACACGTTGACGATAAAGCCTAAAAAGGAAAAGAGAAGTACGGATACAGAAACAAAAGTTGACCAGAATGATTAGGAACCCTAACATATTCAATTGAGTTAAATCTGTTATTGTTAATCAATCAAGCCTTAGGGCTTTTGTTCATTACAATCTCGCGATCAAAACCATGTATAACAATTAACGTGACTCGCTTTGATTGATGGTGAACAAAATCCCACAGTTGACGGCCAAAAATGCATACGAACGAGCTATAAAACGGCAAAGTTAATATAATTAATTATAGGGTTATAATTGTGTTGGTGAGAGGATACCGAGGGATGTTTCAATTGCAGATAATATGCTCGTTTATACAGGAAATCAATTTTAGGGTTCATAGCGTGAGTAATAGGTTACGTCCCATGTTCTGGATCCTTCTAAACGAAATTAAATGAGGAATTAGGGTCGGCTAGATGCGAATTAAGGTTTAGGAACATCTAATTAGACTTTGGTTGATGGATTTGGGCTCAAGAACAAACTAGGATTTGTATTAAACGTTTTTTGGGTCCGGGTTTGGGTATTAGGATATCCAGATTATCATATGGGTTAAAACATTACTTACAATCTAATCCCTGATGTTTAAAGATGGACATAAGAAGTTGAAACTACATGATTTGGGCTAAAAGTGTAAAAACAATAAAGATTTAATTATAAATAATTATACATTAATAAAATAATTAATTTTGCTCGATAAACGCCAATTATATTTATTTAGTAAAAAAAATAATCCGAGCATTGAACCGAGTCGAGTAAAAGTATAGGTTCGAAAACCCGAGTTGTTACACACCGGAGGAGTTAATCCAGCCTATTTACAGGGAGAGCATACACGAAACACCAAATGACGTGTTGAAGTGTTGGTGGACGGAGATTAGCGATGATCCTTGGCCTACCGACGCCCCAGACTCCGGAGCCTCGTCCATCAGGGACCCGTTGCACATGTATGTGTATGTATATAATATAATATAATATAATATAATATAATATAATATAATATAATATAATATAATATAATATAATATAATATAATATAATATAATATAATTGTATTGTATTTTTGTACAGGTACCTACACATGCTTATCGCTTTGACCATACATGGTCGTCACCTGGGGGCAGATCACTGCAACCTCTGTGACCTGTTTTTTTTTTTTTTTTTTTTTTTTTTTTGCGATGCCTGCTTACGGGGAGACACTACAACCTAGCCCGCGCGTTCGGCGACTACTTCGCCATTAACTGGCACAAGCAGGGCCGCGGGTCGTTGGTCGGTGGCACATAGGTTACGTGGGTTGTGATGAATTTGGGCTACATGGACCGACTGCCTACCCTACCCATTCAGCCACCGATTCTCCCGCGAGAGCTGGACCGTGCATGGGCACAGGGCATGCGCATCATCCAGAAGATTAACGGCCAGTTGCACCTGGTCACTGATCCACTTGCTCCACTCTACGTCGAGGTCCCACTTGTCGAGCCTCCGCCAATCGAGGAACCGGAGGTGCATATTCAGGTCGTCGCGGTTGACAATGCGGACGGTGAGGGCGAGGAGTACGCTCTATTTTATCGCTTAAATTCTTTTTGTATTTTCGTGTTATTAACGTTAATTTATTGTGTTCATAACAGCCACCGCATCAGGATTCGCAGCACGTTCCACGTACATATCGCGCCATGCGTTTGGATGTGGCCACTGACTCTCGGCTACGGAGACTAGAGCATGGAGTGTCATGGCTTCGAAGTCAGATGACCTGGGTGGTTGGGTTTATGTCTGCCCAGCAACATGGTGACCGGTACACAGCATCAGCGCCACGTTTCGACCAGGAGGGGAGCACGTCAGGCGATGACGACGCGGGTGGTGCTGCATTTTAGATTTGTTTTTGTATGTTGTTTCTTTTTTTCGAACTCGTTTTGTTTTTTTCGAACTCGTTATGTATTTATTATTATTATATAAATCTCGTTCTATTTATTCTGTTCGTTTTCAGTTTTAAAATTGTTGTTTCGTTGTAACTTTAAAATCGATCAAAAAAAGGTTACGCCTGAATAACAAAACAAACAAAACAAACATAACTCGTTATGTATTTATTATTATTATATAAATCTCGTTATGTTTATTTTGTTCGTTTTCAATTTAAAAATTGTTGTTTCGTTGTAACTTTAAAACCAATCAAAAAATGGTTACACCCGACTAACAAAAAAACAAAACAAACAAAATGAAGAAATAAAAATAAAAACAAAAAAAAGACAACAAAAGACAAAAAAAACAATAAAGTAATAGAAAAAAGACAAAAAAAAAAAACAAAAGAAAACACATTTTTTCCAAAACACCCCACCAATCCGCCACTGATTGTCCAATCCGTGGCGGATTGGATGGTGTTTTGGAAACACCATATGGTGCATGTAGCAAACCCGTTAAAATATCCAAAAGTAACATTAGACATGCCTAGTACATTGCACCCATTTGTTTATAAAAGGATGTCTCAACACACAAATGAATTTCACTTTTGAATGTTACTCCATTACCTACTAGATGATAAATTTTGTGTTATGAATGGATATCCAAAGATGAATTGATTGTATGTATTGCTAAGAAGTATAGAGAATGATTTTGTTTCTATTACCTTTTTTCATCTTTCACAATGGTACAAGAAGAAATAATAAATAAACAATGGTGTTGACTCTTAACAAGGAAAAAACAAAAGAAAAGGAATGTCATATCCCATGATTTAAGCTCCAACATTCAAATCTCTTTGCTGTCATATAATTTTCACAAATCTTCTATTTTGGGTAATGGTGAAAATTGATCCTTGCAAACTTATAATTATTTTATTTTCTAACACTCCTCCTCAAGTTGAGTAATGGGGTTTCCGATGCTCAACTTGTTAAGACATTTGTTGAATATTCTTCCGCTGACAGCCTTGGTTAGTATATCTTCTAATTGGTCTTCTGATCGAACGAATGGTAACTCAATCATTCCAGCTTCGAGTTTTTCTTTGATAATGTTTTGGTCGACTTCTATGTGTTTTGTACGATCGTGTTGGATAGGATTCTCTGAAATCTGTATAGCGGCTTTGTTATCGCACATGATCTTACTTGCTTTAGATGGGGGGAATCCTATCTCAGTCAGAAGTCTATGAATCCATAGAACCTCTGTCAATCCTCGTGCAATCCCTCGGAACTCGGCTTCGGCACTAGATAAGGCTACAAATTTTTGTTTCTTGCTTCTCCAAGTTATTAAGTTTTCCCCAACCAAGGTAAAGTATCCTGATGTAGATCTTCGATCATCTTGATCTCCTGCCCAGTCTGCATCGATGTATAGTTCGACTTTAAGATGATGTTTTGCTGAAAGAGAACTCCATGACCCATTGTTCCTTTTAGGTAACTAATAATTCTCAAGACTGCTTCCATGTGGGTAACTTGAGGTTGGTGCATAAACTTGCTAACCACTCCAACGGCATACGCAATATCAGGACGAGTATGTGACAAATATATTAATTTACCTACCAGGCGTTGGTATCTTTCTTTGTTTGTCAACTCTGCTTCTTTTTTCATGTGGAGTTTATGGTTGACCCTTATCGGGGTGTCCACCGGTTGGCAATCAATCATTCCAGTCTCGACTAGAAGATCAAGAATATATTTCTTCTGACATATAAAGATCCCTTGTTTAGACCTTAGTACCTCAATTCTAAGAAAGTACTTAAGTCTTCCCAAGTCCTTCATTTCAAAATCCGTGAACAAGTTCGCCTTCAACTTCCTCATTTCTTCCTCATCGTTTCCTGTAATGATCATGTCATCAACATATATAATTAAACAAGTTACAAGTTTACCTCTTCGCTTAAGAAACAACGTATGATCAGAGTTGCTTTGTAGGTAACTGTATGTTCTCATTGCTAGAGTGAATCTGCCGAACCATGCTCGAGGGGATTGTTTAAGCCCGTACATAGATTTTTTTAACCGACATAATTCTTTTTTTTTGAAGGTTACATACTTCTTTTTCTTTGAAGGTTTTTGTGAACCCTGGTGGAGCTTCCATATAAACTTCTTCTAACTCTCCATGTAGGAAGGCATTCTTAACATCAAATTGATGAAGAGGCCATCCTTCATTTGCAGCGATCGAAAAAAGAACCCGAATTGTGTTAATCTTGGATACTAGGGAGAATGTTTTTGAGTAGTCAATCCCGTGTGTCTGAGTATAGCCTTTGGCCACTAATCGTGCTTTATATCTTTCAATAGTTCCATCTGGTTTGTATTTGATTGTAAAGACCCAACGACAACCCACTGGCTTCTTTCCCTCAGGAAGGTCACATTTCTCCCATGTGTTGCTTTCCATTAACGCCTTCATCTCTGTATCCATTGCATCTTTCTAATTCTTTGATGCCATGGCTTGTTCCATAGTATTTGGAATTCGATTGTAAAGATAAGAGTTATAAGCTTTGGCTTCTTTGGAAAGGTTCCATTCGGCTATGTTTGCTATGGGATACCTAGAGGATTTAGATTGTTTTTCTGGAGAGTACCGCTTTGCTGGAATACCCTTGTTGACTCTTGGCGGAAGAACATATCTCTCAGTGGTTTCATCTTGTCTATTGTCTCCTTGTATTGATTCTTCTTGTTCCACCTGCACTGTTTGTTCTAATTCTACCTCATTGTCGTTAGTTATATTTTCATGAGTATCATGAGGTCATTCAGAAGTTTGAGAATTAGTTACTTCAGTCGTTAGGTCGGGAGGATTTGGGATTGTAACACTTGGTCCACAAAATTGGTGTGGGATTGGTGACTCATCTTGGGTATTGTGATCAACTAATTCTGATGACGGTACCCAGTGTAACCAATGGTCATACTCTTTCTCCCCCTGACCACTGTGTTGGGAGTTGTAGAAAAACTCGGTTTCAAGGAAATCGCAATTCATGGTGGTAAACATATGACGCCTTTTGGGGCTATAACATATGTAGCCTTTTTGATTGATTCCATACCCCACAAAAACACATTTTTCAGCACATGGTTCAAGTTTGGTTCGATTGGTTTTTGGTATGTGAACGAAAACAGAGCAACCAAAGATTCGTGGTTGTAAGGTGAGTGGGGCAGGTAGTTTAGTGAATTCAGACAGGGCTTGAAGAAGGGTTTTTAGGTCAAGGGCTTTGGTTGGTAGACGATTAATAAGGTAAGTAGCGGTAGCAACGGCTTCATTCCAAAAAGATGTGGGAACTTGAGATTTAATTAGAAGAGCACGGTTATTTCTAAGAGAATACGAATTTTTCGCTCTACGGTACCATTTTGTTCAGGTGTATGTGAACATGAAGTTTGATGGATTAATCCTTTTTCTTGACAAAACTCTTTCATCGAGGCATTAACAAATTTACCCCCATTATCTGACCGAAGGATTTGGATATTTTTTTGGAATTGGGTTTAAATCATGGTATAAAACATTTTAAATTTATTTGGGACTTCAGACTTGTGTTTTAAAAAGTATACCCATGTCACACGTGTGCAATCATCAACAAATAGTAGAAAGAAACGAAAGTTTTGCCCCCCTATGACATCTGCGGGTCCCCAAACATCTGAATGAATCATTGTAAAAGGTGAATCGACTTTTGTGTTATTTGGGCTAAAGGTATGTTTATGGCTTTTAGCCAACGCACAAACTTCACACGAAAACACTTTATTTGTAGGATATAGTTTAGGTTATAAAAGATTTAAATAACCGATAGATGGGTTCCCCAAACGTCTATGCCACAACCAAACTTCCCTGTTAGTAGTTCCGTGAGCAAGCATCACAGTACCTGCTTGAGTCACTTCATCCACATAGTACAATCCTTGGCGCTCAGTTTCACGCCCAATAATCACACCTATCCTGATGTCTTGTAAAATACAAAAGGTAGGGTGCATAAGAACTGTACAATATTTAGTTCTTTTGTTACATGGCTGATGGATAATAATTTATGTGACAATGATGGAACATATAGGCAATTTGAAAGTTTTAACGTTGATGAAATCTCTATTGTACCCCCTTTTTCCACATCCATTATTCCACCATTTGCCGTTCATATATAATTTTTACGGGTTTGGATGGTGAGATAAGATCCGATAGTTCATAATTCATGGTGTCGGTTGCTCTGCAATCGAAAATCCATGATTTATCTTCTTTTTTATGAAAAGTTTGGGCCATATTTTCCCTTCCGTTTTGTTCAATGATTGTTTTGCAATTACTGAAACTTTCTTTTATAAAACAAAAAAATGTGCTAGTTTGTGACTTATCTGTTACTTCATATTCTAAATTAAAAATATGGTGTTTTAAGATGAAAGGGTTCGAGGAGTTTTCCCCAAACCCGTTACCTGTTGGAGATTCATTACAACTTGGGGCGACGATCCCACCGAAACCTCCACCAATATGGTCATCGTTGTTGTTGGTGGTGCTATCACTTCCTATTGCGGCGGCGACATTGTTGTCGGTGATGGTGGCGGCAGTACCGCCGAATCCTCCTCTAATTTGCCATTGATTTTCGTTGCCGATGATAGAGGCAGTAGTGCCGCCCACGACGGTGGTTGGAGATGAAGAAACTTCAACCCTTTTTTCCTTTGCTTTTCTCTCAACTAACCCGTTAACATGACTATTAATCGAGCCACCTTGAACCACATTTTCCCTAACTGCATCAAGAAGCTTAACCATTTGTTCATTGGTCAAACTCCCATCTTGACCAGCAGCAAGTGCAAATACAAAATCTGGGTTTTTGAGTAAAGTTGCTAGTAATTCAAGATCTAGTCCCAGCATGTTCTTGTTATTTTCAGCTAGTGTACTTGTACTCGCTGCATAATTGTTTGTATGGTCACCTGCTGCTTTTGTGGGTTGGATCATCATGTTGGCTGGTATTTGAGATGTTAGTAACTCATCATAGTCCATTTCTGGGTCCCATGGTTCTTTGGGATTTTGAAAGAATTTTGTTTGGTTGGTGGAAAATTTTGGATTTTGAGGTTGGAAATTAAGGCTACTTGCAAGTGGGATTGATATATTTGAATCTGAGTTACCGTCATCAGATATGGCAGCCCTTTTTGGTTTGGAAATCAAACACGAAATAAAAATGGTTGGGACAGGTATTTGTAGATGATGAGCAGGTTGGTCCTAGAACCAAAAGCACTGCTCTGATACCATGTTATGAATGGATATCCAAAAATGAATTGAATGTATGTTTTGCTAAGAAGTACAGAGAATGATTTTGTTTTTATTACCTTTTTTCATCTTTCACAATGGTACAAGAAGAAATCTATACATACTATTAAAGCAAGATGCAATTTCTACTTGTCAACATCCTAGGGCCTCCACATCAATGTCACCTCAATGTCATGTCACCCATTCCTTTCATAATTATGCCAACTCATCATCTAACATATATTTAAACAATAACATTTCTTAATTTTTCACCCTAATCATGTTTTTCTATCTTTCTCTAATAATAACCAGACCATCTTTCATCCTCTCCCATATTCCGGCCACTCCATATCTATATCGTTATTAATCGTTTTTCGGTAAGTTTCTATTATATATTAAATTCCGATTGTTGATCTATGTATTTCCGGCAATAATATATTTTCTTCCGGTTATTGTTTTCTCATATCTTTTTATGTTTCTTCAAATAATATCAGTTTAGGTTTTAACTAAAGAAAGGCGATGTCTACAATTTTTCGATGTGCTTACTTTTTTTTCCTATTCTGGAGGTTAATGGTAATCAAATCAAACTTTACCATTCAATTACAACCTTGAAACTTGATTTCATTGGTCTTTCTCGTCTTTATATCTCTCATTCACAAAGGGTTCTGCGTTGGATCCAAGTTGAATTGACTAATCCGGTATATTTTCCACGTTTATAGGAGTGCATCTATGTTTCTGCTTTACGAATATGATATTTTTTGGGCATTTCTGATAATATCAAGTCTTATTCCTATCTTTTCTTTTCTCTCGTTTTTCTTTTTCAAAAAATGATCTTGGAGCTAGCAACATGATCATTGCTTACTATTCTTTTGGCACTAACTCAGGAAGGGATCCCACTGAATTGAATTGGGTCCAGGAATCTAAGAAATAGTGAGAATTCTTGATTCCTAAAGAGTAGAAGGAGTGCTTACTGCTAGGCTAACATCACTCCTTTCACATTTTAAGTAGCTGCGGGCACCCGACTTTCTGCTTTCTCACAAGATCTAAGTCGCTAGTAAAGATTGTAAATACCGGTACCGTACTTCAAGTAGGTGATGGTATTACCCGTATTCATGGTCTTGATGAAGTAATGGCGGGTGAATTAGTAGAATTTCAGGAAGGTACAATAGGTATTGCTCTTAATTTGGAATCAACTAATGTTGGTGTTGTTTTAATGGGTGATGGTTTGCTGATACAAGAAGGGAGTTCTGTAAAAGCAACAGGAAGAATTGCTCGGGCAAATAGAAGTCAATTTTAAGTTGGGTCGAATTAAGAAATGGATAGGCCCCATGGCTTCAATTAATTTCATTTTGATTATAGGGAAAGAAAAAGCAATCCAATGAACAACAACGATTACTTAGGATCAGCTTGCGAATTTGTGGCACCGTAGTAGAATCATTACCAATGGCCTTGAATAAAATGTTTCTTGTAACAATATAAATAGATATAGATATTTCAACCTAACGTTTTCAATTACGAAATCCAATTATCCAATTAGACGTTGGATTAGTTCGCAAATCATGACAAGAATTATATCTCTATATAGAGAAAGAAAAAAATCTATTTTTGGTGACAAGACCTGGAGATATCAGAAGTGAGAATGCTGACATGAGTAACGATAAATCCTGTGAAAAACACGATCGCCTCTGGTTTTTTTCAGATTTGGCGAGCATCTGTAATAACTAGCGAATTACAACTCTATTGTACCGCAATTGGTGCATTGATCTTTGCAGCGTTGATCCAATAGTGTTCCGTTAGATAGGAACAGATTTGATAAATACTAATAACTCTCGGATAGAGTATTAGAACGGAAAGATCCATTAGATAATGAACGATTGGTTCTAAGCCATCTCTGGCGATTAATCAACAATTCACAAAACCTTATACCTTTCATTACAAAACCAATAAACCAGAAAAAGATGGATTATTTTGTGAAAGAAAAGGCATTGCAAATGGCGTGCCCTTACTCTAATTATAAATAAAGCTCTTTTGCGCTCTTGGCCAGGCCCACAGCCGTTGACAAATCCGCCTTAGCCTCAGGTAGTTGATACTTTCAGGGGGAGCAGGATCATCATTTCCACTAAAGTCGTGGGATCAAAGAAACTAGCGGACTGATCACTAAATAGATACAAATAGGTGCAAATTCTGACATCACCACAGCCCACTTTGTTTTCTCGCTCCTAGGAATAAGATAAAGGAGGAGGACTTTTTTTACTTCAACCGAGGAAGACTCGCACCCGCGTCTTTGTTTAAATCACTGGCAATTCGGGCAGGCCCGCAGGACTGGAATTCTGAAAAGAAGGAATGTCTGGCTTTTCCTATTCTAGTGCAGGTTCTTGCTCGGTATAAATCGCTTCACTTTGAGTGGGCTTGGCCCGCGCCTTGTAGTAAGTATTGACGGTAGGTTTTTCCGGTTATATGTTATACTTATAACAATGATTGTTTTATATTTGTTAGTATTTTTTATTTTTCCTGTTTTTTTGTTTGACATGTTGTTATGTTCTATATCAAAATTATATTCATCCATCGACGGTATCAAAATATGAGATTGCATGGTTAAAAACCATATTTGTTTTTTCCGGTAAGACAAACAATTTTTCCGGTTACAAATTAAAAATCAAATATTCAATAATATTATACTTTCTGATTTCAGGTCAATGCCAAGAGTAACAGATCTTCATTTCTTCAATTCTACACAAAAATCCTACATTTGATTGTCATTGTCACAATATCGTTTTTCCGGTTATTAACTATAATTCAAAAAAATAATATCAAATATTAATTTTCGATTTCATTATTTCAGGTTATTGTCCGACTCATAGATGATTGATCAAGACTTCATAACATTTTTTTATTATTTTATCATGTATAGATTATTTTTTTTGAATAATCGTGTATTTCAATATTTCAATATAATATGTACATTATATGTCCTATGTCAATAATCATGTATAGATTATTCTTTCCCGATTGATCAAGACTTTATAACCTGGATGCATATTTTGTTTTCCGGCTCCTTAATAAATTACACAATTAACTATTCCATTAATTCCAATTATTCTCTTTGACTTTCCTACTTTATGGTCATAACATAATTCCCATGATTATATACATTGAATTTCCTACTTTATAATTTAAATTTCAATTTGTCTTCCTAATTAATGTTCATACTAATTGTTTGATTAATTTAAATTTGAATTTATAATTAATGTATAAGCTTATTTTGACTTTCCCTTTTATTTATCAATTGTTTGACCATATTATTTTTGTTAAAAAAATAATATCAATAGTTAAGGCAAATATAATTTTTTAAATACAACAAACGTAACAAATTAAAATGCACTTTATTGTCATAACGGAATTCCCATTGTATATACATTGACTTTCTCAAGTAACTATTTCTTAATTTTGTTGCTTAATACAACTTATTCCATTCAAATTTCATACACAATTTGTTTCCTTAATTATTAAATTAATAGAGATTTTACAAATTAAGTTCATTTGTTTCCTCATTTACTATCTTGACCATATCAATGTTGATTATACAATAACATTTACACATACATAGAACTATTTTGACCATATCAATTAATTTGACTTCCTAATTAATGTCCATACTAATTGTTTGACTAATTTAAATTTGAATTTATAAATAATGTGTATGTTTATTTTGACTTTCCCTTTTATTTATCAATATTTAATTTATTTTCACAGATTATGTTAAATTTAGAAATTATTAAAAATATACTTTACAATTTCAATTTTGTTTCTAAATTTTTAAACGGGTCCCAAAACGTTCCTCATTTACTATTTTGACCATATTCTTTTTGTTATAAAAATAATATCAGGCAAGTATATTTTTTTAGATACAACAAACGTAACAAATTCAAATATAGTTCTAAATGTTTCGACTTATATTATGATAAGCAATTCAAAAATATTTAAGTTAATTTGGTATTCGAAAATATTTAAGTTAATATTAAAGTTGATTTGAATATTTTTTGACCATCAAGTAAATAAGTTAATCTTGTATATTTTTGGTACAAGTTAATATTCACTTACAATCCATTATTATGTTATTAAGAGTTACTAATAATGTTGAAAATAGTAATCGTAAATTTTTAATGGTCTTTAAGTGAAGCATAATTTATGCATGTTTATACATATAATTGTGTATTTATCAATAATAATAAATTGGAATTTAATTATATTTTGACCGAAATCAAATAATTAATTTGTATTAATTGTATTAACTTTGCTTCAAGGAAAAGAAAAGATAGTGGACACATTTTGGATTTTTAAAAAAATGCATATATATTAGTTGACATTTTGAAGTCAAAATATGACATTTTAAAATTAAAAGTTAGACCTTTTAATTCAAACATGGTTTGTTAATTTTTTTTCAAGATGGTAGGTTACTAACTATAAATTTTTCAAGATGGTAATAATTAATTCAAACATGGCTTGTAATAAATATTTTAAATTGATGTGCAAATAAACACGGGTACTATCTTAGAATAATAAATATTACAGTTATTGATGTGTAATAAATGTCTTAGATAGTCTTTGTTAGTTTTTGTATGTTTTTGTATTTGATTCAAATAAGTTATAATGTCTTATAATTCATGTAAAAATATCATTTATTTATTAGGACAACATATGCATTTCATTAAATTTATATTATGTTGCATATATATTATGTTTTTAAATATGTCCCACCGTGTGTAACACGGGTACTATCCTAAATCAATATTGAAATCCAATTATATGTTTCTTTTAAGAGATTTGGATCACTTGAAGCTTGCTAATATTATAAAAGAAAGGATACATTTGGATTTGAAAAATGAAGTTAGTGATAAATGTTTTTCAAAATGGTAATATTTAATTCAAACATGTTTTGTAATAAATGTTTTAAATTGATATGCAAATAAACACGGGTACTATCTTAGAGTAATAAATATTATAGTTATTGATGTGTAATAGATGTCTTAGATAAAGTTTATCTTTTGACTCAGCATTGAGATAAAAGTTTTGTTGAATCGACATTGTAGAATTGTTTTATTGATTTGGAGACTAATTTCTTTTGTTTGCTTATTATTGTACTAACGATATAAGTTATAAAATATTTTAACTTTTCATTCATCTTTGTTAGTCTTTGAATATTTTTGTATTTGATTCAAATATGTTATGATCTCTTATAATTCATGTAAAAGTATCATTTATTTATAAATACAACATTTGCATTTCATTAAATTTATATGATGTTACATATATATTATGTTTTTAAATATGTTCCACCGTGTGTAACACGGGTACTATCATAAATCAATATTGGAATCCAAAGATCTGTTTCTTTTAAAAGATTTGGATCACTTGAAGCTTGCAAATGTTATAAAAGAAAGAGCACATTTGGATTTAAAAAATGAAGTTAGTGCTAAATGTTTTTCAAAATGGTAATATTTAATTCAAACATGGTTTAATGTTTTAAATTGATGTGCAAATAAACACGGGTACTATCTTATAGTAATAAACATTATAGTTATTGATGTGCAATTAATGTCTTAGATATAGTTCATCTTTTGAATCAACATTGAAATTAAAGTTTGTTGAATCGACATTGTAGAATTATTTTATTGATTTGAAGACTAACTTCCTTTGTTTGCTTATTATTGTACTAATGATATAAGTTATAAAATATTTTAACTTTTCATTTATCTTTGTTAATCTTTGAATGTTTTTGTTTTTGATTCAAATAAGTTATGATATCTTGTAATTCATGTAAAAGTATCATTTATTTATAAATACAAATTTGCATTTCATTAAATTTATATGATGTTACATATATATTATGTTTTTAAATATGTTCCACCGTATGTAACACGAGTATTATCCTAAATCAATATTGGAATCCAAAAATCTGTTTATTTTAAGAGATTTGGATCACTTGTAGCTTGCTGATGTTATAAAAGAAATGACACATTTAGATTTGGAAAATGATGTTAGTTAGAAGGTAAAATGGTTGTTAGAGTGTGAGAACTATAGGTCAAATTTTGATGATCTTTCAAACTCTTTGGAATCTGAAGATAAAATTTAAAGTAACACCAAAAACTTAGTTATGTAATTGATTACTCTAAATTTGTTACTTTCATTGTTTACTTTGTGTTTTCTATTTAAGTTATTAGTTTAGTTCATAACTAAAAACTTTCAAAAACATACAATAAACTTCTATAATTGTTTATTTTGTTTGTTAAGTTATGAAGGCAATTTGCTTTTTTTGGTGAAATTTTTAAGAAGTTGATGGTTGGTAAATTTGTCTATATTGATTTTGTTATTTATCTATTTTCAACCCGTGTTCACATAAAGTCATTATGATATACGTTAACATTTTTGTTTAATTCTTAATTGAGTTCCATTGTTTGTTTGTTTTTTTTCAGACTTTAAGGTCGGATGATTTTGTTTGAGGACAGGAATTTTGAAGATCATGTTGGTATAAAACTGTTATATCTAATATTTTCATGACTTTTGTTACAAAATTAGGTTTGTGAAATTAGTAACTGCTTATGTAAACAATGTTATTCTCTATATCTCCAATATAGAGATATATGATCTTTTTTGGTTGTAAATTTTATGATATCTTATGGTTGTTTATATACACTTTCTTACTTATCTAATGTCAACACGTGTGTAACACGGGTACTATTCTAGTATTAAATAAACAATGGTGTTGACTCTTAACAAGGAAAAAGCAAAAGACATGGAATGTCATATCCCATGATTTAAGCTCGAATGTTCAAATCTCTTTGCTGCCATATAATTTGTACAAATCTTCTATTTTGGGTAATAGTGAAAATTGATCCTTCCGAACTTATAATTATTTTATCTTCTAACATTTTCCATTCATAGAAGAGTAAAAACTACGGATCATCTATGAACTTGCAACAAGTTGTAAACCTTTTGTTTAAGTGGGGAAGTTACTAACCGAACTCACAACTTGGGCATCATTCATTTCAAAATATACATGGACAAGCTTAAAGAAACAATAACCAAAAAAGGTATGTTGATTCAGAAGCTTAAATTCTTATAGATGTAGTTGTTCAACCACATTAATTTGTAGTAGTGGGCAACGTCAAGAGTCATAAGTGAGCATATATAAATAAGTGCATCCTTCAAACTTTTGTATATAAAGGAAACACAAGTTCAATATCATTGTATTTTAATCTTATTATTATGATATTAGAGCTTTAACTAGGTAATAAACCTTCGCGTTGCGGCGGTGCAAGACACGTGTTCGGTCAGTATTGGTTAGATACGTTACGGTGACGGCAAACCGAAAAAGAAATTTAGTAAACGGTTAGAATAGTGTTGACAATCGAATAGACTTATAAAGCAAACATGTCTAAAACGACGTGCAGTCGGTTGGTAAAACACACATAGTGTGGCTGCTAGTTGGAGCGAATTCGATCGATATCGGTACGACGCTGGAACTAAACAAAAAATAAATAAATTCGTCAATGCTAAGATACAACTAACATATTAAAAAAATCTCGTGATACAACATTGAACCATAATTTGTCAGGTAGCGATGCTAACGCTACTAAATCGTTAACATAATTTAGTATGCTAATAATCATGTATCTTTTAAAAGAAATTAAGGTATGTGTTTTTTATTTAAAAAAATGCTTAAACCACTCACTAAAAAAGTACTCTAAACTGCACATGACCGAGTTTGGAAACTGAGCAAAACAATTTGTTGAACTTTCAAGGGATGCTTGGGAGACCACCAAAGCAACAAATAATAAATGATAATGCTTTCTAAATAATTATTTAAATGGTTGGAATGGGAGCATTTTGTGTCACCAAAATTCAATATATATATATATAAGGGTTCAGTTTCCTAAGAATGGTAAGAACCAATAAATTTTGGACATTTGGCATTACAAATATGGTGAAAGAACAATTCTAGGAAACTATGTCGGTTATAATGATAAAAGAGTAATTCTAGGAAACTATGTCGGTTATTGATAATTTTAAATCTCAACTATTGATTAACATGATCCAATATATATATATATATATATATATATATATATATAATATATAATTACGCTCTTGGTGGCCAAATCATTTATGCTTGTTTGTTTGAACTGACATTTACCCTAAACTTCAAAAAAAGATAGCACAAAATGCAACACAAGTATGCAAAGTAGAAGTGGAAGAATAAGAACATTCACATTTTGGTTTCTACTTCAAAGACCTAATTATTATCATAGCTATTCTTATTTATTTTTATTTTTTTTGTTTCAAGCTCCCATGTGTATAGTATGAGTAGGCATGTTAGAGCTTCCCCAAAGCGGACGTCTAGATCCGATGTGAAGTTGATGTGGAGGGGTGAGAATGGTGAAAAGGAAGAGAGAGGGCGGAGAGCGCCTGGAATTTTAGACCAAAAACTGAACGTCTGGATGGGTTTTGTGAGGGGGGGGGGGGATGGATGAGGGAAGAGAAGAGAGAGAGAGAGAGAGAGAGAGGCGAACTATGGTCTTAATACAACTGCGTGTTATTCTCATAGGGCACTTGATTTATTGCAATTACTTGAGTGACATGTAAGTGCTAAAAATAGTCATTCTATCTATGAAAGACAAGTTCCATGAGTAAGCCTCATAAATTTGATTAGATAATTGTTCGTATCTAATAAAGTCAAGTTCTACGACCAAAGGATCATTGTCCTATCAATATCAAGGTGATTGATGAAAGTTTGCATTTTCAGATGGTGAAAAAAGTCTTGTGATTGTAAAAATATATAATTTAGAGGTAGAGTTAAAAAGTATATGAGTTATACTATAACAAAAAAAAGCGATAACTATTTCATCATTTGAAACTCTATCACAAGATGTTTATAGTAAAAAGTTATCACCGGTGGTAATTTTAGTGTATGTTGTATCACCTTGAAAATAATATGTTTTTCATCAACATGCAAGTGAAATGGAAAAGAATACTTCACCGTATCATATTTTAGCTATCGCATCTCATTTTTAACGTACAATAACATATTTTCTAAATATCAATGAGATAAAACATCAAGCTAGGCATATTAAATAAGCGAACAATGCAAAATAAATTCCACAAGACCACCCAATTACAAGCACAGAAGACTCAAATTTCGTTACTTTCCCCCTTGTTTTAGGCATATACCCCCCCCCCCCCCCCCCCAAGCCAACATCACACTATTGTCCAAGCTATTGCCCAAAACTAGAGTTGTGCCTTCTCAAATGTGTTATAATCAAATTAAAATATACACGTACTCAATCGACAAAATTCAAAGAGATTTAAGAAATGCTTAATATACAATGGAATTCATTTTGTTACATACAGAGGGCTTGTTGTTGATATATAATGTATTTTTATAGAAAAATACAATGATATTTAGGATGCCAAGGGTTCAATTTAGATTAATGTTAATCTAATGAGCTTTTGTACCTTTTTTAATGATCTAAAATATGATGTACCAAAATCTTAATTCTATACTATTTTGTGCAATTGACCGTATCTAATAAAGACTATTATCATGGCAATTATTTCATGTTATAGCAAGTCAAAATTTTAATGGCATAGCGTAGACATGCTTAATTTAGAACATAGAGTCTTCCCACAATGTCTCATCTTCCTTAATTTTATCTCGTATACCACATCAACTTTTTTCTTATTTCTTATTTTTTTCCCCCAAACTTCATGATGTAATTCAACTTCTAATTTTTTTCTCATTTCTTCCCAAAGGGGTCCATCACACACAAAGATATGGTCTAGAGTGTTCCATGTCTACATTTTTACGTATAAAACATCTAAAAGCTATTATCTAGAGATTTCCATCAAAATATCTAGCAACTTGTGATATCTTTTGGGTCGTTCTAGCAGCTTTGGTCAGCCTTTTCTAAACCTTTCCATGTATTAAATATCTTGGTAAGTAGATAATGGTTCAAGGCTGGTCTAAAATCTTCCAAAAAGCAACTTTGTGGCTGAATACGTAGCTCTAGAAGCTTCTTTAAGACAGTTTCTCATATCTTCTATTGAACAAAAGTGTACATCCATTTTAGGCTATTTCAGAACGTTTATGAGTTGTTCTAGGCAATACCGAACATCCCCATATGGTCCATCATGTTGCGGGCACTTCTAGCATCCCTGGCCCTTCTTGGATAACCAGAAAAGTTCGGAAAAAACGATAAAACGAGATGAAAATTAAAAGTGCGTGACCGTTATGCTCCTATAAAATGTGATAAGTTAATAAACTATTTATCAACTTATATATATTAATATAATAACTAATTTAACGAATAACTTAATTTTTACTTAAATCAATCAAAATTAATCCCAAACACCCGGTAACCAATCAGTTAGGTCAAAAGTGCAAACCAAACATACCCGGTGATTGCGTAATGTATGTACTTCTAATGCAGATGGATGACCTCATCATCACATCTATCATCGATCATCTGCTCTGATTCAACTCAAATTACGTCCATCTTCTGCTCTGATTCATTCGCCATGGATAATAAACTTCGTAAACAACAGGTTACTTTTTATCTCTGCTATTATCATCACATGTTTAGCGTAATTCATATTAATTCGATATAGCATATAGATTAATCAATTTGTGGACTCTAGGTCATACGTTTGCCTCTGATTTGACTCAAATTACTTCGATCTTCTGCTGTTAATCGCCATGGATAGACTTCGTAAACAACAGGTTACTTTTATCTCTGTTGTTATCAAATTAATTCGATATCTAGGTATAGTTAGCATATAGATTAATCAATTTGTGGACTCTAGGTTATACTTTTGTCTCTGATTTGACTCAAATTACTTCGATCTATGGATAATAAACTTTGTAAACAACAGCTTACTTTTATCTCTGTTGTTATGGAATACGTGTAGCACAGTTTAAGATGATTCGATATGCTAGGTGTTGTTAGCATATAGGTTAATCGGTTTGTGTTTAATTATCAGATAGTTTTTTGACTCTAGGTCATCCTTTCGAGTTTCATCTCTGATTTGACTCCAATTCGTTCGATCTTCTGTGTCGAATCACCATTAGTAAGCAACAGGCTACTTTTATCAAGCATGTTTAGCGTAATTCAAGTTAATTCGATGTGTAGGTGTTCTTAGCATATTGATTAATCAATTCGTATTCGATCATCAGATGAGTCGACAATGCTAGTTAGGTCATACTGTTTTCTCTGATTCAACTAATAGTTTCGTCGATCTTCTGCCTTGAATCACTATGGATAGACTTCGTAAACAACAGGTCGCTATTATTTGTTCTATTATCGAACATGTTTAGCATTTAGATTATCAGTTTGACTAGATCGTGACCGTATTATATTGAAATCGTATCAGTATTCAAGTGGTGAATTAGTTGCAGGTTGGTTGGTTGGTTGAGTGTTTGTGTTATTTTTCTTCTGAATGATGTTTTGGTTGAATTAGGTCTCTCTTCGGGGAGCTAGCGCGAAGGAGATCACTAGGGATGCTTTACTTGAGAAGGTTGCTCAAGAGAGGGAGTTTCGCAATTACATGCGCCGAGCTACCACAGCTTCACTTTTTATTCAGGTTTTTCTTTTCAAAATAAGAGATTTACAATTTGAAAACTTATGTTATCATCAAGAACAAAAGAATTGGTCTCATGATTTTGTTCAACAATGTTGTGCTTTTTACTGCAAGCAAGTCTTCAAGTATCATGGCATGATTTTTTGTCAAATTTTGTGTAGAGGGTTTGGAGATGCTATGCTTCAATGAAGATGACAGCTGTACATCTTAGAGAAGAGTGGCTGGAGATGGTCAAATGTCTTCCAGTTCCTGTGAGCAGAGTTTGGATTTCCAACAGCCTATTGAGACCTTTTCTTTTCTTTGTTACAACTTTAGCAACTCGAGGTCGAAGGTTTGAAGATAGGGATGTAGATTGTATGCAGATTTGCTTCAGAATTCTTTTGGAGAGCATAAATTCCAGCGGTATGGTTTTACTGTATTAAATGTGAGATTCTTGGAAAACTTTATAGCATAATCTTCGTGCTTATCAGTTTTTATCTTTAACTTTAGCTGGTTCTTTTGTTTTGTTTCTAAAGATGTGTTTTGTAAGGCATAGATTAATAACTTAGAAGTTAATCTGCAGTCTCAAAGTTAATAATTTAATGCTTTGACATATCTGTCTATGATATTAAACAGTTAAAGCTGAATTCCATTTCCTTAATTGAACCTTCTCTTTTGAAGATCCACAGAAAAACTTTTGCACTCTTGCGACATCTAGCATCGAAGAACGAAGTACATGGAAGTATCAAGCAAGGAAATTGAATTCTTTATGTGTACTCATTCTTTCAAAATGTGATTACTCAGACAAAGAGGGAAACCAGTTTGTTGTTCTTACATCTATGGCAATGCGGTTTGTTGTTAGCTTGACTGATTTAAAAAGTTGGAAAGGTCATAATGATATTACCCTGCAAGATGCAGATACAGCAGTCAAAGATCTAGTTTGTTACATGTGCAGTGACAAAATTCAACTTTACATTTCCATCAAAAAATACCTTAGTAGATTGGATGTTCCTTTTTCTTCACCGACGAAAACAGTTGGCCATACAGATGATAGGTTCTTGATTACTGCAAGCGCAATAACTTTGGCACTAAGACCCTTCAATAATGACAACGTTAATATGCGGTTTGCTGCTGAACAGTACTGTGTGCTTCTGCTCACAATTCCTTGGTTTACTCAACGCCTGCCTGCTGTGTTGTTATCTGCTATAAAACATAAATCTATCTTATCACCTTGCTTCAGGGAAATATTGGTAAGGCTTATGGGAACGCATTCTGAAAGCATGTTATAACATCATAAATGATAACTTTTATGTATATTATATCACCTCTTTTTATCTGCACATGCAGTTAAGTTTTCTAAGTGCACACTTTTCATTTTGTGGATCACTTTATTAGGTGCAGATGTGGTTTTTGGGGGACATTAGTACAGTTTTAAGCTAGATTTTGTTTCTCTTCATGAATTTTTATGTTCATATTGTGAACTACTAAGGATTTAGAAGTAGGATTGACTTCAATAACCATTTCTAGCAATAGAATTACACAGCACATCATGTTATCCTAATCATATTTCTTGGACCCGTGTGACAAACTTTTAATGTTTAAGTGATTTTTTAGAATATTTGAGCTTTTATTCATTAGTCACACAGATATTCTTGTCAAACTTTAAAATAAAACTGCATTAATATATAAGGCATGAGAAGCTGATCAATGTTTGGCAGGTGATGGCAGATGTCAAAAGAGAGGGTTTTAAAAGAGATTTCAAATTTAAATAGTTCGGAACAGAGTTCAAGTCCAAATATTTTGCCACCTGTTGGTTGGGCACTTGCAAACATTTTATGTCTTGCAATCGGGTCAGACAGCAATTCAAAGGATTCTGGAAGGTTCACTCAAGATCTAGACTTTTCATCTTTCATTCGGGTTGTTATCATTCTTGCTGAAAACCTGATAACTTACTTTGAGAAAGTTGAATGGACCCAAGTTAATAGTGAGTCATTGGCTGAGTTATCCCAGAAACAGTCAAATATGCTATACACAGATTTACTGAAGCCCGTTTGTCAACAATGGCATTTGATGAAGTTGTTGACCTTGGTCAAAGACCCATCCATTCAGAAAGCTGATGAGAAGTGTGAATTAACAGATGTTGCATATTATTATTCTTGTATGCTTAGAATATTTACCATTCTTAATCCAGTGGCCGGGTCAATGCATATTCTTAATATGCTCGCTTTCACCCCTGGATTTATTTTAAATCTATGGGGACCACTTGAAAAGTCCTTTTTTCCTATATCAAGTTCTGCTTCTGAGACTAACTTATCCAATCATAACACTATTGAAGACTTAAAGGACGCGGTTTCCAAGAAGAAGAAAAAGTGGGTCAATGTATTAAATAAGATAACTGGAAAATCCCAAGGAGATATTGAACAAACAGAGTCTGTTAGTAACCTCAGTATTCAAATTGGGGATGACTCTTCTGATGTATGGAATATTGAGTCTTTGAGGAAGGGTCCTGAGGGTTTAACAGCTGATGATTCTCATCTAATCCACATCTTTTGTGCAACTTATTCACACTTGTTGCTGGTTATTGATGACATAGAGTTCTATGAGAAACAGGTAGTGTGATTCTTTCCCAAAATCAATATCAATATGTCCTTATTTCTAGGGGTGTGCAAACTTTACGGGTGCGCGTGGCTCAGTTTTAGGCTAAAACCGAACCGAAAACCGAAATTTTGGTTTTTGAAAACCGTTTTTTTTTCTGTTATGCCATTTGGGTTTATAAGTTTTGTGCTGAACAAAAAAATATTGGCTCAAAATAATGAATATGGTTTAAATCTTATTGTTAATTAATACATAATTATTTATTAAACATTTAGGCTGAAATATATAGGTTGCACAATGTTCGAAATAAAAAATGAAAATCTGTAAATTCGGTTCAGTTTTTTCGGTTTTTATTACATGCAAAACCAAAACCGAAGAAAAAGTTCGGTTTTTACGAAAACCTAAAACCAAACCTTCGTTTTTGGTTTCAGTTCCGTTATTTTGGTTTTATTTTGGTTTCCGATCAGTTTGTTCAGTTTCGTGCACAAGATGTTGCACGCCCTATTATTACTATTGTTATTCCTATTTGATAACAAGTCATATTGGGAAATGCGTAGGTTCCGTTTATACTGGAGCAGCAACGCAGAATTGCATCTATGCTGAATACTTTAGTTTATAATGCTCTGTCCCATAATGTTTCCCGCCAAAACCGTCCTCTTATGGATGCTGCTGTGCGCTGTCTACATTTGTTATATGAAAGGGATTGTAGGCACCAGTTTTGCCCTCCTGATTTGTGGCTTTCTCCAGCTAAAAAGAATAGGCCGCCAATTGCTGTTGCTGCAAGAACTCATGAAGTTATGTCATCTAATTTAAGATCTGATGATGCATTGGCGATTTCAAGCATGCACTCTGTTATCACTACCACCCCTCATGTTTTTCCGTTTGAAGAGAGGTAATTGCAAGTTAATGTGGTTATAGTTAAATCCATCATTTCATAATTTGTATACTATGAAGATTTTTGTTGGCATTAGATAAAAGAGTTTGTATTCTCCAACATCATATTAGACACAATAACAATTTCTTAAAAGTGCTACCCATTGAATTGTTTCTTACAAAATCAGTTACTGTTTATCATTTTCTTGGCAAATTAAAATGCTGAAAGAAGTCTGCTTGTTTGGCAGAGTTCAGATGTTTAGAGAACTTATCAGCATGGACAAGGTATCTAGGAGAATGGCTGGTGAAATAGTTGGTCCAGGCCCACAAGCTGTTGAGGTAGTAATCCGCCGTAGTCATATTGTTGAAGATGGATTTCAGCAATTAAATCCTCTAGGGTCAAGATTAAAGTCTAGCATTCATGTATCATTTGTTAGTGAATGTGGTCTCCCTGAGGCTGGACTAGACTATGGTGGTTTATCTAAAGAATTTCTAACTGACATAGCAAAAGCCGCATTTTCCCCCGAGTAAATATCTTCCACTTTTACACCACTTTCTGACTTTTAAAGTTATAATAACCCTGATTTTTGTATATTGTAGTTATGGATTATTCACACAGACCTCAACTTCAGACAGACTGCTAATTCCAAATTCAGCTGCAAGATTAGTGGATAATTCCATACAAATGATTGAGTTTCTCGGAAGAGTTGTTGGCAAAGCACTTTATGAAGGGATATTACTAGATTATTCTTTCTCACATGTTTTTGTACAAAAGCTGCTAGGTCGCTATAGCTTTATTGACGAGCTGTCAACACTTGATCCAGAACTCTACAAGAATCTTATGTATGTTAAGGTAAGCATTTATTATATACTAAACTGTGGTAGTAGAAATCTTTATTTTGGTTGCAATAAATAACATGTTCATATTGCAGCATTATGATGGTGATGTCAAGGATCTGTCACTAGATTTTACAGTTACTGAAGAATTACCTGGAAAGCGGCATGTTGTAGAACTTAAAGCTGGTGGTAAGGATGTCAGTGTAACAAATGATAACAAGTTGCAATACATATACGCTATGGCAGATTATAAACTTAACCGACAGGTATATATAATGTTATGTTCATTATATGAATATGATGCTAACATGTAAACCTTTTTTAGTTGATTTGTGTTCTTGATGCACATGCCAGGTGTTGCCACTTTCAAATGCCTTTTGTAGAGGATTAACAGATCTTATATCTCCATCTTGGTTGAGATTGTTTAACGCCGGTGAATTTAATCAGGTATTGTTTATTTGGGGTGTATGTGAATCTGAATTTGAATTTAAAGGGTAAGACTGATAGCTGGTGTCTGTTTTAAGCTTCTTTCTGGTGGCAATCATGACATTGATGTTGACGATTTGAGGAATAATACACGGTACACTGGTGGTTACACTGAAAGAAGTCGCACAGTAAAGCTCTTCTGGGAGGTATACATCCTTCCTATAGTTGGTTACTATTGGAACTTTCCATCTTGAAAGCTTATATTGTCTACCTCTAATAGTTGGTTACTGATTATAAAAAATATATTTATATCGAGTAGTTAACAATGACATTTTGCTGCTTACCCTGGCTCAGGTTATTAGGGAATTTGAGCCAAAAGAACGTTGCATGCTTATGAAGTTTGTCACAAGTTGTTCCCGAGCTCCATTGCTTGGCTTTAAACACCTTCAACCAGGTTTTACCATTCACAAGGTATTATTTTTTTACTTTTACAATCCATATTGTTACCTTTATTCCCACCCTTCTGGTGCTCTCTCCCATTTGTCTGATCGGAGATGATATAACATGTAAGGGGTTAATGTATACATTATATAGCAACGAGAAGAAGGAAAATAACTGTTGATTTAATCTGTATATAGGTTGCATGCGATCTACCTCTTTGGGCCTCGTTTGGAGGACAAGACGTGGATCGTCTTCCATCAGCTTCAACATGCTATAATACTCTAAAGGTATTATCAAACACACACATGTATATGTACATTATGTTTGGTTCTGTTTTGTCATTAGTTAAAGGAGTTAATTCAGATATGTATGTTGACCTTAATTTCGTTGTATGCAGCTCCCAACTTACAAACGGTCAAGCACATTGAGAACAAAGCTACTATATGCCATCAATTCCAATGCAGGATTTGAGCTTTCATAAATATTGAACATAGTATATGCGCATAGGTAAACCCCTTTAATTACTTTCGATTTGCAATTATATAAATGAAAAAAGGCCATGAGATTTGAGCCTTGGAGGTGCATGCTTTGTAGCCAACATGCCACTTAACATGTATGAGAGCCTCAAGAGAACTTTTTGAGTTTTTGAACGAGACATTTTTAGAGAGCATTTAACTTATTTGCATAGGGATGGTGAAAAGGGGGACTGAATAACCCGCATGATTCAGATGAGGTTCGGGTTTAACTTATGATTTCCCGAACTCATTAGTGCATACACAATACACCTTCTCTTGAATAAACCTTAGTTTTCGGCTTTTAGTCCTTAGTCCCTACTCCCTACTACTGATTCCATAAATCTGTGGGTGCTCGTGGTTCTGATTTTTCTTTAAAGGCAAGTTTTATTTAGTCAATTTACTCATATTCCTTGATTTCGAGTAGGGTATTTAAGTTTATATAATGCACATAACTTGCAAGAGTGCGGCTTTCCGTTTATTTTTGGATTGTGTAGTGTATCAATAGTTGATTACATTGTTTGATAATTCATTAAGGTATATAAGTAACTAGCTATGTTTCTTCAAAATGTTTTAAGATGTCTTTGTTAGTCAATTTTAATAAACACAATGAAACATGAAAATTTAACCAAAAGAAAACAGGAAAGTCGTAGCGTGCATGATCATAGTTGATTAGCTTCCTTTTAGTTCTGTGGTGGGTAAAGGTCTTAGGCGTGATTGTAGTATTTTTCAACGATTGTTTAAATTTAGATGTAGAATTAACCTCACTAAAGATGCTTACTAGATGTTTCTTGATGTAATGAGAAAAGTTTATAATTTTTTTTTCTTTTATAAGAAACATCGGTAGAATATGCTACTCACAGTTATACCTCCAGATAAAGAGTGAAGTATACATGTCTTATCACACAACCAACATAACAGCTGAGAGTAGGGTACGCGGATTTTACCTATTACCGAATGCCCTGAATTCTGAATGAGTAGATCGGTTCGGGTACTTTGGATTTGCATGTGACCGGGTTTCGGTTAAACTGATCTAATATAGTTTGGTGAATGGGTGGTAAAAAAACTGATTCTGGTTACCCTAACAACCAGAAGTCTTTCATATTTTGGAGAAAAAGGTTCGCCGGAGAAGTGAATATTAAACAAATCCGTGTTAACCTGAATAAACCGATGGTATTTGGGTTATATGGGTTTATGTTTGAAAGTCTAACCAATAACCAACCCTGTTTACAATCAAGTATTGGGGGTTGGTTAGGTTTAATTGGTTCTGGGTATTATATAGTCTGCTTAATATAGTGGACTTCAACGAGTTTGCTTTCGAGGTTTTAGTGAATTAGTGGACTTGAGTATGTGGGCTTGGAAAGCAAATTCACCGAAGTCTGCTAGTTTAAGTGCGTTGTTTAATACTCGAAATTCGATTAAACCAGCCTGATAACCTAGTACCTGATTAAACCGATTGTAATTAGGGTCGCTTATCGGTTAGACTTACAAGCGTAAATATCCGAATAACCTACCGATTAACCCAATTACCATCTTTTTGTTTCGGTTAGACCGAAACTGTTTAATACCCATTTTTTCTTGGGCGACCCTTCTCCCACATTTGAAAGTCGCTATATCCTGTTATTCCGGTTAACCCAAATCTTTTCTTTTACCGTCGATTCATCGAACTGAATTAGACCAGTTGAGTTGAAACCCTATCACATGCCAGTCCGATACCCAAACGTTCTACCCTTTCAGGATTCAGATTATTTGGTTACAGGTCAAATCCTCGGCTTTTAAGTATGAGTTACTATATCAGCTTTTACATACCGAGGCTTTTTATTGTTATTTCTAAGTATTCATTTTTAAATCATCACCAAAGCTGTTGAAACAGCTCTAAAAATCTTTAAACCTAGAACTAATACCACCCACCCCCTCAAAGAAAAAAAAATATATGAAAATCGTTAAATTGAAGTTTCTTATCTCCTTAGTTATTTCTTTTGGGAGATCTTTTATTTTTTCTGTAATTCAAAGTTGAATTAATGTACAAGATATATTAAAAGCTTACAAGATCTACCAAAAGGAAGCTTAACTACAAAATGGTACATAAAACTAGTTTGTAAATCGTAGATGTAGAATGGTTTTAAAAAAAATACTAAACCACAATTAAAACAAATTACAAAAATTTCTAATTATAAATTGCCAAAACATTGTATTAAACTGTTAATAGTTACATACTTACATAAACCCTAACACGTAACCTCAGGAAGCATCATGATTCACAACCCCAAAAAAAGAATAATAAATCCTATGGTTGAACAATCAACTTTGGTTCTCCGTTCTCATTCTAACAGGAAGCATTACAATGTACAAACCCTAAGAAAGACGGAAAGTAGCAGACTTGGCAGATTATATGCATATAAACCATACTCAAAATAGAGGACAAAAGGGTAAATCTATTGAGTAAAACTTACATTCACAGAATGATCTGAATCAAAAACAGTCGGGAGGAACCGTGACTTAGTTAAATTGGGGACATGGTATTTTGCTGGTTCGGTTTGAGGGTAAGATTGTGATGATGAAAATAAAAAAACCATACGTTGGGAATATAGGATGCATGGAAATATATTAAGTAATAACTATAAATGACATTAGTGAAGTTTGTTACTTTACTAGTTGTAACCAGAATTTAAAGTCAACTTGAGTAATTGTACAATACAATCGTAGGTCGTATATTTGTCACACCTGCTACCATAACTTAACGATCAGGTGCTTAACGATAACTGCTGTTAAAAGAACCTTACTGTTGCATGTAGCATGATCATATCGTACCAGTTGTTAAATTAGCACTTTCCCACAAACTACCTGTAACTTGTAATTTTCGATTTTAAAGATTAATATGGATGGTGTGGAACTGATTCATAAGTGTTAAATATCTTTTCGCAGGGAAAACTGCCTGGTAGGTCGATCTCGTGCTGATATAAAGACGTACAGACTGGAATCTCCGTCTGCTGCAATCTTGTGTTATTGTAACTATATTGAGAGTTGTATAATTTGCTTTGCGGTGTAAATAATATCACAGATTTTTGTAGACGTGTGTCTCTAAACAAGAACTAACACAAAACCTGATCTAAACTTTCATACATCGGCTGGTGTGTTTTGCCATAATTGCTTGCTTAATCACAGTTTATTTTCCTTATTTTGAGTTTTCAGCGAATTGTTGCCTTTCCGTATTCATCCGTAGGGGAAAAAATCCAAGCTATTAGCAATTTAGGCTTGTATTTAGCGCGTGACATAAAAAGTTTTTGAGCATTACTCAGAGTGTTTGTAACACCCAACCCCGTTAGGACTGACATGTCTTGGTATAAATGCTTAACTTGTTACAATATATCTAAGAACCACCTCAACAATTATCAGTTGTATTGGTTTAACTTTATTTTACTCGTATCAACCTTTTATTAGGGTGGCAAGTTACATAGAAATCATGAACAAATAAATATGGATCAAGATGCAACATTTTTAAGATAAACTAGTGCTACAACTAAGTATGTTTATTGTTTATTACATAACCCAAGTCGTCGAATATAGAACAGAAAGGGTGCACGTTTGTTAGGTCCGCAAAAACTGATCACACCAAGCTAATAGCGTGTTATCGTATTAGGTTCATCGGTTAATGGCTGAGATCTAATGTTAAGCTAAGACGATCCACTTATCTTACATCCCAACCCACACACACATTTATCAAATAGGTTATATGCATAACCCGTTTCCCTGTTTTATCGTTTCAGGGACTAAAAATGAAAACTGCAAGAATCAGCCAACGTACACACCCTTGATAAAGCCAATTATTCTGAGACATGACACATCGTTACAAGAGACATAAATCAAAAGTTACACAAGCACCCATATCTACAACAATGTCATGTTTTGGGTGACATAAAATTAATGTTTGAACCTTAATCGCTAACACGCATCTTAACGCATTAAAAGTTGGAATGCTTCATTATGGGTCTCAACTGCATACTCGTATCCAAGATTCTTTGCATGATACCGAAACTCATCCAACTCATTCGATGGAACTTGAATACCAACTAAAACATTTGCCCCCATTTCTCCCTACAAACACGAAAACAAGCTTTAGAATCGCTAACATCAAAAGGGTAAAATAGAAATTTCAGTTTGTTGAAAACCCAAACCTGTGCACGGTAATGAAACAAGCTTATATTCCAACGCGGGCTAAAAGCGTGCAAGAATTTCATCAAAGCCCCTGGCCTCTCGGGGAAAACAAACCGACAAAGAAGCTCATTTTCAACATTAGTTCGCCCTCCCATCTGAAAAGTCGAGAGTGGTTTTTGGTTTAACTATTAATCCATATAACCTAAATAATATATATTCCGATAGTAAAAAATGTTACCAGATGGCGTAAATGATCTTTAACCATGTCGTTATTTGTAAACTCAATAGTTTTCAGGTCATATGACTCCATTCTTTCGACCATTGCTTGGAGCTCAAACTTTGTATGAAGACCAACACTATAACAAATCACAAAACAAATATCAATTTAAAATTAAAATAAAAATACCAGAAAATAAACTTTTTTTTTAAATAAATTAAATATTCTTGCCTGTATAGAACTAGAGCTTGTTTCTTTTCAGATTCATATCTGTACTTGAACTCAGTAATATTCATCTTCCCAATCTGCCAACAAAATTATTAATATTATGCAAAAAAATTTAAGGGGTATATATGGCATTTTGTCCATAATGAATGACGTTTAATAGTTTTTAAAAAAAAAAAAAAAAAAACCGACCAGTTCGGCAAATTGTTTAAAACTTCCAGGTTCCTCGGGCATGAAAGTTGCAAGAACAGCCTCTCGTTGTCTACCAACGTTTGCAAGTTCGGTTACTAATCTTAATCTATCAAAATTCATGTTGGCCCCACTAGTTATCGCTACAACATTAATATCCTTAAGATTATAAAACTTGCAATATGCTTCCGCACCCGCAAGAGCAAGTGCACCTGCTGGTTCTAAAATGCTCCTTTTCTCCTCAAACATGTCCTACAAAACAAACACTTTCATGAAAAAAGATTCCATGAGAATATTCCAAACCGCACGAAAACGAACTCACTTTTATGGACGCACAGATGGCATCACGACTAACAAGAACCACTCCATCAATCAATTCCCTGCATAACCGAAACGTTTCTGAACCGACTTCTTTAACCGCAACACCATCTGCAAAGCCTCCAACTTGGTCAAGCATTACCCTTTGACCATGATGCAATGATAACGCCATTGCGTTTGCATCAGCTGGCTCTACACCAATAATCCGTACCTATATGAAAAAGTTGATTAAAAAGTATGTTTCAAGAAAATAAAAGCTTAAACGGTTATACAACATTTGAAATATTACCTCTGGTGATACTCTTTTCACATAAGCAGCAATACCAGCTATTAAACCGCCACCACCAACAGGTACAAATATGGCATGAATCGGGCCTTGCATTTGGCGTATGATCTCCATTCCAACCGTCCCCTGGCCCATTATAATATCCGGGTGGTCAAAAGGTGGAACGAAAGTTCGGTTCTCACTCTCTCCTCGTTTTTTAGCATATGCTTGTGCTTCATCATAAGAATCACCTTCAAGAACAACTGTTGCACCTAACCTCTTAACCGATTCCCACTAAACACGTCATTCAACAAAAAAAAAACTACTTAAGTTCGTATAAGTTATGTGTAATATGTGTAATGTATTCATGTTACATCAAGCAAGCAAACCTTGATCCGTGGTGTGGTGACTGGCATGACGATAACAGCATCACATCCCAGTGTCTTGGCTGCTAATGCAACACCTTGAGCATGATTTCCAGCGGACGAACATATGACACCTTTTGCCAGTTGTTCTTTTGGAAGCTTTGCCATCATGTTATATGCTCCACGAAGCTTGAATGAGAAGACCTGCAAGTTCAAATTTGGCATCTTAGTATTATTATTATTGTTAGAGTTATGAAGACTTGGTTGGCCTTTTGCATGGTCCACATGAAGAAACAAGAAAATGGGGGCAATCTTAATTATTTTAGGCGTAGCTAATAAAAATCCTAGTTGCAGCTAGGGGTGTACACAAGTTGAATCACGCCTAAACTCCTCTAGGCTCGAGCTTGGCTCGTTTTGACTTACAAGAGATCAGCTCGTTTCGAGCTCTTTTTCCTAAGTGAGTCATTTTTTCAAGCTCGAGCTCGGCTCGTTTTGACTTATGAGAGATCAGCTCGCTTCAACTTCTTTTCCTAAAGCTCGAGCCCGGCTCGTGAGTCATTTTTTCAAGCTCGAGCTCAGCTCGTTTTGACTTACAAGAGATCAGCTCGCTTCAACTTCTTTTCCTAAAGCTCGAGCCCGGCTCGTAAGTCATTTTTTCAAACTCGAGCTCGGCTGGTGAGTTGTTTTTTCAAGCTCAACTTGTTTATTACTTATTACATACTTTTAATTATTCTTATATGTTAAGAAAAACCTTAAACAAGCCTAAGCTCGGCTCGAGCTCATATGTAGCGTGTAAAACAAGCCAAAGCTTGACTTGACCTCGGTTGTGCGATGTGAAACTCATACATAGAAGTCCAGAAGAGTTAAAAACTTAAAAATACACAAAGCCCGTTAAGGCTCAACAAACCTAAACTATCTTCCCATACAAGGCTTGAGCTCAGGCTCGATAACTAAACAAGCATTATTCATTTATTTAAGGCTTAGTTGGCTCGTTTGCACCCCTAATTGGAGACGTTGACATAGGTTTCACATCAAAACCAAACCGCGTTTATTGTTTTGATAACAATAATTGAGATATCACAATTAGGCACATATGTACAAAAACCATCAATATCGGCAATCCGGCATACTAAACCTAATTCGAATCAAATTATTATGTAATAAAGGAGTTGAAGTTTTTCCTTACAGGCTGAAGATCTTCACGTTTAAGCCAAACATTCACCCCTAACCTCTCCGAAAGCTTGGGAGCAAGCGACAAGGGCGATTCAATGGCGACATCATAAACACGATTCGACGACAAGATATTCGTCAAATACTCCATCTCCGTCAACGCCCCATTCCCTTCCTCCACCTTATGGTCGGGTACAGCTCCCAACCGTCCCGATTCGTATTGAAACGAAGACGGTGAAACCCTAAGCCGTTGCTGTTGTTGTTGTTCTCGCACCTGTTGCTGCACCACGTCCGTTGATTTTGACACCGTGGCGACGACGGAGAGTCTGAGTCTCCCTCGGCGCCACGGTGTCGTGAATGACGCCGCACCAGCGGCATTACCATTGTGTGGTGCGGCGTCATTTGTAGGGAGATTGACGTACGGTGTGAAGCACAGGGCGTGTTGCATTATGTTAGTTATATTTATATGATGTTGTATGACTTATGGGGTGTGGAGGCGGGATTGTTGTTATAATGTTGTTGGTTTGATGAAGAGAGAGAGAAATGAAATCAGGGTTGATGGAGGTTTGTTAAAGGTACAGGGTTTTGGTAATGAAAGACAAGACAATTTGGCAGCCGCCGGTTTTTATTATTATTAAGATACATGTGTTTGTTAATTACTAATTAGGTCGGAGTTACGGATAGTGATAGAAGCATGTTAAGGCGACCCCATCGCATAAGTGTCAGGCTCAGCTTGGTGGCAAAGCTTTGAAATATATGTTATAGGGCCGAACTTAATATGTATAAAAATTTCATAAACAAGAGAGAGTCGAGCTCAAATTTTTAGTCACGGGTAAATTTACGTTGCGTATACAAAAATTTTCGCATGAAAAATTATAAACTTACACTAGCGAGCCAAAACACGGAGGGGGCCTGGGACTAAGCTATGCTCATTGCCTCTAGCTCTTTCTACACTATCAACCTATGTTATACTATATTCATAAATGTTCTATTATTTTATTATATTTAAATTTAAAACAAGACGAAAAATTATAAAAAAGGGAAAAATGCATTTGGGTACGGTGCTCAATGGCTTCCACGCCAATAGTGGTTTGCGGGTAGGAGCGCGGTGTTTCAGTGAAGCCACTAAATCAATAATGTTATCTCAGCACCACTAATGGTGTTTTTTAGTTCATACCACATAGACTAACTGGTGTTCTAGACTCATTCTACTTGGTTGAGTATTCGCTACTCATTATCCTTCCAAGGCGCTTTTTTTTCCAACTCGGCCTGTATTATTACTAGGACTCGGATAGTGGCAATCAACTCAACGCTACTCGACGATTACTTGGATCTTGTTGGTGGCCCACTTGGAAATACTCAAAGATTACGCAGATCTAGTCGCTGGCAAACTCGGAACTACTCGACGATTGCTTGGAGCTACTTGGTGATTACTCGGATTTAGGACATTTTGAATATGCGTTTGTTAGATTAATATTGATATTCATGTATTTTGTTATAAATATTAGTAAACTTATGATAACTAACATTTGATATAATTTTCTAGAAAATAATTTCTTTATAATTTACCATGTCGAGTACTCCTCGAGTAGGCCAAGTACTCACAATTCACTTGTCCACGGACCTAGTAGTGCCTAGCAAATTCTTCGATTCGGCACTCGTTGGGTTTTATCATGTAATTACTTGTAAGGCGTTGGATATACCCATAAGTTTGCTAAAACTACCCGTTGATATTCAAATACATTTTGTACTATTTTAACTTTTAAATAATTTTACTATCAAAGAAAATTAGAAGTTAATGAAATCCTAGATTGTTTTATTATTCAAGGACAAAGAAAAATAAAAAAGAGAGAACTTTTATGGTATTGTTCAGGTAAAAATGAATTTTTGTTTCGATAATTGGGGCGGGCGTTATCTAATACCATGGTCCATAGCCGTCCCATGCTTAATTTTAAGACTAGTCTAATAAACGGTTGCTGGGGGTAGGGGGTACATTTTATCGTTTTTATTTTGTCCGTTAAATTCTGGTTCATTTCCCCTTTGTAACTGAATTGAATGGGGAAACGTCCCTTGGTAAATGGTACAAGCTAGCGAACGGTCTAAAAAGTCACAAATCTTCAAGATTAATTAAGTTTGTGTATAGCATTCCTGCTTTTCAAATGTCTACATGTTAGGTTGTCATTTAAGAGCCTCATTAGTCATTATTATGACAATAATGATGTGATAAGATTCTAAAGGGTTATACACACAAAACACGTTTATAACAAGTTGTAAGAATCTCATAGGATTGGAATCTGATTCCGTGTCAAAACGGAATTATTTGAATTTCTTTACGAAGTGATGGAACCTATGAGTTAAATTGAATAAAACACGTTGATAATTATTGTACCATACTATATCACGCTATATTAAAACCATGAAGCTCAAAAACAAATTGTGTACTTCGATTATTTAAATAGGCTAAAGGGGTTGGCGGGCCAAATAAGTAGGCGGTTTTGTAATCAAGTTGTAAACGGGCTATTGATTCATAAAAAAAGTTGTAAACAGGTTGACGAGTTAAGCTTTATAAAATTGTATATTTTAAATTCTAATATTAAACAAGTTGATGGATCGACCCGTCCATTTACATCACAACTCGTTTATTGAACGTATTAGACGGGTCAGCCAGTTTACAACCCGAACATAGACCTAACTTATTATCCGTCTAAAGACCCAAACCCTAGTTAAAGCACAATAAATACAATATACAACCATATACATACAGTCTTACAAACATATGTTACAACGTAAGTTAACATGAAAAATCAATATTAATAAATATGTATATAGTTATTTTACAAAGAATAGTTACATAAATCATCACTAAAAAGTGGTTCAAAAAAAAAATCTAATAATTTTGAACATGTTACCACAACATGAAAATGGACAAAAACCCAAAAGATCGAAAACCGTGTTCTAAACAACTAGGACGACGGGCCCTTAACTCGAACCAAACTTAGCCAGAGTTCAACTTAACTCAAGACCACGGTTTTAATCTTTCCACAAGCAGCATAGTGCTGCCTGCTCATCGCCAAAACATGGGCCGACACAACCAACGGGCCAAAACAATGACTTTCGAGTTATTGACTTTTTGAATCATTTGTACTTGACTTTTTACCATAGTGAAGAACCAAGAGTAGCTGCTACTATATGAAGCAAAAGAGCTTGAATAACACTTATGGTTCTTGATGAACCGCTCTCACTCAACTCTCCTGCATACCGGGATTCGTCTTTACTTGAAGTTATCGACACATTTACATCATTTGAACCTGAAAAACGGGTGTGAAAAAGACGGTTTTGGTATAAAAAGAAAGTTAGGTAAAAAATATTATGCTTACAATCATAATCAGTCCATCCGATTCGTTTCTTCGATAAATCATAAACGAATATCTTATCTTTAAGAACAAGATCTGCATAAAAAAATAAATAAATAAAAAGGTGATCAAGAAGTAATATATGAAAAATTAAACGAGCGGGTCAAGTGAAATATTTTTTTTATTACAAATAACTAATTAATTAATGTATGATTTTAATCCAGACTATTTTAACTGACCTCCAAGAATTGATACGCCGTTTTGAACCTTTTGGAAGCCAATGCACCATGGTGTACCTCCGTCCTGTAAGCATTCGTGCAATCAATATTAGCTTAGTGCTTTTTGATATACACTTTCGTTTTGAATTTAAAAAAAAATGAATAATAATAATAATAACTGAATATTAGGAACACTCACAACGGGATCTCCATGTACAAGATAGTTCTCGGGCTTAAGGATCATAGCTGCACCGCCCGCAAAGTTTAAAGAAACATCTGGGAAAATCTCATTTATGCTTTTTTATAAAAAATAATAATAACAAAAAGAAAAAAAATTAGTTGGATGTCCAAATGACTACAAGTAAAAAACGAAAAATAAAATAAAAAATAGGCATCAGGAGGTACCTTGATGTAACCAAATAACATTGGGTGTCCTTGGAGAGAACAGGTGTTGCTAATTGCGAAACAGCAGCCGTTATCTACAACGTTTAATGTTGAACGAATCTGACATACAACACGTTTGACCACCAAAGTCAAAAACATAAAAAAACCAAAACTTACAGCATTGACAAAAGGTTCAAATGCTTCTGCGACAAGGTATGTCAAAGTTGTTCCAGAGTCAACAATGGTTCCTCGGTTATCTGACGTGGCAAAAACAGTCGGGTCAATTGGCAACATCTGTCCATTGACTGCAATGCTTTGCAAATCCAGATTGTAATGAGGCCTAAAAGATTAAACAAAAAATCCAGCATTTACTTATTTGCCAACTTCAATATTTGACTAATCAAGAAGTCGCGATTAAAAAAGTTAAAAAAAAATAATAATACGTACTGTGACGGGACAAGGGGACTATAAACCATGGTGGGGTCCATTATTTCACCAAGAACAAGCTTCCCACCACCCGTTCCGTCTCCTTTTAAGCAATGTGAAAATACCTTTAGAGTAATCCCGTGTGACGAGAGTTGTGACACGACAGATAAACGTTGTTGACCAAAACCAAAGATCCCGTCAATCGCCTTATCCGGTTTGGTCAAACTACCTGTTTGATATGTGCTACACCTATTACAAGTTATACAAAAATATAAAATTGTGACATTTTAAGAAAGCTTTTAAAACACATGACAAAAAAGCGAAAAACTCACCCGAAAGTAATGTAAGCCGAAGAGTTAGCGACCATGGAGGGTCCCACAATCGTGTCAAAATAAAACAAATCCGTGACATAATGACCCGAAGTTCCACTACCATCTCCATACTGAAACTTATAACTACATTGATTGCCTTCAGAACACAATGCATCCGAGGTTTGAACTATTGAAGAACACATCGAGTCTGAACATGATACCGTAGAAGCCGTTGTTGAGCTTCCAATATCAAAGAAATTGAGATCAATCTCTACATTATAAACCCCAAAAAACAAATTTTTAATAAAAACATTTTTAATAAAAATTAAAAAGCAAAAGAATAAAGAAGCGAACACCGAATCCGCTTGACTGAGGGCAGTCACTGCAAGAATTACAAGTAACCCATAAAATGTCACTCCCGGTGTCGATCTGCACATTGAACTCTTTTGGTGGAGAACCCAATTTCACTTTAGTAAAATACAACCTGTAACACGGATAAAATGACACATTTTGACTTTTTTAGTCAAACAGTTTCTTCAAAAACTTCATATTTGTTCTAAAGTAGGGGTGCAAACGAGCCGACTGCTCGCGAGGTTCTCGAGCTCGGATCAATAAAAAGTTTGAAACGAGCCGAGCCCGAGCCTTATAATAAAGCTCGTTCAGTTACCTAGCCCGAGCTTGAGCCTTGTATGGAGAGCTCGTTTAACGGGCCTTATGTATTTTTAAGTTTTACCTCTTGTGGACTTCTATGTATTAATTTCACACTGCACAGCCGTGCTCGAGCCAGGCTTTGGATCCTTTAAGGTACTACATGAGCTCGAGCTGAGCTCTAACTCGTTTAAGGTTTTTCTCAAATTATATAAAAATAATTACAAATGTATATAAATTAATTAATTAATAATAAACAAGTCGAGCTCGATCTTGAGAAAACAACCCACGAGCCAAGCTCGAGCTCTCATAAGTCAAAACGAGCCGGGCTCGGCTCGTTTACACCAATAATTATCTAAAGTATGCAACTTTTTTTAATAAAATCAATAGCCATATTAAAGTTACAACCAGCAGCTCCAAATGAACTATGTAGGTGATCAATAAGTGACAGAATCCATATTCATTTTTGTGTTTGTAAACCAATAAATTTGACTCCAAAAGGTCAAAATGTATCCAACTGTCAGTAATCATTAAGTCACATTTTTTAAAGAATCTATACATATCCATATTCACATTCATACTCAATATGTTACACAAATACCAGACAAACAAAAACATGATCACCGACAATAATGCATAATTCACACCAACAATATAAAAAAAATACCAACTTTAAGAAATTCAAAACCCACTAATAAAATCAAAAAATATTTATGGGTCTTCAGTAAAATTACATAATTCACACCACCAATAAATATAAAAATACCAACTTTATAATAAACTAAGAAAATCAAAACCCATTAATAAAATCAAAAAAATATTTATGGGTTTTCAATAAATTATAATGCATAATTCACACCACCACTAAAAAAACCAACTTTATAATAAACCAAGAAAATCAAAAAATACTTGTGGGTTTTATAATTCACACCAACAATATTAAAAAAATACCAACTTTATAATAAACCAAGAAAATCAAAACCCACAAATAAAATCAAAAAATATTAGTGGGTTTTCAATAAAATTACCCGCCGTAGTAAGGATCGGCGGTTCCGGCGACATTGAAGTCAACAATGCCACCGGAGAACCGTTGCAAGATTCTGGCGTGTCTCACACGGTCACGTGCTCTGAGGACTTCAACCTCCACCGTCTTATTCGCCGGAAACACCCTTTCCAGTGTCAGCACTCTCTCCGGAATCCCGCCGTCGCCGATCACCACGGCGGCAGCTGCCACCAGTAGAATGAATATTATTATTATTAATAGCTTCATGCCGGTCTTTACCGGCGGTTTAATGATTAAGTAAATTATTATTTTTTTTTACTAATTCATTAATTGGTTTTTGTGGGTGTGTAAAAAATTAAAGAATTAAAGAGTGTGGTGTGAATTGTTAACGGTTGAATGTGTGTGTGTGTGTGTGTGTGTGTATATAGAGTTGTACACGAAAGTATTTGTTTTGTAGAGAGAGAACTGAGGATGGTGGTGGTCATCATTGATTTTGATTGTTCATTTTATTTAAAGGTGCACTCCTCGATTGCTACAAATAATGTGTATAGTGATATCGATTAGGTTCGTAACAATAATGGCAATAAACTCAAAAGATAAGTTTGTAAATCAGAATGACGTTGACATGTGGTGAAGCTTGGATATACACGTTGAGGGGGGGCGGATTTAATATGTATAAAAAAATTCATAGACTAGAGAGGGGGCTCAAAATTTCGGTCAAAACGGGTGAATTTATACAATGTATAAAAATTTTCAGCTGAAAATGGATAAATTTACCGCCGAGTGAAAAAAAGGAGGTCGGACTCAAAATTTCGATCGAAAACGGGTAAATTTACTTTTGTATAAAATTTTCGGGCAAAAATTGGATAAATTTACACTACCGAGCAAAAAAACCGAGAGGGCCGGGCTCAAAATTTCGGTCGAAACTGGTAAATTTACACTATGTATAAAAAATTTTGCCGAAAAAGAAAACTTTACACTATCGAGCGAAAAACAGAAGGGGCCGGGGCCACCGCTGGCCCAACTAAAGCTACGCCCCTGATATTGACGATCGCATAATTCTGATACAAAAGCATATTTAAAATGATATGTGTTTTGAATTCAGTTGGTACCAAATTACATAACCAAAATTAAACCAAAAAATGCAAAATACAAAATACAAAAGCATATTTAAAATGATGTGTGTTTTGAATTCATTTGGTACCAAATTACATAACCAAAATTAAACCAAAAACGCAAAATACAAAACGTTGTTACGTCTAAAACTAGAACAAAACATGCACGTTGTGGTGACAAACTAACACGGATTCGGTCGGTATTGGGTTATGAAATCGAAACTAAACCAAAAATTAAATTCATTGATGTATATATACACAAATTAACATATTTAAAAAAAAACAAAACCCGTGCGTGACGATGTTGAATTGACGCAAATTCGGTCAGTACTGGTATTAAATCGTAAACAAAGTGGTGAGCCCAAAAATAAATTTAATAAAAATGGCTAACATGACACCACGACATCCCGTCACGTGTTTCAGTCAATTTCTTACGCTGATACCGATAATGCATATTAATACTAAGTGTAATATATAAATTAACAGGAAAAATAATAAAAAATTAAGATTGTTAAATATTAAAACTCTTGGGTTTTGTATTAAACCAAATCATGAGTAAGTGATCAAACGATATTTTTAGTTGAAACTTTGTATAAAGTTGATATATTAAATAACTACAAGCTCCATTCTGTATATGTAGCTTATTGAGCTTTCTACACTATGCTTTAATCTCAATGTGTTTCTAAACTATTTAAAGGCTTAAACCATTAGTTTGATGTTTAAATGATTATGAATCATTTTGTAAGAAACAATAAATGAGAGAGAATATTACAGAAAAAACTTTACATAGACCAATGACACATTTTGGTGCAAACGTGATTCGACCAAATTTACGTTTGGCATATTATATTTAATGATTGACAAACATGTCTGTTAATGTTTAGGACCTTAAGGTTTCAAGTTTGAAACATGACTCAATGGGGTTTTCTTTTTGATGGTGTAACTGTGTGAGTCAAGCTTAGAGCCTTAAAATCAGTTTCTATGGTTGACATCCAGTCTCAAGAAAGCTCACTCGGGTATTATGATAGTTTCAATGATTGTTAAAAAAAAGGTTTTGGAGCTTTCAGATATAGAGAACTGAGATAGAATATGAAGTTCACAACAATGCAAATCATAGTCATCAGTCATGTATCTTTATTCAAAAGTGTGTCAAAAGTTAAACTCATTAAAGACTTCTACTACAGTACTACTTGTTTGATATATTGTGGAACTTAATAAATAAGACATGGTTTTAATGAGAAAAAAAGTTTACCAAGTACATCAACCCCGACCTCTTATCCTTCGAAGCAGCTAAACAAGGCTTGTTTGTACATCAGTAACACATTTTGGTAATTGGTACATACATGATTTCATATTTGAAATTAGACCAAGAACATAGAATTTGATATCAATCAAGATTATTTTTTTATGTCAGCCTACGCTTGTTAAGGAAGCTGTCTATGTTTTTGACAAAGGGCTTCAAGCGGCGATTGAGGATATTGTGGTATATCGGGTCCGTTTTTGGGGATTTTCAATGAAGACTAGCCTCTCTCCCTATTCATTTCGGTGGTTTAGGGTTATATTCAGCTGAGAATGTTTCCACCTATGCTTTCGTAGCCTCGAGAGCATAATCTTGGAAGTTACAGGACCACATTTTGCGTGATTGTGGTGTTGATGGGTTAGATTCCGATTTTGGGTGTGCGATGGATTATTTGCACAACTCTATTCCCGATCTTGATTTTGGCGGGTTCGCTAATAAGGATGTGACATCTGCCCCGATCCGACCCGACCCAGGTACCCGTTTCTCTGACCCGATCTCTTTCTTTTATGATTTAGTATTTATTTATACTTATATTTTACTTTTAAAAATAATATATATATTTTCCTTCCCGCCTCTTTCTCTCTCTTTCTTTCCGCCGTCCCGTCCCTCTCCTTCTCTCTTTCCGCCTTCTTTTCCCTCTTGTCGCCGTCCCGCCCTTAAGCCTTGTTTCCCTCTTTTTCTTCTAACTCTTTGCTTGTCCTTTGGTTCTTCCCGCCTAAGGTTGTCTGCGCAGCTCCACGCGCCAGACTCCCTTACAAGGAATCCTGCGTGTAGACCACCTGTACAGCGATTCGCGAGACGAACTCTTCTCGCAGCGCGCTAAGAATTGTAATTCTTCTCGCAGCGCGCTAAGAACGGTAGTTCTTCCCGCGACGCGCTAAGGATTTGTAGTTCTTCTCGCAGCGCGCTAAGAATCGTAGTTCATCCCTCGACGCGCGAAGAATTATAGTTCTTCCCGCGGCGCGCTAGGAATTTTAGTTCCTCCCGCGGCGCGCTAAGAAATGTGATTCTTCCCGCGACGCGTTAAGGTTGGTTCTGTCTGCCTTCGCGCTCGCGCACTTTTGCCTTCGCGCTCGAGCCTTCTCGCGCTAAACCCCTTTGAGTTTTCTTCTGTTTAATCTAGCCGTTGCTTTTGAGTTGTCTTATCTTTTGAGCTGTTGACCTAATCTGCTTTATGTCTGAAAAGTTACTTTCGGCGCAGCATGCGCACCAACCCCATTGGTTGGCAGATAAAGTGACTGACATAATCTTTTGAGATCTGCTTTTGCCATGCTTGACCTGTACCTTTATCTGATCTGCCCATGCTTTTTACTGTTCCCTGACAGCTTTATCTTGCTCCCTGCAGCTGCCATATCTTTTGATATCTTTTGCTTTTGGAATCTTTTGCTTTTTGAGATCTTTTCCCCTTTTTCTAGGGATTGTGTTCCCTAGGGTTTCTCTATAAATAATAGTATTATTTTTCCTAACACTACACACACAAAACACTTAATCTCTCCTGTTCTCCTTGCTCTCTCTGCCGCCTCCCTCTCTGCCTCCGTCTTCCTCCCTGTTCTGCCCTGCTTTTCCGGTAATATATATATATAATAATTTGCTTATTAATTATGCTAACTTATAATCAAGACTTAAAACCAATCATTAAAACAATAATCTTATTCATAGGTTAACTTGTGCTTGTTTAAAGTTGGTTCTTGCTTTATCTTACACCGCATCGTTTATCAAGTGAGTAATCTCGTACCTAATCCCTTTTTGCTTTTAATGTTTTGGGATGTTCATGTGTTCGTACAAACTTAGAGTCTTAAACTTGTTTATGAACTTTAGTCGCGCAGTATCCCATGTGTTGAGGACGTTTACTTGGCTGTTTATTTGTATGTGTGTATCATTAACCGCTTTGTTCGGCCTATTCCGAAGTTTTCATGGATCCATTAGATGAACACGGGAGACCTATCGTTTACGGTTTTCTTTGTTTACACTTGCACAGATGTTTTCTCGTTTTTGTGCTCAATTGGGAGCACGGATTGAACTATGAACTATGAGCTATGATCTATCTAGGCTTGATCACAATCTGATTGCACCCTTGTTGAACACCAGACATACACGTGTTGCGCGCAGATTTATTGTTATCTATGTATTGTATTAAACTTGATTTCTCACCAACACGCAAGTGTTTGACGTTTATTTTAACACATGTTCAGGTTTGCAGTAGCCGTTTTGGAGCTTGTGGACACGTAGGAAGTTTTCTTTATTTTGGACCTAGATTAAAATGTATCAAGACAAGTTTTTGTTGTTCGAATATTATGATTTATCATATATTGATTTATGATGATTTATGTTATCTTGTTTACTTTGCGCGTGCGCGAATGAATGTATTTATTAAATATTGACACCCAATAGTGTCACGAGTAATGAAACAATATGTGGCGCCCCGATGTATAATCCGCCTTTGGTCGGGGTGTTACAAAGGACACCCCCCCCCCCCACACACACAAAGTCCAAAATGTTTTGGTGAGTGCCCTTTATAGTAAAACTGTCCAAAGTTTGGGAGAAAAGTTTGTCATGTCCTCTCGTCAAAGAGCGGTATTAGAATGTCTTCAGGCTACTCATACTCAGAACTTTTTGACAGTCACTCACTCACCCCCATCGAAGGGTTAGGCCAGCACATGTCAGCAATGGAGTACCGAGCCATTCTTAAATATCATTTAATGATCCCCCCCCCCCCCGTTCCCATTTGATAAGCCCTGCCCGGTCTGTAGTAGGGTTTGTTTAGATAATTTTGGTGAACACGTGGTTCATTGCAAAGAACTCCCGGGGTTTAAATATAGACATGATTTGGTCAGGGATGTCCTTTGTGATGTGTTAAAACGGGCGGGAATCTCGGCAAGAAAAGAGGCTCCTGTCAATTTCTTGTCGGATCCGCGTGAAGGAATGTCTACTCTCCGACCAGCGGACATTCTTGTGTTTGGATGGGCTGGGGGAGCATGCTTGTGTGGACCTTACTGGGGTGTCCCCTCTTGTCGAGCTTAGGGACACCGGGTTTGTTGCCAGGCAGGCCGTGCTAAAGGCAGAAGTAGAAAAAATTACTAAGCACGAGAAAGCGTGTGTGGAGAATCAACACGCCTTCATTCTTTTTGCTTTTGATACATATGGGTTTCTTGCTCCCGATGCTACCATGTTTCTAAAAAGAGTTCAGCGGGTCGTGTATAGTAACTCAACGACGTCGAAGAACGATAATTTTTTTTCAGTATGATCGGTTTTGCCATTCAAAAGGGGGTGTCGGCGCAGCTTGTTGCCCGCTTACATGTCTCTTTATTATAATTGAATCCTTTTATTTGATATGAGACTATCAGATTTTTGGCAAAAAAAAAAATTATAAAGTTACTGGTTTAATTGATGATAATTAGAGCAATCTTTTACTAATTAATATATGATTAATTTTCTTTTCTAAAAACAATGTTAAAAGAAACTGATGTCAATTGGGTTTTACCGGGAACGGTCAAGCCAAACTCGGATGCCAGCGTGGATCTCGATATGTCAACACAGTATGGCCCGAGTGGGGTGGCAGGGCTCCTCCACCTGTTAGACTGGGGAGTGTGATATATCTTAACTGCGAAAATCACCGTTCAAAAAAAAAAACTGAAATATTCTACAAGAATAAACTCTATAAACCTAACATGTTTTACACATTGAAACTTAAACATGCCACATGCGCCTATATATTTACATTTCAAATTTTAAACAAACATCCCATATGCTTTGAACATTCATAAATGATTTGTCAGATTTGTTTGAATATCTACTTTGGTCTTGCAAGCAGAACCGGGTAGGAACCGGGTTGGAACTGATACTGACATACAAATAGGAGAACCGGGTACGATTTTCGGGTACAAAAATACCCAAACCGGGTATTGTACTAACCGGGTTGGAACTGGAACCGGTTCCGGTTCAGTTCCACCAGTTAGGTTCCGGAACCGGTTTTTTTGTGCACGTCTACTTGCAAGCAAATTCAGTGTTAACAATTATGAAAACACCCAAAAAGTTTGATGTATGTGGAATTGGGCTTTGGATGATACATGGGCATTTTCAGGTTATTTACTGAAAATGCCGCTATGAATGTTATGTGGTCGTGACAAGTCATCTTAAGTTATTGTACTACATTTCACTTCGTATGAAAGAACCGTTGCATTTATACTTGTTTCGTCTAAACTCTCTGAAGGAAGTGACGCAGACAATTATTTATGGAAATTCAAGTAAATCATTTTCCAAAGAAATAAGTATTGAATAACTATTTATTATATTTCTTAACAGTTATCTAATACTTTTAACTTTTAAGAAAGTCATTTGTTAAATTTTGATTATTAAATAACATAACAGTCTTAAAATAATTTAATGTATATTACACGGTGTTGCTTATATTAGATTTAATTTAATATTGTTGTTGCAAAAAATAATTAATTGATAAATTTGTTGGGTGTGATGTGATGATAACTTGAAATACGGAATAATGTATACAAGGAATCAAATGACAAAATCACCCTTATTTCTAGTGTATAGTTGGTACACTACGAGGTATATTTAGTGGGTAAATTTGACTTTTCCGGTTTTTAATTCCTTTTGATAATATAGATAAGTGTTTTTCTCATACGATTAGCATTTGACTAAATACAACTAAAGAGTAATCTACACTTCATATTGATCAAAAGGATTTAGCATGTTACAAGTTTTGTTTGTGTTTTCTTATGTTGTTTTCATCATGAAACAAAACAGAACTTATCCAATTACATAAAATATATTTTTAGTCCTTTATAAGTTTTATTTTATTTTATTTAAGTTTTAATCATTAAAAAAACATAGCGAATACAAACATGTCATGTACAGTATCTAGCTCGTATCTTTAGAAGGTTGTTTATGTAATTTACATCATCCATGTTTGTTGTAAGATAATCCTTATTATTTTCTTTACTAAACGTTTCATTAAATCCCACTTATTCCCGCAACGTTTTCGTTCTGTTATGCACATAATAGGCGAATAGCCATTGGCTATAAGGAATTCTCCTCTTCGTACATCATTAACGCATATTGGATGCATGGTTTGTGAATGGGGAAAAAACCTATACAGTTAAGTGTGATTGAGTAGGATCAATCCAATGACAGGAAGTAATCTAAGGATGAGTGTCTCTTGGGAAGTCTCTAGTTGGCAACTAAAAACAAAAATGTGATCTCCTTAATGGTAAATAACTAAATATCAGCTTGTATGAGGAGCCAAAGGATATCAAAGTCACTCATATTTTCTTTTGTAACCCTGTTTACCCCATGAGTATTTCTTAAAAATTCTATATACAAATATTTGTCGCTATAAAAACTGAAAACAATGAATAAATTCCGTATAAAATTGGGTTAGAAATCATTCAAAGTTAGCTTTGTAACATGCATATAAGATGAAAAACCACCTAATTTACACGTAAAATTAGGTTGGCATATAATTTTTTTTGTTTCGTATTTGGTTCGACACAAACACATCAACCCGAGACCACAATCACCTTTATAACTTATAAGTAATAATCTGAAATTAGATTATCTCACTTAGGAGTTTAGGCTCATCAAATTAAGAAACAAGCAGTCATGGACTAGCAGAAAGATGATTGAAACTTCATTGGCATGATATATCATATAGTAAAATACAACCTGTAACACGGATAAAATTACACATTTTGACTTTTTTAGTCAAACAATTTCTTCAAAAACTTCATATTTGTTCTAATGTAGGAGTGCAAACGAGCTGATTGCTTGCGAGGTACTTGAGCTTGGATCGATAAAAAGCTTGAAACGAGTCGAGCTTTTTCGATATCGAGCCCGAGCCTTAAATAAAGCACGTTCAGTTATCTAGCCCGAGCTTGAGCCTTGTATGGAAGCTCGTTTTAACGAGCCTTGTGTATTTTTAAGTTTTACCTATTGTGGACTTCTATGTATTAATTTCACACTACACAACCATGCTAGAGCCAGACTTTGGCTCGTTTAAGGTACTACATGAGCTCAAGCTGAGCTCTTACTCGTTTAAAGTTTTTTTCAAAATATATAAAAATGATTACAAATGTATATAAACTAAGTAGTTAATAATAAACGAGTCGAGCTCGAGCTTGAGAAAACAACTCACGAGCCAAGCTTAAACTCTCATAAGTCAAAACGAGCCAGGCTCGGCTCTTTTACACCAATTATAATATAAAGTATGCAACTTTTTTAATTAAACTAATAGCCCTATTAAAGTTACAACCGGCAACTCCAAATGAACTATGTTGGTGATCAATAAGACAATAAGTGACAGAATCCATATTAATTGTGTTTGGCATATAGCTCTATCCGTAGCATATAGGGGTGTTTATTGTAAAGACGGTTTTTTTTTTTTTTTGATATTTAATGTTTATTTTAGTTTTAATTTAATTTTTTTATTTTGATTATTGTGTCGCATGGGAAAAATCAAAAATAAATTCGGTCTCATGGGAAAAATCGCCGAAACCCACCTACGCCATCTCCCCGGAAAGTTCATTTGTTCCAACAACGAATCAATATACTGCCAACTAACCGAGTTATAGGCCTTTTCGATTTCTAGCTTGATTGATTCTTGAATATCATACTTTTTTTTTGTCAGATTTATTTAACCAAGCAAAAGCTAATTCATTTGCCATCTCCACTTTGGTGGGATGGTAAAGGCTTAGGCCTTTGGGTGAGAGGTCCAGGGTTCGATCCCTGGTAATGGCGGTTTATTGTAAATAGTATGAGGCAAGTATTCACATTTTGGTTTTAACAGTTTCTAAATTATATCGTGAGCCAAACCGTTGGTTCAATTTTTTTGTTATTGAGAACCGAAACTGAACCGTTGAAAGTTTAATCTGAATCGTTACAAATGGTTTGGTTTCACTTATTGAACTTCAATAATAAATTTACTGTCCGATTCGGTTTTATATGACCAATTTTCTATTAAACCATAAACCAAACCCTTTGCTATGGTTTCAACATTCGGAAGCCGGCTGAACAAAAGTGATGATTGGTTCAAACGTTTTCAAAACCTTGAATATCCACAATTGTTACATGATTACTATAATTTTTGTTCCCTGTCGTATCGCGCGCCACCCATCTAGTTATTAATTAATATAAGGCCATAGGAAGTTTTTCAATTAGCAAGTTGATGAAAAGAAACATAAGCTAATTTTCATTTTCCTTTTAATTCCACACATGCTGCTAAAGTAACCGTCAAAATGAACCAATGCATGGGTGTGGTCTTAAAGCTGCACTTCTCGTTTACTAGACACTAGTTTTATAAATCCAAACAACATAGCATTCGATAATATTAATGCAACCTCCATTGTTTTGGTTTCTAAAAATCAATTTAATGCAAGTGTCTCTTTAAAAAGGAAAAAACTTCATCCACATTACAATCACTCTATTACACACACACAGAGCAAAATCATGACGATGTTAACCGCAACACTCATTACTTTGCTCACCTTATTGACTTGTGTCATGGCAGTTACACTTGCTTATGCAATTGCCTCCGATTACTTCACTTCTTGTTTCGACCCCAAAGCCAGGTAAAAGCTTCTTTAAATAAGCTAAAAAACCATCTTCAAATAAGCTTCTTTAAATTAGCCGATATAAGGCGGGGCTAGGAATGGCAACGGGCCGGGTATTGGTAATCCCATACCCATACACGTTTGTAAAATCGTGTCCCATACCCGGCCCATTACCAGTCGGGTATTTTTCGGGTAATTACCCGTCGGGTATCGGGTATACCCGTTGGGACTTTTAAGTATATATTTTTAAACATTATAATTATTTTATACATTTTGTTCATATAAAAATTAGGGCTGTTCACGAACCGAACCGAACACGGGCATGCTCATACTTGGTTTGGTTTGAAAGCGAGCCGAACCGAGCGGATTGAATTTAAAGAAACGAGCGATATCTTTATGCTTGAACTTGGTTTGGTTTTGAAACCGAGCGGCTTGTTCGGTTTGGTTTTGCTTGATTTCGTACAAAGTTTCCAATTTTAAATTTGTAAAACTTCAAAATGTCATTAATTCAAGACTTTTAACTCTAAATTGTCTAAACTTTCACCTTTAAAATTGTATAAAACTCATAGTTAACAACAAAACATATATAAAACGAGTGGCTATGGTTTAAATTTGAACTTTGAATTCAACACAAAAGAGGAAAATTTTAAAAACTTAAAAAAGTAGTATACTTTTATATATATACATAAAGATTATATATAAAACTAATAAATAAAAATTAATTCGAGCAAAACGAACCGAACCAAACCGAGCGAGGCTTTGTTTGTGCTTGGATTGCTTTTAAACCGAACCGAGCCGAACGGCTCACTTCCAAACCGAGCCGTAATCGAACGAGCATTTTTGAGCAAAATTCGAGCGAACGACGAACGAGCGGCGAGCAGTTTGGACAGCCCTAATAACAATTATTACAAATTTAAATATAATAAGCGTGACAATAAATAAAAAATATAATTATTTTTTATATACTTTTATATATATATGCTTCACAACCTACGAAATACAAAGAATTTTCTGGGTATATGGTTCGGGTAAACGGGTATATGCTTTCGGGTAATCGGGTCGGGTATCATCTAATCCCATACCCGGCCCGTACCAGCGAAAATTTTGAAATCCTAATCTCATACCCAACCCATAACCATCGGGTTTTGTGTATACCCGTCCCATTTATTTCGGGTTTCGGGTATACCCGTCGGGCTCGAGCTTTTTTGTCATTATAAGCTAATAAGCATAAGCTAAAAAAGCTAAACCAAACACCAAGTTAAGCTTATATATATATATATATATATATAAATTTTTAATGGCGACTCACAAACACCTATCTATTTCTAAAATATATCTATTTATACAATCAAATTTATTGCAGGTGGATGCAAGTGGGATTGCTGGAATTTGTGACAGATATTTCTCTTATAATTGTATGAATTTTCATTTTATTATCAACCCAATCTTTTAAAGTTGCTTAGTGCTCCTCGGTTTCACTTTATATTTATAAACCAATATTTGTATGTTGTTTAAAATTCAAGTGTTTGCTTATTTTTTATTTTACCCGCTGAACTCATATGTGGTTGTTTACTTGTAAATTTTAGGCTTGGTATTTCTACAAAGAATCAAGATGGATCCTGCGAGTTATATTTATATTTTTAACATTTTGGTTCGGAAGGTATTTTTTTTTATTTTTTACATATATATTAGCATTGTAAACCATATAAATAATTAATTTGAACTGAATGAATAGTTGTTAAACCAATTATTTTTCCATGTACAGTTTTATTATATGCGGATACATAATTTTAGAGATCTTCAAGTTATCACCCGAAGAATCTTCGAAAGATCCTATTTATTATGTGTTGGTGAGACGTCAAAAAAGGTAAGAACAAAGTTCATATATAATTATATATGCTTCTCCTAGGCCATATTCTTTGTTAAGTTTGTATTTGTAATTTTGTTAGGGATGCCATTGGCCACACGCGGCGAGTTTTTGTTGTTACAACAAGAACAATCTTAATTTTACTTGGTTGCTTGATGCTGGGATCATTAGTTTTTGTCTTTGCCATAAAGGGATCTCCATTTCATGCAGAAGTATTATCACCGTATGTATATTAGTTCCCGTCTTTTATAATCTATTTTGCATTTCATTTTTTAAGTAAAATGAAATTTTAAATAATTTTCACAGGTGCATGGTACCATTGCTAGCAGACTTCATAGTCTTGCGTGTGGTGGTTTTTCCGGTATTTATCTTTACATTTATGTTTATGTATGTACTAGTTACCGCTATAACAACAACATTACACATATATATATTGCATTCAGATGTGGGTAGCATATAAGGAATCAAGTCGGATTAATGCTTTTGCTTGGATTCTTTTAATCATATGTTTCGGGAGGTAAATTGTTTTCAATTTATTTTAGGAAATTTTTAAATTTGCCTTTGATTTATCGTACCGTAATTTGTGAATTTGCATATATGCAGTGGCGTAAAATGCGTAATATATATGTTGCTGATGTTTATTGTTTTTTTACAGTATGGCTTTGTGTGCATACGTAGTGCGAGAGTTGTTCTACCTCTCACCTGAACAACCTGTTTTTCTTATACTTTTCAACAAAAGTGACAAGTAATTAATTCCAGCACAAAAGTTGAATTTTTGGTTAGATTGTTTTTACTTTCATGCTAAATACTAAAAAAAAAAATCTTTATTTTTCTCCTATAAATTTTGAATTTTGCAGAGAACTGATGTTGACTGATCCTTTACTAATGGAGAATGACAATGTTTAAGTAGGATATGCAACATGTCTTTTCAAGAAATGATGGATTAATCTTAAATAAGTGTTGTTGATGTTGTTGCCTATTTATTATCAATAAACACTAATATCACAAATGTATTGGGGTATTGTTGCTTTATTTTTCTCTTTTGGGAGTAAGTTATATTTTTGGTCTACATAGTTTAGTCAAATATATGGGTTTATCTCACATTAGGTTGTTTGACAACCTCTGCTATGAATGAAATTTGATAAAACATTCATAAACGATTTAACAAATGTGTTTGACAATTATGAAAACACCTAAATATTTGATTTAAGTGGAATTGGGGTTTGGATGATGCAGGGGCACAAATGCATTTTCATCCTATTTACCGAAAATGTCCCTATGCATATACGTTGGCGATGTGATTTCGTTACACCTAAAAAGAATGTTATGTGTCCGTGACACATCGTCTTAAGTTAGTGAGTGTATTGTGCTATGTTTCACTTTGTATGAAAGAATTGTTGCATTTGTACTTGCTTCGTCTTACTCTAAACTCTCTTAAGGAAGTGATGCGCATATTATGAAAATGTTAACAAAATCATTTTCTAAAGATTTAAGTATTGAGTAACTCAATTTTACTTCTAAGAAAGTAATTTGTTAAAATTTGACTACTAGACAATATAACAATCTTAAAATAATTTTATATTACACGTTGTTGCTTATAATAAATTTAATAGTGTTGTTGCAAAAAATAGTTAATTAGAGAAATTTGTTTGGTGGTGGTGTCATGATGATAACTTGTATGGAGTAATGTATGTATACAAGGAATCAAATGACAAAACCACCCTTATTTCTAGTGTATGGTTGGGTATGCTATGAGATATATTGTGAGGGTAAATTTGTCTTTTCCGGCTTTTGATTCATTTGGATAACAAGTAGTGTTTTTTCTCATACGATTAGCATTTGACTAAATAGAACTAAAGAGTAATTTACACTTCATATTGATTAAAAGGATTTGCATGTGACAAGTTTTGTTTGGTGTCATTTATGTTTTCTTACGTTGTTTACATCATCAGACAAAATAGAACTTATCCAATTACATAAAATATATTTTTAGTTCTTTATAAGTTTATATTTTATCTATGTTTTAATCATTATAGAAACGTAGCGTATACAAACATGTCATGTTTACTATTAACATCAGACTTGTATCTTTAGAGTGTTGGTGTTATGTAATTTACTTCAATCCTTGTTGGTTGTAAGATTATCTTTGTTATTTTCTTTACTAAACTTTTCATTAAATCTCACTTATTCTCGCATCGTTTTCGTTCTGCCCACATAATAGCTATCGGCTTTAAGGAATTCTCCTCCTCATTCATCGATCATTAACGCGTTTTGGGTGCACTGGTTGTGGATTAGGGGAAAACTACACAATTAAGTGCAATTGAGTAGGATCAATCCAATGATGGGACTTGGGAGAGTAATCCAAGGACGTGTCGCCTTTCGGGAAGTCTCTAGTTGGCAACTGAAAACAAAAATGTGACCTCCTTGAGGATAAATAACTCAATATCAGTTGGTACGATCATACGAGGAGCCAAAGGATATCAAAGTCACTCACGTATTCTTTTGTAACTTTGTTTACCCCATTAATGTTTCTTAAAAGTTATACATACAGACATTTATATAAGCTGAAAACTATGAATAAATTCCGTATAAAATTGGGCTAGAAATTATTCAAAGTTAGCTTTGAAACATACACATAAAATTAGGCTAGCATATAATTTTTTTGGTTCACATTTGGTTCGACACGTCAATCCGAGACCACAATAAGTAATAAGCAGAAATTTGATTATCACATAGGAGTTTAGGCTCATTAAATTAAGAAACAAAGAGTCATGGACTAGCAGAAAGATGATCAAAACTTCAATGACATAATATAGGGTATTCCTTCATTGACAATTATAAGATTCAAATTTACTTCCTGACTAATAGATATGAACATTATCAATGACAGACCCACGGGGCACATTTACAATGACCCCGTTTGTCTCTAAAACGGTCATGACTTTGTTATTGATTACGTGACGTGTGTCTTTAGTTAATGCACAACAAAGAATGAGTGAATGGGAGTTGGAAGCAAGTTTGAGGGCATTTATGTAGTAAGTGAAAGGTGTGGTTTTTTTTTTAGTAAATTGTGGTTTTCGTCCATGTGGCTTGTTCAAATAGGCTGTTTTAGTCCAGTAGTTTTAAATCTGTGGTTTTCGCCCATGTGGTTTCATTTTACTTACAATTAAACTCGACCCCACTAACCCCGTTAAGTATGGTCGTTAAACCCATCAGTGTGCCCCTCACATGAGGTGCAATTTTGTCCTTTTCCCCCCAAATAAACCTCAATCCTAATTCGCAGCCCTCTCGCGTGAGGAGCTGAGGTGTATTTGAAGATCTTAGAAGTTGGTAGTTAGTGATGTTTATCCCTTTGTAGACCTTAGATGATCTTAGAAGTAGATGGGTCAGGTCTGCACCAAGAAGAGTTTATGCAGACGTTTTTTTTAATAAAATGTCTTTCAAAAAACAAACCATCTACAGATGACAATATCAGCACGTGATCAACACGACACAGACAAAAGAGCTCGAGCATACCATCTTTTATAAAAACAGACACCACCTTAAACGGCCGAATGAACATACTATTTAAAAATATTAAACTTTAATCACTAGGGAGTTCAAACTATGTTAGGCCCAAGTCCCAACTATGAAAGACTAAATACATAACATTATATTAGATAATTAGACTATTAGGCCCAACTAAAAGGAATGTTATTTTATTCCAAATCTCCACCAATAATTATATAATAATCATACCAAATTACTAATCATTAAATCAACACATCTATAAGAACTGGCTAGCACGTTGCAAGTAGTTCATATCCACTTCAAATTTTGGTCAACTTCATGCATTATATATACACACACAAATGCAATTCATGGCACTTGTCTTGTATACACAACCATCAAATTATTGTTTTTAGGTTGTAAAACAAAAAAAGATGAAGTTGGTGTGGTCAATGGTGTTGCTCGTTGCCGCCACGGCGGTAATGAACGTGGCTGAATGTTATGAGGATATCCCCGCCAGCGTTGGTGGCGGGGTCTTTCATGTTGGTGGCAAAGTGCTTTGCCAAGATTGTACCGAGGGGTGGAATGAATGGGTTGATGGAAATAAACCTATAGAAGGTAAGCGGGTTTTATTTTTTATTTTTACTTTTACTTTTTTTTTGTCGTTTTTTTAATCTACAACTTGCAACATGACATGTGTTTCTAGGTTGTGTTGTTTCCGTGACATGTATGGACGATAGAAAAAGAATTGTTTATTATGAAAGCGACAAGACTGACAAAGCTGGTGAATTTGAGGTTACCATAAAGAAATACATATATGGAAAAAAGATAAACCCGGAAGCTTGTTTCGCAAGGCTTGTTTCTTCGCCCGACCCTATTTGCAACATCCCCAATGATTTCGCGGGAGGCAAAACTGGGGTCAAACTTGGTCGCTCCGAGCATCATGTACCGAGATACAATCAAACACATTCTCGACCCGTTCTATTACACAACACCTATGTGTGATGAACCGGATACAAATGATAATGATAACGATGGTAATTCATACGGGAAGGAAAAGGATAACAGTAACGATAACGATGGTGATTCTTATGGGAAGGAAAAAGATAATGATAACAATAACGATACCGATACCAATGGGAATTCATATGTGAAGGAAAAGAACTATTGATGCCTTAATGTTTAGTAGTTCTATTAAGTGAATTTGTCATCATCTTTTGTTATGCAAAAATGATATAAAATCAAAGGATACTCCATTTTCTGATATTGTTGGTTTATAATGCTTTGTTCGTTTCTAAACTAGTATCAAATTTATTATTATATTTAAGTGTTCATAGAAAGATATCATCTTATGCTTGTTAAAAAACCTTATATATCCCATAATCCCAAATAAACGACTTGACAAAACCCGGGCGATGATAAACTCAAACGTTGTCGGTCCCGGATGTTGTGGCGGTAGGTCGACGCAAATTCGGTGGTTTTCAGTTGAGTGTTTTATGATACCGGAACTAAAAACCAAAAATAAAACAAAATCATATGAAATTCGAGGTGAATCAATTGAGTGGCATCAGTTGGTAACATTCGAGGGTTGGGAAGATCCGAGCATTGTCAATCCCGAAAGTTGAGGCGGTGAGTCTACGCAAATTCGGCTGATTTCCGTTACGGTACCGAAATTAAAACAAAATGCAGTGAGTCTACACGAATTTGTTCTGTTTTCGTTATGTTCATCACGGTACCAAAACTAAAAAACCAAAAAATAAAATAAAATAAAATAAAAATCAAGAACCAATACGGTGCCACCAAGTGGCCGAATCGGCACTTAGCGACACCAAAGTTTATAATTGTTATATATAATAATAACCGAATTGAACACGTTATTTAAAAATGGGTTATCGGATTTTAATAATCCCAACTTTTACATATTGACCGGTAGAGGTGCACAAAATACCCGGTGTACCTGACCCGAAACCGGTTCTTACTCGTACCCGACCCGCGGTACGACCTGGTATATGACCCGAGCAGTACCCGGAACCGGAAATACCCGGTCAAAACCTGACCCGACCCTACCTGAAACCCGAAAAAAACCCGGTCAAATACCCGACTATATCTGGAACCAGTTCCTACCCGGTTCCGGTTTGAGCATCTCTATGGACCGGGAGTAATCGTAACACAGTAAATATTTATTTACAGTCTCAATTTTAAACATGTTTCCCCCATCAATTTTCTAAAATAAAAATATAATATAGTAAATGTCGTTATACAAAAAAAGAAATACTATAAAAAAGTATTTTTTATTTTTCTAAACTTAATAATATGAAGGGGTCATGTTGGCAGAAAATAAGTTTCAGCCACACAAATGCAATAACATCTAAATTTTATGGACACAAAAGACTACTACTAACATTAGTTTTATTCAACCACCAAATATTCATATGGCTGCAACAACAGCAATACCCTCACCATCACTGTCTCTGCTACCAGGAAGAGGTGGCATCACCACCGGAACCGCCACGTCTACCGCAGGCTCGTGGTTGACATGGGTCACCCGAGCAGGCGGTAGAGGTGTTATAAGGGTCTATGCAGCACAAGGGAAAGAAAGTGGTAGTAAGAGGCCATCACCAGACGTTGATACTAGAATTCATTGGGAGAATGAAGATGAAGGATGGGTCGGTGGCGGTAGCAGCGCTGCTAAGGCTACCGAATCGGTGGAGGAAGAGCAGAAGAAGAATTTGCTTGGTGAAAAATTCTCTGAATTGATCAATAATTCAACTGATTCTCATTACCAGTTAGTGTTCATTATTTCATCTTTAAGACAAATATTAGTTGTATGATTAGAGTGAAGTATTGCACTAGTTTGCCATATATTCGTAACTGGAACGGTCATCCAACTGATCTTCTTACTGGTTCACTGATCAGACCAGTTTTTTTCGAAACCGGCTGAAAGCATAAAGAGCTTAAAGGAAATATAAAACTACTGTCTTTTGGTATTGAAATTTGAAGTTAACAAAACATGAAGTTTTAAAAAAACAATAATAATAAATTGAAATACATCCAAGCGGGCCGCTTATGTAGAGGTGTTCATTGGTTCGGTTTTCGTTTAGGACCAGTTTGTAGGTTTCTTCGATTGAAACCGAAAGCCAAAACGAATTCGCATTTGATTTGGTTTTTAGTTTTGAGTCTTTTGACCAAAACAATCGAATAACCATAATTTGTCATTGGTCGGGTTGACTTCAAATTTGGCTAAAACTTGAACTTAATTATTATTCTATATACACAAAATTTAGATGTTTGAAATAAAAAACTGAACATGAAATTCGGTTAGGTTTAAACAGTTTCGGTATGGTTGAAATTGGTTTAAAACCGAATATTGAACACCTCTACATTAAGCCAGTACCCGGGTCTAGCATCATATTACACTTGCAGCTAGAATTAAACTATACTTACTAACCTTGTTGACCAATGGCAGATTCTTAGGGGTGCCAGCAGAAGCCGACTTGGAAGAGATTAAAGCAGCTTACAGGCGGCTATCCAAAGAGTACCATCCAGACACCACTTCTCTCCCACTCAAAGCCGCCTCTGAAATGTTCTTGAAACTAAGAGAAGTTTACAACGTGTTGAGCGACCCAGAGAAGCGAAGGTTCTACGACTGGACCTTGGCTCAGGAAGCTGCGAGCCGTGAAGCTGAGAAGATGAGGGTAAAGCTGGAAGATCCATATATGAAAGATATAGAAAACTGGGAGTCAATCCCGGACATGGTTGACCGGCTCGGAGGAAGGAACATGGAGCTGAGTGATCAAGCCAAGTCCGCTCTTACTTTCGATATTGCTATAATTATTTTCTCAATATGTTGCATTCTTTATGTGGTTCTCTTCAAGGAACCTTACTACTAGTCAATAAGATAGTAATAATCAATATGTATATAGTTGAATTTTTACGGCCAAATATAGTGATTTTTATAGTTTAAAAATATATACATCACAAAGTCTAATGAGAATCATGAAAACACACACTAACTAGTTAAAACTGTTGATTAGCCATAGACATATTGATGGCGAGACGGGTGAGGGCCCACTTATGGTACGACTTACGAAGCGTCTTGTACTTGTGGATGAAAGTAGTGACATCAATCACTCCATTTAGAAGCTGTTGGTGGAGCGCTTCTGATTCATCTTCTGTGTTACGCATTGCCTCTGCAAAACGCAACGCTTTTAGATAATTTGTGTTATATATAACTTTTGAATAAAGTGAAACTTTACCTTGCAGACGATGAAGCAAGGATGCGGGAGAGTAAAAGTTGAGTATTTCTTGTTTTTGCTTTTCAAGGTCGTTGAGCTTCTCTCTAGCAGCAGCCAGTTCAGTGACCCGAATTATTTGGCACTACATGCAAAAAAGAATAAGGAAATATGATCTAATTAATACAGGTCGAAATGGGTCAGTTGGGCTGACCCGAAACTTTTTCAAAGACAAATCTTTTTATGATTACAAAAACTATATTATATTTCAATAATAGATTAACGTTACGAAGAAATGATTTAGAAGGTTTTATGCATTAAAAATACACTTTAAGCTACTTTTGACTTGTTTTTTTAAGCCAGTGTTTTTCCGTCATTTTACCTGTTTGACCCATCAAAGATAGAACATGACACGAATGATTACAAGACACGTGATGATATGAAGAACTAACCTGGTTTCGCAGCTCCTTGATGCGTGGTTCTTTTTCCAAGTTGTGTACTGCATAAAAGAATCATTATGTTGACAAATTATGCTGACTTTGCGTTCTATTAAACAAGTTTATTGCTCGTTGAGAGATTATTGAAGAACTCACTTGCAAGCTGAATAGTTTCATTCCTCAATTCGTTCCTCAGCTGATATTAAGAATAAAGTGAAGGTCAATGCTAAAATATATTCACAGCAGTTTCAAACAGAATGGTCTTTATGCATAAAGATGCATTTCTTATATCTTAAGTCTTAACCGTGTAGGACGACTTGCCACATTGTTTAAGAAAGACATGACTGTCATTAAAGAAAATTTACAAAAAAATTGTATGCACCCAAATCATTGCATCAACTTATTTGTAATCATGATAACGAGCAACAAAATATCATGAAACCGGAAGATGACTTACACGAATCTGAGTTTGGACCACATCAAGTGAAAGTAAAAACTGTCGATATGCATTTTTGTCGATCAAAAGCTTGTGCAGGTCACTAGCACTACAAGCAAAAACAGGACCGGGTCAAAATAAAATTTTTAAAAAGCTGCAATTGTGAATATGCTCACAAGAAGATTCTTTCAATTTCAATTCTGCTAGCTGCAATCACTTTGGGAATTTCTTTTTACGAAAACATTATTACTAACTTATTATTAGTAGTAGAAAACACATACCTCATGAATTTTTTAAATAACTGCTTAATAAAATGCTAATAAAACAAAGCAGACCAGTAAACCTTTTGTCTTTCAAGATATGAACAATCCCAGCAGCCTCGGGTGGAATACGCGATACTGGTCTATCTACATTTTTCTGCGTATGATGCTGTTCTTCATCGGCCCTTCACAAAAAGACAGTTAAAAATAGTGAAAAAAAAATCCTAAAATTATAACACTTGTTCAGTTCTTCCTCTCAAAACATGAGTTCATAGTTGACTTTCATGCAGCGCTGTAAACAAAACCAAACGTTTGGCAGGAAGTTCGTTTACATTCGCTCATTTTAAAAAATAAACGAACATGAACATGGAATTTCGTTTGATTACTAAATTAGTGAACACGAACAGATGCCATGTTCATTTAATCGTGTTTGTGAACATTTGATAATGCGTTCTATAAGTTCGTTTATGTTCTTTAATGTCTGCTTGTCTATGTTAGCTCACTTAAGGTTTTTAAAAATTTGTAGTTACTTTTCTAATCTTATCATATAGATTTAAGCAAATTATTAACTACAGTATAAAGCAAAAAATATACGAGTATTAGTGATTAGTGATTAATTTATATGTAAAATTAACATATGAATATGAAAACCCCAACAGAAACTTGGTAGCTGGACCGAACCGTTGACACTTGACACTAATTATTCTTGCTTAGCTATATATCAAATAAAACATTGTTTGTGAACTGTTGACGAACAAATTCATTTCCTTAACGAACGTACACAAACAAGAAGTTCCGCTCGATTAACTGTTCATGAACCGTCCGCTTGTCCGATAAAAGCTTAACAGACGAACGTGAACAAGACGTTGTGTGGTTTAGCAATTAGCATATTCATGATCCACTACTAAATCATCCCTAAAACAACTTCCGATGCTCTAAAACTCAGTTAAATTGAAATTACAAAATTATAAATCAGCTAATAATAATAATAATAATAATAATAATAATAATAATATAGGATAGTAAACCCTAGAACTGAGTGGAAATGAATAAATAAGGTTACCAGAAGGAGTTGTTGTTGAACATGATTACAGCCTGATTGATACTACAGCAAAGATGTTGATAAATTGATAATAAATACTTCGATTATTATTGTTATTGTTATTATTATTATTATTGTTGTTGTTGTTACATGATCAATCAAGTGTCAGAGAATTTGCCGTGTGATTACCGTTCTTACTTTCTTTGCTATTTGCTGCTACTACAAGCAGACAGACACTGGTCACTTGTGGGACCATTGACGTTATTTCGGTCAATTATTTATAAATAATAATTAATAAAAAAGTCGTAGGTAATATGTCACGTCAACGTATGGCAACTAGGCACGTAACTTACAAATAAGTGCAAGTGTAAACTCTCAGGGCCATCTTTGAGGCATGGCAGGGTAGTCGACGGTCACAGGCCCGACACCCCGCTAGGCCTGAAATTTTTTTTTTCAAAAACAGTTATATGTATTTTTATAAAAAAATATGTATGATCAATGTTTCAACACAATTACATAACTTTGTGAGTCTAGTGGTAAAGGGCTATGACATCTAACCATAAGTTTTTGAGTTCTAGTCTTATTTAAGACAATTTTAATATTATTTTTATACAAAAGTTTTTTACACAACTCAAATCATAATCAAATAAGCCCATTTAAAATTAAATTGTTTAAATCCAACAAAATGTTTCTTTTATTTAAGGGTCAAAAAAAAATTTCACCTTCGGCCCAAAATTTTTTTCGCCTTCTCGAAGCCGGCAATGTAAACTCTTAGCATCTCATGGCAAGTGAAAAGTTTGTAAAGCATAAAACTCAAAGCTATATGTTTTCTTGTTGAATTACCTGACGTATATTTTTTTTTTTGTTATTACGTCGATAAAATATGTTGTAAAGAGGAGGAAGAAACAATCATAATTGCGGAATATCACGTTGTTTTAGAAATTGTTAAAGATGCATTGGTTGTAGATAAAAGGGTTCGTTTGTTTTGGAAACCAATGAGAAATACATCATATTTTTGGTTATTTCTTATACACGTTTTTCATAACAAAACAATACTTGTTCTTGTGTTTCTTTTCTGAAATAACTAGATATATATATTTTTAGAATATCACTGAAATACGTTGAACTAAAAGTGATTTTTTATACAATTCATACATATGCTTATAATATTTCGAAATTGTAAGACATACCATGCATATTAGATTACGTTGATCTCTAAAGAGGCCATAGTGGAAGAAAGCTATGGTTGTGCACTTAATATAGTTTTGATAACTAGTGACGAAACTTGGACGAAGATGTCGAAAGGGGCGGGTTAAACGATACATTAAAAAAACGAAGGGGGAGGGCCCACCCCTAACCCCAACTATCTTTCGCCACAAACTTATGCGATACTATTAAACAACTTGTAAGTTACATAAATTTTGTGTTACTGAAATATTAAATTCTCAAATATCAACATCTTATACATACAAGACTACAACTATTACAGTAAGCAAAAGTCATAAACATTATGTCCGCTAGCATAAACCAGAAATAACTAAAAAATATAAATCACAAACAGTTTTATACGTCTCGTCACAGCAACTTGAAACCGGTTGGTTCATTTATGCATGTCGAAATGTTATAACTAAACCGCCTCGTAAAATATAATATATCACACCAAGTTTTAATATAAATACTTTTTTTTAAAGACTGTATTATATTCACAACGCGAACTAGCAACTAACTAGTCCGTAAAACTACAGTATAATTATATGTTTCCGACATTAAAATTACACCAATTTTTCCAATCTAACGAAACAGTCATATCATTATCAATGCCAGTCAACACATCCTTCTACCTACAAATTCTCGAGAATTCAGTCAAATCAAGATCACTAACGTGCTCATGATGCCTTGGAGAACGAGGAGCTCAAGGCCAAATTAGAGGCTCTCCAACGTGCTCATGATGCCTTGGCAATGGAAGATGCCAAGAAACTCCAAGAGATCCTGGACCAGAGGGGCGTGCTTGATCACACCGAGCGGAAGCTTAAGGGCGTTGAAGAGGCTGCTGCAAAGGAAGTGCAACTTGCCAACCTCAATAAAAGCGAAGCCGAACGCGCCTGCACCCAAGCCCTGGCTGCCAAGGAATGGCTTCTTCGAGAAGCGTTGCCTCAGGTATTTTAGCTTTACGTCTTCACGCTTTCCTTTGTACATAGAAAAGGTGTTTGACACTTGTATTTTCTTTGTAGGTTGTGCATCGGGTCTTTTCAGAGACATCCTACGACGATGCGATGAGCGCAGCCCTCAACGCTTCTCACGAGGATGGGGAACGGGCTGGCTTCCTGCTTGGTCTAGGGTTCGTTGAGAAAGGCTTCCCGCCTTCCAACTTCCCTTTGTACAATGTTGACACTGAAGCCATATATGACCAAGCAGTAAATCAATATGCTGCCTTCCCGCATCCAGTGATGGAGAAGGTGAACCAAGTAGCTGCTGCTGATGATGGGTTAGCTATCCTTAAAGCTTTCCTCGAACCGCCCCGTTCTTCTGATGGAGCGGGTCCAAGTGGAAGCGGCCCTGAAGCCTGATCCTGAAGATCCCTTCCCACTGCTAGGATAGTCTTGCACAGATGTACTTATTTTTTCTTTTCGTAGGCGGGTAGTTACCCGGCCATTCTTGTAATAATTCATTTGTGAAATATAAATCTTTTTGCGTATAAGATTGTTATTTCCTTCTTTGGGTTCCTTGCTTTATAAACTTATGACTTGCATACTTAGTTTAAATTAGCAATTTTCCAAGTGTTTATAATAAGTTAACCTGTTGAACGTGGTTGATAATGGGTTAAAGTTTTGCTTCCTCTTTCGTGATTGTGCGGGTAGAACCGTCACTTGCACTTAGTAGGATGGCTAAACTTTAACCTTTATCTGACCTGCGTGTAGGTTTTCCTCATCTTTTGAGGATAAGTTAACCTTTGAACGTGGTTGATAATAGGTGTGAAGTTTTGCTTCCTCTTTCGTGATTGTGCGGGTAGAACCGTCACTTGCACTTAGTAGGATGGCAAAAGTTTACCCATATCTGACCTGCGTTTAGGTTTTCCTCATCTTTTGAGGATAAGTTAACCTTTGAACGTGGTTGATAATAGGTGTGAAGTTTTGCTTCCTCTTTCGTGATTGTGCGGGTAGAACCGTCACTTGCACTTAGTAGGATGGCAAAAGTTTACCCATATCTGACCTGCGTGTAGGTTTTCCTCATCTTTTGAGGATAAGTTAACCTTTGAACGTGGTTGATAATAGGTGTGAAGTTTTGCTTCCTCTTTCGTGATTGTGCGGGTAGAACCGTCACTTGCACTTAGTAGGATGGCAAAAGTTTACCCATATCTGACCTGCGTGTAGGTTTTCATCCTTTTATTGGGTTTGTGCGGGTAGGACCGCCTTCCCACGCAACGACTTCACGTAATGTGAATGCCGTCACCAGTGTTGCATAGTTTAACCGTTCGACGCGCGGTTGTTGATAGGTTATTGTTCAGTTTCCTCATGATTCGTGCGGATAGACCGGCACTTTCATTTTTGGGTGCTGAACCTTTCCCCTTCAACTGACCTGCGTGAAGGTTTTTTCCTATTATTGGGTTTGTGCGGGTAGAACCGCCTTCCCACGCAACGACTTCACATAATGTGAATATCGTCATATTAGTGTTCAGAAAAGTAAAATCATCAGCTTCGATGTTCTAAAGAGAATCATTTCCATTAGAAGTGGCTCTTGGCCTTTTCTTTACAAATTGGAATTGATTTACATGCAAATTGTGTAAATGAGCTCCCTTCCATATTGTTGGGATGGGAGTGCCATCGAGCCGATACGCACCTGGTTCGGGATCTCGTTCTTTACGCAGCATGTAGTCTCGATATTGAAGCTGGAATTTGTATTCGTGTTTTCCCCAGCTGGGGTTCTACACGCAACCGCCTGCTCAGCCTTTATTGTGCCACGAGGTGCGCGAGCGTCCCATCTTTGACAAATGCTTCGACCATGTCTTTTACGTCTATGCATTCTTCAGTGTTGTGGCCTTTTGTCTTGTGAAAGTCACAGTATTTGCTCCGATCAGCATCGTGACGATGTCGGATTATTGGAGGCTTTGGCCACGGGAGCTCTTCAGTGGCGAATATCTCAGTGACGCTTTTGCTGAGTGACGTCCATCTGGAGTTCCGATGCGGCTGTGCGTTATCCCTTCCGCCCAATCGATGTTGCAAGCCGGATGAGGTGTCAAAGTTTACCCTTGACTGCCAAATGCCTTGCTTCCGCTTTTTATTTAGTCGGGCGGTGAGGACGTTGTCTTCTCTCGTTTTCTGAGTGTAGAGGTTTGTGCTCTGTGGGAGATCTCTACCCAGTTGCTTCTCCGTTTCCGCATAGCGTTTTGCTGCTGTCATGATGGCATCCCATGTTGATGGCATGCCATCTTTACCCGTTAGGGTGCGGATGAGCTCTGGGTCATGCGCGCCCTGGATGAAGGCAGCGCGAACAAGATCTTCGCTGATATTGCCCAAACTTAGCTTCTTTGAGTTGAAGCGAGTGATGAAGTTTGGCAGAGATTCATCTTCTTCTCGTATGCATTTGAGGATTGTCCATTGCTCCTCGGTATACTTCCGTTGCTGGCTGAAGTGTTGGCTAAACTTCTGCTGGAAGTCTGCCCAGTCGTAGATGTGGTTGACCGGTAGGCGATCAAACCAAGCTCTAGCAGCCCCAACAAGCGTCATTTGGAACATGTAACACCACGTGGGTTCCGTCCAATTGCTGACGGTTGCCCCCGCTATGAACCTGTTCAAATGATCGTCTGGATCAGATATACCGTCATATGTGCCTATGTTAGGCATTTGTTTGGCACTCTTTGGGGCGATTGCTTCGGCAATGTCCCTTGCAAATTTGGACGTTCCTGCATTTGCAACGTTTGGTCTGAACGTTTTGGAGAAGTCTCGTGGACTTCCACCTGTGCTTTTTGGTTTGAAGGCTTGTCCAAAATGCCTTTTCGGTTGGGGTTCCATTTCCTTACGCTTCCCTTTTGCCCTATGGCGAGGGTTCGCGTCGGAGTCGGATTCCTCCGAGTCATCCTCCCAGTATTCGAATTCGTCGGCCTGTTGTACGGAACGCAAGCGTTCGTCCAACTCAGACTGGAATTCCTTTTGTCGCGCCTCCGCCCATGCCTTAACTTCATCGAGAGTTTGGCGGGGGAGTCTTCGTTTCTCAACCTGGGTATCAGTGGATCCCAGTAGGCGATCATTTACTGCACTTGCCCCAGCTTGAGTAACCGGGGTAGTGTTCGTAAAATTTACTTCACTTGCCCCGGCTTGGGTAACCGGGGTAGTGTTTGTAAAAACTGTGTTACCGGTATTCCCCCCAGTAGCTGGGGTTGTGGTTACCGGAATTTCTCTAACCATCTTTGTAGAAGTTTGAAAAAACTGGAGAAAAATGAAGTTCTAGCTTTATGCACGGATGGCGCCAATGAAGAAACACTAACCGAACCCCAGACAGGTTACTGGTAATCTGGGGGTTGGAGAGGTTTCCCACGAGGGGTTGGACCCTTGGAAGATGGTTCTTCTGATAACCTGCAAAACAGACACCGTGAGCTCGTCACTGAGAAGGGGGGGTTCCTCCTTGTGACCACCCTCCGGCGTGAGAATCAGACTAGATTGCTCTTTAAATATAAAAGTATATTAAGAGGTTGCTAGAGCAGATATCAGGTATAATATGATGATATAAGATAAGATATGATAATCCAAGATAAGATGAGATGGTCATACCATTTGTGGTATTTATAGCCGAAGGTAGGTTTCCAAGGAGGTATGGCCGGCTGCAACAGTGCTCCTGTTCCACCAACAGTAACCTACGCACGTGTCCTGCTGGTAGTTGGTGGATAGGTAGCGGCTGATAGTGACCAGACCTGCTGTATACTATTCCTTTTCCACCAACTGCCAGCTACGCACGTGGTATGACAAGAGTTGGTGAGTAGGCAGCGGCTAACAGTGACAAACAGTGTAGGAGCATGCTGCTCGCCATACTGTTGTCCATAAGCTGTCGTATCTTTAGTCAGATCTTTTTCCCATACCTCGTCAGGTACAGTACAGAAGATCTTCCTGTATCGTACGGACTGGCTTGTTTGGGCGGGAGTATTCCCCCTCCTGCCCTTGTGCGGGATTGTTCCCGCCTTCGCTCATTCCTTCAGGTGACACTGAGTGATTGAGAGCTAAGTGCCTTGTGCGTGTAGCCTTGCTGCGCGGGTGGCCTTCCCTCATGGCTTGTATCCGAGGCTGCGGGAACAGACGGAGTCCTTCACCATGGGAGGCATATCCTGCGGGAACAGCTTGCGTACTGCGCGTAAGGACGTCACGTCTCTGAGCATGGTTGGTCCTGCGGATCCTGTTGGTTTCTGCGCAGACGTCCCTGTTTAAGGTGAGTCCTGCGGGTCCAACTGGGCTCTGCTGGGACCTACCTCTTCAACCGCCAAATCAATCCACCAACACTACCTAAAGCACAACGCTACACACAACTCCATCATACTTGACAAACTGGCCCGTGTCTACGTTTCATTTCACCAACTCAAACATGCCCACCAAGTGTTCGACCAAATGCCTCAACCAGAAAAAACCAACAATGTATTATTATGGAACCAGTTAATCAGAGCCTATGCTTGGGAAGGACCCTTTGACCACGCCCTTGAGTTGTATAATGACATGGTTCAATCGGGTGTCATTCCGAATAAGTATACCTACCCATTTGTTTTGAAGGCGTGTTCGGGTACTCGGGATGTTGGGTTCGGTAAATTGATTCATGAGCGTGTGAAAAGTGAGGGTCTTGATGATGATGTGTACGTTTGTACCGCGTTGGTTGATTTTTATACGAAGTGCGGGTTGGTAAGTGATGCGCGCCAGGTGTTTGATAGAATGTCTGATAGAGACGTTGTGGCGTGGAATGCGATGATTGCGGGGAGTTCGCTTCACGGGATGTGTGACGAAACGATTGGGTTGGTTAAGGAAATGCAGGAGGTGGGAGTGAGCCCGAATTCGTCGACTGTTGTGGCTGTTCTTCCGGCTATTGGGGAGGCCGGTGAATTGATGGTGGGGAAATCTGTGCACGGGTTTTGTATTAGGAGGCGGTACGATGGTTATGTGGTTGTTGGAACCGGGTTATTGGACATGTATGCAAAATGTGAATATTTGGATTACACAAGGAGAGTTTTTGATTTAATTAATGTGAAAAATGAGGTGACTTGGAGTGCTATGATAGCCGCATGTGTTGCTTCTGATTCAACCATTGAGGCACTTGAACTATTTGACCGTGTGGTAAAAAGTGGTGCGAACATATCTCCTGTTATGCTGGCAACCGTTCTTCGCGCGTGTGCTAATCTTACAGACATTAATAAAGGAAGACTGATACACGGTTATTCATTAAAATTAGGTTTTGTTTCTTATTTAATAGTTAGTAACACCCTTGTTTCACTCTACTCCAAGTGCGGGATCATAAACGATGCAATGATGTTTTTCAATGAAACGGGGTTAAAAGACACGGTGTCTTTTAACACCATCATATCTGGTTGTGTGCAAAATGGTGATGCAGCGGTTGCTTTTAATATGTTCAAGAAAATGAAATTGTTTGGTATTAATCCCGATATAGAAACCATGATTGGTTTCTTTCCCGCATGTTCGCAGTTAGCAGCTTTACAACATGGAGCATGTGGTCATAGCTATTCCATAGTTCAAGGATTTACCGAGTCTACCAAAGTGTGTAATGCTATTATTGACATGTACTCGAAATGTGGTAAACTAGACATCGCACTGTTAATTTTTGATAAAATGCCTAAACGGGATTTGGTTTCATGGAATGCTATGATTTTAGGTTATGGTATACACGGATTCGGGTCGGAAGCAGTTTCATTATTTGAACATATGCAAACTCTAGGTTTTGATCCAGATGGTGTCACTTTCATCTGCCTGTTATCCGCTTGCAGCCATTCAAAACTTGTCGCAGAAGGGAAAGATTGGTTTGCTGCCATGATTGACAAGTTTCACATAGCACCAAGGAAAGAACACTACGTGTGTATGGTGGACCTATTGGGCCGGGCCGGGCTTTTAACTGAGGCTCACAGGTTCATTCAAAATATGCCATTTAAGCCCGATGTAGGTATCTGGAGCACATTACTTGGTGCTTGTAGAATACACAAAAACGTTGCGTTAGTGGAAGAAATTTCAAGAAATATTGAGATTCTTGGACCCGAAAGTAGTGGGAATTTTGTACTTTTATCTAATATTTACAGTACAGCAAAAAGATGGGACGATGCAGCACGGGCCCGGGTCTTGCAAAGGGAGAAAGGGTTTAAGAAAAGTCCGGGTTGCAGTTGGGTTGAAATAAATGGGACGGTGCACGCGATTGTGGGTGGAGATAAGTCGCATCCACTATGGTTATTCATAAACAGAAGGCTAGATGAACTGCTAGCGGTTATGAAAACTATGGGATATGATGGAGATTACAGTTTTGTCCTTCAGGATGTTGAAGAAGAAGAAAAGGAGAATATTCTACTTCATCATAGTGAGAAGTTAGCTGTTGCATTGGCTGATGTTAGTTTAATGCCAGGTAAGCCTATACTTGTGACAAAAAATTTAAGGGTGTGTGTTGATTGCCATACAGCTTTGAAGTATATGAGTAGAATAACAAATAGAGTTATAACTGTTCGGGATACGATTCGGTTTCATCATTTTAAAGACGGGACTTGTAACTGTGGAGATTTTTGGTAGGGTTCGTGTTTAAAGTGGAATCCGTTGCTCGTCTTCAAACGGGTCAAATGGGTTGCATAGTTCAAAGAGGTTAGTCAATTTTTTATGCATATAACCTCATAAAGTGTTGTATTTAGATATTTAAATTGTTATTGTAAAATAAAAGTAATATTTAGTGAATAAAGAAGTATTTGCGGGTCAACCTGTTACCCATCTTTGTCCATCAAATTGAGCTACTTTTGAATATATGAGCTAAAATTGTTCCATGTAGGATAAATGCAAAAGATATCTTGCATCAGTCATTTTAATTTGTCTGATAAACGGGCCGTGTTTCTAAGCTAGTGGGTTTAATCGGACATGAACTCAAAAACTTTACACGAACTTGACGCAACAAGATTAAGAAACATTACAAATCTGCAAAAGGAAAACTATTTTTATATCATTAATAATAAACTTTATAAAGTAAATGCTCTTGAACATAAACTTTATAAAGCAAAAAAACATAATCAATTTAAGCTTTGACATGAATAATACTAAAAGTTTATAAATAAAGATTGCAGGTTCAACCTCTGCTAATGATCCTAACTAAAACTGTATAGAAAAGAAGTATTTTATTTTACATTTTTATATTATTTTTTGAAACAAACAAACAAAAAAGATATCTCAGATCAAACTTATAGTTAATATCGCCTATCCACAAGCCCATTAGCTACATAGCAACTCAAAAAAATAAATATTTTATCTAACTATTTTGTCATTAAGGACTAATTTGGAGGAAAGTACATCAAATATTCCAATGCCCTTCTTTGGAATTATTAATTAAACCTTGTCGTGGAGAATATTTTATTGATCAAAGTTACCAAATAATTTAATTCTAATACAAACAAAACGTAAGAAACTGCGCCGTTTTATGGATCTGTTCAAACTTTAAACCAATGAAAATTAAGCATGTATGCAAGCTCCAAGGAAAAGAAAGGCACTTTGTGCAATAATGATAAAATTTCAAAATGCTACGTCAGTATTTTTATAATTCTAATGACACCCCGGAATTTTGATACAACGCAAATAACTCTCCATCTTTTTTTTATTTAACTAAGTGAGTTTATCTTGAACCACTATCATTTTTTGACTGAAAAAAAAAGCATATCCAGCAAAAACTGTGATTTACCTGATCCTACTGGTTAGTAGGGTATTGACGGGTCCCCTGAGTTTTCCAGTAACACTTTCTCATAGTTGTCAATTCTTAATATATAAGTTAAGGGTATTGATGGGTCCAGTAACACTTTCTCATGGCTATCACCGAAAAAAAAATAAGGAACAAGAAAAATCAAGATTATTATATCAATTCTTAAAATATAAGTTAAGGGACAAAAATGTCAATTATTAAACGACAAGGATTGATTTTGTTGTTTCTAACTAAATCATCATATGTAAACTAACACCAACGGTTCTGGTTATCTTCTGTGTTGAAAATGGAGTTATAAAGCAGAGGAAACAACATAAACATCCATTTTTGCCTTGTTAATATCACTGCATTGTGATCAATCATTCCATAATAACAACAAGAACATTAAGGAAAAAAACAAACCCTTTTTCATTCAGTGTAATCATGGTTTTGTTGATGATGAGATACTAGCTTTCACAATCTTATAGAACACCGATAATCGGTGAGCTGCCAGCTAGATAAAGATGTTTAGATCACAAAGAAACGGGAAGTCTCCGAGTTCAGGAGAGAGAGTTGATTTCAAATTTTCAAATTTCCAAGCTCTTCAGGTGAATGATTATTTTCTTTCAAATTAATGAATTTATGTGTGATATTAGTTGCTTTTATTGCAGTGTTTGTGGTTGATTGGTCATTACTTATGTAAAAACCGTCTCGTTTTTCTTGCATGTTAGTGTTATTTTTCAAGTTTTCATGGTGACTCTTAATTACTTTTCAATACAATTCTCTGAATCGGAAAGTGTTTCTGTGTTTTTTTTGTTATTCTGCACAATTATTTAATAGTTGATCATATCAAACTTATGGTGAATAATAATAATGTTTTGGGTTGGGGATTTTGTTGTCATAGGTACCGAAGGTATGGGACAAGCTTTTAGTGTCAATAATCTCAGTAGAAACAGGAAAAACAATTGCAAGATCAAACAAAGCGTTGGTGCGAAACGGAAATTGTCAATGGACCGAAAGCCTATCAGAATCTATCTGGATTTCACACTATGATTCTTCAAAAGAGCTTGAAGAACATATAAGTTTGTTGTTTCCATGGTATGATTGCTCTTGATCTTGAAATTAAGAAAATTTATCATTTGATCTCAACTGTCCATTTTGCTATTGTAGGGATCTGCTAGATCTGGCATTCTTGGGGAAGCATGTGTCAATATTGCACGGTATTATACGAGTTCAAGATCATCAGCACTGGTTTCTTTGCCTTTGAAGAAATGCAACTATGGCACAATTTTACAGGTGAAATTTGCATTTAGAATGTGAAAGTTATAACAGTTTTGTATTTAAGCGAATCAAATTAGAAAATTGAGAGGAGTTCATATACATACCATTATAAACTTGTGAAATATCATATAAACCAAACTTTAAAACTAGTTAAAACACCATATTTACTCATTTTATTAAAAACAATTCAAAGAGAACTATTTTACCCTTATTTTTCTTAAGATTTAAAACTTCATATATACCCGTTTTTTACCTTAAATTTCATAATTACGTATTTCTCTCAAAATATAAAATTCACGTATCTTATTTAAAACCAGTCAAGTTTAACCTTTTTACTTTCTTTGATAATTCGTTTTTTTAATTCTTTTACATAATGCATAAATCACATACTAAGGAGCCATGTATATGATTTTTAATATTTAATACAATATAATAATTTCGTATGTTTTATGCATTAAGACTTTTGCTAACTGAGTATACACTTTGGATGACTTTTGACATTAAGTCGCTAAATCAATGATCCTTAAGAGACTTGACTCATAAAAAAACTTATGGCTGTAAAGACAACTTTGTATGCATGAATGTTATTGATTTACGAATTTATGCTGTCATTTTCAGGTCAAAATCCAGTGCCTGACACCAAGAACAAAACTCAGGTACTTGTTTATGTAAATTTTGTTTTTTTTTGTTAAATCATGTGTATAATGATGTTAAAAGTTGTAAATACATATCGAAGGGTCAAAGGATCAAATTACCCGGGATCCAATACAGAAGCTGTGGATGACAATTATGACGACGCAGGTAGCAGATCTAACGGATCAGCTGCCTCACCTAATCTCAGTGCTGACTCCCCTCCAAATCAAGATCTGGCTCCCACTTCACTTCTTGAAAGAATTAAATTCATGGTAATGTTTAATGATGATCAAGAATCCCCTCCAATCTCAGCACTTTTAATAATAAATTTCTGAGCTAAGCTATATAAATTTGAACATGAAAATAATTTACTTTGACTTGTAGTTTGACCTCAAAATTTGCCTCCCACTTTACTTAAAAATCATGGTAATGTTGGATATGATAATATGATCAAGATTCTCAAAAAGTTGACCTTTTTGGTCAAACACGTTAAATTTAACTTCAAAATCGACATGCTTACTTAAGTTCTTCAAGAAACATCAGATGATTACATAATATCTTTTCAACAAGAAATAAAGTATATAGCACTTTTGATTCCTAAATTTCTGAAATAATCTATATTAATTTGAACATGAAAGTAATTTACGTTGACTTTAAAGTTTGACCTCAAAAGTCCATCTTTAATGCAGGAAACAAGTTATGATCCATCTGGTTCGAATCAGAACAATGATTCAGCTGAATATTCTTTAGAAAAAGAAAGATTTTATCAAAAAAGTCATATAAATGGAATCAAACAGAATCTTAATTCAAACTCCAGAAACAGTTCACCTCGAAGCTTTTACACGAACGAAGAAGATCAATCCATTTCAAAGTCAAACAACTCATCTTTCAAATCAAGAATAACCCATGACGAACAAGAACCGGAATATGAGGAAAGCCCTCCACCTGTCCCTCCCTCGACGTCTGCGATAAATGCCGGTTCTTCAAAAAACTTTCTTGAAGCAGCTGAAGACACCATTGAAGAGCTCCGCAATGAAGCCAAAATGTGGGAGCGAAATTCGCAGAAACTAATGCTTGACTTGGAGATTTTAAAAGAGAGATTCTCTGACCAGTCGAAAATTTTGGCGGGAAATCAAATGGAGCTGTCTGCAGCGTTGGCTGAACGTGATGGTATGAAGAAAGAAGTTGATCATATAAAGATGTTATTAGAAGAATCACTTGTCAAGCAAAAGTTGACAATGGGGTCAAAGTCAATGTATAACTCAGAAAATCAAAGTCAACTCATGAAAGAACTTGAAACCGAGCTGCAAGCTCATAAAAAATCGAATCTTGATTTGACCCAACAACTTAAAAGGAATCAAGAATCAAATATTGAACTTGTGTCAATTCTTCAAGAATTAGAAGAAACAACAGAAGCACAAAGATTGGAACTTGAAGAACTTTTGGCGGTTAAGACAAAGTTGACCGACTTAGAAAAGTCCTTCAATTCCAATTTGGTGGAAACCAGAAGCTTGCAGCTTAAGTTACAGCAAATGGAGGAATCAGAGAAGACTTTACAAGCAAACATGTTGATTCTTGAACAAGCTTTGGAGAACAAAATCAATGATATGGAAAATGAGCGAGTTTCGAATAGTCAAACTTTGTTAGATATTGAAAAGGAGTACAAAAACACCTTATCTGTAAAAGAAGAAGATATTAACAATTTGGAGTTAAAATTATCAGAAAGAAAAGAAGTTGAAGAAGATCAAATGAGAGAGATCCAACGGCTGAAAACAAAAGTTAGCGAGATGGAACACGAATGCAGTGAGCTAACCAATGAAAACTTGGAGGTGGTTTGTGAGCTTGAAGAGGCAAAGAAAGTGATTCAAGAAAGAAACACCACAATTGATGAAAGTCAAAAGCTTCTAGAAGAGTACAGTTTGAAGATTCGGGAGCTCGAGAGTTTGAAAGTGGAACAAGAAGCTCAAATTGCTGATCTTGAAAAGGAGAAAGAAGAGTTGCAAGAAAACATGGAAATTGCATTGAATGAAAGCAATATAACCTCTAAATGTTTAGATGATTTAAGAAATGATTTAATGGTGCTTAGCAATAGTGTTGACTCACAAGTTGCTGCTAATAAGTTACTCGAACGAAAAGCAACCGAGCTTGAAAAAGTCAAGGGTGAAATAGAGGTTAGTTTGTTTGAAATGGAAGAACAAAACATCAAGTTATTGGACCGCGTGTCCGAATTAGAAATTCAACTAAAAGATACAAAAGGTCAACACGAGTCCGCCCTATTGGAGTTGGAGAAATCTGAATCTGAAAAATCAGATCTTCAACAAGAAGTAAAAAACTTGCAGAATGTAGAGAAATTGTTATTAGACACTCAACAGGAGTGTGAATATGTGAAATCTGAAAAACAGAAACTGCAAGATTCCGCTGAGAAACTAGTCGAAGAATGCAATAATCTTCAGAAGTCATTTGAAGATATGACAAAAGAAAAGGCGAAACTTTATGATCAAGTTTCGCGTTTGGAGCTGGAGTTAACCGAAGCTAGGGGTAATTTGGTAATTTCATCTGAAAAGGTAGCTGATCTAGAAGAAAAGTACGCTTCTATGTTGGAAGAATATATGTTTAAAGAAAAGAGTCTTTCTTCACATTTGGATGAACTTAATCAAGAAAATTGGAAATTAAAAGAAAAGGTTACAATGGAAGAAAGTTTGTTGAATCAAATGTATTTGGAAAAGACAGCCGAGATTGAAAACTTGGAAAACGAGATGGAAAATCTCAAAGTAGAGATTTCCGGGCTTTATGAACAGAAGTCAACGTTGACTTCTGAAAAGTCAACGTTGGAATCTTCTCTCAAAGAAGTTCAATCAAGAACAGAATCGATTGAAAACGAGCTTCAAACTGTTCGTGAGGAATCAGAGTTGAAGATTCAAGAGCTAACAACTGAGCTTGCTGCCATCAAACAAAACTATAAGAAACTGATGACAGATCACGAGAAAAAGTCAAAGCTGTTGACCGGTTACCGAACAAGAGAAGAACGAAAGAAGACAATGGAGAATGATCTTGAACTTAAGCTTACGATTTCAGAATACGAACGTCAACAACTCATTGAAGAAGCTGCAAATTTAAAAGAAAAACTTAATGAAACTTTGAGTCTCGAAAATGAATTATTGGATTATAAGCAAAAACTTGATAAGTTAAAGATTGAAAAGAGTAATCTAGAGGCTTCACTTCGTTCGGTTTCTAGCAGTTTTGAAGAGCTTAAAGCTGAGAGGATGTCAGAATATGAGGACTGTAAAAGTCAGAAAATTGCATTAGAAGAAAAGCTAATGAGACTGGAGGGTGATCTAATGGTTAAAAATGCATCACGATCACAGGATGCTGATATGAAAAATGAGATCAGTAGGATCAAGAGTGCTAATTTGCAGCATCAGTTGAAAATTCAACAACTTGAAGGCGAAAAAAATGAATGCTTGAAGAAATTTAATGCTCTTGAGGAAGATCTAAACTATTGTCAGCAAAAAGCAAAGCGGTTTGTGTTCAAGTCTCAATTTTTTTTATTAAATATTAGTATGTATGATAAAAAAAGATTAGATCTTGGTTCACATAATATCTAAATATTCTTATATTTTTACTGGGAATATAATCTTTTTTGCTGAATCTAAATTCTTGGCTCTCTTGTCTTTTGTATCAGGGTGTTAATGAGACTCGTTCTCAAGAAGATATCGATTATGTTGCGAAAATAGAGATGCTTGAAGCGGAGCTTGACGAGGCTCTTGATTCTAATAACAAGTACCGACTTCAACTTCAAAGGTTAGTATGAAAAAAATTGCTACAATCATTACACAATCATATCATCTTTTTGACTTTTATGAGTCAAACATCAATGGGTTTTCTCACACAGGGGTGTAAACAAGCCAACCCTTTAAAAGCTCGAGTCCAGCAGAGCTAAAATTAGCCAAGCTAAATAAGCTCGTTTAATAAACGAGCCCGAGCTTCATAGAGCCGAGCTTGCGAGCCTAAGTGAGGCTTGTACTTAAATTAATAAATTAAATGTTAGTTAATATAGTAAATATATATATTACACAGTAAAATAAGTATATACATAAGCATGACAGAAATAGCTACATAATCTTTAATGTTATATCTATAAAACTATAAAGGGAAAATGTCATAGAATATTTTTATAAATAAACGAGCCGAGCTCAAGCTTGAAAAATTTTCTCGCGAGCCGAGCTTGACTCGTTGACTGTACAGTCACATTAATATAATGCATGGATATTTATTACAATATATGATAAGGGTATCAGAAAAGCATACACAACTGTTGTATATGGTTATGACATCTAACTGATCTGCATATCTCTGCAGGTTGAAAAAAGAGGGGCGCAACAGTCTTTTAACATCGAACGGTAAATCAAAGACCGAAAGTGAAGTAGTGACAAAAGAAAGGTTTGAAAGGACAAAGTCATCTTTGGAGACCGAGCTAAAAGACCTTCGTGACCGTTACCTTGAGATGAGCCTAAAATATGCTGAGGTGGAAGCCGAACGAGAAGATCTTGTAATGCAGTTAAAAACAAACAGTGGTGCAAAGAAACGATTTCAGTTCCTCGAGAACCCATGATAAGCACAACCCATTTGTTCTTTAAAGATTAATAGTTTATGAATTACGATTATACTTATACACGGACACTAAAATAATCATCAAGCCACGGGCCTCGCCTCGTTAGAACATGTTACGACTTAAACATAATAAGATGTTCTTATTTTAAGATTTGTTCATGTGATTCTGTTTTAGTATGCTACTTCTTTTAGCAATACAATGTATAAATATAGTTCTATCTTTCTGAAATAATGTTTATGTGAACTAAAGGCTCAAGGTTCCTTCTGACTTTTCATCATTTGATATGTTCTTGTTTCTTGGTACTTACATATTAGAGCTATCAGAAACGAGTGGGTCGGGTAACACCTCAAAACGAGGATTTCCTGTTAGTAAAAAAACGGGTTAGACTGAGTTGGCTTGTAAACACTATTCATTTTGTTTATATATAAAAGTTTTAGGTTTAATGTGATTGAGGAAACAATTTTACTAATTTTTGAACAAAATTTAGGAGGTTTTATGCATTTAGATATATATTATCAGTTTGAATAAATATAAGTGAAAAAATGGATAAATCTCTTGGTGAAACTAATAAATGAGAAAATAGTGGGCCTTTAGGCCTTAGTGTGAACAGTGTGATGATTCTTATTGGGCACTTAACGAACTTATATATTCTCTACGTTCTTTCAAACTATCATATTCTTTTATTTGTAAATTGAGACTTCTCATATATTTGACCCGAATTTACGAGTATAATGCTCACCAAACCCAGATAACACTTAAACGGGTTATAACATCTAATTAAATTAAAAATAATCTCACCAAATATTTGATATGAAAATCCTATAAAATAGGGATATACTAAAAATTAGTATCTGTTTTTTTTAAAGATATTATTTATAATTAAGAAACAATTTTATAGTATAAAAAATAAGTGGGTCTGGGGTTTCACCGAACCCAGAAACTAACCGGTTCATAACATCTCATTTATTTGTGAAACCCTTTCATCATCAAATCTTAAGTGTATTATTAACTTTCTTAGAACATTCTCATCCAACACCCCATACTGTGTGAGGGAGTGTTTTTATAATTTAAAGAGTGATTTAGGGTGTTGTGAGTGAAGAGTTTTTATATTTTAGAAAATGTAATATTTATCTGTATATTTGAAAAACTATTGTTCACCCCCTATGATTTTTTAATATATTTTGAAAGTGGTTGTGAGTGAATGAAAAAGAAATGGTAATGATAAAGGTATAAAAAAATACTATTAAATTGAAAAAGAGAGAGAGATTGTAGTGTGTTTTTGTGTAATTTTGGATTTAGTGATAGGGAGTTGAATGAGAATGCTTTTACAATAAATATAATTAAAATCCAAAAAAAATAAATAAATATTAGAAACGAATAATGTAAAACAAACCCGTAATACGAGAGATAAAAACTAGTTATACATATAAGGTTATACTTGATTTTAAATACAAAAATAGTTTAATAAACGAACGTGTCTAATAAAATCTCAGTCATAATAAAACTATTGCTAGAGTCTGATATAAGAACATACCTTAAATTGATCTTAGAAGATAAAGATGTTGCTCCAACTAAGATTTTAACTCTGAGATATGTAGAAAATAGTAATCAAATTAGGTGAGAGGGTAAAAAAAGAAAAGGAAAAAAGAAATCAAGTACTAATATAATAGTTGTAAACTACCGGCAACAAAAAAAAATGAAGAGAAAGTTATAGTAGTAACATATAAAAGATCCACAGACAAAAGAAAAAAAATAGAAAATAGCACAACCCCCTTTCAAATACCTATATACTCCCTTAAAAAATTATAGTAATAACTTATAGTAATAACAGATAAAAAAGCAACTGACGAAAAAATAGCACGAGCCCCCCTTTCAAGCACCTATTTGCTCCCTTATATAGTGTCTTACTCAAAGACAACGATAAGACAATCCATCGATAAGACAAATAAAAGTGTGGAAAATGCTAAGACCACAATAGACGTCAAAGCTAATGTATACACTCCCATAAAAGTTCATTATCTATACGCCTTCAGAAACTCATATATATGATATATAAGAAAAGCACATAAACTTTAATCTATTAAATATCCTAACCTTTATGATTTAAAAAAAATATCCTAACCTTTATGATTTAAAAAAAATATAACTTAGAGACGAAACATATTACATCAACCATATCAAGTCATGGATAACACTTAGCCATGTGTATCAAGTTTTTATTTGAAAATGTATGAAATATATACTAAAAAATACACGCTCGTAAGGAACACGCTATACACGTCAAAAGATAGACACAAGCCGACTTACTACAAAACCATCACATACTTTGGAACCTCATCCATCAACACTTTCTTTGATGCACTTTAGTGTCGTTGGTTCGTATATTTCCGAATAAGAAATCTTTGCATCATGGGTAAGGGCATCGCCTCATAAACAATGCAATTAAAGTTGTAAAGCCCTTGAAACTTCTATATATGACTTAACCAAACTGCCCTTAAATGTCTCTCTCTCTCTCTCATCACTCAAGATTTATTTGCTTCCAACAAAGGAAAATAATAAGCTTGATCTAGCCCTGTTACTTTTTTAAACAAGTATGGCGATAACAAAGAAAATTTACGAAAGAAAGTTAATTCATAACCGCAAAACTCAAAAGTCGTTGATATGATTTGTTAGAGCATCTCCAACGGAGATGAAAAAAAAAACATCCGCTATTCCCTCCATATCACCACCCCACCGATCCTCTTACGCTCTACCTCATCTTCTTCACAAAATCGTCTGTTAATATGGACGGTTTCTTCTCTCTCTATCCTCCATCTCGCTCACTCTCTTCCGTTCTCCTTTTTTAAATTTTGCCGACAAATGACCTTAGTATACATACATCATATTTCTTATATTTCACCTTCTTGAAAATTATTTGATGCTCTTGTTTTACTAGTTAACGTCATGTCCCATCTAAATACTAATTTTACAAAAAAACGATTCTTTTTTATCAATAGTTTTGTTATAGTTTTCTAACAGATGACAAACAACATAAAACGCCTTTTATCATTAGATTTGTATTAATCCAAACTATCATTGTATTTTGGTTGTTGTCGGTCTTAATTAACAAATTAACCACCTGACGATCCCGTTTTTTACAGTATTTGTTTCCGTCACCCGCAACAAATATTGTTAGGATTTTATTATTCACTAATCATATATTGTTTTTTGAATGGAATAATGGTTTGAACTTTTAACCGTATAACCCAAAACAAATTGAAATTGAAACCCTAACCCCCAAATTATTCAATCCATTGTGTTCATAACTATATTTATCAAATCTGATGATGATTTTCGAAGACGGAATTCGACGAGGAACGAATAATAATAATAATATCATGAATTTCACAGAGTTTTCATAACAAGGTAGCTTCTTCTATTGCTTTTACTTATTATTATTATTATTATTATTATTATTTGTTGTCATTTGCACTTTATATATCTGATTATACAGGTTTGAATCAAGTACAAATTAAATTAAAAGCGTGCTAACGGTGAGAATCAAGCTGTGTAATTATATATACAACATAGTTAAGGGTGCAAACGAGCTGAGCTGGGCCCGAGCTCGGCTCGCGTAACTTACAGAGCTTGAGCTTGAGCTTGAGCTTGAACTCGGCTCATTTCGAGCTCTATTTTCGAAGCTCGAGCTCGGGTTGTTTAATATTTATTAATTATTTTTTATATAGTTAGAATTATTTTTATATATTTTTTTTTCTAGTATAATTTTATATATAGAATAATATATATCAATTAGTTATGTTTATTTAATTTTTCATAATATTATATATATATCAATTAATAATTGTTAAATATATATTTTAAAAAATTATATGAATGACATGCTCGTTTAGGCCCGCGAGCCGGGTCGAGATCGATAAGTGAAGCTTGGGCTCGATTAAGCTCGGCTCGATCGAGCTTTTTAACGAGCTGATCTCGAGTAGCTCGCAAGCAGCTCGGCTCGTTTGCACCCCTAAACATAGTGTAATTATAGTATAGTGTAATTACACTATTTGATTCTCATAGTTAGCACGTTAATTTAATTTGTACGATAACTTTCCTCATACATATATAGGGGGCATATATATGCAAGTGATAGTTTTCTACTTAAAATGGGTCTGAATGAGCTGGAGTTATTTTTCAAATCGGTTGATGCCACCTTGCACCAGACACACAACCAGTGTCGATACGCTCGCAACTCCACGCGTCACTCGGCGCGATACTCACGTAATGTGGCATTGGACGCGTGTAACTTATGCGTAACCCAGCGCTGGTAAGCGTGAAAGGTGTAATCGAGCCTGGTGCGTGGGTATATGCACGAAACTCAAACCCACCGACCCGTTTGCCAGTTCTATTTAAGATTACTTTTCATTACATACACAAATCTTTTTGATCAATACACCATGATATTTTGCTTATCACCGTATTACCATCGCCTTTTGAGAGTGGTGTACATGATTTTGGAGGTGTGAGGGTATTATGGTAATATGCAAAAGGTTGGTAGTGTGTATGCTTGTATGGATCAAATAGAGTTACATACAAATCGCTTCCTCTTCCCCTTCTTTATGGTGACTAAATATTTTAGATTAGTTTTTAAGTCTTCAGAATATTATTTTTAGCCTATCTCTTTACTTAATTAAGGTTCTACAGTTTGGAAGCATATGGTCATGTTGGTCGAGGGGATCATTATATGATGCAACATTGCGAATGCAATGCCTAAACACTACTTGCCTTGCAGTTGTGCTAATGAGGTATTATTGCTGCTTAAACCTTTTACCATTGTAACTTTTTTGGGACATATATTGCTGTATTGAAATTCTAGTATGGTGATCTATGTTATATATATAGAGAGACATGTTCAATAGATAACCAATTTTAGGTAGAGAAGCATGAGAATCGCATAGACATTTATACAATTATACCTGTTGCTTAAAGTGTGATATACATAAAATGTTTTTCTAGCCACCTCTCTTTTTTTTTCTCTTTCTTTCATTCACTTTCATGCATAGCTTGATATCCTTTAAAAGTATGGATGTTTAAACTATATATAATCTTTAATGTTAATTTTTTTTTTGTTTTTGTTTTATATATTTTTATTTTCCTTGCATATCAAAAGAGGCACATTTAGTTTTACCGTTTAATAATCTCGACCTAAAGCAAACTTTGGTAACACTAAAGATTGTAGCACTTTCATGGAAATGATGACATAATTTGATAACATAAACATTGATATCATGAAATAAACAAAGAACATCTACTTAATTTAATACTATCTACGGTTATAAACTGCCCCACTAAACTGTCTCCTACAAAGTAGTATCAGTTTGATTTAGGCAGGAATTAAGAGCAGGAATAAAAACGTTTTGACTGTAGGAGTACTTCAGGTTTGACCCGAACCAGGTTCTTATCACATTGAGTATTTTATATAATCATGTTGGAGTTAGTATATGTGACAGCAATGTTAATTTGGAATACAAATTGAAATTAGAAGAAAAGGTACCAACCTTTTGATTTTTTTTTGTTTCGTCTTTTGTAGTGACAATCTGCAACACATTGCTTGGGACTTTGATTTTGGAACTGATCTTGGTGGATTGCAAACTTCATAAAAATGAAAGATGCACCTCAAGGTACCTTTATCTTCTTTCATGCTTGCAACAGTCAAGTGCATAATCTATTGCACTGTAGCATCCGATGTTCCTAACAAGTTATTAGGTACCAAATTACAACTTGTTTTTTACAATGATCACACTCCTGTAATGTCTAGTTAGTAACGTAGTATAGATTCGACATTGAATACGTGCTCGTAACTAGTAGGCCCTTTCTTAGGAGAAATTTAGGGTTGTGTTGTCTATTTAGTGGTACATGTTAGCTTGAAGTATGGATGAAATTTCATGGTACATAAAATTGGCAGTTGCAATTTGCAAAGATTCTATTCACTAATTCTTACATCAATCTAAACCGAAATAATATTTAAGCATACTGCTTAACACTTCTCAATAGCACTTCCTTAAGGTTGCATTTCTATTTTTATAGAAATAGCAAGATTGCATCTCTACTTCTCTCATATGTATGTTATGTTTTCTTCTGGTGTAAGATCATACATCTTTGTATTATATGGATTACCATACTACACTATATTTTACAAAAAGAAGATATATATATATATATATCTTTTTAATAGCAGGGAGGTCTCAATAGGTATAAGTAGCTTTGCTAAAAGTGGGATTTTATTGGGCTGGTTTGTTTATTTGTAAGATCATAGGTCTTGCCATACACTGGGGTTGATAGCTTAAGACCGAATATGTAATTAATTGGGGTTGATGCTTTAGCATTTTTGCAATACGTTTTGGGTATAAGTTTTGTGCATTAAATGTAAAAGGCAATTTCTCATTTTGAAACATTTTTATTGTTTATATTGAACCTCTATAATAAGAATATTTACATCCTTGTGTATTCTAAAAAATGAGTTTTCAAATTTGAAAAATTTACATTTTGAAAATTTACATTTGAAATTTGAAATATTTGAAAGTTTTACATTTTATTCTTTTGTAAACATGTTTACATTTAAAATCCCGCGTTTGGGCTTATGTTATAACAATGTGATTGGGTGTTCGAGTCCTTTAAAGACCACACTTCATTTTATTGCGTGCTTTTAGTAGCCACCGTCACACAGTTGACTTTGTTCCTGCCTTTTTAGGGTTTACTTTCTTCAGCCACTTACATGCCAGGGGTGCCACCGATCGTCACTCTTTCATCTGCATACAGGGTATACCGATTCTCCACTCTATGCATCTCTTATCTGTGTTTATATATGTACATGAAATTGTTTTGCTACGATTTTTTTAAATCTTAAAACCACCAACTTTATATAATCGATGCTATCGTAGACGATTTTTTTAAATCTTAAAACCAACAACTTTATATAATCGATGCTATCGTAGAAATCGGAGATAGAGATGAAAGTTTACTTGTCGATCTTCTTTGTTGGATCTTTATCTGTTAACAAGAGCTCTATTGCACCTCATAAAAGAGTACTTATATTGATTTTGTTGCTAAGTTAATGTCAGCATGTTTCAATGTGTATTGTTTGTTGTAAAGATCTAGTGTAATTGTCAATATTAATGAACGCCGATTAGCGTTGAATGTTGATGTCAATTGCCTAACGTTTGAAGCGTAATTCTTGTTTTAGAACGAAGTTTTTGTTTTTCATAAAACTTTCATCTTTTGGTAAATATCTCTTTAATTAAAGTTTTCAATCTCGTAATTTCAACTTTGGAGCTAGAGTTTGTATTTAATGCATCAACATATGTAGTTCATTTAAGGTTTAGAGTTGCAGTAAATTGCTTAATTGGAACATCTGCAAATTTGGTTCCCACAACATTTATCAATTTCATTTTGATAACAGTTGATAAAAGAGAAAATGATATTTTAATATCACATTTTGGTCTTTTCTAATACCTGTATTGTTATCATCTTTTGATGTTTAAACAGCGTCGTCATTTGGCCTTTATGGATACGGAACTTCTTGAGGATCTGCCTATAATTCTTTTTTTAGAACTGTAAGTTCTTATATTTTAAACACAATTAGATAGACCTCTTAATGTTCATCTCTGTTATGACATTTTTACGGTGGGGGTTTGCAGGTGGTCAAAGTCAAAATCTGTAACCTCACTGCATCAAGTAAAACGTACGATAAAGAAAAGGTTGGTATATGGTAATTAAAAATTTGTGGTACTGAACTACTGACACTTATAATAGTTAATCTTTGTTTTTTGTTGATTCAGATAAAACGAAAAGACTAATCCAAAAGTAACATCCAAGGTGGTCTGTGATTATATCAATTACCTCGTTAATCATACATTGACGTGCACGGAACTAACTTTACGTGTTTTCTGAATCGATGTTTAGGGATCAAAACAAGCATAAGGCGGTATGAACTATGAAGCAGCATGTTGTTGGTTTTTATCTTTTTATTATGGCTTGACTGGTTTTTGTCTCTTTAGAGATGTTTGATTGTTAAGAGTAGTATGAGACCATGTTTTTTTATAATGTTTGTCAAGATTTGGATCTTTTTTCGGTTTGCATCCTGCTTTTTGTTTTGATAACCGTGCAAGCCTCATGGGTTCTGCCAATACCCTCCGGACCATTGGGACCAGTATAATGTGAGCTTATACCGGTGGCGTAATCCTAATTTGTGAGTTGTGACGCAGTGGATATGGTTTTATGCGTTTTTGTGTCATGGGCTGCATTTTACTACAATATTTATGATTTTTAACCTGTTTAAATTCGTTTTAAGTTTTTAACCTTAGCATTTTATATATGTTGGATATGTAGTATAGTAAGCCGAAACTTATGAATGTCAACGAGTGATGCGCAATGGATTATACTACGAAGGAGCTTAATGGTTCTGGATTTAGTCTGTTCGTGCATCTTTTGTTGGCTGTGAGGTTTATTGCTTGCTCAAAACCATAACTATTTTTTTCAATTATACAGTTAATGCTGTTCATTTCAAAAATAATATTTCTTTTGATAAATCAACAATTTTTACAAAAGAAAGAAAAAAAAGAGTGTTTTTATGTAAACCCTTCTGTTTAATAAACAAGTTCTATAAACAAAATAAAAAAAAAAAGGACATAAGACAATTTATAAGCAGTTTCATTTTGTAATGTGGATGCTAGTAAATTCTACTTAAAGTTCAGGTGTTCAAGCTTTCTACAATTGAATGTTCTAAAGTGTTCTGCTTTACATTCAATATGGATTATGTAAGTTGTCTAATATGAAAGTTTGTGATACAAATTAGTTTATTGAATAAGAAATTCTGGTTTGAAATTTACTATTGCAAGTGTTATTGCTTTTTATTCAATAATAGTTTTATTTTTAAAATTTTATAAACACTGATTTAAAAAAAAATTAAGTGACAAAAGGAATCATATATGAACTGTAATTAAAAACAACCAAACACCCTTCCTACCAAGAAGATAGCAAAGATCGGCACAAATAAAACTAAAAACAAATTACACAACTAAAAAGGTTTCCATCTATCTAATCTAGAGTCAAACAATCGGCCCTATTTCTAAAATTTTAATCTATAAGAAACTAAAAATCTTTACATCCCCAAGAATGTTTTCAATCTTCAAAGGCTTGTTATCGAAATCAAGTTGTTATGATCCCACCAAATACACAAAACAACCACCATAACTATCGATTGAACCATTTTCCTCTTGTATGCAACTTTTGGATCTTGTTTAAAAACACTAAGAATATCACCAACCGACGTAGCATGAAAAGGTTGAATATTGCACCACACACTGAATAGTTTTCACACCACCGTCACAAATATAATTGCTGCAATTATTCAGGCCTTTTTCAATTTTAATTAAAAATATATGAAGATATTAGTTTGTGTTATATATTATTATGTTTATATGTAACAATTGAGAGTCGTGGTGCCCAAGACCTTATTAGGCCGTTTGGTGACACCTTTTTAATGCAAGTTTTTTTTGGGTAATGAACATAAGGAAAATAGACCGAATGCTAACTTTTTTATTTTTGTTTTGTTTTGTTTTTGTTTCTCTATCGTAACGAACGTGACGGAAACCAATCGAATGACGGTTTTTTTTGTTTTAGTTCTTGTACCGTAACCAGTGTTGCAAAAATCCCGACTAGGGCCCGATTAATCGCTAGTCCCCGTCCCACTGATTAATTTTGGCTAGTCAGCCATTTAATCAGTCAATGGTCCAATCCGGCCAAAATCACGATTAATCGGACTCAGTCAGTTTTTTCTGAAGAGGTTCCGGTCAAAATTGACGGTTTCTAACGAGATCTGGCCAAATTAATCAGAATGCATATGTATATATAAATTGAAACTACGTATAAAAATGTGTGCATGTGTACAAAAATGAAAATTATATATACATTAGAGTCTGATTTGATTAATCCCGATTAATTATGATTAATCTCAATTAATCGCTAGTTCTCAGCCCACCGCCCGACTAGCGACTAACGATTTTTACAATACTGACCGTAATGAACGTGATGAAAACCGACCGAATTTGCATAGACTCACCGACTCAACTTCCGAGATCCACAACGGTCAGGTTTTACCAACGCTCGAGTTTTATCACCCGACACCACCCCATTGGTCCACCTAAATTTTTATAACTTTTTTGTTTTAATTTCCGGTAACCGAAAACCTATTGAATTCTTGGAAACTTACCGCCCTCAACCCTTGGGGCTTAGTTCCGGGACAATCCCTGACTACTGATTCAAATCGCCCACATAATAAACCCTAACCAAAATACTAGACGAGGCCATCGTCAGATCACCGGCTGGCTGTACGTTGATCTCGAATTGCTTGCTTCTAATGGTTTTACTCTATCCTCTGCTTGCCTGCTGTTTAGATCTTATTATTATTATTATTATTATTATTATTATTATTATTATTATTACTACTACTACTTTACCTAAGACTGACTGACTTCATAATTGATAAATGCACCTTACTTGTTACGCACACATATGATGAATCAGTGTAATAATTATTCACATAATTAATTTTTAGGTTTAAGTGTAAATAGATGATGACATAATGTGTGGTTCATTACATGAAATGAGGCTGTTAACTGCGTTTTGACCTAATTAAAGTTAGCACTGCAAACTAGCCGAGCCCGAGCTTGGTTCGTTTAACTTACACAGAGCTCGAGCTCAGCTAATTTACTATTTATTAATTGACTTTTATATATTTATAATTATAATTACTTTTATATTTTTTTCAATTATAATTTATATATATATTATATAAAAATGATAGGCTTGTTTAGGCTTGCGAGGCAGCTCGAGCTCGAGCTCGTTTATTGAACAAGCTTACTTATAGGCTCAGGCTAGGGTTTGTTTAGGCTCGGCTTGATCAAGCTTTTTCACGAGCTGATCTCGAGTAGCTTGCGGGCAGCTTGGCTCATTTGCGCCCCTACTTAAAATTAATGACAATCACATTTTCACTATAAGACAGTTTGAAGTTTTGGTCACCAAACAATATCTATACATTGATATTCTGTAACTGTTAAATATGCGAGATTTTCTCATAACACAATTCTGAAAAATATCCAGTTGAGTTTTTCGGTTGGGACCTATGACACTTATGCTCTGCGTCATGGCCTAAATTCCTATCAGTGCATTAATAAATATAAAAATTGTCTTCTGTTATGGTTAAATATCATGAAGGTATGCCATTTGATAAACATATTACACTTTCCACATAAACAAGTGGGTAGATATGTTTTTGTTGTTCACTTTTTATTTGAGTTTTGATTTAAAAATGTCACCGATAGACATGAGCCGACTTACTGCACAACCATCACATATTTTGTACCCTTATCAAACAACACTCTTTTCGATGTGTATTATTCCCAAGAACTATTTCTGCATCCTGCCATGTTAAAAACCTTCATGACTTTTAAATCTTGAAGTTCGTTTCGTAGACACATATAGATAATAAGGTTGTAAAACATTCAAAGATGTTACAAAACAGTTAGCATATCACATATTTGATTTATTGTTTTCGATCTTTTTGTTTTATTCTGCAGGATTTGGTTACTTATATGGAAAGAAAAGAATAGGACCTGTCTCTTAACTTACTATATAACGATGGCGGTTACAAAAAAGTTTCATGAAGAAAAGCTATTCATAAATGCGACAAAGAAAAAATATGAAGCCAACTATTCATGGACCAAAAGGAGAAAGGTAATATAAAAGCTATTTGACACAAAAATCCAACTGTTAATTGCTTAAGCTTTTCAATTTAGTGTCACATAAATGGTTCATTTGATATTAAGAAAACCTAATGGATACCAGAACAAGAAACGCTAATGACAACATTAAGCTCTATAGGTTGCTGCGAATCTGCGATATCAAATGGTTTAGAGAATTTTTCTACCCAATTGCTGTGTCTGTTTTGGAACTGAGCCACGTGTGGCCCGGGGGGGGGGATTCAAGTATCAAATAATTTGGAACTGAGCCGGCGAAAAACAAAGAGGTGGTTTGCTATTTTGGTAAAAGGACACGCCAAAGGTATTCTGCGTTATCATAAACTTGACTTGTTTTCAGTGGTTTACCAATTATTCTTTGCTGCTTTATTTTAGTTAATGCAAAATTTGTTTTGTGAAAATTGATTTGCAGATTAATCTTTTATTGAGTTTAAGAGATATTTTATATTTTGTTCATCTTACCTTACTTCTCACTTCATCTAAATAAATGCTTTGTGCTATTCACAAAACTTTCCAGTTTTAAGGTTTAAAAGCAGTGCAATGTAGTGTTCATTACTTGTAATGGATTTCAAACAAACAATAACAAAAGTCAAAAGCATTATTGTTACATTATTGGATAAGTTTTAATGAGAGTGCTGCTAAGTGCTGTCAAACACTGTAGTTTAAAATTTTTGTCTTTCGTATGAAGCCCTTTTCATTTTGTAGACCAGATGTCATTGGTTTTTGATTTACTTATTTTTTGTTTTCCAAAACAATTCAAATAACCTATATACACTAATGCAGTCTTCTTGGCATAATTAGGATCTTCGTGCAAGTTGGTGGTTATGTTGCTCAATGGGATCACCTTACAATGCAAGTGGGACCTTGTGAAAGCAACATCACAGGACTGTTTGCCTTGTGCTTGTGTCAATGAGGTTCTGACTTTAAACCTTTTAGTATTACTTGTATCTTGAAATTTATATTTTTAGACATAATAATTTGGTGTTTGATATTTGTGTGTTGCGATTCTTGTTGGCTTTGTGTCACGATGTAGTTCAGTATGTGCTATATATATAGATCTACAACTCCAGACCCTTATCAAAATACTAATTCCTTGACCCATTGTGGTCCTGAGATACATGAAAATAATGAAATGACTAAGGACACTAAACGACAAGTCAACAAAGGAAATATTTGGTTGTGTAAGTGCAAAGTAGTTATGCTCCCAAACAATTGTCTATATCGTTCAGTATCCTTTATGGGGCTATGTCCTCTCAAAGGAGGTTCCCTGTAGGAAGCATTGGGCTAGTCTTGCAGCCTAGTAATCCACACTCAGTCGACATGTGAATGACATACTTTTGCTGAGAGATGTTGAGAACGAAATACATCTATGTCGACTTAAGTTGCTAATTTGGAACTGAGACTGAAGCATATATCACGTGCTAAGATATGCAGAAAGACAGAATCTGGTGTTAAGGTTACTGAGGGTAATGGATTAATGGAATGGAGAGAGAATGGAATGGACAAGGGAATGAAATGGATCATTATAATTCCATTGTCCTGTGAGAATGAAATAGTTTATATGTTTGGTAGGCACGAAAAGATGTAGGAATGAAATACAAATGACAAAAGTACCCCTCCTCAAATACATTAAAAATGGTGGCGGCGGTGGTGGTTGGAGTGATGGCGACGGTGGTGGTTGCAGTGGTCAGGTGGTGGTGTCGAGAAAGGAGGCTGAAAGAGGGGATGGAATGAAAAAAAAAAGCAGGGGGTGCGAAGGAACGGTTTTGATGGAATGGGATTCTTTGCGTAATCGTTGATTCCATTCTATTGACCAACCAAACATCCATTTTTTCATTTCCTCACAATGACCCATTCCATTCCACATGTCATTCTTGCATACCAAACGCTACCCATGAATGAGTTTGGTTAACATGACTGACCGATAATACAAGGGAAGTGCGAACATGTAAGACAGAGTCGAGGGATTAAGATGAAGTAGGCTGGGGGACAAAGCAACAGTAGTAGGAGGTGAATTAACATAGTGAGAGAGAGAAGAGAAAACATGTTTGTTACTACATAGACTGATCTTGAGTAACATAGGTGGAAGGATTACATGTATGGCTGGTTGCAGTAGAAATCTTATGTTTGGCTAATACTCCCGGTAACTATATCCTGCTTGTGCCATGTGCACCACGTGAACTGTGGTGCAGACTCTGAAACTTGGACTTGTTTCGGAAGCGTGTGCATATCGTGTATGAGGCGTGTGAAGAGGTGCTACAGGTTGACCGTGTTTCTTACAACATTACCTTCTGTCGATTGTTGCATGGTTTTCGAGGATGCACCGTGAGCCTTAGGCCTAGGCACAAGATGCTTAAAAAGTGTGGGCCTAAGATTAGCAAGGCACATAGCATAATCATGCCATTTTTGGGGGTTTTATACATGTTTTAGGCTTGTTTAGGCCTGTTTCAAGCCATTCTTAGTTGTTTCAGACCAATTTGCCCAGAGTTTGCAAAATGTTGCCGATTGTGTCAGGAATAGAGTAGCGAACACAGTGGTGGTGGTTGAGTGATCACACTCGCCGGAAAACAACCAGAAACTGCAAACGGTTCCTGTAAAAACTTTCATTAATGTCTAACTCATGTCGAGTAGACTTTGCTGTTTTGAAAATTCTTAGTTCATGAGTTATAGGGAGGGATTTATGTCACCACAAACAGAGACTAAAGCAAGTGTTGGATATGTCGGGGGATCCAGTGGCACGTGACTGAGCCGGTAGTGGCCGGGGTTGTTTGGTTTTGGTTAGTTTTGAATGTGGAGGCTGTTTATGTGGCTGGTGTTACTAGGTAATGAGCGATTAGTAGATTCTAAGAAATAGCTTTGATGGTGCCAGAAATGATACGGTGTGGTGGAAGGTGGCTGTTGTAGTTGACACACGGCAAAGACAACCTTCTAAAGCTCTAATGCCATGTGAAGATAAAAGAGAGAGATTATTGAGATTTTACTATAATCTCATGTGCACGTATATATAGACAGATTCAAGAACTCTAACGGGCTTAGCTAATGGGCTTATGACGGCGGCCAACTCTCACACATATTTTTTTAACATTGGCAAAAATGCATTTTACCGGGGTATAAATATTCATTTTCACAAAGTTGACTTTCATTCGGTCTTTCTAGAGTTTGTATCAAGCTCACCCCCTTTCATCCTTTGCCGCCGCTCACGCTGCACCGTCGCTTATCTATCTCTTTACGGAAACTCCATCATCTGCATCTAAGGTGCGCCGATCGTTGGTTGTGTCGATCTATCGTATGTTTTAGTCGATGATTATTTTGCTTTTTTGGGCGTCTGTGTATGTAAATTGATATCGTTTTTACTAGGGTTTTCTAAATCTAGATAGATCTGTGATTTTCAACTTGATTAGACTTAAATTATAGCAGATGTTGTAGGCAGAGAAGGAAGTTTACTTATGGGTTATGCATCAATGCATCTCTAATTTCTTGTTGGATCTTTGTCGCCAATTTAGCATCAACATTATTTAATGTCTAGTGTACTGTATATGTTCTATAGATCTAATATGTCTGTTGATTTTTTTGAAAGAGGTTTAGAATTGATATTCGTTTCTCGTAACGAGTTTAATGTTAAAAGATTTAAACATAATGTATCTATTTTAGAATGGATGTTTTATATTTTATGAAACTCAAATCTTTGGTAAATAATTAGCTATACTTTCAGAGATGGTCATTAGCATATCAATCCTAACTGCTGAGTATCATCAGTGTAACGTGTTTTGTTGAAATAAGTATTTTTATCCCAAAAAACTTGCTGTTATTTTTTGACCGTAGAGATAGATTTTGCTGTTATCACATCTTTAACATATGTAATTCATTAACTAGTTTTGTTTGTCCTATGTACCTTCTTTACATATCATTGTTTAGTATTTTGCAGTTCTCATTAGGACTGTCTTCCGATGGATTTTCAGGGTTTTGTTTTGACTCGTGATTTTAATTTTGTACCGTGTTCATATGAAGACCATAGTCAACATAATGTATTGACTGAGTGAGTTCTCTTCTTTTAACTCTACAACGATAGGCCTTTCTTCTTATATCTATATGACAACTTTATGGTCCGAATTTGCAGGCCATCGAGCTCCAATTCAAAATCAACGAAGAGGGCAAAGAAATCCACCTCTTTAAAAGTGAAGTCAAATAAAAAACCGACTGTCAAGTTGATCTCTGTTCGTAACCATTTACTCTAAATCATACCTTAACACAAAATAACGTTTGTTATTTTTCCTTTCATCTTTAAGGGATCAAAGAATGCATAAGTTCCTATTTGAAAAAGGAGGATTAGAAGATGGAACTCGTGTAGCTTATCGTATATCTAAGGGAGTGGTAATTGAGTTTAATAATACACATGTTAAATAGTTGAACACTTCAATTATTTTATTAATCTGACATCCTCTTCTTGGCAGAAACCGCTAAAAGGTAAAAAGGAAGACTGGGGTATACGCTGTTCCTGCTGCAATACTGTGGTAAAATTTTCTGAACCTTGAATTTACAAGCATTGAGGATGAAATAAGTCATTAATTTTTTTATTATTATTATTTGTAAATAGATTAGCCCGTCAATGTTTGAAGCTCATGCTAACCGGTCCGGGCGCAGAAAACCGTGAGTTTTTTCACGAAAACACACATTTACTTTTTCTTAAAAATTCAGGGTAACTTATTAATCTTCATATTCAAATATTGTCAGATATGATCATATTTTTCTCTCAAATGGAGACTCTCTACATGCATATGCCTCTAAGTTAAAGCTAACTGGCAAACATATGGCTTTGAATAAAGATGACGTGTGTGACGTTTGTCAAGAGGGCGACGATCTTTTTCCATGTAGCGGTTGTCCTAGGTCTTTTCATGCTGGCAGGGTTCATATTAAATTATACTCTTGTTGTCATTTTAGGTGGTCTAATATTAATTTGTCACACAGGATGTATATCGACTGATACACTGATCCCTCTTGAAAACTACTTATGCAAACATTGTCAAGACTCGATGAAGTGTGTGGGACCAATTTCCAACGAGGTGTCAGGTGGAACGGTTTCTGCAACCAAAGAAGAGGCTACAAACCGTTGCATTCGGATTAATGCTAATCAAACCGAGCATGATCTTGTTGCATGTTCATTATGCAGGTAACACCGTGTTTCACTATTAATTTGTACTATACCAAATAATCTAATCCTGTTTGAATAACTTCGTTGTATCCAGATCGTATGAGTTTAGCATTTTAAGTGTAGACGGCTTTAATGATAAAACCGTTATCGTGTGTGATCAATGTGAAATAGAATTTCACATTGGCTGCTTGAGGGCGCATCGCAAACGCAATCTGAAGGTGGGATAATACTATAATATCTAGTAAATACTCACGTGACAATGACTTAGTCTTGAGTTTTAATATCAATATCCATTGTGTTATAGGAATTGCCACCTGGCGGATGGTTCTGCTCTTCCAAATGCTGGCAACTCAATCGTGATGTCAAGGTTCTGGTTGTTTTGGGATCACAAAAGGTCCCGGACTCTCTGATGGGAAATTATGCAACAAATTGTGACGCTGAGTGGCGTATCGTTCGTGGCAAGCATACCACAGAAGAAAACAATCTGTTGCTTAATGAAGCTGCAAAAATCTTTGATGTGAGTGTTGGTTTTCTTTTTTTTTTTAAAAATCAAATTGTTATATTTTGTCCCTGTGACGAATATCGTATATTCATGCTGACAGGTTGGTTTTAATCCAATCATTGATACGAGGACGAAAAAAGATATGATTAAAGCTATGACTTATGGGTAAGCAATAATCATATAACAAGTTACTTACTGAATTACTAGCTCTAATTTATTTTTTCTTTTAGTGTCTTTATTCTTTAACATTCTATCCAACCAACAGGACGGAGATAGCTGGTTCGGATTTTGCTGGGGTCCATTGTTTCATTTTAACAATAGGGTAAGTCCACATTGGTTTCAACTTTCCTCAAATTTTATGGTGACTAATTATTAGTAAATTTTATTCTAATTTTTTATGGTGGGTTGCAGCCCAAAAGTCGTTACAGCGGGACTATTCCGTGTGTTAGGACATGACGTTGCTGAACTTCCAATTGTTGCTACCGGACAACAATACCAAGGGCAGGTGCGTGTGTGCGTGTATTTATACATATTTGCAAATACTATGAATTCTTTAATGTCATTCTTTAATCCTACTATACATTTTCAGGGCCACTTCAAAGTTTTCTTCAGATGCTTTGAGAGACTGCTCTCGCAACTAAACGTCAAGAAGCTTGTTGTGCCGGCTGCCGAAGAAGTAATAGCCATGTGGTGCAACAAATTTGGTTTAAGAAAAGTCACCCCGATAGAGGTTTGTTTTTTCTTTTTTAATGTTTTTTCTTAAATTTTAATGTTTGACACGGATAACTTATGTGGTTTTGGCGTGGTTTCAGCAAAACGAGTACATGCAAAAACATACATCAATGGTGGCTTTTACTGGCACCAGTTTGCTGGAAAAAGAGGTCCCTGAAGGTCAGAGACTTTTGTAGACGAGCCTTATTTGAACCTTAATATGGCGTGAGCGGTTCTTGTCATGCAAAACTAGAAACCAGTGTAGAAGGGGTCGACTGTTTGAAACTTGGAACCAACTGTTTAATCTTATTATTTGTCTTTTAGTATTCTGTTAGTGATGCAAAAACTTGTTGAAACTGTTATGGGTTGAAATATTAGCTTTAAGATACCGGTCGAAATGAACTAGGTCGGGTGGGTTAACAAACACCTATGTTTTATCTGGTTCTTTTAGTTATATGCGTAATCAATCTAATCTAATGTTACTTGTTTGATTTGTCATCGTATTAGTCGACTGTATGCGTGTATTCTTATATGACGAAAGAGGTATCACACACTCAGAAAAACGCTTATTTTCAAGATTTGCTCGGTTAAAACATACAAGGTGTGAGACATCTTTGGATCATGTAGAACCAACCGTTTTCGTTGTACAATTACTTGGGGATTATAGGATTCAAAATAAGCTACAACTATAACCTAGAAATAAAACTATAAACTATTTGTACAAAAAACAGCTAACACTACAAGGCTTTCTTGACTGGTGTATCTAACATCTTTAACTCAAACCTTAGTCCTACCGACCAACGAGTGTGTCCTCTCACACCTCTTACTTCTCGACTCACCAAGGACCATTGATTGACCGGAAAAAGTCAACCTGTTAACCTCAAACTTTCCACTACTTCGACCTCGACATCAGACATATGAAAGCTAAAATCCGACAACCCATTCCCGTCACCATAAGATAACAAAGACATTTCTTCGAGTTATGAATATCAAAATTAAATTTCTTCAATGCAGCACATCGCGTCATAAGCCACACACCCGTATACCTGCAAAAATACCCAAAACGAGTCAATAACATTTCCATACTTCCAATACTAATATTCGAGCTCATGACATACTCTTTCGCATTTGCAGTCACAAACGCTTCCAAAGCCCATCTCGGGAAAACAAATCGCCCCACTAACGAAACTGCAGACGTTTTGTCTTGATTCGCAATGAGAGTCAAAACCACAGGCAAAAGTACAGACCACTGAAAAATAATAAATAAATAAAAACCGTGTTAGTATACGTATACGCATATGAAGAATTAGTAATTATTTTGAAATGTGACATACCAATTGGGCTTGGCTAAACTCGAGTGAGATGGCGAGCGTATACGATATGCCCGTGACACAATACACGAGGCATAATAATACTAAATAATTCGACTCGAAGCTCGATCTAGGGTAACTGAAAAAATAGAACATGCAAAGATAAACTAAAGGCTTCATGACTACATTTAAAAGGTCCATTGTATCCTTGGCTAGAAAATAAGATAAACTATTCATCCCGCTCGCACTCTCACGCCTGTATTGCAATTTATCCTGAGAAAATGTCCTCAATGCCCCAATCATACATAACAAAGCTGAAATCATAAAACAAAAAAAAAAACAAATTCTTTAGTTTCTTTTTAACAAATTTATACTTTAAAGACGAGTTTTAAATTTAAATAAGTTTTTTTTACTTACAGACAGCAATGACAGTATACTGGTAACCAGTATATCCAAACGACACGTCACTCACTTCAGCCATGGTTCCTAAACAAGCACCCGCGAGTAAAAGTATTATATAATCGGCTGCTTGTACTCTCGCGTCTCTCAAACGTTGTTTAGCAACCCTGCACGCGCACAAACCAGTCTTTATAATTTATACTAGAAAAATAAAATATATTTCATATGAATATGAATTTTACCTTCCAATGTAATATCTATACTGCCTAAAAACACCAGGAGTAACCCGGCCCGATAAATCAGGGGTAGTAAAGTAGTTATACTTTTCAACTTCGCGTTGACTATCCGCATGTTCAACGGGCTCAACAGATGATGATGATGATGAACCGTTTTGATCACACAAATGCAGCATATCAAGTGGCACACGGTAGCCATTGTGAAGCATCCATTTAACAGGAAGCTGCTGAGCTGTCACATTCCCGCCTGGTTTCGTTATTCCTTCGAGAATATCGATTAAGTGATCGGGAGTGTTTACACGGTCGGGGATTGTAATCCCCATACCCCCGAAATATCCCTCAACTTTCTCAACGGGCCCATGGTACACGGTTATCCCGCCTTTTGCTAGAAGTATTAAATCATCAAACATCTTGTACAACGAGTAACTGAAACAGAAAACCGTTACATGATTAATAATAATAATAATAATATCACTAGTAGTGGTAGTAGTAAAAATAGTAACAGCAGTAGTAGTAATAATAGTAACAATATTAGTAGTGGTAGTAACAGCAACAGCAACAGCAACAGCAACAGCAACAGCAACAGCAATAATAATAATAATAACAATAATAATAATAACAACAACAGCAACAATAGTAGTAATAGCAACAGCAGTAGTAGTAATAGTAACAGTATTAGTAGTGGTAGTAACGGTGACAGTAATAATAATAATAACAATAACAGCAGTAGTAGTATTAGTAGTAGTAATAGTAACAACAGTAGTAGTAGTAACAGTATTAGTAGTGGTAGTAACAGTAATAGTAATAATAATAATAATAATAATAATACTACCTGGGTTGGTGTACAACCATGCTTACGTTGACACCTTCAAGGGCTTCGCGCCGAAGGGCCCGAAGAAGTAAACTAGAAGATGCACTGTCTAACCCGGAAGTTGGTTCGTCTAAAATTAATAGTGACGGTTCCATGACCATTTCAAGCCCGACATTGACCCGTTTCTTTTGACCACCAGAAATCCCACGTTTTTCAACCGTCCCGACTTTTGAGTCTCGCACTCCTTGCAGTCCCAACGCCTCGATCACTCTTTCGGTTATTAAGACTTTATCCGCTTTCGGTATATCAGCAGATAGTCTGATACAAATAAACAGTCAATATATACCATATAATAATCTTTATCTTTATCTTTATCTTTATCTTTATCTTTATCTTTATACTTAACAAATAAGTAAATGTGGTGCCATGTGGCACAATTCTATGAACCCAACATAATCTTTATTGTTAATTAATTCATTATTCATTATATCTAATAAATAAGTAACTGGTTGCGCCACGTGTCACACTTCTGTGAGCCCAAGATTACTTTTCCACTTCTCTTATTTTTCCCAAGATTATTTATCTCAAAATATTGTTTATAATTCCTATATTTATTATTGCTAACTATTTAATATTTCATTTATTCAACCCTGTAATACACAAGTTTCTAACCTGGTAATATATTATGACAAAAAGGATTGATTGAGTAGATTTAACATACCGACATCGAGCACTGAACCGGAGGTTTTCTTCTACGGTCAAATCTCCATGAACGATGTCATCTTGCGGGACAAACCCGACAATTTTTTTATACGAGTGAATAGATTCAGTTTTTCCGTTGACTAAAATATTCCCAGACATGTTACACCCGGTTATTTTTCCTGTCAAAGCGGACAAAAATGTGGTTTTTCCAGCGCCAGACGGGCCCATTACAGCCGAAATTCTACCAGGTAAAATCTTTCCACTGACACACCTCATAATATTCTTTCGTTTTCCTTTTAACGTTAACGTTAGTTCATTAAACCCGATTTCAATACGAGGGCGTTTCCTTAACGAAATGCCCTCGCCATCGTACACCATATCCATGTTCCCATCCATTGCTTTCTCTCTCTCGATTTGACCATACGCGTATTTAAATATTTGACTTCGCGTATGCAACTCTTTCGAAGCTTTACGCGCGTGTTTTGCATTAAAATTTTTATCCCCACTTTCCAAATTTGAACTTTTGTCTTCCAAATTATCATCAACCGAATTCGTGTCTTTCTTATGCACTTGTGGCCCGTTTGCATTTCTAGTTTTTGTTCGTGTAAACGTTCGTGACAGTGTTTCCTGCAAACCCTGTAATCCTGAAGGTTTCCATTCTCTTGACGCTCTAGACTTTTGTCTCGCGTGTGCGGTTTCACGTGCATACTTTGCTGCTGCTTCTCGGGATTTTGCTTGTTTCTCATATCGAGTCGAGATTACTTGGTCTGAGCAGTTATATACAACTATCAGTATAGCTGTCAGTAAAGCCTACAACACAATTGCATAGCATTAAAAGTTAGGACTGCAATTCGTGTCTTAACGCGTTACAGACGACGCGATTAACACAAGTATAACCCGCTTATTAAACCATCGACTACTTACAATAAGCAAAACTCCAAAAACCTGCATGCTCGGGATTTCGGTTCCCTTGTCACACTTAGTGCCAGCAAAGCATCCTGTGTTAAGCAAAACTCCACAAATATATTTAACTCAAATCATTAGATCTTCATAACAAGAAGAATACACATATTAGGGGTGTATACGAGCCAAGCTGCTCGTAAGCTATTCAAGATCGGCTCACTTTGCCTGAATCGAGCCGTGCAAACAAGCTCGAGCCTAAAAATTAGTTTGTTTAATAAACGAGCCAGAGCCCTAACTTTACTTATCGAGCTTGAGCTGGCTCACAAGCCTGTTATTTATAAAAAATTTATTTAATACATTAAATATATGTTTATGCGATAATTATGAATATATATGTTATGTTTATATGATCATTATGATAAAAATAACCATATAATATATATTATGTTATAAATAAAAATTGTAAATAATATAAAATAATTAAAAATGTACATAAATTAATTAATAAATAATAAACGATCCGAGTCTGAGCAGAGCTTGAGCTCTCGTAAGTTAAACGAGCCGAGCTTGAGCATGTTTGTCAAGCTCAGGCTCGGCTCATTTACACCCCTGCAGATATGTATATTTTCTCAAGATTTAGTTTATCAAAAGCACTTACGGTATTTAACTCTAGAACCCATCCTGCAATAGTATCTGCAATCACACGGAAAGTTAAGCATGAATGAAAGCGCATCAGAACGAAAAAAACCAACGAAATGTGTTATAAATAATTAAATACCCTCGAGGGCATTCGATTTTCTTGATGGTTGTAGGACAGTAATATCCTGGATCACATAACATCTCGTTACCCAAATGTACGGGAACCCACATATCAGCTGCACCACAACTATGATTCAGCTTGCCTGAAGGTAATTGGTAATGGTATCTGTAAAAAGATTTCTAAGAATATATGTCTTAATAATGTACATGCATATAACTTACACACAATGTCAAAAAGTTTGATATTTATGATGAAACTTACGGTGAACAAATCCCGATTGCTGGAATGAGCTTTGCCACAGGGCAGTGCGCACCCAACGGGCATGCTGCAGTCAAATTAACATAAAATGAAAAAAAAATGTAAAAATGTCATAAAATTTGCAACTTTAATAGTTTTAAGATTCGGTTTAACTTACGGATCATGCAAGTGAGACCTTGCGGGCAGAAAAAGCCTTCACAACATGGTTTGCTGTTAGATGTTCTGAAAGGCATTTTTTTGGGATTTGTTTCATTAAAATCGTATTTCTGGCCCGGGTTCGCTGCACTGGCCCAGCCCGCCTCGCATCCGGCTGACCATGACGTTAGGTTGCAGTTTCGGTTCGGTTCTAAGAAATGAGATTCAGACACGCTCTTCTTGTCGCCACTTTTTTTTAAAAAACTTGTGAAGTATACTTTGAGTTCGGATACGGTACACAGTCGAAGTGGGAGGTCTGAAATTAAGTTATAGTTAATTATGGACATATATATATATATATAGGGGCGTGTTTATTTTAGAACCAGTATTATGTTGAGAACCGAGAGAACCTATTACAGTCAGAACAATATTATGTTCAGAACCACTTATAGTTATTAAATTTTGAGTAAAGTACACGGATGGTCCATTTAGTATGTTTATATTTCACTTTTGATCCCTAACTTTGAGAAACTACACCACTGGTCCAAACTTTTATATAAATGTAACATAAATGGTCCCCGGAAATAGACGGTGTTAACTTTTTCTGTTAAGTGTGTGTGAAATGACTAAAATACCCCTCTTGATCAAAAGTAGAAAATAAAAAACCTAAAACTAAAATAACATACCCTTTTAACAGTTATTAATATTCTCAAGGCACAATATAGTCTTTAGATGCTTATTAAAACTACACGATTTTCAACATAATATTGGTTCTGAAACGAGCACGATATATATAAAATAACAGGAATGGATCACCTTGAAATGACTAAAATACCCCTCTTGATTAAAAGTAGAAAACTAAAAACCTAAAACTAAAATAATATACCCTTTTAACAATTATTATTATTCTCAAGGGATAATATAGTCTTTATACGTTTATTAAGACTACAACTCTCAATAATATTGGTTCTGAAACGAGCGCGATATATATAACAATAGGAATGGACCACCTTGAAATGACTAAAATACCCCTCGTGAAGTAGAAAATAAAAAACCTAAAACAAAAACAATATATCCTTGGCAATATAGTCTTTAGACGTTTATCAAGACTACACGATTTTCAACATAATACTGGTTCTGAAACAAGCACGATATATAATATATATATATAATAAGTTAATAACAGGAATGGATCACCTTGCAACTTTTCATGGCACTTCTGGAAGAATCTATCTCTACCTTGGAAATCAAAAGCTCCATGAAAATCTTTGTTCCTACAACAAAACACAAATACATGTAAAAACCAAAAAGGGTAAAATGGGAAATAATTTAAAAAAAAAACAAAATAAAATATGATCAATACTTACACATCTTCTGTGCAAAAACCTATCACTTTTTCGATTTCGGGCTGGTGTTTCTCAACAGTTTGGTTAAATTTTGCAAGAAAAAGATTCGAAATAAGCGGTGTGATTCTCGGAATCGGTTTGGATTTTTGGGAGCAAACATTTTGTGGGAAATGACCCAGAAATAATATGGATATGAAGATCAAGAATGTAACCCAACAGGTATTAATCATTTTTTTTCTTGTTATTCCATGTGCAATATTAATATTATTATCATGGCTGGTTTGCAGTAAATGATCCAAGAAATGATTTTTTAGATGAATTGGTGAAATGGGTGTTGTTTGATTTGGATAATCTGGAATAAAGTTGGATTCTTTGATTGATTGTGTTTGGATGGATGAATGAATGGATTAAAGATTGATTTGAGGGTTAGAGTGGTTTTCGGATGAAGAAATTGCGGGAGAAATTGGTGGGAAGAATCTCCAAAAACGTTACCGTTGCATTTACTATTCTTGGCTTGTTTTGATTTACGAGTTACAAGAGCTCGATTTCGATTCATTTCGAGCTCTTTTTATGAAGCTTGAGCTTGGGCCACGTTTTTTCAAGCTCGAGTTTGGCTCGGGCTATTGTTTATTGATTAATATATATACAATTTTATATGTTTGTGTGGCGTGAATTTTTATTTTTTTGTTCGATCGGTGACTTTCACAATTAAGTTATCTCACTACGCGAACACGTCGTGCCCCACCACCCCACTCAGGCCAACTATGTTGACATGATCGGGATCCACGCTGGCATCCGAGTTTGGCTTGGTGATCCTGGTAAAACCCAGTTGGCTTGGCGATCCCGGTAAAACCCAGTGCGAAATTAATATATAAAAGTCTAGGCCAATTAAAAATTTAAATGCATAATGTTCGTTAAAGCTTCACGGGCCTAAGCGTAAACGATGTTCTTATACAAGGCTCATGCTTGATAACTAAATAAGCTTTATTTGAGGCTCAGACTCAATAAGGTTTGGCTTATTTAAAACCTTTTATCAATATAATCTCTAATCTCAAGTAGCTCGCGGGCATTTTTTCGACGACCTGCAACTAACAATGTTAGGGTTCTGTTAGCCGTGGACCGTTGCAAACAAATACACATTTAGTTGCGACCATCACCAGCAAAATGTTAAGTTGATGCTATTATTTGCTAATAAAACATAATTAATAATTAAGATTATTAGAAATCAATTTTCCGTGTTATAATGCATATTAATATGTTTATTTATGTATAACTAACATGAAAAGTAGTTATGATCTTGATTTCTCTTAAAAAAAATATAATTTAGTATTCTGATTTACGATCAACCATTTAATAAACTAGTGTATTAAAACTTGTTATCTTAAATAATTATATTAAATATATATAAACGAAACCTTTAAAAGCTCTATAGGTGCTTCATACATACTCTCAAGCCATCGGATTGCTTTATTTATAAATGGAGGTTTCTTATGCATTTAACCCGAATTCATGGGTATGAGTCTCATCAAACTCAGATAACCCTTCAACGGGTTATAACATCTCATTATATTAAAAATTAATCTCACCAAATATTTGATATGAAAATCCTATAAAATATGATATACTAAAAATTAATATCCAATTTTTTTAAAAGATCTTATTTATAATTAAGAAACAACTCTATAGTAAAAAAGTTAAATAAATAAACGGGTCATGGGTCCCACCAAACCCATATAGCTTTTAAACGGGTTATAACATCTCTTTTTATTTGTGAAACGTTTTTATCAACAAACCCTAAGTATATTATTAAATTCTTTTTGGGACGCTATAGTATTAAGTTATACGTACATGGTTACCCGAAACCATTTACCAACATCAAAACATAATATATTGGTAAATTATATAATCTTTAAAAATATAATGAATAATATTTAAAATTATGGAATAATGCGTAATTAAGTATATGCATCTCATGTTTGTGTTTTAGGTGAGTTCAAGCTCGAGTTTAAGTAATGAGCATTTAAATGAGTAACCTTAACCATACAAGACTATAAACATGTATACTCAATATCCACGAGTATATTTGTAAACCCGATAGGCAATGAGTAACAAGTACTCGGCGGCTAGTATGAAACCGTATACAAGACATGATACCACCACCATCCTATTACTTAATACTTATGTTACATGTATAGTTACTAGTTGTTAAATTAATAACAAATTGTTGGCATCCCACCATGATTGCATCTTAGGTAGGAACTGATATATGCAAACTGAGGTACCCTTTGCTTGAGGGTATCTTGATCACCATCAACAAATGCCATCTAATACTTTCCAACTAAAATATCAATAAAGTATCTCAAAAGTATCACCATTATTATGTAACATGTCTAAAATATACAAGCAAGGTATATCACAAAACTTACAAAAAAAGAAAATCATAATTAAAAGTTGCTTTAGTGAAATGAGCCACTTTGTACTCACAACATATAGACTTTAGAGTGCTCAATCATTTTCAAACTCCCCTAACCACACTCTTTTTGTCACATACTCTACTCTCCATCACTCGATTTAGATGACTCAAATCAATTATGTGGTCATCGACACACGACTATACTAAGACACCTTAACGTGCATGTGCTGCGTTAGTCATGAATATCCGGACAAATGTTTCGACAAAAAGAGAATACAACAAATATCACAAACAGATATATGAGGAAGGTAGACAGGACGCATTTTTCGATATTTACATGTTACTTTATAATATTGTAAAATGTACACGCGTACGGGTAACACTACACATAAGATGTCCGTCACTTCGTAGAAGCTTCTTATATTCATGCAACCTATATGTTCGTACAAATATCGTATAAGACTTCAGTTAAACATAAAATCCAAAAAGATACTTCCAAGTCATATCTTAATACGCCGATGCATATATATGTACATACAAGATATAAGCTCTTCAACATCTACACACTATATATATATATATATATATATATATATATATATCTCCTAGTTGCCTGTACTCACTACATTCACTCTCTCCATCCATAATACCCACCCCCCCCCCCCCACACACACACACCCCACCAACCAAACACGCACGCACGCACACAGCTAAGGCACATATACATCTATATATGCATACTTACATAAGATGGTTCAAGTGAAGAGTGTGAAAGCATGGCTTAAGAAAACGAGACATACAAACGGAGTTGTAGCGTGGTTAAGATGTGAAAAATGGTGGTCATGGGCAACCAGATGGACATCATCATCTATGTATGATGTTGAATATGATGAAGATGATGATGATTACATTCCAAAGGATGTTCCCAAGGGTCATTTAGTAGTCTATGTGGGTGAAAACCAAAGGCAGTTTGTTATCAGTGTTAAATTACTAAAACACCCCTCGTTCAACATGTTGCTGGATCAAGCTCGAGATGAGTACGACTTCACTGCTGGTTCCAGACTCTATATCCCCTGCAACGAGAACGTTTTCCTCAGCGTCGTTCAGTGTCAGAAGATCAAGTTTAAATCTAATATATTTAAAAGTTAGTCTGTAAAGTATATGCATATTTAATGCAAGATCAATAAACACAGTTTTTGCATTTGTTGGATGAAGATGATGATGAAGATGCATTTCAAGGGATGTCCAAAAGGTCATTTAGTAGTCTATGTAGGTGAACACAAAAGGCGGTTAGTCATCACTATATGAAATTACTAAAATGCCCTTTGTCTAACGCGTTCATTACTGATTCATTTTCTGCATTCGAATTTGAGATGATTTTACTAAAAGACTGAAAAACTAGTGTAGAGTATGCAGCTTTATTGCAAGATAAATGAACCTCATTTTGTTAATATGGTAACCTCATTTCTTAAGTATTATTGTAAAGGAAACTAGCTACAATTTACGATAGCGAAATTGATGATCAAACCATCAAAGTCCTACTATTTTAATCAAATTCTTAAGTATCAACTAAATTCTGCAAGTGACCAAATAACAGAAGACTAAAAACTGCAATAACCAAAATATAGAAAATTGTTTGATTAACCAAACCTAATATAGACGAACCGAAGTACACGTGTATTACGTTTTTGAAGCATGCTGTTACAAAGCATTAAGTTCATATCATCTAACAAAGGAAACACTAAACCAAAATATAACTGTTTCATTAAACACTCACAGTTGTATAAGCGAAGCAATTTCGCAAAAAACGATCTTAATGATCATCTATCGTCCCTAACCATATCTTCAAGCTCTCTTTGACCAAAAGGTACACCGTTATTACTAGCGTCTATAGATCTAACAGAAAGATAATGCATCATCCATGCCACCATGAAGTAAACCTCCAAAAACGATTGAACCACGGAAGCAAACAATGTGCCAAAAAAATGTGTAAGTACATGTCTTGCAAACGACCCGCAAGCAATACCTTCTAAACACTTGAGATTAATAGCAGGATTAATCATTAACGACAGTAACCGACACCCTTCTTTAATAACTTCTTTCCCGGTTTTTCTCGAATCCACCATCGCCACCCAAGCGTCCAACGCAAACACAAAAGACATAACCAAGTCTATCAAGAACCACGATAACAGAAAAGCGTAAATCTCCTTTTCGAAACCTTTAACAACCCAAGGCGCCAACATCGAAAACGGCATAAACTTCAACCGAACAAAAATCTTGAAATACGAATACTGATCATCAATCTCCCCGAAAAAGTAAAGTCCCAGTAACTGAGTCCATCCATCCCAAACCACCCACCTCATAATAACGAACCCCGACAACCGTCTCGCCCCCAACATCGCACCTCTCTCGAACACTTCCCGAAAAGAACCGTCTCTCTTCAACAAATCATTCACCACCAACACAAACACAACCCCATGAACCCAAACATAAGTAAAAACATATACCGGAATCATAACCCAATACGAACCCGACAAAACCCCAATCAACCACAACAATGTATTCAGCTCATGTTCTTGAATCCCAACCCGAATAAACAAAAACCCGAAATTGGCTTCACTTTCATTCTTCACATCATCAATTACCACAGACCCATTAACCTTATCAACAATCTCAACCAATCTAAACGTCAATTTAGCATCCGACCGTACAACATCCGAAACCCTAATCCCATTATCAACTACCAAATTAGAAAACCCCAATTGCGGATCAAACGAATCAAGAATAAAATTGGATTCATTCCCATGTTTTCTCCCCAAATTCCCGAACAATCGGTGGTCAATTTCATCATCGCCGGAGAAAAACCCGTCGTCTAGGGTTCCGACGCGTGTCAGCTGCAGAAACGGGCGGCGGCGGTGGCGGGAAATGGGTATTGTCGGATTCGGGTCGGGTTGGGTTCTGGACAAAAGGGTTTGTATATCTTGGTCGGAATCGATGTAATGAGTGAGGTATGTAGTTAGGGTTTCGAGGTTATTACGGAGGGAAAATAATAAGAATGAGAGGATGAGAAGTGATCGGAGGTTGTGGGTGGTGGAGAAGATGAAGGTGGTGGTGTGGTGGATGGTTTGGGTGGCCGTACGGAGGTGGGGTATTGGTGGTGGTGGATGGTGGTCAGTCATGGTGGTGATGATAAATCTTGATATTATTATTAGTTGTAAGAAGTTGTTTTGGACTGTTAAATTGTTGGATTTTGATTATGGTTTTTATGATTTTGTTGAGTAGTTTTGGTAAATGGGTATTTAATAGCATGAATTGTTGGATTGGTGAATGGTGAATGGTGAATGAATGAATATTTATTGTTGGGTAGTGTTTTGTTTCTTGAAAATCTTTCCATTTTTGTAGTTACTAGTTAGGAAGGGGAGGTGATGAGTAATGTGTACTTTTCGAGACTAGACGAGTCGATTTGTTTGGAAGTTAAACGAGTTAGCTTGATTCGACGGGTTTGTTTTTAATAAGTTGAAGACGAGTACGAGTTCGGCTTGTAAAAAGATGGAATTAGCTCGCGATTTAAAGAACCGGCTAGATTAACCGGCTCGTGATTTGAAAGACATCTTTGAGCTATACAAATTCATCTCCATTTCAAACAGTAGGAAAAGGATGTTCCATTAGTGTTGGTTACTTATTGGTGCATTTGGCAAGCTAGGAAAATGAGAAATTTAGCTTCCTTTTGGTTGAAGGCTCGGTCGAGAAAGTTAGGGGTTGAGTGGAGAAAATGGTTGGAGTTCGATGTATAAGTTTGCTTTGTTGTTTTGTGTTGTTTGTATCGTGTCTCGTCCCTTGCTAGTTGCTGGATAGTGGGGTCACTTTTATTTTTAATGAAAATTGTCGTTAAAAAAATAAAAATATATTAACCGGCTCATGGAACTGAGTTATAGCTTGTGAACGTTTAAAAATGTGGCTAAACTTAAACGAGTCGAATGAGTTTATCTTGGTTTGAACCTAGCTTATTTATAAATGACAATTGTCAAGCAAATAAGCTTCGAGTGAGTTATGAGTCACGGTCTTTTTAACATCCTTATCATAATGTAATCAAATTAGACCTTTAGTGAAGAAACACTAATCGACCCCGGGCAGATTACGGATAACCTGGGGGTTAAATAGATGTTTCCCACGAGGGGTTAGACCCGGCAAAGATGGTTCTTCTAATAACCTGCAAAACAGACACCGTAAGCTCGTCACTGAGAAGGGGGGGGGGGTTCCTCCTTGTGACCACCCTCCGGCGTGAGAATCAGACTAGATTGCTCTTGAATATAAATGTATATTAAGAGATTGCTAGAGCAGATATAAGGTATAATATGTAATACGAGATAGTATATGATGATAAGATCATACCATTTGGGGTATTTATAGCCGAAGGTAGGTTTCCAAGAAGGTGTAGCCGGCTGAATAATATTCCTGTTCTACCAACTGTGGCCTACACACGTGTCATGCTGGTAGTTGGTGGGTAGGCAGCGGCTGACAGTGACCAGGCCTGCTGTGTACTATTCCTTTTCCACCAACTGCCGGCTATGCACGTGGTATGACAGGAGTTGGTGAGTAGGCAGCGGCTAATAGTGACATACAGTACAAGAGCATGCTGCTCGCCATACTGTTGTCAATGAGCTGTCGTATCTTTGGTCAGATCTTTTGCCCATACCTCGTCAGGTACAGTACAGAAGATCTTCCCGTATCGTACGGACTGGCTTATTTGGGCGGGAGTATTCCCCCTCCCGCCTTTGTGCGGGATTGTTCCCGGCTTTGCTCATTCCTTCAGGTGACAACTGAATTATTGAGAGCTAAGTGCCTTGTGCGTGTAGCCTTGCTGCGCGGGTGGCTTTCCCTGATGGCTTGTATCCCCAGCTGCGGGAACAGGCGGAATACTTCACCATTGGGAGGCATTTCCTGCGGGAACAGCTTGTGTACTGCGCGTAAGGACGTCACGTCTCTGAGCATGGTGGGTCCTGCGGATCCAGTTGGTTTCTGCGCAGACGTCTCTCTTCAAGGTGAGTCATGCGGGTCCAACTGGGCTCTGCTGGGACCTACCTCTTCAAGTCCCCCCAGTCCAATGTTCTTCTCATGAATGTTTAATAAAGCGAGGTGAACTTTTGGACTTAAGTAAAGGGTTTTGAAAAGGGTTTAGTTTTAAGGTTTTCCATGGGGATTCTTCCCACGGAAGTCCTTATGTCACTTGCAGAAATTCCCGACTTTCCTGCTTGATCTTTGGGTATGATGCGGGTAGGTCTGTAACCTCCTCGCAAGTCAGGAGCGTTGAGTCCCACTTGTGTGGATTCTCCATGAGGTTTTGGTAGTTTTGAACATAGTGATCAATTATGTTAAAACCACCAATTCCATCCTGGAGCTTCAAACAATGTAGTTCTCGACGTTCCCGCTATGCGGGGATGTTATTCCCGTTTCCGCAAGCATTGCCCAGAAGATCCTTCTTGGTTTCAATTCTCTGCGGAGCGCTAGGTATGTGAAGGGTTTTGCCTTAACACTGTACCCGCGCTCGTCTTACGGTTACTTTACTTCCAAGGTATTCCTGGCGTCAATTCCCTGCGGGTGCTAAGTATGTGAAGGGTTTTGCCTTAACACTGTACCCGCACCCGTCTTATAGTTACTTGGTTGCCGAGGTATTCTTGGCTTCAATTCCCTGCAGGTGCTAAGTATGTGAAGGGTTTTGCCTTTACACTGTACCCGCACCCGTCTTAGTTACTTGGTTGCCAAGGTAAGGGGTATTTTCCCGCTTACTTTTGAATCTTTTTGAATTTTTTGAAATTCGAAGAGTTTGTGAAAGGATAAGAACAGTCCAAACTGCTGAAACGTCGTGCGACGGTTTCTTCTGACTGTGTCAGGACGTGCAGGAAGTTATGGTGATGTGACAGTACCTGGTCATTCCAGACGCTTTTTCAGGCGCGTGGGCGCGATTTTTCGGGCGCGTGGCCGCGAAATTAATGGCACGCGTCCTTTCAACAGCTGTTGCCAGCTTGCTTTTTGCCACGTGTCATAGTTTCATTGCACCTTCGATTTCTCTCTCTTCCGCATTAAATTCATCGCATTAATTGCGATTAGTATATAAAGGGGGAGAGGGTTCTTTGTAATCCACACTTTCACTTCTCTTCATCTTCAAAACGATTTCCGGCGAATACTCATCTTTTCAATCGAGCATTCTCTTGAAATCGTTTTCTTCTTTCATATCTGCAAGATGTCGTCTCACGATCTTGAGGCTACAGCCCAGGAGGCTGGGGTGTACGCCGATGACAAGAGTACTGCTGGCGAGTGCCAGTGTGCTCTGCCTGTCGATCTATATCAGTACATCGTCAGGAAGTTCATGCTCGAGTCTCTCGAGCCTGAGTTTCCTGAACCCCATCAGACGGTGTATGATGCCCCCAGAGGCAAGATCGGGGTATATGCTGCATTCTTTGTCTATGGGAATCTTAGGTTCCCGTTGACAAAGTTTGTGTACCGTGTCCTAGAGAGGCACGGTGTACACCTGACCGAGGTGCACCCGATGGCGATCGCGAAGATTCGTCACTTCGAGTGGGTGTGCCGGATTCTGGGCATTGATCCCTTTGTCGACCGCCTGATGACCTTCTACACTTGGAGGTGCATCCAGGGGTGGTATACCCTGATAACCCGGATCAAGGGTTTGAAGATTTGCGTAACCGAGCGCAGTCTTCGTTCATGGAAGCGGGAGTTCTTTTTCATCTCCGCTCGCGCCATCCCCCTTGCCATGAAGTTCAAGAATGGGCAAGCACTTCCCAGCCTTCACGCCTCCAACTACCAGGAGGCGGAATGGTTCTCGAAGATATCCCGAGTCCAATCTCCAGTTTACCGCTTTGCGGAGTCCGGGATGGTGATGCTCGAGATGAGCCGGGTATGGAAGGATGCGGATGCGCAAAAGATCCCGATCGTCCTCGAATACGGTTTGAACTCTGTTCCTTACGGTATGCTCTGTTTACTTTGTTTATATAGGTTTGTCTTCTAACTACTTCTTTTATTTCAGAGGGGAACGACTTGCAGTCGCTCCTGTATCCGCGGGAGGCTGACAGTCCCGCTCGGATGGGTACTCGTGCTCTAGATGAGAACGAGTTGCCCATCCTAGAACAAACGGCGGATCGGTTCGTGGAGGTCTACCCGCTAGGCCACGAGATCCTGAGAGCCAGGCGGCCAGGTAAGGCGTTATTCAACCCTCGACCCCTCAATGCTGAAACCTCTGCTGGCATTCCTCTAATCTTATGTTCTGATGAGGAATCCGCAGATGGTCCTCCGTTGGTGCGGAAGAAGAAGGCTGCCGGCGGGAAGGGGAAGGAGAAGGTGGCCTCCACTGCCGATCCGGTGCCTCGGTCTGACTCAGAGGCCGAGAGCGAGGAGGTGGCGGGGAACCCCGGTGGTGATAAGACCACCGCTCCGGAGGCTGCGACGACTGTCACCTCCGGAGAGCCCAGGATGACAACGGTGAGCGGCGTGAAGAGGCCGGCTCCATCGGGTTCATCCCCGCCTGTCCGCACTTTTAGGCTCAAGAAAACCCGTAAGTACAAACTTTATTTTTAACTTCATGGCTTTCCATCATTAATACTTATCTTCTTTGCGCAGGCGTGGATGTTGACGCATTCCAAGGTGGAGCAGGGAAGAGTACCCCCCCGCCCATGACGGTAGGCTTGGTCAGCCTACCTGAGGCAACGACCCAGGCGGCTGCGCCTGCTTCCGCTGGTTCAGTTGCTCATTCCATTGAGCCAACTGTTCCAGCTGTGATGACATCACCGCCGGCTGTCAGTGCCATTTTTACCGCATCTTTCACTGAGCCGGCGGTTACTTTTGCTGCGGATTCCGCAGCGGCGACCGCGGCTGCCGCGGCGGCCTTCACCATGCCTCCTCCATCATCGGCAACGACGGCCGATCCTTCAGGTATGCATGGGGCTTCTCGCCAACCTCTGCCTCCTTCCCATCTACCTGACCTCTTGGACGGATTTCCCTTGGGTTCAGGTGATGGGTTTGGCGGCTATCGGCCTGTTATTGACCCTACAGGTGCGTAGGGTTCTTTTGGCCTATTTTTTTTTTTTTTTTATATATATCTTTTCCTAACTGCTTTTTGTTTTTTGCAGTGTCGGATTCCAATGAAGTGTATGTTCCACGATGGAACATCCACCGAGGAACAACCCTTCGCACACCTGTGGAGTGCGTGGAGTGGGCTCGTCACGCAGCTCCCAGTGGTGCGTTGGGGGAAGCCATGGCTAGCTACCAGGAGGGTAGGCTAACCAATGAGCTTCGGGTTCTCCTGGCCCGGATGCAGCCGCGCGTCGAGCTGCTTTGTCGTGAAAACGACAAGTTAAAAGCAGCTTGCATTCAAGAAGTAGCTCAGGCGCGGGCTGTCCGGGAGGAGAATAGGAGGCTCTCCGCCGCGGCCGCGGAGAAGGAGAAGGCGTTCAAGGCCCTTGAAGTTGAGGTTCAGGCCCGTCTCGAGGCCCGTTCCAAGGCTGCCCAAGCTGTTAATGAACAGCTTCGGCTGGCTAAGGAAACTGCTAGGAACGCAACTGAAAGGGCCACCAAGGCTGAAGCTGTTGCTGAGCCTCTACGCGTGGAGAATGAGGAGCTTAAAGCCAAATTAGAGGCTCTCCAGCAGGCTCATGATGCCTTGGCGATGGAAGACGCCAAAAAGCTCCAAGAGATCTTGGACCAGAGGGGGGTGCTTGACTACACTGAGCGGAAGCTAAAGGGCGTCGAAGAGGCTGCGGCTAAAGAAGTGTTGCTTGCCAACCTCAACAAAAGTGAAGCCGAACGCGCCCGTAACGAAGCTCAAGCTGCCCTCCAGGAGGCTCTGGTTGCCAAGGAATGGCTTCTTCGAGAAGCGTTGTCTCAGGTATGTTTAGCTTCATGTCTTCACGCTTTTCTTTATAAATAGAAAAGGTTTTGATACTTGTATTCTCTTGTAGGTTGTGCATCGGGTCTTCGCGGATACGTCTTATGACGATGCTATGAGCGCAGCCCTCAACGCTTCTCATGAGGATGGGGAAAAGGCCGGCTTCCTGCTTGGTCTAGGGTTCGTTGAGAAAGGCATCCCGCCTTCCAACTTCCCTTTATTTGATGTGGATACTGAAGCTGTTTACGACCAAGCAGTGAATCAGTATGCCGCCTTCCCGCATCCGGTGGTGGAGAAGGTGAACGAAGTTGCTGCTGCTGATGATGGGTTAGCTATCCTTAAAGCTTTCCTTGAACCGCCACGCTCTACTGATGGTGCTGGTCCAAGTGGAAGTGGCCCTGAAGCTTGATCTGAAGATCCCTTCCCACTGCTAGGATAGATTTAGCTTATATAGATTTATATTCTTGTAGGCGGGTAGTTACCCGGCCATTCTTGTAATGAATATTATGAAATATAAATCTTTGTGCGGGTAAGACCGCTATTTTCACTGGATTCCTTGCTTTATAAACGTTATATGTCTTGCATACTTTTGTTTAAATTAGCAATTTTCCAAGTGTTTAGAATAAGTTAACCTTTGAACGTGGTAGATAATAGGTTGAAGTTTTGCTTCCTCTTTCGTGATTGTGCGGGTAGGACCGTCACTTGCACTTAGTAGGATGGCTAAACTTTACCTACATCTGACCTGCGTGGAGGTTTTCCTCATCTTTTTAGAAATTTCTAAGTGTTTAGGATAAGTTAACCTTTGAACGTGGTAGATAATAGGTTGAAGTTTTGCTTCCTCTTTCGTGATTGTGCGGGTAGGACCGTCACTTGCACTTAGTAGGATGGCTAAACTTTACCTACATCTGACCTGCGTGGAGGTTTTCCTCATCCTGTTAGAAATTTTTTATAAGTATTTTGAATAAGTTAACCGTTCGACGCGCGGTTGTCAATAGGTTCGGTTTCCTCTCATGATTTGTGCGGTTAGGACCGGCACTTTCATTTAGTTGGATGACCAAAGTTTACCTATGACTGACCTGCGTGAAGGTTTGCCGTTTTTTGGGTTTATGCGGGTTTTGCCGCCTTCCCCACGCGACGACTTTCACACTTATGTATGCGGTGAAAACCGGCATCAGTGTTGAATAAATTAACCGTTCGACGCGCGGTTGTTAATAGGTTAGTGTTCAGTTTCCTCTATCATGATTCATGCGGATAGACCGGCACTTTCATTTAGTGGGATGACTGAACTTTACCTTTAACTGACCTGCGTGAAGGTTTGCCATTTTTTGGGTTTATGCGGGTTTTGCCGCCTTCCCCACGCAACGACTTTCACACTTATGTATGCGGTGAAAACCGGCATCAGTGTTGGAAGTTCATAAAAGTATAAATGTAAAATCATCAGCGTCGATGTTCTAAGGAGAATCATTTCCATTAGAAGTGGCTCTGGGCCTTTTCTTTACAAATTTGGAATTGATCTACATGCAAACTGTGTAATTGAGCTCCCTTCCATGTTGTTGGGATGGGAGTGCCATCGAGCCGATATGCACCTGGTTCGGGATCTCGTTGTTTACGCAGTATGTAGTCTACATTGAAGCTGTAATTTTATTCGTGTTTTCCCCAACTGGGGTTCTACACGCATCAGCCTGCTCAGCGTTCATTGCGCCACGAGGTGCGCGAGCGTCCCATCTCTGACAAATGCTTCGACCATGTCCTTAACGTCTGTGCATTCTTCAGTGTTGTGGCCTTTTGTCCTGTGAAAGTCACAGTATTTGCTCCGATCAGCATTGTGACGATGTCGGATTATTGGAGCCTTTGGCCATGGGAGCTCCTCAGTGGCGAATATCTCGGTGACGCTTTTGGTGAGTGGCGTCCATCTGGAGTTCTGGTTCGACCGTACGTTATCCCTTCCGCCTAACCGATGTTGCAAGCCGGATGAGGTGTCAAAGTTTACCCTTGACTGCCAAATGCCTAGCTTCCGCTTTTTGTTTAGTCGGGCGGTAAGGACGTTGTCTTCTCTTGTTTTCTGGGTGTAGAGGTTTGTGCTCTGGGGGAGATCTCTACCCAGTTGCTTCTCCGTTTCCGCAAAGCGTTTAGCTGCTGTCATGATGGCATCCCATGTGGATGGTATGCCATCTTTACCCGTTAAGGTGCGGATGAGCTCTGGGTCGTTCGCGCCCTGGATGAAAGCAGCGCGAACAAGATCTTCGCTAATATTACCCAAACTTAGCTTCTTTGAGTTGAAGCGAGTGATGAAGTTTGGCAAAGATTCATCTTCCTCTCGAATGCATTTGAGGATTGTCCATTGTTCCTCGGTATACTTTCTTTGCTGGCTGAAGTGTTGGCTAAACTTTTGCTGGAAGTCTTCCCAACCGTAGATGTGGTGGACCGGTAGACGATCGAACCACGCTCTAGCAGCCCCAACAAGCGTCATTTGGAACATGTAACACCACGTAGGTTCCGTCCAACTACTGACGGTTGCCCCCGCTATGAACCTGTTCAAATGATCGTCTGGATCAGATATACCATCGTAAGTGCCGATGTTGGACATCTGTTTGGCACTTTTCGGGACGATTGCTTCCGCAATGTCCCTTGCAAATTTGGACGTTCCCGCCTTTGCAGCAGCTGGTGTAAATGTTTTGGAGAAGTCACGTGGATTTCCATCTGTGTTTTTTGGTTTGAAGGCTTCTTCAAAATGCCTTCTCGGTTGGGAGTCCGTTTCCTTACGCTTCCCTTTCGCCCTATGACGAGGGTTTGCGTCACTATCGGATTCCTCCGAATCATTGTCCCAGTACTCTCCGAATTCGTCAGCCTGTTGGACGGAACGCAAGCGTTCGTCCAACTCAGCTTGGAATTCCTTCTGACGTGCCTCCGCCCACGCTTTAACTTGTTCAAGTATTTGGCGGGGGAGTCTCGTCTGTTGTCTTTCCGCCTGGGTATTATTGAATCCCAGGGGATGGTTGTTTACTGCACTTGCCCCAGCTTGGGTAACTGGGGTAGTGTTCGTAAAATTTACTGCACTTGCCCCGGCTTGGGTAACCAGGGTAGTGTTCGTAAAAACTGTGTAGTCGCCGGTATCCCTCCCAGTAGGTGGGGTTGTGGTTACCGGAGTTTCTTTAACCATCTTTCCAGAAGTTTGAAAAAACTGAAAAGAAATGAAGTTCTAGCTTTTGTCCCACGGATGGCGCCAATGAAGAAACACTAATCGACCCCGGGCAGATTACGGATAACCTGGGGGTTAAATAGATGTTTCCCACGAGGGGTTAGACCCGGCAAAGATGGTTCTTCTGATAACCTGCAAAACAGACACCGTAAGCTCGTCACTTAGAAGGGGAGGGGTTCCTCCTTGTGACCACCCTCCGGCGTGAGAATCAGACTAGATTGCTCTTGAATATAAATGTATATTAAGAGATTGCTAGAGCAGATATCAGGTATAATATGTAATACGAGATAGTATATGATGATAAGATCATACCATTTGGGGTATTTATAGCCGAAGGTAGGTTTCCAAGAAGGTGTAGCCGGCTGAATAGTATTCCTGTTCTACCAACTGTGGCCTACACACGTGTCATGCTGGTAGTTGGTGGGTAGGCAGCGGCTGACAGTGACCAGGCCTGCTATGTACTATTCCTTTTCCACCAACTGCTGGCTATGCACGTGGTATGACAGGAGTTGGTGAGTAGGTAGCGGCTAATAGTGACATACAGTACAAGAGCATGCTGCTCGCCATACTGTTGTCAATGAACTGTCGTATCTTTGGTCAGATCTTTTGCCCATACCTCGTCAGGTACAGTACAGAAGATCTTCCCGTATCGTACGGACTGGCTTATTTGGGCGGGAGTATTCCCCCTCCCGCCTTTGTGCGGGATTGTTCCCGGCTTTGCTCATTCCTTCAGGTGACAACTGAATTATTGAGAGCTAAGTGCCTTGTGCGTGTAGCCTTGCTGCGCGGGTGGCCTTCCCTGATGGCTTGTATCCGCAGCTGCGGGAACAGGCGGAATACTTCACCATTGGGAGGCATTTCCTGCGGGAACAGCTTATGTACTGCGCGTAAGGACGTCACGTCTCTGAGCATGGTGGGTCCTGCTGATCCAGTTGGTTTCTGCGCAGACGTCTCTCTTGAAGGTGAGTCATGCGGGTCCAACTGGGCTCTGCTGGGACCTACCTCTTCATTTAGTGAAACTAATTATGATATATCATATACAACTATACATATGGTGGGTTAATTAATTAGTATAATCTAATTATAATGCTCGTGAAATTAAGGCTTGGTGGGCTAAGAAGAAGCCGATGAAATTGAAACATGCTATTATTATGTGTAATAATAAATAAGGTGTAGAGCTACAGATAGCTAGGAAAAGTTTAGATATGGCATTTTTAGTAGGGTGTTTAATTGGATGGACCCCTTTAATTATGTTTAGTTATGAAAATCCTATTTCTTATAGCCGTTAATAATTTTGTATTAAAGAGAGATCAAGTAAAAGGAATGGTAAGTACAATCAAAATAACATCATTTTGGCTTTTCTAATATGACAAGATTCGTCCCATCTTTTTATCTGTAAGAACGTATTCGTTTTAATCTCTTCTAGTATCTTTGATATAGACGTCGTTTCGATGTTGGAAACGTTTTAGTTTTAAGCTTTCTATATATACCGGCAAGTGGTAAAAAAGATGGCATGTATAGTCATCCTAAAAAAGATAGCATGTTTTACGTTTGTTTAAAAATATCTAGCAAACCCGCGACTGAACTACCGAAAGGATGTGACAACTTACACCACACATAAATATGAATCCCAATGGACCCTGCGAACTTGCATCATAATGGTAGGTGATCAGTTGTTTCAGTTGAACTTTAAGCCTAATTTTTACATAAATGTACAACTTATAGCAATTCATTACTACGCAATTCGAGACGTAAAGAAAATGTGCAAGCTGACAAATCCTCATGCATCATCTAAATCTTTTTTCTTAAGAGTTCGTTTAAACGATTTTGAAATTGATCACCTTTCACAAGGTGCAAGGTGTTAACTTGTGAGCTTAAACATGACATCAAGAGAAAATTGTTAAATTGTTGATTTGAGTGTTGAGTGGCTGGAGATAGACGAGGTATGATATAAATTAAGATTTGAACCAACTATAATATAAGTTAACTCTGTTTATTTAGCTTAAACATAATTGGAAAAAAAATTTTAAAAATTTAAAACCGAAAACCTTATATGTTTCGATTTAAAACCAAACCGAACATATATTTCAGTTCGGATTCGATCGTTTATGTGTTCCCAAGTAGGGGTGTACACTGACCGAACCGGACCGGATGAGAGCATGTCCGTGTCCGTCCGTTAAGCTTTTGACGGACAAATGGATGGTTCACGAACACTCTACCAAACGAATATTCATGTCCGTGTTCGTCAATTAAGAAATTGAATTTGTCCGTTTGTTAATATTGTAAACGGACGTTAACGGGCACTAATGGACAACCGAACATGCGAACATTAATGGACGGACACTAATGAACAAACATAAATGGTTACATATTAATTCTAAACATAAATCCAAACAACTTCACCTACAAATTTAGAATTACACCATATAATATACAGATATACTTAACACTTAATATATTAACATAAAGTGGATCACTATAGTAATACAAAAGTGTGATTAATAACACTAGAAATTTCACAATTAAATTACAACACTGGATTAGATATAAACACTTACAATATCGGACGAACGTTATCGAAAAGACTTAGCCTGTGTCCGTGTTTGTCCGTTAAGCTTACCGAACGAATTTTTTTGTCCATGTACGGTTCGTTTATAAAATGGACGGGCATAAACGAACTTCTTAATGGCAGGATGCCCTGTTCGCTTACAGCCATATTTCCGAGTATCACTTACAATGTGTTCCCGAGATTCACTTATGGAGAACAAGGAAAAGAGAAAGGAATTGTTTCTTTCTTTCTTTCGTTTAATGAGACTCGGGAACACAAACGTGTTATAGGGTTTTAACATCATTTTGACCCCATAACTCAAAAGTCAAAACCCTTTGACCTAATGGCGACTGCAGCTGCTGCCGCTCGATCAATTTTCCGGTCATCCTCTGTTCGGAGCACGGCGGCTCAAGCATCCTCTCCATTTCGCATCGGTATCCAGCACAACAACTCTCTCTCTAATAGTATCTTCAGGTATCATTATGGGTTTCAATTTAGGAAATTGAAGGTTATAGTTGAAGAATTATATATATATATATATATATATATACATACATACCTGCATTTTACTCGTATCGGATTTGGTTCAAAAATGGTACAACCTGTTGAATAGTTTACCATGCAATTCCATCAACGTAAAAAATAACCTAAAAGTACATTAATAAACATCACACGTGAAACAATGATTCAGTCTGATAGGAAGAAGATTGTACTTTGTATACGAACTTAATCAATTACAAAAGACGTAAAGAAACCAACCTTGGATTTGCAGGATACAAATTTGGTTGATTACTGTGTTTACTCATTTCAAGTTTATCCGTTAGGTTAAAAGTCATTTTTAAAAAATATGGGCCGCAAAAAATTATCAAAAATCTCTTGTTCTAGATTCTAGGAAACCGCCCGAAAAATACCAGTTGCCTTATCAAAATCCAGTATAACCGGTTCAACCGGCCGGTACATACCGGTTTTTAAAACACCGGAGAGAGCTAATGTAATAAGCAATGAAAGGCATTTCACAGTTAATATTATAAGTTAATAAATAGTAACAGTTCATAAAAACATTCAATTTTAGTTTGTTACCATCAGCAAGACCAATCTAAACTTTAACAAGTGACAAATATAAACTTGGAAAAATTCATCGTCTGTTTGAACGATTGCTGATTAAAGTTCTGTCCCTCAGGAGAGACGTTCGAACGTGGCTTCGGGTTCCGGTAAGGACCATTGTCGTGACGGGCTTATTTGAAGCTTTATATTTCCCGGTTTAGTGGCGATAATCCTATGGGATGAATTGAATTCATCAAGCTGAGCGGTATTTCGATTTTTAGAGGGTGGTAGCGAAGGACCAAGTTAATTTGGCTTGATAACCTGGTTCTCCGGTGCTAACTTTGGGAAATTGAAATATTGCTCGGCTTGATAAATTTATCCCATAGGATCATCGCCACTAAACCGGGGGAAAATAAAAATTCAAATAAGGTTTCGCCTCACCCCTAGTCATGACCGTCAGTCCCTTACTGGAACCCAAAGCCACGGTCAAACCTCTCTCCTTAAGGGCTGAACTTCAGTCATTAGTCGTTCAGACATGACATTGAATTTTTCAAAGTTTTTATTTGTTTCTGGTTGAAATGGTTAAGAGATTGTTTTCTGGTATCTGTTATATCTACGTTGCTCTGATACCACAAATGTGGATCGATGGCGTTTGTAAAATGGATGACGAGTTGATTGTTCTGTTAACCCTTTTAGCGCTCTGAAGTTTACAAGGATATAATATTGTTCTGTCATAAACTGTTATGAACTGTTTAGACTCATGTAGGCACAACCTTGCGGCCCGTTTAAGTCCGACAAGAGAATGGATCTATGAAAAATTGGATCTCAAACTCCGTCTGTTTCTTTCGTTCAACGTTTCCAAAGATCCATTCTCTTGTTGGGCTTCTTAAACGGGCCACAAGGTTGGGCCTACGGGAGTCTAAACAGTTCATAACATAATCCTAGATTATTAAACCATCATGTGAAGATTCTGTAAAACAAACAGACATTAAACTAACTGAACTTTATTTATAACTTTTCATTTGCCTGTGTTCAGGTGTCCAGTTGAAGCGAGTGCGTGTTTGGAATCATTGCAACCTTTTCACACAGCCACTGCTTCGGCATTGATGACTTCTATGCTAACCCTTTCTCAACACGGTTATGGTTGGCTTCCTGATGGTAAATACACTTTCCCATAATTAGAATGCATGAAGAACTATGTCTATACTCTATTCGTTTACTTCAGTTTAATGACTTTAAAATGCGTGTTCGTTCAATGTTTGATTTGAGTTTTTTATATTGATTAGGTAACTGACAAACTGTCATACGTCCCTCCTTGATCTTCTTTCATTTAATCTTGAGGTACGTTAGTGTTCGTTAACCAGTGTCAGCAAATCACCAGTGGTCTAATCTTTATATTCAATAAAGCAACGTCTTAGACCTGTTTTTATTATTAAGTTTGGACACCTACGACATTTTTGTATGTTTTGAAATTAGTGCAATGCATGCTTATTAATTCGCGTTGTATCTTGTTTGATCAGCTTGCAATGACGATGTGTAGCAGTTAGAGACTCGCAATAGCAGTTATCGGTAACGCGAGTTGCCAAACTTTTTCAGTTTATTTTGATTAACATTCAATGTGAAGAGGTTATAATCAGGTGGAATGTATTCTCATCACAAACTTGAATAATGATTGGCACCAAAATGAGTGGTTATGCATTTGTTATATATATATACTAGGCTAAATGCCCGTGTGACACACGGACCCGATAAAAATAAATGCGAATACATCAATTTTGAAATTGTAGTATAGTTAATGATATATATGACATAAAATATAACAATAATATTAAAATAGTTATTACAAATTTCTAAACACTTATTTGTATCCAATCCCATTAAGTGATGTCTTTCTTGAAATTCGTCCAGATGTGTGATTTTAGAAAAACTTTTTGAAAGAATGAGTAGTTCTCATCAACTATATGTCAATCCTTTTTATAACATGGATAATAAACTTATTCTAAGGTGTGCGAAAACATCAAAGTAAGTGTCATGTTTAGAGAATCAAGTTTTTAACTATTTTGTTGTAAAATCAAATCTTTATTGTTTGAATAATGAAATCTTAGAAACTATTTAAAAAAGTTAACCATATGAAATATGAAAACATAAATGTTATTTTCTAGTTTTAAAAAGTAGTTTGGATCCGAGTTTTGTAATACATATTAAAAAAATTATTGTTTTATCTTGCTAGAGAACACTAAATGAGGGTGAAAAAAAAGATATGTCTTGTAAATATACGGTATGAAATTCTTCTAAATTGTTTGACTTTTTGTTATGTGTAACCATATGTAACTATTTTAGCTATGTATAAAATCCTATTAACTAATGTATGTGTTTTTAGTAAAAGTGTATGAAAACATACATAACTTTAAACCAAGTATATGTAAAGCCTTTTATAACATGGATAATAAACATATTCTAAGGTATTTGAAGACATCAAAGTACGTGTCATGTTTAGAGAATAAAGTTTATAACTATTTTGTTGTAAATCAAATCTTTATTGTATGAATAATGAAATCTTATCAATTGTTTTGAATTTTGTTATGTGTTACCAAATCTAGCTATTTTAGGTATCTATCCAATCCCATGAAGTGATGTCTTTCTTGAAATTCGTCCAGATGTGTGATTTTAGAAAAACTTTTTGAAAGAATGAGTAGGTCTCATCAACTATATGTCAACCCTTTTTATAACATGGATAATAAACCTATTCTAAGGTGTAACATCCCGAAATTTCTAAAGTAATATTTAATATATTATTTTGTCGGGTGAAATAAACGAGTTAGTGGAACGATAATAATAATAGCAAAATTATGAAGACTTAGTAGGATAATTAGATGGGATTAGATATGGACCAAAAGGAAATATGGGTCTTCGGTCCATGGGCTTAAGGGAGTATAAATACCCCTTAAACCCCAATCCTTTCCATTCCATCCATTTATCCATCCTAATCTCTACACACTCCAAAACACACACAACCCGAACCAAGATCCAAAGGCGAGGACCCGAGCTCGTTGGTGCTAGATCGTCGTGACGAACCAAAGCAACAAGACCAGCTCGTGCTCGTAGTTCGACTCATTTACGGTACGTTTATATCGAGAACTTGTCGTTTAGGTTTGGATTAGTATAGAAATGATAGATCTGTGTTTGTGTGGTAAAAACGAATCCAACAAAGCTAAACTTACTGAAAATGGTTACGATTTGATGGGTTAATCGATTGATAAAAGAACCCGTAACCTATATGCCTAAATCGCACCATTTAAACATCGATGTTAGGTCGATTTGATGGTTGGGGTTTGTAGGCGCTGGTCAGACGATTCCGTGGATACCTAAAAAGAGTTATTTGGTTAAGAAACGAAGACGATTAAAGACGAACAGTAGCTGCAGCCGACAACTTCGCCTGCAAGCTAAGTTCGCCTGATGAACTTCGCCTAAAGGCTAAGTTCGCCTGATGACAACTTCGCCTAAAAGCTAAGTTCGCCTGATGACAACTTCGCCTAAAAGCTAAGTTCGCCTGATGACAACTTCGCCTAGAGTCAAGTTCGATTAGAAAATAAATTAAAAACCTAATGAAAAATGTGTTAAGACAGTTAATGTAAATAAAATTTTTCCAAGCTGACCTGGCAGCTCGACCCCAGCCAGGGGCTCTGCCCCTTGGACCCTGCTAGGGGCTGCCGCCCCTAGACCCCGCTGCCAGGGGCGCTGCCCCCGGACCCCGTTCGTTGTGGGTCATATAAAGATAGAATTACAACATGAGTAGTAGTAGTTAATTGATACGTGTAACTTATACAGTCAGCCGAGCTCAGTTAAAGAAGGGATTTACAACTATCGGAGGAAGAAGCAGAGGAATTACAACATGAGTAGTAGTAGTAGTTAATTGATACGCATAAACTGAAGCATCACCCGGGTCAAATCGAGCCTGCGGCCATCATGGAATACATTCTCGACGGAAGCGATTACGTTAAAGCCGCGCAAAAGGTCCACGAGATGGACCCGTTGCAAAAACCAAAACAGGACCGATACGCGCTCCGAACCTCGCCACAATGGCTCGGCCCGCAAATCGAAGTCATTCGCTCCGCCACGAAAATGATCGAAAGGGAGATTAATTCGGTTAACGACAACCCGTTGATCGATGTTTCGAGGAACAAAGCGTTGCACAGTGGTAACTTTCAAGGAACCCCGATTGGTGTTTCGATGGATAACACGCGTTTGGCGATTGCCGCGATTGGGAAACTCATGTTCGCGCAGTTTTCCGAGCTTGTGAATGATTTCTACAACAACGGGTTGCCTTCGAATCTTTCGGGTGGGCGTAACCCGAGCTTGGATTACGGGTTCAAAGGCGGAGAGATCGCGATGGCTTCGTACTGCTCCGAGCTTCAGTTTTTAGCCAACCCGGTCACGAACCATGTTCAAAGCGCGGAGCAACACAACCAGGATGTGAACTCTTTGGGTTTGATTTCGTCTCGAAAGACAGCCGAGGCGGTCGAGATTTTGAAACTCATGTCGTCGACATACTTGGTCGCGTTATGCCAATCGATCGACTTGAGGCATTTGGAAGAGAACATGAAGTCAAAGGTCAAGAACACCGTGAGCCAAGTGGCGAAAAAGGTCCTAACCATGGGCGTCAACGGCGAGCTCCACCAGTCAAGATTCTGCGAAAAGGACTTGCTTAGTGTGGTTGACCGCAAGTACGTTTTCGCCTACATTGACGACCCGTGCCTCGCCACGTACCCGTTGATGCAAAAACTCCGCCAAGTGCTCGTTGACCACGTTTTAAGCAATGGGGAAACCGAGAAGAACTTAAACACGTCGATCTTCCAAAAGATTGCGGCTTTTGAAGACGAGTTGAAGGCCATTTTGCCTAAAGAAGTGGAAAGTGTGAGAGCCGCGTTTGATAACGGTACATTGGCTATACCGAACAGGATCAAGGCGTGTAGGTCGTACCCGTTGTACCGGTTCGTGAGGGAAGGGCTCGGGGGCGTGTATTTGACGGGCGAGAAGGCGACTTCGCCGGGCGAGGAGTTTGATAAGGTGTTCACAGCCATATCAAAGGGTCAGATTATTGATCCATTGTTGGAATGTGTTCAAGGCTGGAATGGATCCCCATTGCCAATTTGTTAAGTGTTTGATTTCTGATGTTTTTTTTTATTTAAGATTCAAATTTGTATTAATAACTGGTGACATTTCAATGAAGTTTATTCAAGACAAAGCCTTTTTAATAGAATCTCTTCTTAAGCTTGTTTAGAGTTTAATCTTGACAAAAGTATATGTTTGCATAGGAAAGCATAGATATTGCCATGCATAGAGTATATCAAGACATCTAAAATGTTTGAATCCTGTTACAAAGTGCTACAACCCATAACTTTTAAGAAACTTAATATGAATACATGTACATGCTTATATGTGATATGACTAAGGGGCTGTTTGTTTACATCTGAATGGAACCATTCAGATGTAAGCATCTGATTCATTCAGACTTCAGACTATTTGGTTCCAAACAGAAAAACATCTGAATGGTTAAAATTAGGTCTAAATCATTCAGACTTGTTGCTGCTGAATGGGACAGAGGCTCATTCAGATCTGACTCATTCAGATCTGAATGAACCAAACAACCCCTAATATTAATCATATTCTAGCTTAAAGATCGTTTTATTAGGTGGCAAAATGGGTTGGGTTGGGTTGGGTTGGGTCAAACGAGTCATGGATCAAAACGAGTTTGGGTCAGAATGGGTTTGGGCAAGAACGAGTTAATTAAAAAAAAGGTTGTTTTTGTTTGGTTCGGAATAGGTTAGGGTCGGACCGAGTTTTGAGGTTTTTTTTTGAACGAGAATAACGGCGGAAAGATTTTAGTTTTTTATTTATATCTTAAGTTATGATTTTTTTATTATTTTTTTAGGGGTTTTCTATTAAGATAAACAAAACCCTCAAAAAATATTCAAAAACAATAAAAAAAAATTATAACTCAAAATATAAATAAAAAACAAAAAAAAAGTAAAAACACTAAAATGTTTCCTACGTTGTTCTTGTTCCATAAAAAACACCACCGAGAATTGGACCGAAACCGAAAAAACCGACGAAAATGAAACAAAAAGCGAAAACCGAACCACATCAATCGAAATCGAAAAAATTAATCAAAACAAAACTAAAAGAATTCAAACTGAACAAAAACGAGTCCGGGATCGACCAAAAAGAAACAAAAGAAAACAAAACCCAACTCGTCCCGTGTGAAAACTCGTATTGGTTTGAAACCTGAACCGAACCCGTTCCAATCTGAAACTCGTTTCGTGTCGAAACATGTGTTGTACGAAAACCCGTTCCAATCCGAAACCTGCCGCACTTCCTTAGGACACTAACCCACATCGACCCATTTTTTTTGAACTTGTCGACCCATTTTGACCCGAAATTATAAATGATAGAATTTCAAATGACTCATTTTAATTCATTTAGTTAAAATCTTTTACCCAAACTAACTCATTTAATTTTTAAAAAACTTAAATTGACTCATTTGAAGGGTTTGAGTCAAAATTGTCATCCTAGTTTTATATATAACTATATAATGTTTTCATTATTCAACTTGTATAATACACGAACTTTTAACTTTTAACGCAGTTGATTAATAAAAAGTATTTAACTACAATAAATAGAAATAGAATATAGTGGTCATTCCAAACGTATCAATAATTTGTAGGCATTGGGTATCTCATTATTGGCAATTTATGTATTTTGATTGATATAAAAATATGAAGTAAACATGTTTGTCATGTGGCAAATTTTTTAGAATATTTATGACATGTAAGAACTAAAGCCAACATATATTTTTATTAATATTTGTTTAGTGACGTTTCAATCGTTCCGCAACTCTTGTCTTGATGTAAAATGTGACCCAACAATATGCACTTTTCATAAATGGAATCTATCTATTATATGTTCACGTGACATGTTAATTTCTAGCCATTTTCATGATTTTTTCACTTAAATCCCATTAACCCATATACAAAACATGTGGATGCTAACCCGGAACCTAACCCGCAATCTGTTCTTCGACCGGTAATCCTCCGACCATGTTTGTTTCTTCCTTCGCTTTTATCATGTCGCCGTCGACACCCTATGGTTCTAGGCCTTTATTAGAGTTAATCGTTGATATTTTATCTTTTGATTGGTCTGTTCTCTATTATTGATGCAAGGTGTTCTCTACATTGTAGATTTTATGTATTGTTTTGAGTTGTTAGTTTCGTAGATTCCTATTTCTTTCTTTCTTTTTTACTTTTCGGGTTGGATTTTGTTTTTTTGAGAAACTGTGATTACCAGGATCTTATAATTAGTATCGTAAATTGATGATTGTTTTGTGTAATCGTACCAAAAACCATATCAAAATTAGACTTCGAAGAATTAGGTTTGAAATCAAATGTACATGTCCACCATATGTTTGTGTGTGGTGTGCATGTTCGGTTTGAATTTGATTTTGATGTGTGCGTTTACTTTAATTTATTAGTTTGACTAGGGTATAGCCGGTGTTACACACGGGTGGAAAAACATGTCAACAAACATAATAAATTTAAACAACAAATTCATGCATAACTAAGTTATTTAATAAGCGTGACCTTAAATTTAATTTTCATAATCCAAAGAGTTCAGAAGATCATCAAAATTTGACTCGTAGTTCTTACACTCTAACAACCATTTTACTTTCTCGCTAACTTTATTTCCAAATCCAAATGTGTCATTTCTTTTCTAACATTAGCAAGATTCAAGTAATTCAAATCTCTTAAAATAAACATAGATTCTAATATTGATTTAGGATAGTGTTCGTGTTACACGCGGTAAAACATATTTAAAACATAATATATGTGTAACACAATATAAATTTAATAAAATGCAAATGTTGTACTTATAAATAAATGATATATTTCAATATTGCTCAATATTGTGTCCAAATGATAGTATTTGAACTAACAATATATTTGAAACCCGGGTAATATTTAAAACGAAAGTAAGAAATAATTCGTAGTAGTTGTAGAGATTATAATATTGGATTTAAAATTGAAAAAGATTGGAAGATAATTTTGAATTTCGATTTGTTAATATTAAAGTCTATAACTTATTTTTGTAAAGTTCATATAAAGTTGAAAATTATAGTCAAATCATTATTCATTATCATTATTATAAAATAAAGTCTAAATCATATACCAAAGATGCATACAATTACCGAAAAGTTAATTTGAATTTGTAATTTATATATATATATACAATATTGTATATTGTATACAATTACCAAATATATTTTTATAGATATACAATATTGTATATCGTATATATTGTATATGGTCCTTGAGTTATTAACCTTTATAAACACAATTAGATTAAGTTGTTTAAGTGTAACAATATAGTCAAAATTTAAATGTATATAAAATAATATTTTTAGTCAAATCATTATTATTAATATGGACCATTAATTATAAATTAATGGTTAATCATATACCAAAAATGTTTAGAATTACTATATTCAAAGCATTAATCTCCACTGACCTTAAATATGTAAGTTGAAATTTGAGTGCGTGATCAATTTTATAACAATCCATTACATATACTTATTTATGTAAGATATAATATAAATAGAAACGATAATAAAATTTTGAAATTAGAATCTTAAAATTAACAATATATTTCAAACCTGGGTAATATTTAAAACGAAAGTACGAAATAATTCGTAGTAGTTGTAGAGATTATAATATTGGATTTAAAATTGAAATAGATTGGAAGAAAATTTTGAATTTCGATTTGTTAATATTAAAGTCTATAACTTATTTTTGTAAAGTTCATATAAAGGTTGAAAATTATAGTCAAATCATTATCATTATTATATAATAAAGTCTAAATCATATACCAAAGATGCATACAATTACCGTAAAGTTAATTTGAATTTGTAATTTATATATATAGAATATTGTATATTGTATACAATTACCAAAGATATTATATATATATATATATAAATGATCAAATACAATAATCCCTTATCATACAATAGATACGTGAGTTTCTTCACCATCGATTTTCAAAAAACATGCGACCGTTTGATCCTCTGCTCCACTGCTCCATCGATTCAGTACGCCTTCACCGTCGCTGTCCACTGATTGCATCTACCGTCGCGACCGTCGACAGTACCGTCGTGAACACCATCTTCCTCGTCACGCCTTTTTCACAGGTCAGTTGATAAAATTGACCAATTGAAATTGAAATTGTTGAACTAATTGATCAATTAAACTTTGAAATTGGTCCAATTAATCATCAATTTGAAGTTTCAATTAATCAATTTTGAGTTTTGAGTAAACCCAGTTGCAAGCGTTCCATATTTTGTTCATATGATCGAATCAATGATCAAATTAATGGTCGATTGACGATTGTTTGATGATTATGAGATTATATGAAGTGATTTCAATGTTCAATTTCATGTTTACATGTGTTTAATTTTTTTTTGTTAGTTTTAGAAGTTATGAACACCCATAACTTCTTAGATCTTCTAAACTTTATCAGTTTTGAACACCCAGAACTTCTTAGAACTTCTAAAGTTTACCAATTTGAACACCCAGAATTTCTTATAACTTCTAAACTTTATCAGAACTTCTAACCTTTATTAAACAACCTAAACTTCTTAGAACGTATTAGAATGTTTAAAGATGTTCGTTTTTTTTAACACCCAAATCGTTGAATATATTAGAACGTTTAAAGATGTTCTTTTTTGGTCAGAACGTTTAAAGGTATTCAGTTTTGTTTCAGAACGTTTAAACATAATATTTTGAACCCTAATCAGAGCTCGATTGAGTGGGTTATTTCTGCAATTCCATAATTGATTGATGGATCTAAATGCTTCTACACATCAATTCGATTGATTAAATCATCATTTTGGTGTTTATTTTGGTCAGAACGTTTAAACTTTGCGCAAAACGTTTAAACATGAACCCTAATAAGAGCTCAATTAAGTGTGTTAATCTGTATTTTCATAATTTATTGATGATAAAGCCTCTTACACATCAATTCGATTGATTAAATCATCAATTTTTGATCAATATGAATATTTTTAATGTTCAGTGACGTTCTTTTCAATTTTGGTTTTGACTTTTGAGATTTCATACTGTAAGTTGTTATTAGAGTTTAGAAATTGAATGAGATAGATTAAGGAGTTCTGAATTTGGATCGGAATCGATTTTAAATCGATGAATTTGATCGCGAACTACTGTTTAGGTTATTTACCAAATTGCCACCGCGTGAAATTGAAATCGATGACCAGCAGTGTCGCGTACATAATGTACGATAAGTCATTATTGTATAATAACTCACCCCTATACACACACACACACACACACACACACAATATTGTATATTGTATATATTGTATACGGTCCTTAAGTTATTAACCTTTATAAACACAATTAGATTAAGTTGTTTAAATGTAACAATAAAGTCAAAATTTAAATGTATGTAAAATAATATAAGTTAGTCAAATCATTATTATTAATATGGACCATTAATTATAAATTAATGGTTAATCATATACCAAAAATGTTTAGAATTACCATATTCAAAACAATAACCTCCACTGACCTTAAATATGTAAGGTAAAATTTGAGTGCGTGATCAATTTTATAACTATCCATTACATATATTTATTTATGTAAGATATAATATAAATAGAAACGATAATAAAATTTTGAAATTAGAATATAAATAGTAATCAAATAGTTTTGTAAATTATCAAAATAATATCAAAATAAGGTAATATAACTTATCTTTGAAAATTTTTGTCAACTTATTATTTAAATTATTGATCATTAATCTAAAATTAAGTTATTTAAATGTAACAATATAGTCAAAATTTTAATGTATATAAAAAATATATTTTAGTCAAATTATTATTATTATTATGGACAATTAAATTATAAATTAATGGTTAATCATATACCAAAATTGTTTAGAATTACCATATTCAAAGTATTGACCTACATTGACCTTAAATATGTAAGGTCAAATTTGAGTGCGTGATAAATTTTATAACTATCCATTATATATTTATATATGGTGATCAAATTTATAACGATAATAATTTTTTTAAATTAGAATATAAATAGAAATCAAATAGTTTTATAAATTATAAAAATACGGTAATATAAGTTATGTTTTAAAATTTAGTCAAAATTTAAATCTATATAAAATAATATGTTATAGTCAAATCATTATTATTATGGACCATTATTTATAAGGAAAGTCAATATTCAATATTGATGTTAATTAAAGTGTGATTGGGATAATTAAAATATTTAAATTACCATATTCATATTAATTCGGTTATTTAGACAAATAAGGAAAGTCAAACTAAATCAATTGTATTAATAACCTGAAATAATAAAATCAAATATTAATATTGATATTATGGAGTATTTTAATTATAATTAATAATCGGAAAATTTTAAAGGTGTTACCGGAAAAACGAAATTGTGAGAATGACTATGGTATCTCGGATTTTTTCGTAGAATTTAAATTGAAATTAGGTTGTATGACTCGTGATATTTACCTGAAATTATAAAGTAGAATATTAATGTTTATGCTATGGAACATTTGATATTTAATTTATAACCGAAAAACTTAAATGTCTTACTGGAAAATAACAAATAATGATAATAACCATGGTATCTCCGTTTTTTGTTAAGAAACTATAATCAAATCTGTAAATCAATCGGGTAAATTACCTGAAATAATAAACTTTTGTTACAACATTAATATTATGAAATATTAGAATTATAATTTATAACCTGATAATTTAAATGTGTCTTACCGGAAAAACGAAATAATGATACTGAATATGGATGAAGCTGATTTATATTTAGAACCTAGAAGAAAAACATGTATAACAAAAAAACCGGAAAAATATTAAACTTCAAATAAATATAAAATACCCATTGTTATAGATATAACACATAAACGGAAAACTTACCGGAATAACGTAAATACGTAGAAATATTATCTTCATCACCATTTTTGATTTAGAACCTTAACAATGAAAATAAAGATAAAAAGGTTAGATGTACAATAACCGGAAGAAAATATGATGTTGCCGGAAAAAAATATAACTTTGCCGGAAAATCATAACATTGTTGGTCATTAAAGTATAATATATAACCTTACCGGAAAACGATTAATCTCGATCTACATGACCGGAATATAGAAGATGGTGGAGTTAGTAATTAAGCAGAGAGAGAGAGAGAGATTAAAATGATGTTTGAAAATTCTAAGGTTTAAATAGTGTGTGAGATGACACATAGCAGCATAATAGAGACTCTTAGAATGGAAATTTGGTGAGTTGGAAGCCTAGATGGATAACCTAGTAGAATGACATGTGACAAATTGTATTGATTTAATAGATTAGTAAGATTAGTTATATAATTATCTTTTGATTAATTTGTTCACGTGGCATGTTAATTTCTATTGATGTGAGATGTGCTCTACATTCTATGTTTTATATATTGTTCTGGTTTGTTAGTTACTTAGTTTAGTAGATTCCTAGTTTTTTTTGTATGAGAAAATGCAATGACTAGGATTTTATAATTAGCATCGTAAATTGATGATTGTTTTATGTAATCGTACCAAACAGCATATCAATTTTGAATTTCAAAAGAATTAGGTTTGAAATCAAATGTACATATCCATTGTCCACCATATGTTTGTGTGTGGTATACATGTTCGGTTTGAATTTAATTTTGATGCATGCTGTTATATAATTTGTTGTATTAATAATCCACTTGGAGGGTGTAGTTGAGAATTGCTACTTCTGGTTGATATTGAGTTCGGGTTCTAAGGTTGAGATTGGGGTTAGGTTTGGTATTTTACAATAATTTTGGCATTAAATTTGTCTATATAAATATTTACATACATGATAAATATAATCACAATAAGACTGTTGGTACAAATCTTAAAATCATTATTAACATATCCCTATAACATTAATCTGGTAATTTTATATTGGTATCAAGTGTTCATCAATTCCAGTCGTGTCTTTATTATCTGACATGTTCATTTTCAGATACTTTATTTCATATAGCTTTTTAAGAAATACACATTATAGTTATATAACATATTACTTTAGGTCGTTTGTATATGATCATATTGACAGTTAAAATGGTGGATATCAATTGAACTTCAAAGTCAAATCTATTGAAGTGAAGAAAATGTAAAGGGGTGAAAAGTGAGTGGGCAGGAATGCATTTAATTGGGCCTCAGCTAAGATAATTAAAAATGTTATGGCCCATATCAAAAAAGAAGAAAAAGCAAGACAAATAATTATGTGACATAATATTGGTTCTGAAATATCAAATATATATGTATTTGGTGTGTATATATATATATATATAGGTATTGGATCATTTCAGAAGTTTTTTTACTGCGAGAAGTGCGAGAAGTGAAGGTGTAACTCCATTAATCCCTAATTTCACTCTCTTTCTTATGTGTAGGTGTATATGTATAAGTGTAGGTACATGTGTTTGTATATGTGTACGTATGTATGTATATGTGTATGTATGTTTGTATGTGTGTAGGTACATAGGTTTGAATGCGGCTCGGTACATTTATATGTTTGTAGGTTGGTTTGAATGTGTAATTAAGACATAAATAGAACCAACCTACATATATGTATGTAACATCATATGAAAGAGAGTGAAATTGGGGATTAATGGAGTTATACATTTACTCCTTGCACTTCTCGCTGTAATATAACTTCTCGCAAGATCCATCCCCTATATATATATATATATATAAAAGATCTAGTTATAAAAATTATTCAACTAATTAACTAACTAGTCATTATTATTAACAATTATGCAAAAAAAAAAATCGTTGAACTTCACATATGTAACATTATCTCAAGGGCCAAATAAAGTTCATTTTAACTAATTAGGCCATGTGTAACATATTAAACAAAATACAAGAACTTATATTGGAATTCAATACCAAATATTATAAAAGAAATTCCATGGTATATGCTTTCTTCACCGGGCTTCTGCCTGCGTCACACGTGAAATGATCTTCTCACTGAAGAGTTAGTTTTGCATTCATTACCAAAACTTGCATCATCTTATATATCATTGATTGTTAATAGTTATCATTCACTTATCAACATAGAAAAGTATACCGTATCTTCGAATTCCAGATAAATATATCATATACACTGAATCAAATTATTGGTATAATATAAAGTGACAAGTATTATCACCATATAAATACGCCATGACTAAATGTATAAAATAATGAAGTGAATGAACGATTGTGTTGAGATCTCAAAAGTTAGATGAAGAAACGTGTGGTGTTGAATAGTCATGTAGAAGAAGTCTTAGGAATATTCTGTCACAAGTTTGCATTTTTTTTTTAATTTATTTTCCAAACTTTTTTACTTTAGACAACCCAATATATCTATATATGTATTTATATAAACCATCCATGTAGTTTGCTATTATTTCACTTACTTTTCTAATTCTTATTTTTGTTCTTTTGGTAACATGAGAAGTGAACAAGGGATATTTTCAAACCATTTTCTACATCATGTTACTTGTCACATGCAACATCCAAATAACTTCTAGTCGTTACATTGTTTTCCAGTTTAGTTTTAGTTATTTCTTTAATTAAGTAACGAGTCTAATGAGTCATTAACAAATGTTATAGCGACCAAAGAGCGACTTAGAGGCAAATTTTATGTTATGTACATCATTGGTAAGGAGTAACGGAATGGGCCAATCGAGATTGGCTCTAAATCTTGAATCGAGCAAAAACTTAAATGAGATTGAGCTGATATTAGGGTATGTTTAATAAACGAGGCCAAACACGAGCTTCATATATTGATCATGACTAGGCTTGCGAGCCTAAACTAGCTTAAACGAGCATATTGTTAGCTTATATGACATTTACTTAATATATTAAATATATATTTTGTGATACTTATTGTTATATAAAATTATAACAAATATAATTAAATAGCATATCTTATGTTATAAATAAAAGTTATGCTTATAAAATTTACTTATTTATATAAATGTACATGCATATCAGTTAATTGAGTATAAATAAAAAAAACTAGCTGAGATTCTAAGTGCAAACATCTACCCACGAGCCGAGCTTGAGCTTTACAGATAGAGCTCTAAACTAGTTGGATTCAAGCTCTCATAAATTAAACGAGGCAAACTCAACATAGACAAGACCTGGATGGGTCGGCTCATTTATACCCTGATACCAAATCCACGACAATACTCAAATGACTCAGAAAGAATGATTAATTTACAACCTTTCTAGTTGAAAACTTTCTTCGTCCATGTTCACGCTTACAATTCGTTTTTAAAACATAATCAAACTAGCTAAACAATAAAACAGTTTCATATTTATACTAAACATATAATGGATAAACCGAGAAACAAGATAAACTAAGAAATTGAAATTTAAAAAAAATAATAACTAATAAAGAAATCTGAATTCAAATAAGAAGATTCCGATTCAAATCTTCAAACAGTTATATATCCAGTTATCCACTTCAATCTTCCTTAACGCAAGTCACCAATCATGTCTGGCCATACTGTTAGATTGGATGCTCCTGCATCATACCCGCATACCCTAGTCATTGGTCCAAACTCCACAATAATGTTGAATCACTTATTTCCAACTAGTAAAACAAATTATTTTTTAAAGGGGTGAAGTTGATACTAACATAAACAACGAAGGGTACAAAACATAACTTAAAACACATCCCCTTTCTCTCCTCGTATCTATTCACATGATCACATCTTCTTTTGTCTTGTATCGCATCCTCAAAAGCCCATTTTTGTCTGTTTAATCATATGTTTCATGATACAACACTCTTTGCACTACGTTAACGCAAACCAATCTCATATTCATATACAATCTTGCAAGCCATAAACAATAAACATCATTCAATGCTTTTATTTCCCGTTAAGTGGTTTCTTAAATCCATTGTGTTTATCTTCCTTAGACACCATTCAATCATTCAAACAATCTTTTTATATTATTTAGAGACCATGATCAAGTTTGTTTGAATTATACAAATGAAACAATATTAAGATGAGCTTGATTGGTAGCTTGTTTGGGATCATAGGGTTTGCGATTGGGGTTCCGGTTGGTGTTTCTATTGGTTTTCTTATTTTTAGACACGCGGACTCGACAGATGTTAAGGTGACTTATTTTTTTCGTGTTTGTGATTATGGTTTTGTGAATATGGGTTTAACTTGTAGTTGTGTATGATAACATGTTAATTCAATGGAGTTAGTTTTGTACATTAGAGTTGAATATTTCTTGTATTATAATAATGTTGTACCATGGCTATAATATGGTAAAATGATATTATAAAACGGTGTCTTGCTGGTTGGGCTCCAGAATGTCAGGCACCGTTATAGCTTCGGCGATAAAAGTTTGGGGCCTAACTAGTACAGCCTAGAGCCTAACCAGCTGGGCACCGAGCGAGCCTAGGCACGGGATGTTAGACACAAATGGTGCCTAACTAGTTAGGAAACTTTATAGCCCAACCAGCCAAGGGGGAAGCTTGTATTGTGGCCCGGGCAGTTTTTGTGCTCAGTAATGTAAATTTATGCGTTTTCGTCTGAAATTTTTTTATATGTAGTGTAAATTACCCATTTGAAAATGAAAATTTTGAGTCCGGCCACCCCAGTTTATGAATTTCTTTATACGCATTGAGTCCGGCCACCCCGGTGTTTTCATCCAAGCTTTGCCACTGCAGCCAGCTTTGTCAGGCACCATTGTAGCCTAGCCACCATATCTGCAGTTGGCTTAAAATTTGGCTTGTCTGGGACAGAAGGGTGCCTGGCAGAGCCCATGGACGAAGCCTATTGAGGGCCAGGGGTGGCCCCGGTCCCCCTGTTGCGCAACAGTGTATATTGGCCTGTTTTTCGCCTGAAAATTTGTATACGTTGTGTAAATTAACCCGTTTCCAACCCCAAAACTGAGAACACCCCCCCCCTCCCCGCGTTTTTGTCTAACCTCCCGCCATGGTTCATCTGGAGTAGTGACAGGCATGTAAGATCTTAGCCTTGTTATTCACCTTTAGGCACTAATGTAGCCCATCTAGGACACATGTCACTTACCATATGTACCAACTCATTTTATACTTAAAACCGGTAGCGCTTTCTGGTGCCTAGTACAGCCCAAGGATGTTATGTGACCGAATATGATCAGTGGCGCCTAAATTGATTTAGGTTCCAAAAGCTTGCCTATTTCAGTATTTTGTTAATTTTTGGGTCAACTTTGCGTATTGATTAGACCGATACAAGAACTTGATAAAACTTCATTGCTTGATATAGTGATATAGTCATTTAGAGGTATCTCAAGTCTTAACTTACACTTGCAGGATCCATACATTAGACCGATTCAAGAACTTGATAAAACTTCATTACTTGATATACTACCCGAGCTTCCATTATGGGTAAAACACCCCGACTATGAACGAGTGAGTACTAAATCCAAACATTCTTACTCATCATCTTTAAACTTTTTATAACAATGCAGCATGGTTTTTAAAAATACAGGTGGATTGGTTGAATGACGTAATTCGTGATATGTGGCCTTACCTCGATAAGGTGACACAAATGTCAAAATTTCGACACTTTAATGAATCTTTAGGCACAAGAAGTAACTCATGTCTCACGTTTATTTCATTTTGTATAGGCAATATGCGGTATGATAGAAAGCATGTGTAAGCCTATATTTTCTGAATACATTGGCTTGTATTTCATAAGATCCATAGATTTCGAAAGCCTTACATTTGGAAGTCTTCCTCCTATAATCCAAGGTATGTTTTTTATTCACTAATCATTAGTAAGCTATAATGTTATATATATAATATTATAATTAGAGTATTAGACACTTTGCATAACATGTTATATGCTGCTGGTATTAACTCGACAGGTATAAAAGTACACGAAATGAACGAGGACAATTTGGTCTTTGATCTCGCGGCTAAATGGGCTGGAAATCCCAACATAATTCTGGTTTTAAATGTTTCACATCTAACGATCAAAGTTCAGTTAATAGATATGCAAATAACTGCATCGGTTCGGTTAACACTGAAGCCGTTTGTGCCAACTTTCCCATGTTTTTCTAATGTTGTTGTCTCTTTATTGGACAAGGTAGGTATGGTTTTTAACTAGTTGAGTCATTTGTTATCAAATATTAATATTTTGATGAATTTTATCATTTTATGTAATGTATATGTTTAGCCGGATGTGGATTTCGGGTTGAAAGTAATGGGAGGTGATATAATGGCAATCCCGGGGCTCTATCAATTCATTCAGGTCATCTTTTACTTCATTTCTTGAATAACATTTTGTTATCCGAATATTAAAGTTTAATGTTGGTTTTATGACAGAATATTATTAAGAAATATATTGCTAGTCTTTATCTATGGCCTCAGTATCTAGAAATACCGGTTCTTGATGCTTCGGTGTAAGTAAACTTTTTCTTAATTAGGCGGTGTTTCGTGTTTGAATTCTTATTTATCATATGCTAATATTGACTTGGGGACAGTGGAGCTGCAAGCAAACCGGTGGGCATACTGCACGTGAAAGTTATACGCGCTAGTGACCTTTTAAAGATGGATTTACTCGGTTCTTCTGATCCATACGTTAAGCTCAAACTTAGTGGAGCTGGGAGGATTATTCCTTCCAAGAAAACATCGGTAAAAACTAAAAATTTAAACCCCGTGTGGAACGAAGAGTTTAAACTTACTGTAAACGATCACATGTCTCAAGTTCTTGAATTACACGTATACGACTGGGAAAAGGTGCGTTTTTATGGGAAAATATTCAAAATAGGTATTTTCAGAAACAAGTTTCTGGTTTTAGGTAAAAAAAACTCCGATATAAATTTGACCTGCTCGGTTTTGAATAAAATTTATGTCGGCACGTAGATAAAACGTCTCAACGGTGTATTTGGATTTTAGTAAAACTTTATATTTTAAAAGTTATAAAATAAAACTAATTATGAGTAAAATTAAATATAATAATATAATATTAAGGAAAGTACCAACGATTTTATAAAAAAACTCGTCCAAACTATTTTTTTTAGTGCTTCAAAATACTCGTCCGTGAAATTTTCTTAGCCTAAAATAGTCGTCACGACTAGTTTAAAATACCTATTTCTGGAATTCTTTGCAACTGATACTTAAAACTAGAAACTCATTTTATTTTTTACGTCAAAACTTCATTTTGATCATGAGTTTGTAATACTTTGTATGCAGGTTGGGCTTCATGACAAGCTAGGAATGCAAGTTATTCCATTGATGATATTAAAACCGAACGTTAAAAAGGAGTTGACTATTGGTTTGGTCAAGAATTTGGATTCAAGTGATGCTAGAAACAGGAAGCCAAGAGGGAGTATAACAGTTGAGATGACATTTGTTCCTTTTGTGGAAGAAAACATGGGACTTAATGGGCCTATTGACTTCTATATGAGGAAAGAAACTGTTTCCAAAAACCTTGGAAGTGAATTTGTTAACAAACCAGGATTACTTTTAGTGACTGTAATCAGTGCCACAAATGTTGAAGGAAAACACCATAATAACCCTTTCGCTTTAGTCGTTTTCAAAGGCGATAAACGTAAAACCAAGGTGATTAATGATTATTAAATAGGCCTGGAACTGTTCGGCGGGAAGTTCGTTTATGCTCGTTTATTATTTAATAAACGAACGAACATGAACAAAAAGTTTTTGTTCGTTTAATTAAATGAACAAACATGAACACATGTTTCGTTTGTTTATTTATGTTTATTTACATATTAATTGAAAATAAATAAATATTAACTTGAACATAGTTATTAAAAGCGATAAAAGCGCACGCCTAGGCGCAAATTTTGGGCGAAGCGGTGGTTTCCCTCTTCTTAATGCTAAAGGCGCATATCCAGCAGATACTTCCTATTTTTTTTTATTTGTTTTTTATTTTTTCCGATCTTTTTTTACCTTTTTCTGATTTCCTTTTTTTAAATCAATAACTGGTTGATAAGAATCACCTAAAAAATAAGTCAACTTACGGGTAATTTACTCCAACATCAATAACTGATTCTGTATTAAATTTGTTTTTTATATTTTAGTTAAGCTATATATATATATATTTTTAAATATCATTATTTAAAAGGTTTTATCAATTTTTTTGTATTGGTTAAATGTTTTAATTGTTAATTGTATTGAATTTTTTTATTATATTTGGGAGTAATAATAGTTTTATGTATCCATTACATATATATTTTATTTTTTTTATTATTGCGTTTTTTTTTTCCTCAGGCCCTCGCTTTTTTTGCGCCTTGCGCCTAGGCCCTAGGCGAGGCCTATGCGCCTTGAGTGCGCTTACCGAATTTGATGCCTATGATCTTGAAGAGTCATCTATTTAATTGTTTTATATTTATTCATTTGTGTTTATTTAAGTTTGTTCATTATGCTCATTTATGTTTGTTTATCTTTGTTCAGCTATGTTCGTGAATTGTCCGTTTAGAATTTAAACAAAAGAACATAAACGAACACAAACATGTTCATTTTTAAATAAACGAACATGCACACAAAATATGTGTTCGTGTTCGTTCGGCTCATTTACAGGCCTATTAATGAATAATGACTTCACTAGTTTAGACTTAATAGTTTAATTCTTGACTTGGTTGACTTTTTACAACAGATAATGAAGAAAACTCAGGATCCAAGTTGGAACGAAGAGTTTCAGTTTGTGTTAGACGAGCCTCCATTTGAGGACGTTATTCATATCGAAGTAATAAGCAAACGGAAGCTTAAGATTGGATTTAGTTCATCAAAGGTAGACTTTTATATATATCTTTCAAGAACAAATGTTTAAATGATTCATTTGTTAGGATTGTCTTAACATGCAGGAAGCTTTGGGGCATGTGGATATAAATCTTGTGGACGTCGTTTATAATAATCGGATTAATGAGAAGTACCATCTTATTAACTCGCGAAATGGGATGATACATGTTGATATTAAATGGAATGCTACATGATGTACAGTTGCAGATATGGTTACATGAATGAGTTCATGCTTTAAAGGTTTGTCAAAGGTTGCATAGAGATTTGTTGGTTGTGACAAAGATATTATGATGAAAATTGAAAAGTACAGATTTATGAATTAAAATGGTGTTAAAAAAATCATTTTGTTTTAGATAGGTTGTTTTCTATATATTTATTTATGTAAATTCAAATTATTAATCATCTATTAAAATGTTCTATTGAGTTGATTTTATGACTTTTTTATGCACAATTACAAATTGTTAAGTGAAATGATGGATGATAAATGAAATTATAAAAGGAGGAATTATCAAACACGATTAGAAGCTTAAAAAAAGGCTTATAGTCTAGTGGTATCAAGATGTGTATAATGATGTTTCATCTCAAGTGGTCAATGGTGAGTATCATAATGTTCAACTTTGTAAATTCAAGAGCAAGATTAATTTTTTTAGCAAAAAACGCACCACTCCTAAATTCTACTCCTAAGATCCACCTATTGCCCACGTCTTGGGACTTGACCCCACACCAATTTGACGTAGATAAACACCATATGGCACTAGGTCAAAAAACCATCGAAAAAAGTAGGATTAGCGAGGGTGTGAGTTAGTCGTTCTAAAAGGAAGATAAAAAGGAAAATATAATTTATAATATTTTGTTTGAGTATATGTTCAGGTAAATGGGTCAGGTGCCAATAAATACCACACATATAACTGAACCCACAAAATTTTATATATTAATCTCATATTTGGAACCATCTACCCAAATAACCATCAAAGACGTTTCATTTTCATTTTCAAACGTCCATCGTTTCAGGTTTTTTTGCCAACTTAAATGGGGCAGTATTTAACACGAGACATAAATTATTAATTTTAGGTAAATCAAAACAAATTTTGATTCAAACCCATGTGTTCGAGTTGAGCTTAATTTGACGGGCTAGTTAAAGTTTAAAACTGAATGAAAAAAATATATAATTTTTAATTTCAACATGTTGACCCTTTCACGACCTCCGTTACATTGTTTACAACTTTCTTATTTACACCTCCAATTACCTCCCATCTAACATATTTACAAGTTACAACCTGGTTATTTCGAGTCACGTCGTAGTTTAGATCATGGTTATGAATAAGCTAGTAAATTTCAGTTTCATATATTAAATAAATGGATCAAATTACAATAGAGAGGTGAATAAGTGGGCAATAAGCTGCGCCACCACCCCCTTTTAAATATCAAAACCGATCCTATTGAAAACAAAGTTATGGTTCTTTGGCGTCAATAAGTTACTATGCACGACCCGTTGAACTCTTTTAATAAACGTGATAGCTTCGGGGGCAAGGGACCCAAATGTATCAAAAGCAAAAGAAATGAAGACATGTTGATTCTCAACACATGTTTTCTCATGCTTAACAATTTTTTCGGATTCCGCCTTCAACACAGCCTGCCTAGCAACAAGCCCGATATCCCTAAGCCCAACAAGGGGGATACTCCAGTAAGGTCAATACAAGCGTGCTCCCCTGCCCATCCAAACACAAGAACGTCTGCTGGCCGAAGAGTAGACCTCCCTCCAAGGGGATCTGACAGGAAATTCACAGGAGCTTCTTTTTTTGCTGAGACCCCAGCTCGTTTCAACACATCGCAAATGACATCTATGACCAAATCATGTCTATATTTGAAACCCGGAAGCTCCTTGCAATGAACGGCATGTTCACCAAAATTATCCAAACAAACTTTACATCCATGGCTTATCAACTGGGCATATGAGATCATTAAACAATATTTAAGAATGAACAAGTACTCCACTGCCAACATGTGTTGCCCTAACCCTTCAATCCATTACCTGTCACAAATTAAAACATTTTAGGTAATAAAACATTTATTTTGTTCACAATTTTCAAGAGACAAACCGAATCTTAATAATATAACATATTTGCAATTGACCAATAATAATCTCACATCTTAAAATACCTGTCACTGGAGTTAATAAAAACTTAACTCTGTTAACTTTTTTCAAATTTTAAACTGATGTTTTAGGGCTTTTGATGAAATGATGCTTCAATTTGGGTGTTTAAACTTTCAATTAACAAAATAAATCTTTTGAAACACCATTTCGAGGTAAGTTTTAATCAATCGATTTGTATTATTTCCAATCAAAAGCCCTAAAGACATCAATTTGAAATTTGGAAAAAAACTTAATTCCTGTAAGTTTTTTTTAACAACGGTTTAACAAAAACAACTAGTGTGAAAGGTATGACTGATTACAACTATTTTCAAAGATGAAATTATTAAAGTGAACATAGTTGACGACAAATTGGGAGAGTTCTGGGCGACAAGGGGTTACAATACCACCCCCAGGCGATAAGTGGATGTGTATGTGTGTGTGTGTGTGGGGGGGGGGGGGGGGTTATATAGATTTGTTGCCGGGTTTGGGTTGAAACTAATAATAATAATAATAAATAAAAAGGTGGGTGACAAAATCGTTGATCTAGTAACGTAACACCACGTGTAAAAAATCCTCTCATTTTATAACCCTTCACGACACGTAACCTCGACTAACTACAAATAGATTATATTATTATCAAAATCCATTTTTTCTTAAAAAAAAATAACCATATGAAGCATACTCGACTCTCGAGTTACTACCGAGTCGACTCGGTAATCGTTCAAAAACTAAAACCCTAGCCTTCAAAACAAACTTATCACCACCATCACTCCGCCATTTTCATCCTCCAAAACCATGTCTTTAATCTCTGCATCCAAATCCCATATCTCAAACAACTTCTTCTCCAACCTCTCAAGAATCTGCACCACCCACCAAACCCTCAAATCACTCCACTTTTGCACTTCAGCATCTCCCCCAGATGAAACCCATCAACCAAACCCGGATCAAGACCCGACCCACCAACCACAACACGAAAACACCCAGACCCACCAACCCAGATTCCCAAGAGGTAAGCATCAAAACCCAGAAAAGATAGAGGACACAATATCCAGAATGCTGGCTAATAGAGCCTGGACAACAAGATTACAAAACTCCATAAGAAAGTTAGTCCCTTTATTTGATCACAACCTAGTTTACAATGTCTTACATGCCGCCCGCAACCCGGACCACGCGTTACAGTTCTTTGGCTGGGTCGAACGGTCCGGTTTGCATAAACCCGACCGCGAACTGCATTATAAGATTATAGACATTTTAGGGAAAAATTCCATGTTAAATCATGCTAGGTGCATTTACTAGACATGCCCAAAAAGGGTCTTAAGTGGGACGAGGATTTATTCGTTGTGTTGATCGATAGTTACGGGAAGGCGGGGATTGTTCAGGAAAGTGTCAAGATTTTTAATAGTATGGATGAGTTAGGCGTCCTGAGGAGTGGGAAATCGTATGATGTTTTGTTTAAGGTTATTATGAGACGAGGAAGGTATATGATGGCGAAACGGTATTTTAATAAGATGTTGAGTGAGGGGATAACTCCGAGCCGGCATACGTATAATATTATGATTTGGGGGTTTTTTCTTTCGTCGAGGGTCGAGACTGCGAACCGGTTTTTTGAGGATATGAAGAGTCGGGAGGTTTCGCCGGATGTTGTGACGTATAATACGATGATTAACGGGTTTAATCGCGTGAAGAAGATTGACGAGTGTGAGAAGTTGTTTGTTGAAATGAAAGGGAAGAATATCGAACCGACTGTTGTGACTTACACTACTATGATTAAAGGGTATGTTAATGTCGGTAGAGTCGATGACGGGTTGAAATTGTTTGAAGAAATGAAGAGTTTTAGGATGAAACCGAATGATTTTACGTATTCGACTCTGTTACCCGGGCTTTGTGAATCGGATAAAATGACTGACGCACAAACAATCGTGAAGGAAATGGTTCATCGTCATATTGCCCCGAAGGACAATTCCGTCTTTTTGCAGTTGATATCGGGTCAGTGTAAGGCGGGGAATCTTGAAGCGGCTGCAGAGGTGCTTAAGTTCATGATGCGGTTAAATGTTATTCCAGAAGCGGGACATTACGGTGTGATAATCGAAAATCTTTGCAGAAACGGTGTTTATGATGATGCGGTTAAGTTGTTGGATCAACTTATAGAAAATGAAGCCGTGTTGAACACTAAAGGTAAGTTAGAGCTCGGGTCAACCACTTATAACCCGATGATTAACTATTTATGCAACAACGGTATGACGAGTAAGGCCGAAACGTTATTCCGACAGTTGATGAAGTTAGGCGTTTTGGATCCGGTTGGGTTTAATAGTTTAATACAAGGTCATTCAACCGAAGGCTCACCCGATTCAGCTTTTGAAATATTAAAAATCATGCAGAGGAAAAACGTCCCGTGTGATGAAACGTCTTACAAGCTGCTAATCGAGAGTTACTTGAAGAAAAACGAGCCGGCCGATGCTAAAACCGCATTTGACTGCATGATCGAAACCAGGCATAGCCCCGATCCGGTTCTTTACGGGTCGGTAATGCAAAGTTTGTTTGAAGACGGACGGGTACAAACCGCGAGTCGGGTAATGAAAATCATGATCGAAAAGGGCGTTAAAGAGCATAATGATTTGGTTATAAAAATCTTGGAAGCGCTTTTGTTAAGGGGTCATGTCGAGGAAGCTTTGGGAAGAATTGACTCGATGATGAATGTCGGTTTTGCCCCTGACTTTGATCATTTGTTGTCGGTTGTGTGTGCGAAAGGGAAGACGATTGCTGCGGTGAAGCTTTTGGAGAGAGATTATATTGTTGAGTTTTCGACTTATGACAAGGTTTTGGATGCGTTATTAGCTGCTGGAAAAACGCTTAATGCGTACTCGATTTTATGTAAGATTAAAGAAAAAGGGGGCGTTACTGATAAAAGCAGCGGCGAGGAGTTGATTAAGCTTCTTAACGATCAAGGGAACACTAAACAGGCTGATATTTTGTCGAGGATGATTAAAGGGACAGGTGGCAAGAAAGCGAAGAAACAAGCTGCGGTTGCGTCTTGACTGAATGTGAGTTGATTTATAGTTTGGTTTTACGGTTCTGATTAATAATATTTGGTGGAGTTATTGTAGCATGCATCTATCTCACTGTTTTAGTTGAGGTTTTAGATTTATTTTATAGAACATGTTATTGTCATTTCATCTTCGCTAAGACGAAGGGTTTCGTGTTTTTGTTATGCACTCGAGAACCAATTTTTATGCTTTGTTTTTGTGTTTTTTTATACGTTAAATGAATGTTATCTACCGACAGTTTTTGAATTTAAGTATTTTGTTTTAAGATTCATATTATACGTTGGTAGCGGAAAATTCTGTATTACTTGTTTAGGGGTAAGTCTGACAAACCAGGGGGGTTGGTAAAATGAAACTCGGGTTAAAACGGGTTGTTTTATGGCAGCGATGGTGAAAGCGAAAGCGACATCAGTTTGTGCAGGCGGCAAACAATGGCTGTGGATGGCGTCGATCCGTTTGTACCTGTTTTAAGTTATGATTTTTCGTAGGAGTGACCCGTTTTAACCCGTGTATAATTTGACTAGGCTCAATTTGGCCCGCTATATAATTTAAGATGACCCAAATGAACCCATATGTATTTTTTTTTTAATCCAAATCAACCCATACTTTAATGACTGGGTCATTATAGTTTAGTCTCCTGCCTGTGTTATTGTGTATGCATTATTATTATTAGTATTTATTAATAAATACAAAAATAAAAGCCTAAAAAGTAACAATAATATATAGGTGTATTGGTTTTTATTAATCTCAACTATCATCTTTTGGTCGCTGTCGGTCCCAAGTAACGAATTGGTTGCGGACAGTCTCATATTTTAACATGTTTGTTCTCAATGGTCTGCAACTGACAAATGCCTAACGTCATTAGTTGCAAGTCGCCGGAAAAACGTTTTTGGCTGGAAAACTCACATTTTTTCAGCAAAAAATATGACTTTTCCGGTGACCCGCAAGTAATGGCGTTAGGATTCTGCTAGTCGCGGATTGTTGGGAACAAATACGTTAAAAGATGGGACCGTCAGCAGCCAATTCGCCAGTTGGGACTGGTAGCAACCAAAAGATTGTAGTTGAGATATATAAAAACCAATATACCTAATATATATAATAATGTAAACTTGATGTATTCATGTAACTAGCAGAAAATAAGGATTTTTAAGTTAAGTTGAAACCATTCATATTATTCAATTTGTGTTTTGAAACCTACAATGATGTATGTGTTTATTATGTTAGTGCTATTTGGTCAGCTGAGCTATACATCTGCTGTGACAGCTTCTCTTTTGGCACATCTACAACTTGTTTGCGAAAAATACGTATTAAAATTGCAGATATGCTTATCGCGTCTTGATACAACAATAAACACTAGTCTCCGACATCCTTTTAGGCGTATGCAAATTGGATCGAGGCGTTCTGTTGCCCTGTTGGGTCGACATCATAAGGCACATTGTCGTTCTGATGTTTGTGCGGTCAATCGTCGATATGGGTTATTTTCGATATTTCGCTGCGTTAATGAGAGGGGCAATAAGGGAAGAAGTTATGAATGGTTTTTGATGAATCTACATCTCTATCAGCCCTCTTGGCCATTTGACTGTTTTTTTCTTTCTTTCTTTTTTTTTTTGACAGTTGTGGGATTGATTGATTGCTTGCCTGCTATACTCTTTTTGTCTGCTTTCATCTAGTGATTTAAAACTATGGGATGTGGCTTTCACACAGCCCAACATTTGCTTCCAAGATATTTCTTAATACATAAAAATCTTTAACATAGTTGTTATTTTATGAGAAGCAGATATTGCAATACTGGATTATTGGATATCAAATAGATAATATTTTTTTATTATTAATCTAAGTAATAATAAATAAATATCTAAAGGAGACATTTCAGTGTAAAAAAGATAATTTTTAAGTCAGTCAATTGATGTATTAACTTTAAAGACCTGTAATAACCATTAAGAACTATTGTTTTACCCGGCAGGTCGGTAAAACTTGGGCGGAGGCAAGACCCAAGCATTGTCGATCCCAAGCGGAAAGACAGTAAGTCGATGCGAATTCGGCCGGTTTCGATTACGTGTGTTATTGTACGGGACTAAAATAAAAAGGTCGGTAAAACTCACCAGATCTTTTGTAAAATTCGAGTGTTGTTGGTCCCGGGCATGATAATGGTGAGTCGGCGCGTATAACCGTTTTAATTATCACTTTAAAAACAAAAAAAATGAATTACTTGACCCAATCAAATTTTGTCAAGTGGACCAATCGTTGAAGAGTGTCCCTAAAGTTTTTCTTTATACTATATAATAATACAATAATAATTAAAATTTTTAATTACTTTAACTAGTAATGATGATGACCTGATAAACTTTTTTCTTATGTTTATTGTCATTTTCATATTACTATTTACTAGGATTTAGGTTGTTCAATTTGGTGTTTACAGTGCTCTCTATGTATGTTTCATTTTTATTGTCATTTTCATACACAAAGAAAACGAATAATGCGTGGAGCAATTGGCACACATATTTACATTTTTTTGTCAGCTAAGCACTACACGATGTACTTTGCTAATGATACACGAGCAAAAAGTGGGTATCCGATTTTCTCACGTATGCCCTGTCTTTTAGCCTCCGTTAAAGAATGGTGTCTAATACTTGAGAAAAATTATATACACGATTATAATTTTTCTTACATAATTATAGAACTATAACCAAAATAATGATGACTTTTATGACTTCTCGTGTATAAATTGTCCTACCTTTTATATCAATTTGATGCAAGTAATTATAAATGTGTTATCTTTTACTTTCTTAACATCTAAAATAATATTAGCTAAAAAAAATATTTGACCTAAGTTTTCTAATTAATATTTAATAATCTCTAGCTAATCTAAATTCTTATAGTTAAGGTTTAGGGTGAGTCATCACCACACAATGGTGGTTCGTTTCTCAAAATCATGTTCCAATTTCAACAAGTTACCACCAATCACCCTTTCACCGATCGTCACCCCTCCATTGGCGTCGTCCCTCCATAACCTACTTCGAGACCTCCCGTCCTCGCTGCTCTCCGCCACCGCCTGCCGTTTCTTTTGAACTTCGACGTTGTCTATAAGTGAAATTAACAACCTTCGAATATTTGCTAAAATTTTCTCATAATGAGATTGAAATTAGACATTAGGTTTTTGTGTATTTAAAAGTTTGAAATCAAATGTTGTATAACTATTATTTAAATTTCAATGTTTAAAAACTCTTTTCATTTTTAAAAATCGGTTTATTTTAATTTCATTTTATTTTAGCAGTCTACATAAATTAAAAAATAAACACACTTCTTATTATACAATGCAGAACTTTGATAAGAGGTGGCTCGTGGAACATCAAAAACAAGTTAGAGCTTTAGGCCTACACTTAATTAAGGCATTGAAGTAATAAAAAAATTATATATAGATATATTATAATGGGTACACTAACTCAATGTAATGTATTGGTGTGGTGGTAGGCTTGACTATTACTAAAGTATTGATTATGAGTTCAAAACTTTGAATAAGCAAATATTTTTTTCCATAACAATTGTAATGAGAAGGCCACAAAATGTTGTTTCGATTTAGGCCTCCACATTCATTGAGCCGCCCTGACTTTGATCCACCTCTTCTTTTACATTAGTCTACACAGATTACAAATAATAGCCTAAATAAGGACACAAGAGGCATTAATCAAGACCATCATATAGGTATGAGTTTGCTACCGTACCAATACTGATTCCGAAAATTACAAAAATCACAAGTTATTGGTACCGGTACAGTACCAGCATTGAAGGTAAAAATTCAAGAAATACCAATATATACTGATATCAAAACTCAAAACTTTGGTACCGATTTGATATTACCGAATTTGCTAATCCTACCGCCATATACTCAAACTTTAAAGCATTAGCCTCTTGTGACAAGATAAGATCCAACCGGGTCGGTCGGGTCAACCCAAATACCCATGACCACCCTCACCTTATAAAACACATCTTTTCTCAACCCAACCCACTCCCAAATAGCAAAATCCTTATCCCCATGGCTTCCTCCACAACATCTTCTCTTCAACTCCTAACACTTGCTTCCTCCAAAACATTAACAAAACCCCATGTTCACTCAACCTCCTATTCACTTCCATTAAACCATTCCCAAAGCTCAAGCTCTTTGAACCCATACCATCATCTTCAAGACTCATCAGAACTGCTGTTTCCACTGGTTTAGAAGTTGATGAAGACTTGTCTAGTGATGATAATAATGATGATCAACAGCAACAACAACAACAGAGCTTCTCTCCTGACCTTAAAATCTTTGTGGGTAATTTGCCTTTTAGTGTGGATAGTGCTGCTCTTGCTGGATTGTTGAGTCTGCTGGAAATGTGGAGATGGTTGAGGTATTATTATTATTATTTATTTATTATTATTATTTTTATTATTATTATTATTACTATTATTATTATTATGTTTTGAAAGTTGGGGCTTTTGTAGAGATAATAATCAGGGGTGTGCATGGTGCGGTACGGTGCGGTTTTGGGTAAAACCAAACCAAAAACCACAACTTTGGTTTTTTTGGTTTTTGTATAGGTTTTGGTTTTTATGGTTTTTGTCATTTGGGCATGAAAATTTTTGGCTGGAAAAAGAAGTTAGGTTGGAAATGATGATTTTAGGTATGAATAATTTTGTTGATTATTAACTAACTGACTATTATATATTTGGCCAAAATTATTTGAGTTATATATTTATTAATTTCTTATAAATTAATTAAAATAAAAAATAAAAATGTAGAAACTCGGTTCGGTACGTTCTGCTTTTACAAAAGCACAAAACCAAATTGTCGGTTTTTCTTTCGGTTTTTTCGTTTTCTCGCACACCCCTAATGATAATCAACGTAATAAAAGTTATAATATTTAAATTAGTGTAAAGTTTTATCTTATTATTGTTATTATATTTCGCTCTAATAAATAGATATATTTCTTCTAGAAACTTTTTTTTTTTTTTTAACATAATTGAATTTGAGGTTTTTTTTGTAGGTTATATATGATAAAGTTAGTGGAAGAAGCAGGGGTTTTGGGTTTGTTACAATGTCATCAGTTGAAGAAGTTGAGGAAGCTGTTAGTAAATTCAATGGATATGTAAGGTTTTTTTTTTGGTGTAAATTTCAATTCTGTTGTGGAAAGTTTAAAGCTTTATCATTTTCAAGATTGTTTAATGCATGTTGAACAAAGTTTCTTTATATTTGGCAAATTGGTATGCAAGTTTTTGTATAAATTTCGATTGGGATATAAAAAAGTTTAAAGCTTTATGACTTTCAAGATTGGTTAATGCATGTTGAACAAAGTTTCTTTATATTTGGCAAATTGGTATGTAAGTTTTTGTATAAATTTCAATTGGGATATAAAAAAGTTTAAAGCTTTATGACTTTCAAGATTGTTTAATGCATGTCTAGTAAACATTCTTTATATTTTGCATTTGAGTTCTGTATAAATTCAATTGGCTATGTAAAATTTTGTATAACATTTACACGAAATACAGAAAGTTTAAAGCTTTATCACTTTCAAGATAGTTTAGCAAACTTTCTTTATATTTGGCATTTGAGTTTCGCATAAGTTCAGTTGGCTATGTAAGTTTTTGTATAAATTTTAATTGGGATATAAAAAAGTTAAAAGCTTTATCACTTTCAAGATTGTTTAATGCATATAAAGCAAACTTTCTCTATATTTGTCAAATAGTTTTGAACTTCTTGAAACTGTTTGGACTTAACAGGAGCTTGACGGGCGGGCAATTCGGGTGAATGCGGGTCCCCCTCCACCTCGTAGGGAGGAATCTTTTGGTGGGTCCAGAGAAGGCGGCCGGAGAAGTTTTGACAACACGAACCGTGTTTATGTTGGAAATCTAGCATGGAGTGTTGATAATCTTGCTCTTGAAACTTTGTTTAGAGAGCAAGGAAATGTTTTGGAAGCTAAGGTGGTTTATGATAGGGAGAGTGGTAGGTCAAGGGGGTTCGGGTTCGTGACTTACAGTTCTGCTGATGAAGTCAACAGCGCTATCGAGTCGTTAAACGGCGTTGTAAGTAAAATAATTCATTTGTTTCATATGCATATATATTTGTATATAATTCATAAAGTTTAACAAAAAACTGTGATGTAGGATCTTGACGGTAGAAATATCCGAGTTAGCGTTGCTGAAGCCCCACAAAGGCGTCAGTTTTAAAAAATATCAAAAGGTGCGTTACGGTTAACTCATGAACATATATTTGTTTTAAGCAATGCTTTTGATTCGGTGTTGTAATCGGTTTTGTGAATGCTTAATGACAGAGGTGCAGCATGTTACAAGTTAAAGAGTGAAATGATGCTTATTGTGAAGCTGTGACTACCTGCATTTTTTTTATGTAGCTTAAGGATTAGCAGGTCTCATAAGTGTCATTAAGTTTTGTAATGAATGCTTTTAAACTACATACTGATTTGTAATCAATCATTTTGGTGTATGCAAATTGCATTCGGTTGAATCTTTCGTGGGAAGAATGTTATGGTCATTGTGAATTTGTGAGCGCAGATTAGCGTTTGTTATTTTGGATTAGTTTTGTTCAATAACGCGTTTGACTTTTGTTTGACAACATGAGTTAATGTGTATTCAACTATGCATATGTGCTTCTGAAATGGACATTAGTCTGTTCAAACTTCAGAATTGTATGTAAAATAGTTGTGATTAGCAGTGTTGTAAAAATCCCGACTAGGCGTCGATTAATAGCTATTTGTCCAAATTCGGTCAAAATTGAAAATTTTACACAAAAAAATTTGGAATATATGTGTTTTTGAAAATTTACATATTTTTTCAATCCGATTAATCCATATTAATCCCGACTAACGCTGGTCCTTACCCCACCGTCCGACTAGCGTCTAGCGATTTTTACAACACTGGTGATTAGTATCTTTCAAGCAGTCTTTTAGAGTGAAATAAATTCTTAGTTTGTATCTAAATTTCTAAAAATTCCTTATTTTGTATCTTTTCCTACTCTGTTTTCTAGCAAGTTTTAACAAATTAAAAAGAATAAACACAACACACACTCATAGTAGACAAATATAAGAACATCAGTTTCATTAATTAAAACCAACAGAAGCTGCCAATATTAGTAATATACCCTTTTTCTTCTCTTCATTTTGCCTATAAAGTTGCAGTTTTGGCCTTTAGATCATCAACAGTTTCAAGAAACTTGCAGCATATCCCTGCGCGAAAAATGACCAATTCTAAACGATACGTCAGGTTAGAAACTTATTTTTTCTTATGTCACAATGTCACATTATTCATATAATTTACTAATTTAGATAAAGAGTGAACTGCGGTTTTCGTCCCTGCGGTTTCATTTCACTTGCAATTAAACCTGAATTCACTAATCCTGTTAAGTCAGGTCGTGAAACCCATCAATGGACGAAAACCGCAGTTTACTCTTTAGACAAACTATATGTACTAACTTTTATCCTACCAGATTTGCTGCTGACGTGGAATCCGCTGAGCCCGACATTCCATCATTAAAAGAAGACGATCCGAAACTCGCGAAAAAGCTCTCACGAGTGTTCTCAGAGGATTATGCAAAAACGAGCAAATCCGTTCTTGACCCACGAGGCGCAGCCATAAACCAATGGAACCAGTTGTTTCTTATTGCAGCCTTGATATCACTTGCAGTTGACCCATTATTCTTTTACTTACCAGTAACCAAAGAAGACATGTGTCTTGATGAAGATAAGACTCTCAAGATCACACTCACTATCATCCGTTCGATCGTTGACATCCTTTACGCACTCAAAATCTATGTCCGGTTTCGTACCGCTTATGTGGCACCTTCTTCCCGTTTATATGGAAGAGGGGAGTTGATTCTAGATTCTTCGAGTATCTCCGAGCGGTATCTTCGTGGTGAGTTTTGGCTCGACTTCTTGGCCACGCTTCCGATACCACAAGTGATGACATGGTTTCATATCGTTGACAAGACGGAAATGATGAGTACTAAAACGAGTGTGTTATACTTCATCATGATACAGTTTGTTTTAAGGTTGTATCTCACGTTTAGACTCGGGTCCCATATCTCAAAACAAGCCGGTCTAGTGGCTAATGTCGCGTGGGTCGGGGCTGCTTATAATCTAGTCCTGTTTATGTTGGCTGCTCATGTATGTTTTTGTTCCAAAACATGTTAAAATGTGTTTTTCGTGTATTACTGTCTTGATCGGTTTTCTTGATTATTGTGAAGGTGATTGGAGCGATGTGGTATCTGTTAGCGATCGAGCGACAAGGGCTATGTTGGGTGGAAATATGTGACAAGGAAACCGAATGCAGACATCGGTATTTTGATTGTGTTAATGTTAATCTTCCTAGACGCGAAGCATGGTTTCCGACTAGTAATGTCACGAGTGCATGCACCGATCCAGATAACTACCATTACGGACTTGTTGAAGATGCGGTTCGATATAGTATCGCGTCCGCTAATTTTTTTAAAAAGTACTCTTATTGCCTTTGGTGGGGCCTAAGAGGGTTAAGGTAAGTTTAAACTTTAAATACATAAATGGACAGATATCCTTTACTGGCTTGTAAACAGTAAGTAGTACTGTAGTACTGTAGTACCCTTTACAAGCCAGTAAAGGATGTCCGCAGGTAAAAATATAGGAATAATAAAAGTGACTAATTTTTTATTTATTTATTTATTTCGTGTTTTTCAGCTCAGCGGGCCAAGAACTTCAAGCGAGTCCGTTTATAGCGGAAACACACTTTTGCATACTCATTGGGATTACCGGATTGGTGCTCTTCGCTTTGCTTATTGGCAACATGCAAGTAAGTCGAGTTTCGTTAACGTTTTGTGGTTTTAAAAACATAAAACATAATGATTTAATAAACTTTATGTTGTTTTTGTAAACAGCAATATCTCGAGTCAAGAACTAAACGACTAGAGGAGTATCGTGTCAAACGAATGGATACCGAGCAATGGATGCACCATAGACATTTGCCACACGAGTTGAGGGAACGTGTACGCAAACATGACCTTTATAAATGGATTACAACCCGAGGAGTGGACGAAGAAGAAATTCTTGAGGCCCTTCCTCTTGATATTAGAAGAGACATCAAGCGTTATGTGTGCGCTGAGCTCGTTAGACGGGTGAGTTATTATATCTCTAAGTTTTTGTTTTATTCTACACGACTTTTGCCTTAAGATGATTATGCAAATTTGTATAGGTTCCGTTATTTGATCAAATGGATGAACGAACCGTGGATGCAATATGCGAGAGACTAAAACCCGTGATCGCAACACCTGGAACTTGTCTAGTACGAGAAGGCGACCCCACTAATGAAATGCTATTTATCATGCGTGGTCACCTAGATTCCTACACCACAGGCGGGGGCCGATCTGGCTTCTTGAACCAATGCGAGATCGGCCCAGGAGACTTCTGTGGTGAGGAACTGCTGACGTGGGCACTGGACCCACGTCCCAGTGTTATAATGCCATCGTCCACACGTACAGTCACCGCCATTTCTGAGGTGGAAGCTTTTGCTCTCACCTCAAAACATTTACGATTTGTAGCCACACAGTTTCGTAAGCTTCATAGCAAGAAACTGAGGCATACGTTTAGGGTGCACTCGCACCAATGGCGAACATGGGCCGCTTGTTTCATACAAGCGGCTTGGAAACGGTACCAAAAGCGAAAACAAGTTGGACTTCTTAGTGCTAAAGAGGGTTCCAACACTCATAACATGAAGAACAAGCAAAATAGAAAGGAACCCGGTTTATCAATATTGGCAACGAGTGTAAGAGCGCGACATGATGACAATGATACTAGCATTCGAAGCCCGATACCACCAAAACCGAAGGATCCAGAGTTCCTAGATGATGATGATAATAATAATTAAAATGATGGATTAAGTTTCATAAGTTTGATCAAACAATGCATTTGATGATCTTTCACTCTTCATCATTTAAGATTTCGAACATTTTGCCACTTAAAGGGGGTGGCAGCGCAGCTTGTTGCCCCCTTATCCGCCCCTCTGTTGTAATCAGATCATTTTGTTTAATATAAAATGAAGAATTTACTCGTTTAAAAATAAATAATAAACTTGTATAAATACATATACATATAATAATTGTAGGTGTGATGACATTTTAACCAATTTAAAACAATGAAACATACCTTTCTTATTAAAATCCAATTTAATTAATTAAAGAATTGAGAGATGTTCATGTTACAACTTACAAGATTATTAATGGTAAACATAACATGCAAATTGCAAAGCATGGGCCAGTGAGACAGGGCCCATGTTATTTGATGATATGTGGGTTATGTGCAATAAGTTGTAGATAAAAGAAGCCCAGACATGTTTGAACCAGATCATATGGGTCCATGATTCATAAAACTTGTTATAATTTATTGTATTTTTAAGAGGCTTCATTTGTAGCCGTTCGTCGGGCGTCTGAGCGTATCTTAATTCGACGTATGTATTCGTGTTTTGGGTATGTCTGTGAGATAAACGTGTATGTTAAATATAGATCGTGTTTGAGACATCTTGTGTTTCTGAACTTTGTTGACAACTATGAGACTTGAACCATTATCATTTGAAAAGACAAAGCCTTATCCAATAACTTGGTACCACCAGACGAGAGGGCCTTGGGTAATAAAGAAGTTATTGTAATTATGCAACATAATTTCATGAATCTTTTACGATTAATGATGATACACAGGATATTACATAAAATACTTTCGCTTGACCGTAAACACTTTTTCTGTACCTTAAGTAGATGATTTTCAAGGTAAAATATTGTTTGATTTTATGTAATAAAAAAATATACAAAACAATTTTTTAGTTTTGTGTTTTCCTCATTAAATAAAGTATCAATCACAAGTCTTTTTAATTTTATATTATTTAAGATACAAAATATATAGTTTTGTGTTTTTAATGATATTATAAGTTGAAAAACATACCGCATGCATATTAGGTAATCAATTCATGTAGATACTAAACCCACAAGCAAGTATTTTGGTGTTTATAATGTTCCAATCCACCAATGAATGTTGGAAACTCATGGGTTTGACATGACCAATAAAAGTAACCTAGGAATATATTAGTCAAATGTGTTTCAAGAGTGATAGGAGAAGTTTTGGTACTAATCAAAGAAAAAAAACGCGGTAGAGATGCGGTGGTAAAATGTCTTCTCTTTATCTTAAAGGTAAACGATTTTAATTATGTAAAGTGCGAGTTTAAATGATTTATTAGAGTATTTTGAAGTTTGTTAATTTGTTTGTAAAAAAGCAAAAATTGAAAAATTATAATTGCATATATGGGTTGGTTGCCATAGATGATCAATAATAAGTAGGGGTGAGCATAAACTGGGTAAGACCCGTAAAATCCGATCCGGATAAGATTCGGTTATTTACATTAGCATCGAACCTCGGGTCCTAAGAATACTATTAAACGGGTCCAGGTCGGGTCTTAGGAGTCTGATCATTTTTCTCCTTACATAAACCGAGTAAGACCGCGCAACCCGTGAGACTCATGAGGTTATTTATAATAGTGTTGGGTCCCGGGTCCTTAGAATACTACTAAACGGGTTCGGGTCTAGTTTCACGGGTTTGACCCATTTGCACACCATTAATAAGAATCAATCCAAAAGCTTAAAGTTTTCTGTTTAATGTTAGTTGTTTATTATAGTAAAATGAGTATAATTATAATGTAAAACTAATTAAATCAAAACTTTTAAATGATAAACTTTATCATAATAAAAATTCCTAACATATAATATCTAATTAAGAGAATTACATTATATCAAAAACATATAATGAATATCTTTTGATACTTCATACTTGATAGGTCAAATCTATTTTACAAGAAAAGAAAAGTTAATATCTTTTAGTAAATGTAGACCTTTTGAGGCCCATATATGGGCTAGCCCATAAAGGTTGGGTGTTGTCTTAATGTCTTTCACTCTTTTGACTTTTGACCGTTTTGGATTCAGTTTGTCAAAATCAAAAATCAAAAGAAATAAATATTTCAAATCTTATAAACTTATTATTTTTTATCCCCCGTATTACGGGGGTCGTTTTATATTATTTATTTTTAATATATATCTATTTTTTGATTTTTTTTCTTTTATTGTATAAAAGTTAATAATATACTTATGATTTGATATTAAATTTTTTCACAAATAAATGAAATTTTATAACTCGGTTTAAAAGCTATATGAGTTTGATGGTATCCAAGACCCGTTTATTTTTTTACTATAAAATTGGTTTTTTCATTATAAATAACATATATCTTTTTTTAAATAAATAAGATATTAATTTTTAGTATATTTCTACTTTATAGGATTTTTGTATCAAATATTTGTGAGATTAGTTTTTAATTTAATGAGATGTTATAGCCCGTTTAAGAAATATATGAGTTTGATAAGACCCATACCCGTGAATTTGGGTCAAATGCATGAGAAGTCTTCATTTAAAAATCAAGCAAATTTGGTGACTCCAAAAAAAGGGGAGCGACTACATCGCGACACGTAAAATTTTTATGTTTTCGTTTATATATATTATAGATTAGATAGATAGATGCTATTAATTAATTTATTCATTCGTATTTACCTTTCTCTTTAAAGGAACCTCCCCAAATTAAGAAGTAATATATCGTACTGAATATAATATAAATTGTTACAACAATGAGTTTTGGTAGATGTCATGAAGTGTTTGTATTATTTATCTTTGTGAGTTACATCTTCGGAGAGTTTTGTAAGTTTCATTCATGACATTAGCTACACTTACATTGGGTCTACAAGTAGCTTGTTGTCTTTCATTCTCATCCTTGTAGCTATCTTAAGCCTTAAGGTAGCTATGTGCTTCCTTTTTTTCTTTTTTCCAATTTTATTATATGCTTTGGGCCCATATTATCAGTTTTTTTATTACCACAAGTGAAGTTAAATGTTGTAACAATGTGTTTAATGATGGGAAATAAGTACTACAACCTGAAAGACATGTTGTAATTTTCTCTCACCAATAGGGATGTAAAATAACAAAGTTTGTCAAATAACTTAAAAAACATGCAATTAGTTTTTGTTAAAACACCTGGAGTGCGTCACGTTATAACATATCTGCTTGCACCTATTCGAGTAAACGTGTTTTTGTTAGCAATAAATGCAAGCCAGACACACAATTATAATGTGTTAGACACACCGATTTAGTAGTAGAATGGTAATTGCGTAACCAAAACACATTACAATAGTGAATAAGACGGGAAGTTTGAATGCATTTTTGTTTGGGCACATTGTTGTAATCAATAGTGTATAAGAATTCATTTTAATAATCAAAACTGAAAAGTTGGGGTATTGTCGTACGTTTTAGACGCATCAAAGCAATAAACAATACTTGTGGGCTTTTTAAACGCACCGTTATAATGGGGTTAGACACATTGTTATAAAAATAATGTAATCACTTCTATGAAAAAAATAAACATTTTTCTTCTAAAAATATACCGCAAGAATATTATCAAATTAAAAAGAATAAAATTCTAGAATGTAGTATATATAACTATTTAAAACTTATAAGTTATGTAAAAACTTTTACAACTACAAGCAAGTAAAGGAATAAAGAAAATATTTAGCACAATTTTCCAATATTAACTGAAAGTGCATTACTATATCATAAGAGGGTTAGCTATACTGATTTAGTACACTCTAAAGTCGCTTTCAGTATAATATTGACTCACAAATATTACTATCAGTGAATTACTGGTACAGTCTTTTACAAAATCGATCTCATTTTGACTGTACAAGAAAATCCAACCCCTTCTATGCTCCTTTCTTTCGCTACTAGGAGAGTCGCATCTCCTTTTGACTGTACAAGAAATGCAGAGCTTAGCATGTTGGAAGCATGGAAGAACGTGATTTTGCTAAGACTATTACTAGTATTTACCATTGGGTCGTTCATAGCATTACGATACCTTCCCTATTCATTGATGTTAAAATAATTGATGGAAACTATATGTAAATAAAAAAATAAATAATCAAAGGTAGCCTTCTTTTCACTTTTTACATATGTATATTCACGTATATTCTTAAGCAAAGTGTTAAATGATTTATGTGGATCTCTATATTAAAACATTTACATGTAATACAATGATTTTTATTTACTAGGAATCTTTCCTTAAAACTCTTTAGGATGTAGAAGTGTAGACCTAGGAATTTTTGAGGTATGAACATAGATAATAGTTTTAAACATTATTTAGACAAGGACATATATAATGATATTAAATTTAAGTTAGATACACAATTGAATTATATTGAAATTAAGACACATGTATAAGTATTTGCAGACATTAAGAAAATTAACATACATTGATAATGAGCGTGACATTGACTATGTGTAGATGTGTGTGATCATAATTTAGTCATGAAGATAAATCAAGCACCACAAAGACAAAACCCACCAACATATTTATCAAGATTCAATGGGTGGGGGCAAGACACATAAGTGGGGGTTGTAGATGTTACATATGGACATGTATTTCTTCTACATGGGGTCTTTTTGTTCTAAGTGGTTAGGGGAAAACTACAACATACATGTCTTCACATTTATTATGTTTTAAAGTAAAATGTCCTCTCTATTATTATATTTTATTTATTTACTTATTCATACTATTATTTTATTAACATTATTACTATTGTTTTATTATTCACATACAAAAACATGTATAAAAAATATAAGCCATCTAAAATTTTGTTTAGTGGTTAATATGTTATGTACATAAAACAATCAAATTAAATTATTGACATGTTTTTTTTTAGTTTTATCTATTGTTGACCTTCATATAATTTATATGTAGGTAACGTAATATGCACACGATACACATACGTATTGGTTATATACATGAAATTAATATGTATATTTCTAATTTTCGAAAAGATGAGCAAGAAACAATTAAACTACATTATGCCATTTTCTTTTGAATTAGATAGATGATTTAATGAGGAATGTTTTTTTTTTCTATAAAGCATAGTGATATTTTTTATTTGACCGCTTTAAAGTTTAAACCCTAGTCTTAATTTTGTTTGTTTAACTAATTTGGATCATTTGAAGGCCACTGACTCACATGATCAACTCTATTTCATGAGTACACAACACAATTTAAAAATTTAGATCATTCCGACAATTAATGAACATTTTAATGGAATGGTAATGATTCATTCAGTTATATCGTCCATTCCCTTCCCTTATCAATTCATTACCCAATATACGTGAGAAACCTGGAACCCATGTTTTGTCACATGTAAAACTTGAACTTAAAACCTCCTATTTTTAAATTGAAGTCTTTAAATGTCCATACAAACTAGTGTAGATGATGCATAAACAAATATTTAACATCAGTTATATAATTTTATAACTTTATTAATAAGTATCTAATTTCTAATATTGGAAACTTTTCCAAAAGGTCATAAATGATTTACCTATTGCAGAAGTTATTGTCAAAAGAAAATATGACAACTCAAATAATTGTCATAATAAAGTTATAGAAATTAAGAAAGCGCCGATATTAAAATGCCTCATCATGAAAATTAGTAAATGTTTAAAATTTGTTAGCATGTTTTGTCATAAAAAGAAAGCGGTCCCTTATTTTAAAACAGCCTATAATAACAATAACGAAAAATAGACATCTCAAAATAATTTTATTTAAAAAATAATAATCACTTATAAAATGGAAAATCAAAAGATGAGTTGCTTAACTTAAAATGAATTAATTAAAGTACCTTTGTTTCCTTGTTGCCTGAGTTAATCTCACCTGGGTTGAGTTGTTCACGCTTCTTGGTTCGCTTTCTACCTTTGTTTTAATATTAGAATATCCTATTTCAACATTAATGCCTAGCAAGCTACATGTCGAAACTATCTTTCTTCTTTGTCAAGACAGGGAAACGGAAAAATGTCATATAAAGCACAAACGATCACATATTTCTGGCTTACTTTTGCATTTGAACCGTAAAATCTAGCCTTTGGATTGTTGGCCCGCTAAGAAGTGGATTCGAACCACTAACACGATAATTTTCAGTTCTTTGGTATAACCACTTGAGTTACATGAACCATTTTCCTAAAGGATGGTTTCTTCAACGAATAATGACATGTCTTACCACTTTACTAGTAAAAGGCCCTTATACTAAAAGTAACGAAGTATATGTAGCTCTTTCAATTGCCACCTAATCCCCCTCAAGAATCAAGAGCCGCCCAACCCCCCCCCCCCCCCCCCGATAGATGGAGGGAGCTTTAAAAACTTTACATTGAGAAAAAAAAAAGGTGTAAACAAATTGAAACCTGGAGGCGGTTTTGACAGCTTGACGTTTGTGTTTTAATGAATTGTACATTACTATACATAACTTCTTTTTGAATCAAATAATTTACATTGAGATGTAGATAAAAATGACCAAATCATAACAATATCAATATGTTTGGAATTTTCTAATACATCATATATTAAAATCTATAGTGGTAAAACAAAAATAAAAATAATAATAAAACTGTGAACGTCAATGTGTCAAAGATGTTTAAACAAAAAGAAAAAGAAAAGCAAAAAACAAATAAAAAGTATATGGTATTAAGAGTTCAGAGTAGTTTAACGTGAGAGCCAATTATAACTTTAGATTTGTAGGAGGGGAATGTTTTTATAGAATGTAAATGTGAAAGGTATCAAAGTGTTTGATATTTTCCATCTTTCTTCCTACACAACTTATATATCCATAGATTTAGAAATTAACATATTTAACACGTAATTTACCGTTTAAGTAAAAAGAATCAATAAACAATTTAATTACTCATAATAACTAAATATTTATTCATTATTTTTCATGGTAATTCTTTCTAAAACCACGTGTTATGATTGATGGTTAGTTAATCAAAGATGATACCAAGTCACTAACACGTAAACAGAAGGACATTAACTAACTAACAACTCAAACTGTTCACCTAACAACACAATTATCATGTTTTCTTTTTTTATATATAAAAATATGAATTGGTTAATTAGATTGGTTGTTTTTTTGTTGGCTTCGCACTTTGAGCCCCTTACTTTGTTACTACCATGGCGCATGATAGGGGAATTTTGTGTTTGGCACCCATTAACGATTTGATGAAATGGTTAATCCTTGAAAAGATGGTGAGGTGGCAAGGAGTGACATCCCCCGTCTCACTTTAACAAATAGTCTAATTACATAATAACTTATGTTTTGGTCAAAAATCGGGTTTAAGAATTACGTAATCAAATCGGTTTTGTGAGGTATAGTGCTTGTATAATAATAATGAATATGCAGCTAAAATAAGGATGAACACAGAGATTTGTTATGAGGAAAAGCCCTTGATCGGATGATGATCGCCGTCACAAAAACCCCGGGTGATGACAACTGTCTATCATCACTATTTTAATAAAAAAGTAAAGATTACAAGGTTGGAAGCTATGATCAGTGAATTCAAAGATTCTAAGTGTGTGTTGTCTGCTAGGGTTTGTGAATAAATCGTATGCTATCAGCCGTGGTGTTGTAATGTGTTCCTAAATGATTATAGGTCAATGAATTAATACGTAAATAAGCGAACAAACAGTCCTATTTTTTAGCCACTATCTCTCTATAGCTGCTACACGTCTTTGACCACATGTTAGACCACTTGGAAGGCGAAATAATAGGTTAGACCAAGTCTCCAGCCGTTATACCTGCCAATATATTGATATACAAAGAGAACAACCGTTAGTAAATAAGGATCATTGATCCTGACAGGATATGGAACACATGCTAAGGATAACTGAAACCAGAACATATACGAGGATAATGTATCCATAGTGTCAAATTTCCGTGCCCTAACAACTTATAAGAATACAAGTTTTGAAACCAAAACATTTTAATATGTTGACAATGAGTATGTTGACCGCTTTCTCTCTAAAAAAAAATAAGTGTTGGTTACCACTTAAATGCTTGATTTGTGACAATTTTGGATTTCAAGCTTGCTCGTAAACTCTCCATACTTGTTTGTCGTTCTTCGCTTATACTTTGACCGTACTTTAATTCAAGTTAGCTGATTGAATGACAGTTTTAACCCCTCGTGTTTTTTTAGACTAGAGATTCACAATGAGTACTTGATTCGTAGAGGAAACTTTGATCCATAAGGGTGCTTATGATCACTGAACGACAGTTTTAACCCCTCGTGTTTTTTTAGACTAGAGATTCACAATGAGTACTTGATTCGTAGAGGAAACTTTGATCATAAGGGTGCTTGTGATCACTGGCTGAAACGTGTATCATTGTGAGTAGCTGAACATGTGGATAAACGTGTATCACATTAAATACGTGATACGTGTAACTTTAATCTATCTCCATTCATTTGAGGGATTAGTGAAAGTATGATGAATGCATAGAACATTACGCAATTATTATTAGTTAAATCATTATTTATAAGGTTTACATTCTCTGATGTGAGAGCTTCTCAATCTCAATGAAGCATAGCTTGACCAAAACAAAGCTACAATTGATGAGATATCAACAAGTTGTGTGTTTGGAATGTCCAAAGGTGCAAAAACGTGTAGGAACTTGTCCTATATTAAAGGAAGGTAGATGATTGGGTGCGGTATATAAGTGAGAGCATTTTACAACATTGTTTCCTTATCTATAAGGAACAAGTGAGTAGCCTAGAGGACGTTAAGTGCCTTCACACGCGTGTGCATATCATAACCGTGGACGAATGGTGTAATGTAGCTTTTTAATGACACACTGATTGATGTCTAAGTGCCTATTGAAAATAAATTTAAAAGTGTGTTCTTAGATGCCTTAACTTAGCTAAGGATATTCAATTCATTATGAACATGTTAATATTAGTTGTGAAATAATGCTTCCAATATATTTATTGTACGTTTGGATTTATTACGTATCATTTCTGGTAGAGACCAGCAAATGCTTTTTCACCACTTTAGAAACCTAATGAAGCCAAAGTGTCTCATCGGCTGTCACACTTCCACTAACAAAAATTTACAAAAAAATGTCCCCAAGTATGTATGAAGGTCTTATCTAGTCCTTTGACCTTTAGTTCATAGTCACATAAAACATCCATCAAAATGAAAATATTCATAACATTTAAACATTCGTAGTTTCTCTATCCATAATTTAATTAAAAAACACAATTATGCATAACATTTAAACATCGTTAAAATCATCTCTTCTCTATTCAATTAAATAATACTTATATTTACTATATATATATTACCTTTTCTTTTTTCTTTCACTTACAACTATTTAATAAAAAAAATAATAAACATCTATACAATGATGAATAGTGTAACCCAAATTTTGGAGTTTAATGTAGGTTCCATATAATTTGGGGGATTGGAAATATGGATTTGTAACCTTTTGTAGAATAGAAAATACAATTTTGTTTATGATTTTTTTTAAAGTTTTGTGTATGAGGATAACAATGGAGTATCTGTTCTGAACGCTCTAATTTCACCCGTCTTGTTATTTGAATTGTCAATTAGATGACACATATGCACATCTGTCATGAAATTGGCTTATTATATGGTATTAATTGTAAAAACTCATGAAATTGGCTTATTATAGGAAAACCATGCAACTCGCAACACACTTACGGGGTACTGGTTTTTGTTTGCAAAACTATATCTGCTAGGGATGAGAATCCAATCACACAAGTACATTGCATTTTTGGTTGTTTTTCGTATGTGTTGAAAATGTTGAACCCACCAACCCTAAATTTTATTAAACCATTTAAACAAATGATCAAAATCAGGGGCAAAAACGACATTCATTGAGGCACTTAAAATTATACATGAAGATAGTACAACATTGCTTGATATAAGAAATTGTACACTACATGATCAAGCGGTGAATTGTTAACCACCATGGTCTTAAAAAAAAGCTTCTTCGAAAGATCAAAATTCGACACTTAAAGGATGTATAAATGATGGGGAGTGAATGCGTGTTGCACTTTTTTTTTCCTCAACCATGGTTTTCTCTCACTGGGTTTTTCTTGTTAGGTTTTTAACGAGACAACATTCTCAAGTGTATTAATAAGTAATAGGAAGTGTTACAATTATTATTAAGTGTGATTATCAAAACAGTCCAATTGTTATTATTGCTCCATAATTTGTATTCATTGTAACAACCTCCAAAAACACCCTATATACGAGTGTTGTTCTATTAACAAAAGATACACCAATAAGAATGAGTTTCTTCCATTCTCCATTCCTCATTCTAATAGTAGATTAATATTTAATTAAGAAAAATATAAATAATATGCGCTTTTAACTCAATAGGTATTGAAGTAGAAGTGAAGATTTAAGATCGAGACTGACAGACTGCAAGGTCTCAAGTTAAGATCTTACTGCAATGGGTCTTCGTGTGTCGAGTTTTTCCCTAAACAAAAGAAATTGGGATTGAGCTACCCAACACTGTCTGCGATCGCGAGCGTATATGATCTTCTTTAGCCATTGAGTTACCCAGACTATATTATTTGATTCGTTCTAAAGAAATTGTTAGTTTTCTCATTTGACAATTTAGTTATAATTTACTTAAAGTATAGTTGCTTGAATAAAACGATCTAACTGAAACCAAATGATGAGAGCATGGAAAAACAACCATGTTGTATGACATTAGATCTGATTATATATATATACACACACTCATAAATGTTTTATTACATCAGAATAATAGAGTTACGTGGTTTGAACGTGCTTCGTTAGGAGAGTGAGCTTAATATATCCAGTCTTTCTTGCAGACAAGAAGGAAAAACAGTTTCGGTTGTCAAACAAACTCTCCACTTTTAATTTCAACAAGGGAATGCAAAATAGAACCCTGAAGTTTGGATTCCATCCCAAATAAACCCAGATGTCAAGAAAATAATCATGTTGAACATATCATTTAAAATCGACACTAATGGTTTTGTTTTAATATTTATTAATTTTAAAAAAATAACACTTAAAAAATATAATAGATGTGGATTTTCTTTTGTAGAACTTAGTTATTTCCGCACAAATGTTTTACTACTTTCGCGAATGATCAGACATTCATAAATGTACTAACATTATTTGTGTGTATTAGACATTGACGCAAACGTATTACCCGCTTTTGCATTTATTAGACGTACAATTCAACTATCATTTTTGTGACACTTGATGCAAATATTGTCACTGAAATATGCATAGTGGTTGAATTATTGTATCGTTTATTATAGTAATTATTTGACTTTAACAATTGTTACGTTTATGTAATGTGTCAAAAATCTTGATTTCAGTCTCAAAATCCATCTTTTAGTCAGGATGGGTGGGGTACCATTTGGGCCCCTTCCAGGTACTAGTCCATTAACAAGTACACCACCATCATCCTCGTGAGTATGAGATCGAGTTTTTTTCACAAGCTAATCTCGAAAAACTCGCAAACAACTTGATTTTTTTTCACCTTTTAGTGACGGTACCTCTAAGTGACGCCACTAATTAGGGTGGCAAACATAGAAATATCTTTTATTTATCAGAATATGTGATTTCTACTCATTATTATTATTATTTTTCTAACTCTTAAGACTTTGATTATTTTGATGTTGATTAAAATTCAATGATTCATACATCGTCAATGAGGAAGGATCAAATAGAAAGTGTTATTTTGGTGGAAAATGTAAGAACCAATCAGAATCAAGCAAATGAAAAATAATAACTAAATAAGAAAGGACAATATTGTAAAATCTAATCTACTCAATTCCTATAGTCAAGCACCATCAGTTACAATTTTCCATGATCTCTTATGCTAAAGTTAGGCGCTGGAAATCAATATATTCTTTTTTATCACATCATGATAAGAAGAAAGCAGTCTCAATCGTTCAACATAAGACTTTGCATTGTTGGAATGGACATCCGGTTGAACCAGGTGCGTATATCTGTTTATCAATCTTTTATTGTTCGATTGTGTTGTTCACAAATACCAAACTTTTGTCGATTGATAAACTTATTGATTTTGTTAGTTTAGGGTTTCTAATTTTTGTTACAAGAACAAACAACTTTATCGAACCAACCCTACAAATGTGTTGTTTCCCAGATTGTGTGTGTGTTATGCTAAACATAAAAGATAAACTGAAAACATTCAGGTTTATTTATCCAACATGTGTTGTATTTACAAAGTAATCCTAAACGTAGTTAAAAAACATTATCGAACCAACCCTACACATGTGTTGTTTTCCAGATTTTTTTTGTTGTTATCCTAAACATAATAGATAAACTGAAAACATTCATGTTTGTTTATCACAGTAAACCTACACATGTGTTGTTTTCCAGATTGTTTGTGTTGTTTTGCTAAACATAATCACTACAAAGAATATATATATTCAGGTTTGTTTAGCCAATATGTGTTGTTTTAACAGATTAATCCTAACTGTAGCGTGGCATATTAGGTGTGTGATATTTTACATGCACTACTTGATTACTAATACCGTTATAATAATTGTATGTGTTTTTTTTTTTATGTTAATTTAATTTGACTTGTTATACAAAGACACATTAAAGATATCCTAATGTTTTATGTTTGTGTTGATATGTTAAATAATTTGCTTTTATAGATCCATTTGTTAAGCAAGATGCTACGAGAACTATGTTGTTGGGAAAATGGATTAGCTATCTCTATTTAGTTAATTTGTACAAGGATATATGGTTCACGCAAATGAATCTGCGTCAGCTCCTCAATCTGAAGCCAACAATGATCAGATTGCTAATTTAATGGGAATAACCAACTTTCTAAAGGCATTGTTCGTGTTCCATTTGGCATTACAACTAAAGGTCATGTATCCAAGAAACGCTTAAAGTTCGTTCATGAACATATAACAACTAAATCACCACGGAACCCAAGGACATGCCAAATATGTGGGTCTGAAGAGCACGACAGGCGTAAATGCGACAAGATCCCAAGAATTTATTACTATGTTATTTCACTTACTTTCTTGTTTTTATCCAAAACTTAATATAAAACACTTGTGTTTGTTTAGCATTCACTAAAACCACTATTTACTTGGTGTTATGTTTTTGGAATCATATGATTACTTGGGTTAACGACACGTGCCACTTTAAATCAACTGTTTACTAAGATTCGATGTGTGTGTGTTGTTATACGATATATTAAACATGTGAGTCATTTCCTTGGTTCATCTCATCACTTTTTACATTACTAACCAGACTTGTTATTTGGTAATCAGGTTGTTGTACTTTAGATACTTATTTACTTGTAAAACATTGCATTATTCCAATCATTTGTTCATTATATTGTAGAATTCAAACACTCGTATGTACATTTTACTAGTTTGTTGTGTGAAACTTACCGGGTTTTGTTAATCGCTTTGTTATTCTTTCATTTGAACAATTCGAAGATTTAGCTTGAACATGTTCACATTTATCAATTTACATTACACTGCACATAATATATCTTAACAAACTACTCGTTTGTTATACACACATCAAACAAAGACTGAACATTAACAACCAGTTAAATATGTGTTGTCTACTAGCTTCGGGCAACACATTGTACTTGTGTCTAACACAACGCTTTTTGTTAAACACGGTTCCACTTTTAACAAAGCAAATTAAACATTAACAATGATCGTAACATAAATATTTGCTTTTTAAAAACTACTAGCATTCATAACATACCCGAAAACATATAATCTCAAAAAGCCAATCGATACCAAAACACAAAATTCATAATACACTTTTTTTCAAAAGTCTCACAATAAACAACCTTTCCAATCAGAACGTCCTTTCAACTATGTAACTTATCATGTAAAACACACCTTTCTCCAGCTTTTCTTTTTCCACATTGCCCATCCTAGCATACACACAAACTTCATTGATCACATGCTCCCTCAAAATGTTAACATCAGCTAGCAGCATTTTTTACATATATTTCAATCTCAGATAATTAAGTTGACTTTTCTGCATACTGGACTCAGCCACCAAACCACAATTTCAGCCCGTCAAGTTCTTACCCTTGTACGTTTCTGTGTGACGAATTGGAATCACACCGCAATCGACGATATTATTTAGCATCCTCCAATTCATTTTCAGACGTGTTAGTTTGCTACTTCTAAGCCTCGGCACAACTGGATGACATATCTCTGTCAAGCAATCACAAAAAGTGTGATGTTGTTTAATTATTACAATAATTAGTACGTATCTACATACAATAAAATAACACACGTGCATGTTGTATAATAAACATACCATGACCGGCAGTTGTTATACATGAAATGTTCATCACCACCAAGGTTGTCTAGAAAATCGACTTTGCCGCTTTTCAGCCCGAAACAAATAACGTAGTTTGTTGAGATATACCAACATGTCGCACGACAAAAGAATCTTAACGGGCCATATCTAAACCGAAACTTGTCGTCAGAGTTCAGTACCGAAGCCCAAGATCTTAACACCCCTCACATGAGTAGATACACCGGGTACAAGCTCTCAAACGACAATCTTGACACAACAACACCTTCTTTAGTTTGAAACATAAAAGTCGTGCATAAACCAACATATCCTGCTTAGTACAAACCAACACTAGCCTAACTGAATCTGTTAACAACACATGTGGGACCAACATTCCAACACATACACCTAACCAGCACAACACATGTGGGACTAACATTCCAACACATACACCTAACCAGCACAGGGCAGGAACAAAATTCAACCTAACTAACACAACCCAAGTTGTAACAAACCAACACCTAACCTACTTTTATTTGTTAACAATGCTTGCCTAACCAACAACCATAATAACCTACACATATGTGTTACCTACACAAGCCCAACCATCACAATCTAGGAATATACAACACATATAAGTATACTAATGGAATAACACAACCCTACCAACACCAATTGTCGTCGCCCCAAAACCAAGTAAAGGCAACACACCAACTCCGTGCACATAAAAAAATAGCAATTCAACTACGATTTTGGAAATTTTTAGGTCTATTGAGCCTGCACAACATCCAATTTAGAGTTAAACCTAAAATATTTGTCAGCCAAAAATTTAAGGGTTTTTTTTTACCTTAATCACTCTAATTAGCAGAAAAGACCCTTTCACTGCTTGAAATCCCGTCGATGATCTTCAATTGCCTCATTTTGTCTTCAATTTTGATTAGTATAAGGTGTAGTGTAATTAGGGAGCATTCATTTTTGTGAGGGTGGCGACTAGTTGAAGACTAACATCGAGGCAACTTTTAAGCAGTATCATTTTAAAAAAAAACCTACACTTTACCTTTTTGCCCTTTATCAACCGTTTAAAGATTGAAAAACATATTGTCTTAGAATGAAACAATCTCATCCCTTAGATTTAATAATGAATGACAAGGATTGTTTCTTATGTTTCCTACCCAACACATGATTTCTACCATATCCAAACCTTATGTTCAATAGGGGAATCTCAAAAACTCAAACCAACCAAACCCCATCACTTAACTCTACTTAGGTCTGACCCTAGTCAAATCAAGCAACACAATTATCCCTTAAACATAAATAATCTAATCTTCATCTCATTTAGGACCTTTTTGTTCTTAATCAAAACCACTTGTTGACTTCCACTATATCTCACGAAATATTAGCACACCCACGATATTTCAACAATAAATAATAATAATAATAATAATAATAATAATAATAATAATAAACTTTAATCTGTTCAGCTTATGACAGAGAATAAATATAATAATATTATATTATATTATTATATCAGTTGCTAAAAACCAGTTTAAAAAGGCAAAAGGGTTTGCTTCCTTTAAGATCTTTGTTGTTATGCTGGCTTCTCAACATACACCACAGTTCCTTCAGATCCGAATAATAAGGTAACAATAACAAAATTTCATTTTATTATATCACACTATATATGTATTACTAGTACTAGTGATTCATTACTTTATATATATATATTTATACATACACATACTTACATACACATAAACACACATCATCTATGTTCATGCAATTTTTATTTAGATATTTTAAAAAGGTGAATAATATAATTGTTTTGTGGGTTATGAATATTGAATAATCATAATAATAATAATAATAATAATAATATCAACTGATGAGTTGTTTGTTGTTTTTGTTATCTATAGATTATTATTTTGGTAACAAAAAGTTATGATTACTTTTATGGAGTCAAAAGAGAAAGTGAGTGTAACGGAAAGATGCTTAGACTCGCAGTTATGGCACGCGTGTTCCGGCAGCATGATTCAAATGCTGCCGGTTAACACGCGTGTTTATTATTTCCCGCAAGGTCATGCTGAGCATGCGGGAAATAATGTAGACTTTCGGGATGGGACGGGTGGGAAAGTTCCCGCGTGGATCCCGTGTCGGGTTATTGGTGTTAAGTTTATGGCGGATGCGGATACTGATGAGGTGTACGCGAAAATTCGGTTGGTATCGGTTAGTGGTTCGGGTGAGGATACGGGTTTGGATTCGGATGGGTTGGTTAAACCGACGTCGTTTGCGAAGACGTTGACGCAATCGGACGCGAATAATGGCGGCGGGTTTTCAGTTCTGCGGTATTGCGCGGAGATGATATTCCCGCGGCTTGATTACTCGGCCGACCCGCCGGTTCAAACGATTTTGGCAAAAGACGTGCACGGCGACACGTGGAAGGTTCTCCATATTTACCGCGGGACGCCGCGGCGGCATTTGCTTACGACCGGTGGAGTTCGTTTGTGAATCATAAGAAGCTTGTCGCGGGCGACTCAATTGTGTTTTTAAGAGCGGAGAATGGGGATTTGTGTGTCGGGATCCGACGCGCCAAACGGGGAATTGGTGGCGGGCCCGACACGTCGTCATCCGGGTGGAACCCGGGTGGGGGTAATTGTGTCGGTCCGTATGGCTGGTATTCCCCGTTTGTGCGAAATAATAATAATGGGAATGCGGGTGGGCATTCGATGGAAAAGGGGAAAGTGGAACCCGATTCGGTGATGCAAGCGGTTAAACAGGCGACGAGTGGGAACTCGTTCGAGGTTGTTTTCTACCCGAGAGCTAGCACGCCCGAGTTTTGTGTTAAGGCGTCACTCGTGAAGAACGCGATGCAGATTCGGTGGTCACCCGGGATGAGGTTTAAGATGCCGTTTGAGACCGAGGATTCGTCACGGATCAGTTGGTTCATGGGGACGATTACTTCGGTTCAAGTGGCCGACCCGATTCGTTGGCCCGATTCTCCCTGGAGGCTTTTACAGGTACTACTCGAGTACTCGAACCCGAATATTTTTTGTTAACATTTCTATGTGCATATAAACATTTTTCGGTTATTTAGGTGACGTGGGACGAGCCCGATTTTTTACAAAACGTGAAACGGGTCAACCCGTGGCTCGTGGAGTTAGTATCGACAATGCCCGCGATTCATATGTCGCCTTTCTCACCGCTCCGAAAGAAATGTAGATCATCCCAACACCCGGATTACCCGATGGAATCCCAAATCCCAATCCCGATACCCGCATTGTGTGGTCCCCACTCGCATCTCTTTGGCGGGCCCACCACCGGACCGTTCGGGTACCAACTCCCCGAGAGTTTAAACATTCATCATCCTGCTAGCATGCAGGGAGCCAGGCACACACGTTATGGTTTATCTCTATCAGATATCCAACTCAATTCGGGTTTTTACCCGTCTCATTGCAACCCGTCAGTTAACAAACCGTCCCAAAGCGAGCCCGTTGCGTGTTTCTTAACCATCGGGAACTCAACCACGCCCTCGAAAGAGCCCGAGACCCCTAAATCCCGGTTTTCACTCTTTGGTCAGCCGATTCTTACCGAGCAACAAATATCTCAAACCGCGAATGTCTCTAGGTCTGGGTCTGGCCGAGAAATGGACTTGAGTCTAGACACGGGCCATTGTAAGGTTTTCATGGAATCAGAAGACGTGGGCCGAACACTCAACCTCTCTTTACTCGATTCCTACGAAGAACTATGCACGAAACTAGCTAACATGTTCAAAACCGAAAGCTCGATAATCTTGGACCGTGTTCAGTATTGGGATGTAACTGGAACCCGAAAGCAGATTGGGGACGAACCGTTTGGGTAAGACCAAAATTCGCATTTCTGTTTGTGAATTCGAATGTTGTTTTCATTGTAACCTAATTTGGTTCGTTTTTGTGCAGCGAGTTCACGAAGATGGCTAGACGGTTAACGATTCTAACGGATTCCGACGGCGATAACAATGTTCCGGGTGTGGATTCTTAGATGAAAATTGTATAGCAACTATGTTTTGTTTTAAGTTTGTGACACTAAGTTGAATGAAAGTGAGTATTTTAATTTGTAGCAACCTTATGTTATATGTGTAAATATAAGTTTATATAATATTTGACTGGGAAGTCATCTGTCACTATAACAAGCAACTAATGTTGTTGAATAAAAGTTTATAAAAAAATGAAAAAAAACGGTGGGTATTTCGTGCACGCTTGGAAAAGCAAGAAAAAGCCAAAAAGGAATTTTATAGTAACAAATAAGTAGTCAGACAAATTGACTAATCATAATTTAACTAGTTAAGTTTCGGGTCCGGCTCGTTTCACTTATTTAACCTCTTTTTGGTAAAACGGATTGTGTTCGGGTTTAACATTTAAGCTTCTTAGGTTGTTTTATATTAGGCCGTGCTCGTTTTAGTTATTTAATTTAATTGGTAAAATAGTTTGTGTTTAGGTTAAGCGTTGCTTAATGATTGGGTCGTGCTCGTTTCACTTATTTAATCTATGTGGTTTCTTAACGTGTTCAACTGATCATATTGGTAGGTTAATTTGTTTAGTTGTTAACTCGTTTATTACTATCACGCAAACCTTTTTAAATGCTTAGAATTTGATTACATGTCAATTTAACTCGTTTAGAGGAACGAGTTAAACATGTTAGGATCATGTTAGTATGAGTTAAATATTATAGTCATCTAGTAAATTTCACTAGATCAATATTTGTGTTTATTTGATATATATATATGTGTGTGTGTGTTGAGTAATGATGCATTAAAGTAAACCAAACTATAAACTTGAGTTATATTTGAACTAATCGTTGATAATTAGGGTGTAAAACTATAAAAGGGTCTAGATCGAGCCTGTCTCAACTCATTTAGAGCTTTATTCTAAAGCTCGAGCTTAGCTTGCAGATAACCGTTCAAGCTTGGTTCAACTTGATCTTTCAGTGAGACAATCTCAAACAGTTCACAAATGAACCGACTCATTTATTAAAATAAAACAAAAGGGGTATAGTGGAAATTGGTGAAAAGTGAAAAGGAAAGAGGCAGAGGTCACATGGTAGACCAAATATTGTTCCAAACATTGAATGAATGTCCCATTGAAGTGCCGCAAGAGTTGGCCTTGTTTTAATACCATATTATATTGTCATTATTACATTAAACATCATCCTTTACTAAATAATTAATTAATGATCTTATTAGTTATTACATAGTATCGGGATTACAACACTAATATTCAAATTCTTTTTCTAAATTTCTGAGCATGCCAAACACAAAGTCAACAAAAGGCTGAAAATCAACAACAATTTCATTAATATTTCTACATTTTCATCAAACCAATTTTCTTTTTCAAAATGTTAAGTTTGTTTCGGAGGACAAACAAAATATTAAAACAACACAACTAGCAAGATGCTAGGTACGAAAAAACATGTTACAAATAAATATCAGAGTTACATCACATACTTCATTCAATATCTTGAAACTTAGCACTATTATTAAGCAACTAGAAAGAGTTTGGCTTAACTTCATTGTTTTGTCCGGTCCCTTTTGATGTTGTTGAAAACTCGATCGTCCTCTGAAGAGGTAGGTCCCAGCAAAGACATGTTGGACCCGCAAGACTCACCTTGAAGAGGGACGTCTGCGCAAAGACCAACTGGATCCGCAGGACCCACCATGCTCAGAGAGATGAAGACCTTACACGTAGTAAGCCAGCTGTTCCCGCAGGAAAGCCTCCCTTGGTAAAGTACCCTGCCTGTTCCCGCAGCTGCAGATACAAGCCAAGAAGGAAGGCTACCCGCACTAACAGTAAGGCTACACGCATAAGACACTAACTCTTATACTTCAGTAATGTCACCTGAAGAAGAAATGAGCAGGGCGGGAATATTCCCGCCCAAAAGAGCCAGTCCGTACGAATCTAGAAGATCTTTTGTACTATACCTACCAAGGTATGGACAAATAGACAAGATCTGGCAAAACAACCCATGAACCAATCACAGGGTGACAGCTCACCGACAATAGTACGAGGAGCAGCACACTCCGGTACAAAATGTCACTATCAGTCGCTGCCTACCCACCAACTCCCATCGTGGCACGAATATAGCCCGTAGTTGGTGGAAAAGGAATATTATACAGCTGGCCGTACCTGCTTGGAAACCTACCTTCGGCTATAAATACTCCAACACCTTGGAACGGTAGGAGGATCTTATCTTCTCTAGCTATTTCTCTCTATATATACTTATATTCAGAACAATCTAGTCTGATTCTCACGCCGGAGGGTGGTCACAAGGAGGAACCCCCCCTTCTCAGTGACGAGCTCACGGTGTCTGTTTTGCAGGTCGAGAAGAATAATCATCTTTGCTGGACCTAACCCTCGTGGGAAACATCTACTTAACCCCCAGATTATCCTTAATCTGCCGGGGTCATCTAGTGTTTCTTCATTGGCGTCATCCGTGCATTAAGCTAGAACTAATTCTTTTTCAGTTTTTTCAAACTTCTGGAGAGATGGTTAAGGTTACTCCAACGCCAAGGCCACCGAGTGACCAAGAAACTCCGGTAACCACAACCCCAGCTACTGGGGGGAACACTGGTGAATACACGATTTTTACGAACACTACCCCGGTTACCCAAGCCGGGGCAAGTGCAGTAAACAATCCTCCCCTGAGATTCATTGATACCCAGTTGGAGAAACAACAGACGAGGCTTCCCCAACAAACACTAGAACAAGTTAAAGCTTGGGCGGAAGCACGTCAGAAAGAATTCCAAGCCGAGTTGGATGAACGTTTACGTTCACTCAAACAAGCCAATGACGAATTCGGAAGCATTCGACAACAGCTCAACATGAGCAATGATTGCGAGTATGAGGATGATGAAGATTGGGAAGAATCTGACAGTGACGCAAATCCTCGTCATAAGGCGAAAGGGAAGCGTAAAGAAGACTTCCACTCGAAGAGAAATTTCGAGGAAACCTTCAAACCAAAGAACACGGGGGGAAACCCACGTGACTTCTCCAAAACTTTCAGACCAACTGTTGCGAATGCGGGGACGTCCAAATTCGCAAGGGACATTGCGGAAGCAATCGCTCCAAAGAGTGCCAAACAGATGTCCAACATAGGCACTTACGATGGCATATCTGAACCGGACGATCACCTGAATAGATTTATAGCGGGGGCAACCGTCAGTAATTGGACGGAACCCACGTGGTGTTACATGTTCCAAATGACGCTCGTCGGGGCAGCCAGAGCGTGGTTTGATCGTCTACCGGTCCACCACATCTATGATTGGGCAGACTTCCAGCACAAGTTCAGCCAGCACTTCAGTCAACAAAGAAAATATACTGAAGAGCAGTGGATGATCCTTAACTGCGTCCGAGAGGAAGACGAATCTTTGCCAGACTTCATCACTCGCTTCAACTCAAAGAAGCTAAGTCTGGGCACCATTAGCGAAGATCTTGTTCGCGCCGCTTTCATCCAGGGCGCTGAGTACCCTAGACTCATCCGCACGTTGACGGGTAAAGATGGCATGCCATCCACGTGGGATGCCATCATGACGGCAGCTAAACGCTTCGCCGAGACGGAGAAGCAACTGGGGTAGAAATCTTCCTCAGAGCACAAACCTCTACACGCAGAGAACAAGAGAAAATAACGTCCGTACCGCCCGACAAAATAAGAAGAGGAAGCTTGGTATTTGGCAGTCAATGATAAACCTCGACACCTCATCCAGCTCTCGCCCTCTCTTAGGCGGAAGGGACAACACGCACCCGTCGAACCGGAATCCCAGATGGACGCCACTCACCAAAAGCGTCACCTAGATATTTGCCACCGAGAAACTCCCATGACCAAAGGCTCCAATAATCCGACAGCGTCATAACGCTGATCAGAGCAAATCCTGTGACTTCCACGGGACCAAAGGCCACACCACGGAGGAATGCACATCTTTGAAGGATATCGTCGAAACATTCGTCAAAAATGGGAAACTCACACACCTCGTGGCGTCAATCAAGAACGGAGGGAGGAATGACAATTGGTACAAAGGCAATGGACGAAAGCCCGTCGACATCAGCATTCACATGGTTCATGGCAACGTCAGAGGAAGAAAACGACGAACAACAGAGCCAAGTGCGTGGAAGGAAGCTGAAGTGCGCTTCCCGCGTGTGCCAGGAGGGCCCAACAAAGAATGCCCTATAGTCATCAAAAGCCAGCTGGGGCACTACATCACCTCCCGCACTCTTGCTGATAACGGCGCTTCGTCAACGGTCATGTACAGGCAGTTCTTCGACAAGCTAAACGACGAAGACAAAGAACGCCTAGAAACGGTTTACGCCTCGATGGAAGGGTTCGATCACAAACACCCCCTTAGGTATCCTATCTTTCCCCGTCACTCTCACGGACTGGAAGTACTCCCGCACAGAAGACGTGGACTTCGTCGTAATGAGGAAGCCACACCACACATACGACATTCTCTTCGGGAGAGATGGGATGGCAAGATTTAATGCCGTGGTGTCTTCGGTCCATGGCATGATGGGATGGCCAACAGCTAATGGTGTCGCGATGATCACGGGTATTCCCCAGGTATGCATCGCATCTGTCTCATCTAAACCCAAACCAAAGATGGCTAAACCAACCATTACCGAGCCGGAAGAATGGGCCTTTAATGGCAAGCACCCTGACCAGGCCGTTACCATTGGCCCAACGATCACTAATCCCACGCGCACCTTACTCAAACGCTTATTGCAAAAAAATGCTGACATCTTCGCGTGGACACAGCTGACATGACTGGTGTACCTCGAAGTAAGGCGGAGCATAAGCTCAAGTGTGACACAACTAGCAAGATGCTAGATACGAAAAAACATGTTACAAATAAATATCAGAGTTACACCACATACTTCATTCAATATCTTGAAACTTAGCACTGTTATTAAGCAACTAGAAAGAGTTTGGCTTAACTTCATTGTTTTGTCCGGTCCCTTTTGATGTTGTTGAAAACTCGATCGTCCTCGCTTTCCAAATCATTCAAAGTGAAAACAAAATGATGTTGAACTCAAATTCTTATATAGTTAACCCCGTTTGTATTCTCCATGGATTGAACCCTCTCCTTAAACAAAATGAGGTTCTATACCGAGACTGCAAAAGGGCAGTTGATCAATAAGTGATCAGCACTTCCGAGAGCCAAACCACACCTGTTGCACATCATTGACGACAAAAAAAAAAAGTCTCGGATGTTATTTTACTTTAGCTATGATGATGTTTGTGTATATATATATATTTACCAACAAAACGAACTTCCATAAAGCCATGAACATACAATGTACAATAACTTAACAATAGTATGAATACAATAACAATACACGTTACTAAATAACCAACCACATGTTTATGTAATTATGTACCTTAATCCTTTTGCAATTTATAATATATCATAATATCAAACATTATGAATAGGTACATTATAAGTTATGTACTATTAAACATGTAGTTGTAAACTTGTATGTGTATCACCATTCACCGCTAATATATGTAGTCACACGTGAAAATAAAATGAAGGACAAGAGCAATAATATGTTCACGTGCGGTATATGTCAGCTTACGTAATCCAAGTAGGAGAGCCAAGTAGGAGAGGAGTGTGTTGCGCCGTTTTGATGGAAGGGCTGTTTTTTTCTCCTTTGACCATCCTCATTTTCTTTAGGTATAGATAAACATATTTGCATGTGTATTAAATTTATTATTACTTATATTATTATTATTATTATTATTATTATTACATTTTTGAAAATCCCAATATCGAATTCCTTATGTTGTTGTACAATTTGGTTCACAAGTTGTTTGGTAAACGGATTGTATTTGTGTTGACACGAGTTATAAAATCATTTTAATGTGTTTGTCAATTCGGTCATTTAAAAGCTAAACTTTTCGAACGATACAAAGTCTATATCAAGTAATAGTTGTCCATTTTCACTAGACTTTGACGTGCTTTAATATGACAGTTGAAACATAAACTTCTTATATGAACTCAAATGTTAAAAAGAGTACGCGGGGTGTTTCAACATAAAAAAAAAGTATTATTTTAATTTTATAAGTAAATCTTTAAAAATAATTAATTCTATCATGTAGAGTATTTAGCTAGTGATCCGTTTGGTTAAAAACTCGTGTCTTACACGAGTTTGATAACGGACGTACTATATAGTTGGTAATTTAATATTTGTAAAGTTATATATTAAGATAAGATATGATGGTTACTACCATTTTTGAATTTATTCATATCTTTTCAATTTAACTTATAAAATAAACAATTATGAATGTTGCTAATTATTTAGGGGAGTTTTTCTTCATTGTTACCGCTTAATTCAAGTTAACAAGTAAAAAAGCAATCACTAAATAGTAACTAGGATTAACATATGTTCCATTTAGTTATACGCTTTTAAAAAAGATTTAACGTTTATAACAAATTTTATAAGATTAAAAATACTTAATAAAGGTAGAGTAATTTTTCATAAAAAAAAAGATAGTTAAGATTAACAACTTTTTTTATTTTCGCTTCTAACGAGTTCATCAAAAGCATTTTAACACGTAACAAAAGCCTGGTTTAGACAAACTCTTTTATTTTTCTAAATATTTTGAATGAATAAAAATAATATAAAGTTTTAATATTTCTAAATACTTTTCTAATAGCATTTTCTAGGTAACTGAAGAGGTAGGTCCCAGCAGAGCCCAGTTGGACCCGCAAGACTCACCTTGAACAGGGACGTCTGCGCAACGACCAACTGCTTCCGCAGGACCCACCATGCTCAGAGAAGACCTTACGCGCAGTACGCCAGCTGTACCCGCAGGGAAAGCCTCCCAATGGTGAAGTACCCCGCTTGTTCCCGCAGTTGCGGATACAAGCCATCAGGGAAGGCTACCCGCACTGATAGCAAGGCTACACGCACAAGGCACTAACTCTTGCTACTTCAGTAGTCACCTGAAGGAATGAGCAAGGCGGGAATACTCCCGCCCAAATGAGCCAGTCCGTATGCTTCTGGAAGATCTTTTGTACTATACCTACCAAGGTATGGGCAAAACAGACGATCTGACCAGAACAGCCCATGAACCAATTACAGGGTGACAGCTCACCGACAAAAGTACGAGGAGGAGCACCCTCTAGTACTGTTTCACTATTAAGCCGCTGCCTACTCACCAACCCTTACTATGGGACGTGCGCAGCCTACAGTTGGTAGAACAGTGCATAGCCGGCAGTAAAGGAACAGTATACAGCCGACCTTGTCACTGTCGGCCGTAGCCTATCCACCAACCAGCATGGCTTGTGCGTAACCCACTGTTGGTAGAACAGGAATACTATTCAGCCGGCTGTACCTTCTAGGAAACCTACCTTCGGCTACAAATACTCCAACACCTTGGAATGGTAAGGACATCATCTGATATCTCATTATCTTATCTTCTCTAGCAATCTCTTAATATACACTTATATTCAGAGCAATCTAGTCTGATTCTCACGCCGGAGGGTGGTCACAAGGAGGAACCCCCCCTTCTCAGTGACGAGCTTACGGTGTCTGTTTTGCAGGTCACCTGAAGAACAACCTTCTTTGCTGGACCTCATCCTCGTGGGAAACATTACTTAACCCCCAGATTATCCGTAGTCTGCCCAGGGTCGATTAGTGTTTCTTCATTGGCGCCATCCGTGCATTAAAGCTAGAACTAATTCTTAGTCTTTTCAAAATTTCTGAAGAAATGGTTAACGTTACTCCGGCCCCAAAGCCAGTAAGTGACCAAGAAACCCCGGTAACCACAACCCCAGCAACTGGGGGGAACACCGGAGGTTATACAAATTTTACGAACACTACCTCGGTTACCCAAGCCGGGACAAGTGCAGTAAACAATATTTCACTGGGGTTCACTGATGCCCAGTTGGAGAAACGGACGAGGGTCCCTCGCCAAACACTAGATCAAGTTAAGGCGTGGGCCAACGCACGTCAGAAAGAGTTCCAAGCTGAGTTGGATGAACGTTTGCGTTCACTTCAACAGGCTGACGAATTCGGCAGTACTCGCCAACATCTCAACATGAACAATGAGTGCGAGTACTCAGACGATGAGCGGGAAGAATCCGATACCGACGCAAACCCTCGCCATAAGGCAAAAGGGAAGCGAAAGGAAACAGACTTCCAACCGACAAGGAATTTTGGAGAAACATTTAAACCAACAAACGCGGGGAGAAACCCACGTGACTTCTCCAAAACCTTTAGACCAACTGCTGCAAATGCAGGAAAGTCCAAGTTTGCAAGGGACATTGCGGAAGCAATCGCCCCGAGAAGTGCCAAACAAATGTCCAACATCGGCACTTATGATGGTCTATCCGACCCAGACGACCACTTGAACAGATTCATTGCGGGGGCAACCGTCAGTAACTGGACGGAACCCACGTGGTGTTATATGTTCCAGATGACTCTGGTTGGAGAGGCCAGGGCATGGTTCGATCGTTTACCGGTCCACCACATCTATGATTGGGCGGACTTTCAGAACAAGTTCAGCCAACACTTCAGCCAACAGAGGAAATATACTGAAGAACAGTGGACGATCCTCAACTGCGTTAGAGAGGAGGATGAATCTTTACTAGACTTCATTACTCGCTTCAACTCCAAAAAACTAAGTCTGGGCAACATAAGTGAAGATCTTGTTCGCGCCGCTTTCATCCAGGGCGCCGAATACCCAGAGCTTATCCGCACATTGACGGGTAAGGACGGCATGCCATCCACATGGGATGCCATCATGACGGCGGCCAAGCGCTTTGCCGAGACGGAGAAGCAACTGGGAAGGGATCTTCCCCAAAGTACACACCTCTACACGCAAAGGACTAGAGAAAACAATGTTCGGATCGCCCGGCAGAACAAAAAGAGGAAGCTAGGTATTTGGCAGTCAAGGGTAAACTTTGACACCTCATCCAGCTCTCACCCTCTTGTTGGCGGAAGAGATAACACACACCCTTCAAGCCGAAAACACCGGTGGACGCCACTCACCAAAAGCGTCACGGAGATATTTGCCACCGAAAAACTACCATGGCCAAAAGCTCCAATGATCCGGCAGCGACCTAATGCGGATCAAAGCAAATCCTGTGACTTCCACGGGACAAAAGGTCATAGTACGGAGGAGTGTACATCCTTGAAGGATATTGTTGAAACATTCGTCAAGGATGGAAGACTTGCACACCTTGTGGCATCAATCAAGAAGGGAGGAAGGAATGATAACCGGTACAGAGGCAACGGACGAAAGCCCGTTGACATCAGCATCAACATGGTTCATGGCAAGATCAGAGGAAGAAAAAGGCGAGCGACAGAACCATGCGCGTGGAAGGAAGCTGAGGTGCGCTTCCCTCGAGTGCCAGGAGGACCCAGTAAAGAAGGCCCTATCGTCATCAAAAGCCAGCTGGGGCACTACATCACTTCTCGCACTCTTGCTGACAACGGCGCCTCGTCAACGGTGATGTACAGGCAGTTCTTCGACAAGCTAGATGACGAAGACAAGGAACGCCTGGAAACGATCTACGCCTCAATGGAAGGGTTCGACGGCAGCACAAACACCCCCCTGGGTATCCTATCTTTCCCCGTCACTCTTACGGACGGGAATCACTCACGCACAGAAGACGTGGATTTTGTCGTGATGAGGAAGCCACACCACACATACGACATTCTCTTCGGAAGAGACGGGATGGCAAGATTCAACGCCGTGGTATCTTCAGTCCACGGCATGATGGGATGGCCAACAGCTGAGGGTGTAGCGATGATCACCGGCATTCCCCATGTATGCATCGCATCTGTCTCATCTAAACCCAAACCAAAGATGGCTAAACCAACCATCATCTAACCGGAAAGATGGGCCTTCAACGGCAAATACCCTGACCAGGCCGTTTCCATTGGCCCAACAGTTGTTGATCCCACACGCACCTTACTCAATCGCTTATTACAGAAAAACGCTGACATCTTCGCGTGGACACCAGCTGACATGACTGGTGTACCTCGAAGTAAGGCAGAGCATAAGCTCAAGTGCGATCCGGCTGTTACGCCAGTCGTACAAAAGCGCAGAGTAATGGGGCTAGAACAAACTAACGCGTGTAGAACCCAAGTCAAGGAACTCCTTGACGCAGGCATCGTACGCGTTAGCAGATATCAAACATGGGTTGCAAATCCCGTTATGGTACCGAAGAATAACAAACAATGGCGCATGTGCATAGATTTCAAGGACTTAAACAAAGCATGCCCCAAAGATTGTTATCCGTTACCCGAAATTGATCTTAAGGTGGATTCGTTAGCACCGTTTCGCCTTAAATGCTTCCTGGATGCGTATAAGGGATACCATCAAATCCACATGGCCGTTGATGATCAGGACAAAACCGCTTTTTGGACGCCCGATGGCACATTTTGTTACCAAATGATGCCATTTGGACTTAAGAATGCCGGGTCCACATACCAACGCCTGATGGACAACCAGTTTCATGCCCAAATTGGGAGGAACTTGGAAGTCTACATGGATGACTTGGTCATCAAAAGCCCTGACGCAGAAGCGATGTTGAAAGACATCGAAGAAACTTTCAACACGCTCAAGAAGATAAACATGAAGCTCAACCCGAGCAAGTGTGCCTTTGGAATGGAAGAAGGGAAGTTCTTGGGGGTCATCGTCACTAAAGATGGCTTCAGAGCGAACCCTGAAAAGGTCGAAGCCATTATCAAAATGGAATCACCTACTACCATCAAACAGGCTCAGACACTGAATGGACGACTAGTCGCACTTAATCGCTTTTTGGCAAACCACGCGGATAAGTCGTTTCCTTTCGTGTCAACGTTGAGAAACTGTTTAAAGAAAACGCACTTCCGCTGGACACCAGAAGCGGAAGCAGCTTTTCAGGAGATTCGGTCACGCTTGATCGAACTCCCAACGCTCACAGCACCAAAAGCGGGGGAGGAGTTAATCATATACCTTTCCGCAACAGATAGAGCAACCGGGGCGGTCCTGCTAGTTGAACGGAAAAGCATCCAGATGCCAATCTATTATGTCAGCCGTATCCTAACAGACGTAGAAACCCGGTACTCTACCCTCGAAAAATTAGTCTTAGCACTTATACACGCTTCACGCAGGTTAAGACGATATTTTCAGGGTCACCCAATCACCATTCTCTCCAACTTCAAACTTGCAAACGTTCTACGCAAACCCGAGTTATCGGGATGCCTAGCCAAATGGGCAATTGAGTTGGGGGAATACGCGATAAAGTATAAGCCAAGACCAGCCATAAAAGGCCAGGTTTTGGCCGACTTTATTGCGGAAGTGCCTGCATCGCGGGAAAAAGAGTGCCAGGAAGAGGCTCAACCCTCTCCAGCACAGGACATCAATGATGTCTGGCGACTCTACACTGATGGAGCAGCCAGTAACGAGGGTTCAGGCGCAGGGCTGAAACTAACCAACCCAGCAGGCCAAGAGTACACTTACGCTATTCGACTGGATTTTCCAAGTACGAATAACGAAGCCGAGTATGAAGCATTCTTGGCCGGGCTGAGAATTGCGCGTAAGATAGGAGTGAAACACTTGGAAGCCCACGTGGATTCCATGTTAGTAGCCAATCAAATCAACGGGACGTACACGGCCGTGAACGACACAATGGCCCTGTACCTCGCACAAGCAAAAACCCTTATGCGCGATTTTAACGATTGCAAAGTCATACACGTCAAGCGTAGTGAAAACAAATCTGCGGATGCGTTAAGCAAGCTTGCATCATTAGCCTTCACCCACTTGGGAAAGGACATCCGCATTGAACTCCTCGAGGCACTTTCGGTCCCGCACAAGGAAATTTGTGTCATCCAAACCGGCATAGAAACGTGGATGACACCAATAATAAATTACCTTGCGGCAGGTACACTACCAGAGTCAAAAACACAGGCAAGAAAACTACGCTGTAAAGCACTGAATTATCAACTCATCGATGACATCCTTTACAGACGTAACTTTCTTGGCCCACTCTTAAGATGTGTGGACAACCAAGATGCTGACTACCTCCTAAGGGAAGTACACGAAGGCATCTGTGGAGTACACGCAGGTCCACGCGCTGTTGTAGCTAAGCTAAACAACGCGGGATACTTTTGGCCGGGGATGCATACAGATGCGCTGGCATACATCAGAAAGTGCAGGTCTTGTCAGCTCTACGCACCCAACACGCATCGCCCGAAGAATGAACTTGTTCCAGTCACCTCTGCATGGCCATTTCAGAAGTGGGCCATCGATGTGACAGGCCCATTTCCTACAGCAGCAGAAAATGTTCAGTTCCTAGTGGTAGCCATCGACTACTTCACCAAGTGGATAGAAGCAAAACCCTTAGCCCAAACAACCGCGAAACATATCAAAAAATTTATTTGGGAATTTATTATTTGTCGTTTTGGACTTCCACAGAATTTGGTGAGCGATAACGGCACCAACTTTGCTGACAAGAAGCTACAAAAGTGGCTGGAAGAACTTCAAATCACCCACACTTTTACCTCAGTGGCGCACCCGCAGGGTAATGGTGAGGTAGAAAGAGCAAATAAGAGCATCGTCGAAGGCATAAAGAAAAGACTCTTGGAACACAGATCCGGCTGGGTGGACGAGCTTCCGCACGTCCTTTGGGCAAACAGAACGCTGAAAAAGGCCAGTACGGGAGAAACCCCGTTCAGTCTCACTTATGGCACTGAAGCCATGGTCCCGGTCGAAATTGGTTTACCCTCACCAAGGGTCTTGATTCAGCCAGAAGACAATGATGCGGAAAGACGGTTAGACCTCATGCTAACCGAGGAACGCAGAGATTTAGCCGCAGTGCGTGAAGAGAACTACAAGCGACAAATGCAAAAGTACTACAACACGCGGGTAAAACTCTGCAACTTCAATGTAGGAGACTACATACTGCGTAACAACGAGGCTTCGAACCAACAACGCCCAGGAAAACTGGCCCCGGTCTGGGAAGGGCCATACATTATCAAAGAAGTTCTGGGAAAGGGCGCGTACCGGCTCGAAAGGCTCGATGGCACTCCCATCCCAAGAACATGGAATGGAGCTCAATTACGCAAATGTTATATGTAGATCAATTCCAAACTAGTAAAGAAAAGGCCTAGAGCCACTTCTAATGGAAATGATTCTCCTTTCACAATGTGTTGATAGCCTTACCTTTATACTTATGAACTTCCCACACTGTTGTGCCGGTATTCACCGCATAAATATGGGAAGAAGTAAGTCGTTACGTGTGGAAGGCGGCAAAACCCGCATAAACACAAAACGGTAAAAATTTCAAAAGTTTTAAGGAAAACCTACACGCAGGTCAGATGTAGGCAAAGTTTAGCCATCCTAAGTGCAAGTGACGGTCTTACCCGCACAATCACGAACAAGGAGGCAAAACTTCAACCTATTATCTACCACGTTCAAAGGTTAACTTATTCTAAACACTTAGAAAATTTCAAAGGAAAAGATGAGGAAAACTTCCACGCAGGTCAGATATAAGTAAAGTTAAGCCATCCTACTAAGTATAAGTGACGGTCATACCCGCACAATCATGAAAGAGAAAGCGAAACAAACTTATAATTTGCCACGTTAAAAAGTTAACTTATCTAAGTACTAAAGAAATTGCTAAGTTAAATCAAAACATGCGTAAAATAAACAAGGCAAGGAATTAACACAATCTTTATTCCATCAAAATTCAAATATTACAAAGATTGCTGGGTGCATACCCGCATACAAAAGAAGCTATACAAAAACAAAAATCTACGCTAATGGTGGAAAGGGATCTTCAGGATCAAGCTTCAGGACCACTTCCACTTGGACCCGCACCATCAGTAGAGCGTGGTGGTTCAAGGAAAGCTTTAAGGATAGCTAGCCCATTATCAGCAGCAGCGACTTCGTTCACCTTCTCCACCACCGGATGCGGGAAGGCGGCATACTGATTCACTGCTTGGTCATAAACAGCTTCAGTATCCACATCATGCAAAGGGAAGTTGGAAGGTGGGATGCCTTTCTCAACAAACCCTAGACCAAGCAGGAAGCCGGCCTTTTCCCCATCCTCATGAGAAGCGTTGAGGGCTGCGCTCATAGCATCGTCATAAGACGTATCCGTGAAGACCCGATGCACAACCTACAAAAAGAAAAAAATACAAGTATCAAAACCTTTTCTATTCACAAAGAAGCGTAAAGACATTATGAAGTTAAGCTTACCTGAGACAACGCTTCTCGAAGAAGCCATTCCTTGGCAACCAGAGCTTCTTGGAGGGCGGCTTGAGCTTGGTTACGGGCGCGTTCGGCTTCACTTTTGTTGAGGTTGGTAAGCAACACTTCTTTAGCCGCAGCCTCTTCAACGCCCTTTAGCTTCCGCTCAGTCTGGTCAAGCACCCCCCTCTGGTCCAGGATCTCTTGGAGCTTCTTCGCGTCTTCCATCGCCAAGGCATCATGAGCCTGTTGGAGCGCCTCTAGTTTAGCTTTAAGTTCCTCATTCTCGAGGCGTAGAGGCTCAGCAACAGCTTCAGCCTTGGTGGCCCTTTCAGTTGCGTTCCGAGCAGTTTCCTTAGCCACCCGAAGCTGTTCGTTAACAGCTTGGGCAGCCTTGGAACGAGCCTCGAGACGGGCCTGAACTTCAACTTCAAGGGCCTTGAACGCCTTCTCCTTCTCCGCAGCAGCCGCGGAGAGCCTCCTATTCTCCTCCCGGACAGCCCGCGCCTGAGCTACTTCTTGGATACGAGCTGCTTTTAACTTGTCGTTTTCACGACAAAGCAGCTCGACGCGCGGCTGCATCCGGGCCAGGAGAACCCGAAGCTTATTGGTTAGCCTACCCTCCTGGTAGCTAGCCATGGCTTCCCCCAACGCACCACTGGGAGCTGCGTGACGAGCCCACTCCACGCACTCCACAGGTGTGCGAAGGGTTGTTCCTCGGCGGATGTTCCATCGTGGAACATACACTTCATTGGAATCCGACACTGCAAAAAACAAAAAGCAGTTAGGAAAAGATGATATAAAAAAAAAAGAGGCCAAAAGAACCCTACGCACCTGTAGGGTCTACAACAGGCCGATAGCCGCCAAACCCATCACCTGAACCCAAGGGAAATCCGTCCAAGAGATCAGGTAGATGGGAAGGAGGCAGAGGTTGGCGAGAAGCCCCATGCATACCTGAAGGATCGGCCGTCGTTGCCGATGACGGAGGAGGCATGGTGAAGGCCGCCGCGGTAGTAGAAACCAACGGAGGTGAACTCACTGTAGGTGAACTCACAACCGTGGTTGCCGCTGCGGAGTCCGCAGAAAAAGTAACCGCCGGCTCAGTGAAAGATGCGGTAAATATGGCACTGACAGCCGGCGGTGATGTCATCACAGCTGGAACAGTTGGCTCAACGGAGTGAGCAACTGAACCAGCGGAAGCAGGCGCAGCCGCTTGGGTCGTCGCCTCAGGTAGGCTGACCAAGCCTACCGTCATGGATCCAGAGGTACTCCTCCCCGCTTCACCCTGGAATGCGGTAGCATCCACGCCTGCACAAAGAAGATAAGTATTAATGATGGAAAGCTATGAAGTTAAAAATAAAGGAAGTTTGTACTTACGGGTTTTCTTGAGCCTAAAAGTGCGGACAGGCGGGGACGAACCCGATGGAGCCGGCCTCTTTGCGCCGCTCACCGTCGTCATCCTGGGCTCTCCGGAGGTGACAATCGTCGCAGCCTCCGGAGCAGTGGTCTTATCACCACCGGGGTTCCCCGCCACCTCCTCGCTCTCGGTCTCTGAATCAGACCGAGGCACCGGATCGGTAGTGGAGGCCACCTTCGCCTTCCCCTTCCCGCCGGCTGCCTTCTTCTTCCGCACCAACGGAGGACCATCTGCGGATTCCTCATCAGAACACAAGATTAGAGGAATTCCAGCAGAGGTTTCAGCATTGAGGGGTCGAGGGTTGAATAACGCCTTACCTGGCCGCCTGGCGATCAGGATCTCGTGGCCTGGCGGGTAGACCTCCACGAACCGATCCGCCGTCTGTTCAAGGATGGGCAACTCGTTCTCATCTAGAGCACGAGTACCCATCCGAGCGGGACTATCAGCCTCCCGCGGAAACAGGAGCGACTGCAAGTCATTCCCCTCTGAAATAAAAGAAAAACAGTTAGAAGACAAACCTATATAAACAAAGAAGACAGAGCGTACCGTAAGGGACAGAGTTCAAACCGTATTCAAGGACGATCGGGATCTTTTGCGCATCCGCATCCTTCCACACCCGGCTCATCCCGAGCATCACCATCCCGGACTCCGCAAAGCGGTAAACCGGAGATTGGACGCGGGATATCTTTGAGAACCATTCCGCCTCCTGGTAGTTGGAGGAGTGAAGGCTGGGGAGTGCTTGCCCATTCTTGAACTTCATGGCAAGGGGGATGGCGCGAGCGGAGATAAAAAAGAACTCCCGCTTCCATGAACGAAGACTGCGCTCGGTTGCGCAAATCTTCAAACCCTTGATCCGGGTTATCAGAGTATACCACCCCTGGATGCACCTCCAAGAGTAGAAGGTCATCAGGCGGTCGACGAAGGGCTCAACGCCCAGAATCCGGCACACCCACTCGAAGTGGCGAATCTTCGCGATCGCCATCGGGTGCACCTCGGTCAGGTGTACACCGTGCCTCTCCAGGACACGGTACACAAACTTTGTCAAAGGGAACCTAAGATTCCCATAGACAAAGAATGCGGCATATACCCCGATCTTGCCTCTGGGGGCATCATACACCGTCTGATGAGGTTCAGGAAACTCAGGCTCGAGAGACTCGAGCATGAACTTCCTGACGATGTACTGATATAGATCGACAGGCAGAGCACACTGGCACTCGCCAGCAGTACTCTTGTCATCCTTGTCGGACGTGGATGACGGGTGCTCGGCGTACACCCCAGCCTCCTGGGCTGTAGCCTCAAGATCGTGAGCAGAAGACATCTTGCAGGTATGAAAAAGAGAACGATTTCAAGAGAATGCTCGACTGAAAAAGTGAGTATTCGCCGGAAATCGTTTTGAAGATGAAGAGAAAAGTGAAAGTGTGGATTACAAATGACCTTCTCCCCCTTTATATACTAATCGCAATTAATGCGATGAATTTAATGCGGAAGAGAGAGAAACCGCAGGTGCAATGAAACTATGACACGTGGCAAAATGCAAGCTGGCAACAACTGTTGAAAGGACGCGTGACAGTAATTTCGCGGCCACGCGCCCAAAAATTCGCGCCCACGCGCCTGAAAAAGCGCCTGGAATGACCATATACTGTCACGTCGCCATAACTTCCTGCACGTCCTGACACTGTCAGAAGAAACCGTCGGACGACGTTTCAATAGTTTGGACTGTTCTTATCCTTTCACCAACTCTTCGAATTTCAAAATTTCAAAAAGATTCAAAAGCGGGAAAATACCCCTTACCTTGGCAACCAAGTAACTATAAGACAGGTGCGAGTAAAGTGTTAAGGCTTTTACTTAGCACCCGCAGGGAATTGACGCCAGGAATACCTTGGAAGTAAAGTAACCGTAAGACGAGTGCGGGTACAGTGTCAAGGCAAAACCCTTCACATACTTAGCGCTCCGCAGGGAATTCAAACCAAGAAGGATCTTCTGGGCCATGCTTGCGGAAACGGGAATAACATCCCCGCATGGCGGGAACGTCGAGAACTATATTGTTTGAAACTCCAAGATGGAATTGGTGGTTTTAACATAATTGATCACTATGTTGAAAACTACCAAAACCCCATGGAGAATCCACACAAGTGGGACTCAACGCTCCTGACTTGCGAGGAGGTTACAGACCTACCCGCTTCATACCCAAAGATCAAGCAGAAAAGTTGGGAATTTCTGCGTGAAATTAGGAAAACCGCGGGAAGAATCCCCACGGAAAACCTTAAAACTAAAAACCCTTTTCAAAACCCCTTGCTAGTCCAAAAGTTCACCTCACTTATTAATAATTCATGAGAAGAACATTGGACTGGGGGGACTTGAAGAGGTAGGTCCCAGCAGAGCCCAGTTGGACCCGCAAGACTCACCTTGAACAGGGACGTCTGCGCAACGACCAACTGCTTCCGCAGGACACACCATGCTCAGATAAGACCTTACGCGCAGTACGCCAGCTCTACCCGCAGGGAAAGCCTCCCAATGGTGAAGTACCCCGCTTGTTCCCGCAGTTGCGGATACAAGCCATCAGGGAAGGCTACCCGCACTGATAGCAAGGCTACACGCACAAGGCACTAACTCTTGCTACTTCAGTAGTCACCTGAAGGAATGAGCAAGGCGGGAATACTCCCGCCCAAATGAGCCAGTCCGTATGCTTCTGGAAGATCTTTTGTACTATACCTACCAAGGTATGGGCAAAACAGACGATCTGACCAGAACAGCCCATGAACCAATTACAGGGTGACAGCTCACCGACAAAAGTACGAGGATGAGCACCCTCTAGTACTGTTTCACTATTAAGCCGCTGCCTACTCACCAACCCTTACTATGGGACGTGCGCAGCCTACAGTTGGTAGAACAGTGCATAGCCGGCAGTAAAGGAACAGTATACAGCCGACCTTGTCACTGTCGGCCGTAGCCTATCCACCAACCAGCATGGCTTGTGCGTAACCCACTGTTGGTAGAACAGGAATACTATTCAGCCGGCTGTACCTTCTAGGAAACCTACCTTCGGCTATAAATACTCCAACACCTTGGAATGGTAAGGACATCATCTGATATCTCATTATCTTATCTTCTCTAGCAATCTCTTAATATACACTTATATTCAGAGCAATCTAGTCTGATTCTCACACCGGAGGGTGGTCACAAGGAGGAACCCCCCCCCTTCTCAGTGACGAGCTTACGGTGTCTGTTTTGCAGGTCACCTGAAGAACAACCTTCTTTGCTGGACCTCATCCTCATGGGAAACATTACTTAACCCCCAGATTATCCGTAGTCTGCCCAGGGTCGATTAGTGTTTCTTCAGTAACAATATTGTTTTTATCACCTACTATTTTATATTTTTATGTATCTTAATAATTACATAAATTGGAATAACATAGTTGAAGGAATAAAAAATGAGTGGAAAATTAAAGTAGGGGTGTGAAGTAGTAAAATGTTGGCGACAAGACCATGAGTTGGATCACGTGAAGTTCCTCCGAACAACGTTTGATCTACGGAGATCCTCAACTAATCTATTACTTCAATGTTCGGTATCTTTCTTTTACACTCAACCGAATCCGGTCTGGTTTATAGAATCTTATTATTATGATTTAACTATTTAAGTGCATTTTTAAGCTATTATCCTTTTATTTAATTAAATAATATTTTTTATACATTCGTCTATATATTTAATAATTCACATATATTTTCAGAAAATAAATATACGGCGTGAAAAGGAGTAACCTCAAATATAACTTTCTCGTATAATGTTTTTTCTCTCGTCTATTCACAACCACTTATTATAATATCATACAATTTACAAAACTCAGAGCATTCAAAGCCTATTCTCTATTATTATCCACACTCTAATCGATTCTCAAGCTCCCTACCCATCTCAAGGTGCCAATGAAGAAAGGAAAGGCAATACAAGCAATATTGACGCTGTCTCTTTGGTTAAAACTTGAAAGCTAGAAACGAAAAAGTATTCAAACAAAATAATTGATCAATTACAAAGTTGGTGAGTGATGTTAAGGCCTATTCATTCATCTGGATTAAAAACATAAGCAAAAGAACAAGTTTGGATTGGAAGACTTGATGCAAATTTAATGTTGTTAATTTTCCGCTATAGCTTTTATGTTATTTCGTTTTTTAAGCTTGTTTTTTTAACTGTTTGGACCGGCTGAGTCTTTGCTACTAGCTTGAGGCCCATTTTTAGGTTTTTTTTAATCAAAATTTGGCCTTTCCGAAAAATTAGTCTTAAAAACAAATTTTAAACTATTAGCTATGTTATAGTCTATAGATGATGAACAGAATGAAAGAATAAATATCCCTTTTTCCAAAGCATTTTGGTTTGTTTTACAATATTATTAATAATAATTTTAACGTGGATGAAATATTGAAACAAAGACCATCCTTTGTTTTCAGCACCCTCCAAAGAATACACCCCATAATAGATGCCATAGTTTCTACCCATGCTCAACCATTACAATATAATATATGTAGTGTGGTTTGTTAAACATATAAAGATAACTATAAATTCGTGCTCTAAAACTTTATGTAATAAAATTATGTGTTATAACATTCTGCTTACAAATGGTTCACCAGAAAAAAAATATACATAAATAAAATCTTCAATAAATAAAAAACTCTTTAGTAAATACTATCGTTTCATATTGTGTTGAATGTTATAAGGTTATGTGTTCTCCATTAACGCCTAGGATGTTTTAGGTGCCAAATAAGAATATTAATACAAGCTACACCGCGCCGGGACGTTAATGTTTTGGCGTTAATAAGGGGTTGAACGTTATAAGGCTGTGTGTTGTCCATTAACGCCTAGGGTGTTTTAGGTGCCAATTAAGAACATTAACGTCAGCTACACCGTGTCGGGACGTTAATGTTTGGGCGTTAATAAAGGGGCAGTAACGAGCGTTATGAATGATTAATTTGTGGGACGAAATTCAAACAATTAACCACTCAAACTTTTTTTTTCTTTATTCCCACCTCAAAACTAGCTCGTTAACCAACCCACAACACCCAACCTAACGGTTGGGCTAGTTAAAACATCACTTCCTACGTGGCAATGACGTAACACTTTAACTAGTCTAGTTAGCCCTCAACGTATAGCCTAACAGTGATGATGGCGATTCTCGAAACATCCAACATTTTATGAAAATTACGATTGGAGGACGTGAGCAGGGGCGGACCTATGTGTCTGGTGTGTGTGGGAGGGGGGGGGTGCCCACCTTAATTTTTTTTTAGTGTTACTTGTATGTGAAAATCCCATCGACCCATAAAATTAGTGTTAAGTTTCGATGTCGGCCCCCAAGAAAATAATTCATGGATCCGCCACTTGATGTGAGACAAAAAAAAAATAACATGGACAAAAGTTATAACAGTGAGTGACAATTTTCGAAGCATCCAAAGTAATGTCTTAACACCAAAAGTGGGCACTCCTTAGTCTCAAGACAATAAATTCAAGGTATGGGGTTTTGTTTGTCCTTCGACTCCACCTTTATTTTACTTTTTCAAACACCATACCACACTCAAAACAATTATATATACAAGATAAAAAAATAATACAAGAATTAGTTACTTAAACATATTAAGATATACATATATATATTGTTTCTTCTAAATTTATAAGAAAGAGTAAGTTTAAACCTACTTAAGTACTTATACTTCATTTCAAAGTTTTCTTTCCGAATTTATCTTTATTCGCTCTAGCTCGTTTTTATCTTCACATGTGTAAGTTAATGGAAATTTGTCACGAGGAAATAAGTGACTACAGATAGAGAAAACAGACGAGTGAGAGAAGAGTATAAACAAGATAGAAATTAACTAGAGATAAATCATTTGATCTTTTATGTCGCGGTTGCCCTCGTTACCTTCCGATTACCACAATGGCCACCAAAATTCAACTACCCATAAAAATAATAATGTACTGGGATTTGGGACTAGAGTGATTAGAGGTGAACAAAACCGTTTTTTTTTTCTTCCTAAAATGGTTCGGTTTGAAATTATTTCAGTATCGGTCAATGAAAATCAAAGCTGGTTCTCATGAAACCGGTTGGTTTTGAAATCGATCAAATGGAAAAGTATCGATTCGGTTTAGTAATTTTTTTGATTTGTGCAGTTTATAACCGGTTTCGAATTGGTTTTAAGGCCAAACGTAGTGGGCACGAGATTGGGTGACAAAAGGGCGATTTGGGGCTAAACACCGCCCCCCGGGCGATTTTTGGGCGATTTGGGGCGGGGGGGGGGGGGGGGTTGTTATTATCGACTAACTTGTGAGAAAATAATAATATTTTATTAAATTTGACCTTTTGACAACGATAAAAAATAAAAAAAAAATTAATTAAAACAATATATTATATACCTATATAAACATATACCTTCTTCTCCATTTCATATCCTTCTTCTTCATTTCACATCTATATAAACATACACCTTCTTCAAAAAATCTAGCAAAATGAATCCTACAAACAACCCGAACCAACCGAAACCAACCGAAACCCGTGGAACTCACCGCTATCATAACAGAAATGATCAAAAAACACGAAAAGTCTGTCGAGGAATTTAACGATTCCATAAGAGAAACCAACAACACGAAAAGATTGCCGCTATGTTGAAATTGCGGGAAATGAGTAAAGAATACGAATCTCTCAAAGCGGCCGGGTTACACGAAGAGGCCGCATTATTGCAACGACAACGAATTGAAAAAATGCGCGAATATTATGAATATTAGTATTTTTTTTAGTTATGTTTTTTTTATATTTTTAGTTATATATTTTTTTGGTATTTGTTTTTAATTTTAATGCATTTTTAGTTAATTGTTAAAATAAATTGGTTTTTATTTAATTAGTTTAATTATAAAAAAAATAAAAAAAAGATACCGTGGGCCAAACTTGTAGCCCCTACACCATTACACCCCAAAAACAAATTTCCACTTCATACTGACTGGGCGTCACGTGTAACAATTCGCCCCCAATTGTAGCCCCTTCACTGCACGTGGCCTAATGTACACGTTCTTAAACAGTTAAACCAATATTAAACCTAGGGTTCCTTTTGGTTTAAAAAATCTGAGTATAAATGAACTATGTCTCGGCCCAATAACCCAACTTGTGATTCCATTCGGGCCTTAGGGATTTTAATGGACCTCTAGTAACGGCCCAGAACACATTTTCTTTTCTAGTGTCAATCCTATCACATCAAACTTTCTCATTATTAATTTAGAGATGATTAGAGTCCTTAGTTTAAATGAACTTATTCAACCCATAGTTTACATAAACTATGTGTGTAGAAAGAACCGTCTATGTGCTAATAATGAACCACTATATTAAAGTGTCACAAATTACAAATTGAAATAAAAAATTCAATATATTTCACCAAGCGTTAAGATAAAACATAAACGAAAACGTTTTATTATCGTATGTCAAACTTGTTTCAAACATTACAAAGTTGTCGAACCATGCAACACACCTTTAGACTCTTTTTTAAAAGTTGTGGTCTTCCCCTTAAATACTAATTATTTATACAATTATACTTGCCATATTGCATGTCTAAAATTTCGGATTTCATGAATGTTCTTTAAGTGATCTTATAACTTGTAAAAACATTTCATTTCCTTCAAGAATAGTGAGACAAGAATAGCTAGTGACACCATTATGGTAATATTTAAACGCTCAATTCTAATCGATTATCTTTACCATTTTAGAGAAGCTACCGGCTACCAATCTTCAAGTCCCGGATCGATAATCAAACACGAATTAAACGACTAACTCTCGTTTATATTAATCAGAAAATATAAATCTAAAAACTGATTACAACCCTCAAACCCTAACTCGGTTTGACTCTTGATGAACCATAACTCGGTTGCATCTAGATGAACCCTAACTCGGTTACATCTCGTGTGTATCTCTAGATGAACCCTAACTCAGTTACATCTCACATCACACCATCTATAATGTCTAACCATAAATCGGTTTATATAGACTAACCTAACTTACTATCCAAGACATTACCTATTATAATTACAATACAATTAGGAAATATAACGTAATTAGGATACATAACGAACTATGACCGACTTGTCATCCTTGGCCCCTTAAGTTCACCGACTTGTGACTTTAGAGTCTGAAATTATTTCCAACAAATCTTCCATCTTATAGAGAAGTTAGTGGTGATCTCAATCATTTTAGAGTGAACCTAGTTGTGATATCTTCTATACTAAGAGTGAAATGCTACCATTTTAGATTAAAAAAAAGACTTTAGACAGTGATGGCTACCAGTTTATAGTTATGGTATTTAAATAAAGAAGAGTTGTTACTTAGCATCCATCTCAATTATCATTTATCATTCTATACATTGTATATTCTGTTTATGACAATAGCATTATTGCTGGCTCAATTGTTGTTTTCAGTTGTTTGAGCAAAGAAAAAGGTCTGACCCAAGGGGAGGAAAGCCCAAGATGCTAACAAGTTGGTTTTGGGCTTAAAGGTATAGAACATGGTTCGGAATGATCGGGTATTGAGAGAAAACAGTTAGGTTATTGAGAAAAAAATTTCTACTCTATGTTCCCGGGTAGGGTATAATCCGGTTCGGGTATAACCGGGCATTAAAACCGGGTATGACCGAGTATCAATACCCGGTTTTGAATTTGTAGTTTTTTATACATATTTAATTTCGTTTAAAATTAGATTTTCTTTGTAATTTATAAAAATAATTAAAACATATTACAAAAACTATGAATTCACTAAAGTACTTTATAATATACGCTTATAAAAGTTGTGAAGTAAAATAAAAATATACTATAAATATTCATGTATTATATTGGGTATTAAAAAATGGTATCTGGTATAGGGTATAACCGGGTATGGTAGGGCATGATTGGTTCTGGGTATTCACAACTTACAAGTATAATCGAGTATGGTTTCGGGTACGTGTATTGAGCTCAAAATGCATACCCTATCCTTACGGGTAGGGTCGGTTCCGATTTCAGGTACAGAATACCCATGTATAAAAAGATGGTTCCATGTATTTTTTTTCGAGTCATGTTCTAGGTACGTGTTTTTTGTGCACCTCTAATTAAGGTTTTACAAATATGAGTTATCAGTATAAATAGATACTCAAGTCTAGGATTATGTTAGAGAGTTGTAATAGAGGATTTTTAGTTATATTTCATTTGATCAACAAATTTGATTGTTATCCATCTCCTTTTTTTTTTTTTTTTTTATCATTTGTGTTATATCGATTCAATCATCCTTGAATCATTACTTTACCTCTAGGTCCTGAGGTGACTGAATCGTATTAATATGATCAAACTGAAAAGATTCGTCTACTATGTGTAGCCATTACTTCAGTCTTCACCATTAGGGTTAAGAGAGTGGTCATCTCCACTTTTCTTCTTTCTCTTCTCTACGTAAGCATCAAGACAACTTATCACCATTCAATCTAGGGGTGTTCTTCGGGTTATTTATTTGGGTTTCGGGTAGAACGGGTCAGGTTAATTCGGGTTGAGTTTCGGGTCTAACAAAAAAATATTCACCTTTAACAAGATCATAAATAAAACCATAATTCAAACCATCATAAAACATAATCAAGTCAATTTCCACATACAACCATATTTAACTATACAAATTCCAAAACTTAATATAAATAAAATGTTTGAAACATAAAATTTGATAAGTATTGTGGGAACTTATAAAAAATGAGAGTACTAAGCATCATCGATTAGACTAGATTTAACAAAAAGATTTAAAGTGATACCTTGAAACATATTTGAATGAACCAAGTTGAGTAGAGTTACGGTAAAAGTGTTTCACTGCTTTGTGTGATTATATGTGATGTGTGGTTGTGGATTTTGAAATGAAAAGAACCACGAGTAATACTTAAAAGCATTAGAGATTTTAGGGTTTTGAAAAATTAATTTGTGAATTGAATGATGAGAGCATGCCTCAACTAAAATATTAATGTGTACACATGCAGCAACCAAGAGTTTAAGAGACCTTTGGTTACCCTAGGGTTATAAAACAATAGAACTAAGTATTTGAGTTATTCGGGTTGTTCGGGTCAACCCGATTTTGGATATTTTAACCCAAATACCAACCCAAATGTTTATTCTGGGGTTCGGGTTAAGAGATTATTCAGGTCAGGTTATTCGAGTCGGGTTTGTTATTCGTGTATGTTTAAAAAACACACCCCTAATTCAATCCCTTACCATCTTTCAAGGGGTAGTATGGTCTTATTCAATCTTTCATCATTCAATAATTAAATTAATTAGAATAAATAAAAACTGAATTAACATTATTTTTAAAATTCTTAAATAAACATAAAAGTACAACATTAAAAATAAAGCTAATATAAATTGGATGTGGCTTAATGGTAGAGCACTCACTTTATAAATAAGAGGTAGGAGATTCAAACCTCACTATCACCAATTTATATGGGAGATATGAGGGATGACCCTGGCTTGCCAGGGTTCGAGTCCTGATCTCACCCGGTTTTACAGCCTCCTCGCTGTCGTGCTATTTGGCGGGTGTGGGGGTCGGGTTTTATCCGATTAATCCTTCAATAGGTGGACCGCTAGGGGCTCCGTCTGTCCAGACTAGTGGCCGGCTCAGGCTACCTTTAGCCAATGGGAGCCGTGTACAGAGTACCCGCGTTACTTAGTTGGTCATTTAAAAAAATAAAGCTAAATAAAATTAAAAATTACATGATTTAGAAAAAAAAAACATTAAATAATAATTACTCTTCGAGATGGGTGGGTATGTGTGTATTCTAAATATGCTCAATAAGAATAAAACGTAAGTTCAAATGCGTCATGATCATGTATTTCATTTATGATATCATGTAGTTCAAGTGTGTGTGTGTTTTTCTTAAACGATTATAACACTAAAACAAGAATTTGGGTTTAGTCTAAACAGGGTCAAGTAAGTTTGGGTTGAACCACAAACAAATTAGCTAAATGGCATGTATTCGTGTCCACCTTATAAGGGTAAAAAACAATTACGAATGAGAACACCACGGTTTTTTCGTCCTTGTGGTTTGATCAAATCTGTTGTTTTGTCAAATAGTTTCAAATTTGTTCGTTCAATAGTTTTGTTTTCACTTGCAGTTAACCCGACCCCATTAACCTCGTTAACCCCGGTTAAACCTATCAGTGTGCCCCTCACGTGAAAGATAATTTTTTTCTTTTTCTCCCATGACAAAAATGAAAATGGTATTTGGGAATTAGGGTTGGGGGTACGCTGATGGGTTTACGGCTAGAGTTAACATGGTTAGTGAAGTCGAGTTTAACTGTAAACGAAAAAAAAAACTATTAGACAAGAACCACAAATTTAAAATTATTAGACTAAAACCACAGATTTAGTCAAACCGACATGGGATTCTCTCTTTACAAATGGTAAAAAAAATAGACATTCCATCCATTTTGAATTTTGTCACATAACTATAATACAATTATTTTTTTCTCTCTTAAGTTTCACATTGTCATACACTTAACCTTTTTTTTTCTTTCTCTCAACTTTAATATTGCATATTTACTTCTTGGTCCTCATTTTTTGTAATGAAATATTTTCTCTTTCAACTTACATATTTACTTTTTAGCTGATCAAAATTTTATAATTAAACTTTACCATAACAAATTGAACCGATATCAACAGACTTCTCGTAGCTAAACTCGATCTACCACAATACACGGCTAGATATAATTGTTATCGTTTATGGTTAATAATCAAAATTAGATTTTACATGTGACCACCACTAAAACATAATGTCTATTAAGAAAGTGATATCCTATGACTTGTGCCATCATGAGTAATACGTGTCGATCTATAAGCCGGCCTTAACCATCAAATTATTGGAGTTGTACATTCATGATAGAAACATGATTTTTGATTTTGTAAATAATTGTAATTGCATCATTATTGTTGGTATAAAAGAGCTTTAGCCTTATCCATACAAATCATGCCTGATGATTTATGTATCATCACAATGTGTTACCTTTTTTTCACATGTATTGGAAAGGTGTACTCATATGATAATTTATGTCGTTTTTTCGTTTGTAAAACGTTGCAAAATAAAAACAAAGTTTATAATGTCTTAATGCTTGTTTGTAAAACGCTGCAAAATAAAAACACGGTTCATAATGCCATAATGATTGTTTGTTTTATCACTCTTCTTATTTCACATGATATGGTGGTATCATAGCCAAATAATATCGTTTGTAGTTTCTCCACCAAAAACCATGTTGTCAAAACCATGCTAGGCTTTTATGTTGAACATACATATATGTGACACTAGTCATGATACACGTTGTTACCTTATGTATTTAGTTTTACGTTTATTATTGTGTAAACTGTTTCACATTTAGACTAAGGTGTGCGGGCGCTAATTCTAAGGCCCAAAGCCTATGTGGCTTATTAATCTTTTATTAATAATTTGTATTTTTTCATTTAAAATAAACCTAATTTGGTGTCATTTTTTCCTATGAACATTTCGGTATACATTTTAATGGAAATGGATTTGTTTTTGAAAACAAATATACATGTTTTTGTTCTTGTAAACGATTTTGACACGTGCTTGGACCATGAATTTGTTGAAATATATGTGTGTTTTTCGAATTACCGGCCACAATGAGTACTTGAAATTCAATATTTTTTTAAAATTTACGTTTATATTTTTTAGTTATTAATGAATGTTTACATTACTTAGTTGCTAATCATTTAGATAATAATAACTATAGTTATATAAACATTATTATTTTACCCAAAATGAAGGGAAGTAACAGGTGAAGTAGGGTGATAACTGACATGACGTTAACGTGATATCACAGTAGGAAAACAAATTATAAAATGTACCACATAGGGGGTGTTTGGGATTGCCTTCAAAAGCACCTAAAAGCATCAATTTGGTGCTTTTAGATGTTTTTGGAGGGGTATTTTGGGTATTTTGCCTTTCCAAAAAACAAAAAAATATTTTAAAGAATTAATCCCAAACACCCCCCGTCTTAAATTTGTGTGTTATTTTTTATATCAATTGTAAAATAAAAATCTTGCATGTTACCGATGCACCAACATTCATGATAAAGGCCACCTTGTGAATAACGGTTTTCATGACTCCATGGAACACAAATATATATATTCATAGCATGTTAAACTAATTCATTTTAAAGTTTTGTCACTCATCATGATCTCATCATGGCAAAATCACGTTAATTTCATGTCAAAGTAAAACTTAAAAATATAAAAGGGGTTGTTCATAACTCATATACATCCTTGAAAATTGTATGATATCGATTTAGAAGTTATAGTTCGTAAATGGGAAAGTATACGCTCAGGAACAAAGATGAGTGTGATGATGATGATGATCAAAGGCAATACATTTGTATATCAAAGTACGACAAGATTGTTAACCAGGTACATATATCCCGACTCCTAATTAAAGGTTGATCATTAAGATAAAAAAAATTCTTTATATAATTGATAACTTGGTCATCATGCACTGAGTCCATTGTTAAAATTTTGCCTTGGGGTTGTTAGTTCGACGAGTTGATCAACATGGTTGATATGGTTACAAATAAAGCACCTAAGCGTCGTCGAGGATCATCATCTGTAAGTACTTGTGCTTGTTTATTTATCTCGGGCATGTAGTCATAACTTTTTAGTTACTTAGTCACATTTATACCACTAGACAAGTTATTGGTTTATTTTGGATTGATCTTGATGTAGAATTCAAGAAACAAGACGGTACACGAAAATGGACGAAGAATTGTCAAGGGTCTAGACGGGGGAGGAAAAGAAAAGAGTTGTGCAAGCGGTATGGATGGAAGTATGGTCCCTTCAACCTATGCTGGCGACAAACGAACTGGAGGGGGAATATTAGCCCAACTCATAACGAATCACCTCCTTGACCTCAGTAATATACACCCTAAGGCTTGAACTTATTTAAAGTTATATGTCGTTGTTAATCTCTATAATCATATGCTTTAGTTAAAATGTAATTTTTGAGTCCGTTTTTATAAGTTATGTCTATGAGCATTTACCTAATGAACGATACCATACATGTATTGATGGGAATATGAAAAACATTTTGTGAAAAAACAAAAACAAATCTCTACTTCATTTTGAACCTTTTTTTCGATAAGAAAATCGTGAGCTATCAAGTTCACGCAACTTATTAGTTATCATATTCAAATTCTTAATTGTCGTATTTACTTTCTTTATTGGTGCTTAATATGGAAAGATTATAATCTTGTAGAAAAGCAGTATTTTCTAACGTTGAAAACGTATTCAATGATACGCGAGGGATTACAAGTTCCGTCCTTAATAAAGTTTATAAACTAAATATGAATGTTGTTAGTTATTATTTATGTGGAAGTTTATTTTTTTCTTTGTATGTTGTTGGTTTATATTCTTGTAATTGTGCTATTCATAACTAGTTTTATTTTTTTTTTAGTTTCACACTTTCACATAAGTAGAAGCAAACATTATTAAAAGCTCTTTTTAGGGATATATAAGTCGACTTTTATATATCATCAAAAGATTGTTGATATTGATTTGAACTTTGAAGTCTTGTAAACATCTAAAATAATTCAAGTAAATGTCACTTTCACTTGAAGATTTTGTCCTAGGTAGAATGCACCTTTCTAACCCACCATCTATAATTCGAAACAACACGTAACCACAATTGGTGGTCGAGATGATATATAACAAACAAACGTCTAACATGAATGAATGAGTGATTGTTTCGAACATGATTTGGTAATCATTTTTTCTTCCTTAGGTATATATCACGGGCGGTTAAGATAAAAAGAGAAACAATATACATAACGTGTAAAGGATTTGGATTTAGACTTAGTACCGTGTATATTCAGTGAGTTAAAGAGGCTATATTGTAATCGCATGATTCATTCATACACAAGTATATGGTTAGTTTAGACACATCAATTTATTAATCACTTTAGACTCATAGGTATAACAATTTTTGACCCACTATTGTTATTAGCGGTGCATACTACTTAAAATGACCGATTACATACATACATACATACACTATGTATAAAATACTCAAATGCAACATAATAAAGTTTCTAGTTTTATGATAAAAAGTAATCATAAAAGAATAATAAAGTAGTTATGATGCCTTTTTTAAGTTATGAAAGTTCTTTAAGAACGGACCGATTACATACATACATATATACATTATGTATAAAATACTTGAATGCAACATAATAAAGTTTCTAGTTTTATGATAAAAAGTAATCATAAAAGAATAATAAAGTAGTTATAATGCCTTTTTTAAGTTATGAGAGTTCTCCAAGAGCTGACCGATTACATACAGGGCCGGTTCTGAAAATTCACGTGCCTCAGCTGAGCCGAAAAAAATATGGCCCTTAAACCTTAACATACTAAATAATGTAAACACATTTTTTATACGCCGATTAAAATTATAGGGATTAACATAAAAATTAGAAAATCATGATATTATAATGAGTTTATGACACACTTAATAGATTAATAGCTAATCGAGGATTTATGAAGCTCTCATAAATTTTTTATAGCAAATTGGTGAATTAACTCTTCGCAGTTCATGCTCTCTGATGTTCCGTTCTTGATAACTTTCATCGCCAACCCGCTAAGTCTTTCTTGAGGCATTTTGAGTCGAGAATAGGATTACAATAACTATAATTTTGAAAACCTTATATTTTCATATACTACCGTGACTGTTGGTGTTCGAAGTCGACGTGGCTATTGGTCTTTGAAGTCAATTTTGCTATTATCGCGCCTATTCGTTTCTTCTATTTATTTAACTTATATTAATTAATTAAAAGTACTTGGCATTTTTCAAATTTTAGTGGGCCTATAAGTCTTTGGTTAATCCAAAAAAATGGGGTCTAAAAGGTGTTTGAGTAATATAAAAATAATGATTATAAACATTCGGGTATTTCACATATATAACATCGGGAATTTTTAAAAATTTTGTGCCAAAAAAAATGTACCCCGGCCGGTCACCCGCTTTGCACACCCCAAGAGCCGGCCATGATTACATATATACATACATAATGTATAAAATACTCGAATGCAACATAATAAAGTTTCTTGTTTTCTGATAATAAATAATCATAAAAAAATAATAAAGTAGTTATGATGCCTTTTTTTTAAGTTATGAGATTCTCCCACGGATGGCGCCAATGAAGAAACGTGGATCGGCTCACTGGTAGACGATCAACTTTCCTCGGGTATGAGTATGCTATTTCACCGATGGTTCTCCGGAGTATGAGTTCTTCCACCTACAAAACGAGCAGCACCGTGAACTTACCCCTCAGAAAGGGACAGAGGGGTCCTCTTTGGGGTAACCCTCCGGTGTGAGAATAAGAGATTGTAGGAGAAGATAATAATAATCTGAGAGTGAGTAATGAATTGGAATGTATTTTCTTGCTTACCCTTCCTCTGTGGAGGTGGTGTGGTATTTATAGTGTTAGGGTTTCCCATGATTGGGCTCAGATCCCATTAGGGCCTTTTTGGCCTCCTCCTGTTGCTTTGCGCCACGTGTCCTTAGGACACCTGGTGCTTTTTCATTGATTATTCTCTGACCCAGGCATTTTACCTGACCCATGTGCAATCACGTGGTAGCACATGGGTTTTGCTGAGTTGTCCACCTTTCATTGGCAGCTGTCAACATCAGCATATTCTTATTCCTTAAAGGATACCTTCTGGAAGGTTTGCTGACGAGCACAATCAAGGTTGTCCTTATCCTGATTTGGATAAGGACGAGGTTGATTATGTGTACGTGTGATATGCGCCTATCCTGAGGATGCGCGAAGTCTTCTCTTTATTCTCACGCGCAGATGTTTCATGCGCGGATGTGATATGCGCAAGCATATGTAATATGCGCCACGCGCAGATGTGATATGCGTGAGCAAATATGATGCGTGAGCATGCGATATGCGCCACGCGCAGATGTGATATGCGTGAGCATATATGGTGCGCGAGCATGTGATACGCGTGAGCATATGTGATGCGTGAGCATATATGATATGCGCCGTGCGCATAGGTTTTGGCTTTGTGCCTTCATGATATCTTGATTTCAAGCCTCTTGTCTATATCTTGTGGGTTGACCCGCCCCGCTCGATGTTAAGGCGGGTACATACCTCTTCACATACACACATAATGTATAATATACTCGAATGCAACGTAATAAAGTTTCTTGGTTCTTGATAAAAAATAATCATAAAAGAATAATAAAGTAGTTATGATGCCTTTTTTTAAGTTATGAGAGTTCTCTAAGAACGGGGCAATTAGCAAGTCACAATCCCGGCCAAAAAACGCCATATTACATCACATAAGTCTATAGTAACAGAGTAAGTTACGATAATTTAACCAGTTAAAGTCATTGTGTTTCACCCCTTTGATCCATAGGAATGACAAAGCTTTGATGTCTTCAAAACCCTTAATGGGGTAGATCTACTAGGAATGAAACACCTTCTCATTATTAGCTCTCAAATATACCATGGAGGTTTTTTTGTGTGTGTCAATCTTGGACCGTGAACGAGCAGGTCAAGAGGCCTTCAAGTGAGAGGATTGGGGGGGGGGGGGGGGGAGTAGTGGGTGTTCAATGATTCGGTTAACAATTTATTCGATTTTATTTGTTCGGTTATTAGATTTTTGTAACCTTAAACGAAAACCGAACCTAACCGAATTCGGAAAGGGGGTAGTTGAACCAATTTCAATTAGGTTTGGTTCCGGTTATAACCGAACAAAAATTTATCATTATGTATTAATCGAATTCATCAAAAAAAAAAGCATTTGGCATGAATTTTATTTCTATGTGTATTCCGGATCTGAACAATCGTTAAAGGCCACAACAAACAGACACAACATATACATCCTAAAAAAAAGTTAAAGGCCATAATAAAACATCTAAATTGTTAAATAGTCTTAAACATACAAACCGTCAAATATAGAAAACCATTCTAACAATAAAGGTACTAAACATAATAGAACATCTAAACCGTTTATGTGTGTTTATAACACAAAAATGACTTTTTATAGCTTAATATGACTTTATCTCGTCCGTATTTTCGAGAGATTTTCTGACAACTGTAATAAAATATTATTGACAAGATCTCGATAGCATTGTTCAAACATACCGAAACCACGCTAGAAGTCTTCGTACACATTGTTTGCCACCCGAATCTGCCACCATACACCCTTCTCGTTTTTCTAAACCTCATTTGGGTAAGTCGTTTATAACAAGGCTCATAAAGGATGATACTTTTAACTTTACACAGTTTTGAAACAAGCTAGAGATCTTGTTTGAAATTTTTTGACCTGAAATTAAAATGTGTGTTTAGGAATCATTGCTTTCAGAAAATATTTTAAATTAAAACAATTTAATCACGTTAACAATAACTTTACCTTGAGTTAATTATACGGATGCTTCTTGTGGTTTGTATGGATTTCATGTTTGATCTCTAACATTGATAAATTACATGCATGCTCTATAATATTTTGAACCTGGTAACACTCGTACTCCCTTGCATGAATGAGCGTTTAGTTTTTCAGTTAAGTGGATATGCAATTACTATTATACCCTTAATGATAAACAAAAAATATAAAAAAAATAAAATGGCGATATAGGTTTCTTCTCCAACACTTTAACACCGCCTAACACTAGCACTTTCTTCCAAGTTAAGTCATTCGAAGTGGTTATTTATTTTAGTGTGTTATGGATTTATGTAATTTAGTTGGGTATCTAAGTCATTTCACACATTACTAACCGAAAAAACTTCATTCATTCGAAGGAGCATCCATGTTATGTTTCAGAAAATAATAGAGAGCATGCATGTAATTTATCAAAGTTAGGGACCAAACATGAAATCCGTACAAACCGCAGGAAGCATCCGTGTAATTAACTTTATTTTTAAATCATAACACTTTATAAATTCACTGGAACCTTTTAACCATTTCTAGTCGAACATAATTTTCTTTTAACATAGAAATTCGCACAGACCCTTAGCTTATGGTTTTCTAAACAATGGAGTACATCTTTATCAAGTTTTGAATGTAAGTATATATGTAACTTTTTTGTGTTGAATGTGATTTTTTGTTATTTCACTTTTTGTATTATTGAAACGCCATGCCTCCCTTCTAATGATCATTAGTAAATGGGACGCAATGAGCTACACCGTGCGGCTCACGGAAGAATACAACTAATCTCTGGTAATTTTTCCGTTTCTTTTCTAGAATGGTGGAGAATAATAAAGATTGAAGTATTATAGCACCCACAGCATTCTACCTTCCCTGAAGTCCGGAGGACGTGGCCAAGCAACAGACGGGTGGAATGCGATGCCGAGGGAGGTTCAGCTAGAGAGAGTTTGTGGTTGTTTGTTTTTCCTCAAAAGCTCTTCCAGACCACTTTTCTCTTCGCCGTGCAGAACACGCGCAGAGGTTTTGGTCTGCAGTGTGTTTGTTTTCCAGAAGAGATTTCATTAAAAAACCTCTTCGCGCCCTTTTTTCCTAGTTCCCACCTCTTCATTCTTATTTTTTTCATCAGACCATTCTCCTCTCAAACCTTCCTCTCAAACCCTAGCCAAGCTCCACCATCTCTTCTCCTTCTCTTCGCCTCCTCCACCCTCCACCCTGATACGGTCACCGTATCTACCCACGTTGCACTATCCTTTTCTGCATGCATGCATACTATAGTACTTAACCATGTTGGCATGTTCCCATGTTCATGATTATGTCATGTAGTTGCACGTTCTATTTTAGTTATCCTAGTATGGTTAAGTTTATGTGTATTTAAGTATGGTTATATTAATGAAAATGGAAGAAAAAGAAGAATATTGAAGTAAATTACATGTCTTATTCTCTCTATTTCTTTGGAGTCTAACCCGCTTAAAGGGTCACTATCTTGGGAGATTAGCCATCTCGAATCGGCTTCTATCACACCCCCACTGCCGACCGCCCTCCTCCACTCCGGCCACCCTCCTCCACCGCCGGCCACCTTGAACAGCCGTCGTATCTCTCTCTTTCTCCACCTCAGATCCGCGAATCTCTCCCTCTCCACCACATGTTTGCTTCTCTCTTTCCCTCTCATGCTAATATCTATTACCTTTTGTTTGATTTTCATATGTGATTTTGTTAGATTGTTATAGTTTTAGATTGAAAGATTTTGTTAGTTTTTTGTTAACTTTGTTAGATTATTAGATTGTTAAAGTTTATTGTTAGATTTTGATAGTTTTTTTGTTAACTTTGTTAGATTATGTTACATTGTTAAAGTTTTAATTTTTGTTAATTGTTAAAGTTTTTTATTAATTTGGTTAGATTGTTATTAGTTTGTAGAAAGTTTAGGTTTGTTGAATATTGTTATTAGTTTTTTGTTGAACAAAGTTTGTAGTTTTTTGTTAATTGTTAAAGGTTTTTGTTAGTTTTGTTAGATTGTTATTAATTTGTAGAAAGTTTAGGTTTGTTGAATATTGTTATTAGTTTTTTGTTGAATAAAGTTTATAGTTTTTTGTTAATTGTTAAAGGTTTTTGTTAGTTTTGTTAGATTGTTATTAGTTTGTAGAAAGTTTAGGTTTGTTGAATATTCTTATTAGTTGTTGTTGAATAAAGTTTGTAGTTTTTTGTTAATTGTTAAAGGTTTTTGTTAGTTTTGTTAGATTGTTATTAGATTGTAGAAAGTTTAGGTTTTTTGAATATTGTTATTAGTTGTTGTTGAATAAAGTTTGTGGTTTTTTGTTAATTGTTAAAGGTTTTTGTTAGTTTACACAATACGATCAACCCGATGTGTCGCTTGGAAATAGTCGTGGGAAAATTGATGCTGATGAAGACGAGTTTGAAGCACTTGACACCGCATCAGATCGGGAATATATGACTCAGTTACGAGATGAAATTGCTAAGCAGTTAATGCAAAGTACGGAATAAATGATTTAAAAAATGTTTGTGGTATTATGAATATTATTTCAGTGGTTTTGACTATTATTTAAATTTGGATGTTGAAGACCTTTTTATTTAAATTTCAGTTTATTTAAATTTCAGCTTATTTTAGCAGTCTGCAGATGTTAAAAAACAAATAGTCTTCTTGTTACAGACTGCAAAGTTTTGGTCCACCTCTTCTGCTACAGATGTTGGCAGATGTGGTTTCGCAGACTTCTGACATTTTATCTCTGAAAAACAAAAAGCACCTTTGTTGTTGCATACTCTATAGCGGACAAAGAGGTGGGGCCCCTCACTCACATTCACACACACACACACACACACACATATATACACATATAATTTTAATATTTTTAATGAGGTTTGTGATGGTTGGGTGTTTTGAAAGAATGTATGTATTTTTTAGAAAAGTTTGAAATTTGATATGACACCGATGTGGTTATGAAGGCGTTGTTGGTGCTCTAACATATGTTGAATGATGAGATTAAAGGGTGAAAGAAAAGTTAAGGTGACGCTAATATAAGAGTGATTTAAAATGATGAAAAGTGAAGTATATATAACGCATAGCTTAACCCTTGTAACATTATGAATTTGTGCTTGTATTAGTGCTTCATTTGTTAGTTTGAATTTATTAATATGACATGTCGGTTAATATGAGTTATGTCATGTTACCGATACCAACCATAGTAGAAGTATTACATTTTTTTTATTTTTCTTTTTTTTTTGTAAAATAAGTGTTAAGTTACTTAATAACAAACTCATATAAACCCTTGTCTATACATATGTTCTAGAATCTCCAAATTCCTCTTATTCAATTAACTTACTTATATTACATAAATCATAAATAATAATAACTACCAACTTTAAAAGGAAGTATTTCCCTTACAAAACAGTACTCATATGAAGTGTTGTTGTGCTAATTAAATTATTAATCTAGTTCAAAACCTGTTTGCTTCCATATGGCATTTCTAAGCCTACTTAAATCTCTACCTTTAAGTGTTCTTCCAACACCTTCATGAACAGAAAGAGAAGCACTCCTTATTCTAGCTAAATATTCATGTGGAGGCAGCCACTCATCACCACCACCATCACCATCATCATCAACCCGATCACCATATGATCTCAACTTGTCCGGTATATTGACCGGCAATGACTTACCAATGGATATTGTTCTTTTTTGCCGTTGGTGAAGTTTACTTGGTAGCTTTCTAACCATTGTTTTCGTATTTTTGGGGTTAATAGGATCATGATCATCGTCGTCATTGGTGAATAAGCTATCAAAGTTGTCGGTATCTTCATCATCGATAGGGTTATGATGATGATGATTGTGGTGGCAGTGAGGGTGGCCGGAATTTGTTGTTGCCATTACAAGAAAAAAATGTGAAGATTGATTAATGGGAGGTAGGCCTATGGACTATGATAACGGGTTAAGGCATTTATAATTGTGTAATGGGTGTCTATTCCATTTTTTCTAATTAAAATATAATATAATCTTCCATCAAATAAAATAATGCTTTTATAATTGTTCTGTTTAAGATAATATATTTAATAATATTATAGTTTATGCACACTCATCATTGAACCTGTAAAACTATTGGGTGATATTAATTGAAGTTGTAACATATGTTCTAGAAGTATATATGTAATTAGGGAAAATTCCCATAATAGCCCATTTAGAGATTGTGTTTTCAAGTTTGTCCCTTCAAATTCAAGTTTTCAATTTTGTCCCTTTAGTATCTCGTCATCGGCGACATGTTAGCGAACACCGACGATGTGTTAACATAACATAGGGTTGACAATGCGTTATGTTGCTAACATAGGGTAGCAGCGATGCGTTAATGTTTAAAGCAGGGGTTCCACGATGCGTAAGCTGATAACGCATCGCTGCTACCCTATGTTAGCAACATAAACGTATCTCGTCGCCGGCGACATGTTAGCGAACACCGACGATGCGTTAACATAACATAGGGTTGACGATGCGTTAATGTTGCTAACATAGGGTAGCAGCGATGCGTTATCAGCTAACGCTAACGCATCGCTGCTACCCTACGTTAGCAACATAACGCATCGTCGCTACCCTACGTTATCAACATAACGCATCGTCAACACATATTCCGGCCACGTGTCGTTATCCTATTTGTTTCAGTAACGCATCGTCGGTGTTCGCTATAATGTCGTCGGCGACGAGATACCAGAGGGACAAAGTTGGAAACTTAAATTAGTGGGGATAATCTTAGAAACACATTATTTAAATGAGCTATTATGGGAATTTTCCGATGTAATTACGTATGCTTACAACTTTACACCAATAATCTTAACTTTTTATTGTTTAAATATTTCAACTTTAAAAGGTTATTGTAACTTCTATAGTCTAATGAATAGCAGACAAAAAAATATGGTATGTAAAGCAGAATATTTGTAATACGATAGTAGTATACTTGGTCACTAACCGTATTCACTAAAGTATGTAATTGTTTCATTAATCACATTACTAATCATTGTTATAAATATTTTTTTAATGATAGTTATATATTTAACTAGTGAATTTAAAAAAACACACACACACAAAAATACATAAAATACTGATAAGAAATCCTAATGCCTCAAGCAAATATTTTTTTTAAAAAATCTCACTAGCGATATTTGTTCTTGACTTCTTCTGTTTCCTATATTCTACGAGTTCGCGGTCTAACCTCATCAAATGTTTGATGTTAGACATGAGTATTCATATTAGTGGTCTATTGTTTTCTTCTTTAAACCTGAACACCAGTTTTCAATTCTAATTTATCGATACTCTTTTTGTAGTACTGATCACTTGAAGATGTTGCGTGTTTCCCATTATTATTTCTCATGGGCAGACGAATTGATTCATTCTAAGCTTCAAGCTTGTCTCCGTTACATTTAAAATTGAATTTTGAATGTGCATCTAAAGCTACTTGAGACAAAATACACTCGATGAACGATGATATATTTGTCTGTTTAGAGGACCACCCCCTATCGATGAGACATGAACCCACTTTGTACTTTTTCTCAAGATCTCCCATGGTTTTTCAGCATTAAGCGACATGCATGTCGCTTTTATATTCATGACATGCATCTAGATAAACATCGTAGTCAGTTGCACCCCTACGTCAGTTTTTTTAAAACTTGTTGTAAGTGGACACCGATAAACTTTCCTACCTTAAGGCGAATGTCCCTCCATTTGTAAGATGTCATGCCTGGTTATGGTATTCTCCCAGACCCATTCGTTTGGGTCGGTTTTAAATTGGGGTCGATTAGCCAAGTTAGGGTTGTAAAGTTTTGGTTCGCATTGGTTGTTTAGGTTGGATATGTGAAGCAATGCCAACCTAATTAACACTCAACAAATGCATATATGATATGTTCTAAGCGATTGCTAGCAACTCAACAAATGTACATATGATATGTTCTAAGAGAATACTAACAACTCGTCACTTAACTACATGTGTAATCATGCAACTACAACATTCAAATTCCAAAGTCACACTAAAACTTTGGAACCTCCTGCCTCCATGATCATTATAAAGAGGAATCAACTATAACAATATGCTAAGTCTATAAATAACCTATGATCCATTGCTTCTTATAGCAACTTATCAATATGGTCATCAAAGACTATGACTTTCAATGCATTCATAAGTGTCCATTTAGGACATAAACTGTTAAATGCACACACAATGATCATAATAATTGGATGATGTCAATCAAGGGGTGTTCAGAATAACCGAAAACCGAATCGAATTCGTAATCTAATAAACCGAATTCGAATTCAGATCCGATTTTCGATTTGGTTATAACCGAAAACCAAATTCCGAATTCGATTTATGATTCGATTTCCGGTTATGTTTTTTTCTTTTAAGCGATTGGTTCGATTTATTCGGTTAACCGGATTCATCGATTAAATATGAACTATATTAATTTTTTGGATATGACCAAATACTTTTTAAGTCCGTGTCTAATATGTGTAGTCCAATAGACCATATTTATATCCATATTTTGGTATATTTTTTTTGGATGTTTTAGGATGATTAATTTATGGATGACTAGTTGTATGCTTAAAACTATTTAATGGTTCGTCAGTTTAGATGTTTTATTATCGTCTTAAATTTTGATTTAAGGATGTATATTTAGGGTTTGTTTGAATATTTTGATGTAGTATGAAACCAAAGCGGTTGTTCGAAATCGGAATACAAACAAAATACATTATTATTATTATTGTTTTGAATGAATTAGATTAATACGATTTAAATCGATTTGTTCGATTTTAACCGAAACCAAGCCAAATTATTTGGATCGATTACGGTTCGATTACTTTTGAATTCGGTTAGGTTCGAATTTCGATTAGGGGTAAAAAATCTCATAATCAAATAAATCAATAACCGAAGCGATAAACACCCTACATCAAAAAAAAAATATATGGGAAGTTTCAAGAACTCCTCTACCTCCTTTCTATTTAACTTTTGACCTTACAACAACTTAAGTTTCTTTAATTTTTGTAGTCTTTATATCTATACCAAAGTTAAATATTTCCATCCTAAAAAATTAGACTTAACACCCCTACATAAATAAATACTCGCTGTTTCAACATTAATTTTCATAGTTCAAGAGCCGTACTGCGCCAAGCTAATCTACTAAAGTCTGATCGATTTCTAATTTACTAGCAAGTGTAAGTTGGTAGACCTATTTTCGAGAGCCTTACCGAGCTGAAGAAGCGTGGATCGACTCACTGGTAGACGATCTACTTTCCTCGGGTGTGATTATGCTATTTCACCGATGGTTTCTCTTGGATCTGGGTTCTTCCACCTACAAAATGAACAGCACCGTAAACTTACCCCTCAGAAAGGGACAGAGGGGTCCTCTTTGGGGTAACCCTCCGGTGTGAGAATAAGTATTTGTGGGAGAAGATAATAATATGTGAGAGTAAGGAATTTAGAGTGTATTGCTTAATAGCTGAATACTCTGTGATTGTATGTTGTCAGGTGATATATGATTGAGTGTCTCTCCTTGTGGAGTTGATGCTGTATTTATAGTGCTAGGGTTTCCACTGATTGGGCTCAGCCTTGTTGGCCTCCTCCAATTGCTCTGCGCCACGTGTCCTCTGGGACACCTGGTGCTTTCTCATTGGTTATAATCACGTGGTAGCACATAGGTTTTGCTGAGTTGTCCACCTTTCATTGGCAGCTGTCAACATCAGCATATTCTTATTCCTTAAAAAGATACCTTCTGGAAGGTTGTCTGACGTGCACAATCAAGGTTGCCCTAATCCTGATTTGGATAAGGACGAGGTTGATTATGTGCATGTGTGATATGCGCCAATCCTGAGGATGCGCGAGGTCTTCTCTTTATTCTCACGCGCATATGTTTCATGCGCAGATGTGATATGCACGAGCATGTGATATGCGCCGCGCGCTGATGCGCCGCGCGCATATGTGATATGCGTGAGCATATGTGATGCCTGGGCATCTGTGGTGCCTGGGCATATGATGCCTGAGCATGTGTGGTGCCTGGGCATATGATGCCTGAGCATGTGATATGCGCCATGCGCGTATGTTTTGGCTTTGTGCCTTCATAATGTCTTGATTTCAAGCTTCTTGTCTATATCTTGTGGGTTGACCCGCCTTGCTCGGTGTTGAGGCGGGTACATACCTCTTCAAGCCCCCCCAGTCTAATGTGTGTCTTGTCTTGCGCGAGCGAGGCAAGATAGATATTAGACTTATCAGTTTGCTCTTTTAGTAGTGGTTTGTCTTTTTCTTCTTATTATTCATCGTTGCGCGAAATTCTATCCTTTTGGTTGCAAGCGAATCGTCCCTGTACGTGGTTGGTTGTTGCTGACGTGGGCCAGTGATGGAGACGTGTCAGACCTTTCGTGTGCTCGAGGTGCTACAGTTGCCTTTCGTGTCCCCTCACATGCTGTCAGGGACACGTGTCGCGCTCGCGTTGGTCCGTTCCCGCGAGTGGTGGCGCGTGAATTCTGGCAACGGCTGTAGAGTTTCTTTTCGTGTCCCCTCACACAGTGTCAGGGACACGTGTCGCGCTCGCGTTGGCTTACACCTGCGAGTGGGGGCGCGTGAAGTTCGATCAGCACCATTATTTCTCTCTCCTGGGCATATAAAAGCCAGCCCTTGGAGTTTTTTATCCTTCATCTTCTTGTTTGTTCAGAGCTTTTCTTTCTTTCATTCTATTCCGATTAGCTGTCTCCTGTTTACAAGTCTCTGTTCTTCGGATCATCCTTTGTTCGTTGTCACAGTTGTATGTCTGATAGTTCAGACAACACAATCTCCCCCATCCATTGCCGTAGAAAATCGTTAGCAATGTCTACATTGAAGAAGACCGGCAAGGGGAAGAAGGCTGCTGAGGTCTCATCGGAGGAGGTAGGGAGGGCCAAGGCCGTGAAGAGGTGGAATGAAATCCCCTGCAAACTGAGGCAGGCTGATCTTGACAGCCTTATCGCCTCTCAGGGTTTTCTCCCTGTGTTTGGCTGCATGTTGCCTGGGGCCGGGCAAACGGCGGCGGACCCGCCCACCGGCTATATATCCCTTTATAGCCATTTTTTCACCCACTGCAACCTTCGTCTCCCGATGACAAGGTTTCTGGGTGCGCTGCTTAAGTTTTATGGGATTCATATATCCCAAGTCCATCCGTTTGGACTTGTGCGCATGACTCACTTTGAGTTCATGTGCAAATCCCAGCGCGAGGAGCCCACCCCTCGGCGCTTTCAATTTTTTTATAAGCCCAAGATCCAGGATTCTTGGTTCTCCTTCATTCCTCGCAGTCAGAAGGTGAAGTGCTCCACTGTTTCATTCAAGAGCCTTCATGACTAGTCTGAGAGGTTTTTTTATATCAGGGCTGGCGTGATCCCCATCCGCATGACCATGCGCGAGATCTCTTCTGCGCCTGCGGATGTGGGTGTCCTCAAGAACCCAACTGGCGCCTGGGTTAATAAGTTGACCGCTGAACCATCCCCCGCCAAGAACATTTGTGAGGAGGCGCTGGTGGGGGTTGGTATGAGCAGGAGGTGGGCGGACAGCGCGACTGAGCCCGTTATCCAAGTCGACGGCTTGTGTAAGTTTATCTCATTGCTTTTCTTCTGCGCGAATATAATTCTTTTTGCTGATATCATTTGACTTGTTTTGTGCAGTCACCAAGGAGTATATCCACGCCGCATATGATGAGCATATGGAGGGTGGCTCCGTCGCGCTCGGCGCTGGGGAGGTTGGTTTCCCCGATCCTTCGATGACATGTTCATCCCTGTTGATCTGGGATTTGTCTTTGACAGCGATGCGCCTGGTAAGCCTTTGTACTTGCGCATTTTCCTTTATAATACCAAATTTTGCTAACACTTCTGTTGCGTGTATTGTAGATGCGCTCGAAAACTACGAGCTGGAGCTCGCGGAAGAGGAGGAGGAGGAGGAGGCGCCCCAACTAAAGCGTAAAGCTAAAGGGAAAACTGGCGCGGGGGCCAGTAAGAAACAGAAGAAAGATGTTGCCCCTGTTGTTCAGGATCCTCCTACTCAGGCGGGGGGATTTGGGAAAACCCAGGTGTTTACCACCAAGGTTTCCTTGTCTTCCTTGCCTCAAAAAGTGGGCAGACCTCCTGTCCACCTGAGGCATGGTGCCACTACCTCCTCCCTTCGCGCGGCGGAAAAGGGAAGCGGTGTTGCGCCTTCGACAGGTATACTTTGCTTATCCTTTGCTTTTTATGATTCTATGAGCGCGATTCTGATAGAATTACTAATGAATCTTTGCTCACTCAAATGTTTGTAGAGCCGGCGACTGCGCAACAAGATGCCGAGGCTGCGCCGGAGGTCGCGTCGAAGTCCCCTGTTTTACCCTCAAAGAAGGGTAGAATGGACTTCATGGCGATGTTTGCTTCGCGAACGGAGTTGCGCCAAGGTACGTATTGCGCTCTTATTTTCTGACTTTCTTTTAGATCAAGTCATGAACCATTTCCTTTTGTTGATTTTTTCACAGAAGCCGTAGCTGGCGCACAAGCTTCTGGCGGCACTTCTGGCGCCGGTGCCAGCGCCGTTGGCTCTGCTCCTGCTCCTGCAAGCGATGAATCTCCTCTCATCGGGATTACTAAGGAGCAGGAGGCCGTTTTGCGCGCCGACCTGGCGGCGTCGAGACCTCCCTCACCTCCTCCTGCGCACAGCCCTCCTCGCGAGACCGATTTTGGCTCTAGGTCGCAGGAGAAGAGGCCTATTTCAGAGGAGGATGAGGAGTTTGAAGTTGAAGACTCCGCTGGCGCCCGCGCCAGCCCTGCAGCGCCACGAGGTTTCGCGGCAGAGCCTTCTCGTGGGGCTGGCGCTGACTTTTCTGCTTCATCCCCGCAGGTATAGGTTATTTTTTGTTCCGCTGCGCGGACTTCCATCTTAGTGTTTGATAACTTAGATAATTACTTTGTTTTTGCAGGAAGCCGATCACATTTACCGCCCGAGATGGAATATAACTGAAGACAGCACATTTCAGTCCATGGGTGTGTGTGCGGAATTCTGGGCTCATGCTGTGCCTCCATCTGAAAGGAGGTTCCAGGAGGACCGCGCTCGCGACGACTTGCTCAACGATCATATGTTTGCTGGGTCGGCCTTCTTTGCTGCCTCCCAAGAGCTTCGCAATGATTACGTAAAAGTACGTGATGCTCTTGCGGAAGCCAAGCAAGAGGCTAAGGTGTCTGCTTGGCATCTTTCTGATGCTCGCGAGAGAGCTGAGAAGCTCCAAGCAGAGCTCAGTGAGAACAGAGCCAGTGCCAACAGCGCCTTCGTGAAGCGCGGTCATGAGCTTCTGTCTGCGCGGGAGAAGCTGCAGGCGGCGGAGGTGGACGCTGCCAAGTACGCGCGCAGAGCGCGCGACTTGGAGCTGGAGGCGGAGGCGCGTGACCAAGCTCTTGTCCAGTCTATAACTGAGAAATCATCGCTGGAGAGTGAGGTTGCGCGCCTGAAGAAGGAGCTGGCGGCCGCGCAGGCCGATAAAGATGAAGCCTTGGCGACGGCAGCGTCTAGCCAGGAAGCACTTGATGCTGCGCGCGCTGAAAAGGAAGAAGTCCTGGCGGCAGCAGCGTCCGACAAAGAGGAGCTAAAAAAGACTAAGGAAACTGTTGAGTTATTAAACTCTCAGGTTCCTGCCCTCGAGACGTCCGTTGCTGGCCTCGCGCAGGATCGCCAATGGCTGATCTCACAGGGCATGACTCGTTGCGCTTACGCGATGAAATACTCAGACGAGTTTCAGGCCCTGGTGATGGATTGCAACGCTGCCGCGCGCTTGGTGGGCCGAGCTGAAGGGTTCACGGATGGTTATGAATATGGCATGTTGAAGAAGAACCCATCCGAGTACCCTTATCAGAGCGACGTTGCCTGCGCGGACATGGCCGCGATGGGGGAGAAGTATATGAATACTCCCATTCCCATCCTTGCGCAGGTATTTTATCCTTAATGAGATTATCTTGACTTATTTTCCATGTCCTTTTATACTCATTATTTTCCTTATGATTTGCAGATATCCGCGCTTGCTGACCAGCCCGATCTCGGTGCGCTTAAGAAGTTACTTGACGAGTGCGAGGGGGCTGGCGGCGGCGATGATCTTGCGGGGAATGCTGGCGTTGCTAGCGTCTCTGGCGTGGCCAAAGGATCCGCTCCTGACACTGTTGTGCTAGAAGACTCCATTCAAGATGAACAACTTGACTATGGTCAGTTTGGAGATGATGAGGAACAGGCTGCGCCAGATGCTGAGGGCGATGATGAGGATGATGAAGAGGCTGATGTCAACGTGGAGACTTGAGAAGCCCTTCATGTTTTTTATTTTTATTTGTAGTTTGTATCTCATCTTGTAAACTTGTAAATTTCAATGCTTTGGAATGAAATTTTGTTTTTCCCTTCTTCGCATCTTGCGCATTCCCCAGTCATCTCTTTATATTGCATGTTGAATATAAGATATGCTTGCACGTTGGAATAAGAACAAGGTTGTAAGGAATTTATTATACTTAACCCTTGTCATATTGTATGTGATTTTGCCATATCTTGATTATGTTGACACGTGTGTTGGCGTTTTCATTATTCCTCTTTTGCGCTACGTCATCGCGCATTTATGGAATTATGAGTTTTTTAGCCTTTACGTGTCAATGTGTTACTCAGATATCCACTACCATTTTATGCGCGACCCCAACCTGAGACCTTAACAACTATGTTTTGGCGTTTGCTTTGCCTTAGTTGTGTTTAGGTGTTTTATGGTCAGGCTGCGCAGTTTGTAGGATGGATGTTGTGAGTGATTTGAGCTAAGGCTCACATTATTGGGCTAAGGCCCTGACGTTTTAGAGTTAAGACTCGTTAACGCGTTTGAGCTTGCATCTCGCGCATGTATGTTTTACTTCGTTTTATTTCATTTTGATGTCAATACAATGTTGTCATATTGCTCAAAATTAATAAAGGGAAGTGTGAAACATGTATGCAAAAGGTAATAGAATTGGGCTAAGGCCCTGACGTTTTAGAGTTAAGACTCTTTTACGCGTTTGAGCTTGAAGCTCGCGCATGTATGTTTTACTTCGTTTTATTTCATTTTGATGTCAATATAATGTTATGATATTGCTCAAAATTAATAAAGGGAAGTGTGAAACATGTATGCAAAAGGTAATAGAATTGGGCTAAGGCCCTGACGCTTTAGAGTTAAGACTCCTTAACGCGTTTGAGCTTGAAGCTCGCGCATGTATGTTTTACTTCGTTTTGATGTCAATACAATGTTGTCATATTGCTCAAAACTAATAAAGGGAAGTGTGAAACATGTATGCAAAAGGTAATAGAATCCACATTAAGAGAAGATAGCGCGTATCATTATTCATAATGGCTTAAAAAGCCTTGATTACAAACTTGACATCTTTACATGAAACATTTTCTAAGCTATGCCGCATTCCATGCGCGCGGGATCCTCTTTCCATTCAAATCTTTTAAAGCATATGCGCCTTTCCCCAATTCTTCTGAGATTTGATAAGGTCCCTCCCAATTGGGGGACATTTTTCTCGGGGGTATCGCGCGGCTAGCTTCATTGTTGCGAAGGACAAAATCATTTTTCTTAAAGTGGCATTCTTTCACACGCTGGTTGTAATATTTTTCCAGTTTTTTCTTGTATTTGGCCTCATTGATGATAGCCGCCTCTCTGCGCCCTTCAAGTAAGTTGAGATCCAACCTTCTTTCGCGCTCGTTATCAATCTTGCTCATCATGAGCACTCTATGGGATGGGCATCCAATTTCTGCTGGAATCATTGCCTCCGTTCCATAGGTTAGGCTGAACGGGGATTCGCCATTGCTGGTTTTGCTTAATGTCCTGTGTGCCCACAGGACATTAGGTAGCCCTTCAACCCAAGAATGGGATTCTCCCTCCAACCTTATCTTCAGCCCATTTAACAAGCTTTGATTCGCGCGCTCCACTTGTCCATTCCCCTGAGGGTGATAAACTGAAGTGAAAATTTGGTTGATGCGCAATTCCTTGAGCCAGCTGGATATCTTCTTGTCAGTGAATTGCTTGCCATTATCGCTCACAATTTCCATGGGCAAGCCAAAACGGCATATGATGTGGCTCCAGATAAACTGCTTCATCGCTTCGGCTGTGATTTTTGCTAGTGGCTTGGCTTCGACCCATTTTGTAAAATAGTCTACTGCCACTACCAAAAATTTTACTCGCCCAGGCGCTTGCGGTAGGGGACCCACAATATCGATTGCCCATTTGTGGAAAGGCCATGCGGAGGTCACTGGAATCAAGTTGTTCTTTGGCCGCATGGTGTTTGGCGCATAGCTCTAACATGCTTTGCATTTTTGGATCTCTTTTAGAGCGTCCAAGTACATGCCAGGCCAATAGTAACCTGCGCTCATTGCCTTGGCAACCACCATGCGCGGGCCAGCATGTATTCCACAGATTCCTTCATGTATCTCTCTGATCACATAGCTTGCTTCCTCAGCATCTAGGCATTTCATGAGCGGCCCAAGATAAGAGCGTCGATATAATGTACCATCAAGCAGTTCATAGTTCTGCGCATTGTGTCTTATCTTCCTCGCTTGCGCGCGATCATCTGGTACCTTTCCCTCCTTCAAGAATTCCATTATTGGAGTTATCCATGATGAAGGGGTTGTATGAGTTACCAGGACAGACTTCGCTACCACCGATGGGTTGCTCATTACTTCTACCCTGACATCTTTGCCAAAGTGATCAAAACTGGTTGATGCCATCTTACTCAGCGCGTCTGCAGATTTGTTTTCACTGCGCGGAATATGAATGATTCTGAAGCAGTCAAATTGCTCGATGAGCTTTTTCGCCTGCTCTAGATATAGAGGCATGGTGTTCTCCTTGGCATCATAAAGGCCATTGACCTGTGCTGCTACCAAGTATGAATCAACATGTGCCTCTAGCTTTTTAACTCCGAATTTTTGCGCGATGCGCAGGCCAGCCAGCAGGGCTTCATACTCAGCCTCATTGTTGGTGCTTTTGAAGTCCAACCTGATGGCGTAAGTATATTCATGATTCTCTGGATCCACCAGTTTTAAGCCTGCGCCGGACCCTTCGTTGTTTGAAGCTCCGTCAGTGAACAATCTCCACACATTTTCTTCGTCATTGGCTCGCGGAGGATCTACCTCGCGCTGAGCCTCTTCAATTTTTCCTTCGGGGACCTCGGCAATGAAATCAGCCAAGACTTGTCCCTTTATTGCTGGACGGGGCTTATAGGCGATCGTGTGCTCGCCTAATTCCAGCGCCCACTTTGTCAGTCTTCCCGAGAGCGCGGGGCGCCGCAAAACTTGCTGGATGTTGTAACCAGTCAGAACTTCAATGGGATGACCATTGAAATATCTATGAAGCTTGCGCGACGCGTGTGTTAGTGATAAAACTAACTTTTCCATGATGGAGTAGCGCGTCTCAGGATCTGTCAGCACCCGACTCACATAGTATATCGGCGTTTGGATTCCTTTGCGATCCACCAATAATACTGCGCCGATGGCACGCTCTCCTGCTGATAGGTATAATGTCAAAGTTTCACCAGGAAGTGGAGCTGTGAGCGCGGGCAGATTTATCAAACATTCTTTTATCTCCCTGAAAGCTTGCTCGGCCTCAGGAGTCCATTTGAATTGGCTTTTCTTTAAGCAATTCATCAATGTGTTGACAAATGGGGTAGATTTGCTTGCATGGTTCGCTAGGAACCTGTTGATTGAAACCAATCTACCATTCAGCTTCTGGACTTCTCTCATGGTGGATGGCGAGGGCATGTCAAGGATGGCCTCCACCTTCTCAGGGTTCACCTTGAAACCATCCTTGGTGACCATTACACCTAGAAATTTTCCCTCTAGTACGCCGAAAGTACATTTGCTCGGATTGAGCTTCATGTTAACTTCCTTTAGGCGCCCAAGGGTTTCTTCGATGTCTTTGAGCATTTGCTTTTCCTCCCTGCTCTTGATCACCAAATCATCCACATAGACTTCTAGGTTTCTTCCGATTTGCTCACTGAAAACGGCATCCATAAGTCTTTGGTATGTGGCGCCCGCATTCTTCAAACCGAAGGGCATTTTTGTGTAGCAAAAAACACCCTTGTCGGTTCTAAATGCGGTCTTGTCCTCATCTTGTGGTGCCATTTGAATCTGGTGATAGCCTTTGTAGGCATCCAGGAAACATTTGAGCTTGAATGGCGCCACGGAGTCCACCTTTGCGTCGATGTTTGGGAGGGGGTAACAATCTTTTGGGCACGCTTTGTTGAGGTCTTTGAAGTCAATGCACATCCTCCATGACCTGTTACTTTTCTTTACCATCACAGGATTGGCTACCCACGTCTGGTATCGTATCGGGCGGATGATGTTTGCGCGCAGTAAATCCTCAACCTGCTCATTCATGGCCCTCGCTTTCTCATCCCCCATGACTCTCTTCTTTTGAGCAATTGGCTCTACAGACTTGAACGTGTTGAGAGAATGTTGTGCCAGGTCTCGCGGAACCCCAGTCATATCAGAGTGTTGCCACGCGAAGACCGACATATATGCTGTGAGCAACCTTTTCATTCTCAACCTCGTGTCGTCTGATATCGTAGCGCCAATTGTGATTTTTTGCTCCGGGAATTTCGGGTTGAGAATCCATTCCTCTGGCGCGTTTTCTGCCGTTGGAATTTTCATTCTCCCCTCCCGCGGAGTACTTGTCACTGCGCACAAATGATCCCGGTATACAAAAGTTACACCTGTTGGTGTTGGGAACCCCAACGCGCCGTGCGCTGGCGACGGTATGGCGTTGAATTGGGCAATCGTTCCCCTACCCAAGATCATATTGTGGCAAGAAGTGGTGGGCAAGACCAAGAAGTTAACAACTTCGGCTCGCTTGTGTTTCTCATCCCCCATGGTTAGTTCAAATTGTATTTGACCTAGGGGATGAATGATTTCATTTGAAACACCAGAGATTGGTGCATTCACAATTTCAAGCCTTGCTTGGTCCGCCGGATCCAGTTTTCTGAAACATTGCTCATACATGATGTCTGATTCGTTGCCAGTGTCCACCAGGACTTTTGACACTTCGTAATGAGCAATATGTGTAGTGATGACAAGAGGACTGCTAATAGAAGGGCCTCCCCTGATTCTTGGGAAGATTACTTGTTGCTCGCGCCAATCTCCTTGGATTTGCGCGCTTCTCTTTCTTGATGTTTGCCCTTGCCTTCCTCCCTCGGCTACACAGATTCTTTTGTACTTTTTGCTGGCTGAGGCTCCTGATTGTTCATTTTCTGGTGTTGAGTTTTTCACCAGGTGAGCCAGCTTGCCTGATTTCACGTCCTTTTCAATTGCATCCTTCAAGTGGTGGCATGCATCAGTGTTGTGTCCTGTGGACTTGTGAAATTCACAGTACTTGCCACTGTCTGATGGTCCCTTGTAGTGTAGTGGCTTGGGGCTTTTGAATTGGACATTCTCAGTGCTTAACACCTGTGAAGGCGTTTTAGTGAGTGGAGTCCATATTCTTGGCAGAGGTCTGCTAGGATCTCTGCCGCCCTCCCTCTTGTCACCATCCCCGCGATTACGAACGTCTTTTTGGGGCTGGGGTGAGCTTGGTTGCGCCTGCTTTTCTGTGGAAGAAAAACTGGTTGATTGCAACCTGGACCATACAGAGTTCTGTTTGCCCCTTTTTTCTTTGCTGCGCGGTGACTCAGCTTGATGCGCTCTTTCTCTTGCCCTATCTTGGGCAATTTGTTTTTCATTTCTCGCGAAAACTCGCGATGCTTCCATTAACTTGGCCCACGTGGTGGGCATGCCATCTCTGCTTACGAGAGCTCGGCGGAGTTGATCACTGCGCGCGCCTTGTATAAAGGCCACGCGCAATAGTTGCTCAGTGATACCTCCGATTGCCAGAGACTCCTGATTGAAACGAGTGATGTAGTCTTCAATCGTTTCATCATTCCTGCGCACGCAGTGCATGATGTCATCAGGGTCGCGCGTGTGTCTGCGCTGCTGTACGAAGTGGGCTTGGAACTTTTCCAATAGTTCCTCGAACCCATCAATTTGCCCAGTCGGCAAGCTCTCGAACCAGACACGCGCCGCGCCTGTGAGGCAGCGAGCAAACATGTGACACCATGTTGGCATCGTCCAGCTCTCTAGGTTTCCCGTGTTGTAAAAACCTTGCAAGAAATCGTCTGGATCTGTTGTGCCGTCATATTTGCCTAAACCACTTGGCATCTTGGTTTTGTGCTAGATGGGAGCCTTCGCGATGCGCTCAGTGAACTTTGAATGTTTCACCAAGATGGCTGGTCTGTACGGTGTGGTTACGTCCACTTGCCCTCTAACTGGTGGGCTGTACGGCATGTGCAGATCCAGATCGGCTCTGGCTCCAGGCGCCATGTTCACAGGCGCGCGGAGCTGTGAGCCTCCTGCATGAGTATCTCGCGTCTTCCTCATGCTGTGCACTTCTTCATCACTGAACTCAGTGTGTGCAGTGTGAATGGAATGACCATCTTCCAGCGCGCGCGGCCTTTTTGTTCCATGAACAGTTTGCTTATCAAACGCTTGCCTTTGTGTTAAGTCGGCTAGCTTTTTCTGTTTGACCATCTCATTGTACTTGTCCATTAGACGCCGCTGCTCATTTATGAGCCATTCTTTGGGGTCATTAGTTTCATCTTCTGGACCCATTGGTCCTTTTTGTTTCGCGCCGGCAAGATTTTGTAACGTAAGATCGTCTGGAGGAGTTTCAGTCTGGCCATGAGGAGTTGTGATGAAAGGACGGTTACTGGTGGCGCGCGTAGAATCACGCGGCGCCCTCAGAAACTGTTGTCCCTCATTAACATCCTCACGTTCAATATCCTCCAGAACTTGATCAACGTTACGAACGCTAGAAACCATGGTGAAAATTGGTTTTTTATAGAGATCTGATGAGATCTTGTTGCCGTTGTAACAGTGGATGGCGCCAATGAAGAAGCGTGGATCGACTCACTGGTAGACGATCTACTTTCCTCGGGTGTGATTATGCTATTTCACCGATGGTTTCTCTTGGATCTGGGTTCTTCCACCTACAAAATGAACAGCACCGTAAACTTACCCCTCAGAAAGGGACAGAGGGGTCCTCTTTGGGGTAACCCTCCGGTGTGAGAATAAGTATTTGTGGGAGAAGATAATAATATGTGAGAGTAAGGAATTTAGAGTGTATTGCTTAATAGCTGAATACTCTGTGATTGTATGTTGTCAGGTGATATATGATTGAGTGTCTCTCCTTGTGGAGTTGATGCTGTATTTATAGTGCTAGGGTTTCCACTGATTGGGCTCAGCCTTGTTGGCCTCCTCCAATTGCTCTGCGCCACGTGTCCTCTGGGACACCTGGTGCTTTCTCATTGGTTATAATCACGTGGTAGCACATAGGTTTTGCCGAGTTGTCCACCTTTCATTGGCAGCTGTCAACATCAGCATATTCTTATTCCTTAAAAAGATACCTTCTGGAAGGTTGTCTGACGTGCACAATCAAGGTTGCCCTAATCCTGATTTGGATAAGGACGAGGTTGATTATGTGCATGTGTGATATGCGCCAATCCTGAGGATGCGCGAGGTCTTCTCTTTATTCTCACGCGCATATGTTTCATGCGCAGATGTGATATGCACGAGCATGTGATATGCGCCGCGCGCTGATGCGCCGCGCGCATATGTGATATGCGTGAGCATATGTGATGCCTGGGCATCTGTGGTGCCTGGGCATATGATGCCTGAGCATGTGTGGTGCCTGGGCATATGATGCCTGAGCATGTGATATGCGCCATGCGCGTATGTTTTGGCTTTGTGCCTTCATAATGTCTTGATTTCAAGCTTCTTGTCTATATCTTGTGGGTTGACCCGCCTTGCTCGGTGTTGAGGCGGGTACATACCTCTTCACGAGCCAAGCTAGAGTCAACTCGAGCTCAACTTGAATTAATTATAAACAACCCACTAGAATCAATTTATAAAACCGAGATGAAAACTAAGCTCAAACTCGTCTCAATTACAATACCAACACTCATTAGAAACCGGAAAAGAAAACCCAAATAATAACATGTGCAAACGAATATCATCACATGTTGTGTTTGCTGGTTTTTTATTATCTAACGAAATAAATTAAAGGGTTTTCTGTTTTATGATGCAACCAAAACTCTATTATTATTTAAAATTCAGTTAATTAAAATATAAAGTAAACATATATGTGATCTTGTCCTACACTAGCCAACTGTGTACATTGGACCCATTAGGTCATCAATGGTAGAAACCTTCGGCCTTAAAGTTATCCTGCATACAAATTTGTCAAATATATCCTACTCACACTTAAAACAAATAATAATGTGTGACATTCAATTCTTTTATTAACATTATATAAACAATCTTAGATTTCCCTTACTAGTTTTTACACCATGTATTACAGAGTTGTTTTACATAACTCGTTTTCAATACTTATATGTTTTTTAAGATTTTAATTTTATATATTATAACGTGGTTAATAATATACTTAGGATTTGATAATGCAGGGTTTTACAAATAACTGAGATCTTATAACTCGGTTTTAAAGCTATATGGGTTGGTGAGACTCATGACCCGCTTATTTTTTTTACTATAGAATTGTTTACTAGTTATAAGGGATATTAATATTTACTATATCCATATTTTATAGGATTTTCATATCAAATACTTGGTGGAATTAATTTTTAATATAATGAGATGTTATAACTTGTTTAGGGCTAACTGGGTTTGGTGAGACCCGTACCCATGAAATCGGGTCAAATGCATGAGAAGCTTCAATTTACAAATAAAATAATTTGATGGCTTAAGAGAATATAAGGAGGTTTCGTTTATATATATTTAAGATTTAAGATTCATTTTCATTTCTTGTAAAACATGAACAGTTTCGTTATAAATATAATAATATCCTTGATTTTAACAAAATAAAATAACCCATTACAGTTAAAATGAAATGTCAATTGTCGTTCTTGTCATGAGAATTTGGTTCAGCGATAAGAGGTTCGCTCTTCCTAAGTAGAGACGCAGGTTTGATTCTTGCTTGAATCGGTTCGAAGAACATCCGGGTGAATGGACGAATCAATGGTTTAATCCTGAGTTTGAACCCTACAGGGGGCGAGGGTTTATGCATTGACATAAATAATATGATTGGTATTTTCTAAGTTATATTTTTATTGTTTTAAATCAATAAATTATGAGACATTTTTATCATTTTATTCATTACAACATAATTAATCTATTAGAACTGATATAATGAAATAGATACGTATATGAGTGACCCATAACATATTATTGCGTGTAGCTAATCTTGACAAGTACGCTTTAAACTAATTATTAGAAGATATTTTATTTTAATTTAATTGGTTTGGCTTGAACTAAATATCCAAAAAATCTACTATCATAATTATAATGAACAAGATATGTTGTATAGATTATTCTTATGTTTAGCTTAATTCTAAGAACCACAACTTTGAAAAACACCATGGCTATATCATTTAAACCTAAGACCAACTTGTCCAGCGATAGCCCCGTGACCCACAATTTTCTTTACGAAAGGTCGTGGGTTTAAGTCTCGCATTAATCATTTTATTCCAGGTTGAGGCAGATGGTTTTTCCGGTTATGGGTTCCCCCTGAGTAGGTGGGCCAGGTCATCACGTTTCGTTCTAGACGAAATGGCGAACTATTTGCCAGGGTAATCTCGGATGCTCGGATGTTTGCCATTAAATAAAAATCATTACACTAGTTACAATATTATTAGTTATCAAGGTATATCTTCTTAAATTTAGATTTCCAAAAACATATCAAATATATTATTTACAAATAGATTGTTTATTTTCTAATTTAGGTGAATGATAAGGGTCAATAAGAAATAGAAAATTGCATATCCCAATATTCACTCTCTAATTTACTAATGTCAATAATTTGTATATATAGAAAATGATTTTAAATTTTCACGATCAAATTAAATGATTGACATGTATATTAAAGTAATATTTTTTTAAAGATGTACTAGCGTAATAATTTGTTAGGCTGAGGGGTGTGGGGGGCTCTAACGGGGGCGCGAGTGGGGGCTCCAGCCAATAATATTGTGACGTGTGGCAGAGAGAGAAACTGGATAAGATGGGTGTTGGAGCCCCCGCTGGAGCCCCTGGCCCTGGTGTGGAGGGGCGCGAGCAGGGGCTCCAGCGGATTTTTTTTTTATTTTTTTATAAATATATTCAAAAAACGTATTATTAAAAAAAACTCATAAATTATTAAAAAAAACACACATTAAAAAAAAACATTAATATCTAAATATAAAATAAAAATTAAAGTACTAAAAAAACATTATTCTTATTCTTCGGCTTGGTCTTCTTCGATCAACCTCTTTCGGATACGTTCCTTTTGCTTTTCCATCAGCATTTGATCGACCGGATTTAGGTTACCGAAGTCTCTTATATATAGGAAGAATAATTTTTTTTTTATTAAATTAAAGAGCCAACGGCTCATTTGTGTACACTCCAACGGCTATGTCACGCACCCCAAGCCACCTTTACGCCACCTTTCTCCCGCGACCCACCTTGCGCCCGCCTTGTTTTTCGCGCTCGCGCCCCTCTCGCGCCCCGGTGGTGTGGTGCTCGCGCCTGGGGGCGCGAGCGCCCCGCTGAAGCCCCACACCCCTCAGCGTTATATTTGTGGTGCAGGTTTAACAACTTGTGGCTTTCCACTCTAATTATTGTAATTGAACAATAGTTTACTCTTTTCTTAGGTTTGCACTTAGTCAAGAGGTTGATGTATGTTGGGATAGTTGGATTTGACATCATATGTACCCCATGTCATTATTTTTACAAAGTTGATAGATTAATATTTTAATGTAACATACACTATCTAGGCCAGTTTTAGAACACATAATATGATGATGTAAAATAATTTAATGTTTTGAAGATTTCCTTGAAAACATCGATTTCATAACTTGTATTTTGTGACTTATGAGAATCACGGTTCGGTTTGGTTAGGTTTTTTCCCTTGATCATAACAATAACTTAACTTTGGATTCACTTAATCGGTTATAAAGTTCGATTTCATTAGTTTTGATTAACCAACCAAGCTAAAACTAATTTTTGAACTAGTACACAGAAAAATAATCAGTGACATAAACGCAAATTGCGTGAAGGTGATATTCGGGCTAGCATGAAACAAAGGTGTAACCATCAGTCCTTCCCATGAGCACACTTTGAAGACGTATCGATACCATCTTTTTCCCTGGTAAAACCGACACTTAGGGATTTCAATATGGGTTTTCTCGATAAACCCAGTATGCTTAGGGTTTGTTTGGTATGAGATGATTGAATGGATGAGAGAATACGATGGATAAAGGAATAAGACGGATCATTATCATTTCATTCTCCTATTTTATTAGCATATGATAATGAAATGAATCATTATATTGCATTATTTGCTAGATAGAAAAAGATGAATAAATGAACAGTAAGTGACAAAAATACCATTGCCTCAATAAAGAAAATTTACCAATATGAGAAAGTATAGTAATGGCCGCAGTAGTTCAGGTATAACGTTGAATATTTTAATTTAGTGTTGTTACTTTAAATTTTATGTAAAAAAATAAAAAAAGATGACTATGGCATTGGGTTTACTGTTGATCAGAACTTCGGAATATAGCCCAATGAACCATTTAAAAAAAAACAAAAAGACTTATGCATAATAAATTGGGCCCAATGATCATTTTGGGTTTTAATGTCTTCAATTTCGGAAATCTAAAGACTAGAGGTGCACAAATCGGATATTATGAAAAACCGGGTTCGGATATGGAACCGGGTTCAGTTATGATAGGGTATTAACAATAATCGGGTCGGATTCGGGTAGGGTATTGGCTTGAAAAACCATACTCTGTATACCGGGTTCGGGTAGGGTATTGAACCGGGTCTTCAATACCCGGGTATTTGAAGACCTATTTTCGGGTATTGAAAAAACCCGTTTTATGGGTTTTCAATACCCTATTTTCAGGGTATTAAAAAAAACCCATTTTCTATAGCTCTCTTCTATTAACGGGTCTGCTTCATTTTTTTATCCTATCTCCATTTTTTTGCATACAAACTTCAAAGTTCATTCGAACATACATAAACAACTAAACAATGATACAAAAAACATATATTTTATGTGTTTTCAGTTGTTGTTTGGTATATCAAAAGGTGTTGCTCTAAACAAGTATTTATATCATATACGTGCTCCAAAAAAGATCCGTTGGAGAACGACTATAGATCTGTGGACAACCACACAAAAACATGTGCACAAACACTAATATCCTAGCATGCAAAAAATCCGGTTCGGGTATGCAAAAAACCCGGGTTTCGGGTATAGTTTAAACCGGGTTTCGGGTATTATCTTTTAGAGAATATTGTAGAAGAATATATTATCAGAGTTTTAGTATAATAGTGTTACCATAATTAGGAGATTGTATTTGATTATGTTTCTTTGTATTTATCTCATTGTACTCCTTTATATATAGTTGATCAATAATACATTACACCTTACGGGGTTTTCATTTTTTTACATGGTATTTTAGAGAATATTGTAGAAGAATATATTATCAGAGTTTTAGTATAATAGTGTTACCATAATTAGGAGATTGTATTTGATTATGTTTCTTTGTATTTATCTCATTGTACTTCTCTATATATAGTTGATCAATAATACATTACACCTTACGAGGTTTTCATTATTTACATTATCTGGCTTAGATCGGGTACGGGTTTGGGTTCGGGTTTCAACATTGAAAGTCATACCCTATCCGTACCATACGGGTAGGGTCGGGTTCGGGTTCGGGTTCGGGTTCGAGTATTAAAAACCCGGGTTTTAGAAAAACCGGTTACGGGTTTTTTTTTCGGGTCCGGTTTCGAGTTCGGGTTTTTTGTGCACCTCTACTAAAGACTAACAACATTTATTTTACATATCTGATTACCATAATTGGTTTTTATTTTTGTGGTTGAAAGTGAGATAATCTTTGATTGAAAATTTGGAAATTGATTTAAATTTTGCATTGCACCACCAATAAACTGTTTTTCAGTTAATAAATTTGCTACAATGGTTAGAATATAGTAAGATTAGAAATTTATTAGGGTGTGAATTGCGTTTTTTGTCTCTGTGGTTTGTTCAAATATGCGATTTAGTCCAATAGTTTTAAATTTGTTATTTTCGTCCATTTGGTTTCATTTACTTGCAATTAAACTTGACCCCATTAACCCATTAAGTCTGGTCGTTAAAGCCATCAACGTGCCCCTCACGTGAGAGGCAATTTGTCTTTTTCCTCCCCAATAAACCACAACCCTAATTTGCAAGCCCCTTTACGAGAGGGATGGGGTGTATTTGGGGAAAAGGAGACAAAACTGCACATCATGTGAGGGGCACACTGATGACTTTAACGATCAGACTTAACGGCGTTAGTATGGTTGAATTTAATTGCACGTGAAACGAAACCATATGGACAAAAATCACAAGTTTAAAACTATTAGATTAAAACTGCAGTTTTAAACAAACCACATGACTAAAACCGTAGTTTACTCTTTCTGATGACTCCAAAAGTTATGGGACTTGTTTCCTGTCTATTATGCATGTGATCATATACATTATAGCTAATACTAATGTATAAAATATTCAAAGGTTTATTGTAGAAGACGAGAGAATATGTCGACAGAAAAGGGACTTCATATAAAAACTTGAGTAGTCTTAGTCCATTACCTATTTACCTTCTCTAAATTTAATTTCTTCACTAATTATGTCAAAAAAATAACGATCTAAATACAAAGTCAATGGCAGGGCGGGTCAACCTCATTGGTGACCAAAAACAACGTTTAAAAAAGAAGGCTTGTAAAAAAATTATCTTGTTTTCACTCCAAATAAATCAAGATGTTCTCATCATTTTTTGCAAATACACAAGTAACATAGTTTCTGAAATTTTCCCAGACCTAACTCATTTTGAACGCAGCTCAAGTCACACACATAAATCCAAATCCCAAATAACAAATATATAATTATTAATTTCGTTTTGGAAATTGAAGGTCTATAGAAAGTGGGGGCCTAAAGCCCTAGCTTCATTTCGTTGTCCCTAGATGCAATCCGGGTCGACGATAGTGATATTGATCTAGTGATCTAGAAGAGGGCGTCAATTAACCATGGCATGCATCTAAGGGTGCAAAATGTAAATGAGTCCAACATAAGCACGCATAACTTGAAGCTCAACTTTGTACAAGCTCGGGCTTGACTTGTTTAATTTAATAAAGTTTTGGGTTGAGCGTTTTATTCCAGATATAGCTCGAGCTCATCATTTCTACCTCCATATTTGTCTAAAGTTTGAAATTTGCCCATGACTAACTTTTCAGTTTCACTCACGCTCAACTTATTTATTACTTATTGGATATTTCTATGAGATTTGATCGTATTCTTTAATGTTTTTCTTGATCAGCAACTCCAAAATGATATCTGAAGAAACACTAACCGGACCCCGGGCAGATTACGAGTAACCTGGGGGTTAGATAGATGTTTCCCACGAGGGGTTAGACCCGGAGAAGATGGTTCTTCTGATAACCTGCAAAACAGACACCGTGAGCTTGTCACTGAGAAGGGGGGTTCCTCCTTGTGACCACCCTCCGGCGTGAGAATCAGACTAGATTGCTCTTTAAATATAAATGTATATTAAGAGATTGCTAGAGCAGATATCAGGTATAATATGATAAGATATGTTGATAATGTGTTAAGATGAGATGGTCATACCATTTGTGGTATTTATAGCCGAAGGTAGGTTTCCAAGGAGGTGTGGCCGGCTGCAACAGTGTTCCTGTTCCACCAACAGTGGCCTACGCACGTGCCCTGCTGGTAGTTGGTGGGTAGGCAGCGGCTGATAGTGACCAGGCCTGCTGTGTACTATTCCTTTTCCACCAACTGCCGGCTATGCACGTGGTATGGCAGTAGTTGGTGAGTAGGCAGCGGCTAATAGTGACATACAGTACAGGAGCATGCTGCTCGCCATACTGTTGTCAATAAGCTGTCGTATCTTTAGTCAGATCTTTTGCCCATACCTCGTCAGGTACGGTACAGAAGATCTTCCCGTATCGTACGGACTGGCTTATTTGGGCGGGAGTATTCCCCCTCCCGCCCTTGTGCGGGATTGTTCCCGGCTTTGCTCATTCCTTCAGGTGACACTGAGTGATTGAGAGCTAAGTGCCTTGTGCGTGTAGCCTTGCTGCGCGGGTGGCCTTCCCTGATGGCTTGTATCCGAAGCTGCGGGAACAGGCGGAGTCCTTCACCATTGGGAGGCATTTCCTGCGGGAACAGCTTGCGTACTGCGCGTAAGGACGTCACGTCTCTGAGCATGGTGGGTCCTGCAGATCCAGTTGGTTTCTGCGCAGACGTCCCTCTTCAAGGTGAGTCTTGCGGGTCCAACTGGGCTCTGCTGGGACCTACCTCTTCAAGTCCCCCCAGTCCAATGTTCTTCTCATGCGTGTTTAATAAAGTGAGGTGAACTTTTGGACTTAAGCAAAGGGTTTTGAAAAGGGTTTTTTAAGGTTTTCCATGGGGATTCTTCCCGCGGAAGTCCTTGTCACTTGCAGAAATTCCCGAGTTTCCTGCTTGATCTTTGGGTATGATGCGGGTAGGCTGTAACCTCCTCGCAAGTCAGGAGCGTTGAGTCCCACTTGTGTGGATTCTCCCTGAGGTTTTGGTAGTTTTGAACATAGTGATCAATTATGTTAAAACCACCAATTCCATCCTGGAGCCTCAAACAATGTAGTTCTCGACGTTCCCGCTATGCGGGGATGTTATTTCCGTTTCCGCAAGCATTGCCCAGAAGATCCTTCTTGGTTTCAATTCCCTGCGGAGCGCTAGGTATGTGAAGGGTTTTGCCTTAACACTGTACCCGCGCTCGTCTTACGGTTACTTTACTTCCATGGTACCCCTGGCGTCAATTCCCTGCGGGTGCTAGGTATGTGAAGGGTTTTGCCTTGACACTGTACCCGCATCCGTCTTACGGTTACTTGGTTGCCAAGTTATTCTTGGCTTCAATTCCCTACGGGTGCTAGGTATGTGAAGGGTTTTGCCTTAACACTGTACCCGCATCCGTCTTACGGTTACTTGGTTGCCAAGTTATTCTTGGCTTCAATTCCCTGCGGGTGCTAGGTATGTGAAGGGTTTTGCCTTAACACTGTACCCGCATCCGTCTTACGGTTACTTGGTTGCCAAGTTATTCTTGGCTTCAATTCCCTGCGGGTGCTAGGTATGTGAAGGGTTTTGCCTTAACACTGTACCCGCATCCGTCTTACGGTTACTTGGTTGCCAAGTTATTCTTGGCTTCAATTCCCTGCGGGTGCTAGATATGTGAAGGGTTTTGCCTTAACACTGTACCCGCATCCGTCTTACGGTTACTTGGTTGCCAAGTTATTCTTGGCTTCAATTCCCTGCGGGTGCTAGGTATGTGAAGGGTTTTGCCTTAACACTGTACCCGCATCCGTCTTACGGTTACTTGGTTGCCAAGTTATTCTTGGCTTCAATTCCCTGCGGGTGCTAGGTATGTGAAGGGTTTTGCCTTAACACTGTACCCGCATCCGTCTTACGGTTACTTGGTTGCCAAGTTATTCTTGGCTTCAATTCCCTGCGGGTGCTAGGTATGTGAAGGGTTTTGCCTTAACACTGTACCCGCATCCGTCTTACGGTTACTTGGTTGCCAAGGTAAGGGGTATTTTCCCGATTATTTGAGGCTTTGGCCATGGGAGCTCCTAAGTAGCGAATATCTCGGTGACGCTTTTGGTGAGCGGCGTCCATCTGGAGTTCTTGTTTGACTGTACGTTATCCCTTCCGCCTAACCGATGCTGCAAGCCGGATGAGGTGTCAAAGTTTACACTTTACTGCCAAATGCCTAGCTTCCGCTTTTTGTTTAATCGGGCGGTAAGGACGTTGTCTTCTCTTGTTTTCTGGGTGTAGAGGTTTGTGCTCTGTGGGAGATCTCTACCCAGTTGCTTCTCCGTTTCCGCAAAGCGTTTAGCTGCTGTCATGATGGCATCCCATGTGGATGGCATGCCATCTTTACCCGTTAAGGTGCGGATGAGCTCTGGGTCGTTCGCGCCCTGAATAAAAGCAGCGCGAACAAGATCTTCGCTAATGTTACCCAGACTTAGCTTCTTCGAGTTGAAGCGAGTGATGAAGTCTAGCAAAGATTCATCTTTTTCTCGAATGCATTTGAGGATTGTCCATTGCTCCTCGGTATACTTTCGTTGTTGGCTGAAGTGTTGGCTAAACTTCTGTTGGAAGTCAGCCCAGTCGTAGATGTGGTTGACCGGTAGACGATCGAACCACGCTCTAGCAGCCCCGACAAGCGTCATTTGGAACATGTAACACCACGTGGGTTCCGTCCAACTACTGACGGTTGCCCCCGCTATGAATCTGTTCAAATGATCATCTGGGTCGGATATACCATCATATGTGCCTATGATGGACATTTGTTTGGCACTTTTTGGGGCAATTGCTTCTGCAATGTCCCTTGCAAATTTGGACGTTCCTGCATTTGCAACGTTTGGTCTGAATGTTTTGGAGAAGTCACGTGGACTTCCACCTGTGTTTTTTGGTTTGAAGGCTTCTCCAAAATGCCTTCTCGGTTGGGAGTCCGTTTCCTTACGCTTCCCTTTTGCCCTATGGCGAGGGTTCGCGTCAGAGTCGGACTCCGAGTCATCGTCCCAGTATTCTTCGAATTCGTCAGCCTGTTGGACGGAATGCAAGCGTTCGTCCAACTCAGCTTGGAATTCCTTTTGACGTGCCTCCGCCCATGCCTTAACTTCATCGAGTGTTTGGCGGGGGAGTCTTGTTCGTTTCTCTAACTGGGTATCGGTGAATCCCAGTGAGCGATTATTTACTGCACTTGCCCCAGCTTGGGTAGCTGGGGTAGTGTTCGTAAAATTTACTTCACTTGCCCCGGCTTGGGTAACCGGGGTAGTGTTTGTAAAAACTGTGTAGCCGGTATTCCCCCCAGTAGCTGGGGTTGTGGTTACCGGAGTTTCTTTAACCATCTTTCCAGAAGTTTGAAAAAACTGGAGAAAAATGAAGTTCTAGCTTTATGCACGGATGGCGCCAATGAAGAAACACTAACCGGACCCCGGGCAGATTACGAGTAACCTGGGGGTTAGATAGATGTTTCCCACGAGGGGTTAGACCCGGAGAAGATGGTTCTTCTGATAACCTGCAAAACAAACACCGTGAGCTTGTCACTGAGAAGGGGGGGTTCCTCCTTGTGACCACCATCCGGCGTGAGAATCAGACTAGATTGCTCTTTAAATATAAATGTATATTAAGAGATTGCTAGAGCAGATATCAGGTATAATATGATAAGATATGTTGATAATGTGTTAAGATGAGATGGTCATACCATTTGTGGTATTTATAGCCGAAGGTAGGTTTCCAAGGAGGTGTGGCCGGCTGCAACAGTGTTCCTGTTCCACCAACAGTGGCCTACGCACGTGCCCTGCTGGTAGTTGGTGGGTAGGCAGCGGCTGATAGTGACCAGGCCTGCTGTGTACTATTCCTTTTCCACCAACTGCCGGCTATGCACGTGGTATGGCAGTAGCTGGTGAGTAGGCAGCGGCTAATAGTGACATACAGTACAGGAGCATGCTGCTCGCCATACTGTTGTCAATAAGCTGTCGTATCTTTAGTCAGATCTTTTGCCCATACCTCGTCAGGTACAGTACAGAAGATCTTCCCGTATCGTACGGACTGGCTTATTTGGGCGGGAGTATTCCCCCTCCCGCCCTTGTGCGGGATTGTTCCCGGCTTTGCTCATTCCTTCAGGTGACACTGAGTGATTGAGAGCTAAGTGCCTTGTGCGTGTAGCCTTGCTGCGCGGGTGGCCTTCCCTGATGGCTTGTATCCGAAGCTGCGGGAACAGGCGGAGTCCTTCACCATTGGGAGGCATTTCCTGCGGGAACAGCTTGCGTACTGCGCGTAAGGACGTCACGTCTCTGAGCATGGTGGGTCCTGCGGATCCAGTTGGTTTCTGCGCAGACGTCCCTCTTCAAGGTGAGTCTTGCGGGTCCAACTGGGCTCTGCTGGGACCTACCTCTTCAATATCGTTGGCAACCACTCCATTGCTCGAATGGTCCATCACGTACTCTAGTGATATTGTGCTCCACCAAGGACATAAAGCCAACACCACTTGAATCAGATTGATCCATGTCAATAGAAATATATGAGATTGGAAAAAAGGATGAACAAAGTTGTTTAATTTTGTTATGTATAAATTGACTGGAAATTGTTAAATTTATAGACCGCAAAAATTGAAAATTATGATTTTTTTTTATTTAATACTACGGTCAAAATGTCAAATGACAGTTGCTAACAGTCTAATTCCATCTCCTTGCTTCAAGTTCCACAACTCGGAAACCAAGCTCAGAATCGCTACTTAGATTAGACAGAGCGATTGGCTAGGTGTACACTCACTCAACTCGTGGCTCAACTCGTTAGGGCCACGTGTTGAGTGAGTGTCTCGCACACCCTAAGTGCTTAATTACTAATGTTAAACATAAGTGCTTAAGTTAGTAAATGTTAAAAGCATGTAATCACTTTTAGTTAAATCTTTAATTAAAATTTTAGTTAAAGCTTTAATTAAAATTTTATACTATCGTTTACTAAAAGCTATGCTTGATTTAGGATACATAGACACACACTTCTTTGTTAATTGACTTAATTATGCGCTACTTAGACCATGTGTAGTAGATGGAGCCTCTATAGAGGCGTTATGCGCCATGTGACACAGCGTCGCCGTAAGGGCTTTATAGCTAAAATGAGTATAGTGGATGAAGTCCCTTCAAATCATTACATTATTCCACGTAAAATAAAATAGTGTCCCTCTATAAATGTTCTTATGCCTTCCAAGCTACCACAACAAGACTCTTATCTCTATTGATTGAGTGGGCATGGTCGGTTGACCATATGCAATAGTATTTTAGAAACCATTATTAAACTATTTTCGTTGTACCATAGTAATAATTAAATATACAAAAAGATCCCATATTTTTCCACTTTTAAAACAAGACTAGCAAACAAAACAAAAACGGTTAAAACTTTAGAATACACACTAAAGTTTGATCAAGAGTGGGGTTTATAAAGTGTTTGTAACATAAGTTAAGTAAAGATGAACAATCTATTACATAAGAAAGATTATTCCCAAATCACTTTAGCGGTCCATACAAATTATCTTACTAGAAAAGTATTCATTTAATATATATTAGTGGAAGCTAAGTGAATTCATAACATCAGCACCTGTTTTTATACTTAAACCCTTGTTTAGAACAGTGTTTTAAAAACCGGTTGAACCAGTAAAACCGGATTTCGAACAGCAAGCCGATATTTTGAGCTCGGTATTTTTGGCCGGTTTGCTAGAACATTGTATCGACGGTTTTTTTTTCTAAAATGCCTGTTAAGCTCAACCCTGCTAAAACTTATGTCGTGTCGTGTTAACAGGTTCGTGTCATAAATTGACAGCCCTACCCTCAGAGACCCTGTACAAGTTATTAAAAATGGGCCTTTAATATAAACTAGTACACGTAAAAAAAATCAGTAATGGAACTAGGCTTTTAAACAAGTTGGTTAATGAATTTAACAATTGGCCTCTTTTAAACTGGGTTTAAACTTTAAACTATAATTGTTTAATCGGGTAAAGTTAAAATACAAAGGACAACAAAAATGAGAAGGGTGAGAAGGAATCTAGTCCATTGATCTTAGATTTGAATGACTGAGATTAATTTAATAAATAAAAATTGATGAAAATGGCATGAAGGTAATAACCCATCTTTGTTGATTTTCTCTCTCCACATGCAAGACACATGTCAATCCCCCATCATTTTAAAATGTCCATAACTTTTTCATACGACATTAATTTTTAAAAAAAATTTCACCATAATAATAAGCGTTTTTTTATCTTTAATATGAGTATCATATTTTTATATAAAAATAAAAAAAATAATGGGTTTTTAATTGTGTTTTTTGTTGTTCATTGTGTCATTGTGTAATATGTTGTTTCCATTGTGTTTTACGTTTCAAGTCATTGTGTTATACGTATTCACCATTGTGTCTTACGTTTTAGGTCATTGTGTTATACGTATTCACCATTGTGTTTTACGTTTCAAGTTATTGTGTAACATGTATTAAGCATTGTGTTTTATATATTAGATAAAAAGACACAATGGTGTGCGAAAAGACACAATGACGAAAAAAGACACAATGATAAGCGAAAAGACACAATGTTGTGCGAAAAGACACAATGATGAAAAAAGACACAATGATAAGTGAAAAGACACAATGGTGTGCAAAAAGACACAATGAAAAAAGACACAATGATAAGCGAAAATGCACAATAATGTGCGAAAAGACACAATGACACAATGACGTGATTTTTGTTTTAAATTTTATATAACAAAATCATACTCATATTAAAGATAAAAAAACGCTTGTTATTATTATGATTTTTTAAAAAAAAAATATCATACGAAAAAGTTATAAACGTTCTAAAATGATGGGGGTATTAACATGTGTCTTGCATGTGGAGAGAGAAAATGTGTACAAGTACCTCTATACCCCTTTTCTTTTAGACCCTCACTTGACACATGTCAATTATTTATGGTTTCTCATACTTCTCATTTTTGTTACCCTTTCTAGAATAACTTGACCCTTGTTTAATCAATTAGGTTTTAAAAAATGGTTAATCAATAAACAATAGGGCTTTTAAAAAATTGTTTAATGAATAAAGAGTTGGCCTTTTGTTTTTTTAAATTTACTATGCTTTTAATCTAATTATAGGCTATTGTTTTTCTTTAAAATAAAAAAAAACTATGTATAAAATAAATTAATTTTTAAAAACTACGAATTCTCAGTTATTTAGGCCTTGTATGGTTGCACACTCCGCGCATGTTTTGGCTATGCAAGTTAACAAATTATTGAGATACAAAAACCTCATCCTCTTTGGATCAACCTAACATCTTGTCTTTAATGAAACTCCTAGTCCCATCAAACAACCATATTCCCTAGCATTTATTTTTTTTCTTATGATTTCAGGTTTTTTAGTCGAAATAAAAAACTGAACCGAATTCGGTTAAGTTTAAACGTGTTGAATTTGATTCAGTTTAATTTTTTATTGTAGAAACTGTTATCTATAATAAATAAGTAACTTGGGTGTCATATTACTTTTTATTGTTTCTTACTACTGCATTCACATAGCATTTTTTCACTTGTTATCACCATATTCATTATCAACATTTCCTTTTAAAACATTCTTACTTTCTATATAACATATATATCAAACTTTTTAAATTTAAATAGAAATTTCAAAACTCATTTTCCTTAAATATTATCGAAGATTCAATAATGTCAAACTTTTCAATTTTGATTAAAAAAATTCAAAATTCAAAATTTTTAAATCTCATAATCAAACATGCAATTTAACCATTGAATAACAATTCAGTTATCAAGTAGACACCAGCATAATCGATAAAATTTTACGTTTTTAATAAGAATTTTCTAAATAAACTTGTTTTTTTTACTTAAAAGATTCTATTTTAATCTTCAGAGATCATCATGTTCATGATTATGTTTGTTAAAATAATTTATATAATTCATAATTGTTACATCAAAGCTCATTTTTAAGACATATTGATAACTGTTTTTGTTAGCAGATTACATTTTATTTTATGTAATCTATCTCATGGTTGTAAAGGTCGTTATGCGGACCCTACACTGTTGATTGAAGAGTTGGGTGTACTCGGGGAGTACTCGGACATGGTAAATATAAAGAAAATTAATCTTTGGATATTATATATATGTCAAATATTATAAGTTTTCTAATATTTAGAACAAAATAAGTGAATATCGATGGAAATAAGAGAAATTTATTTATAAATAATAAATTATTCTAAAAATTGCTAATATTAATTAAAAAAATTTATATTTGTTTTTTAATATTATAGAATACAAATTATGCTTTGTATTTTAAGTCAAAATCGGTCAAAGTTTATCGACTAAATGTGATTATGGTTGAGGTTAACCACCTTTGATCAATTCATAGTAATTAGGCGGAGTTAAAAAAACTCGCTTCAACGACATATCTTGTAACGAATACTCGGCCTTGTAAACCTACTTTTACAACATTGATTCGTATAATATAGAAACTAGTATTTATTTCAAAGTAAAATACTATACTACTTATATATATTCAAAGTAAAATACTATACTACTTATATATATTTATAGGATTGAGTCAATCTAAAATAAAACCAAAGGAGTAGATGTTGGCAATATAAATGGGGCCAGGAGACATCTCAATGCAACCTCAACTATAGAAAATCTTATTTATTAATGTTTTTTTATTAATAATCATCAATTTTCTATTCTTAATCCAGACATACCACATGCATAATCAATTTTAAATACAGACTATTTTCAGTTAGATTCCAGTTACCTACCCTATTCTTTCATATAATTACACTCAACCCCCCTTCCCACACCAACGGCGGATCCTTATTACAATTTTATATGGCATTTTAATATATGGAAAGACCTATATAGTTTATTATTTTGTATATGTATGAATTAATTGGGAACAGTGTTGATAAAACTATATACCCGATCTAGACTTCGTTTGAATCGGTTTGGAACGAGAACCGGACTCGTAATTTGTTTGTTTAGACTTTAGAATGAGTTAAACTGATTGAATTTTGACAAGTGGTAATTGAACCAGCAAAACGGCTTAATGGTTAGACTGGATTTAAGATAGAATACAAATTTTAAAATATTTAGACTTGTATCTTGTTCAACCGGCACGATAATGAACTTGTAGTATTATCATGTCGATAATGAGTTTGGTTTTCAAAACCAATGAGAGCACCTCCAATGATCTCAAGCCGATGGGTATGTACGCTTAGGTGACAAACATGAAATCCAAAAGCCCCGCTTGAGGACCCGTCCAACCATGGGCGGATCTAGTTAAGAATTGGGTGGTTCCCTGAAACCACCCGAGTTTCGAAATAATAGTGTATTGGTAGATATAAAATAATAGAATGAACTACCTTATAAGTTAGGAAGGAACCATCCCACTTGCATTGTTAGCGGCTGGTCTAGTGGGTAAGACACCTGTTTTGTTAACTAAAGGTCATAGGTTCAATTACCATCTCCTTAAACTATTTTTAATGCAACCTTTTAGGTTTAGGGTTAAATAAAACAAAATTGTTACAATTATACAAAGTTACATATGCCGCTCTCTCCCATTGTATTTATATTATGTGTTTGTAATTTCTAATTATGGTTTTTTATTATTATTTGATGGTATTTTTATTACATAATGAACTTTGCCCGAACTATTGAAACGACCCAAATTTTTTTATCCGACTCCATGAAAATGAAGCATCTAAAATTGGTACACCACTTGAAAAAAAATTCTGAATCCGCAACTGCGACCAACGGGTGTTCCCTTTGTGACTTTGAACATCAAGAATTCAAAACTTAACAGTATGGAAATTTGATGGGCTCCTATAATTTACGACCTAGACGTTATATACTTCTGGAAGGGGTAATGAAAAAAATCACAAATATACGTGAAAGCTACTATCAACAAAACAATATTTTTTAGGTATAAGTTAATATTGTAGAATAAAATAAAGATACAAGTAACTCATAAAATTACATATATGTATTACATAAGAGGTATGAGGATGTAGCTTACAAGCTACATACATGTATTATAATAACTACAATCAAACATCAAGTGTTTTATCTAGAAAGTTGTATGTAATATATATGCATGCATGATGAGATAAATGGAATTAATGCATTGAATCATTTTCTTGTTTGTAGTATAAAATACATTGATTAGATATGAAGTATATTATTGGCTTAATTTTTTAAATCACAAACCAACCATAAAACCACATGGTGTTGCCCACAATCCACCAATCACTTGCCTGGATTCTAAACAATTTGACCACCATCTCTATCTCTATATTTATATGCCTACATATTGTGTAGTTGGATCTTCTTTGTTCCATAACTTTCCACTTACACAAGGGGAGTAGAAATTTTTGGTAAGTTGAATCATTACTGAATGAAAATAGTATTCAAACCAAATAATAATTATTTATTTCTCTATGTATTAGGGTTGTCTAGAACATCCAAACCAACTTGAACCTGAATAAATTAATTAGGGTTGGATTAAATATGGTCAAAAAGTCAGGGTTAATCGGGTTAACCCAACAAACCCGAAGTAAAATTAGAGTCGAGTATTAGGTCTATTAAAAACGGGGTTGGGGGGTGCCCCGAATAACCCGAAATACGTTATTGCTAATTTCAATATTATAAGCTATGAACATTTTACAAGGAAAGTTGCCTATATTTACCTCATATAGTTTCATGTAATGCCTTACTATTTTTTCTGATTTTCGATAATCAAGAGTACATGGACTTCAGATCTTTCTCTATGGCGAATGCACCTATTTCAAGAGATAATTGCACCAATTTAGACTGGATCTTTGAAAATTAATGAATATTTATGAATTTTGGACCTTGACTCTTAAACGCTTGATGATGAATTTTGAATCTTAGATTTTGTTGATCATGATTTTTTTGAATGTTTGATGATGAGTTTTGAATCCCGACGACCCTATTAACCCGAATGGGTTGACTTGATTAAAATCCCTAATCCCTATTATATGTCTAATTTTCAAATTTCAACCGAAAAAATTACTTATACTCCAAAAAAAAATTGTAGACTTTTATTTGTCGTACGAGGCCTAGACCTACGCCCCGGCTTTGTACATACATGCAATTGGCTTAGGATTCTGATTGGTAATATTAGATATCATGTAAATTGGTTTGGTTCGATGGGGCATATAAGAAACATATCTAATCATGTATTAAATACGTTACTTTAAAAAGATAACATAATAATAACAATATTTAAAGGATTTGGGCATATTTGACCATTTTAGTGGGACAAAACACAAAAACCATCCCGATAGGGTGGGCTGCCATAGCAAGAGACAGGCTGACAAAAAAAGCACGTGCTACATCATAAATTCGTAATTCTAATAAGGGCCAACCTTGTAGAGAAAATACATTTTCTTGGGTGTCAAAATTGTTCTAGAGATAAATCATGCATTTAGTTATAAAAATATGTATTTTCGTTTGTCACAAACTTTATCTCTACTATATATAAAACAGAACGTTTGTTTGTGAATCCAAATTCCAATGTATATGATGTTACACTTATACAAGCATACAACCCAACACAATACACAATAAGTATACAATTACGTATTAAACTGTATTTTAAATGGTGATATTTAACAGATAAGTAAACGATAGAGACACATCGATTAATTTATACGGAAAATAGTCATATATTTAGCTTATATAATAACTGTAAAGATATATTAGTAAAGTTAAGATTATAAGATAATATTTCATCATGAATACTTTCGATTATTTTCGTAGATTTTTTATGCATTGTAACCATTGTTGGGATATGAAGACAATCCTGTATTAAAACACCTTTAGGTTAACAACCATTTTACTTAATGTTATGTTAAGAATGTTTGCAAGTTGTTATAGCTTTAATAATTTGGCTACATATTTTAACAAATTAATACAACCGAAACAAACATGAGTAAATGTGATGTATATTTACCTAAAAAAAAAAGAAAAAGGTTTTGGTGGGGAAATAATAGGTGTTTATTTATGAGGGGATTATTTCTGGTTCTTCACTGTTGTGTATATCTATTGTTAAACATGTTATAATCAAGAATATCGTTACCAATATTGTATAATTGTTAACATCGATGCCTAAAAAACAGATCCTAAATTCTCAACATAGTAAAAGACGAGAATGTGTGAACACCAACAGCTGTATTGTAATCTTGAAAATGTACAAGTTTTTACGATATGTCGGTTGAGCTAGAGTGTTGTCTCCATGCTGACAAATACAATTTGACGACAATGTTCGTTGGTCCCCACGATTTCTGTGTTTAGTTGCCAAGTCATAAATAAAGGGTTGGACGAACATCACATTTACGAGCCAACCGTGTATACCATCAATCTTTTGATTATGAAGAGCCCAGTGTGTTTGGATTACCATCAGCGATATAAAATGCATAATATTTATCTTATGTATATTTTTAAATGAGTTATAATTATTAATTTTCACTCACTAACTTTATGCCTTAATTAGTCAACTTAAATATATTATTTTCTCGTAAAGTATCTATTTGTTATAATTTTAGTATTGGTTATTAAACTTTTAGTATTGTTATAATTTTAGTAAAAACTGAATATTTTGTTCAAATTTAACATTTGAATGAACTTTAATATGTAAAAAGTTGTTAACGAACTTCTATAAAAAAAGTATGTTGACTTTTTATGTGTAAAAACATTATTAAAGGATTTTTATGAGAAAATACATAAAGTAAATTAAACCTTTTAATAATATTTGCTCTAAATTTAAATACGACATTGCACTTTATTGTATCTACATTTTGATGTATCCTTTATAATAAACTAAGTCGTGGTCGCTTTATGTGAATTTACTGAACACATATCAATTTTTTAGAACATTTACACCAAAATACTAATAAAATAAACGCCTATAGGAATTTATATACAACATAATACATTAAAAGCTATATAAATGAAATCAATTACATTTTTAAATAAAAGTTCAAAAGAAAAAAAAGAATAAAAAACTCTAATGTCGTATTACAATTTACAAAGTTGTAAATGGTATCCTTGAAGTAATGTGAAGGCAAGACAAGAAGCATGTGGGCACCAAAATACAAGGTAAAACACATGTAATTTATTAAGTTCTATTTATAAGGACGCAACCGACCGTCGCTAATAAGAAAGATATCACTTATTGAAGATTCAGGATGATATGCCAATTGGCATCAATGCTTTGAATAATTGCTAGTTGGTACTTCAATGAATCAAGATAGTACCTTCCATATATCCCAATGCTACATTATTTAATCATCCATTCTCTCTCAATCATTAAAAATATGCATTTTTATTTCAAATGATATGAGGAAGATTAGCAGTATTATGGTAACTTCATATATTCAAGCTTTATTCGTGATAAAATCTCATATGTAAGGTAGAGATTTTATCAAAATAGGTCTTCGGGTGATAGGGTTTTCTAGGAATTGGTAGTGAGAAGGATTACCAGTGTTGATTGCAATCGTGAGCGAGGTGGCTTTTTGTCGATGGATGTTTGTTGGTTCAAAAAAAATTAATTAACCAAAGGTCAAAACATTGCCTTTGAACTTAGAGAAAAGAATATTTTGTTCTTCCGTTAAAAATTATTTGATTCTTGTCTATCTTCAAACTTCTCTAACTTTTTATATGGTGTCATAAACCATCTTTGCAGAGACAATTGTACTAAGCTTGTTAAGAATGCAAATTAACTAAAAATAATGTTTTCAATAAGTATACGCTAAAAGTTACCATTTTGCATATAGAAATCAATAATTTTTAAAAACTGATGTGACATGATATAACATAGATTAAAAGATCTTATAACTTGAACAAGCTAGGAATTTTTGTAAGACCATTGGGTATTAACACCGACGATCATTAATATTTAACTAGGAAGCCCCTCGCATGCCTAACATGTAAGGGTATTTTAGTCACTTTCAAATTAAATGTCCCCACACAATGTTTAACCTCGTCTTCCCCATTCCCCCGCATTTTATCTGGCCGTTTTTCCATCTAGTTCATTTACATGCATCCCTTCCATATAATTCATTTTCGTACATCCCACCAGGTCAGTATGAGTATAGGGTTTTTGAAGACGTAACTTTTTAAACGGTTTAAAACAACATATAAGGACATTAACCTATCTCCACATAGTTGTCTCATTATCTTCATTTGTCTACAACTGCGGCTAAACACCAAACTGTGTCTTAACTTTTCTCTCCTAAATATCGATTTATCCGGGTGTAAATTATATATATATATATATTTGGAGAAATATTGAAAATATTTCATAGAAACATCCAAACGATTTACAATATTGCTTTGTAAATTTAAAAACGATAGCCCATGCTGTCTACAATTTGTTGAAAAAAAAACATGGAGATATATAGGCTATAAAGGGATTTCGTGTGGGTCACAAAGAGGATGATGTTTTTGACCGGTTACAAATCGTTTTAAATATTTAAGTTAATTACATAAATAGTCCCTTAAAAATATATTATAGTCATTTTACGTAAACTTAACATCCAACTAAATCTTTAAAAAAGTTTTTCTCCTAAAAAAAAGAGAAAATCAAAAATACAACTTTTTAACTCTAAAAACCCATCCTATGCGATTGTCTTTGAGCATTAAAGGTACGTTCACTTTCTAAAAAAAATTATAACGTTATTTTATCTACGTTTCGATATTGTACGTGCTTCAACCTTTTTATGTTTATGGTTACGCTGCCCCCATCGTAATGCTCATGTCTTGATGCATTAAAGGCACCCTCATTTTCTTAAAAAAAAAAGTTTATAACGTTACCTTATCTACGTCTCAATATTGTGCGTGTTTCAACTTTTTTATATTTATGATTCCGTCGCCCCCCCCCCCCCCCATCGTAACTAGAGGTGGGCAAGTACACTGGTTAACCGAACCGGTTTGAAACCGATTATGTAAAAACATGTTTGGAACCCCGATTGAAACTGTAGGTTTGGAACCCGTTTGTAATTTTCTCTACCAAAACCGTTTCCAAATCGGTTAACCGAACCGAAACCGGGCAAAAACCGGCCAATACCCGAACCGAAACCGAACAAAAATCGAACCGAAACCGATCGTTACTGTGCATGAAACCGGTTTTCAACCCGATCTGAAACCGATTTTAACTTTTATTGACCAACTCAAACCGGTTTTAACCCAAACCGATTTTAAGATATAAACCGGTTTGTGCACCTCTAATCGTAACACACAGGTCCACTTGCTGGATCTACATTAAAACATAAGCCTTAAACAAAAAAAAGTAAATAAATAAATAAACAAGCAGCTTAGCACATGGCAATAGGCAATAGCAGGCTACTCAACTAGCAAGTAGCCATGAGTTCATTGCATCTCATCTCACTGTCTCAAAACGGTAACAACTTCTACTTGTATACAAACTAGTATTTTGACCCCCGCGTTGTGGGGGACAGTCGATTTGAATGTAATGAAAAAACGTTATGACAAGTTAAAGTTAATCGAAACAAAAAAAATAATTGCAGCTAGTTATTTTAAGCTATTATGGCCATTTACAATGTTTGAAACTTTACAATGTTTTGCACTCTTTCTTTCTTTCTTTATAAATTATACTTTCACTTGGTAGTAATCTGCCTATAAACCAAAAGCACACTTCATATAAAAGTTTTAAGATCAAATTTATATAGAAAACGCACAACCGTCGAACCATTTAGTAGGACAACCTGCGAGAATGGACCATTCTCTTGGTTCGCATATGACCACTTCAGTTAACACATGTAATTCCTTGTTTCTCCTTCCAAGGCTTTAGCACCTAAAAATGTTAATGAAATGTGAAAACAAAAACATTATCAGAAGGTCAAAATCATAACAAATGTGAGAAATTAAACAATAATACTTAAAATAACAACATACCTTTGACATGCATGGGTGATCTGGATTCAATATTTTTTGAAGACATAAGATGGCTGCATCAAAACCTTTTGAGTTTGCATTAAAAAAAAAAAAGATTTCTTAGGTAACATAATGAAGAACATAAAAACAAAAGTATATTATCACTTGGTATGAAAGTTATCCTCGTTTCTCCTTCCAAGGCTTTAACATTTTCTCCAATCTTAGCAATAGGAGAAAAAGAATGCAGGATAGACAATTAGACATTAGCAACAATTAGTCAGAAGACTTAACTACTAACCATATTCCACAACACCCATGAAGGAAATAAGGAGATACAGAAAAAGGTCAAAAACTACAATACTAAAAATTATGGTAATAGTAGAAGAATAAGAAATTTGCCTCACTTCTTGAAGTAACCAAGTAGGCAACTGGAATACTGGCGACGTCAAACCAAACCGTTACCACGTATAGAAACCAATTTCTGAGTGAAAGTAAACACATGAAAACCCTATAAGAATAGTAATCCAAAAACAAAGTAAACATGTGTAAAATAATGAAAAAATAGTGAATAGATTCGCTTGGCTGCACATTGATCGGTTGCCATGTGAATGCAAAGAAACTCACATGACCATCTCGATTTCCCTGCCATGTTTACAACAAATTTAATCTTTGTGCAAATTCAAATCATCACCTCTGAAAATAACATGTTTAAAGATAAAGGCTACGTGATAAAAGAGAATTGATGGATGCAACAATAAGCTGTAAGCTTCAAAACTTGTACAACACAAAGCAATCATACAATATTGTCACAAACATTATTAAAACCATATATGAGGCTCAAATACAACTCACAACCATCTTGGCTGCTAGTGGTTGCCTTGTGAATGCAAAACTCAATTACATGACCATCACAGATGCCAAGATGAAGAAACACTAAGTGACCCGGGGCAGATTACGGATAATCTGGGGGTTAAGTAATGTTTCCCACGAGTATGAGGTCCAGCAGAGAAGGTTGTTCTTCAGGTGACCTGCAAAACAGACACCGTAAGCTCGTCACTGAGAAGGGGGGGGGGTTCCTCCTTGTGACCACCCTCCGGCGTGAGAATCAGACTAGATTGCTCTGAATATAAGTGTATATTAAGAGATTGCTAGATAAGATAATGAGATATCAGATGATGTCCTTACCATTCCAAGGTGTTGGAGTATTTATAGCCGAAGGTAGGTTTCCTAGAAGGTACAGCCGGCTGAATAGTATTCCTGTTCTACCAACAGTGGACTACGCACAGGCCATGCTGGTTGGTGGATAGACTACGGCCGACAGTAACAAGGTCGGCTGTACACTGTTCCTTTACTGCCGGCTATGCACTGTTCCACCAACTGTAGGCTGCGCACGTCCCATAGTAAGGGTTGGTGAGTAGGCAGCGGCTAATAATGACAAACAGTACTAGAGGGTGCTCCTCCTCGTACTGTTGTCGGTGAGCTGCCAACCTGTGATTGGTTCATGGGCTGTTCTGGTCAGATCGTCTGTTCTGCCCATACCTTAGTAGGTATAGTACAAAAGATCTTCCAGAAGCATTCGGACTGGCTCATTTAGGCGGGAGTATTCCCGCCTTGTTCATTCCTTCATGTGACTACTGAAGTAGCTAGTGCCTTGTGCGTGTAGCCTTGCTGTTAGTGCGGGTAGCCTTCCCTGATGGCTTGTATCCGCAACTGCGGGAACAGGCGGGGTACTTCACCATTGGGAGGCTTTCCCTGCGGGTACAGCTAGCGTACTGCGCGTAAGGTTTTCTCTGAGCATGGTGGGTCCTGCGGGAGCAGTTGGTCGTTGCGCAGACGTCCCTGTTCAAGGTGAGTCTTGCGGGTCCAACTGGGCTCTGCTGGGACCTACCTCTTCAAGTCCCCCCAGTCCAATGTTCTTCTCATGAATTATTAATAAGTGAGGTGAACTTTTGTACTAGCAAGGGGTTTTGAAAAGGGTTTTTAGTTTTTAGGTTTTCCGTGGGGATTCTTCCCGCGGTTTTCCTGATGTCACGCAGAAATTCCCGACTTTTCTGCTTGATCTTTGGGTATGAAGCGGGTAGGTTTGTAACCTCCTCGCAAGTCAGGAGCGTTGAGTCCCACTTGTGTGGATTCTCCATGGGGTTTTGGTAGTTTTCAACATATTGATCAATTATGCTAAAACCACCAATTCCATCTTGGAGTTTCAAACAATATAGTTCTCGACGTTCCCGTCATGCGGGGATGTTATTCCCGTTTCCGCAAGCATGGCCCAGAAGATCCTTCTTGGTTTGAATTCCCTGCAGAGTGCTAAGTATGTGAAGGGTTTTGCCTTGACACTGTACCCGCACTCGTCTTACGGTTACTTTACTTCCAAGGTATTCCTGGCGTCAATTCCCTGCGGGTGCTAAGTATTTGAAGGGTTTTGTCTTGACACTGTACCCGCACCCGTCTTATGGTTACTTGGTTGCCAAGGTAAGGGGTATTTTCCCGCTTACTTTTGAATCTTTTTGATTTTTTTTTTTTTTTTTTTTTGAAATTCGAAGAGTTGGTGAAAGGATAAGAACAGTCCAAACCTCTGAAACGTCGTGCGACGGTTTCTTCTGACTGTGTCAGGACATGCAGGAAGTTATGGTGACGTGACAGTACCTGGTCATTCCAGACGCTTTTTCAGGCGCGTGGGCCCGATTTTTCGGGCGCGTGGCCGCGAAATTAATGGTACGCGTCCTTTCAACAGCTGTTGCCAGCTTGCTTTTTGCCACGTGTCAAAGTTTCATTGCACCTTCGATTTCTCTCTCCTCCGCATTAAATTCATCGCATTAATTGCGATTAGTATATAAAGGGGGAGAGGGTTCTTTGTAATTCACACTTTCACTTTTCTCTTCATCTTCAGAACGATTTCCGGTGAATACTCAACTTTTCAGTCGAGCATTTTCTCGAAATCGTTTTCTTTCATCTGCAAGATGTCTTCTCGTGATCTCAAATCTACAGCCCAGGAGGCTGGGGTGTTTGCCGATGACAAGAGTACTGCTGGCGAGTGCCAGTGTGCTCTGCCTGTCGATCTATATCAGTACATCGTCAGGAAGTTCATGCTCGAGTCTCTCGAGCCTGAGTTTCCTGAACCCCATCAGACGGTGTATGATGCCCCCAGAGGCAAGATCGGGGTATATGCTGCATTCTTTGTTTATGGGAATCTTAGGTTCCCATTGACAAAGTTTGTGTACCGTGTCCTGGAGAGGCACGGTGTGCACCTGACCGAGGTGCACCCGATGGCGATCGCGAAGATTCGCCACTTCGAGTGGGTGTGCCGGATTCTGGTCATTGAGCCCTATGTCGACCGCCTGATGACCTTCTACTCTTGGAGGTGCATCCAGGGGTGGTATACGCTGATAACCCGGATTAAGGGTTTGAAGATTTGCGCAACCGAGCGCAGTCTTCGCTCGTGGAAGCGAGAGTTCTTCTACATCTCTGCTCGCGCCATCCCCCTTGCCATGAAATTCAAGAATGGGCAAGCACTTCTCAGCCTTCACGCCTCCAACTACCAGGAGGCGGAATGGTTCTCGAAGATATCCCGAGTCCAATCTCCGGTTTACCGGTTTGCGGAGTCCGGGATGGTAATGCTCGGGATGAGCCGGGTGTGGAAGGATGCGGATGCGCGAAAGATCCCAATCGTCCTTGAATACGGTTCGAACTCTGTTCCTTACGGTATGTTCTGTTCCTTTTTGTTGATTTAGAATCTCTTCTAACTGCTTTTCTTTTATTTCAGAGGGGAACGACTTGCAGTCGCTCCTGTATCCGCGGGAGGCTGACAGTCCCGCTCGGATGGGTACTCGCGCTCTAGACGAGAACGAGTTGCCCATCCTAGAACAAACGGCGGATCGGTTCGTGGAGGTCTACCCGCTAGGCCACGAGATCCTGAGCGCCAGGCAGCCAGGTAAGGCGCTATTCAACCCTCGACCCCTCAATGTTGAAACTTATGCTGGAATTCCTCTAATCTTATGTTCTGATGAGGAATCCGCAGATGGTCCTCCGTTGGTGCGGAAGAAGAAGGCTGCCGGCGGAAAGGGGAAGGAGAAGGTGGCCTCCACTGCCGATCCGGTGCCTCGGTCTGACTCGGAGGCCGAGAGCGAGGAGGTGGAGGGGAACCCCGGTGGTGATAAGACCACCGCTTCGGAGGCTGCGACTGTCACCTCCGGAGAGCCCCTGACGACGACGGTGAGCGGCGCAAAGAGGCCGGCTCCATCGGGTTCGTCTCCGCCTGTCCGTACTTTTAGGCTCAAGAAAACCCGTAAGTACAAACTTCCTTTTATCTTTTTCATAGTTTTCCATCATTAATACTTATCTTCTTTGTGCAGGCGTGGATGTTGACGCATTCCAGGGTGGAGCGGGGAGGAGTACCCCCCCGCCCGTGACGGTAGGCTTGGTCAGCCTACCTGAGGCGACGACCCAGGCGGCTGCGCCCGCTTCCGCTGGTTCAGTTGCTCATTCCATTGAGCCAACTGTTCCAGTTGTGACGACATCACCACCGGCTGTCAGTGCCATTTTTACCGCTTCTTTCACTGAGCCGGCGGTTACTTTTGCTGCGGACTCCGCAGCGGCGACCGCGGCGGACTTCACCATGCCTCCTCCGTCATCGGCCTCGACGGCCGATCCTTCAGGTATGCATGGGGCTTCTCGCCAACCTCTGCCTCCTTCCCATCTACCTGACCTCTTGGACGGATTTCCCTTGGGTTCAGGTGACGGGTTTGGCGGCTATCGGCCTGCTATTGACCCTACAGGTGCGTAGGGTTCTCTTGGCCTATTATTATATTTTTTTTTTTACATATCATCTTTTCCTAACTGCTTTTTGTTTTTTGCAGTGTCGGATTCCAATGAAGTGTATGTTCCACGATGGAACATCCGCCGAGGAACAACCCTTCGCACACCTGTGGAGTGCGTGGATTGGGCTCGTCACGCAGCTCCTAGTGGTGCGTTGGGGGAAGCCATGGCTAGCTACCTGGAGGGTAGGCTAACCAATGAGCTTCGGGTTCTCCTGGCCCGGATGCAGCCACGCGTCGAGCTGCTTTGTTGTGAAAACGACAAGTTAAAAGCAGCTCGCATTCAAGAAGTAGCTCAGGCGCGGGCTGTCCGGGAGGAGAATAGGAGGCTCTCCACCGCGGCTGCGGAGAATGAGAAGGCGTTCAAGGCCCTTGAAGTTGAGGTTCAGGCCCGTCTCGAGGCCCGTTCCAAGGCTGCCAAGCTGTTAACGAACAGCTTCGGCTGGCTAAGGAAACTGCTAGGAACGCAACTGAAAGGGCCACCAAGGCTGAAGCTGTTGCTGAGCCTCTACGCCTCGAGAATGAGGAACTTAAAGCTAAATTAGAGGCGCTCCAACAGGCTCATGATGCCTTGGCGATGGAGGACGCGAAGAAACTCCAAAAGATCCTGGACCAGAGGGGCGTGCTTGACCACACTGAGCGGAAGCTAAAAGGCGTCGAAGAGGCTGCTGCAAAGGAAGTGTTGCTTGCCAACCTCAATAAAAGTGAAGCCGAACGCGCATGTACCCAAGCTCAAGCCGCCCTCCAAGAAGCTCTGGTTGCCAAGGAATGGCTTCTTCGAGAAGCGTTGTCTCAGGTAAGCTTTTCATGTCTTTACGCTTTTCTTTGTAAATAGAAAAGGTTTTGATACTTGTATTTTTTCATTTTTGTAGGTTGTGCATCGGGTCTTCTCAGAGACGTCTTATGACGATGCTATGAGCGCAGCCCTCAACGCTTCTCATGAGGATGGGGAAAAGGCCGGCTTCCTGCTTGGTCTAGGGTTCGTTGAGAAAGGCATCCCGCCTTCCAACTTCCCTTTGTATGATGTGGATACTGAAGCTGTTTATGACCAAGCAGTGAACCAGTATGCCGCCTTCCTGCATCCGGTGGTGGAGAAGGTGAACGAAGTCGCTGCTGCTGATGATGGGCTAGCTATCCTTAAAGCTTTCCTTGAACCACCACGCTCTACTGATGGAGCGGGTCCAAGTGGAAGTGGTCCTGAAGCTTGATTTTGAAGATCCCTTTCCACCATTAGCGTAGATTTTTGCTTTTATATAGCTTCTTTTGTATGCGGGTATGCACCCAGCAATCTTTGTAATATTTGAATTTGATGGAATAAAGATTGTGTTAGTTCTTTGCCTTGTTTATTTTACGCATGTTTTGATCTAACTTAGCAATTTCTTTAGTACTTAGATAAGTTAACTTTTTAACGTGGCAAATTATAAGTTTGTTTCGCTTCCTCTTTCATGATTGTGCGGGTATGACCGTCACTTACACTTAGTAGGATGGCTTTACTTTACTTATATCTGACCTGCGTGGAAGTTTTCCTCATCTTTTCCTTTGAAATTTTCTAAGTGTTCAGAATAAGTTAACCTTTGGACGTGGTAGATGATAGGTTAAAGTTTTGCCTCCTTGTCCATGATTGTGCGGGTAAGACCGTCACTTGCACTTACAAGGATGGCTAAACTTTACTTACATCTGACCTGCGTGTAGGTTTTCCTTAAAACTTGAAATTTTTACCGTTGTGTTTATGCGGGTTTTGCCGCCTTCCACACGTAACGACTTACTTTTTCCCCTATTTATGCGGTGAATACCGGCACATCAGTGTGGGAAGTTCATAAGTATAAAGGTAAGGCTATTAACACATTGTGAAAGGAGAATCATTTCCATTAGAAGTGGCTCTAGGCCTTTTCTTTACAAGTTTGGAATTGATCTACATATAACATTTGCGTAATTGAGCTCCATTCCATGTTCTTGGGATGGGAGTGCCATCGAGCCTTTCGAGCCGGTACGCGCCCTTTCCCAGAACTTCTTTGATAAGGTATGGCCCTTCCCAGACCGGGGCCAGCTTTCCTAGGCGTTCTTGGTTCGAAGCCTCGTTGTTACGCAGTATGTAGTCTCCTACATTGAAGTTGCAGAGTTTTACCCGCGTGTTGTAGTACTTTTGCATTTGTCGCTTGTAGTTCTCTTCACGCACTGCGGCTAAGTCTCTGCGTTCCTCGGTTAGCATAAGATCTAACCGTCTTTCCGCATCATTGTCTTCTGGCTGAATCAAGACCCTTGGTAAGGGTAAATCAACTTCGACCGGGACCATGGCATCAGTGCCATAAGTGAGACTGAACGGGGTTTCTCCCGTACTGGCCTTCTTTAGCGTTCTGTTTGCCCAAAGGACGTGCGGAAGCTCGTCCACCCAGCCGGATCTGTGTTCCAAGAGTCTTTTCTTTATGCCTTCGACGATGCTCTTATTTGCTCTTTCCACCTCACCATTACCTTGCGGGTGTGCCACTGAGGTAAAGGTGTGGGTGATTTGAAGTTCTTTCAGCCACCGTTGTAGCTTCTTGTCAGCAAAGTTGGTGCCGTTATCGCTCACCAAATTCTGTGGAAGTCCAAAACGACAAATAATAAGTTCCCAAATAAATTTTTTGATATGTTTCGCGGTTGTTTGGGCTAAGGGTTTTGCTTCTATCCACTTGGTGAAGTAGTCGATGGCTACCACTAGGAACTGAACATTTCCTGCTGCTGTAGGAAATGGGCCTGTCATATCGATGGCCCACTTCTGAAATGGCCATGAAGAGGTGACTGGAACAAGTTCATTCTTCGGGCGGTGCGTGTTGGGTGCGTAGAGCTGGCAAGACCTGCATTTTCTGATGTATGCCAGCGCATCCGTATGCATCCCCGGCCAAAAGTATCCCGCGTTGTTTAGCTTAGCTACAACAGCGCGGGGACCTGCGTGTACTCCACAGATGCCTTCGTGTACTTCCCTTAGGAGGTAGTCAGCATCTTGGTTGTCCACGCATCTTAAGAGTGGGCCAAGAAAGTTACGTCTGTAAAGGATGTCATCGATGAGTTGATAATTCAGTGCTTTACAGCGTAGTTTTCTTGCCTGTGTTTTTGACTCGGGTAGTGTACCCGCCGCAAGGTATTTTATTATTGGTGTCATCCATGTTTCTGTGCCGGTTTGGATGACACAAATTTGCTTGTGCGGGACCGAAGGTGTCTCGAGGAGTTCAATGCGGATTTCCTTTCCTAAGTGGGTGAAGGCTAATGATGCAAGCTTGCTTAACGCATCCGCAGATTTGTTTTCACTTCGCTTGACGTGTATGACTTTGCAGTCGTTGAAATCGCGCATAAGGGATTTTGCTTGTGCGAGGTACAGGGTCATTGTGTCATTCACGGCCGTGTACGTCCCGTTGATTTGGTTGGCTACTAACATGGAATCCACGTGGGCTTCCAAGTGTTTCACTCCCATCTTACGCGCAATTCTCAGCCCAGCCAAGAATGCCTCATACTCGGCTTCGTTATTCGTACTTAGGAAATCCAGTCGAATAGCGTAAGTGTATTCTTGGCCTGCTGGGTTAGTTAGTTTCAGCCCTGCGCCTGAACCCTCGTTACTGGCTGCTCCATCAGTGTAGAGTCGCCAGACATCATTGATGTCTTGTGCTGGAGAGGGTTGAGCCTCTTCCTGGCACTCTTTTTCCCGCGATGCAGGCACTTCCGCTATAAAGTCGGCCAGAACCTGGCCTTTTATGGCTGGTCTTGGCTTATACTTTATCGCGTACTCCCCCAACTCGATTGCCCATTTGGCTAGGCGTCCCGATAACTCGGGTTTGCCTAGAACGTTTGCAAGTTTGAAGTTGGAGAGAATGGTGATTGGGTGACCCTAGAAATATCGTCTTAACCTGCGTGAAGCGTGTATAAGTGCTAAGACTAATTTTTCGAGGGTAGAGTACCGGGTTTCTACGTCTGTTAGGATACGACTGACATAATAGATTGGCATCTGGATGCCTTTTCGCTCTACTAGCAGGACTGCCCCGGTTGCTCTATCTGTTGCGGAAAGGTATAGGATTAACTCCTCTCCCGCTTTTGGTGCTGTGAGCGTTGGGAGTTCGATCAAGCGTGACCGAATCTCCTGAAAAGCTGCTTCCGCTTCTGGAGTCCAGCGGAAGTGCGTTTTCTTTAAACAGTTTCTCAACGTTGACACGAAAGGAAACGACTTATCCGCGTGGTTTGCCAAAAAGCGATTAAGTGCCACTAGTCGTCCATTCAGTGTCTGGGCCTGTTTGATGGTAGTAGGTGATTCCATTTTGATAATGGCTTCGACCTTTTCAGGGTTCGCTCTGAAGCCATCTTTAGTGACGATGACCCCCAAGAACTTCCTTTCTTCCATTCCAAAGGCACACTTGCTCGGGTTGAGCTTCATGTTTATCTTTCTGAGCGTGTTGAAAGTTTCTTCGATGTCTTTCAACATCGCTTCTGCGTCAGGGCTTTTGATGACCAAGTCATCCATGTAGACTTCTAAGTTCCTCCCAATTTGGGCATGAAACTGGTTGTCCATCAGGCGTTGGTATGTGGACCCGGCATTCTTAAGTCCGAATGGCATCATTTGGTAACAAAATGTGCCATCGGGCGTCCGAAAAGCGGTTCTGTCCTGATCATCAACGGCCATGTGGATTTGATGGTACCCCTTATACGCGTCCAGGAAGCATTTAAGGTGAAACGGTGCCAACGAATCCACCTTAAGATCAATTTCGGGTAACGGATAACAATCTTTGGGGCATGCTTTGTTCAAGTCCTTGAAATCTATGCACATGCGCCATTGTTTGTTATTCTTCGGTACCATAACGGGATTTGCAACCCAAGTTTGATATCTACTAACGCGTACGATGCCTGCGTCAAGGAGTTCCTTGATTTGGGTTCTATACGCGTTAGTTTGTTCTGGCCCCATTACTCTGCGCTTTTGTACGATTGGCGTAACAGCCGGATCGCATTTGAGCTTATGCTCTGCCTTACTTCGGGGTACACCAGTCATGTCAGCTGGTGTCCACGCGAAGATGTCAGCGTTTTTTTGTAATAAGCGCTTGAGTAAGGTGCGTGTGGGATCAACAACTGTTGGACCAATGGAAACGGCCTGGTCAGGGTATTTGCCGTTGAAGGCCCATTTTTCTGGTTCGGTGATGGTTGGTTTAGCCATCTTTGGTTTGGGTTTAGATGAGACAGATGCGATGCATACCTGGGGAATGCCGGTGATCATCGCTACACCCTCAGCTGTTGGCCATCCCATCATGCCGTGGACTGAGGATACCACGGCATTGAATCTTGCCATCCCGTCTCTTCCGAAGAGAATGTCGTATGTGTGGTGTGGCTTCCTCATTACGACAAAATCCACGTCTTCTGTGCGTGAATGATTCCCGTCCGTAAGAGTGACGGGGAAAGATAGGATACCCAGGGGGGTGTTTGTGCTGCCATCGAACCCTTCCATCGAGGCGCAGATCGTTTCCAGGCGTTCCTTGCCTTCGTCATCTAGCTTGTCGAAAAACTGCCTGTACATCACCGTTGACGAGGCGCCGTTGTCAGCAAGAGTGCGAGAAGTGATGTAGTGCCCCAGCTGGCTTTTGATGACGATAGGGCCTTCTTTGCTGGGTCCTCCTGGCACTCGCGGGAAGCGCACCTCGGCTTCCTTCCACGCGCATGGTTCTGTCGTTAGCCTTTTTCTTTCTCTGATATTACCATGAACCATGTTGATGCTGATGTCAACGGGCTTTCGTCCGTTGCCTCGGTACCGGTTATCGTTCCTTCCTCCCTTCTTGATTGATGCCACCAGGTGTGCCAGTCTTCCATCCTTGACGAATGCTTCAACAACATCCTTCAAGGATGTACACTCTTCCGTACTATGACCTTTTGTCCCGTGGAAGTCACAGGATTTGCTCTGATCCGCATTAGGTCGCTGCCGGATCATTGGAGCTTTTGGCCATGGTAGCTTTTCAGTGGCAAATATCTCCGTGACGCTTTTGGTGAGTGGCGTCCACCGGTGTTTTTGGCTTGAAGGGTGTGTGCTATTTCTTCCGCCAACAAGAGGGTGAGAGCTGGATGAGGTGTCAAAGTTTACCCTTGACTGCCAAATACCTAGCTTCCTCTTTTTGTTCTGCCGGGCGATTCGAACATTGTTTTCTCTAGTCCTTTGCGTGTAGAGGTGTGTACTCTGGGGAAGATCCCTTCCCAGTTGCTTCTCCGTCTCGGCAAAGCGCTTGACCGCCGTCATGATGGCATCCCATGTGGATGGCATGCCGTCCTTACCCGTCAATGTGCGGATAAGCTCTGGGTATTCGGCGCCCTGGATGAAAGCGGCGCGAACAAGATCTTCACTTATGTTGCCCAGACTTAGCTTTTTGGAGTTGAAGCGAGTGATGAAGTCTAGTAAAGATTCATCCTCCTCTCTGACGCAGTTGAGGATCGTCCACTGTTCTTCAGTATATTTCCTTTGTTGGCTGAAGTGTTGGCTGAACTTGTTTTGAAAGTCCGCCCAATCATATATGTGGTGGACCGGTAAACGATCGAACCATGCCCTGGCCGCTCCAACCAGAGTCATCTGGAACATATAACACCACGTGGGTTTCGTCCAGTTACTGACGGTTGCCCCCGCAATGAATCTGTTCAAGTGGTCGTCTGGGTCGGATAGACCATCATAAGTGCCAATGTTGGACATTTGTTTGGCACTTCTCGGGGCGATTGCTTCCGCAATGTCCCTTGCGAACTTTGACTTTCCTGCATTTGTAGCAGTTGGTCTAAAGGTTTTGGAGAAGTCACGCGAGTTTCTCTCCGCATTCGTTGGTTTAAAGGCTTCCCCAAAATTCCTTTTCGGTTGGAAGTCCGTTTCCTTACACTTCCCTTTTGCCTTATGGCGTGGGTTTGCGTCGGTATCGGATTCTTCCCGCTCATCGTCTGAGTACTCGCACTCACTGTTCATATTGAGATGTTGGCGAGTACTGCCGAATTCGTCAGCCTGTTGAACTGAACGCAAGCGTTCATCCAACTCAGCTTGGAACTCTTTCTGACGTGCTTCGGCCCACGCCTTAACTTGATCTAGTGTTTGGCGAGGGACCCTCGTTCGTTTTTCCAATTGGGCATCAGTGAACCCTAGTGGAATATTGTTTACTGCACTTGCCCCGGCTTGGGTAACCGGGGTAGTGTTCGTAAAATTTGTATAACCGCCGGTGTTCCCAGTTGCTGGGGTTGTGGTCACCGGGGTTTCTTGGTCACTTACTGGCCTTGGGACCGGAGTAACGTTAACCATTTCTTCAGAAATTTTGAAAAAACTAAGAATTAGTTCTAGCTTTTATGCACGGATGGCGCCAATGAAGAAACACTAAGTGACCCGGGGCAGATTATGGATAATCTGGGGGTTAAGTAATGTTTCCCACGAGTATGAGGTCCAGCAGAGAAGGTTGTTCTTCAGGTGACCTGCAAAACAGACACCGTAAGCTCGTCACTGAAAAGGGGGGGGTTCCTCCTTGTGACCACCCTCCGGCGTGAGAATCAGACTAGATTGCTCTGAATATAAGTGTATATTAAGAGATTGCTAGATAAGATAATGAGATATCAGATGATGTCCTTACCATTCCAAGGTGTTGGAGTATTTATAGCCGAAGGTAGGTTTCCTAGAAGGTACAGCCGACTGAATAGTTTTCCTGTTCTACCAACAGTGGACTACGCACAGGCCATGCTGGTTGGTGGATAGACTACGGCCGACAGTAACAAGGTCGGCTGTACACTGTTCCTTTACTGCCGGCTATGCACTGTTCCACCAACTGTAGGCTGCGCACGTCCCATAGTAAGGGTTGGTGAGTAGGCAGCGGCTAATAATGACAAACAGTACTAGAGGGTGCTCCTCCTCGTACTGTTGTCGGTGAGCTGTCACCCTGTGATTGGTTCATGGGCTGTTCTGGTCAGATCGTCTGTTCTGCCCATACCTTAGTAGGTATAGTACAAAAGATCTTCCAGAAGCATTCGGACTGGCTCATTTAGGCGGGAGTATTCCCGCCTTGCTCATTCCTTCATGTGACTACTGAAGTAGCTAGTGCCTTGTGCGTGCAGCCTTGCTGTTAGTGCGGGTAGCCTTCCGTGATGGCTTGTATCCGCAACTGCGGGAACAGGCGGGGTACTTCACCATTGGGAGGCTTTCCCTGCGGGTACAGCTGGCGTACTGCGCGTAAGGTTTTCTCTGAGCATGGTGGGTCCTGCGGGAGCAGTTGGTCGTTGCGCAGACGTCCCTGTTCAAGGTGAGTCTTGCGGGTCCAACTGGGCTCTGCTGGGACCTACCTCTTCACAAGAATAAACGACAAAGCGTTAACGCGCATAGCAAATAAAATCGTGGCTCAGATGAGGCAATGTTGGACTTAATTGGATCGAGCAACACGAACAACACCGATATTTTGTGAGAACTCCTCACGACTCTTTCAATATTATTAAGAATGAAAACCACACAAAATACAATAACCCTAAACCATCTATTTATACTAAAACCTTAACTTGCTCACCAAGAAACCTAATTAGACTCAAACTAGGAAACTAAATAAATTAATAACCAAAACTTACTACTAATTAAATAAACTAAACCGACTCAAACTCAAACTCTTTAAACTTTAAACCTTTATCAAGATTAATTCTTCAGGCAAGACCCATCATCATATCCCAATCCGTAGCGAACAAAATCACGGCTCACATGAGCCGAGGCCCATAATCATAGCCTTGAACACCCAAAAAAGGACAGGGTTTAGCAACGAAAAAGCTATCAAGTCCATATACGAAAAAAATCCCTACACTCACCATCATTTAGATAACAGCCAAAATCCCAAGGCCATATAGTTTTCTGAACACATAGACGTCGAACAACGTTTGAGCACCGCTAATCATCAACCACAATAGACAACTGCCCACAACCAATCCACCACCACCTATGGTTCCGATCATAACCCGACAATGATAGTCGTCGGCAATAGCTAGTCAATGAGCTACAACAAAAAATAATAACAGATATCACCAACATTGAAAAGTAAATCACAGCCCTAACATATCATTCTGTCAAATTAGGTATCCAATAATTACAAAAAGAGCAAAATAAGACTTTGCAGATAACTAAAACGAACCTTTGGGAATAATTTGAGACACCACTTGTCGAAGCACGAAATGAATCTGACCTGATCCATGACGATGTTTCCACGGATTTTCGAGATGAACGAACCACGTCTTGATCTTCTTCTCCGGTTGCTTGCCCCCGCCACCCACGGTTCCCAATCCGAAAGAAGAACTTCAATCCGAGTACAGAGAAATAAGAGACACGACACCTCCCCAAGTAGAGAGAAATAATAGAGCCGCCACCATAGACGGCCGGTAATGATCATTCGTCGGATAAAACCACTGCCACCGGGAGTCGATGGATTACATAAGACGAAAAAATGACGTGGTGAGAATACAGAAGCTACTGAAATATTGAAGACATACACGTAGCAAGTGCAAGGACATTTGGCAAACGAAGATGAGAAATTCAAAGTACAAACACTATAAACACACAGTACAACAGTCACTGCATAAAATCAGACGAAATTGTAATATATAAAATTCTTAAAACCTTTTACCTTATATATATATATATAGGATCAGGATCACGAGAGAACCTTTTTGAAATTGAAAACTATAAGAACCAATTTGGACCACAAAAAACCCAAAAATAAAAAAAAATCATACAATAAAAAAAAACACAAAAATAAAAAAAGTATAAAAACCAAAATTCTTATTTTATCATCCCGGTTTCAAATAAAAAAAAAACTTGGTTTAGCTAAATTATATACACATATGTATAATATATACATATATGTATATTTACATGTTTTTTTTGTTCACATGTGTATAATTTAAGATAAATGATACTTTACATATGTGTATATTACGTAACCAAATATTATATAAAATTATACATATGTGTATAATACGATGTTTTTTTATTTTTTTTAATGAAACCGGAATGAAATATAAGATTTTTGTTTTTTTTACTTTTTTAAAATTTTTATTATTTTTTGTTTTATGATTTTTTTAAATATTTTTTTAAAGGTGTTTTTAGTGGTTCAAAATGGTTCTCAAAGTTCTCAATTTGCAAAGGGTTCTCTTAGAATCTTTACCATATATATATATATATATATATATATATATATATATATATATATATATATATATATATATATATATATATATATATATGTATGTATATATATATAATTGATTTTTTTATAACCGCTTTGAGTTTTAAGAACTCGAAAGAACTCAACGTAACAATTTTTTTTTTGGAATTTTTTTTATACATGTGTAATACGTAAGTGTAAGTGATGTACAAAAAATTACGGTATTTTTTTACACACCGAATCGAATTATTACACATGTGTAACTAACAGTTAAATTTGTGTAATTATCAAAAATACTTACTCTCTCTTCTGCTTCACTTTTTAATTACATTTAATCTCAGCCACATATTTCATGTTATTTAATTAAATGTGTTGTCCAAATTTGAGTTCTTAAAGTTCTTACAACTCAACATGTTTCTCAAAATATCTCTCCCAAATATATATATATATATATATATATATATATATATATAAATATATTTATAAGTCACAACATGCCAACACCCATGTTCCATCCTGCATCACCATCACAATCATCATTATCATCATCTTCTTCTTCATGAAAGTTGAAGCTTTCACTCTTTCCATAATAATCCCATGAATACCCACAACACGTTCTCTCTTCTGTTCTTCATCTCATCATTCACTTTCACATATGGCTTCGGATCCATGGGCCCCATATCCGCCGTATTCGGCCCAAATGACTTCTTCTGTGCCATTGACGCAAGTGGCAAACAAGAAGTCTTTTGCTGGGCAGCAAAAACACGAGTAACTCGAACTACTCCTCTAATACCAGTAGTAGTTCGAGTTCCTCGGTTTTTGCCATTGATGTGCCTCCATTGGCTGCACTCAATGGAGGCTATGATTTCATGTGTGGGATATTAGTCAACACATCATACGTCTCGTGTTGGAACTCAAATGGTGATAGTTCAAATCTTGTACCTCAAATGTACCAAACCACTTCTTATTCATACATTGGTTCTGGTAAAGATCATGTTTGTGGTATCAGAGGGTCTTATTATTCGGATACCGATTCGGGTTTGGTTGATTGTTGGGATATTGTTTCGACACCAAGCGGGTTAAGTTCGAAACAAAGCGGGTTGTATTATAATCAAGAAACTAGCTCGGTTATGTTTAAGAGAGTTGTGTCTGGTGATGGGTTTAGTTGTGGGACCGTTTATGATACTGGGATCATCAAATGCTGGGGCCCGAATGCTTCGGGTCTATCCGGTCTTGTTTCGAATTCATCGGATCGGTTTATTTCTCTTGCATCGGGTAAAAATTCGGTTTGCGGGGTTTTGGAGTCCTCGGGTGAGGTTAAATGTTGGAAGGATTTAGATACTGATACCGGTACTGGTACTGGTTTGGGTTTTTCGGGTTTGGGTTATTTAAGTCCTCCTGATGGGACATCATTTGTGTCTTTAGCAACAGGTGACCAACATTATTGTGGGATCCGAACAGATGATCACGGTAACGAGTGCTGGGGGCGGGTTAATTCGTCGTCAATCCCGAGAGATTCGGGGTTTTTAGCGATTGCGTCGTCTGATTCGATAATGTGTGGGATAAGAGAAGATGATTTGGTACTTGATTGTTGGGTGGCTAATGCTACTTCATTAAATGATATAGATGATATAGATCCACCATTGCAGCTATGCAGCCCGGGTTTATGCACCCCGGGATCTTGTGGTCCCGGGATGTTTGCGTTTAATGCGAGTCTGCTTCACGAGCCGGACTTGACTAGTTTGTGTGTTAGGAAAGATCTGAGCATTTGTTCACCTTGCGGGTTTAATTGCTCGGTCGGGTTCTTCCCATCGAGCTCGTGTACTGAGAATGCGGATCGAGTATGCACCGAATGCTCGCTTTGTCAAAATAGTTCTTGTTGGGATATCTGCAATATGAAATCTTCTCACAGTCATCAAGATCACAGGTTAAGTCAGTTGCATAGACTGATAATAATAATCGGATCATCGATTCTCGGGTTCTTGTTGATATTAATATTATTATGCCTTTCGCTTCGTTTCTTCCCGTCGAAAGGTAAACAAAAGAAACAGTTTTCGTCTTGTATCGGTAAGCCCGGGGAGAAAGAAACCGACGCACCGGACGTTATACCGTCTGCGGTCTCGGTTGCGCCATGTCCCGGTCTAGCTCAAGTGTTCCGTCCCTCGGAGCTTAAGGACGCGACAAACGGGTTTAAAGAATTTAACGAGCTCGGTCGAGGGAGTTACGGGTTCGTTTACAAAGCCGTGTTGGCGGACGGTCGCCACGTGGCGGTGAAACGCGCGAACGCAGCGACGATTATTCACACGAATAGTAGAGAGTTTGAAATGGAGCTTGAGATATTATGCAGTGTGAGGCATACTAATGTGGTTAACTTATTGGGATATTGTGCTGAAATGGGTGAAAGATTGTTGGTTTATGAGTTAATGCCTCATGGGACACTTCATGATCATTTACAAGGCGGGTTATCCCCGTTGAACTGGCATTTGCGGTTAAGGATCGCGATGCAGGCTGCAAAGGGGCTGGAGTTTCTCCACGCGGAAAACAATCCGCCCATCGCGCATCGTGACGTTAAGAGTTCGAATATATTACTAGATGCTGACTGGTGTGCTAGACTGTCAGATTTTGGACTATTGAGAAATGATGGTGATGGGATACTAGACATGAGAGATGATGTTTATAATTTTGGTATTGTGTTGTTAGAACTACTTAGTGGACGAAAAGCAATAGACCGTGACTGCACGCCCGAAAACATCGTTGAATGGGCCGTGCCATTGATTAAACAAGGGAGGGCGGCTGCGATTATTGACCGGGGTGTGGTGCTGCCACGGGTAGTGGTCCCGTTGCTGAAGCTGGCTGATATGGCGGAGGTGACGGTTTGGGAGAATCCGTGTGAGAGACCGTCGATGAGCGAAGTCGCATTGTTCTTGGAGCAACTTGTGAAAGAAGGTTTGATATTGTGATTGGGAAGGTTTTGTTGTTCTTGGTTTTTATTTTTGTGAGTTACTTGCTGCTCTTCTGCAACTGTATATTTGTTATGAGCTTTTGTTAATTATTAACACTCACCTTCTTTTGAAATTGTAATAAAGATTGATTTTGATTATTCTTTTACAAAGTTCTAAGTAATAAATTCAGTTGCAATTTGTATAAAACTTTTGGACATGAATTCATGATTTAGGCTAGTTGAGTAGGTATATTGGTTTTTATTAATCTCAACTATCGCATTTTGGTCGTTGTCGGTCTCAACTAACGAATTGGCTACTGACGGTCCCAACTTTTAACGTTTATGTTCCCAACGGTCCGCGACTAACAGAATCCTAACGTCGTTAGTTGCAGGTCACCGGAAAAACGTTTTTGGCCGGAAAACTCACATCTTTTTCCGGAAAACTCAGCATTTTTGTCTCAAACATCTTTGTAACTTTGTATTGGACATTTAGGGACTTTTTTCTAGTAAAAGCCCCAATTATTGAGGTCGTCGGAACCTTAGAACCATCATTGGAAACGGTTGGTGGTGCTCAAGTGGTGGTGGTGGTGGTTGGTTGGTGGTGAGTGAATTGGCGGTGTTCGGGTGGTGTTTTCAGGAAAAAAATATGGCTTTTCCGACCAAAAACATTTTTCCGGCGACCTGCAATAACGGTGTTAGGATTTCGTTAGTTGCGGACCACTGAGAACAAATACGTTAAAAGTTGGGACCGTCAGCAGTCAATTCGTTAGGTTGGACCGAGACCGACCAAAAGAAGATAGTTGGGACTAATAAAAACCAATATACCATTATAATAACACGAATTTTCTTAAGTTGTGTGTGTTTGTTTATTTCTTTCGTGTTCTTGATATCTGTTCAAACCGACAAAATAAATAACGATTGGAACACACGCGCCATCGTCGTGTCGTTTTAATCCTCGAGTCCGTATCGGTTACCATGCTAGTCGCATAGAATAAATGGTGGACAATGGTGTTCCAATTTTATTTTTTTTATTTATTCTTGTTTTTTTAATTTATAGATTCAATTTGTTAGAAATTACATTGAATCTCTTTATCCTGTTCAGTTTGTAGATTCTTGTTTCATTAATGGTTTGCCACTTTGTTGATTATGGTGTGAATTGTTTACTACATTTTGGTTTCAACATTCACAGTTGGCGAAATACACAATTGTCGGAAAACAGGCGGAGAGAATCGCTATTGTTTTCTTAGATAAGATATATTTGTTGGTCGTATAACGAGGAAGTGACACAAGTTGGACTGGCAACGGTCGGGTCTGGTGGATTAGGGCCACGGGTCAGAACGAGTCAATTAAAAAAGGGTTTGGCTGACAGGACGGGATTGGGTCGAAAGAGGCTGCGTCAGAATAGGTTTTGGGTTAGAGCGGATTCAAGTTGGGCCATAAAAAATACATGGAACAACTGGCCCAAATTAAAATGAACCTAACTTTTGCTATTTTCGTGTTATGGGAGGCCTCTACAGGGCCATGAAATATTTCCAATGAGCCCAATGTTTGGATAAGCTGTGTATTATGTGAAGCCCAAAATCCATCATCCAGGGCTACAAGATCAACCTTCTTTTTTGTGTTTTTTTGTTAATTTTATTATCTTTTAGCGTGTTCGGGGCACCCTCGAGTACCCCATTCGGTATGCTCGGTACCAATCTCCAAGCACCCCTATCAAATCGTGTTGGCCATTCGGCCCATTCTCCAAGACCATTTCGGTTTCAAGAACCTCGAGGGAAACTGAGAGAGTGGGAGACCACGTGTGTTGTGATTAGTTGGAATTTATGATTTACATTAAAAAAATTAATAATTATCCATACTCTCCATCTTTATAAATTTTCATAAACTCCTTAACAATGATGTAGCAATTCTTCATTGGTTCGTTTCATTCTCCATAAATCTCAGTGCACCCCAAACATCCTTATAAGGCAAATCATATAAAATCAACAGGATTAGATTTTCATGTCAATAATATTTATGATGGCTTTTTCATTTCGAAATGCGCCAAAAATAAAACCATGCTATGTGGTAAATAGGCATGTCAAAAACAATTCATGTAAAAAGAGATTTATCATGAAAGACTGACCTCGTATCACAGGTATATCTGTTGCTCTAGATTTAGTTGTTGCTTGATCCTAAGTAACGAGGAACCCTATTAGCGGGATTAATATATAAATTAATACTTAAATTTCCCAATAATCCTTGTTATTGGTTAAGCCTTTGGTTAATGTAGAAACTTGACTTAGATCAAGAGTAATCTCAATACGAACATGGTGTACACAAATGGAAGTAGTAGACGAGTTACATCATGATATAAAAAGTATGCATGATAAATTTAACATATGAAGCATGTAACTAAGACAATTTTTAACTTCGTTTTCCTTGAGGATCGGTCAAAATTTCATGGGGTCAGTGTTAAAATTCCATGAGTGTCCATTGAAATTTTAATGTATATATGTAGTACTCAAAATAAAAGTTATTCCGTGGGGGGCAGGTGCCCCATAGGACCAGCATATATAGGGTTCGCCTCTGACAATATGAGTGCTCTAACCTCTAAGCAATGGATGTTAAATAATTCAGATTAAATTGGCATATTAGGGGTAACTGTTTCACACATTAGTTTATGATTTACACTTTTTAAAGGCGGGTTCACGGTTCGGTTTATGATTTGAACTGACCGGTTAAACCGAACAAACCGATACATATGTGTTAATTTAAAAAATAGAATAAATATTGTTTATGAATATTAATCTACATTTTAAATTATAATTATAATTATAATACAAATAGATTATCAATCACTTAATCTAACCGATTTCATGTTCTTAAATTTTTATTTTTCAGTTTTTTTTTTTTTTAAACTTTTTATATGCTTAAGAAGGTAAAACGTTGAGACATTTATTTCTATGCTTTTCATTTTATTAAATTTTGAAAATCTAATAGTATGATTCTGTGTAAAGGAACAAGTAAAAACCAAATCGTTTTGGTCGGCCCAGTCGCCCACTCAATTTGGTTGTAGCTGTCAGGTCGACTCATATATCTTTTTAAAACCAGCTAGATCGGAACATGAACATCCATATATGAAAAGATAACACATATAAACCAATAAATTTTCTTAAATTTCTTTCTCCTATAGTTAACCTATATAAAAAAGAGAGAGAAAAAAAAAACAAACAAAGGGCTATACTTTTGACCCAAATATCATAAAAACCAAAAATCTATGCATTTTACTTTATGCTTATCTTTTAGTTATAGGTTATCCTACCATAAACATCTTTATATCTCAAGCCACTAGTGAGATTATGTGATTGAAATCAAAGACAATATCTTAATCCTACTCAAATTTCCAACCAAATAAAAAAGGAATCAATGGGTAAACCATGGGTGCTCACTTTAGGTGAAAAGTGAAGTCAATCAAATGGGGAGACAGTTGGATTAATAAGTGACTAATCCAAAGCCAATAACTCTTTAATCATCACTTTCAAATTAATTAATAACCTTTTATATTATTATAATCGAAATAGTGGTAACAAGTCATGTTCACGGATCAAACTCGAACGTTACACAAACCCGAAAATTATATCAAACAAACGAATCCAAACACGACACGAATAAAAAAATTGACATATTTTTAATGTACTTGTAGTGTCAATTCACACTTTATGCCTCTCTTTCAGCCCCATGTCCTCCCAAGTTCATGTCTTTTTGTTCAAGAGCCTCTATTTCTCATGCTTTTTGGACACAAATAATATTCTAATTCTTATCTCACCTAAAGTGGTTTAACAATAAAATTGAATAAAATAATATCAAAAAAATCATGAAAAATAATTAAAAAACCAATCTTAATCAAATCATGGGTTGATATTTGTTGTTTCTTTTGGGAGTGGAGGTGGTTTCTTTACGCCACCAATCATCATATTATTCATCTCACACACACACACACACACAATCCTCAATTTGATCATATTTTATCAAACCCTTAAAATCTTATTTATAAATCACAAGTTTCTTGATTATTATTTCAAACACTTCAAAGCAATAAACTTTTTTTGTGCCAAATTCTAAATAGTAAATACCCATTTCAAATTGGGGTTTCTTCATCTTAAATTTCCCAAAATTATCCCCAATTTTCTTGATTTTCTTGAAATTAGGGTTTCATTTTCTTGATTTTCTTGATTATTTCAAAAATTCAAGAAATAAACTTTTTGAGTTAAATTCTAAATACGCATTTGAAATTGGGTTTTCTTCATCTTTAATTTCACTAATTTATCCCCAATTTTGTGAATTTTTATGAAAAATTGTGAAATTAGGGTTTGATTTTCTTGATTATTTCAAAAATTCAAGAAATAATATTTTTGCGCCAAATTTCACCAATTCAAAATTGGGTTTTCTTCATCTTCAATTTCCCAAAATTATCCCCAAATTTGTAAAAAAAAAATTAAATTTGTGAAATTAGGGTTTCAATTTTCTTGATTTTCTTGATTTTGAATCATGGGTAATGTTGGAAGCAACAATTCCACCGGCCGGCGGCGTCACCGCGGCGGGCGGCGGAGCAACCACCATACCCACCACCCACAACCACCACCGCAACCGCCGCAGCCGGATATAATATTCGCTGCGGCCACACCATACCCATCACAATACACTAACCCTAACCCTGCACCATATTACCAGTACCCCACAGGTGCATACTACCCACCGCCACCGCTTCCCGCGGTGCCGTTGCACGATCACCATCATCGTGTTCCGTGGGTGGGTGGTGGGAGGTACCCGTGTGCTCCGGTGATGCATATTCCTGCACCTTATGTTGATCATCAAAAGGCTGTGACTATTAGGAATGATGTTAATATTAAGAAAGAGAGTTTAATGATTGAAACCGATGATGAAAACCCGGGGAAATTTGTTGTTTCGTTTACTTTCGATGCCACGGTTGCTTGCAGGTAAATTTTTTGTTATTGTATATGCATAAAGATTCATACCAATTGAACAAGTTATAATTTTTTAGTGCTTGTCATGTTGGTTTTAGATTTTTTAATTGAAAAGATGTTATTAGGTTTGAATTGGTTCGGTTTGGACGTGGGTGGGTTTTAGGTGGGAGGTTGGTATCTGTCTTTAGCCACGTGGACGGCCAGCGTAAGCTGCGTTTAGGGGTGTAAATTACGAGAGCTCGAGCTTGAGCTCATTTCAAGCTCTTTTTTCTAATGTTTGAGCTCGGCTCGTTTTGACTTACGAGGCTCGAGCTTGTGCTCGTTTCAAGCTCTTTTTCTAATGTTTAAGCTCGGCTCTCGTGAGCTATTTTTTAAAGCTCGGGCTCAGCTCGTTTGTTATATATACGAGAGCTCGAGCTTACCCTCATTTCAAGCTCTTTTTCTAATGTTTGAGCTCGGCTCGTGAGTTATTTTTAAAGCTCGGGCTCAGCTCGTTTGTTATATATACGAGAGCTCGAGCTTGCCCTCATTTCAAGCTTTTTTTCTAATGCTTGAGCTCGGCTCGTGAGTTTTCTTTTTTAAGTTCGGGCTTAGCTTGTTATTATATATTAATTAATTAATATATGTACAATTTTAATTATTTTTATATATTTTGAGGAAAACCTTAAACGAGAGTAAGCTTGACTCGAGTCTGTGTTGTACCTTAAACGAGCCAAACGTCGGCTCGAGCTTGATTGTGCAGTGTGAAATCAATACACATAAGTTCAAAAGAGGTAAAACTTAAAAATACACAAGGCTCTTTCAGGCTTAACGAGCCTAAACGAGCTTCCATACAAGGCTCAAGCTCGGTAACTAAACAAGCTTTATTTGAGGCTCGGACTCGGCTTGAGCTAAAAAAAGCTCGGCTTGTTTCAAGCTTTTTATCAATTCGAGCTCGAGTAGCTTCCGAGCATCTCAGCTCGTTTACACCCCTGGTTGCATTTTACGTGATCCCGTTAGTGGGGACCAGTGAGTTGAGTTTTCTGGTAACGGGTTCTCATAATTACCAAAAGAAAGTTGCGAAAGTCACATTTTTTAAAATAATTAGTTTCTAAATACAAATACAAACACACCCACTAACACATAATAATATGTTCACCATGCAGCATAACCCTCTATTTCTTTGCAAAAGAAGGTGACAACTGTAACCTAACCACAGTTAAAGAAAACCCGATCCCGCCAATAACGCTAACCTTCCAACAAGGTTTGGGTCAAAAGTTCAAACAAACACCCGGGACAGGAATCGATCTTTCAGCGTATGACGAGTCAGAGTTATCAAAAGGAGATGAAACGAGTGTGTACCCGCTAGCAGTGAAAGCCGAAGCAATTCAAAGTTCACCCGAAGACGGGAAACAATACCCGAGTGCCACTAACTCTCAAATAACCGACGCGGCTTTCGAGAAAGTTAAGGGTGAGTTTAAGGCTAGAGTGGTGAAACAAATCTTGTGGGTGAACGGGGTTCGATACGAGTTGCAGGAGATTTATGGGATCGGGAATACGGTTGACGGTGGTAAGGATTTCGACGGGAATGATTCGAGTAAAGAGTGCGTTATTTGTTTATCGGAGCCTCGTGACACCACGGTTCTTCCGTGTCGACATATGGTATGCATTTGTTAATATGTGTTTATATTAATTAATTAATAAACGATATAACGGTTATTTGGGTTTGGTTTCAGTGTATGTGTAGTGGGTGTGCTAAAGTTATGAGGTTTCAAACGAACCGATGTCCGATATGCAGGCAGGCGGTTGAGAGGCTTTTGGAGATTAAGGTTAATAACCGGGCCGAAGAATGAGGTTGTGACGGTAACGTTGGTGTTTGTGAAAGCACACCGAAACGAGTGAATCGGGGCACCCACGGAGTGTTGGGTTTGGAATAATGTGTGATGATCGTCGAGATTCAGTGGTTTTTGAGTTAAATCGGAATCCAACAAGTTTTATATGATTGTGTTTGGTGTTTAATGGTACAATGATTTTAGAGTGTTTGGTTTGATATCTTGGCTAATGATGTTCCCATTAATCCTATGTTTAAGTTAAACAAGGATGTTTACTTGGATGGATGAACATGCCATTTGTAATAGAGGTGTATTTTTATTAATTATAGTATATGCAAAACTAAACTAAGAATTTTTCTTATATAGTTTTTTTTATATTCGGTATCAACGAAATAGTAAAGGTGTTTCTTCCCGAGTGATTTAGGTTCTAGTCGTGTGACGGACATTGGTTCACATATAACTTGATTAAAACAAACAAATGCATATGTAAAAGTTCAATTCGTAATAAAAGCTACTGATAGGATTTGAAGAGGGTGTGAGACGATGATAGACCATGAGAAGAGAGATTGTTGCCACTATGATTCCAACTGTCGAAAACATATCCCGTTAATGTAAAATGTAATGACCCATACAGCATAAACACGTGAAGGACTCGATCCCAAGTTCGTGTATATAATGTAACTTTTTGGATCTAAAAACTTTCAAGTTTTTTAACTATTTTGACTGCCATCAGAAGACCTCCGTATCTTACATATTTGGGTCATAACATGTCGGTCCAGTCGGGTTTCTTGGCCTGATTCCAACTGCTGAAAATATATGTTTTTCCCGTTATATGTAAAATGTAATAACCCATACAACATTAAAATGTAATAACCCATACAACATAAACACGTGATGTATTCGATCCCAAGTTCGTGTATATAATGTAATTTTTTGGATCTAAAAACTTTCGAGTTTTTTTAACTATTTTGACTGCCATCAGAAGACCCCCATATCTTACATATTTGGGTCATAACATGTCGGTCCAGTCGGGTTTCTTGGCCTGATTCCAACTGCTGAAAATAGATTTTTGTTTTCCGTTATATGTAAAATGTAATGACCCATACAACATAAACACATGACGTATTCGATCCCAGTTTGTGTATAAAATGTAATTTTTTGGATCTAAAAACTTTCGAGGTTTTCAACTATTTTGACTGCCATCAAAAGACCTCGTATCTTTATATTTGAGTCATAACATGTCGGTCCAGTCGGGTTTCTTTATATTTGGGTCATAATATTCACATCAAGCTTGACTGGGCTAAGTCTACTATTTAAAAATATAATACCTTTCTTTTCTATAATAATTTAATTACTATAGAGCTACATAATAAAAATTTCTATATAAAACTATGATAACAATTAACTAACAATATATATTTTGCTGCATATATACAATTAGAATAATTAAATATTTAATTAAAAAAACAATGCGAGCCAAGCTTAAGCTTTAGACATAGAGCTTAAAACTAGTCAAGCTCAAGCTCGGGCTCTCCTAAACGAGTAAATACCGCGCCCAACTGAATCTCAGATGACAGATTCAGTTTCAGACAAGGTCGGTCTCGTCCAGACCTTAATACGCCCTTCTTAGAAGTTGAATACTCGAAGATAACCTGCAAAATATAAAGATGATAAAAACATAAAAAAACCTGATAAAATAATACAAGACATGTTAATTTTAAAAATCTTGTATAATATATACCGTCTCTGCCTGATACGTCCCGTCATTAGAAAATGCAATGTTGTTTATTGAACCTTCGCATATATGCCATCGAGCAACTGGATTCTGCACAACAAAAATTATTAGTTTACATATTTATCAAATACAACTATGTATTATAAATTAGTTCGTGTAATGTGTATATAGATATGTTAATCATTACCTTACTATGGCGTGTATGTGAAACAGAAAATTGAGTTGGATCCTTGATAACAGAGAACGCATGATCGCTTGAACCATCTTTGTTCTAATAATTGGAATGTTTGATAAAACTTGAATGTACTAAAATCGACATATTCATATGTTTGTAAGTGTTTCACTTAACTTGAAACCACGTTTCGTATCGAAAAAATGATTCTTGACTGGACCTTGAAGTTATGTGGAGTGAATATATCCTTTTAAGCACTATAGATGGAGTTACAACATAGAGTAAACTAATTAGTAGTGGTATCGAGGCGCATGAACGATCAAATCACTTTCATATCAATAATGATATGTATGTGCTTATCGTCAATATAAATATGTACACGGGTAAGAAGTTAAGGATATGAGCGGCTAGAAAGAGGGTAGAAAAGCGAGAGAAGGCACGTGGGATTCACTGGGTCCAATAAGCGACACAAGTCATTTATCTAATCGTCAAGTCACTTTATATACGAGACGAATGTGGGATGCATTGGGCCCTATAAGCGACACAAGTCATTTATCTAATCATCAAGTCATGTATATAGGCTGGATGCGGGATGCACTGGGCCCAATGAGTTGAACCCATTTGGTTTAGGCCCAGAAGTTGAGCAAACGCATGCGGCATGCACGTACACAATATAAATAAACTAGTAGAACCCGCGTGATGCGCCCGGATCCAAAACACATTAAATAAATAAGAAACAGGTGTTAAAATCTTTAAAGGAATAAAATGATTGGTAACACTATATTGCATGCATACTTGATATTAACAATAATTGTAGTAAAATGAAAATTTATCATGTTAAGGAATTACCCCCTCAAATCCATCGCTTTAGTCCATTAAATTACACAAAATATTGACATTAGCAAGGTTTTAGTACATTATTTTATTATATAAAATACAAATTATGGTATCCACCTTTATATTCATTGAAAATACTCAAATTAGCTTTCAAAATTCAAACTAGAGTAAATTAAAAACTTATGACCTCACTGTTCAGACCAGCAAAATATAAAATATAGGGGTTGTTTGGTAGCATTTTACTGATTCCAATAAGAGCATACCTCTAAATCGTTCGAATGTAGAGTGTGTTTGGTTCCTCGAAAGGACACCTTTTATTAATTCACAGAGCCTCTTAATGGGTAAGTTTAAGAAACACGTTGAATGATTTAAAGACTACCACTTAATCAGTCAGACCTCTTAATGATTCATCTCAAAATTGCAAACCCCAAGTATACTTCATATTTTTTAGCTACACTAAAAACTAGCATACGAATAGAATAAAATGGTCAATAATTCTACCATGGTCTTCAAATAATCTACACCGCACTTATGAGTTATGTGTTTACGATCTGGTTCGACTGGTTTTTGTAAAAAAATTGTTCGATTTAACGGTTTTACAGTGCATGGTTTTCCACTATTCCTAGACCCAAATGTATACTTCTTCATCTTCTGAAGTATTATATATGATACTGTGTCCTTATCTAAGTGTACTAGTTGTACCTTTTAAAGAGCAAACCACCTGTCTGAACATTCAAAGTCAACAAATGTATGTGAAGGTTGCTTTCATAGTTTCATGCCACCTTTCTTGAAAGTTAACTCTTATAAAATAATTAAATATGATTTGGGTACTCAAACATTACACACATGACATATGCAAATGCTAGTTGTGTGTATATATATATATATATGCACAGTTCATGACTATGCCTAGTAGTTTCCTCCATCAACAAAATATTGGTTTCCATGGAGAAAACCAACACCACTTCACATTCAGACATACAACTTCCTCCCGGCTTCCGGTTTCACCCCACCGATGAAGAACTAATCGTTCACTATTTGCGAAGGAAAGTTACTTCAACCGCCCTCCCGGCTTCTATCATTGCTGAAATCGAGCTTTACAAGTATGACCCGTGGGAGCTTCCATGTCAGTTTCTCCCTCTCTTTTTCTCTCTCACGCACGATGTCTAACGCATCACCACATTCAGTTGACAGTTGTTTTATTTTATTGTTTAAAAGTTAAGTTAAAATACTATCTACGGATATTTTTATCTAATAACGAGCGCCTCACATACATGATATGAGCGGTTCAAACACTGTGCGTCAGCTTTTAGGAACAAAACGCATTAGACACGATTTTTATCACCAATATGCACACAAGAATTTTGATTTAATTTTGGTTTGTTTGGTTATAGATAAAGCTTCGTTTGGAGAAGACGAATGGTATTTCTTCACTCCAAGAGAGAGAAAATATCCTAACGGATTGAGGCCGAATAGAATGGCAGGTACAGGGTACTGGAAGGCAACTGGGACCGATAGACCTATTCTAGGATTATGTAACAAGAATATTGTCGGGGTGAAGAAAGCTTTGGTGTTTTATAAAGGTAAACCTCCACGAGGGGATAAGACCGACTGGATCATGCATGAATATAGGCTGATTGATTCGGTTACTTGTGGTTCAAGCAAGCCAAAAGAAGCGATGAGGGTAAGCTCCCATGAACCTGTTCTATAAAGTTTAAACGTTATGCAGATGACTGATAATGTGTTGGTGGTTGCAGTTGGATGATTGGGTACTTTGTAGAGTGAAGCAAAAGACTTGCATACAAAGAAACGTATATGAAGATACAGATGGTCAACGTGTTTCAGAGCCAAAAAAGTCAACTGTCGGTTCTATTGACCTAAACCCAAATCTTGAAATCTTAAGAAAAGAAAGCCTATTCAGAGATTGTCCCATGTTGCCTTTCATATTTGATTCTCATTTTGATGGTTCATTTAATGACGAAAGAAAGCGCAAAGAAACAAGTCAATATGAGGGTTTTATCGACTGTAACAAGAAATTTAAACCCATGAAAGATCAAAGTGTCGGTACAAATGAGATGAGTTTGTACAATGGAGATCAATCTGATATGTGGTATTACTTAACGGACTTATATGATGGCTTACCAAGATCTTAATCATTTAACCGTCATGTAAGATCATGAGTGAATAATATAGATACTATGTACATAGGTGTGATTACAAAATACATGTAAATATTACTACATACATGAGCTTATAAATAACATGTATATATTACTACATACATGTAAAGGTCAAGTATTAATTGGCTAAAAATCGGTCTCAATAATTGTAATAGGCAAAGGCAAACGGTGCAATAAGAAAGTGGAAACAAAATATGCAGTTATATTTAAAAATATAGAAATATATCACATAATAAACATAATAAGCATACAAAGCATAATAAAGAGCACACCAGAAGTTGATCATCACAAAAGCAAGTCTAATGCAGATTTCATTAAGCTCACAAACTTTCACTTCAAAACACTGCAAGAAAAGTCAATATGCTGTATTAGGAACTAGGGATGGGCAAATTCGGGACTGGTACCGGTACCGAAATCGGTACCGATTTGGATTTGGTACCGTCGGTACCGAATCGGTACCAACGTTTTGAGTTTCGGTACCGGTACCGGTACCGGTACGGGACCGGTATTTCCCGAATTTTCCTGAAATTTTATCTTAAATACCGGTACCGTACCGGTCCCGTCCAGGTCCCGTACCGGTACCGGTACCGAACCGAATATTTCGGTACCGGTACCAAGAATCCGCGATTTTCGGGACCAGGATTTTCGGGACCGGGACCGGTCGGTACAGGTACGGTCCCGATCTCATCCCTATTAGGAACAGCAACTGAAATAGACTTGAAAGACGTACGTTTTGTGCTAATTTTACTTTATTTTTGCACTTTTAACATAAAAATAAGGTGCACGGGAAAAAGGGTATTGAACTTACTTGTATAAGTAGGCTGCAATTCCCAGAATTATACACAATAAGATAATATCAATACAGAAGTTTCGACTAGACCTCAACTGTCAGCACGGAAAAAACGAGAAAGGTTCATTTGTATTAGATATGATCATGGAATATAACATATAATAATAATAATTATTATTATTATTATTATTATTACTATTATTATTATTATATAAAAGAAATCATTATTTGTCACTTAATCACCTGATGAACAGTGTGCTTAAGTCTAACATTTGTATTCCTAAGGTCTGAAGTCGCCTTATCCACCTGAAATGCCAGAATCAAATATACTTTACATAACCAAATAATTATGTTAGTTAAAACTATAAGAAAGAGGGAAAATAAATCCAACCTTGTCATCTATTTCATCCATCAATGGAACCTGCCTGTCTACTTCCTGCAAAATATATGAAGTTTAAAAAATTAACTTTGTAACCATCTCGAAGCAAGATGCAGTTTAAGTAGATGATAGTCATAGTGCACCTCGTTCATATCTTGTGCCATGTTTTTCAAAGTATCTAGACCTTCTGATATCATATCCAAGCCTTGATCCTGTATAAAATAGAAAAAAAGGAGAAAGGTTATATCTAATATAAAACTTAAGTACTTTGTACAGGCACCAATTTCATCCCATTTACTGATGAACGGATCAATTCAGGTTACACTATATCTATAGTTGGTCAAACAGATGTAATATCGTATAAATTTTGTTCAAATAAAATCATTTTTGTAACAGTAGCTGACAATGATTATTTATTAAAAACAGATTACTATTCCTGGACAATAAGTGTTTTGGGTCAACCAATTTGACCCAAACCTGTTTTGACATGTTGGCCAACCCGCCCATTTTCCACCTTTAGTATGATACAACACAGAGAACAGAGAAACAAATACACACCTGCTTCATCTTCCTCATTTCATATTCATTCCTGAACTGGCTTGACTCTTCACTTTGCTGAAAGTATTCATCATCAAATCGTCCATCTACAAAATTAACACGTCACAAAAAGTCTATATAAGTAGAATCTAACTATATGTAATACTCATCAGCCAAACTGAACCAATTGCTCACCTGAATCGAACTTGATATTATTTGTACGTGAAGCAGAAGCAGCCCAACCTCCTGTCTGTTTGGGTGCAGCAGCACCCCCATCAGGTATTGCTTGAATCCTATCAGGAAGTGCCTGAACCAAATCATTACGAGCTGCAAACTCTTCTGGAGCAAGTCCTTTTACCTGTTATGGAAGTGATATCCAAAACTTCATTCAGCACTGTTGAAATACCCCAAATAAAGCTAAAAGTGTCATAAACCCTAATCTCCGCCTAATTGTGCATACATTCAGGGTAGGTGTAAGCAAAAATCGATCCATAACCGAAAAATGAATAGTTAATCGAAAATATTCAAATAATTAACCAAAGTTAAACATAACCGACAAAAACGATCAGTTACGGTTAAGAAAATATAATTAACCAATCATTAGGTTATGGTTATGGTTAATGTGTCTTCGTTAACCGCCTTTAACCAAACCGAACCAACCTTGTATGCTTGCGTTTTATCAAATTTTATACCTCAATTTCTGGATTCGAGCATTTAAATTACGCTGCAACTGTCTATAACTGAGCTTGGAACATCATAACCAAGCTTGGAACCGACATATTTCAGCTTTAAAACTTAATAATTGAGCTTGAAACACCATAACCGAACCATTTTCAACCGAAACCAAAAAAAATATAATATAAAAGCACACTGGACAATTAACCAATCTTCACTGAAACCGGCCTATAACCGGCAGGCAACCTACCATTCGGTTATTATTACGATTAAGCCCCAATAATTAAACCGAACCGACTTTGCACACCCTTAATTCAAGGTACATTTTGATTTTACCCTAAATATCCATATAATTCAGTTAACACGCAGTATACACACAATTTCTACCTGATCAAATTAAAACGAGAGATCAAACCTTCTTCAAGGCTTGAATTCCGAGCTCGATAACTAAAAGAGTTAAAACTTAAAAATACACAAGACTTAACAAGCCTAAACGAGTTTCCCATACAAGTCTTGAGCTCCGGCTCAATTACGAAACAAGCTTTACTTGAGTCTCAAACTCGACTCAAACTAAAAAAAGCTTGAATCGTTTTGAAGCTTTTTATCAATCCGCGCTCAAGTAACTCGCAAACAGCTCAGCTCGTTTGCACCCTACCCTAATCTCCTAACTGATCATGCATTCAAGGTACATGCCAAATCGACTACAAAAGTATATGTTGATTACAATTTACACACTAAGCAGTCAATGCGGAAAAATATTATCTGAGATATTGGTTATCACGGTGAGATATCGTCGGGATATCGGTAATTTTAATATCATGTAAAATTCATATATATATATATATATATAGCAATTTAACACTAATAATTCATTATACTTCCAAAACACTAAAAACCATAGCAAGTAGGAACTAACTAAGACTTAAAACACTAACATTGAACACTAAAAAATTACAATTAAGACTTAAAACACTGATATCACCGATATTATCGGTACCAATATTCTGACCGATATTTTACCAAGGAACCTTTAAACCGATAATATATCAGTGATATCAACTACATAGATTAAACCGAACCGACTTTGATCCTGCCCTAAATACTCATACAATTCATTTAACACATAGTACACACACAATTTCTAGCTAATCAAACAAACACGAGAAACCGAACCTTCTTCATCGCCAACCGCTGCAACTTAGGCACTTCCTCGAGCAGCTTCGCCTTTGTTCGGCGTATCTCGGCATTAATCGCCACCACTGCAGCCCTACTCTTCTCATTCTTAGCTGTCTCCGCTTTCTATAAACAATCATAACTCAACATCAACAACTTAACTAATTATAAACCCTAAGTACCAAAACAAATCGATACATATAACAGATCTGAATATTATAATATTATATAATTATACTATTATTATTGACCTGAAGAGCGGTTTCAATGTCGGATTCTACGGTGGCGTAGAGCCTAGCAAACGCGTCGTCACCAGAGATGTTGAGATCTCGTTGCTTTTCGATGTCGTATTTGTCGTATTTTTTGCAGATTGCGTCAACGCGAGTTAATATTTCGATCACGCTCATTGTTGTTGGTGATTACTGGTTAGTTGTTGGTTTAATTTGATTTGATTTGAAGTTTGCAGGTTTGATTTTGAACTACTTGAATTTTGGGGAGATGTTCTTTATGAACAAACTGAGCCAGCCTGTCAATAACTAGACTGTGAGTTGTTAGTTAGTAAAACCCGGACGCACTCGGGATCGAACTAGAGATCACGATGATCCCCGTCTTTCTTCAAGGACTTTCACTTTTACCCGAAACTTGACCAGAGAAAAAACACGACTCCAAACTAACCTGAATCAAAGTAATTCAGGTTGGATCTTAGGTTTGATTTTTAGGTTTCGGGTCGACCGGAAAACCCGAATAAATTATTAGTTTAAAAATATGACATTATTATTATTAATAGAGGTGGCAAATGGATTGGGTTGGGTCGAACGAGTCATGGGTCAAAACGAGTATGAGTCAAAATGAGTTTGGGTCAAAACGAGTCAATTAAAAAAAGGGTTGTTTTGGTTTGGGTCAAAATAGGTTAGGGTCAAACCGGGTTTTCAGTTTTTTTTTTTTTTTTTTTTGTGAACGAGAATAACGGCGGAAACATTTTAGTTTTTTTAGATTTTTCGTTTTTTACTTATTTTTTAAGTTATGATTTTTATAATTATTTTTTTTTATTTTTTTTTTTTGAGTGGTTTTCTGTTAAGATCAAAAACCCTCAAAAAAATATTAAAAAATAATAATAAAAAAATTATAACTCAAAATATAAATCATAAACAAAAAAGGTAAAAACATTAAAATGTTTCATACGTTGTCCTCGTTTCATAAAAAAAAAACTAGAATCGAACCGAAACCGAAAGAATCGACGAAAATGAAACAAAGAAACAAAATGCCAAAACCGGACCACATCAATCGAAATCGAAAATATCAATCAAAATGAAACTAAAAGAATTCAAACCGAACAAAAACAAAACTAAAAAAACGAACAAAAACGAGTCCGAAATCGACCAGAAAGAAACAAAAGAAACCAAAACTCAACACGTCACGGGTGGAAACTCGTGTTGACTTGAAACCTGAACCGAACTCGTTCCGATCTGAAACCTGTTTTGTGCCGAAACCTGTCTTGTACGAAAACCCGTTCCGATCCGAAACCTGTCACATTTCCTTAGGACACTAACCCACGTCGACCCATTTCTTTGAACTTGTCGACCCATTTTGACCCGAAAATAAAAGGATGGAATTTCAAATAACTCATTTTGACCCATTTATTTAAAACCTTTTACCCAAACCAACTCATTTAACTTTTAAAACAACTCAAATTGACTCATTTGAAAGGGTTTTGGTCAAGATTGCCACCCCTAATTATTAGGTATATATATATCGTATACGAAACACTCTACACATTCCACTTGTTTTTATTCAACCTATTGTGGTTAATCGACTATTTATCGTTTATATATCTTTCCGATTGATGGTTTACCATGTTATGTTTATCTATTATTTGGTTATTTACTTAACACGTAAATAAGAATATGTTGTTTTAGTTTTTGTGTTTGAACTTTTCTTTACTTTTTTTAATTTATTTTCTTGTTGTTTTCTTAGATACTTGAAACCCGATTATTGTTGGTTATTTTAGTGTTATTGAATTAACTTGTCGATAGAGGAAATAACGTTAAGAGATTAAACGAGTTAGGTGACGCGGGAGTGCGGGCTCGTTTAACAATAATGTTACTCAGGTTTTGTTATTCGGTTGTATCCTTGGGCTTAAGTGCAATGTTAAATGGGCTTTTAATTAATTTATTTGGGCTCATGAGGGGTTAGACTTGGATTAATATATTATTCAATATTTTCATTCCCTAGATAACATGATTATCTCGATCGAATATACAGAACAGAGAAGACGATTACTTCTTCTCTGGTTCTTCATCATATTCACAAAATCATCAAAATCTAATTCCATCTACAAAAAATCTCTGTCTTATCCTATAATTAAACCAAGATGAGATTGCTAAAGGGAAAAATCTGATTCAAACTCAACAATATCATATAATTAAATCAGTTTTTATTGAGATTGAGAGTGTAACGTCTAACAAATATGTAACGATCAATCAATTTGTTATTTTTTTAATGAGAGCATGTAGTATATAGCGTAAAGAATATTCAGATTGTTAACAACTTGCATCAAATCAAAATAAAAGAAGAATTATTAATGCGTCATAATCGGGTATCTTATAACAATGAGTCATATTTATCATTTTTAAAATGTAACACAAATAACAATTTTGAAAAAATACGATCGAAAGCATCAAAACCAAACCGTTTTCCCAGCATGTCCGACCAACCCACTAAATCCAACCGATCCCGTGTGTTAATGACTTCATTTCCAAAACTGTAGTCTGTGGTTACAGGTTTAGTTTAATTTTCTTTTATCAAAATCGATTAAACTGGACTGTGAAACCGAAAATTGTTACATATTTATTGGATTAACTTGTCGATGGAGGAAATAACGTTAAGAGATTATACGAGTTAGGTGACCCGGGAGTGCGGGCTCGTTTAACAATAATGTTATTCAGCCTTTGTTATTCGGTTGTATACTTGGGCTTAAGTGTAATGTTAAATGGGCCTTTAATTAATTTATTTGGGCTCATGATAGAATTAGACTTGGATTAATATATTAATCAATATTTTCGTTCCCTAGATAACATGATTATCTCTATCGAATATACAGAACAGAGAAGACGGTTACTTCTTCTCCGGTTCTTCATCACATTCATAGAATCATCAAAATCCAATTCCATCTACCGAAAATCTCTGTCTTATCCAATAAATCATTGCGTGTAACCCGCAAATAGGTTTATCTGAAAGTGATTCACGATTCAAAGATTAATCCGGGCAATTGTTCAAGAAATCAAGATTACAGGTTTGCATTATTGATTGAATTCATCATCCAGGTACGCAAATGTTACAACAATTATTCTAACCCGAAAAAAAAAACGTGAGAAATTTAAATTGAGTTTTGGCTCTAAAATTGAAACTTAGATATCCGAAAAACCTGAAACCCAAAAAACACTCATTCTTCATTGAGTCACTCATTCTTCATTGACACTTTTCAAACACCAAAGCTGAAAAGTTTTAATCCTAGTGGCATAAATCTTTTCAGCTTTCCTAAGATCATCATTCTGACATTTAATGCTAAGATTTTCATCTATAAGGGCATAATTATGAGTTCTATGGTGCATAAATTTATCAATACAAGCTTGTGAGCAAATTTTGTGTACCTCGAGAATGATAGAGGTAGGTGTAGGTGTTCCAGCAGCAGGGCTTGATTAGGTGTTTGTTTCATTTGAGAAGGTCATTCCAACAAAGGTTAGAGGATTCTTCAGCTCTTCAAATTGGTCATCCTCCCAATCTGGTTGAGTTTCTTCAGTTGTTCTTGTGATCACAGCCTTTGAGCTCGACTCGAAGTTTCCCTTGGATGAGCTTCCTTGACCAATTATTGGGACTCATGACTTCGAGGAGTAACTTGGAACGGGCTTCTTGTCATGTCTTTTAGCACCCTCACTGTCAGATATTTCGGTGATCTTGATGTCATTAGCAGCCATTGGTGTATTGGTGCATTCTCTTGCAAAGTGACCCGATTCATTGCAGTTGTAGCAACATAGTTTTTCTTTCTCAATCCCAATTCTCTTCCCTTCAGAATCTCTAAAACTGTTCTTCCCATACTTTTTCATGAAGTTAGATGCTCGGTGAACAGCCATGGCCATCTTGTACTTGATGTCCATTTTCTTGAGATCCTTTTTGTTGATCTCGGGAAAGTTTCCTTGCTCAAAGGAAGGAGGAAGCAAATTTCCTGGTAACAACTCCTCATGACTTGCCATAAAGGCATGAAACATTGCCACATTGGAGTCATCAGCTGAAATGGTTTGAGGAGCAGAATGAGCTTGATTGCTTGTTGGTTTCTTGATCCCATGAGCCTTTAAGGCTTGTGCAACGACTTTATCAACGGCATCTTGGAATGAGCTTGAACTTGATGCTGATTAAGGTGCAACAGTTGTCTTGAAGGCAGAACTAGCAATGTGAACAGTAGGGTGTGCTTGTCTCAGAAGTGTTGTGCTTATTCCTGATCCAGTAGATACCCCAACTTGATTGAGAGAACTAATATGATTACCCATCCTCAGTTTGTCATCCATCTCAAATGACTTATAATGGAAGTTAAGTCAGCAAGGGTTTTAATTTGAAGATTAGTAGTTCTCTTGATTATGATAACACTACTGTTCCTGGCATATGGAAGGGAGTTAAGTAACTTGTCATTGATTTCAATCTGGTCATAGTCAATTCCAGCACTCTTGATCTTAGTAATCAACGTTTCAAACTATGAATAAGTTTAGCAATTGATTCTCCTTGTACATGATTGAACATGCTGAATTCACCTTTTAGCATTCCTATTTTGCTATTCTTCATTTCAGTATTTCCCTCAAACTTGCTAACCAAGGCATCCCGGAGACCCTTGGCACTCTCAAGGTTTGAGAAATTTCACATGAGAGGCAAACACTAAGAACACCAAAAGCCTTTTGATCATAACTAAAATTCTTCCAATCAGTATCATCATAAGCAGTCATGGGCTTAGGTGTCACAACCCGACCAAAGGCGGAACATGTCGGGGCGTAACGTATTGATTGGACAGTAGCTCGAAAGACACTAATTAAAGTGACAATAATCATTTAATTCATTAATATCAAAACAAGTACACAAATTCAATAAACAGAACAACAATTACATCGTGTTTTGTATTTTGAATAATATCCTTAGGTAAAACTAAATTCTTCGATCTTGAACAATGTAAATTACTTGTACATGTAGCATGTATAAAAATAGAATTTGTCAACACGAATGTTGGTGAGAATACATAAGTTTTAGTTGAGATACATATATAGATAAAAACCACAATTCATATGTAAATGATGAGTATTACTATTTATATGAAAATGTAAACAACTAAATAGATGTGGACCCGTTCTTATTGATACGAAATCAATTGATACGAAATCAATGTACTTGGGTAATGTATGATCATACTAGATGAGGATAGATGAGGATGAGATAACAACCACCAAACATAAAATGAACATTTAAGCATATAGAGCATAATCATAGGGCATGCAATAATCACACATAAACATATATTGAATTGTGTTATGAATAGATAAGTAGATAAAAATGAGTAATTTAAATAGGGTATACATGCTACCCCCAAAATATAAAAGATGAAAAATTGGGATATGTAAACTCACCTTAGAGAATAAGCAACCGAATAATATACGTTAAGATTGGTAGGAGAATAAGCGTCGCGCTCAAGAGGTAGCAAAGTCAAATCCTAACAAGTGTAATAATGGAAAAATACTACAAATTAACAATTGGACTAAGAGAGAAACAAGACACGAACGGGTATAGAGAGTATAGCATATTGTATTTAGAGTTTATGATTAATAAAGATTACTTAAAAATTAATATTTGTATAAAATATAATTGTTTATAAAATATTCGTACTTATATTATTAAAGTGGTAACAATATATATTTATAAAAATGTCATTTGTTTATAAATTACTTAGCCAAATTATTATGTAAATAATTTTTATATCCTTAATTTACGTATGCTAAATAAACAAAATCTTTCTAAATATTCATTACAAAAACTCTTATAAACTTTTAATAACCATTATACATATGTTTATATATACATAGATATATGTATATATATCTAGTTTTAAACGAGATTCGGAAAACAACGAGTTAATATGTTGGTTTTAATAAGATATAAATTATTTATCATTTATTAAGGTTTTAAAATGATTGGAATTGATTATTGTAACAAAATACCCAAAAAAAAGAAGGCAAAACGGGGTGACAGGGGGTCGAACCCGCGACCTCCACCCCGGGATTCAAGTGTCTTAACCAGTTGAGCCATCCCACATCTTGCAACAATACCCAGACCCAAATAATATAAACATAAGCAAACATCAACAGATTTGGCTAAGAACCCTAACGAATTCAATTGATCCAAATCTGTTAATGTTTTTCCAATAAACCTTAGGGCTTTTAATCAACACTGGATCGCGATTCTAACCATGTATACAATTACCTCTAACAACGATCAGAGGTGGGTGAACGAGATCAAGCAGCGCCAGCGGTTTAGGGATGAATGAACGAGTTATAACAAGTGAACTGATCTAATTAAGTATAGGGGTATAGGTCGTGATAGCTTGAGTGAGTTGTGGACGAGTTTAATTGAAATATAAACGAGTTTATATAGGGTTTTAGAAATCGAATGGTCCGCGGTTCATTTTTGGCATTGAGCTGTCAATTGGTTGTTGATTAACACAATTAAGGTATGATTTGGACGCGTTTTTATCACTTAACGTTTATACAAAGTCAATTACGTGATTCCATGCCTTAAATCGTGGGTAATGAAGCAAAAGAAAAGTGTTGGCCGATGGTGGGAGGGAAGAAGAGAAAAAGAAAAATAAATAAATAAATAATAATAATAAAATTAAACGAGTCGGGTTTTCGGGTCCGAAAATTGACGAATGTTACAGGATTCACAAATTTTGGAAATTTCGTCCCGAAATTAAATAAAACATAACATAAAGAAAGAAAGTAAGAGTCTAAGAAATAAATGATTTCTTTTATATATATATATATATATATAAAATAATACAGATCTTTAGGCGACCCAAATAACGCTACAAACGGAAGGCATGATAAGGACACTTATGTATAGGATGTACCGGCGGCGTATTCACCATGCCCTTATAACATCGATATTTGTACCATTAGCCAAAATCACCCTCGGTTCTGAGTTATGACACATAACCGTATTCACTATGAGTTCCATGCGAGGACTTTGATAGTTATGCGTGCACTCGTAATTATTTAGGTCGTCGCATGATGCACATAGTTCGTCCCGTTGTGCGGGTTTGAAAACGTGGGTAAAAGGAAATTTTTAAATCAATATCATTTGATCAAGAGCAATGGACTAAAATTGAATGAAAATTGATGAACATAATTAACTAGTAAAATAATCCAAAAAATGACAAAATAGTTGAAGTTAACCATCGAGAGTAATAACAACAAAATGAAATAAATAGATATAGGAAAATTTCGAATTATATAAGTAACTTACACATACGATGTAAAGAAAATACTTGAGATGACGACAAAATTCACACAATAATAAATAGGTTCACACAATAAACGAATCACATGACTTATGAATACAATAATATATAAGGTTTGAAACCAAGATTATAAGATCGATGAGATGAGGTGAGAATGTGGTGAGTTTGAGGGGTAGTCATGTATTAAAATATCAAAATAAAATTTGTACATGTGACTCCTATTAGATAACTATGTACAACACATGTTCATAGTCCTAATTTCCAGAACATTTGCAGGAAATCGGTCATAGGCAGTTTATGATACAAATACGGTACTATTAGATAACTATGCACATCACCATGCACATAGTCCCGGTAAATAACCGGTCATAGACCACTTAAATCATGAAAATAAATTGTGTAACAATATATAGTGCAATAAACGACAAGATAGGATTCAATAAGAGATTGAATACCATTATAAATAACCATAATTCTCATTCATAACAAAACTGGAGATTTAAGGAAGTCAATACATTAGATTTAAAAGAAAAGAACTAAATAAAATAAACATCTTTTGCGTAGCATGTCTTCATTAAGGGTTATGCTTAGACTCGGGAACCGTTGATGTAACACACTTTCCCTTGAGTATCTTGGTCACTTGAGGCTGGTTGGTTGATTGGGGTTTGATTGACTTGAATTGGTTGAATGGGTTGGACTTGAATTTCTTGGTTGGGTTGAGCTTGGATTGGTTGAAGTTGATTTATTTGGGCTTGGTAGTCTTGATATTGAGCGGTTTGAGTAGGGTAGGATTGAATTTGGTTCATGTGTGTGAGTCTTGGGCATGCATTGCGAAATGGCTAGGGTCTCCACAATTGTAACAAGCTCTAATAGTTGAGGGTGCTTAGGTAAACGTTTGAGTATAAGGTAAGGGTTGGATAAGAGGTGAGGTGAATGGTTGCATCAAAGGTTGGTTGCGTTCACGACATGTGGTAAAGAGGTGACCAAATCGGTTGCAATGGGTGCATTGTCGACACTTTAGGTTAGGCGAATGGTGAAAGTTACACGTATCACATAGTGGGTGGGGTCCTGTGTAGGGCTTCTTGGTGGGTTGGGCTTGCGATTGGGCCAGATTATAGTTTTGGGAATTGGACTTTCTTTTATTGTTGCGGTAATGAGGAGAGTTGCTGTGCTTGAAGGATTCGGGCTTAGGATACTCGGGTTTGGGAGATTCGGGCTTGGGTTCTTTGGTGGGCTCGAACACCATACTCGGGCTTAGGATACTTTCTTTTATTGTTGCGATTATAGGGTATACATGCCAAGCAGATAAATAGGGTATACATTAGGAACTTGGCCATCAGCAGTAGTAGTCATGGGATTGTATGGACCTTGTTCAATAGATCTAAGAAAATTATAATCAAGAATTCTAATGTAATTCTTAAACCACCATTTGAACTCTTCAAAGTTATTGTCCCAATTCATTAACTTTGGAGGCTTATTAGTAGTTCTGGCCTCGTTATTAAAGATCAAGTAACTTCTTACAACTTCATTTATAACATTTTTACTTGTAATAGCCATTTCTTAACAAACTCAAGTTCAAACACAAACACAACAGATTCTGCATAAAATACACAAGTACAAAGTAATCGAATGCAAAGTAGTCGAATGGGGGAGCAACTTCTGTGAAAATAAACAAGAATAAAGTAATCGAATGACGAGCTAATCTAATTGAATGGTGGTATCTAATCGAACGAGATTTTAGTCTAATCGAGTGGTCTAATCTAATCGAATGATGATTCGATTCGATTAGGTTGTGATTCGATTATAATTAAATCTTGACTCGATTCGATCAATTATGTAATTCGATTAGATTAATTTGGAATTCGATTATATTTAAGCTCGATTCGATCAGTTTTGAACTCAATTAGATTGCAAATCACACTCGATTTGATTGGAGTTTATTTGATTCGATTAGATCCTTACTTGTGGAAAGTATAGAATGTACTTTCTGTCACTTTTTTCCAACATTTCCCTTTTTAAGGTTTTCACTTCAATCAACTATGACACTTTACGGATCTAACAAACACCCACATTGCAAATCAAAGCTTGAAATTTTTTTCGGGTCTTAATTAAAATGTAGTATTTTATTGGTTTAAACAATTAAATTTTTATATGGGTTTACTTGGTTCTAATTTGGGTTGTGTAATAAATTTTTGTTTAAAAATAGGATTAAACATGTCTAAAATGAGACTAGAACCATGACATTTTGGTTGAGAGTAATACTCTTTAGCCACTAGACCAAGCTAGTGGTCATGTAATTGAGTTTAAACATTAAATATCCATTTTGTTTTTAATAAAAATAAATATAATTTAAAAAAAAAATCGGGCCTAACGGGTGTCGGGCCTGTGGCCGTCGACCACCCCGCCACCCTATGGACTGACCCTGATGCCACCTTACTAACCTACTGTAATCAGGCATTTCTTTCGTTTCATTGAAAGTTTTGACTGCAAAACCATAAAAATAAAAAATAAAAGAATATGCATTAAAAAATTGAATTCAAGTTAACAATTACACACAACAAAACACGTATGATTTCTCACCCGTGACTGAATTAGGCTATTTTTCTAGGGTTTGATCCAGATCTAGTTTCAAAAGCTTCATATTCATCATTAGGGTTTTCAATTTGTGAGTTTTATCTACCATAAATGATGCAAATCAATCAAATTATGGATAAATTGGTGAAGATTGAGAGAGACGTGGTAAAGTGGTTGTGCTTTAGAAAGCTTGGGTGCTATTCTGAGAAGTAATATTGGGCAGGTGCTGGGTTTATGAGTTTTTATTTAGGAGGATACACATTTTTTTTAGTTACGAAACTGAATTCATGACATGCAAAAATAACTGTTATAAATATTTTAAAATTTTAAAATTATGACACGCCCATTTGCATCTCATAAATCACCGCTCGTCATAGTGCGCATATCATTAAAAGTCTTTTTTCTACTAGTGGCAAACATATATCAATACATAACATTTAAAATGCTACCAGTGTTATACACTTTTGACAATATGTTAAGTTGTGGTTCAATGATTAAATTATGTTTGATCACCAAGATAATAATTTTGTTTATTTTAATGTACACATTTTCTTTTATAACATACAACTCAGAAACATACGTGTAATTAATAAAATATATTTATTTACTAACTTGTCGTATTTTTTATGCAATTTTAAGTTATGCTAATGAAACTCATAAAAGTATTGCCCAGCTCCATCACAAATTGGACAACACAATCAATCTCCAAGTACTTTATGTGCATATAACTTTTCCGGTCAAAGTTGTTTAGGTGAGTTAAGTAATACTTGTTTCCCTAAAATATTATTGATTATTTACATATTCGTGTATTTATCGGTACCTTTTGTTATGTAAATATCTATAATCTTTTCATAATTTTGTAGTTGATCCTACAAATATATTTCAAATCTCTTAAGTTGATAAGCGGGCACAATGGGCATTCTTTTTTGATGAAAGGAGAAACAACAATCATCAACGTACACCAGAACATTTTGTCGTTTAACACCTATAAAAACTATTATTTATATATACAATCATAATCAATTTTATTTTGTTTTTGTGTTTTATTCTTCATATATTTATTCTGTTACGTTTGCATTTGTTTTGAAGTTATTAATTTTTTAGGCATGATTTCTTCAACCACCTATCATTTGACACTGTTTTTGAATTGCATATTACAACAATTTATGTATATTTTAATAACAACAATAACATACAATAACATATAACAATGTCTGGTTCAATAACAATAACAGGTGCACTCACTTCTACTTATTATAGAACTTATAAACAAACATCAACACATCATACAAATATTTGATTCTTGTCGCTCAAATATTACGTGTTTATTGCAATATTTAAATTTTTTCGCCTGTAAAACTCACGGATCAATATCCTAGTATACTCTATAACATCCTCTAATAATATGTTGTACTTTGATATATTTGTATTTCCTTTACACACTATTTACTCTTAGGCTATCTGTAGTGGGCGTGAGTTAGGGGCGAATTTGGGCGCGAACACCGCCACCCGGGCGATATGTGGGCGATTTGGGACGGGGGCGGGGTTTAATTGTCGCCTAGAGGAGATGAAGGTTATTATTATTATACTACTATTGTATATATATGTATATGTATATATGTTGTGTGTGTGATATATATATGTGTATGTGTTGTGTGTATATATATATGTATATGTATACATGTTGTGTGTGATATATATATATATGTTGTGTGTATATTTATATAATAAAAGAAAACAGGTTCTGACACGTGTCACCGCCCTATGAATTTGAGATCAGCCCCACATTCTATTTGCTATATTGTTCAAAAGTTAGAAGGGCACGTCTCCCTGTCTTCCTCTGAACGCACGTTTGATTCACAGATCTACTTTATCTACTTTATTATTATTATTATTATTATTATTATTCTCTTTCACAGGTCTACTTTATTCTCTTTCTTTCTACTCCCCCATTTCAAAATTCAAATCTTGAAACACAACCTTCTAAACCTAAATCTGTCATCATGTTAATTCAAAGTTCTTAATCCGAGATGATTCTCTAATTCAAGCTTACTCCTATCATTAGCCATCATGATGAAGATCAAAGGTACGTTACAGTAAACTGATTTCTTATATTTTAAATCGATCATTTTTTTTTTATCCGGATTTCGTTTCTTGATACGCAACCCTTAGTCGAACAACTCTTTATAAACCCTAATCACGTTTTCCTTCATCCGTTTTACAATTCATCTAAGATCTTACGCACTCAAGCAAAATCCGCTTCAGTTGGTGGCCGATTCATCCGATTATCGCTCATCAGGTTCGTATTTTTCAGGGTTGTTGATTTTTGGGTGTTATTTTCGTAAAGGGTAGTGAAATCCGATTTTTGGGTGTTATTTTTCAGGGTTCTCGCTCATCACAATTGTTGGTTTAGTTTTTCATAAAGGGTAGTGAAATCTTTGGTTTGATTCTTGAAATTTTGGCTACAATGGCTGCAATGCTTCTGCTGCTTGTACTGTGTGCTGTCATGGTGGTGAATGAGGCTTCACTGGCTGAACCTGACAAGATTTTGAAGCTGCCTGGTCAACCACAAGTGGGATTTCAACAATATTCTGGTTATGTGACTGTAGATGCCAAGAAAAAAAGAGCTCTTTTTTACTATTTTGTGGAAGCTGAAGTTGATCCAGTTTCAAAGCCATTGGTTCTTTGGTTGAATGGAGGTAAATTAAAAAAAATAATAATAAAAAATTAACCCTTTACAAGAATGATGAAAAAGCTTGGATTTTTATGAAAATTAGGTTCACTTTTTTCATAAAGTTTACATTTTTAAGCAAATTACATGGAAATTATCTTGTAGGGCCTGGATGTTCATCACTGGGAGTTGGGAGCATTTTTAGAAAATGGGCCTTTTAGGCCAAATGGTCAGGGTCTGGTGAGAAATGAGTATGGTTGGAACACAGGTAAAGTAATTATTATTATTATTGAAAAAGTTGATACCCTTTTCAAGATATATTAATGAATTAATTTTGCATTTTCTTGAAAATTTCAGAGGCAAATATGTTGTATTTAGAGACCCCAGTTGGAGTAGGGTTCTCTTATGATTCATCAAATTCATCTGCTTATGAAGTTGTCACTGATGCTATAACAGGTATTTCTGGTGCTTCTACTTTCTGTGAAGTATTTGTTTAGTTATCTTCTTTATGCTCTAAAAAGGTTTTGCCTACTCAGCAGACGGGCAACGTGTTTGTTACATTTCGGGTGACAACCTATGATACTGATGCAGAGGTATAACTTTTACTTTTCACTTTCCTCTAATTTAATTTCCGATTGTTAGAAGGGTATTTTTTGTCTTTTTGATATATGTTCGTTTTGTTTTATTTTTCGTTCATCTAGAAAGTTAACAAAAGAACATGAACAAGTTCATTTGCTTAACGGATGAAGACGAACACGAAATTTTGTTCAGTTATGTGTTCGTGAACCGTTCGTTTATCCGATTAATGCTTAATGAACGAACACGAACAAGGTCGTTCGTTCAGTTTTTTTTTCAGTAAGATCATGTTTGACAAACGTCCGATAACGTGTTCGTTCATTTACATCGTTAATGTGCATTTGTTTACGTTCATTCAAGTTTGTTTTTTAATGTTTGGTCATTAAACGCTTTTTATATTTTTATAAATAATATTTTTTTTGTTTTATTCAAAGATCCTTTTTCGCATTGTTCTTATGCAACTGCTCGTAAAGTTTTTATTCTCAGTTTATCGGACTTCTAATTAAATTAAAGGAGAGCAGAGGTGATTATAGGTAGTATGTTACGAAAATATTATTTCTTTCTGCATAGTTTTGTTCAAGGTAAATTTTTATATTCTCAGTTTCGCATTTCTTTTGTTTTTTATCAAAATTGATTTTAGTCAAAATTGATTTTTACTTGACTATACTCATGTTCGTTCGTTGAAAAAGCGAGTTTGTTCATGTTCATTCATTTAAAGCCTAAACGAACAGTTATCGAACGTCAATGAACACAAACAACGTTAGACGGACATAATAGAACAAATATAATCGAACGCAAATGAACATTCCGTACAAATAGTACAATTATATTAAACCTAAACAAGTAACGGCCAAATATTCTTATACAAACAGGGTGTAGTTTTTAAAAAAATATATTACTTTTGGTTTGGTCAGAACGATTTTGATGTGGGACGGGCTCGGGTCAGAACAATGTAATATTAGTAATACTAATAATAAATAAAATATACCCAGGTTGATGTACTATGTTAAACATTCATTTGTTACTTTATATCATGTTATTTAATTTTGGAGTGAATACTAATAATAATTACTATGAATCATGAATTATGATAATTTTTTGCTTACACTGTTCTATTCATATTGATTGTTAGGGCTCTTATTAGTTGAAACAAAAGGGTAATGCACTTCATACTGATTGTATATATTGTGCAATTAGAGAGAACAAATTATTTCATAAACTACATCTTTCTACGGAATCCTGTATGAAGCCACGAGCACACTCTAAATTATGTATTTAACTTGTGCTTATATGATGGACTAATATGATTACTCAATTTCTTAACTAGCAGGCATATAGTGCGCAGGGGTATGAATTTGCATACTTCAGGTACAATAAAGATATTAAATCATGGTTTATATTACAAATTTACACTCATCTTTCATTTGGTTAATATAGTTTATTTAATTTCAACATATTGTAGATGGTTTGGTGAAGTGTGCGGTATTAACCTATTAAGCAGACGGGCAACGTGTTTGTTACATTTCGGGTGACAATCTATGATACTGATGCAGAGGTATAACTTTTACTTTTCACTTTCCTCTAATTTAATTACCGATTGTTAGAAGGGTATTTTTTGTCTTTTTGATATATGTTTGTTTTGTTTTATTTTTCGTTCATCTAGAAAGTTAACAAATGAACATGAACAAGTTCATTTGCTTAACGGATGAACACGGACACGAAGTTTTGTTCAGTTATGTGTTTGTGAACCGTTCGTTTGTTCGATTAAAGCTTAATGAACGAACACGAACAAGGTCGTTCGTTCAGTTTTTTTTCATTAAGATCGTGTTCGTTCATTTATGTTTGACACATAACGTGTTCGTTCATTTACATCGTTAATGTGCGTTTGTTTACGTTCATTCAAGTTTGTTTTTTAATGTTTGGTCATTAAACGCTTTTTATATTTTTATAAATAATATTTTTTTTGTTTTATTCAAAGATCCTTTTTCGCATTGTTCTTATGCAACTGCTCGTAAAGTTTTTATTCTCAGTTTATCGGACTTCTAATTAAATTAAATGAGAGCAGAGGTGATTATAGGTAGTATGTTATGAAAATATTATTTCTTTCTGCATAGTTTTGTTCAAGGTAAATTTTTATATTCTCAGTTTCGCATTTTTTTTGTTTTTTTTTATCAAAATTGATTTTATTCAAAATTGATTTTTACTTGACTATTTTTATTTTGTGTTATGTTAAATTAAAATAAAACTGAACTGATAGTTCAGAAAAGAGTGTGTATCCATAATATTAGTTTAAGAAGCTTCAACCCATAATTTAAACTCATGCATGTTTCTTATACTGTAATAGGTAGAACTATTCTTTAAGACCATAATAGCCGGAGTTCTTTTTCTTTTGAAACTATATATCACTTTGAAACAAAATTATGACTTTGGTATATTTTATTAATGCATTGGAAGCTCTACAAGATTTCCTATTTTAAAAAGGATGAAATATGTTACTTCTAAGTTTGTCATTGGTCTTTCTTTATATAATCTGTTCATCTAATAAAAAGAGCTGATGTGTAGTTAAACACAATATGCATTCTTGCTGGTATTGGCAGGCTAAAGATGTTTTGCAGATAAATCTAAAATGGAAACCGGAGATGTTTTATGCGTTTTTGCACAACCTTCTTTACATTTATATTTTATGCATTATATATAAAGGCCCAATAAAGCTCAAACCGTGAAACCAAACCGTTACTAATGGTTCGGTTTTAAATTTCAACGGTTTGGTTTCGGTTTCTATTATCAAAAACCGTTACTAACGGTTTGGTTTACGGTTTGACCTAAAAACCGTCAAAACCAGATCGTGAACAACACCTAAAGGAATTTAATGACCGAAAATGGAATTGGATTAAAAATCTCTTATTATTATTATTGGAATAGAAGCTTATTATTATTGTTATTATTATTATGATTATTATTATTATTATTATTAAATTTTGAGTCTCTCATATTCAGATGATAACTGGGACAGATATATTTGCAGTTGCAGGAAATTAGATGGATTCGGAGAAGGTTTATCATGTATGTAATATGTTACATGCTCTGTTTACTTTATTTTATTTTATGTTATTTGTGAAATCTTGATAATTACATATTCTCGTACTCTGAAGGAAAATTAGATTCAGGGGGAGAATACATACTTTACCCTATTATTGACCAATTAGGACAAAAAAAGCTTGATGGCGCTTATCACATGTATTTGAAGGGATCAGTTATCGGTGTATGAAAACTCAAGTATCCTTTTTTGCACAGGCAAGACTACATAAATACAAATTTGTAGTTCGTGTTTCTTTATTTTTCTCACACAAGCATCATATTTTGATTTCTATTTGATTTTGGATTTATGTTATTTTTGCAGTTCTAAATTTTTGGATTACTATCGGCCGTCTTCACTGCATATGCAGCTCCTAATGCACATGTAAGAGCGTTTTGGTATCCAACTATTATTATGGTACTTTAGCCATCTTTAGACGTCTCGACAAGTATAAGTAACATCACTTACCTTATCTACTCCAACACAACGTGCGCTGAGTCATCACTAATGAATCTTACGGATGCCACTCAAGTCCGTGACGGAATTCCCCTCACTGTCACTTTATCAAGAGTTACAAGACAAGGCGACATCAAAGTTATCCTAGATAGTGACGGGATGATAATATTTCAAATACATCGTATCTTTCAAATGCATGCCCAACTATTGTAACTGTATTATTTTGTTCATCCATATATGATAAATGTGTTACTTGAAAAAAAAAAGGAAAAAGAAGTATCTAAGAATTTGTAATAACTTCTTAAATAGTTTTTCATCTTTTATGTTATATTTAAGTTACTTGGTTACATATTTATTTGACTTTTTAAAATCTCATAGATTATTTCTACTAATATGTTAAAGATAATTTTTGGAAATAAAGGGGTGTAATGGTGTTGTAAATACATCAAATTGGTAATATTAAACTATTAATACATATTATACGTAAAATAAAGGGGAAAAAAAGCTTGAAAAATATGAAACAAAAAATGATGAGTTTGGTGTGGTTCGGTTAATTCGGTTTTTGATTATTTAAGTTCGATTTCGTCGTTTTCAGTTATTGCTCATTCCTAATACCCACAATAGGTTGTATAACTGTTCACTTTACTTCTTGAATTATAACACTAAAATGTATAAATGGTGCATGTTTATTTTATTATCCTATTTATCAAATACAGTTATTTTTGTGTCATGTTATAATCTACTTTAACACATTAGAGCTGGTTGTTGGCACACATTATAAACTTTTTTTATAAACTTTTTTATTTAAAATACTTTTGACATCTAAAACCAGTTGTAAAATACTACAAATTCAAATCCAAAATTTTTTTTATTTCATAATTCCCGCTTCAAAGTTAAAAATTGTGTATTTCAATACTTTGCACCGAAATAGGTAAAAAATCCTATATCCAATACCTGAAACTATTTTTACCTTTTCAGCCTTTACTAAAACAAATTTCAAACTTTTTCAAATCAATAAGTCAACTATAAGACAAAACTATCGTTTCGAATTCTTTCACAAAACACACATCCAACTCTTTTACCAACAAAGATAATTCTTCACAAAGTGTCTTTTATTTATCTTTTTGAAGTTTTTTATATTATAAAAATATCAACTACATAGACAAATAAATGGTTTTCAATATTTTTCAAACAACACTAATTAAACTCTCTTACCAAAAAATAACAGATGTTGTTTTCTTTCATATGATCTAAAATAAATCTTTTGTTCAAAACTAGGGTACTTTTGAAAACCCAATAGCTGTTCATGAAGAAAATGATGAGTCTAAAATCGTATTTAGAATGAACATCACAACTAAAATAATAAATTGGTAATTACCTTTTTTTATCTACCATCATGTTATTTTTATTCTTTTTTTTAACAATCTAACTTTAACTTAATTTTTTTACATTAATTTTTGGAAGCATCTTCCCTCTGAGATTGCTAATAAGATTGATGACTATGATGAAATGCTACTGACATTTGTTAATCCCCATGGTCGTAATGGTGAACAATCCAAGTTGACGTTGAGATATAGTTTGCCAAAATGGGATAAATTCGTAAAAACACATTGAAATAGATCACTAGCAGTGGTGTTTAAAAGGAATGTGGATATAAAAGTTTGTGTTGATAACTGTAGAAACAAGTTTTAATGGTTTGTTTTGATGTTTAGATGTTTTCTTTTGATACACGTTTCACTTTGTTGTTTTGAGTGTTGGTAATTTGGTTTTATAAACTTACATGCTAATTGATTTGATGTTTAAAAAAATGATGTCTAAACTTGATAGGAAATTTAAAATTAATCACATAATAACATAAATTAACTTATTATGTTTACTTTATCCCCTTCATATTTAAAGTTAAATATAATTTTCAAATCGTTAATCATACTAATTATGATGTAAGTTTGTAAATGATAATATCTTTGAAACTTTTTTATCACCCGATTCAAGGGTCAAAATGGATTATTCGATGCGAAAATCTTTAAATACAAATATCATACTCTCTATAACAAAGTGTTTAGAAATTAGTAAATGAAAACTAGAACCTATATTTCTTAATACAATATATTATTAATTGAATTTTATGGTTACATGTGAAATTGATTTTTACAAATGTTACATATTTTATTATATATTGTTATTAATATGTTTAAGAAAAGACATTTTCTCAACTCGTGTAGCACACGGACATGTAAGCTAGTATATGTATATGCAAAATGAATCCTAGAAACAACCCGAACCAACCGAACCCTCATTTCGGTCAACACCATGGTTCGCAAAACCAACCGAACGTGAACTTATAATGGAACCCGATGAACCTAAACCAACCGAGCTATATGTTTTTTTATATTTTTAGTTATGTATTTTTTTTAACTTTAATGCATTTTTATTTAATTATTTGAAGAAATTGTTTTTATTTGATTAGTTTAATTATAAAATACGTGGATCTTTAGTTTCTTGAAGATATATTCATCCGTTATTTTGGGAAAATCCCAACAATTAATCAAGCCATTATAATAATTCATCAATCAAATTAAATCAAATCAATTGCTATTCAAATATCTCCGTAACATCCGTTGTCACTTTAATTCTCCCGGTACACTTCTTCTTCCTTAAGTACATGCAAATGTTCTCATAAATCATTTTCATTTTCATATTCATATAGTTTGATCCCGAAACCACATGTACGTTTCTCTTTTATGTGTTTGGGTAATTTTTTACTGATTTCTTTTCTCAATTTTCTTGTATTGTAAACTTATATGTTTTACCGTTTCTGTTATTATTATTATTATTATTAGTGTTGAAATGAACTACTTTCTACACCACCTCAAACTGTGGTTTATATATCTAATTTTATGTTGTGGTGGTTTTATGCATGCATTGTGTTCTTGTTTACATATGTTGTTTTTAAGTTTGACACGATGGAATCATTACTGAAGATGTTTAATTAGTTGGACTTATAATTTTAAACAAGAACCATAAAATTTTAAGAAAAATATTTAATATGGGAAATATATATATATATGCTTAAAACAATGGAAACTTTACACAAGTTTGATAGAGGATTTCTGTCATTTAATATTTATATATTGTTATTTGAAGAGGTAGGCCCCCGCAAAGCCCAGTTGGACCCTCAAGACTCACCTTGAAGAGGTACGTCTGCGCATAGACCAACTGGATCCGCAGGACCCACCATGCTCAGAGATGAAGACCTTACACGCAGTAAGCCAGCTGTCCCCGCAGGAAAGCCTCCCTTGGTACAGTACCCTGCCTGTCCCCGCAGCTGTGGGTACAAGCCAAGAAGGAAGGCTACCCGTACTAACAGTAAGGCTACACGCATAAGGCACTAACTCTTATACTTCAGTAATGTCACCTGAAGAAGGAATGAGCAGGGCGAGAATATTCCCGCCCAAAAGAGCCAATCCGTACGCTTCTAGAAGATCTTTTGTACTATACCTACCAATGTATGGACAAATAGACAAGATCTGGCAAAAGCAACCCATGAACCAATCACAGGGTGACAGCTCACCGACAATAGTACGAGGAGGAGCACGCTCCAGTACAAAATGTCACTATCAGCCGCTGCCTACCCACCAACTCCCATCGTGGCACGAACATAGCCCATAGTTGGTGGAAAAGGAATATTATACAGCTGGCCGTACCTGCTTGGAAACCTACCTTCGGCTATAAATACTCCAACACCTTGGAACGGTATCATCATCTTCTCTCTAGCTATTTCTCTCAATATACACTTATATTCAGAGCAATCTAGTCTAATTCTCACGTCGGAGGGTGGTCACAAGGAGGAACCCCCCCTTCTCAGTGACGAGCTTACGGTGTCTGTTTTGCAGGTTGAGAAGAATAACCATCTTTGCCGGACCTAACCCTCGTGGGAAACATCTACTTAACCCTAAGATTATCCTTAATCTGCCGGGGTCACTTAGTGTTTCTTCATTGGCGCCATCCGTGCATTCCTTTTTCTCAGTTTTTTCGAACTTCTCGAAAGATGGTTAAGGTTACTCCGATGCCAAAGCCACCAAGTGACCAAGAAATTCCGGTAACCACAACCCCAGCTACTGGGGGGAACACCGGTGAATACACGATTTTTACGAACACTACCCCGGTTACCTAAGCCGGAGCAAGTGCAGTAAACAATCCTCCCCTGGGATTCATTGATACCCAGTTGGAGAAACAACAGACGAGGCTTCCTCGACAAACACTAGATCAAGTTAAAGCTTGGGCGGAAGCACGTTAGAAAGAATTCCAAGCCGAGTTGGACGAACGTTTACGTTCACTCCAACAGGCCAATGGCGAATTCGGAAGCACTCGACAACAGCTCAACATGAGCAATGATTGCGAGTATTTGGATGATGAAGATTGGGAAGAATCTGACAGTGACGCAAACCCTCATCATAAGGCGAAAGGGAAGCGTAAAGAAGCAGACTTCCACTCGAGAAGAAATTTCGAGGGAACCTTCAAACCAAAGAACACGGGGGGAAACCCACGTGACTTCTCCAAAACTTTCAGACCAACTGTTGCGAATGCGGGAATATCCAAATTTGCAAGGGACATTGCAGAAGCAATCGCTCCAAAGAGTGCCAAACAGATGTCCAACATAGGCACTTACGATGGCATATCTGACCCGGACGATCACTTGAACAGATTTATAGCGGGGGCAACCGTCAGTAATTGGACAGAACCCACATGGTGTTACATGTTCCAGATGACGCTCGTGGGGGCAGCCAGAGCGTGGTTTGATTGTCTACCGGTCCACCACATCTATGATTTGGCAGACTTCCAGCACAAGTTCAGCCAGCACTTCAGTCAACAAAGAAAATATACTGAAGAGCAATGGACGATCCTCAACTGCATCCGTGAGGAAGACGAATCTTTGCTAGACTTCATCACTCGCTTCAACTCAAAGAAGCTAAGTCTGGGCACTATTAGCGAAGATCTTGTTCGCGCCGCTTTCATACAGGGCGCTGAGTACCCAGAGCTCATCCGCACGTTGACGGGTAAAGATGGCATGCCATCCACGTGGGATGCCATCATGACGGCAGCTAAACGCTTTGCCGAGACGGAGAAGCAACTAGGTAGAAATCTTCCCCAGAGCACAAACCTCTACACGCAGAGAACAAGAGAAAATAACGTCTGTACCGCCCGACAAAATAAAAAGAGGAAGCTTGGTATTTGGCAGTCAAGGATAAACTTTGACACCTCATCCAGCTCTCGCCCTCTCTTAGGCGGAAGGGACAACACGCACTCGTCGAACCGGAATCCCAGATGGACGCCACTCACCAAAAGCGTCACCGAGATATTTGCCACCGAGAAACTCCCATGGCCAAAGGCTCCAATAATCCGACAGCGTCATAACGCTGATCAGAGCAAATCCTGAGACTTCCACGGGACAAAAGGCCACACCACAGAGGAATGCACATCTTTGAAGGATATCGTCGAAACATTCGTCAAAGATGGGAAACTCACACACCTCGTGGCGTCAATCAAGAACGGAGGGAGGAATGACAATCGGTACAAGGGCAATGGACGAAAGCCCGTCGACATCAGTATTCACATGGTTCATGGCAACGTCAGAGGAAGAAAACGACGAACAACAGAGCCAAGTGCGTGGAAGGAAGCTGAAGTGCGCTTCCCGCGTGTGCCAAGAGGGCCCAACAAAGAAGGCCCCATAGTCATCAAAAGCCAGCTGGGGCACTACATCACCTCCCGCACTCTTGCTGATAATGGCGCTTCGTCAACGGTCATGTATAGGCAGTTCTTCGACAAGCTAGACGACGAAGACAAAGAACGCCTAGAAACGGTTTACGCCTCGATGGAAGGGTTTGACGGCAGCACAAGCACCTCCTTGGGTATCCTATCTTTCCCCGTCACTCTCACGGACGGGAAGTACTCCCGCACAGAAGACGTGGACTTCGTTGTAATAAGGAAGCCACACCACACATACGACATTCTCTTCGGGAGAGATGGGATAGCAAGATTTAATGCCGTGGTGTCTTCGGTCCATGGGATGATGGGATGGCCAACAGCCGAGGGCGTTGCTATGATCACGGGCATTCTCCAGGTATGCATCGCATCTGTCTCATCTAAACCCAAACCAAAAATGGCTAAACCAACCACCTCTGAACCAGAAGAATGGGCCTTCAATGGCAAATACCCTGACCAGGCTGTTACCATTGGTCCAACGATCACTAACCCCACACGCACTTTACTCAAACGCTTGTTGCAAAAAAACGCCGACATCTTTGCGTGGACACCAGCTGACATGACTGGTGTACCTCGAAGTAAGGCTGAGCATAAGCTCAAGTGTGACCCGGCGTTTACGCCGGTCATACAAAAGCGTCGCGTACTGGGTGCTGAGTAGGCTAACGCGTGTAGAACCCAAGTCAAGGAACTCCTTGACGCAGGCATCGTACGCGTTAGTAAATATCAAACATGGGTTGCAAATCCCGTCATGGTACCAAAATCCAACAAACAATGGCGCATGTGCATAGATTTTAAAGACCTAAACAAAGCATGCCCCAAGGATTGTTACCCGTTACCCGAAATTGACCTTAAGGTAGATTCATTAGCACCGTTTCGCCTTAAATGTTTCCTTGATGCGTATAAAGGATACCATCAAATCCACATGGCTGTTAACGATCAGGATAAAACCGCATTTCGGACGCCCGATGGCACATTTTGTTACCAAATGATGCCATTCGGACTTAAGAATGCCGGGTCCACATACCAACGCCTGATGGACAATGGAGTTTCATGCCCAAATTTGGAGGAACTTGGAAGTTTACATGGATGACTTGGTCATCAAAAGCCTCGAGCCAGAAGCGATGTTGAAAGACATCGAAGAAACTTTCAACACGCTCAGAAAGATAAACATGAAGCTCAACCCGAGAAAGTGTTCCTTTGGGATGGAAGAAGGGAAGTTCTTAGGAGTCATCGTTACCTAAGATGGCTTCAGAGAGAACCCTGAAAAGGTCGAAGCCATTATGAAATGGAATCACCTACTACCATCAAACAGGCTCAGACACTGAATGGACGACTAGTCACACTTAACCGCTTTTTGGCAAACCATGCGGATAGGTCGTTCCCATTCGTGTCAACATTGAGAAATTGCTTGAAGAAAACGCCTTTCCGCTGGACACCAGAAGCGGAAGCAGCTTTTCAAGAGATTCGGTCACGCTTGATCGAACTCCCAACGCTCACAGCACCAGAATGAGGGGAGGAATTACTTCTCTACCTCTCCGCCACAGACAGAGCAACCGGGGCAGTCTTACTAGTAGAACGAAAAGGCATCCAGATGCCTATCTACTATGTAAGCTGCGTCTTAACAGACGTGAAAACCCGGTACTCTACCCTGGAAAAATTAGTCTTAGCGCTTGTACAGGCTTCACGCAGGCTAAGACGATATTTCCAAGGTCACCCAATCACCATTCTCACCAACTTCAAACTTGCAAACGTTCTAGGCAAACCCGAATTGTCGGGGCGCCTAGCCAAATGGGCAATTGATTTGGGGGAATACGCGATAAAGTACAAGCCAAGACCAGCCATAAAAGGCCAGGTCTTGGCCGACTTTATTGCGGAAGTCCCCGCATCGCGGGAAAAAGAGTGCCAGGAAGAGGCTCAACCCTCTCCAGCACAAGACATTGACGATGTCTGGCGACTCTATACTGATGGAGAAGCCAACAACGAAGGTTCAGGCGCAGGGTTGAAACTAACTAACCCAGCAGGCCAAGAATACACTTATGCTATTCGGCTGGATTTCCCAAGTACGAATAACGAAGCGGAGTAGGAAGCATTCTTGGCCGGATTAAGAATTGCGCGTAAGATAGGGGTGAAAAACTTGGAAGCCCACGTGGATTCCATGCTAGTAGCCAGCCAGATTAACGGGACGTACACGGCCGTGAACGACACAATGGCCCTGTACCTCGCACAAGCAAAAACCCTTATGCGCGATTTTAACAATTACAAAGTTGTGCACATCAAGCGAAGCGAAAACAAATCTGCGAATACGTTAAGCAAGCTTGCATTGTTAGCCTTCACCCACCTGGGAAAGGACATCCGCGTTGAACTTCTTGGAGCACCATCAGTCCCGCGCAAGGAAATTTGTGTCATCCAAACCGGCACGGAAACATGGATGATACCAATCATAAATTACCTTGCAGCGAGTATACTACCAGAGTCAAAGACACGGGCAAGAAAGATACGCTGTAAATCACTGAACTATCAACTTGTTGATGACCTACTTTACAGGCGTAATTTTCTTGGCCCACTCCTCAGATGCGTTGATGACCAAGATGCCGACTACCTCCTAAGGGAAGTACACGAAGGCATCTGTGGAGTACACGCAGGTCCACGCACAGTTGTAGTTAAGCTAAACAACGCGGGATACTTTTGGCCGGGGATGCACACGGATGCGCTGGCCTACATCAGAAAATGTAGGTCCTGCCAGCTTTACGCACCCAACACGCATCGCCCGAAGAACGAACTTGTTCCAGTCACTTCTTCATGGCCATTCCAGAAGTGGGCCATCGATGTGACAGGCCCATTTCCCACAGCAGCAGAGAACGTTCAATGCCTAGTGGTAGCCATCGACTACTTCACCAAGTGGATAGAAGCAAAACCCCTAGCCCAAATAACCGCAAAGCATATCAAAAAATTTATTTGGGAATTTTTTATTTGTCGTTTTGGACTTCCACAGAATTTGGTGAGCGATAACGGCACCAACTTTGCTGACCAGAAGCTACAAAAGTGGCTGAAAGAGCTTCAAATCACCCACACCTTTACCTCAGTGGCACACCCGCAGGGTAATGGTGAGGTGGAAAGAGCAAACAAGAGCATCGTCGACGGCATAAAGAAAAGACTCTTTGAGCATAGATCCGGCTGGATGGACGAAGTTCCACATGTCCTTTGGGCAAACAGAACGATGAAAAAAGCAAGTACGGGCGAAACCCCGTTTAGCCTCACCTATGGCACTAAAGCCATGGTTCCAGTCGAGATTGGTCTACCCTCACCAAGAGTCATAACTCAACCAGAAGACAATGATGCGGAAAGACGGTTAGACCTTATGCTAACCGAAGAGCGCGGAGACCTAGCCGCAGCGCGTGAAGAGAATTACAAGCGACAAATGCAAAAGTACTACAACACACGGGTAAAACTCTGCAACTACAATGTCGGAGACTACATACTGCGTAACAACAAGGCTTCGAACCAAGAGCGCCCAGGAAAGCTGGTCCCGGTCTGGAAAGGGCCATACATTATTAAAGAAGTTCTGGGAAAGGGCGCATACCGGCTCGAAAGGCTCGATGGCACCCCCATCCCAAGAACATGGAATGGAGCTCAATTACGCAGATGCTACATGTAGATCAATTCCAAACTTGTAACGAACAGGCCTAGAGCCACTTCTAATGGAAATGATTCTCCTTATCACATTGATGTTGATAGCCTTACCTTTATACTTATGAACTGACCACACTGATATGCCAGTATTCACCGCATAAATAAGTGAGGGAGGAAGTAAGTCGTTGCGTGTGGAAAGCGGCACAACCCGCATAAACACAAAAACAGCAAAAATTTCTAAGGAGAAGATGAGGAAAACCTTCACGAAGGTCAGACATAGATGAAGTTTGGTCATCCTACTAAGTGAAAGTGACGGTCCTACCCGCACAATCATGATAGAGGAAACAGAACATTAACCTATTATCTGACACGCGTCGAAAGGTTAACTTATTCAAAACACTTAGAAAATTGTTAAGTTAAACTAAAATATGCATGAACAAATCATATAATGTTTACAAGGCAAGGCGTTAACAAAACATTTATATTCACATTAAAAGCTGTTCAAACATTACAAAATGGCCAGGTATCTACCCGCCTACAAAAAATACAAATCTATCCTAACGGCTGGGAGAAATCTCAAGATTCAGGCTTCGGGACCACTCTCTCCAAACCCACTTGAACCCGCACCATCAGTTGACTGCGGATGTTCAAGGAAAGATTTGAGAACAGCTAGCCCGTCATCAGCAGCAGCAACTTCGTTCACCTTCTCCACAACAGGATGAGAGAAAGCAGCATACTGGTTCACAGCTTGGTCGTAGGCAGCTTCAGTGTCAGCATCGTGTTGAGGAAATTTGGAAGGCGGGATTCCTTTCTCTGCAAATCCTAGACCAAGCAAGAAACCAGCTTTCTCTCCATCCTCATGAGAAGCTTTGAGGGCTGCACTCATGGCATCATTATAGGATGTGTTCGCGAAAATCCGATGCACAACCTACAAAAAAAAATTCTAAGTATAAAGAAAAAAGCAAAAAGCAAAGAATAATGGAGCTGTGCGTACCTGCGGCAACGCTTCTCGTAGAAGCCAATCCTTACTGGACAGGGCCTCTTGAAGGGTAGCGTGAGCTTGATCGCGTGCGCGTTCTGCTTCATTCTTGTTTAAGTTGGCAAGCAGCACTTCCTTGGCAGCAGCCTCCTCAACGCTTTTAAGCTTGCGCTCAGTGCGATCAAGCACACCCTTCTGATCCAAAAGCTCCTGTAGCTTCTTGGCATTCTCCAAAGCTAAAGCCTCATGAGCCTGCTGAAGCTTCTCTAGTTTAGCTTTTAATTCTTCATTCTCAGCGCGTAGAGGCTCAGCAACAGCTTCAGCTTTGGTGGCCCTTTCGGTTGCATTACGCGCAGTTTCCTTGGCCAACCTAAGCTGTTCGTTAACAGCTTGGGTAGCCTTGTAAAGGGCCTCACGCCTGGCCTGGATTTCGGCCTCAAGGTCCTTGAAGGCCTTCTCTTTTTCAGCAGCAGTGGCGGCAAGCTTCTTGTTCTCCTCCCGCAGCGATCGCACCTGAGCCCCCTCCATGCTACGCGCAGTCCTTAACTTGTCGTTTTCACGACAAAGTAATTCGACACGCGGCTGCATCCGGGCGAGTAGAATTCGGAGCTCGTTGGACAACCTGCCCTCCTGGTAGCTAGCCATTGCCTCCCCCAATGCACCGCTTGGAGCGGCATGACGAGTCCAATCGACGCAGTCTGCAGCCGTCCGGAGGGTTGTTCCCCGGCGGATATTCCACCTTGGAGCATAAACCTCATTGGAATCCGAAACTGCAAAAACAAAAAACAGTTAGGAAAAAATGACAAGGATGGATAACAGGCAAAAGTAACCCCACGCACCTGTAGGGTCGATGACAGGCCGATAGCCGCTGAACCCATCACCTGAACCTAAAGGATACCCATCCAAGAAGTCAAGGAGATGGGAAGGAGGCAAAGATCGGACCCCCTCATCAACAGAGGTAAGTCTAGAGGCCCCAACTAAACATACCTGAAGAACCGGCCAAAGACGAGGTAGTCGTTGACGCCGAATGTGACACTGTAGAAGCCACTGAGGTAGAAACCATCGGACATGAACTCATTTGAGATGAACTCACAACCGTGGTAGCTGCTGCGGATGAGCTCACAGAAAAAGTCACCGCCGGTCCGGTGAAGGATGTAGTAAAGATGGCACTGACGGCCGGCGGAGAAGTTGAACTGCTTAACGCAGCAACGAAACTGGACGCCATCGTCGGCACAGAATCCATGACAGATGACGTCATAACCGGAACAGTTGCTTCAACAGTATGAGCAACTGAACCAGTACCAGAAACAGGCGCAGCCGCCTGGGGCATCGCCTCGGATAGGTTGACCAAACCTATCGTCGTGGGTCCTGAACCGCTTCCTCCCGCACCGCTCTCGAAAGCAGATAAGTCCACTCCTGCATGAAGAAAAAAAGATATAAAAAACAAAGGCGGAAGGAAATACGGAAAATGTACACAAAAAGTATACTTACTGGTTTTCTTGATCTTGAAAGCCCTGACAGGCGGAGATGGACCCGATGAAACTGGCCTCTTCACGCCAGTCACCTTCGCAGCGCTTGGTGGCTCGGAAGTGACAGCCGTTGTCTCAACCTCTGAGACAATGGCCTCGCCACCACCACCAAGGTTTCCCGCTGCCTCCTCACTTTCAGTCTCTGAATCAGACTGATTCCCCAGGTCAACGAAGGTAGCAACCTTCGTTTTGCCCTTCACCCCGGCCACCTTCTTCTTCCTCACAATAAAAGGTCCATCTGCGGATCCCTCATCAGAAGATGACAAGATCAGAGGAATTCCAGCAGAAGTTTGAGCATGAAGAGGACGAGGATTAAAGAACTCTTTACCTGGCCGAGTGGCGCTTAAAATCTCGTGGCCTGGCGGGTAGACCTCTACGAATCTATCTGCAGTCTGCTCCAAACTGGGCAACTCGTTCTCATCGAGATCACGAGTACCCAATCGTGCGGGACCACCAGTCTCCCGCGGGTGCAAGAGCGAATGTAAGTTGTTCCCTTCTGAAATAAAAACGATAAAAATGTTAGAAGGAAAACCCTAAATCAACACAAAAGACGGGGCGTACCAAAAGGAAGATAGTTCAAACCGTATTCGAGAACGATGGGTATTTGCGGCGTCCCAGACCCGGCATCCTTCCACACGCGGCTCATCCCAAGCATCACCATCCCAGACTCCGCGAAGCGATAAACCGGAGTCTGAATCTGGGAGATCTTGGTGAACCATTCCGTCTCCTGGTAATTGGAAGCCGGAAGGTTGGGAAGTGCCCTCCCATTCTTGAACGTCATCGCAATGGGAACGACGCGAGCGGAAATGTAGAAAAACTCACGCTTCCAAGAGCGGAGACTACGCTCGGTAGCGCAGATCTTCAAACCCTTGATCCGAGTGACAAGGGTATACCAACCCTGGATGCACCTCCAGGTATAGAAGGTCATCAGGCGGTCGACTAGAGGCTTGATACCCAAAATACGGCACACCCATTCTAAATGGCGAACTTTAGCAACTGCCATTGGGTGCACCTCCGTCAAATGAACACCGTGTTTCTCCAAAACACGGTACACGAACTTCGTTAATGGGAATCTTAGATTCCCATATAAGAAGAACGAAGCGTAAACCCCTGTCTTGCCCTTAGGGGCATCGTACACCGTATGATGGGCCTCCGGGAACTCTGGCTCATAGGGCTCCAGCATGAACTTCTTGACGATGTAATGGTATACATTGACAGAAAGAGTACACTGACACTCGCCGGCAGTACTCTTATCGTCCTTATCGGACGTAGACGTCGGGTTCTCGAGGTAAACGTCGGACTCCTCGACGTTAACCTCTGGGTCATGAGTAGAAGAAGACATTTTTCAAATGTTAAAGATGAAAGAAAGCGGTTTCAGGAGAATGCTCGCTGGAAAAGATGAGTATTCGCCGGAAATCGCTTAAAAGGAGGAAGAGTGAAGTGAAAGTATGGGACGAGATACACCCTCTCCCCCCTTATATACTCATCGCAATGAATGCGATGAATTTAATGCGGATGAGAGAGAAAGCACAGGCGCAATGACACGACGACACGTGTGGATAAAGCAAGCTGGCAACAGGTGTCGGAATGGCGCGTGTCATGAAATTCGCGCCCACGCGCCTGAAAAAGCGTCCTGATTAACCACATGCTGTCACGTCGTCATAACTTCCTGCACGTCCTGAAACCGTCAGAAGACGCCAACGTCCTTTCAACCGTTTGGACTGTCCTTATCCTTTCACCAACTCTCCGAATTCCAAAAAGATTCAAAAATAAGAGGGAATATACCCCCTTACCTTGGAAAGCAAGAAACCGTAAGACAAGTGCGGGTACAGTGTCAAGGCGAAACCCTTCACATACTTAGCACTTGCAGGGAATTGAAGCCAAGAAGGACCTTATGGGCCATGCTTGCGGAAAGAGAAATAACATCCCCGCATGGCGGGAACGTTGAGAACTAGATTGTTTGAAGCTTCAAGGTGGAATTGGTTGTCTAACATAACTGATCACTATGTCTAAAACTCCCAAAACCTCGGAGAATCTATACAAGTGAAACTCAACGCTCCCGACTTGCGAGGAGGTTACACACCTACCCGCATCATAGCCAAAGATCAGGCAGAAAAGTCGGGAATTTCTGCAAGTGACATTAGGAAAACTGCGGGAAGAATCCCCACGGAAAACCTTAAAAAACGAAAACCCCTCTTTAAAACCCCTTGCTTAAAGTCCAAAAGTTCACCTCACTTATTAACAATTCATGAGAAGAACAATAGACTGGGGGGACTTGATGAGGTAGGTCCCCGCAAAGCCCAGTTGGACCCGCAAGACTCACCTTGAAGAGGTACGTCTGCGCATAGACCAACTGGATCCGCAGGACCCGCCATGCTCAGAGATGAAGACCTTACACGCAGTAAGCCAGCTGTCCCCGCAGGAAAGCCTCCCTTGGTACAGTACCCTGCCTGTCCCCGCAGCTGTGGGTACAAGCCAAGAAGGAAGGCTACCCGCACTAACAGTAAGGCTACACGCATAAGGCACTAACTCTTATACTTCAGTAATGTCACCTGAAGAAGGAATGAGCAGGGCGGGAATATTCCCGCCCAAAAGAGCCAGTCCGTACGCTTCTAGAAGATCTTTTGTACTATACCTACCAAGGTATGGACAAATAGACAAGATCTGGCAAAAGCAACCCATGAACCAATCACAGGGTGACAGCTCACCGACAATAGTACGAGGAGGAGCACGCTCCAGTACAAAATGTCACTATCAGCCGCTGCCTACCCACCAACTCCCATCGTGGCACGAACATAGCCCATAGTTGGTGGAAAAGGAATATTATACAGCTGGCCGTACCTGCTTAGAAACCTACATTCGGCTATAAATACTCCAACACCTTGGAACGGTATCATCATCTTCTCTCTAGCTATTTATCTCAATATACACTTATATTCAGAGCAATCTAGTCTGATTCTCACGCCGGAGGGTGGTCACAAGGAGGAACCCCCCCCCCCCCCTTCTCAGTGACGAGCTTACGGTGTCTGTTTTGCACGTTGAGAAGAATAATCATCTTTGCCGGACCTAACCCTCGTGGGAAACATCTACTTAACCCTAAGATTATCCTTAATCTACCGGGGTCACTTAGTGTTTCTTCATTATTATTGTAATTGATTTGATTGAATATATAGCTTTAAATATTACAAATTTAATATGAGGCAGAGATTGTGTTTTATACCATGCATAAATTAATACCAACATTTGGTCTCAAAATATGAGAAAATGAAAAATAATTAATATGGCAAATAAATATGCCTAAAACACTGAAAATTTATACAAATTTGTTATGTATAAACAATGTGTGCATGGTCATTACTGTCCTACATGTTTTAGCTAGTTTGTTATGTAATGTTGGTTTTCTATATTGTTTCTCAGGTGTAATAGTAATATCGAAAGCTTTGAAACTGTTGGTGGTACAAGGGTACGTTGTCGACTTTCTTATCCATTGTAAGTCTTTGATTTTATATAATTTTGTTGTTTTTAATTCTTTTTATATATGTAATGTTCATATAATGTGCGGAATTAAGTCACTAAGATTCTTTTGTTACTACATGCTTTATTATGTTTAGTGACGTCTTTTTAGTTTGTAGTGTAATGTCTCTTTTCTATTCTTATTGGAGGTGTCCATAATAAGTAACAGATTGTTTTAAAATATGTTAGCTGAATGCAAGTTTTGAAAAAGAAAATAACGTAATCTATACTATATATGATACATCAAACAAGGGCAAATTAAGACACCCATTTTTAAGTAATTTACAACACTTAAAGCATGAAGTATATGTATAATTAAGGGTAAATTTGTCTTTTAAACACAATTCACTCAACTTACAAGTTTGCCCCCTCATCTTTAACCATATCATGTTTTTATTTCAACTTTAAACCAACTTCTCACCCACAATTTTTACACGACGATAAGTTTTTCATACGTTAATTTTTTTGTAAAATTATTGCACCATAAAAACGAGTATTTTATTCTCTTTAATTTGTATATAATATTATTATAATTTTTTCAATTGAAAAAAATTAATATGTTACGTAGGGGTGTTCAATGCCGGTTTTGATTGTTTTTAAACGAAAACTAAACCATTAAAAATTGAAACCAAACTGTTATTAACGGTCTGGTTCTGGTTTGGTTTAAGAGTTTTAAGCTTTGATAATAAAATTTGCTTAAAATGATTATTAATATAACTGTATCATCAATTCCAACTAAGTCAAAATATGATACTTGAAAGGATAAAGAAAGTAAAAAAAAACGACTGAAAGTAAACAACCCAACCGTGAAACCAAGCCGATGACCAGTTTTAAACGGTTTCAAGTTTTTAAACCGACCCATGAACATTCATAATTGTTAGTGATTAATAGAGTCCGCGTTCAAAGACCCGCTGCATCGCGCGGACGCTCGTCTAGTAACAATTGATGTGGGTTATTTTCATTTCAACTGTTTTTTTTCACATAAAAAGAAAATGTTTTTGTTTTTGTTTTTGTGACTGGATATACGAACTTATCATGGCTGTACATGAAAGAAAATATATATGTGTACATCTATAATTTGTTTATATATATATATATATATATGTGTGTGTGACATTCTTGAATATATGGTTCAATATAGTCAAGAAAAATAATTAAGGTTATTGAGTATTTGAAAGTAATTCAAACATCATCATCATCATCGTACTCAGTATATCCCACCAATAGCAAAGCTATGGTAGGGTCTGAGGAGGGTAAGATGTAGGCAGCCTTACCTCTACCCCATAGGGATAGAGAGGCTGCTTCCGGTGAGACCCCCGGCTCGATAGTAGTTTTGCATCAAGCCTTGGACATAAGGCACATAGCACTCAATCATCGGGACACCGGCTGATCGGTGCATGTACCCTTATCTTTCAGCTATCAACGCCACTACATGATGCCTGATTAACCGTCCGTCACTTTTAACGTTATTTTCACGAGATTAGTAAAATAACGTCAAAATTAGTGCAATTTCACTTTTGCCCACCCGAGGGTTCACACATATATACATCATATGTGCGCACCGCAAGCAGGGCTATAAGTAATTCAAACATATATATTAATTTTGTGATGATAGAATTCATGTGCATATATAAAGAAATAATTATACACTTCAGTTAATTGAAAATATACATTATAATATATTATTTGGTGTGGTTTTGAATCAAGAATAAAATAGTATTTTATTACTATTGAATTGTTATATTGCTATCGATCTCTTAGTGTATCTTTCAAAATTCAAAACAATTTGAATAAGATTTATTTACCAATTTTGATAATTATCATTATGAGAAAACCATTTCGTTTTTTTGTGTGGGGAAATTATGACAGCGAAGGTTGGCCATTGGAGTTCAAGTGAATAATTACATATAAGCAGAAACATGATCAAATACATTTTATTCTTAACATGAAAACGGTGAGAACCAATTTGATGTTATTATTAGGTTTATTTTTATAGGTGTTTGCTGTTATATTTTGTTCGTGTTTGCTAATTTTCGATTATGAGACGTTATAACTATTTGCTGACTTATATTTTGTTGTTATTATTAGATGTTTTCTTTTGTTGATATAATTATTTGTTGGTATTTGTTGTTATTATTTTGTACTTGATTTTGATTATTTTGTTGTAATTTTTAGGTTCTTTTCTTTGTTATTATAAATCATTGTTTATGTATACTGGTATTGTAGTTGGTATTGTTTCTTATGTTCTCAATTTTTTATAAATTGGTATTATTTTCTACGTTCTCATGTTAAGACTAAAATGTACATAAACATTCCCCCATAAAAGCATTTTATCCATTAATAACATAAATCACACATATACATATGGTATTCTAGGGGTTGTTGTCTAGTAGATGGGTTGTGAAGAGGAAATAATATGTTGAGAAATAAATTGGTTATGACACGGGATCATGATAATTTCGATCCAAATGTAGTGAATACGTTATACGGAACCTGATGTGACTTCAAGCTATATGTATGATAATAAAGTTAGATTTATATGTTAGTTGTTAACCCTGCACTTGCTTTAAATTTCAAAGGTTGTCACGACTAATTTTATTGTTTATTTGAATCTGATTATTGAACTGCTTATTAGTTCAAATGCGAACCAAGGAAAACATTTAAAGATGAAGCAAAAGAAATTAAGATGCTTATATATGCAAAAAGAAATCCGGAAGACAATTTTCGGTTGCTAAAAGGTACGTTTACTTACTCTACTTTGATAAATATGTAAAACGCTTTGGTTTTGGGAGTGTAACGTCTAATAAAAATGTAACAATTTTTTGTTTCACAGTCTAGTTTAATCGATTTTGATAACAAAAATTAAACTAAACCTGTAACTACAGACTACAGTTTTGGGAATGAAAATTTTTAACACACGGGATCGGTTGGATTTAGTGGGTTGGTCGGACATGCTGGGAAAACGGTTTGGCTTTGATGCTTTCGATCGTGTTTTTTCAAAATTGTTATTTGTGTTACATTTTTAAAAATGATAAATTTGACTCACTGTTATAAGATACCCGATTATGATGCAATAATAATTATTCTTTTATTTTGATTTGATGCAAGTTGTTAACAATCTGAATATTCTTTACGTTACATACTACATGCTCTCATTAAAAAAAATAACAAACTGATTGATCGTTACATATTTATTAGACGTTACACTCTCAATCTCAAAACCATATCAAACGAACTCATATTTGAGTGATTCAAGCGGCCACGGAACCGTCTCGTCCCGATCTACAAACCCATCAGCTCAACTTCGCCGAAAACGGCTGCTACAGTTGCCGGAATAGTGAAACAGTGGCCGGAAATCTTCATGTTGAGCTGCTACGGTTTTGCTAATAAAAGACAGACTTCCCGACTCTGATCGAAGATCTAATCGGTGGGAATCTTCATTTATATACCATAAATACTCGGTTAAAATTTGAGACCGATCCGACGGCTAGATCTCCGGGAATCTTTGTGTCTTTGTGGGTGGTTTTCTAAAAAACGGGAATTGGGTTAAGTGTGTGTTTTGATGGTGTAGGCTATGGTGTAGAGATGTATGAAAATGGAAAGGATTAGGGTTTTAAGGGGTATTTATACTCCCTTAAGCCCATGGACCTTAGGCCCATCTTTCCTTTTTGGTCTATGATTAATTACATCTAATTAGCCTACTTATCCTTCCAACTTTATTATTTTACTATTTTTCTATTAACTCAAGTAAACTTTTCCGTTTTAAATAAATAATATATTAATTATTTATTCTTGTAAATTTCGGGATGTTACAACAATTCGAATAACAAAACTAAGAAGCGATTTGATTTGTAAATCGTACCGTCACTTTGTCGCTCAACTGTTGGAACTTGTCAAATTTCGGAAGTGATTCGTAAATCATATCCGCCATGAGTGATGCACCTGTGGAGATTGAGAAGAACAATAAATAGATTGAATTAGTTTTTATTGAGATTGAGAGCGTAACGTCTAATAAATATGTAACGATCAATCAGTTTGTTATTTTTTTAATGAGAGCATGTAGTATGTAACGTAAAGAATATTCAGATTGTTAACAACTTGCGTCAAATCAAAATAAAAGAATAATTATTAATGCATCATAATCGGGTATCTTATAACAATGAGTCATATTTATCATTTTTAAAAATGTAACACAAATAACACTGCATTTAATCTCGAATAACAAAGCCTGAATAACGTTATTGTTAAACGAACCCGCACTCCCGCGTCACATAACTCGTTTAATCTCGTAACGTTATTTCCTCCATCGACAAGTTAATCCAATAAATATGTAACAGTTTTTGGTTTCACGGTCCAGTTTAATCGATTTTGATAAAAGAAAATTAAACTAAACATGTAACTACATTTTTAAAAATGATAAATATGACTCATTCTTATAAGATACCTGATTATTATGCATTAATAATTAATTTTTTATTTTGATTTGATGCAAGTTGTTAGCAATCTGAATATTCTTTACGGTACATACTACATGCTCTCATTAAAAAAAATAACAAACTGGTTGATCGTTACATATTACATATTTATTAGACGTTACATTCTCAATCTCAATAAAAACTGATTCAATCTCTTTATTCTTCTTATCAATCTCCACAATTGCATCACTCATGGCGGATATGATTTACGAATCGATTCCAAAATTATTAAGTATAAACAAAATAACTGATGTGAATAACAACTTGAAAAAAGGATTTGTAAATTATAAAAATAATTTCAGAAATTTACATCCAATTACAAACACAACTGATTCAATATATAATTATTATAATAACAAAATAAACAAAGGATCCGTGCAATTATCTGTGAATTCTCAATCAATTACAAACACAACGGATTCAAAAACCATTGTAAGGCCCCGTTACCGGTAGTCCTATCTTGGTGTTGGATTTACTCATAAACGCAGTTCTTTATATCAGAGTTAATTAAAAACTTTACGCGGAATAACATAAAACATCAATAGTCGTTACAAACATTCATAACTTGTCTTTAAAACATAACTTAAAACATGTCTTTTAGTTCAAACGTTAACAATTAAATCTTCAGATGCCAGCTTCTTTATTCATCCGCCATATGTCTCCCTTTAAGCCAGCTGTCTCATCCTACTCACCTGCGTGCATACTAAAAGTCAGCTACGCTGAGTGAGTTCTAGTTAATCATACATCAAACAATACATTCACTTACCTTCAATCATGCATCCGAAGATGCATAATAATTACTTTACTAATTTACTTATATATCGTACTTTCATACATACGTACATACTTATTACTTTTATACTTTATATTTACTGTCCATTCTATCTCAGATATTATTAGGGTCTGATCCCTTCCTTTTATATCTCAGATATTATTAGGGTCTGATCCCTCTTTCCTTTGTCTATCTCAGATATTATTAGGGTCTGATCCCTTTCTTGTCCATCTCAGATATTATTAGGGTCTGGTCCCTTTTTACTTCTCTATCTCAGATATTATTACGGGTCTGATCCCGTCTTCTCTATCTCAGATATTATTAGGGTCTGATCCCTCTTTCTTCTTCTTCGTTCATACTATCTTTACATACTCATATACATACTTTCTTTAATCATTATTACATACTCATGTATCGTACATATATTTATATCATACACATTCATCTTTCATATACAAACCTCCCTTGTCAATACGTGTAATATCCGAAGATCGTTCACGTATCGACAAGCTTTCATTCACAATCATAACATAATATCTATCACATAAATCATACATGGCATACACTTACCATTTAAGGTAAGTGTATTAACTATCACATCGAGTATGCACACAGCCCCGAAAACATAACAAGGAAATTGGGCTAGAAACTCACCTGGATCCTGTTGCGTTAATCGTTAATCGTTATCCCCTTCTTTAACTGAGTTCGGCTAACTGTATATAAGTTATACGTATCAAAACTCGTCCTATAATATCATATTACTTTAACTTAGTTTTAAGCGAACTTAGTGTTAAGCGAACTTAACATTAAGCGAACTTATTATCTAAGCGAACTTATCTTTTAAGCAAACTTATACTGCGAAGTTGATCAGTAGGCGAACTTGCTTGCAGGCGAAGTTGTACAGTAGCAGTTTCGGGTTTGGTTTTGAACCCATAAACATCTCAGTTTTAACGTGAAATCATTTGATACGATGTTAACAATTCCCGTGAACATTCCCATGGTCATTTTCGGATAAGACTCGGCCCGAAAACGCATAAAGTTTGGATCTTTAAGCTTAAAACGTTTCAAACTAGATCTAAGGTCTATTTTAAACGAGCCGTTCATAATCATGAGTTTGTTAAGTCTATTTTAATCTTCAAGTTTGCAACTTTACAATTTATCTAGACCCGATCTATCATCCTACCAATTTTCATATAAATCCAGTCATGAAAAGTAAACCTTTTTAACAAAAACGTACCTTTGAGGTTTTTGTCTAATATCACTCGAGAGGCCCAAAACCATACCAAACGAACTCAAATTTGAGTGATTCAAGCGGCCACGGAACCGTCTCGTCCCGATCTACAAACCCATCAGCTCAACTTCGCCGAAAACGGCCGCTACAGTCGCCGGAATAGTGAAACAGTGGCCGGAAATCTTCATGTTGAGCTGCTACGGTTTTGCTAATAAAAGACAGACTTCCCGAACTCTGATCGAAGATCTAATCAGTGGGAATCTTCATTTATATACCATAAATAATCGGTTAAAATTTGAGACCGATCCGACGGCTAGATCTCCGGGAATCTTTGTGTCTTTGTGGGTGGTTTTCTAAAAAACGGGAATTGGGTTAAGTGTGTGTTTTGATGGTGTAGGCTATGGTGTAGAGATGTATGAGAATGGAAAGGATAAGGGTTTTAAGGGGTATTTATACTCCCTTAAGCCCATGGACCTTAGGCCCATCTTTTCTTTTTGGTCTATGATTAATTACATCTAATTAGCCTACTTATCCTTCCAACTTTATTATTTTACTATTTTTCTATTAACTCAAGTAAACTTTTCCGTCTTAAATAAATAATATATTAATTATTTATTCTTGTAAATTTCGGGATGTTACAACAATTCGAATAACAAAACTAAGAAGCGATTCGATTTGTAAATCGTACCGTCACTTTGTCGCTCAACTGTTGGAACTTGTCAAATTTCGGAAGTGATTCGTAAATCATATCCGCCATGAGTGATGCACCTGTGGAGATTGAGAAGAACAATAAATAGATTGAATTAGTTTTTATTGAGATTGAGAGCGTAACGTCTAATAAATATGTAACGATCAATCAGTTTGTTATTTTTTTAATGAGAGCATGTAGTATGTAACGTAAAGAATATTCAGATTGTTAACAACTTGCGTCAAATCAAAATAAAAGAATAATTATTAATGCATCATAATCGGGTATCTTATAACAATGAGTCATATTTATCATTTTTAAAAATGTAACACAAATAACACTGCATTTAATCTCGAATAACAAAGCCTGAATAACGTTATTGTTAAACGAACCCGCACTCCCGCGTCACATAACTCGTTTAATCTCGTAACGTTATTTCCTCCATCGACAAGTTAATCCAATAAATATGTAACAGTTTTTGGTTTCACGGTCCAGTTTAATCGATTTTGATAAAATAAAATTAAACTAAACCTGTAACTACATTTTTAAAAATGATAAATATGACTCATTCTTATAAGATACCCGATTATTATGCATTAATAATTAATTTTTTATTTTGATTTGATGCAAGTTGTTAGCAATCTGAATATTCTTTAAGTTACATATTACATGCTCTCATTAAAAAAAATAACAAACTGGTTGATCGTTACATATTACATATTTATTAGACGTTACATTCTCAATCTCAATAAAAACTGATTCAATCTCTTTATTCTTCTTATCAATCTCCAAAATTGCATCACTCATGGCGGATATAATTTACGAATCAATTCCGAAATTATTAAGTATAAACAAAATAACTGATGTGAATAACAACTTGAAAAAAGGATTTGTAAATTATAAAAATTATTTCAGAAATTTACATTCAATTACAAACACAACCGATTCAATATGTAATTATTATAATAACAAAATAAACAAAGGATCCGTGCAATTATCTGTGAATTCACAATCAATTACAAACACTACAGATTCAGAAACAATTCGAATAACAAAACTAAGAAGCGATTCGATTTGTAAATCGTACCGTCACTTTGTCGCTCAACTGTTGGAACTTGTCAAATTTCGGAAGCGATCGTAAATAATATCTGCCATGAGTGATGCAATTGTGGAGATTGAGAAGAACAATAAAGAGATTGAATTAGTTTTTATTGAGATTGAGAGCGTAACGTCTAATAAATATGTAACGATCAATCAATTAGTTATTTTTTTAATGAGAGCATGTAATATGTAACGTAAAGAAGACAACTTGCATCATAATCGGGTATCTTATAACAATGAGTCATATTTATCACTTTTGAAAATGTAACACAAATAACAATTTTGAAAAAATACGATCGAAAGCATCAAAACCAAACCGTTTTCCCAGCATGTCCGATCAACCCACTCAATCCAACCGATCCCGTCTGTTAATAACTTCATTCCCAAAACTGTAGTCTGTAGTTACAGGTTTAGTTTAATTTTCTTTTATCAAAATCGATTAAACTGGACTGTGAAACCGAAAATTGTTACATATTTATTGGATTAACTTGTCGGATGGAGGAAATGACGTTAGAGATTAAGCGAGTTAGGTGACGCGGGAGTGCAGACTTGTTTAACAATAATGCTATTTAGGCTTTGTTATTCGGTTGTTGTAACATTTCCAAAATTTCCAAAACATATGATGGGTTCTATCCCACATATAAAATAAGAAAATGGAAATACCTCACTTTGAATAAATGAAAAGATGGGTTCATCCCACATTAAAAGATGGAAAAATATGGAAATTTCCACTTGGGTATAAATATGGAAGGGAATTTGATCCCACATGAAAACTTGAAAGAAAATGGAAGCTCTTTAATGAATTTCCATAATAATATTCTTATATGATAGGTCACTCTCAAGTGTTCCTAGCGGAGGGTGCGTAAGCACCCGACGCGCACACGCACGGGCTCGGGCTCGGGCGAAATGCGATGGGCGCAATGTGGCGCTCTGACGGCGCACTTTGCACTTCGCTCGCTCGCTTCGCCGCGAGCCGCTATAAAGTTACGCAGACTTGCCACGTCACCTGACACGCGTCAGAAATGGGGATGACTCATCAACCCATCGCGATACGCGATCCCCGCTTATTGAACCCATCGCGATACGCGATGGGTCAGAAAATCAGTTATAAAAGGGGGCAGAATCAGCCTTTATTTCCTGCTCATAATTTTCTTTCTCTCTCAAATTTTCTTAAGGATGTTGGTATAATACCCGAGTGGTCGTAACGATATCCTATCCGATCGAAAGAAGCTTTTTATACACGAATCCAAAAGCTCTACTTGAATAAGGTAAGACATTGTGCCATCGTGTAAAGTTTCTAATCTTGTGATTATCGTTATGATTATGGGTTTATATTAACTTAGCTCATAAACCGTAAACTTGCAAGGTGAGACATTCGAGTTTTTGTAGCACTCACATTTGCGTGAGACAACTGTTCTTCCGACACTGTCATGATAATTTCAAAACCTATAAAACTCATGGCATATGGTTTAAATGTTTTCAAATATATTTTTAAAAAGTATTTTAAATACATTAAAGTGATTAAGTCTCTGCAGACTTACGAGATGATTACTACTGGTATTGTGGGGTTTTGTATACAAGGTTTGCCTACTGGGCTATTACACGTTACTTATTGGACAAGTGTTAGCCAATAAGTAATATGACCACAGTCTTAGATACGGTCGAGTGACAAGTACCTTTCGGTAATTTTTAAGCAGGCAGACGTAAAAACATCTTAATGCTGTAATCGTATATGTGTCATCATAAATGAATGTACTCACCAGTATTTTCTGCTGATCAAATATTTTTAAAATACATGTTTCAAGTGAGATGATAAAGATAAAAAGGAATGATGCCCGCGGGCCTTCCAGCTTAAATAAGTGGCTTATCACCAGAATAAAGAAACATGTTATTTTTTTGTAAAATAGGGTTTATCCCTATAAAACATTTGTAAGGATATAAATGGGTTTTACCCAACCAGATGAAATGAAAATCATGGTATTTTACACTCTGATGATTTTTCCTAACTACGGTCCTGATAAATTTTCCCCCTGCTAAATAATGAACACCGATACCACCACTCGCGTTCACGGCTCCCCTCCCGGGGTATGGGTTCGGAGGCTGTGACAGTTGTATACTTGGGCTTATGTGTAATGTTAATTGGGCTTTTAATTTATTTATTTGGGCTCATGAGGGAATTAGTCTTGGATTAATATATTAATCAATATTTTCCCTGGATAACAAGATCATCTCGATCGAATATACAGAACAGAGAAGACGATTACTTATTCTCTGGTCCTTCATCACATTCACAGAATCATCAAAATCCAATTCCATCTATGGAAAATCTCCGTCTTATCCGATAAATTATTGCGTGTAACTCGCAAATATGTTTATCTAAAAGTGATTCACGATTCAGAGATTAATTCAGGCAATTGTTCAAGAAATCAAAGATACATGTTTGCATCATTGATTGAATTCATCATCGAGGTACGCAAATTATACAACAATTATTCCAACCCGAAAAAACCATGAGAAATTTAAATTAGGTTTTGGCTCTAAATTTAAAACTTTGGTATCCGAAAAACCTGAAACCCAAAAAACGCTCATTCTTCATTGAGTCACTCATGTCCCCCAAAAGTGTTGTTTGTGTGGATTGAACCTAGGTCTCCATTGAGAAACTTAGGTTTTCTACCATTACACCACAATGGAGAGAACATGAGCCTCGTGTTCTCTCAACTACTCATATCGATCGAGTTAGGTTTTCTTAAATACAAACACGGTTGTGTTTTTAGATTTAAATTTTAAATAAACAATTTAAGTTATTAAGCAAAAACTAAATTGTAGATTAAATTAGCTAGGTTAATTACTCGTGTTACACACGGGTAGAAAATAAAAATAACTTTATATATGTGTGTATGTTATATATTTTAATGAATTGTAAATGTCATATATATATATATATATATATATATATATATATAAAAGAACGAATAACTTTACATAATTAAAATTACTTAAAACATAATAATTATTTGATTTTGGTCAAGAAAAATAGGAAGAAAAAATATATATAAATCGTTTGAATATTATACAATTTGTATATCGTGAATATGGAAAGGTCAACGTATAAATATAATTTTGATTTTTTACTTGAAGAGAATACATATTTATAAATGCTAAGTCAAAATATCTAATACAATTATCACTCATGTGGAGCTGGTAAGCATTTTTGATTTGAAATATGAGGTATTGGGTTCAATATCATACAATAATTTATTTTTTAAAATTTTAGAAATCATTACTGCCATGAAACACGGGTCATGAGTGATAATAAAAAAACATATCATGGGTCATGATATAATAGGAAATAGCTGACATGACATCTATTTTGAATGACATATGAATAATATGTCTTCTTTTAATGGTATATTTAGATTGTTAACCAAAAAAAGGAAAAAGAAGCATGAACTAATAATTGGCTAACACATGGCATAAAGTAATATGACCACAATCATAGATACAGTCGAGTGATAAGTACCTTTCGGTAATTTGTAAGCAGACATATGTAAAAACATCTTAATGTTGTAAATGTAAAATGTGTCATTTTCAAATGAATGTATTCACCAGTATTTATTGCTGATCAAATATTTTAAATATATCTCAGGTGACTTGTTAGAGACAAAGGAATGATGTATGCGGGCTTCCAGCTTAAATAAGTGGCTTGTCACCAGAATAAATAAACGTGTTTTGTAAATTAGGGTTTATCCCTATAAAGTTTATGTTTGTATCAAAATGGGTTAAATTCTCAATTTATAATAATAATAATAATAATAATTATGGTGTTTTTATAACTCAGATCATTTTTCCTAACTACGATTCTGATGAAGATATTCCGCTGCAAAATAATTTAATAAACACCGATACCACCAATCAATGTTCACGGCTTCCCTCCCAGGGTATAGGAGTCGGGGGCTATGACAGTGAAGAGGTAGGTCCCAGCAGAGCCCAGTTGGACCCGCAAGACTCACCTTGAATAGGGACGTCTGCGCAATGACCAACTGCTCCAGCAGGACCCACCATGCTCAGAGAACCTTACGCGCAGTACGCCAGCTGTACCCGCAGGGAAAGCCTCCCAATGGTGAAGTACCCCGCCTGTTCCCGCAGCTGCGGATACAAGCCATCAGGGAAGGCTACCCGCACTAACAGCAAGGCTACACGCACAAGGCATTCGCTACTTCAGTAGTCACATGAAGGAATGAGCAAGGCGGGAATACTCCCGCCTAAATGAGCCAGTCCGTATGCTTCTGGAAGGTCTTTCGTACTATACCTACTAAGGTATGGGCGGAACAGACAATTTGACCAGAGCAGCCCATGAACCAATCACAGGGTGACAGCTCACCGACAACAATACGAGGAGGAGCACCCTCTAGTACTGTTTGTCACTATTAGCCGCTGCCTACTCACCAACCCTTACGTTGGGACGTGCGCAGCCTACAGTTGGTGGAACAGTGCGCAGCCGGCAGTAAAGGAACAGTATACAGCCGACCTTTACTGTTGGCCGTAGCCTATCCACCAACCAGCATGGCCTGTGCGTAGTCCACTGTTGGTGGAACAGGAATACTATTCAGCCGGCTGTACCTTCTAGGAAACCTACATTCGTCTATAAATACTCCAACACCTTGGAATGGTAAGGACATCATCTGATATCTCAATCTTATATAGCAATCTCTTAATATACACTTATATTCAGAGCAATCTAGTCTGATTCTCACGCCGGAGGGTGGTCACAAGGAGGAACCCCCCCTTCTCAGTGACGAGCTTACGGTGTCTGTTTTGCAGGTCCCCTGAAGAACAACCTTCTCTGCTGGACCTCATCCTCGTGGGAAACATTACTTAACCCCCAGATTATCTATAATCTGCCCGGGGTTCACTTAGTGTTTCTTCATTGGCGCAATCCGTCAATAACAGGCCGATAGCCGCCGAACCCATCACCTGAACCCAAGGGAAATCCATCCAAGAGGTCAGGCAGATGGGAAGGTGGCAGAGTTTGGCGATACGCCCCATGCATACCTGAAGGATCGGCCGTCGTTGCCGATGACGGAGGAGGCATCGCTGCGGAATCCGCAGCAATAGTAACCGCCGGCTCGGTAACAGATGCTGTAAAAATAGCACTCACAGCCGGCGGTGACGTCATCACAGCTGGAACAGTCGGCTCAAAGGAGTGAGCAACTGAACCAGCGGAAGCAGGCGCAGGCGCCTGGGTCGTCGCCTCAGGTAGTGTGACCAAGCCTACCGTCATTGGCGGAGAGGTACTCCTCTGCGCTCCACCCTGGAATGCGCCAACATCCACGCCTGCCTAAAGAAGATAAGTGTTAATGATAAAAACTATGAAGTTAAAAAATAAAGGAAGTTTGTACTTACGGGTTTTCTTGAGCCTAAAGGTACGGAGAGGCGGGGACGAACCCGATGGAGCCGGCCTCTTTGCGCCGCTCACCGTCGTCTTCTTGGGCTCTCCGGAGGTGACAGTCGCAGCCTCCGGAGCGGTGGTCTTATCACCACCGGGATTCCCCGCCACCTCTTCGCTCTCGGTCTCCGAATCAGACCGAGGCGCTGGATCGGCAGTGGAGGCCACCTTCTCCTTCCCCTTCCCGCCGGCAGCCTTCTTCTTCCGCACCAACGGAGGACCATCTGAGGATTTCTCATCAGAACATACGATTAGAGGAATTCCAGCAGAGATTTCAACATTGAGGGTCGAGGGTCGAATAGCGCCTTACCTGGCCGCCGGGCGCTAAGGATCTCATGGCCTTGCGGATAGACCTCCACGAACCGATCCGCCGTTTGTTCTAGGATGGGCAACTCGTTCTCGTCCAGAGCGCGAGTACCCATCCGAGCGGGACCGTCAGCCTCCCGCGGGTTCAGGAGCGACTGCAAGTCATTCCCCTCTGAAATAAACAGGAAAGAAGTTAGAAGAAATTCAGAATCAACAAAAAGAAACAAAGCATACCGTAAGGAACAGAGTTCGAACCGTATTCGAGGACGATCAGAATCTTTCGCGCATCCGCCTCCTTCCACATCCGGCTCATCCCCAACATCACAATCCCGGACTCCGCAAACCGGTAAACCGGAGATTGGACCCGGGATATCTTCGAAAACCATTCCGCCTCCTCGTAGTTGGAGGCGTGAAGGCTGGGAAGTGCTTGCCCGTTCTTGAATTTCATGGCAAGGGGGATGGCGCGAGCGAAGATGTAGAAGAACTCCCTCTTCCACGAGCGAAGACTGCGCTCGGTTGCGCAAATCTTCAAACCCTTAATCCGGGTTATCAACGTGTACCACCCCTGGATGCACCTCCAAGTGTAGAAGGTCATCAGGCGGTTAACATAGGGCTCAATGCCCAGAATCCGGCACACCCACTCGAAGTGCCGAATCTTGGCAATCGCCATCGGGTGCACCTCGGTCAGGTGCACACCGTGCCTCTCAAGGACACGGTAAACATACTTTGTCAATGGGAACCTAAGATTCCCATAAACAAAGAATGCAGCATAAACCCCGATCTTGCCTCTGGGGGCATCATACACCGTCTGGTGGGGTTCAGGAAACTCAGGCTCGAGAGACTCGAGCATGAACTTCCTGATGATGTAATGATACAGATCGCCAGGCAGAGCACACTGGCACTCGCCAGCAGTACTCTTGTCATCGGCTGTAGAATCGAGATCACGAGACGACATCTTGCAAAAGAAAGAAGAAAACGATTTCGGGAGAATGCTTGCCTGAAAAGGAGAGTATTCGCCGGAAATCGCTTAGAAGATGAAGAGAAGAGTGAAAGTGTGGATTACAAAGAACCCTCTCCCCCTTTATATACTAATCGCAATTAATGCGATGCATTTAATGCGGAAGAGAGAGAAATCGAAGGTGCAATGAAACTATGACACGTGGCAAAAAGCAAGCTGGCAACAGCTGTTGATAGGACGCATACCATTAATTCGCGGCCACGCGCCCGAAAAATCGCGCCCACGCGCCTGAAAAAGCGTCTGGAATGACCATGTACTGTCACGTCACCATAACTTCCTGCACGTCCTGACACAGTCAGAAGAAACCGTCGCACGACGTTTCAGAGGTTTGGACTGTTCTTATCCTTCCACCAACTCTTCGAATTTCAAAATTCAAAATTCAAAAAGATTCAAAAGTAAGCGGGAAAATACCCCTTACCTTGGCAACCAAGTAACCGTAAGACGGATGCGGGTACAGTGTTAAGGCAAAACCCTTCACATACTTAGCACCCGCAGGGAATTGACGCCAGGAATACCTTGGAAGTAAAGTAACCGTAAGACAAGTGCGGGTACAGTGTCAAGGCAAAACCCTTCACATACTTAGCACTCTGCAGGGAATTCAAACCAAGAAGGATCTTCTGGGCCATGCTTGCGGAAACGGGAATAACATCCCCGCATGACGGGAACGTCGAGAACTATATTGTTCGAAACTCCATGATGGGATTGGTGGTTTTAACATAATTGATCAGTATGTTGAAAACTACCAAAACCCTATGGAGAATCCACACAAGTGGGACTCAACGCTCCTGACGTACGAGGAGGTTACAAACCTACCCGCTTCACACCCAAAGATCAAGCAGAAAAGTCGGGAATTTCTGCGTGACATCAGGAAAACCGCTGGAAGAATCACCACGGAAAACCTAAAAACCCTTTTCAAAAGCCCCTTGCTAAGTCCAAAAGTTCACCTCACTTATTAATAATTCATGAGAAGAACATTGGACTGGGGGGACTTGAAGAGGTAGGTCCCAGCAGAGCCCAGTTGGACCCGCAAGACTCACCTTGAATAGGGACGTCTGCGCAATGACCAACTGCTCCAGCAGGACCCACCATGCTCAGAGAACCTTACGCGTAGTACGCCAGCTGTACCCGCAGGGAAAGCCTCCCAATGGTGAAGTACCCCGCCTGTTCCCGCAGCTGCGGATACAAGCCATCAGGGAAGGCTACCCGCACTAACAGCAAGGCTACACGCACAAGGCATTCGCTACTTCAGTAGTCACATGAAGGAATGAGCAAGGCGGGAATACTCCCGCCTAAATGAGCCAGTCCGTATGCTTCTGGAAGGTCTTTCGTACTATACCTACTAAGGTATGGGCGGAACAGACAATTTGACCAGAGCAGCCCATGAACCAATCACAGGGTGACAGCTCACCGACAACAATACGAGGAGGAGCACCCTCTAGTACTGTTTGTCACTATTAGCCGCTGCCTACTCACCAACCCTTACGATGGGACGTGCGCAGCCTACAGTTGGTGGAACAGTGCGCAGCCGGCAGTAAAGGAACAGTATACAGCTGACCTTTACTGTTGGCCGTAGCCTATCCACCAACCAGCATGGCCTGTGCGTAGTCCACTGTTGGTGGAACAGGAATACTATTCAGCCGGCTGTACCTTCTAGGAAACCTACATTCGGCTATAAATACTCCAACACCTTGGAATGGTAAGGACATCATCTGATATCTCAATCTTATATAGCAATCTCTTAATATACACTTATATTCAGAGCAATCTAGTCTGATTCTCACGCCGGAGGGTGGTCACAAGGAGGAACCCCCCATTCTCAGTGACGAGCTTACGGTGTCTGTTTTGCAGGTCCCCTGAAGAACAACCTTCTCTGCTGGACCTCATCCTCGTGGGAAACATTACTTAACCCCCAGATTATCTATAATCTGCCCGGGGTTCACTTAGTGTTTCTTCAGACAGCTTCCCAAAGGCACCTGAAATAACACAAAGTATGTATCAATTTTCACAATTCTAGGTACTCCTTTAGTTTATAGTTTGAAGTTCCATCTTCATGTTTTATGCTACTAGAATATTCATCTACTAAGTTGACATTTGTGTTTTGTATTATTCTTTTACTAGGTTTACTTTATACCATGTGTCGCACTACTTTTTAAAAAGCAAAAGAAACTTGTTTAAATAGTATTTGATGAGCATTGTGTGATTCCACTTGCATTTGTCTATTGATTTACTAAGCAATATAATGGTCAATATATCCGGCAAAAGAGCCAAAAAGTTGCAACCCCAAATCACAACAAAAATATAACCTATAGTAGGTTTTGACTTTTAAAATTTGTTGATATAATTTATAAAATTATATATATTATTTTGTATATTAATTATTTTTCATGTATGACACAACAATAATATAGTTAATTATTAATTATATATGTTTAAAATAAGTGATAAATATAGATAAATGTTGTGTAAGTTCTAAATAGGAAGCATAGATGGGATGTGATGAATGAAAACCCATTATTTTATCAACACACTAGGCAACATCAAGGAGGGTGATGACATGCCGACATGGCGCCCGTGAGACCAAATAAGCATCGCGTCACATGTGTCCATACCACGCGTGACATGGTCTAATTTTTTGGAGGAAGGAGAAAGTTTTTTGGTGGTGGGCGGTGGCTAGGTTATGGACCGTGGTGGGAGGTGGCGACGATGGTTTGGGTTGAAAAAAGGAAGAGTGAAGGAGAAAATAGAAAACGAGGTAGGTCTCTCAAATAGTTTTATTTTATTCCTTCATTTTAATCAATGATAATGATATTAATATAATTAATGATATTAATATAATTAGTATTTTGAAAAACTATTAAAATAAATAAATAAAAATTATTAAAAACATTAAAAATATTAAATATAAATTACAGCAAAAAACTAGAAAATGAAAAATGAGAAATGAAGTTTAATATAGGTTGAATGATAGGGTTGAATGGTGAATGAACAACTAATGATACTAATATGACGAATAATTTAAAATGTGAAAAATATAGTAAAACGTGTACCCTTAGATAAAATTCTTTCTTTAAAGTAATAATAATTCAAATCCCACTTAAAATCAAATTAATAGAAAGTTTAACATTGCTAATATTTTAGAAAAGTAATTGATTAATATAGCAAATGTAAAGTCATTCAAATATATATATTTCTTTCCAATTTTTAATATTTCAGATGCCGCTGGATGAAAATATAGTAATTTACTTATGATATAAATATTGCATAGAACTCAATTTGAAAAATGTCATGTTACCATATCATAACTAGATATTGTTCCAAGTCTTACGCCCCTTAACCAACTGAGCTACACAGCGGAGACATCATGATTAGATATGTGTTTAAATACGTTGGTATATGAGTGAAATGGGGTTAGATCACAAATGAGACGACACAATATTAACAATGCCTCAAACCAAATCTCAAAATCGAGGTTATGCGAAGAATGTGACGAACTAGGGTTATAAAGACCCAAACTGGATCTGAATCACGCCTGAATTGGATCAAATCGGAGGTTAGCAACCAAATCATATCTAAATCGACAAAATCGGCCTTGAACTAGGGTGATAGCCTCTTTTTTGACGACTCGTAGTCTCGTTTTTCCGACAAAGGTTGGTGGTTGTATGCCAGTGGTGGTGGTGATTTCAGTCGACGATTATGGTGATGCTAACGGAGGTTAGTGGTGTTTGGTCGACAATGATGAAGGTTGGGGTGGTGATCATGATAGAGGTTTGGTGGTACCAAGTTACCAATAATGATGACGATTTCGTGGGGCTTTGCAGAGCTTTAAACCCGTTTTATCTTCTGTAACCATAAAATGTGTGTATAAAGAGAAAGAAACGGGATTAGATGGGGAGCCACATTATTTAGTATATCAATATAATTTTTAACTTTTAGTTTTACGTTTTTTAATTTATTTTTAAAATATCTGAAATAAGAGAAGGGAGAAAGAAAACTGAAATTACCATTATGCGCATCCCATCATATGCTTGGCATATGGAATTACTTAATCCAATTTTTGGATAGATATTTGGGTAAAGTACTCGGTCCATAATTTTTCATATAAAGAAGTAAAGGACAATCACTGAAAGTACTTTTTTTTAAGACTCCGTCTATAATTTTAAAAATAAAAAGACAAAAATTATAATTTAGCTAAGTTAAAATTTAAGTAATGTTTCGTTATAAGAAAGTTGAAAATTAAAAGAATATATGTTTTAAGAAAAATTTGAAAACTTATGATAAGGAATTCATATCATGGGGCACATCATAATAATTGCTTAATGCTCATGGATACAATGATATTTTATTCTTAAGATAATCCAAAATTAAAATCTTGCGATTCTTTAAAGAAAAAGCAACAATCGGTCATACCTTTTAGGCTAGTATAAAAACCTAATTTTGTTGATAAATGTTATATTATAAGAAAAATTAATATATATTAATAATACTTTATCTGAATAGTTTTAACATAATTTTATTACACACAAGCATATGATTTTATTAAAGTAAACGTATTTACGGATAAATGCTAGATGCACGTAACATAATTTTTAGGTATAAAACAGGAGGCCTTAGATTCAAATCTCATCTATAATAATAAGTGGTTTCAAGTTGGGTTAACGAGTTGTCTTATCTATGTTTCCTCATAAAAACGAAATTAATATGATTAGATGGGCCAATAAACCGTCCGTGATCCAGATAAAAAACATATATCATACATAGATGCCACCTACACAATTTTTTTTATTGATGTAAATATCACTCTTATATTTGTCATATATCGTAACAGAAATTTCACTTTATGAAATTTTAACATCTATGATCGATCAACTCATCAAACAAATTTAGCATTTTAATATGCTAAAATTAGAATGAATTTCTTACACAAAGTGACAAAACAGTAGCTTTTTAAGGTATCAACCTTTCAATAATTTATCCTTTTCTTTTTAATAATGACCTACTTTTGGATTTATTTTGAAAAAAAGAATATATCATGGAAGAAAGGATACTTACCATAAGTTGTTTTGAGACAAGACAAATGATTAGTTATATAGAAAAATATTTGGCTATAAAGGTTCCACACGATCTATCAAATATTGTATAAGTAGCTATATAAACAAATACCTTTATATATCGTATAAACAAAATAAATAACTATATTTCAATAATCCAAATTATTATTCATCAATAATGATCTATACCTGAAGAGGTAGGTCCCAGCAGAGCCCAGTTGGACCCGCAAGACTCACCTTGAAGAGGGACGTCTGCGCAGAAACCAACTGGATCCGCAGGACCAACCATGCTCAGAGACGTGACGTCCTTACGCGCAGTACGCAAGCTGTTCCCGCAGGAAATGCCTCCCAATGGTGAAGGACTCCGCCTGTTCCCGCAGCCTCGGATACAAGCCATCAGGGAAGGCCACCCGCGCAGCAAGGCTACACGCACAAGGCACTTAGCTCTCAATCATTCAGTGTCACCTGAAGGAATGAGCAAAGCCGGGAACAATCCCGCACAGTGGCGGGAGGGGGAATACTCCCGCCCAAATAAGCCAGTCCGTACGATACAGGAAGATCTTCTGTACTGTACCTGACGAGGTATGGGCAAAAGATCTGACTAAAGATACGACAGCTTATTGACAACAGTATGGCGAGCAGCATGCTCCTGCACTGTATGTCACTATTAGCCGCTGCCTACTCACCAACTCCTGTCATACCACGTGCGTAGCCGGCAGTTGGTGGAAAAGGAATAGTATACAGCAGGCCTGGTCGCTATCAGCCGCTGCCTACCCACCAACTACCAGCAGGGCACGTGCGTAGGCTACTGTTGGTTGAACAGGAATACTATTCAGCAGGCCACACCTCCTTGGAAACCTACCTTCGGCTATAAATACCACAAATGGTATGACCATCTCATCTTATCATATCTTACCATATTATCATCATGTTATACCTGATATCTGCTCTAGCAATCTCTTAATATACATTTATATTTAAAGAGCAATCTAGTCTGATTCTCACGCCGGAGGGTGGTCACAAGGAGGAACCCCCCCCCCCCTTCTCAGTGACAAGCTCACGGTGTCTGTTTTGCAGGTTATCAGAAGAACCATCTTCTCTGGGTCTAACCCCTCGTGGGAAACATCTATCAAACCCCCAGGTTACCCGTAATCTGCCCGGGGTCCGGTTAGTGTTTCTTCATTGGCGCCATCCGTGCATAAAGCTAGAACATTTCTCCAGTTTTTTCAAACTTTTAGAAAGATGGTTAAAGAAACTCCGGTAACCACAACCCCAGCTACTGGGGGGAATACCGGCAACACAGTTTTTACAAACACTACCCCGGTTACCCAAGCCGGGGCAAGTGAAGTAAATTTTACGAACACTACCCCAGTTACCCAAGCTGGGGCAAGTGCAGTAAATAATCGCTCACTGGGATTCACCGATACCCAGTTAGAGAAACGAACAAGACTCCCCCGCCAAACACTCGATGAAGTTAAGGCATGGGCGGAGGCACGTCAAAAGGAATTCCAAGCTGAGTTGGACGAACGCTTGCGTTCCGTCCAACAGGCTGACGAATTCGAAGAGTACTTGGACGATGACTCGGAGGAATCCGACTCCGACGCGAACCCTCGCCATAGGGCAAAAGGGAAGCGTAAGGAAACGGACTCCCAACCGAGAAGGCATTTTGGACAAGCCTTCAAACCAAAAAATACAGGTGGAAGTCCACGTGACTTCTCCAAAACATTCAGACCAAACGTTGCAAATGCGGGAACGTCCAAATTTGCAAAGGACATTGCGGAAGCAATCGCCCCAAAAAGTGCCAAACAAATGTCCAGCATAGGCACATATGATGGTATATCTGACCCAGATGATCATTTGAACAGATTCATAGCGGGGGCAACCGTCAGTAGTTGGACGGAACCTACGTGGTGTTACATGTTCCAAATGACGCTCGTTGGGGCTGCTAGAGCGTGGTTCGATCGTTTACCGGTCAACCACATCTACGACTGGGCAGACTTCCAACAGAAGTTTAGCCAACACTTCAGCCAGCAAAGAAAATATACCGAGGAGCAATGGACAATCCTCAAATGCATTCGAGAGGAAGATGAATCTTTGCTAGACTTCATCACTCGCTTCAACTCGAAGAAGCTAAGTCTGGGTAACATTAGCGAAGATCTTGTTCGCGCTGCTTTTATTCAGGGCGCGAACGACCCAGAGCTCATCCGCACCTTAACGGGTAAAGATGGCATGCCATCCACATGGGATGCCATCATGACAGCAGCTAAACGCTTTGCGGAAACGGAGAAGCAACTGGGTAGAGATCTCCCTCAGAGCACAAACCTCTACACCCAGAAAACAAGGGAAGACAACGTCCTTACCGCCCGATTAAACAAAAAGCGAAAGCTAGGCATTTGGCAGTCAAGGGTAAACTTTGACACCTCATCCGGCTTGCAACATCGGTTAGGCGGAAGGGATAACGTACAGTCAAACAAGAACTCCAGATGGACGCCGCTCACCAAAAGCGTCACCGAGATATTCGCCACCTAGGAGCTCCCATGGCCAAAGCCTCAAATAATCCGACATCGTCACAATGCTGATCGGAGCAAATACTGTGACTTTCACAGGACGAAAGGCCACAACACTGAAGAATGCATAGACGTAAAGGACATGGTCGAAGCATTTGTCAGAGATGGGACGCTCGCGCACCTCGTGGCGCAATGAACGCTGAGCAGGCTGATGCGTGTAGAACCCCAGCTGGGTAAAACACGAATAAAATTCCAGCTTCAATATGGAGACTACATGCTGCGTAAAGAACGAGATCCGAACCAGGTGCGTATCGGCTCGATGGCACTCCCATCCCAACAACATGGAAGGGAGCTCATTTACACAGTTTGCATGTAAATCAATTCCAAATTTGTAAAGAAAAGGCCAAGAGCCACTTCTAATGGAAATGATTCTCCTTAAAACATCGATGCTGATGATTTTACATTTATACTTTTATGAACTATCAACACGGATATGCAGGTTTTCACCGCATAATTACGTGAAAAGTCGTTGCATGGGGAAGGCGGCAAAACCCGCATAAACCCAAAAAACGGCAAACCTTCACGCAGGTCAGTTGAAGGGGAAAAGTTCAGTCATCCCACTAAATGAAAGTGCCGGTCTATCCGCATGAATCATGATAAGAGAAAACTGAACACTAACCTATTAACAACCGCGCGTCGAACGGTTAATTTATTAAACACTAATATGCCGGTTTTCACCGCATAATTACGTGGAAAGTCGTTGCATGGGAAAGGCGGCAAAACCCGCATAAACCCAAAAAACGGCAAACCTTCACGCAGGTCAGTCGAAGGGGAAAAGTTCAGTCATCCCATTAAATGAAAGTGCCGGTCTATCCGCATGAATCATGAGAGGAAACTGAACACTAACCTATTGACAACCGCGCGTCGAACGCTTATTCAAGAAAAATTTCTAACGAAAAGATGAGGAAAACCTACACGCATGTCAGATATAGGTAAAGTTTAGCCATCCTACTAAGTGCAAGTGACGGTCCTACCCGCACAATCACGAAAGAGGAAGCAAAACTTAACACCTAATATCTGCCACGTTCAAAGGTTAACTTATCCTAAAGACTTAGAAATTTCAAGAAAAGATGAGGAAAACCTACACGCAGGTCAGATATAGGTAAAGTTTAGCCATCCTACTAAGTGCAAGTGACGGTCCTACCCGCACAATCACGAAAGAGGAAGCAAAACTTCACACCTAATATCTGCCACGTTCAAAGGTTAACTTATCCTAAAGACTTAGAAATTTCAAGAAAAGATGAGGAAAACCTACACGCAGGTCAGATATAGGTAAAGTTTAGCCATCCTACTAAGTGCAAGTGACGGTCCTACCCGCACAATCACGAAAGAGGAAGCAAAACTTCACACCTATTATCTACCACGTCCAAAGGTTAACTTATTCTAAACACTTGGAAAATTGCTAATTTAAACTAAAGTATGCAAGTCATATAACGTTTATAAAGCAAGGAATCCAAAGAAAATAGCGGTCTTACCCGCACAAAGATTTATATTTCACAATGATTCATTACAAGAATGGCCGGGTAACTACCCGCCTACAAGAAAATAAATCTATACAAGCTAAATCTATCCTAGCAGTGGGAAGGGATCTTCAGGATCAGGCTTCAGGGCCACTTCCACTTGGACCAGCACCATCATTAGAGCGTGGTAGTTCAAGGAAAGCTTTAAGGATAGCTAGCCCATCATCAGCAGCAGCGACTTCGTTCACCTTCTCCACCACCGGATGCGGGAAGGCGGCGTACTGATTCACTGCTTGGTCGTAAACAGCTTCAGTATCAACATTATACAAAGGGAATTTGGAAGGCGGGATGCCTTTCTCAACGAACCCTAGACCAAGCAGGAAGCCGACCTTTTCCCCATCCTCGTGAGAAGCGTTGAGGGCTGCGCTCATAGCATCGTCGTAAGATGTCTCTGAGAAGACCCGATGCACAACCTACAAAAGAAAATATACAAGTGTCAAAACCTTTTCTATTTACAAAGAAAAGCGTAAAGACATGAAAACATACCTGAGACAACGCTTCTCGAAGAAGCCATTCCTTGGCAACCAGAGCTTCTTGGAGGGCAGCTTGAGCTTCGTTACGGGCGCGTTCGGCTTCACTCTTGTTGAGGTTGGCAAGCAACACTTCTTTAGCCGCAGCCTCTTCGACGCCCTTTAGCTTCCGCTCAGTATGGTCAAGCACCCCCCCTCTGGTCCAAGATCTCCTGGAGCTTTTTGGCGTCTTCCATCGCCAAGGCATCATGAGCCTGCTGGAGAGCCTCTAATTTGGCTTTAAGCTCTTCATTCTCCACGCGTAGAGGCTCAGCAACAGCTTCAGCCTTGGTGGCCCTCTCGGTTGCGTTCCTTGCAGTCTCCTTAGCCAGCCGAAGCTGTTCATTAACAGCTTGGGCAGCCTTGGAACGGGCCTCGAGTCGAGCCTGAACTTCAACCTCGAGGGCCTTGAAGGCCTTCTCCTTTTCCGCAGCCACTGCGGAAAGCCTTTGGTTCTCCTCCCGAACAGCCCGCGCCTGAGCCACTTCTTTAAGGCGAGCTGCTTTTAACTTGTCGTTTTCACGACAAAACAGCTCGACGCGCGGCTGCATCCGGGCCAGGAGAACCCGAAGCTCATTGGTTAGCCTACCCTCCTGGTAGCTAGCCATGGCTTCCCCCAACGCACCACTGGGAGCAGCGTGACGAGCCCATTCCACGCACTCCACAGGCGTCCGAAGGGTTGTTCCTCGGCGAATGTTCCATCGTGGAACATACACTTCATTGGAATCCGACACTGCAAAAAACATAAAGCAGTTAGGAAAAGATGATAAAAAAAATATATATATATAAAAATGGGCCAAAAGAACCCTACGCACCTGTAGGGTCAATAACAGGCCGATAGCCGCCAAACCCATCACCTGAACCCAAAGGAAATCCATCCAAGAGGTCAGGCAGATGGGAAGGTGGCAGAGATTGGCGAGAAGCCCCATGCGTACCTGATGGATCGGCCGTCGTTGCCGATGACGGGGGCATGGTGGCAGCCGTCGCGATCGCCGCCGCGGAATCCGCAGCAATAGTAACCGCCGGCTCGGTGAAAGATGCTGTAAAAATTGCACTCACAGCCGGCGGTGACGTCATCTTAGCTGGAACAGTCGGCTCAAAGGAGTGAGCAACTGAACCAGCGGAAGCAGGCGCAGGCGCCTGGGTCGACGCCTCAGGTAGGCTGACCAAGCCTACCGTCATTGGCGGAGAAGTACTCCTCTGCGCTCCACCCTGGAATGCGTCAACATCCACGCCTGCGTAAAGAAGAAAAGTGTTAATGATATTAAGCTATGAAAAAAGATAAGAAATTTGTACTTACGGGTTTTCTTGAGCCTGAAGGTACGGACAGGCGGGGACGAACCCGATGGAGCCGGCCTCTTTGCGCCGGTCACCGTCGTCTTCTTGGGCTCTCCGGAGGTGACAGTCACAGCCTCCGGAGCGGTGGTCTGATCACCACCGGGATTCCCCGCCATCTCTTCGCTCTCGGTCTCCGAATCAGACCGAGGCGCCGGATCGGCAGTGGAGGCCACATTCTCCTTTCCCTTCCCGCCGGCAGCCTTCTTCTTCCGCACCAACGGAGGACCATCTGCGGATTCCTCATCAGAACATACGATTAGAGGAATTCCAGCAGAGGTTTCAACATTGAGGGGTCGAGGGTTGAAGAGCGCCTTACCTGGCCGCCTGGCGCTCAGGATCTCGTGGCCTAGCGGGTAGACCTCCACGAACCGATCCGCCGTTTGTTCTAGGATGGGCAACTCGTTCTCGTCTAGAGCGCGAGTACCCATCCGAGCGGGACCGTCAGCCTCCCGCGGGTTAAGGAGCGACTGCAGGTCGTTCCCCTCTGAAATAAACAGGAAAAAAGTTAGAAGAAATTCAGAAAAAAGTTAGAAGAAATTCAGAATCAACAGAGTTCGAACCGTATTCGAGGACGATTGGGATTTTTTGCGCATCCGCCGCCTTCCACACCCGGCTCATCCCCAACATCACCATCCCGGACTCCGCAAACCGGTAAATCGGAGATTGGACCCGGGAAATCCTCGAAAACCATTCCGCCTCCTCGTAGTTTGAGGCGTGAAGGCTGGGAAGAGCTTGCCCGTTCTTAAACTTCATGGCAAGGGGGATGGCGCGAGGGATATGTAGAAGAATTCCCTCTTCCACGCGCGAAGACTGCGCTCGGTTGCGCAAATCTTCAAACCCTTTATCCGGGTTATCAACGTATACCACCCCTGGATGCACCTCCAGGTGTAGAAGGTCATCAGGCGGTCAACATAGGGCTCAATGTAACACCCCGACCGATGGCGGATTATACATCGGGGCGTCACATATTGTTTCATTACTCGTGACACTATTTGGTGTCAATATTTATTAATACACATTTATCGCGCACGCGCAACGCAATCACAAGATAACATAAATTATAATTCAAAATATTCAAATAACATAAACTTGTCTTGTTACATTTTAAACTAGGTCCAAAATAAAAGCAAACATCCTATGTGTCCTCAAGCTCCGAATGCAGCTACTGCGAACCTGAACATGTGTTAAAATAAAACGTCAACACTTGCGTGTCGGTGAGAAATCAAGTTTAATAGATATAAATAGATAATACAAACACTGCGCGCAACATGTGCATAACTGGGGTTTAACATAGGGTGTAATCAGATTGTGATCAAGCCTTAGATCATAGCTCATAGTTCAATCCGTGCTCCCAATTGAGCACAAAAACGAGAAAACATTCGTGCATGTGTAATAAAACAAGAAAACCGTAAACGATAGGTCTCCCCGTGTTCATCTAATGGATCCATGAAAACTTCGGAATAGGCCGAACAAAGCGGTTAATGATTCACACATACAAATAAACAGCCAAGTAAACGTCCATAACACATGGGGTTTTGCGCACATAAAGTTCATAAACAAGTTTAAGACTCAAGTTGTACGAACACATGAACATCCCAAAACGTTAAAAATAAAAAGGGGATTAAGTACGAGATTACTCACCTGAAAAAGGTATGTTCAAAGATAATGCAAGAAACAAGCACAAGTTAACCTATAAATAAGAGATTATTGGTTTAACGATTGGTTTTATGTCTTTAATATATGCAGTAAGTATCGATTCTTGTTAGTTAAACAAATTAAAATATATATACTTATAATTACCGAGATCTGGGCAGAACAGAAGAGAAGACGGAGGCAAAGAGAGGAGCGGCGATCTTCGGCAGAGAGCAAGGGAGAGAGATTTAGGGGGATGTTTAAGTGTAGTGTGTGTGGTGTTAAAAGAAAATAGTTTTATTTATAGGAAAACCCTAGGGAACACAATCCCTAAAAAGGAGGAAAAGATCTTAACAAATCAGGCAAAAGATATCAAAAAGCACAAGAAAACAAAAGCAAAAGATATCAAAAGATATGCCGGCAGCTGCAGGGGATGGGAAAAGCATGGGAGAGGTCAGATAAACACTGTTCAAGACATGCAAAAGAAGATTTCAAAAGATAATGTCAGGCACTTTTTTTGTCAACCAATAGGATTGGTGCGCATGCTGCGCCGAAAGTGGCTTTTCGGACAGATGTTGGAACTGACCTACAGTGCTTCAAACAAAAGATAAGATATCTCAAAAGAATACAGGCTGACCTAAACAGAAGAAAAGACTTAAGGTCTAGCGCGAGAAGGTTCGAGCGCACGCGCGAGGGCGAAGGCAGACAGAGAACGATCCACAGCGCGTCGCGGGAAGAACTTAGATCCTTAGCGCGTCGCGGGAAGAACTACCATTCTTAGCGCGCTGCGGGAAGAACTACAATTCTTAGCGCGTCGCGTGAAGAACTATCATTCTTAGCGCGCTGCGAGAAGAACTACAATTCTTAGCGCGTCACGGGAAGAACTACCGTTCTTAGCGCGCTGCGAGAAGAACTACAATTCTTAGCGCGCTGCGAGAACAGTTCGCCTCGCGTATCGCAGGAACAACTGGCCTTCACGCAGGCTTCCTTGTAAGGAGTCTGGCGCGTGGAGCTGCGCAGACATCCTTAGGCGGGAAGAACCAAAGGACAAGCAAAGAGTTAAGAGAAATGGGGGTTCAAGGCGCAAGGGTTAAGCAAAGGGGCGGAACGGCGACAAGAGAGAAAAGAGGCGGGACGGCGACAAGAAAGAGAAAGAGGCGGGAAGGAATTATTATTATTAGTAAGTAATATATAAAATATATATATATTTAATTTACAAAGATTAAATAATCAAATCATAAAAAGAAGAATCGGATTCGAAAACGGGTACCTGGGTCTGGTCGGATTGGGCAGGTGTCACACTCAATGCCCAGAATCCGGCACACCCACTCGAAGTGGCGAATCTTGGCGATCGCCATGGGGTGCAACTCGGTCAAATGAACACCGTGCCTCTCAAGGACACGGTAAACAAACTTTGTCAATGGGAACCTAAGATTCCCATAAACAAAGAATGCAGCATATACCCCGATCTTGCCTCTGGGGGCATCGTACACAGTCTGATGGGGTTCAGGAAACTCAGGCTCGAGAGACTCGAGCATGAACTTCCTGACAACATACTGGTACAGATCGCCAGGCAGAGCACACTGGCACTCGCCAGCAGTACTCTTGTCATCGGCTGTAGATTCAACATCACGAGACGACATATTGCGAAGGAAAGAAGAAAGCGATTTCGAGAGAATGCTTGCCTGAAAAGGGGAGTATTCGCCGGAAATCGCTTAAAAGATGAAGAGAAGAGTGAAAGTGTGGATTACAAAGAACCCTCTCCCCCTTTATATACTAATCGCAATTAATGCGATGCATTTAATGCGGAAGAGAGATAAATCAAAGGTGCAATGAAACTATGACACGTGGCAAAAAGCAAGCTGGCAACAGCTGTTGACAGGACGCGTACCATTAATTTCGCGGCCACGCGCCCGAAAAATCGCGCCCACGCGCCTGAAAAAGCGTCTGGAATGACCATGTACTGTCACGTCACCATAACTTCCTGCACGTCCTGACACAGTCAGAAGAAACCGTCGCACGACGTTTCAGAGGTTTGGACTGTTCTTATCCTTTCACCAACCTTTCGAATTTCAAAATTCAAAATTCAAAAAGATTAAAAAGTAAGCGGGAAAATACCCCTTACCTTGGCAAACAAGTAACCGTAAGACGGATGCGGGTACAGTGTTAAGGCAAAACCCTTCACATACCTAGCACCCGCAGGGAATTGAAGCCAAGTAAACCTTGGCAAACAAGTAACCGTAAGACGGATGCGGGTACAGTGTTAAGGCAAAACCCTTCACATACCTAGCACCCGCAGGGAATTGAAGCCAAGTATACCTCGGCAACCAAGTAACTATAAGACGGGTGCGGGTACAGTGTTAAGGAAAAACCCTTCACATACCTAGCACCCGCAGGGAATTGACGCCAGGAATACCTTGGAAGTAAAGTAACCGTAAGACGAGCGCGGGTACAGTGTTAAGGCAAAACCCTTCACATACCTAGCGCTCCGCTGGGAATTGAAACCAAGAAGGATCTTCTGGGCAATGCTTGCGGAAACGGAAATAACATCCCCGCATAGCGGGAACGTCGAGAACTACGTTGTTTGAAGCTCCAGGATGGAATTGGTGGTTTTAACATAATTGATCACTATGTTCAAAACTACCAAAACCTCATGGAGAATCCACACAAGTGGGACTCAACGCTCCTGACTTGCGAGGAGGTTACAGACCTACCCGCATCGTACCCAAAGACCAAGCAGGAAACTCGGGAATTTCTGCAAGTGACAAGGACTTCCGCGGGAAGAATCCCCATGGAAAACCTTAAAAAACCACTTTTCAAAACCCTTTGCTTAAGTCCAAAAGTTCACCTCACTTTATTAAACACTCATGAGAAGAACATTGGACTGGGGGGACTTGAAGAGGTAGGTCCCAGCAGAGCCCAGTTGGACCCGCAAGACTCACCTTGAAGAGGGACGTCTGCGCAGAAACCAACTGGATCCGCAGGACCAACCATGCTCAGAGACGTGACGTCCTTACGCGCAGTACGCAAGCTGTTCCCGCAGGAAATGCCTCCCAATGGTGAAGGACTCCGCCTGTTCCCGCAGCCTCGGATACAAGCCATCAGGGAAGGCCACCCGCGCAGCAAGGCTACACGCACAAGGCACTTAGCTCTCAATCATTCAGTGTCACCTGAAGGAATGAGCAAAGCCGGGAACAATCCCGCACAGTGGCGGGAGGGGGAATACTCCCGCCCAAATAAGCCAGTCCGTACGATACAGGAAGATCTTCTGTACTGTACCTGACGAGGTATGGGCAAAAGATCTGACTAAAGATACGACAGCTTATTGACAACAGTATGGCGAGCAGCATGCTCCTGCACTGTATGTCACTATTAGCCGCTCCTACTCACCAACTCCTGTCATACCACGTGCGTAACCGGCAGTTGGTGGAAAAGGAATAGTATACAGCAGGCCTGGTCGCTATCAGCCGCTGCCTACCCACCAACTACCAGCAGGGCACGTGCGTAGGCTACTGTTGGTTGAACAGGAATACTATTCAGCAGGCCACACCTCCTTGGAAACCTACCTTCGGCTATAAATACCACAAATGGTATGACCATCTCATCTTATCATATCTTACCATATTATCATCATATTATACCTGATATCTGCTCTAGCAATCTCTTAATATACATTTATATTTAAAGAGCAATCTAGTCTGATTCTCACGCCGGAGGGTGGTCACAAGGAGGAACCCCCCCCCCCCCTTCTCAGTGACAAGCTCACGGTGTCTGTTTTGCAGGTTATCAGAAGAACCATCTTCTCTGGGTCTAACCCCTCGTGGGAAACATCTATCTAACCCCCAGGTTACCCGTAATCTGCCCGGGGTCCGGTTAGTGTTTCTTCAATACCCCTTTGTGTTCGTTAGCAACATCGATCTTGCTCTAATACAAAAACAACTTTGCACGTATCTAGAATGACTGATGTTTCAAATTTAAAAGTTGTAAATAGTTTTCAAGCTACATAAATAAAGCAATGTTACACTGTTGTCACCGATATTTCAGGTGCCCCTAACGAGGGCTAAAAAAGGACCCGTATATATAAATGTTTTTCTTCAAGGATAGACGATAATTGTGATAACAATAAAATGAATAAAGCTATTGTAGCGATAAAAACATACAAAAGCTATTTTAAAACACCCATCTCTTAAGACATCTTAAGACAAATGATTATATATAACTTCTTATAATAAATATATATAAAAACCATCATTTATAAAATTTTGTGTCCTCAGCGTTGCCTCAGAAACGGCCAAGCAAAGTCACATCTCCGTTTGAGAAGATTGCTCATTGGTAACATAAGTGAAAAACCAATTTTCATAACCGGATCAGACAACGAACCAGATGTGCTACTGATTCACGTGTTGACAGGTCGAACAAATTTAATATGAAAATGACAGTCAAGGCTGAAAAGAAATAATTTTTTTACCCATTGTAAAACGGTTCTCTGGTCAAACATGTGAACCGGTTCAAAGCAGCCGACTTTTTAAGTAGCAGATGAACTATATAAAACCAGACCGGTTAAGTGACTAAACCCCTGTTGGCCTAGACGGTCTCAAAAACATTGGTAAAAACTATTAGTATCATCGGCCATATCGTGAACAATAACATTAAGTATTTTTATCATTAGTAGCTAATAATATAATGTTAAGTATTTTTATCATTAGCAGCTAATAATATATCACAATATAAAATATTAAAATAAAACTTCCCAAATTAAAAAAAATTGTCATATTTATCATGTATTGTATGTATAGACAAGGAAGGAAGGAAATCTAATGTAAATATTGTAATAAGATACGAATACGTAGGAAGAGGAGTTGTAATAATAATATTATTATGGGGTGAATATGAATATCAATATATATATCATATGTATGTATATGTTGGCCTGGCTTACGTGTAAACATAACCCAAACCCAACTCATACGCACACCTCTTTCTTCTCTTTTCTTTCTTTAAATCCATTATTATTATTATATAATTAATTTATTATTCACCGAATCATCTCTCTCTTTTCTTTCTCTCGCACGAACCGTCTCAACAAATTTACATTTACAGGTATAATAATAATAATTATTATTCCGTTTCAATTACTTATTTTCCGATCCATCGGTTACTAATTTCGTTCGTTGCTGATTTGTTTATTAATCAACTGTTTGGATTCTGTATTTATACTAGTGTTTCGATTTGTTATGGATGTTACGTTTTGTGTAAGTGAATCTGATCGGCAGTGTTATTGAAGCTGGAAGTAAGTGATTAATTATTATTATTATTATTATTATTATTATTATTATTAATTATTATGCGGATAGTTTACTGTTTACGGAATATAAAGGTAGGTTTAAGATGATGATGATGTTTAGGTATTGTTTGAAGGATGTGTTATTGTTATTGTTGTTAATAAGTTTGAAAGAATAGAGGTAGTTTAACTGTAGGTGTAATTTGATTGTGTGTGTAATTGAAGCTGGAAGTAAGTGATTAACGATCGTTGATGATTGTGAAGTGTGTTGATTATTAAGCGGATAGGTTATGGAATATAGAGGTAGGTTTAACATAATGATGATGATGTTTAGGTATTGTTTGAAGAATGTTATTATTGTTAATGAGTTTGAAAGAATAGAGGTGGTTGAACTGTAGGTGTAATCGAGTTTAGTTTAGTTTAGTTTAGTTTAGTTTAATCTATTGAGTGGGGAGTTAGAGGTATAGAGTGAAGAGTTTTGATTAGTTTACGGAACATAGAGGTTGGTTTAAGATGATGATGTTTAGGTATTGTGTAACGGATGTTATTGTTATTTACGAGTTTGGAAGAATAGAGGTGGTTTAACTGTAGGTGTAATCGATTTTAGTTTAGTTTAATCTATTGAGTTGTGATTTAGATATGTAGATTGAGAATTTGGGGATATTAGTGCTTCGTTGTTATGGCTTTGATTAGTTTACAGAATATAGAGCTCCGTTTAAGATGATGATGGTGATGATGATGCTACTGCTGCTTAGTTATTGTTGTCAATACGTTTGGAAGAATAGAGATATTGATTGAAGAATGTTATTATTGTTTAGAGAATCAACATGTCTTTCTCTCATTTGCTTTTGATACATTTGGTTATCTGGCCCATTTTGAGTAGGGTTCAGGGTGTCGTACACGAAACCTCTTCAGCTCCTAGGTCCCAAAGCTTCGTTTTTAGTAGAATTGACTTTGCTATTCAAAAGGGGGTTGTGGCGCAGCTTGTTGCCCGTTTGCCTGCCACTTTATTGTAATCGCTTTGTAGAGGTAGTTTAACTGTTAGTCGTGTTTGAAAGATGAGATGCTAAAGTTTAGTTATATTTGTCGAGTGATGAGTCGGAGGTATAGATTGCAATGAGGTAGATGTTTGTAGGAGGTTTAGATATATAAATTTGAGAATTTGGGGATATTAGTGCTTCTTTGTTAGGGTTTTGAATAGTTTACGGAATATAGAGCTCGGTTTAAGATGATGATGACGGTGACGGGGATGATGCTTAGGTATTATTTAAGGGATGTTATTGTTATTAACAAGTTTGGAAGAATTAGGTAGTTTAAATGCAGGCGTAGTTGTGTTTGAAAGAAGAGATGTTAAAGTTGAGTTTAATCCGTCAAGTGATGAGTCGGAGGTTTAGATTGCAGCGAGGTAGGTGTTTGTAGGAGGTTTAGGTATACAGATTGAGAAATTGGGGAGATGATGTAAAGCTTTGTGTGTGTGTGTGTGTGTTTTTTTTTTTTTTTGTTTTTTTTTTGTAGTCACTGGTCATTCGCTCTCTAAGTTGCTAGGAATTAGTTTTGGGCCTTTGACTGCTATGCAGGTAAAGGATCGTGGATTTAGACATCCAGTTTTCTGTTGCTGATTTCTCAGGCTGCTAAAGTACTATTTCATGACTAAATCTTTATGTAGTAAACATTTTGTGTTAATTGTAAAAGGTAAAGACACATTGAGTCAAGCCAATGAGTTGCAAAAGCAAGACAGCAAGTAACACAACACAATCCAAATTAAATGATATTGAGGATAGTGGTGTTAGTATAAAAATCCAGTTTAATCACTTTATGTCGGTTTAGCATAACTTCTATTTTATCTAAACTATTGTGTGTTTATACCTCTTTTATTATGCTTTTTAATATGTGTCACAAGGTTAAGATGTGATATTCTGAATAATAATATATGCTCCATGTTTTCTTTCTATCTTTTTTGTGTATTAAAGGTTGCAAGTATTCATTATTATTATTTGCAGCATTTTGCAGTTTGAAAATTAGTTGACTATAGCTGACAGCTCATCGTTGTGATCTTTGGCTGATCAACATGGGACATCAGCATCAATTTAGTTCATCCTACATGCTTGATACCGAGAACGAACCAAGCTGGAGCTTTGCAGAAAATACCTACATGCATACTGGTATTGATAAATTGATTTTCAAAAATACTTCATTTAGGTATTTCATCATCATCATCATCATCATCATCATCATCGTACTCAGTATATCCCACCAATAGCAATGCTATGGTAGGGTCTGAGGAGGGTAAGATGTAGACAGCCTTACCTCTATCCCATAGGGATAGAGAGGCTGCTTCCGGTGAGACCCCCGGCTTGATAGTAGTTTTGCATCAAGCCTTGGACATAAGGCACATAGCACTCAATCATCGGGACACCGGCTGATCAGTGCATGTGCCCTTGTCTTTCGGCTATCAATGCCACCACATGATGCCTGATTAACCTTCCGCCACTTTTAACGTTATTTTCACGAGATTAGTAAAATAACGTCAAAATTAGTGCAATTTTACTTTTGCCCACCCGAGGGTTCACACGTATATACAATATATGCGCGCACCGCAAGCAGGGCGTATTTAGGTATTTGATTAGCGTTAATTATCCCCTAACATGTTCTTTCCTCAAATATCTGATTTGCAGCAAGAAACGGGGCTGGTCCAAGCAGTTCTCTTTTATACCCTGCTGATAACATGTCAATTGATGGACCACAATATGCACAGTGTACTCACACACCAACATCAAATGGATACACTTCATTACCTCACAATCTTCAAATCCCAAGTTATCAACAAGACGTCGCGGGCCCATCAGATCTTTCTATGCTTACCCTTCATACACCCTCTGCTTACATAGCACCTGAAGATTACAGAAACCGAGCTTCTTCATCTAGTTACAGTGGAAATCCTTTCAATGAAGAAGATTTATTTGACATTAGGGTCGGTAATCAAAGCGTTCAGTATAAACGTAAAAACCCGGTTATTCCAGAAGGTCAAAGCTCTTCTGATGTTGCAATGGTTGATGAACCTTGGTCAAGTTTTCTTCAAGCGCCTTTCGATTATAACCCACCAAACTCTAATGTCCTCTCAATTGGTGCGGGGAGTTCTGTTAGAAACGTGAGAAGCCGGTCAACATTTGACTTAGAAACAAACTCGGTTAGAAATCATTCTACAAGCAATTGGGCACGTGAGTTTTATACAACCAGTCGACCCATGGATATAGGCTTGAGCTTAAATGGTTTGAATTTGACTCGTATGCCTTCTGCTGTTAACGGTAAGGTTTCATACTTTCATGCACATTTCATTGTGTTTTTCAAGTAACTTAATATATATATATTTTTAAATTGCAGATAACAGTTCCGTTAATTACGAACGATTAAACCCGTTTCTCGAACCAAGCAGTAATCATAGTTCTTCGATAGTAACCGGACAACCGAATAACAGTCATGCCCTTCGAAATTTCCCAAGCTCCTCTGCTCATTCCGTGAGAGGAGTTCGAAGTGGATACAGTCAGAGGCCTGCTTCAACTTTCAGGGTGTCTTCAACCAACTTAACAGATGAAGGATTGCAGTTAGCCACCAATAATAATCATTCTTCCCGCCATTCGAGACCTTCATCCACCATGGGCTGGCATGCTAGTGAAAGGCGATACCGATCTTTATCTAGGGTGAATTTTCATGATCGTCCGCCTTCTGAGGTATGCACACCTGTAAACAAACTGAACGTTCAGTGAACAGTGTGTGAATCATCTGGCGAAAAGTTTGTTTATGTTCGTTTGTTTGATAAACGAACAAACATGAACAAACAGTCTTGTTCGTCAGGTTAAATGAACGAACATGAACACGTCTCGTTCGTTCATTCATTCATGTTCATGAACGTTCATCTACTTAAATTCATTTGTGTTCATTACTTTACGTTTGTTTAAGTTCGTTTGTTTATGCTCATTAATAGATTTATGTAAATTTTTTGGCCCGTTACAACTTAGTCTAGCATTTAACAACTTTCTAGGCCCAACACATTGTTCTTCACATTACTTTAAAACTGGTTAATGTCTAGTTATGTTCGTTTTTTACCTTCCTGAATGATTAGTTTGTATCGTTAGTGAAAAAACATAAACGAACATGAACATGTTCATTTTCTACACTAACAAACGCGGACAAAAATACTGTGTTTGGTAATCGTTTGTCTTTGATTGTTTGTCTGGCTAAAGCTAAACGAAAACAAACAAGCTCTGTTCGTTTTTGTTTGGTTCGTTTACATGCCTACGCACACACTTTTTATAAGGTGACATGACTTAGTTACATGGTCAAAATGATGACGTGGCAGCTGGTGTGTTAAGTTTCTTTTGACCATTTTGATATGACATATTAAATGTGTTAAGTTTCAGGGTGTTATGATCATGGATCGATCGGCTGTGTATGGATCAAGACATCCTTTTGATCAACATCGGGATATGCGACTCGACATAGATGACATGAGTTACGAGGTTGGCGTCATATTTTCATCTCTTTTTGTTGTAATATTATTGTTGTTATTGTTGTCTTTCATCATCTAATTAATGAAACTAACAGGAGCTTCTTGCACTCGGGGAAAGAATTGGAAGTGTTGGTACGGGCCTGCCAGATCATCTTATCTCAAAATGTATACAAGAATCGATATACTGTTCTTCAGACCAAATACAAGAGGAAGGAACTTGTGCCATCTGCTTGGTGAGATTTCGTTTAATTAAAATTTATTTACGTACTTTTGACTAGTTTTGACTTGGCCCGGTTTGATTTGCAGGAAGAGTATGCAAATATGGATGACGTGGGGGTGTTACGAATTTGCCGGCATGATTTTCATGTTGGGTGCATCAGAAAATGGTTGTCAATGAAGAACTTGTGTCCGATTTGCAAAGCGGAACCGATAAAACAGAAGTAAGTTGGTAAAGACTTTTATCTTGTTCTTGTAAATACATGTTTGAAAAATGGAGGGTTTGAATAATTTGGTAAACATTGTGTGCATTCATGACAATCATGGATGCAGTCAGTGTCTCTGGTTAATTTACTGGGGCTGTGTATGTATATATTTATGTATGTGCTTAAGTGCTAATTAATGGAAATTATATCAAATTCAGAAGGTTTGTTTATTGTTAATTGTTCTCTCTTTTGTTGGTTGCAACCGGAACCAGGTTTTCCCAATATCCGACACCGGGCATTTCAAATACCCGATTTATACCGAAATTACCTGAAAAATCCCCCCCCCCCCTCCTCCCCCATCAATAATAATAATAATAATAATAAAAAATAAAAAATACAGCCCCTTAAAAAAACTTGTCTCTACCCGAAAAATACTCTGAAAAAACCGGAATATATGGTTATTTCAATACCCAGAAATAGGGTGTCAAATACCTGGTATCTGACCGGACCCGAACTTGGTGCATAAGATATGGATTTAGAGATAGTACCCGGACTCAAACTCTATCTGGGTATTGTCAATATCCGATTCTCCAATACCCGGGGTATTGGAAAAATCCAATTTGTGCACCTCTAAGTTATAGAGTTCTAAGTTCTAACTTCTAAACGTGTCCATCAGCCCTAGAATGGGCCATGGGCCATAAAGTACAAGCATAGGGCCCCTGGTAACGTAAAATGAGCTGAACAAAAAATATGACTTCTTTTTTTCATCTACGACAAATTTATTTATTGTTGGGTGTTTAAGAGACTGTCTCTGTCAGATTATCACTGGGCCAAGCAGCCGGAGCCTAATAATATTACGCAGCTGAACCAAAAATATTACGCAATGATACAAGAATAACGTTGCATACTGTACTTTGTGTTACTATGCCATTCGAGTCACGACTGACTGATTGTAATGCATCGTGATTATAATTTCTACTCTCTTAACACCCGATCAGACGAGGCACCTTATGCTTGTCGGTCGATAACACGATCTGGCAATTAACTTTTACAGTCTTATTTACAATAAATTTAACCAACAAGAGAGAATTCATTTTCTCTTATGGAATTAAAGTCAACCCTTCATAATACTCTAAAAATAGAACTTATGATAATTGTGATAAGACTTGGAACAACATGTACTTATTTTAAAAAATGCCATGTTATCTGATGTGATGGTGAAACCAACCCAACATGATGAAAATAAGATAATGGTGATTGCACTATATTTTGATTGGATGTATTATAGAGAGGGTTAGATCACTAGAAAACATAGAAGAAAAAAAGAGAAAACCACTTTTAAATAAGATGTTTTAATATTTTTTTATATTTTATTAATATATCGTCAAAACATTAAAAAAAATATGTGTAGAAACAATTATATATATGTAACTCCTAACCTACATATATGATATATGTAGCTCTAAACACACGTATATGTATCTCATATGAGATATATGTACATGAGCTATATCTTTTTTTTTTTGCTAATCTTATAATTAAAAGAGATGATAAAAAAAATAACTCTAAAACAAGTCATTGGTTGATAGTAATTTTGTTGGTTTTCTGGTAACTTTAATGTTTTCTCACATATATATGTTGTTTTTTAACCTTTTAATTACTGTAATCGTACATTATTAAAAGAGGATAAAGTGTTAAAAGTACAATGAACAAAATGCAAACGTTGACCTTTTTTTTACATAGGACTCGAATAATTTTACATACTATCCTTTTAAAACGTTGTAACATTGTTATTATAGTGACAAGTCCAACGATGCGTAAAAAAAATTACATCTAGACTAATTACAACCATATGTCTAACATTATAACGTCTTGTCCATTATGCTCACTATGTTTCAAGTAAAAACTCAATTTTTTTTATTGTAACCGACGTGTATGTAGAAGTGAAGATTTGTTTTTTATCATTCAATGAGCGTCTTGTATTTCATAAAAATTGGGAGCAATATAATCCTTACGTAAAGGCCATCCTATCCAACTTTCAGGCATTAAGATACGTTTCAAACGTGGATGATTATCATAAGAGATTCCCAACATATCATAAGATTCCCGTTCTTGAAAATCCACACTTTTCCAAACCCAGAAAACAGACGGAATTCTAGGATCCCTCCTCAGGGCAAATACTTTTATGCATACCTCTTCTGGTTATAATGAATTTGGTATAAATTTACTATTGACTTAACTACACATGTTATAACTATGATATCCCAACGTCAAATAAATGTAATTTTTCATTGACTATTTGAACTTGGTGTAGTGAATGATAAATCCCAGAGTTGAAAACAAGGATGCATTGTTGCCTAACTAGGAATTCCACATTCTAAGGTCAGAGTTTGTTCTAATCCAATTATGTTAATCACTTAATTTAAGAAGTGGTCCAAGATTAGATGCTCTTAATATTTAGACCAATAGGAGAAATGTTAGTTTTAGGAGTACAAAAAATAGATATAGTTTTTAGATTAAAAACTTCATGTTTATAGTTTTTTTTTTCTACTAGGAGAACCAGTGTCTAAAAAGTTACAAGATCTCGTCAATACCCTACTAACCAACGAGATTAGATAAATCGTAAGTTTTTGTTAAGTAGACGACATTCAAGAAGTTATGATAAAAAAAACAAGAAAATAATTACATGTACAATATTGGACTTTTAAACAACTCGATCCTCGAATTTTTGCATTTTCTATTCCTACTACTACACCAAAGGAAAGAAAATATAAAATGTCATTAAAGATCGTTTGTTTGTTGTGACGATTCTTTAAAAATACCAAGTTGTTCCCGAATCTCTATAAAACACACAAAGAGACAAATATTATAACTATCAACCCGATCAAGTTTTTCTTATTTTTTTGAACTTTCAAAGCTTTCAACCACACCATCGTCTCGCCGGTATATTATACATCACAACGGAAGGATAAACCATGACACTATGAGACACCAAATCCGCTTAGCAACCGAACATGTACCAAGAATATAATCACTAGTCACTTCATAATCATTGCATACCAGACATAAAACGTTCAAAATATCTATACAAACACTAAATTACGTATTGATCAAAATCTTTTGGTTATTGTTTTTTTATATATATTTTTATTTTTTACATTTTGTTACTAAGTAACACAAATTTAATTTTTACATCTAAGAACGGTTGGTGGGGCGGCTGTCTTGGTGTCGTTCTAATCATTTCAAGAACCTCCCAAATCAACTACTAATTTTATTTTCAATTTTCAATAATTTATCCACTCACTTCAATTATCAATCTTCATATATATTTTATTTAATATTATTAAACAAATTTAAATACTATTATTTAAAGAGAAAAACCACAAGATTGTATGCAAAATAGAATACAAATGTCATTTTTTTTATTTTAATTTAAAAAGATGTAGCGTTGTGGTCTAGTTGAATGTATGATCACGAGACCAAATTAATGATATAATAGGTGTGAAAATGTGAAATGTTATACCACTTAAAAATGCATCACAATAATCCACTTAAAAATGCACCACAATAATCTTGTCAGTTTTGGAATCACAGTTCCATTGATAATTATGTATTTGGTCATATGTAAGATAATTATATTAATGTGGACGGCTATTTTGGAACCTAAATTATGTTAAATACTGTAAGAAGTAAGAACTTCATAACACACTTGTATATTTTCTGTTTCTAAACTAAATATATTAGATAGTTACATAACCGTGCAGTGCATTTCATTAAATGAAGTAATCAACAAGCCGCCCTCTATACATGTTTTATATACTTTCATGTAAATTTACTAAATTTTGTAGATTGATCGAAGAATAAAATAATTTTACCTAATAAGAGTATAAGACCTTCTACATATCTAAAAAAAAGTCAGGCTCTTCACTACCCGCAACCCTCTTTCTTGCCTCCCCTCTTACATTTCTCGTCCTTAGTCGTCTCTGATGAAAAGATTCCACTCTTCCTTTCTCCTCGCTCACTCTCTACACCGTATTAAACTCGTCCGTCTTCCCTCCTTCCTCTCTTTTACGCTGGACACAAATTTCTTCCACTCAACCGTCATAGAAGGTTTAAGAAATACACCGAGTCGTACATTGATAATCGTTGCATGGACCTTCTCCATCTCTACAAACGAAGTGTAAGGACTCCTCTTTACTAGCGACCCTATTTTTCACATCCCCTCGTACATTTTTCATCCTTACTCGTCTGTGATAAAAAGATGCAATAAATATATCCCATAAAAGTGTTTTATGGTGTTCTTTTCATGAAAATTCATTTTCAAGTAGAAAACAAAATGTTTATGTATAAATACATAGATTATTTCTTATATCACAAATTGTTTATATAAATATAACCATTATATATGCTATCAATTTTAACAACACTAACCTTTTATAAATAGTTTGGCATATATAAGTGGATGAGGGGAACACAAAGTCAAAAAGAATAGGCCAAGTGGACAAGCTTTGCATGCTTGTAATATTTAGTTGCACTTGCAAAGACTCCTCTATATAAAGAAGGTTAGATAGTTGCAATACAAGTTCAAAGGTACAAGCTTATAAAGCATAGAGATTATGGCAATTCACAAGCTACTTGGCAACCTAAGCCTCATTTTCCTTTTATCCTTCCATTTTCATTTTGGTATTTCTACACACATTTCTTTTTCAATTACTTATACTTTCACAATTACTACATGTAAAGTATACATGTTAATTATGCACCTATGTGATTTATATTTATGTGTTCATATGCTATCCTTGAAGGTAACGGCGAACTTCGATTAAACTACTATTTGGAAAGTTGTCCAAACGCCGAAGAAATTGTTAAACAAGAGGTTATAAGTTGTATCATAAACATGGAAACACCGCGGTTTCTTGGATAAGAACTCTCTTCCATGATTGCATGGTTAAGGTGCTGATTTACGGTTTAAACTTCTTGGTTTTTAATAAAGTACTAGTAAAACGGATCTGTTTATCATAAAGAGATTCTTCGTTCCTGATCATACTTCACTATTGAAATGTTTTTATTTTTTATAGTCATGTGATGCATCAATAATATTGGAGAGCATAAATGGGATACAATCAGAAAAGAAATCAACAAGAAACATGGGAATGAGAAACTTCAAGTACATAAACACAATCAAAGATGCTCTTGAGAAGTCATGCGCCATGACAGTTTCTTGTGCTGATATCGTTGCTCTTTCGGCTAGAGATGGAGTCGTTTTGGTATGTAATTACGTCGTTTTTTTCGTAATTAAACAAGAAATCTTAAAGCAATTGTTACTAAATGATTGTATATATCTTTGCATGTCTCAGAACATTATACATGACTAAACCTCTAATGGGGTTAACCTTATTTTACAAGTTACAATATTTACTAGTTATTTACATTTTTTTTCACTTGTGTTACATAGTTGGGAGGACCTCATATTGATATAAAAACCGGACGAAAAGATAGCAAGGAAAGCCATTTTGCAGAAATCGACGAATTGTTACCTAACCATAATGATTCCATGACGTATGTTCTTTCGCGTTTCCAGTCAGTGGGAATTGATGTTGAAAGAACGGTCGCTCTCCTAGGTAACAATCAGTCACTTAAAACTATTTATACTATGTTATGAAACATTTGATAATCCAACTACTTTTGTTGTAGGTGCTCACTCGGTAGGGCGGGTCCATTGTGTCAACATTGTGGACGGGCTCTATCCAACAGTTGACCCTACCTTGGACCCAGACCATGCTGAGTATCTCAAGCGTCGTTGTCCCAATCCTAACCCAGACCCAAATGCGGTGGAATATTCGAGGAATGACCTACAAACACCTATGACCTTAGACAATATGTACTACAAGAATATTATGAACAACAAGGGACTACTTATTGTTGATCAACGACTTGTTTCAAGCCCGGCTACATCTTCATTTGTCGAGAATATGGCAGCGGATAACGATTACTTTCATCAACAATTTTCTAAGGCTCTTCTTATTTTGTCGGAGAATAACCCGTTGAGCGAGGACGAAGGCGAGGTTCGAAGAGATTGTCGATTTGTAAATAGTAACTAAGGTTTTGTCATGAACTTAAAAGGAATAAAGTTTGTAACATTATGAAATATATGTGGTTTAACAGCTTTTCTTTTTAATATATGTTTACTAAGATCATCATGTGTTGCTTCACCTAAGTGAATCTTAATATTTGAATACATGCATTAAAGTAATTCAGAAGGTTAAGTTTACAATTATTTCTTTAGAACGGTTGTTAAGCATTATAAGATAATATTTATTTAACAATAAAACTAAAAACGATCTTGGTGAATCATGTCTTTAAATATAACGGTCATTACTGACAAATACATTTTTTCCCCAGCATAATACTGTAAGTCTGTGATAACACGATAAAATACTTGGGAATCTTATCCTAAAGATTCAAATTAGCGATTATCATTAGCAACGATAATTTCTATTACTATTCAAACCATGCAATTATGGACGATAATTCCTGACATGTCATGGAGATAAATGAAAATGTCAACCCACATTCCACGTTTAATAAATAAGTAAACCTGAATATGACTCGTTTAATAACGTTGGTTAACTTAATAACCGGTCTAGGAAAATTTCTAAAAAGTTTTATTTAGATTTTAGAGAAGGTTATTTTAAAAAGTTCAAAGTTTGATTTTAGTTTTTATTATTTTAAAATTAATAATATTCTTAAATGAGTTATTTTTCCAATTTTAATATCTTTCACTTTTTGATTTCTAAAACAAAATATTCATGAGTTGTTCATGAGTTCTAACTTCCCCTTCTACAATCATTTCCATTCGCCTTATCTAAATCTCAAAACAATAAAAAAAATTACTAGTTACATAATGTTTCATTTTTGATAGTTTAAATTGCTAATAACTAGCTATTTCGAAATAAATATGTAAAACAAAGGTTTTTATTTAAGATGAGAAAGAAGAAAACAATAACAATAAAAAAAAGATGCTAATTACATAATGTTTCATTACTGATCATTTAAATAGTTGTACTAACTAGTTATTACTCGTATTAACAAATGAATACTAAGTTAACTTAATTGGATTTTTTTACTAGCAATTCGAATTAAAAAACCCTCCACTGATCTAAACGAAAAAAAAGTTACATACAAAGTATTAGTAACGGGTTTCTTAACCACGCTACCGAATTCAAATTAAAATCACAATTACAAGAAGAAGGCATAAATAAGAAACCGAAACAACATAATCGAAAAGAAAGTCTTTCTTATCAAGTTTTGAATAAAAAATCATCTTGTTTCAAGTATTCAAACGAAACCATCAAGTAGTGAAAATAGTCACCTTGACCACATCCTTTTTCTTTTTCACCAATCCAGCCGAATCCAACCACTTCAAAAGTTTTTCCGCCCCAAGCTGAACTTGACATGATTTTAAGTTGGTTTGACACTTTGACCTAACATGAATAGATATAATGGATGTGTTCGGGTTAAGATTTCAACTACTTACCCATGACACGATTGACATACATATACGAATTTACAGCCTTTGGGTTGACTAACACGACTCGTTTATTAATCAAGTCAACTTGACCCCCCCCCCCCCCGTTTAATAAATGGAATAACCTTTTTCTTTGAACGACACTTTTTTTCTATTTTTTTACTTTCAAGGAATTGAAACCATGACCTTTAATTGATTAAGAGACTTGTCTCTGACACTGGGTCACAAATCGACTGAACATCCGGTGAAACATTGTGACATTGTAGCAACCCATACGAGTGTGGGGCAGAGTGAAGCGATGTCGGGTCATGGTGGTTTGTGTGTTGGCTGAAAAGGCTAGAAGCCAAGTATTGATCAATAAAAGTTGTTCATCTATTTAGTTAAAACAATTTAAAAATGTGTTCTTGATAACAATTTGTTCATATTTTTGTTCGCATCACATTAATTACAAAAATTTTCATTTAAGCCTTAATTGTTTATTGTTTAAATTCTTACTAAATCATTAGGTATTATATAGTGAATAAATATTAAATGAGTCAATTTGGAAGTCTGAAACACAACATCGTTTTATGTTTGTTCCAACACGAATAAACATGGATCATGTTCGGCTTCATCTATTCATTAGCACATCACGTGTAACACCCCGTGTTATATAGAGGCACAAGCTCGATCATGCCATAGGATGGAATTGTAGTTATCTTAAAAATTAACTTTTTAAATAAAAAAATCACTCACGCTTAAACTTTGAATTTTGTTCGTCAATTTATCACAATTTGGATTTGATAATCAACAATTTTAATTTGAAGATGTTTGTTGAAATAAAACACCCTTAAGATCAACCTTGGAATACAGAATACTTAAAATGAGTTTGTTTTAAACGTTAATAACAACTCAAACTCAGTCAATGTATAAATCAACGTATAATGTTTGCATAGCACCGAGCGTGACAGTCATTTACGTGAGTGGTCTAGCATCTTACATACTCAAGTTACGTACTTAAGAGTTTTTAGTGCATAACAAATGGTGAGATCACGAGTGGACTCCTCTTTATAAAAAAAACTTATAATCCTATATACTTGTTAAAATCTCGATCACCCCCTACTTCTCGGTTCCTGGCCAGTCAAGCCCGCCCTAAACCGAAACTTAACATGAAAAAAAAAACAATATAAACATGATATGCATTAATTAGTTCTAATTTAAGCTACTGAGATTACATGATTTACATCTTCAAATAGTTTACTGTTCATATCTCACTCTATAGTCCATTATAGTATGAAGCTTTGAGTTTTCAATTTGGTCTCAAATGATATATATGGTCCTGTCTTTGGAATATAACTTTTTATCCTTTAGTAGCTGTTCCTCACGTGCCTTTCATTGATCCCGTTTTCTTTCTTTATTTTTAGCCACTATTATCCTGCCAAATTGCATGTGTTAGGTAGTGTTTTTGAGTATAGTTTTTAACAGTGTGACACTGTTATAATTTGTTCATGTAGATATAAAAAATACGACCCAACCAAAATATTGAACTTTTAGTAACGTAAACTGTGTTTAAAAAAGTTTTTATTAATCCTAACAATTAATTATCTTTCCATCACTGTCGGTCTTAATTAATAATTTGGTTGATAACGATATACATTTTATCATATTTGTTCATAATGGTCCATGACTAACAGGATACTAACGTCGTTAGTTGCAAGTCAGTGGAAAAACGATTTTGACGAAAAGTCACATGTTTTGCTGGAAAACTAAACCTAATTAATAGCATATGAACACCACCACCACCAACTGAATTACTATCAACTAACTACCACCACTTGAGCACCACTAACCGATTCCGAAGATGGTTTTAGGGTTCCGGCAACCTCAATAACTGGGTTTTAAAACTAGAAAAAGTTTTCTAAATGTCCGATTTGAGGTTACAATGATGTTTGGGACGAACAACGTTTTTCTAGCGACTCGCAACTAACGTTGTTAGCATTTTATTATTCGCCGACCGTTGGAAACAAATATGATAGAAGGTGGAATCGTTATCAGTCAGTTCGTTAGTTACGATCGTCAGCTGTCAAAAGATAATAGTTGAGAGTAATAAAAACCGATACACCTTTTCTTTTACACTTACTTGTGAAGGTAAAATATTAATATTATTGACATAACTTTATTTGTCTTAATGATGTAAATTCTCATAATCCCTAACACGTGTGGTTTACAAGTTACTACCAACTAAAGCAAATATCATGATCTAGTTGCATAAACCGTACCTCATAACATGGGTTTGATTTTAAATGACACGTTCGTAGAACTATTGTTTACTGATGTATTAACGACATTCTACGTATCTTTCAAGAAAATTTATGTTCGAGAATAAAATAAAACAAGTAAAAAGTTAGGAGTGTGATTGCTCACAGTAACACGAAACTGATAATTAGACATGACATCGGTCAAATTTTCATTATGATTTTTTATTGGTGAATGTGTCGTAATTTGGACTATAAAATCTAATTAGATAAAAAGAATTCCAAGTAAATGGCGCGTCATTTTTCATGTCGTTAAGGCAAACCAAGTTATTTATTTGTTAGAGTTGAATTGTCTTTGGCAACAAAAATTGAAAGTTATGATTGTCACCGGTTAAATTGTAAGTGTGGATTATTATTGCAGTTTGGACTATTAAAATATGATTAATTAAAAGAAATGAAATGAAGTAATAAATTTCAAATCGTACTTATATATGATGTCTGCTAAATTTGACGAGTTGTATTGCAATTGGTATATTTAACTAAACCGGTTGCGTTTGACATGTATTAAAATTAAATAGACCCGTCAAGTTCATATTAAAAAAATATAAAATATAAATTTAAAAGTTAAATTGTTAATCACTTTACAACTTGTTTAACTTATTTATAACTAGTCGACTAATTTTATGACCATCTTATCTATTAAGGTTAGGAGGCTCTTTGTATGTGGCATTGTATATTTCTCAAGTGAGAAAGTCTAACCCGATATGAATCACTGATAGACTTTTTTATGAACGGTAAATTTCTGTTATTCTGAAGACTTGAAATCAAGACCTTTCAATCTTTGGCGTTTACTGTTTTAAAGGCTTTTGTAACCGGCGCTAATAGACTTAACCCGACCATGTTTAACCCTAATATACAAACTCTAATAGTTGTCACCTTGTGTATAACATTTTTTCTATATGGTAAAGATGATAATGTTAGAAACACTTGTGAACGTAAATTATTGTGATATTGTCCATCGTGAACCTAAAGTTTCGACCACATACTTGGTTAACTCATGATAAGCATGCATCATCAATGAACACACAAAACTCGTTTGTTTTTCTCATGAGTATATATGTATGGTAATAGTTGAGTAGACAAGACGCCAAATCACATACAAGATACAATTACTTATTTCAATATTGTAAGTTGCAACAATTATATTATTGTCTTTTTCATATGTTTAAACACTTGGTTTGAGTGTTTTGTTTTTAATATCAAATATTTGTCTGGACGATATAACAAGAAACACTTTTTATTTCATTGAATACTAGAATAGTCATTACTTGTTAATCTAGTAGGTTTCACACCCGCAAATAGTGTAACAAGGATTTTATAATAAACTGGTGTTTGAACAAACCGTTTTACCGGATCATTGGTCGGATTGGTTAAACCGGTTTAAAAACGGATTGGCATTATATACAAGCATATACATATACAACGATTTTAAAGTAAAATAAAGTATGAAGTTTAAACAAAAACATGTATATAGAGTTTTAACTAACAAATAGATTACTAAATGATATTTAAAAAAAAACTGAATTTTGGTATTACCAGTAGCGTAGCTGGGCAAGCTTAAGATCAATAACGGCTTGATCCGGATTTTTCTTCCATTTAAGTATCATACAGAGAGAGAGAGAGATATTCATTGATTGTATACTCTTTTCTCTTGTTTCCGTATCACATCCAATAGGAATAAAGAATCTATTAGAGAATCCATATTAAAGAAAGGTCTAGCTCTTGGAATATTATGGTTAGTAAGATCGGTAAATTAAGTGAAGGTAAGGAAAGAGAGGCATACAAACCCTCGGCAAGTAAAAGCCTACATAGCAGTTCCAATGCTATGCTTTCAATAACTCAACCATCTCTCCTACCGAACGACATAACAATGTCTCTGAAATCCGACTTCAGGCTAAATGTGAGGTTACCCATTTTACCACCATTTCATAGAATCCTTCATATAAGGCTGACAATTTGTGTCTTAACAGGTTTTACATGTAAGGGATAATGAGGGAGTCTAGCATACTAATTTCAACTATTTAAGAAAATAAAAAATTCACATACGACACTTTTTTGATTAACAGGTCTTATCGTGTCTTTAATAGTTACCAAATTACCAACCCTACCTTCATATTCAAAATTTTTGAGAATACATAGCCAAGATTGTTAATAATCAGAAAGATTTAAAAGAAAATACATCAATAAAAGAACATTAACATACACTCATATCTATGGTCATGGATAGAAAGGTGAACAATATATGTTCTCACCATAACATGCCAAATGTTTAACATTTGCTTGTTTGTGTTAACATTTGGCTTTACTTATTACTTATTACTTATTAAGAATCTTGGTTTTCATCATAAAGAGCCTTAACAATTTGGAAAATGCATGCACTATAACTTACTAGCACCACATATTCTTTGTAAACATTAGTAGTCTTAAATACTATGCAACCTTAAGTTAAAGCCAAACCCCACTTCACAATTCACAATTCAACAATTCACAAATCATGTGGATAAAATAATAACTCATCTTCACATCATAAAACATTACCATTAGAGTAGCCACGTGTCCTCCAAAACACCCACTTGTCTCCCCTTGGATTCTATCTTTCATACCTCCCTTTCTTCACAACTATTCCTTGTTCTTTTCCATGCAACAAATCCTTCCATTCTCTCTCTCTCTCTCTCTCACACACACACAACAATATTATTATTATTGTTTCTCAATGACACTTATTAATAATCATCATCATCTTCTTCTTATTCTTAAGATCTAACTCCCACATCATGCTATCCATGTTCTTATTCTTGTTACTCCTTAGTGTCGTTTCCACCAATGCTGGTGCCGAAACGACGTCGTTTGACTTCCAAACACTCACACTCACTAGTTTAAAATTCTTGGGTGATGCTCACATGTTCAACAATAGTGTGCGCCTCACCCGGGATCTCCCGGTACCGAATTCTGGAGCCGGGAGAGTTTTATACAACAAACCCGTCAGATTTCGGCGACCGGGAGATCCAACTGCGGCAAATTTTGTCGCATTCTTTAAATTTTCAATACAAAATTTAAACCCGGAGTCGGTTGGGGGCGGGTTGGCTTTTGTGATATCCCCCGACGATGTAACCGTCGGGGAACCCGGTGGGTATATCGGTATACCCACCGGTGCTGTTGCTGTTGAGTTTGACACTTTGATGGACTTTGAATTTAAAGATGTTAATGGGAATCATGTGGGATTGGATCTTGACTCAATGATTTCGACAGAAGTTGCCGATTTGGACCTCGTAAATATTAATTTACGAAGCGGCAACCCGGTCAACTCGTGGGTCGAGTATTCCGGGTTGTCTCAGCAACTCAACGTCTCTGTCTCGTATTCAAATACTAAACCCAAATCACCTACGTTGTCACTAACCACAAACATGAACTCGTACCTAAACGAGTTCATGTTTGTGGGTTTTTCTGGGTCAACACTGGGAAGCACTGAAGTCCACTCGATTGAGTGGTGGAGCTTCAGTGCTTCCTTTGATGACCCAGACGTGTCTGGGTCATCAAAACCCGGTGTAAACCCCCCACCTCCCCCACCGACGGCGATGGGGACGTTTATGAACCCGTCCCGGCCGTCGATGGCGCCGACGGGTTCAAATGCCCAAACCGAAACCGCCCACACGACACAAAAACAGAGTAAATGTCGTAATAAATTATGTAAAGAAGGCGCTGGGGCGGTCGCTGGAGTAGTGACCGCCAGCGCCTTCTTTTTAGCATTATGCACAATCTTGTTAATTTGGGTTTATTCGAAAAAATTCAAACCCGCGAAAAAACCGGATCTTTTTGTGAGTGATATATTCAAAACCCCTAAGGAGTTTTCATACAAGGATCTTAGATTAGCAACCAATGGTTTTGACCCGACCCGGGTGATCGGGCACGGGGCGTTTGGGACGGTTTATAGAGGGGTGTTAATCGACACGGGGGATGTTGTCGCGATAAAGCGGTGTAGTCATAGTGGAGATCAAGGGAAATCGGAGTTTCTATCCGAGTTGTCGATAATCGGAACGCTTCGGCATCGGAATCTATTGAGGTTACAAGGTTGGTGTCATGATAAAGGTGAAATAATGCTTGTGTATGACTTGATGCCAAATGGGTCACTTGATAAAGCACTATTTGAGTCAAGGTTCACATTGGCATGGGTTCATAGGAAGAAAATATTAATGGGTGTGGCCTCTGCTTTATGTTATTTGCATCATGAATGTGAGAATCAAGTGATTCATAGAGATGTTAAAGCGAGTAACATTATGTTAGACGAAGCGTTTAACGCGAAATTGGGTGATTTCGGACTAGCCCGTGAAATCCAGCAAAACAAGTCGCCGGACCCCACGGTGGCAGCCGGGACAATGGGGTATTTAGCGCCCGAGTATTTGTTAACGGGACGGGCTAGTGAGAAAACGGATGTATATAGCTTTGGAGCAGTGGTGCTAGAAGTGGCTAGCGGGCGTAGACCGATTGAACGGGAGGTGATTGGGGTTGGGGTGGGGGTGAATGGGCAAAAGAGTAGTTTGGTGGATTGGGCTTGGGGTTTGCACCGTGAGGCGCGGTTACTAGCCGTGGCGGACGGGCGGTTGTGTGGTGAGTTTGAGGAAGCGGAGATGAGGAGAGTATTGTTGGTTGGGTTGGCGTGTTCGCACCCTGACCCGACGGTTCGACCCACGATGCGAACCGTGGTTCAGTTGCTCGAGGGCGAGGGCGAGGTGCCCGTGGTTCCGAGGGCGAAACCATCATTAAGCTTTAGCACTTCAGATTTATTATTGAACTTGCAAGATAGTGTGTCTGATTTGAATGAGATTATTACACTCTCAACTTCCTCATCTGACCATAGTTTCAAGGGTGATGCTGATGGGTTGCCCCTGGTTTGACCCGACCCGACCCGAGTGACCCGGATCCGGGTTTTGAAAATTTTGTTATAAATTCTTTTTTCTAACTCTACAGAGTGTATTTGAGTGACTTATGATAACATGGACAAGAAGTATAGGGACATGTGGGTCATTTGATGAAAGTGTAGGGTCTTATCATAACTTCTTCCAACTCAAAACAAAGTGTTGGTGTCATTTCATATGGGAAGATGCTTTGTGAAGTAACAATCAAAAAGGTCAAAAGAGCAATAACAACAACATGGAAGTTTGAGTAGATGTTTGGTAAAGTATACATGATTTTTTATTAATCATTAGTCCTTTATGTTTTGTCTTTCTTCATGTACAACTTTCTTTATGTGGGTTGGGACCGGTCCCAAGGCGTGTGGTCGTGTTTGTGGGTGCGGCTCGAGTCATGGTGTGGTTAGGTTAGTTGGAATGTGGCCCATAAGAGAAGATGTGAAGAAAGGAAATGTATGAAAGAACTAAGTTGATTGATTGCTACACAAGTTTGCCCTTAGCTACACTAGTTGATACTTGATACTACAAAGTTTCTTTTTGAAATATGTAACTTGTAGATAAAGTATAAAGAAAACTTTTCTTGTTGTCCACTCTAAGAAAATAAAATAATGAAATCTTACATCGAAAGAAGAAAGTATAAGAAGAATATGATGTAATTAATAAATTCCATTGAATCACTTGATCTTTTTCTCATATCAATGAGCATCAACAATATGTAAATGATTCCCGGTTTAAATGTTGATGTAAGTCTAGGGCTGTTCACGAGCCGAACCAAGCGAAGGCTTGCTCGTTGTTTGGCTCGTTAAAACCGAACAGAATCGAACGGTTGAAATTCGAACCGAGCGAAAACCGAAACGAGCCAGAATCGAATCGAGCATTTTTCGATCGAACATCGAGCGATCTCGAGCATTTCTTTTTCACTTTAAAATTTTCAATAAAAACAATTTCGAAAGTTGTAAATAATATATTTTATAAATAAATTAGTATTTTTTAAACAAACGTGTAATAGATTTTATAATTTTATTAAAAATAGTCTTAAGTGAGATATAATGACCATGTAAACAAACTTCTAGTATTCTAAAAACTTGAAGCGAACAAATAAAACTATAAAATTGACGGAATATGAAAAATTTAAAGGGGTAAAATTAATTGTAAGCTTATATTTATGTGTTTTGTCTATATATTTATATATTTGTTCATATAAACCGAACTGAGCAGAGCGACTCGTTTTCAATCAAGCGAAAAAACGAGCGAGCATTTTCCGAGCGAGTTTGAGCCACGAGCGGTTTGGACGGCCCTAGATGTAACACATCCAAAAATTTCATTTTTTAAATAGAAGATTTAAGTTTAACTTCTACTTGTGATAAAATATGGGTCTCGGGTTAAGCTATTGGATTTTCTCATATATGCAAGGTTTTCTCCTGAGAGTAGACTCTATTACTCGAGAAATGGAGATGATCAGATAAAACAGTAATCAATCAGTAATCTAAATAACCGTTAAAAAAAGGTGCATCAATAATATAAGCTTCCTAGAACATAAAAACCTCCAAAGATCATGAAATAAAAAAATAAACAAGTAATAGTAATCTCTTGAATGGCTAGTTTTTTAAGGTAGCATTAAACTACCATTTATAAAAATCATGACACTATCCTCTTTTATTAGCATAAACATCAATTAATGCTGTTAATATAGATAGGAATGGGCGACCTAGAATTATAATAAAAAAAATAAAAAAAAAAAAACTTTCATATACAAAGAAATTAAGATTTATGATGATAACAAATTTGAGTTTTATTATATAACAAAAATAGAGTAGATCATTGTACATCTTTGGATGAAAGATCACTCCTTTTTACTGTCCTCCAGCTTCACTACCCTCGACTACCATGAATTACGTTTATTGGTGGCCCCACTCATTTCAAGTACCTTAAACTAGGGGTGAGCATAAACCAGGTAAGACATGTCACACCCGGACCCATGACACCCGTTTATAGATTTATAGAGTCAGTTCCAGTAGCATATGGAGTTAATCGGGTCTTGAGTCGTGTCTATGTCCACCAACGTTTTCTTTACGACTTGAATTGTTTAATAAGTTTGAATTGGTTTATTTAAGTCAAGTTTTATGAGAAATTATCATTTGTGACATGCTCTTGTATACGTATGATGAAAAGAAACTTTTATTTGCACTATATATATTTCAGTTGATAATTTTTATAAATTGTTAGTTATGCTTGTGTTACTGTTTTCTATAAATTACAATACAAGCCTAGTAATTTTTCAATTTAAAAACCATCTCATGTCAAACAAACAGGGTCCAATATTAACAATCGGTTCTAAGACTCAGTAAACACATCTACAATCCGAATTGATTATTAACATTATTTACCTGGTCAGGAATGGGTATTGCTAGTAAGACCCGTTTGATCACCCTTACCGTAAACAAATTTTTAATTAAAAATAATTTATACTTTTAAAAACACAATTAAAACTAAACTTTTATTAATATTAAAACATTATATAATTCAAATTAAAGCGTCAAAATACAAAAACATAAAATAAAATACATACATACAAAATTAATGATATCAATCTCGTTCTCAGTCGGTTAAATTGTGGGAAATCAAATTCTAGGAAACCCAATTAATTTATGAAGTCAAGATATATGCTCAAAAAGTGATGGCTGACAATATTTTTTAATATATTAATTAATTTATACATATATTTTAAACCGAACATGTCCTATTGGTGACTTTTATAAGACAATTCAACCCTCATGGCACATGACCAACTGACCCCATAGATGATAGATCTTTAAGTTTGAAATTTTAACTAATCTATTTATTTACATAAAAACTAGTAGTTTTTAAAAACCACCAAGCTCTTCTAACTAAAGAACCTTGCCAAACTTGTTGGCCAATCTTGTGGGCTAATAGAAAATTTTCCAAACTCATTAGGCACTTAGAACGATTCACCTATGAACGAAGAAGAAATATTCGTCGATAAACGAACTGAATGAACACGGACGATTCACTTACTAAATTCGTATGTGATCACACAACTTAAACAAGCCACCTTATGTGTATATATTATATAAATAACTTATGTATTTGTTAAAATTTAAATGAACATAAATAAATAACATAAATGAATATATATATGAAAGCACATAAACAAGCGTTCGTGAACATAAACTAATGAACAAAAAGCGTGTTCATTTTCAACAAAATGGAAAAAAAATTGTGTTCACGTTCTCCGTTTATAAAATAAACGAATTTTCCGCCAAGCTATTTATGTGCAATTCACGAATGTTTGTTTCATTTACAGACCTATTATTCAACTTGAAGAATGCATCTAGTAGTATTACAAGACTGCCCATAGAAACAAAACCCATCTTTCGTGTACATTTGTCTATCGATTATTGAAACCTCGGTCGGTTTTACGGGTTGCAACAATTTCATGTGAATCTTAAAAAAAAGCCATAAAATTATTCACAAAACAATTTCAAAGGTTTTTAGTGATATAAGTAAATTTAAAATAATTTTCATAAAAATATTTAAAAGTTATATCACTATGTGAGTAGGTTCATATGATAATATAATTATATGACTTTATGTGTACTTTTTGCATAATATATCGTTAACAATAGTGTAGCTGAAATGTCATTGTTGCAAATTATTTTTATATGACCGACACTTTACACGATTCTTAATAGAAACAAAAGTAATCTAATCTAGGAATTAAATATATACCACATACTACTCGAAAATTGTTAACAGTAAATTTAAGGAAACAAATGCAGTTGGTTCGAAGAATGACACAAATACTTACGTAAGTCCAACAACATATATTCCTTTTGTCTCCGATGCCAAGAAGACAAAAACAAATATTTAAAACCAAAGAAACAAATAAACCTCAATTCTGTTGTCGACATTATGATTCTCGTATGCGCTCTTCTCATATTAAACTTGATCTAAATCTAGTAATGAATATTCGTGTTGGGATTAAACTATTGTTTAGTTCGAGTTTGATTTTGTTAATAAAAAACGATGCATGTTTAGCGTATATGTATAGCTTATAATGAAACAATATTTTCATTTGGAGAAACGTATACATCTACCGCTTTAGACATGAAAACGAGTACCGTGAAATAACCAGCGTAAATCAACATCGGTTTGAGTAGGTTCATCAAATCATGAGTCATGAGTGAGCTTGATCAAGTACGTTATAAACAGGTCGAGTTTAAACTCTTATGACGTAGGAGCAACGAAATTTTAAATAATTTTTATTTTGATTATCTTTTGGTTTAATTCGTTTTGAGTTATTGGTTTGTTTGGTTTTATCTTTTTGTTGGTTAGTGTTTATATCTTAGTTATTTATCGTTGTCTCTAAGTTAGTTGAAATGTCTTATAAACACTTTCCATTTTGGAATTAAAGTGGAAAATTTTTATTTTTAATTTGTTGATACACAACTATTTATTATTCTCTTTATCGTCTCTAATGATCCAATTACCATGACTCACGAGCATAGCCAATCCGCATGATTTGGTATTAGAGCTTATGATTACCAAATAGCCGCTCGCGGATTGGATCGATGAACTACTGATCGAGATGTTAAGTTAGCTATCAAGATCTCGGACTCGGTGACGGCTCAACAGATAATGGTCTATAATTAATACACATAAAATCATATTTGTTTTGTTTTGATACAAAATAGAAGTTTCATTTCTAGCATAACATGAAAATTAATTATAACATCACATCACTAGAACTCGATAAACCTAATCTACATATGCTATTAAAGCAAAATCATTCTTTCAGATGACATTTAATTAGAGTAACTAACAATGTTATAAATATAACTTTAAATATTGTATTAAATGAGGGTTTTAATAACCACACACGTTAATACTGTATTTTTGTTTATGTGAATAAAGAATGAACCTCAAATGAGCAACTACATTGTGGTTGATAATTTAATATGCTAGCACTAAATAAAACATTAATTAATATAGTAAATCTAAACATATGACATGAAGTGACTGAACTACACGCCGACGAACACATGAAGTGACCCACTATTTATATTTATATTACCTTTGCAAATTGCAACCTACAAACATCCTTCTTTTGTTTGCCGACACTACCACGGATATATATATAGGCAGTTTCCTTTGTTGACATATATATGTATTTATGGTGAATTCTCTTTTCGTTTACCGACACAAAGCTAAACCACATGCCATCAAACGGAGACTTGGTCACATAACATCATGTACACATTGAAGGACCCAACCCTTTTATGTGCTAATTTATTTTTATTTTCTAACGGTGAATTTATTAAAACCAGTTCCAGCCAAACGTATAAAAAAGCACGAAACATAATTATAAATATAAGTTTACGAAATTAAAGTTGCTCTCTCTCTCTCTCTCTCTCTCTAAGGATATGACTGACTGTCAGGAATGATATCTCATCTTAAAATCATAAGTATTTTACCCAATATTGATTCTCAGATGTTAGGGTTTACTGTTATCGCCAGTGGGAGAGATTGTAGAAACATGATGACTGAATGAGCAGCTATAGCACATCATTTAGTATATACATTAACAAACGCCGTCGAGTAAAAATGGCCATCCAACCCTTCTGGTTCCAAACTTATTAGATCATCTTTAAGTAGCTAGCCCAAACGAATAGGCCTAACTTCCTTTTATCTCTTGCCCGACTAGTTTGTTGTTCAAGTCCATCATCTATTAGACCAATTTGAAGCCTTCTTGTCAATTATCCAACCCTCGTTAACAAAACAATAACAAAGAATTAGAACTAAAAAACATATAATATTTTGATCATAAGAACTGAAGTTAGATATATTTCAATAGGGATGTTTGTTCACATTTTCTATTGACTTGTTTCTATTTTACTTTGCTTAAATCTAAATGTTTAATGCGTACAAAGACTTTATTTTTTTTCCGTCTTATTGGTTAATCATAAAAAGCATTTATTAAATACAAAATTTTCAAACTTATATAGCTCTTTTAGGCATAGTAAAATTTTAATATATATATATATATATATTCGATGAGTTCTATTACCTTAAATTTGAGTATAGCAATATCATCTTGCATTTTAAAAAATGTTTAAGCACTACGATTAAAACAGTACGACTGCATTACTTGCTGGTGTGGCTAAGTTATATGTTACAATGGATGTGTTAAAAGTTAAAACTAGTTGCAACGATGCGTCTAATACATAATTTGTTGTTATTTTTGGTGTAATGAGACATTTTAAGTGTAATCAAGCAGCTAGGAGATGTGGAGTGCACACTCGTTCAATCTTATTATAACTTTAGTACAGAGGAACCTATACGTTAGCTAGGGGTTCTAGTGAGTCACAGATAGCTCTATTGCAGAGTCAAGGGAATGACCCTTTGTGGGGTCATAGGGGCTATGTCCCTGCTGGGATGACAAAAAGATGCATAAAGCTAATCTTCAAAATTATTGGACTTAATAAAGTAGTAAGTTGCTACTACTTGGTATTGAAGGTCAATAGTGACCAGTAGTTTGATAGCAACTTTGAACCTTGATAGAAACCTTGTGTTGTGGTAGCATTTCTTAATTTGGTAGAATCTTAAAATTAAGTTTGCTTTCTAAGATATCGAGTTTTCACATATAGAACTTCCCGTTCTTTGACAAAAACTTTATGTCTTATTTAATTATTGATTTCGTTTATAGAGGAAATACTTTAATACAAAAGTGATATTCCATGATTTATAAAACTATTTAGGATACTTGAAAAATACAAATCCTTCCGAATTGAGCCTCCATGTTGTTAAGTTTTGAAGCATGAAACGCACTAAAACATTTCAACACGTCTAAAATTACCGTAGTCTTCAAATACATGTCGAAATATTCTCATCGCGTACCTAGTATGATAGTAAGATACTTTTTCCATTGTAATGTAAAAACATACAAAAGCAATGATAGATAATTAATATTGGAAAATAAAGAGATCTTGAACTTTCTCGTGATCTATTAATCCATAAACTATAAGTATATAATAAGGTTCTATTCTATAACACTCCATTTCCATGTTCGTGAAGGTGATATTGTCGTTGACTCGTTGCTAAGTGCTGGGATGCCGAATATATATATTTTATAATTTTTAAAATCATTTGGGCCCGAAGTCATATCTTAAAGTTTTCTTTTTATTAAGTGGGTCGGCGCCCACAAGCAAGTAAACAACTGGAGGTGCACACAGAAACCGGTTAACCGGTTTCTAACCGGTCCAATCCTAACCGGTTACTAACCGATTCTAACCGCCGGTTAGTAACCGGATTGTATTATTGATTTTAAAACTGTTTATAAACCGGTTAACTGATTTTTTTAATTATTATTTTATTAAAAACCGGTTAACCGGTCCGGTCTAACCGGTCAAAACCGATTTTCTAACCGGTCAAAACCGGTTACTACCTACCCGAAAAACCGGTCTAACCGGTTATTTCCCGCCAAAAAAAACAGTTACCAAATTAACCAGTTAATGGTTAACCGGTTAACCGATTTGTGCACCTCTATAAACAACTGCAGTTTGTACTTTGTGATGATAATTTCATTCAACAAAAAGAAATGTATTAGGACGGAGCTCTTACGCCATGTGTAGTGGAGGGGCTACAATTGAGGGCGAATTGTGACACGTGACGCCCAGTCAGTATGGAGTGGAAATTTGTTTTTTGGGTGTAATGGTGTAGGGGCTACAAGTTGGGCTCACAGTGTCTTTTTTTATTATTTTCTTTTTATAATTAATCTAATTAAATAAAAACCAATTTATTTAAATAATTAAATAAAAATACTTTAAAATTAAAAAATAAATACAAAAAAATACATAAAACTAAAAAAACACACAAATAATAAAAATAAATTATAATAATAAAAAAACACACCACAACAAAATACATACAAGAATACAAATAAAAAAACTAATCTATTCGTCTTCATCTTCGTCAACGTTTTTTTAGAACCCCGAAACACCTCTCGATATCCTTTCTCGCGGACTCTTGCTTCTTCTTAAAATAATCTCTTTTTTCTTCGATAGGGTCTTGAAACGTCTTGACGATGATCGAGTACTCTGGATATATCCCATCTCCCAAATAGTATCCGTGACGATAGAAGGTATCGTTGGCATAAAACGGTAAGACCGGTATGCTATGGCTGATGTAATACTCTAACACGGTTGACGCGTTGAGAACGTTTATGTCGTTCTTGGACCCGACTGAGCCAAAGTAGGCTCACCAAATCCATAGGTCATGTGAACAAATGGCTTGAAGACTAACCGTTGGCACTCCATGGTCACCACGAGTGTATTGATCTCGCCATGCGGTTGGACAGTTGGCCCACTCCCAATGCATGCAATCTATACTCCCGATCATGCCTGGAAAAGAATGTTTGCTTTCGTGTACATCATATATGCAAGTCAGGTCGTTTGAAGTAGGTATCATCAGATAACGACGAGAGTATAATTGTATTATCCCTATACAAATAAATTATTAAACAATATTTATATTAAAAACAATAGTTAATACAAACAATTTAAATATTACCGAGGCAAAAATTCTCCAACACATCTCTCGTTGTTTTCTCAGCCATCTTTAAATATTCGTCATTGATATCGGTCGTGTTGCCGTATGCGAGGATGCGTAGAGCCGAAGTACACTTTTGGATGGCGGAGAATCCTAAATATCCTCTTGCGTTGGGTTTCTGTTGAAAATACTCATACTCCCGCTCCATATCTCCAATTATGTGCAAAAATAAACGCTTGGACATCCGAAAACGACGTCGAAACATAGCGTCGTTAAATGTAGGTGTGTCGTCGAAGTAGTCCTTCATTAAACGAGTGTTCGCTTGCCTACGATCCCGAAGGATATATGACCGTCTACGTGGTGCCGTAGATGGAGCAGAGCCGGAAACCATGTTATTGGCGACGGCCCGAACCGCGTTCGTGACCTCTAAATGCTCTTCCGCCACTTGTCGATGAATCTGATGAATTCTTCGACTCTCGTTGATTAATTGATCCCAAATCTCGGTAAGGTTCGTGGAATCCGAGGAACTCATTGAGTTTGAAGAAGTATGAAAATAATAAAAATGATTGGTATTTTTATGTTTGGGTTTGTGTATGATAGGGTGAAAATAGTTTAATTGGTTTGGGTTTGTGTTTGATATTTATATTAAGTTTTTAAATTAATTTTTTTTATATATTTAGCTGTTACCCAACGGTAACATTATTATTATATTATTATTACTCAATCTCGCCGGCGACAAATACACCTCGCCCCCGCCCTAAATTGCCCAAATATCGCCCGGGGGGCGGTGTTTGCGCCCTTAGTCACCCAAAATCGCCCCCAACCATCGCCCATTACACACAGCCTTATGAACGCCGTTTTGTGTCATGTGACATCACATTATCACAGGAGGTTTTTGTAAAAAAATAAAAAACATGCAATAGATGGAGCCCCATCTCATCCTTTTCATTACCTCATTATTACTTTTTTTGTTTTTCAAACTTGTATTCTAACATATAAAAATATATATATATATATATATATATTTCTTCTCATCTTTTCAACCTAAAATGTGTTAAATACACCCAAAATACAATTAACAAAGCTTTATATCTAAGAAATAAAACTTAAAAATTGTAAAAAATAAAGCTTTGAGTAAAGTTTTAAATAAAGTTACAAATCTAAAGCAACCGTTGTTAGTTGTTACTCTTCCCCTCCTTCAGAGCCCCTTCTCTATAGATACAGCCTTGATGGTAACTTCTTGTCTTCTCAATCTTTGATTAAACATGTGTATGGTTTGATTATGAAATTGATGAAGGGAGTGGTGTTATTCCTGGTTAAAAACCTTTGAAATTGGTGAGCAAGGAATGCTATATAGATAGTGCGGGTGAAGTCAAAACCACCCATGACATCCTTGGGGACGGCTGAGGTCGCTTTGATGGGCTAACTGGCCCATTATACTTGGTTTATACTCTTATGTGGGACATGCTTAAATATTTGAATATTATAATAATTTGTCTAGTGTTGTTTTAACACTATCTAATTTCCTATTATTTGCAATATTTGTCACCATCCTTATTAATTGAATTAGTGAGATCAATTACCTAGATCATTTTGTGAGTTTGTAAGAATATTTTTATATTTTTTTAAGCATGTCCCACATAAAAAACAATAAAAATATCTTTCACTTATTCAATTTTAAAGTAATATTTTTATGTTTTTTATCCCGACTCTCTCACTCTCACACTCGTATATTTGTGTGTAATGCAGAAGTATAGAACCATTTTTTTTAGAAAAGAAAAAACAATAAAAATATCTTTCACTTATTTAATAAAATTCTAAAAATACAAAAAAAAGGTTATAATATAATGTTTATTTATCGATTCAACATTCTATAAAATACATAAACAAATCGAACCCAACCTATACATGTGTAAGTCATGTTTGTTACACATACCAATACACGTGTTTTGATAAAAGGTTTATAACATTGTGTTGTGTCATGGTGTGTCATACTGCCATGAAAACATTTGAGGTGAGGACCACGACATTGGTTAGATAGAAACAAATGGAAGAACTGTAGGTGGTGGTACAACCGTACAAACATGCATGAGCCATGAGCAAGGGAAAAGAATACACATGTTGAGAACCAAATGCCACTTCACACTTGACTTTGGCCCTTGGGTTGCTCCTTTGAACATGTGTTTCTCTTAACATAATCATATTTTATTATTATTATTATTTTTTAACGGCTCTCTAACATTAAGTTAACATCATATATATATATATATATATATATATATATATACACACACAATTAACTTGTAATGTTTAGGTTATCCGTTATCGATCATAAACGTTGACGATACGGCTGATGTGGTTGTAGCCCCTTAACGTCGGCTAAAACGTGTCACACCGTTAAGGGAGCGTGTTAACGAGCTCTTTAACGAATGGAATGTGGGGCCACCCACTAACAACAAAACAAGCTTCTTTTTTCCTTTTTTTTGCTAGTTAAAGTTAGTTAACACAAAATATTCAAGTTAACGGGTGACCTAGTCAAAACCCCTCTGTCTATGTGATAGTGAGGTGACGCTTTAACTAATCATTGTTGGTTAAGCCACACCACATAAGAACATAGCCTTAACATGCATCTATTGCAATATGTACTAATTAATGAAGCGATTGAAGCATTGTTGGATGATATTTTTAGTTAATCTTTTTATTTTAGCATTGTTTTATACTAAGTTATAGCATATTGATATTATACAACCATTATCCAAGAATATATGATCAAGCAATGGTCATTACAAAAGATTGAACTACTTGTAAGCTGTAAAGCACAACATACAGCACATTTTGTGATGGACAACTCATATCTATATTAACTTGTTTTAATCTTTTAATATAATATAAAAATGCTATGAAGCCTATGATAGAATTATGGAAATGAATTTGACCATCAAAGCAATAACTATGCACTCTTTGATATGTCAATGTCATACCCACCTAGATTTCAATATCTATGCATTAAAGCAAAAAACTATGTGCTTAAATAGGCATCCTCATAATCTCCATACAGTAAAAGTAAATTAGTCTTTTACACGGCTCATTCTTTTCTTGAAAAAGAAGAAAAATTAGAAAAAGAAGGTATGCAAAATTTGTAAATAGTAACTTAAGAAAAGGATGGCATGCACAATTGTACATAGTAAACTTGTGTTTTACACGACTCATTCTTTATCGAGAAAGAGGGATAGTGAGTCGTATAAAATAGAAATATATCTATCGTTAAAATGCTCATAAATTTTTGATAATGTGTAATCATCTCACATGTTAGATCGTCAATAGTCATCCATCCCCACACAGGGACGGATTTATTCCAATGAGTACCGGGTCAAGCGAACCAGGTGTTTTTCGAACCGTAGTGGAGCATTTAATAGCGACTTTTTTAGCGAACCAGGTGTTTTTCGAACCGTAGTGGAGCATTTACTTGACCCGAACCGTTAAACCAATCCGAATCGTCAACCCGACCCAATTTTTTTATACGCGTTCTTATATATTTAGAGCATCTTAAAATAGCGAACCAGATAAAAAAAAATTCTAAATCCGTCACTGTCCCCACACACATGTCGGTGAAAAATGGTCACAAATAGACCTACATAATAGGTTCGTTCATGGCACATTCATGTCAATGTGAACATCATCCCGAGACTCCACAAACCCATTATAAACAACCAATACACACATTCCTTTTTAATCTCACGTACAACAAATAAAACAATTTTAATGATTTTCTATGTTTTGCAGTTTCAAAATCTAATATCTTACACACATTTTTCATATCAAATTACATTCTGTTTTGTTATACAACTAGTGTATTATTATTATTTTTTTTTGGATAAGTTTGAATTTACCTTCCAAATTACTTTAGTTACTTTGATTTTTATTCATACACACTTTCCCATCGTTCTTTGTCTTTTTAAAATATATACCATAAAAACTAACCAAAAGCTATATCATTGTAGCTGGCCTATTTGGTAGAGACGCACGTCTTTTAGATGAGAGGTCTAATCTCGAGTAAGAAGAGTATTTTATAATTATTGGTGTTTTTTATATTATTCATTTATAATATTTATATATTTGTTTTAGTTTTAATTTTATTTATTGTAAGGAAATTAATAATATACTTAAGTTTTGATAATAAAAGGATTTCACAAATACATGAGATGTTGGGTTTGATAAGAACGATGACCCGCTTATTTTTTTTAATATAAAATTATTTCTTAATTATAAAAAATACTTTTTTCTGAAAAAATCGAATATTACTTTTTGTTATATCCCTATTTTATAGGATTTTCACATCATATATTTAGTGAGATTAATTTTTAATTTAGTGAGATGCCATACCCAATTTAAGGGTTATCTGAGTATGGTGAGACACACACCCGTGAATTCGGGTCAAATGCATGAGAAACCCACATTTACAAATAAAATAATATGGTGGCTTGAAAGGAGATAGAGAGCAACCAGATGGCTTTTAAATATTTCGTTTATATAAATTACTACTCTATATAAATAAGGACTTTGGTGCCGCAGCTTGGTGACACCGTGTTGGTCGATTAATTGTGTTTTTTTAGTTCGATTACCATAATAAATGTAATGGAGACCGACCAAATGTTAATTTTTTATTTTGTTTTAGTTCCGGTGCCATAACAGACCTAAAAAAAACGACCGAGTTCGCACAGACTCACGACCTTATTTAAAGCCCATGACCGGCAACGTTGGGGTTTTACCAATACGCAAGTTTACCGACCCCCCCCCCCCCACACAAATTGGTCGCTGGTCCACCTCAATATATATATATATTTTTCCGTCTTTTAGTTCCGGTAACGTAACGTATGTAATCAAAACCGACCAAATTTGTGTCATGTTACCGCTTCAATGCTCGGGACCACAACACTTGGGTTTTACCGCCGGGTTTGCCAACCAAATAACCATTGTCTTAAATATTTTGTTTTTTTATATGTTAATGTTTTTATATGTAAATCTGACGAATTAATATTTTGGGTTTAACGCCCAAAATTTACCAATGGTGTATATAGCGTAACGAACGCGGCCGATACTGACCGAATTCCTGTCGACTCATTTTCGTAACTTGTAACGCTCGGGTTTTACCAGCTGCCCCGTGCGCGGGGTAGAAAAACTAGTTTAAGATAAGTAACGTCTGACGTTAAAGAATTAACAGAAGAAGAATTGGATGTAATTGATAATTACATAAACTGCAAGGTTCAAGAAGCAAACCAACCACAAACTGACGGACGCAAACCCAAACCCAAACCCAATGGACTCGTCCTTTGATAAATCGGTTAGTTCGTTTTTATTACAGATCTCATAATTATATTAACGAATTCCTTTAGATCTATATATACATATATTCATTTAATCATTATGTTTCTCGTATTTAAGCTAATCTAGGGTTATTATTCTGTTTGAATCGATTATTACATTATGTTTTCTGTGTTGTATATATTGCTTACAATTGAGCTAATTAATATGTCACAAGTGTGTGATTGTGGTGTTAATTTTGTTTACAATTGAGAAATTGAGCTGAATTAGATCATTAGTTTTTTTTTTTTAGAACAATTTTATATTTCTCATTAAACTTAAATTATCAGTGTAATTTGATTTTGCAATATATGTGTGTAAGAAAATGTAAAGCTTCAACATACATGATCCACATTGTACCTGGTAATTGGTAGTTGCTTATATGTTTATTTATACGAAATATTTCAGTTATTGAATTAATTGATAAGGGTGTGCAAGGTTTGGTTTGGGCTTAAACCGAACCAAAACGAGACTTTGTTTTCTGAATTTTTGAAAAACGGTTTGGTTTCGGTTCGGTTTCAGTTTTGCATATTAGCTTGAAAATTTCGGGCCAAAAGTAATAAATTTCGGCTTTAATCATTTTGTTAATCAATAACTGATTTGATCATTATACATTTGGGCTAAAATATTTGAGTTACATATTTATTAAATTCTTACAAATTACTCAAAATATAAGAATAAATAATCAAATGCTATAAGTTTGGTTTGGTTTGGTTCGGTTTTTTTGGTTTTAATTACATGCAAAACCAAAACCAAAACCAAACCGTAAGTTCGGTTTTTACATAAAACATAAAACAAACCGTCGGTTTTTGTTTCGGTTCGGTTTTTTCGGTTTCATGCACAATCGTAATTTCTTATGTGATTTCTGCATCCTCAAGCTGATCATGTTCAGTTGAAGTTGAACTCTCCTGTGGTTGATAGGTGTTCAAGCTCAACATTAATGTGTTAAAACTATTAATAACAGTTATATATCTTAAGCTAATAATTTTGGTGCTTTTGAAGTTATATTATATGTATATACTTGCTGCTCGTGTGGTTATAACGGCGCATCTCATGTGGTTTTTGGTAAATTTAGGGTCAATAGAAGGTTAATATGTAAAAGCAATTTAAGGTTTGAGGAAATTATGAAATATTTACCTGATAATTAGGTAGGTAACCTATTAATGGTCATTAAGAGGCTACCTATTAATGGTTCTTAGCCTCTTAATGGTTAAGAGGTAACCTTAAGTCTGAATAGTTAAGAGGTAACCATTAAGAGGCTACAACAGCGCGGTTTATATGTATAACAGATGAGAGATATGCAAAAAATGGACCAATATTGTAAAAGTCGGTTCTAGGCGGCGATTAATCGATGATTAATTGCTAATTACTGGGTTGCCACTTGCCAGTGCAATTCAACTAATAGGCCCTAACATTGGCAATCGGTCAAAATTTGGCAGAATCTTTGAAGTATTTGAAAATTTATACATATTAATTCAAGCCAATTAGTAAGTTCGAAAAATTATATATAAATTTTGATAATTTTTGTATGTACGCATAAGTTTGAAATATTACATATAAAATTGTAATCCGATTAATCGCTTGTCTGTACCTCACCGTCCAACTAGCGCCTAGCGAGTTTTACAATTGGAAGTTCTGGTTGAAAATATAGCTTATTTGGTTGTACATTGACACATGTTGTTCGCTTTGTTTTTACTCAAACGTATGATTGGAACTTGGAAGCATAATATAATGAAATCTTTCAACTAGTGATCAAATATCTAAAACCTGCATCTTGTTTTCTGTGCTAATTATTATTATTGAGCTCTAATTCATTCAACATCTGCAGCAATTTGTGAAGGAGAATGTTGAAGCCGCAGGATTGAACCCTGGATTGATTGTGTTGCTGGTTGTCGGCGGACTGCTGATAACATTCCTCGTTGGCAACTATGCATTGTACATGTATGCCCAGAAGACCCTGCCACCGCGAAAAAAGAAGCCGGTTTCCAAGAAGAAGTTGAAGAGGGAGAAATTGAAGCAAGGTGTTGCGGTACCCGGAGAATAGACCAACATCATCAGAAAGATTGAGGTTAAGTTTCTGTTAGTGTTTTAATACCTACTTGTCTTGTTGTGAGATGCTTGCACTGTTAGTTTTGTTTATGTTTATCTAATGGTGAGATATTTAATTTTGTTAGTTTGCTTAATGAATTGTTTTTGTTTGTTTTGTCACTCATTCTCAATTATAAACTTGGGTTTATATATTTAGGAAAATTTAAATATCACAATACTTAACTTTAGTAAGAATTTTTTTAACTTTAAAGTTTAAATATAAATCTTTTAAGCAGGTTAATAGGTTAACACGTTTATTAAACGGGTTTTGTTTGGGTTAACGCATTTATCAAATATGTTGTGTTCAAGCTGACATGTTTAATAAAACAGGTTGTGTTAGTGGCCCAAAATATGTTTTCTTTCTCTTCATGTCGTTTTTGAGTCGTGTTAGGAAATGTCACATGTAGCGGCTACTAGTTCACGAGGGTTTGGGATAGTATACATGGCCGACTTCGAGAATTGAAAAAAAATAAAAATTTGGGCCGAGGGCGAAAAATATTTTGGTCCTCAAGTAAAAAGAGGATTTTGTTGGGTTTAAACAATATAATTTTTAAATTGGCTTCCTTGGTTATGATTTATGATTTTGGTTGTATAAAAACTATTGTATAAAAAATAGGCTTAAGCATGTCTTAAATGAGAATAAAATTCACAACCTTTTGTTTTGGTTGAAAGTCAAACTTTTTTGCCACTAGACCAAGTTAGTTGTTATGTAATTGAGTCTACACTTTTTTTAAAAAAAAAAATGCGGACCTTGCGGGTAGTCGGGCCTATGGCCGTCGACCACTCTGCCATAGGCTATGCCCGGCCCTGATAATATATTGTCATCATTTTACTGGAATGCGATTCGTTTAATTGTTTGTGTACATGAACTCACTCCTAATCCACATACCCAGACATGAACTGTGCCGCATGTTCGTTCAAATGAGTCAAGCAGGTTGACTGGTTGGTCTGTTCGTCAGCAACTTAAAGTCAATGTGTAGACATAAATTCGTTTACTTTACGTCATGACCTTCTGATATGTGTCCGTGTGGTTGAATTATTTTTATTAAGTTTTATTTAATAAATTTCAAAACTTTTATATCCGTTAGACTTGTTTTCAGAAATTCAAATATAAATTTAAAAAATTCAATTTTTACACCGTATAAACCAATAATTACAATCATTTTCACCACACCAAAAATGTACCCAACTCTATATTCTCTACATCTCTTGCAATCATGAACTTGAACAACCAAAACATCTTCGTGATGAACGCTTTCAACTCAAACAACCCGTTTTACGCAAACATACGTGACGCGAATGATCCCAACAACACATACTATTCAACGCAAGCACAAACAAAATTGTGTACATACCTCTACCCCTAGCTCCACAACGGAAACGTATACTCGTAACACCATAACCAAGACCGGACTTTTTCCATTTTAAATTATTATGTTTATTGAATAATAAAATATTAAGTAAATAAACAAAATGGATGGGTAACAATTGCAACTGGTTAAAGCCACTACACTTGATTTCAATGGGCTTTAGTGAATTCAATTTTTGTCTACATGACACAACCTATATGTCATTTTAACTAAACAAGTAGTTAAAACCACTACAATGCAAAATATTACATATATATACACAAACTTATACATTCTGCTAAATATTGTATATAAAGATGCTAGGTGTAAGATTATATATTATATATATTACAATATAATAGAGATAAGTTAGCTAGTTGGAAAATTGTAAGCAAGTTGTCATAGTTTTTAACAAGTTGTAGTTAATAGTCTTTCTTATAAATAACATGTAATTGTATGCGTTCAATTAAGAAAATCTCCACTCTTTTATTAAAGATGTTTCGGGTCATAAAAAGGAGTAGAGTTACATGAAGCTACTTGTTTTAAAAGGGCTCTTTAATCTATATAAAGGAGTAACCGTACATTGGACATACATGCTTTTTTTTAACAGAGTAACAACAGAATATATGATTCATTGTTCACTTTGAACCTTTCCAACTCCCTCGTGCGAGATTATTGTTTTTCAACCAATTGACCAGGCGTGCTTATCAATTCTAACTTCGGTTTCCTACAACGTTTTCGCACTAGAGTGTCACTAATAGAAAGATGATTTCTCGCAGGCATCATAGGAAAATAATATTTGGTTCCCTGAACACCAGTAAAGCAAGCCATCATCAACTTAGGCATTAGATCAAACACTACAAACATAAATTGTCACACTTACATGCATCCTAGAAACACAACTCCATTGCCTCTTAAAATCCCACTCATCCATCGAAATAGCACCATCACTTATGCATGAGATTGCACGATTTATGTGTTGCTTAGTTTCATAAACTTGAGTCTCACCAAAAAGATGATAAAATAAAGTTTCCTGTATGCATCCAATAACTGTTACAGGATATTCAAGATTACATCAGGGGGTAACATGCATAGAAAATTTTCACAAGACCAAACACTTGAAATCTTGATTCTCTGTTTCTGACTTTCAATAGCTTCTCAAAGTTTTATTGTTGGACCGAGAGGTGTTGTACAGTTCCGGGAAGAACTACAGAAAAAAGAAAAGAATGAAAAATAAGCTAAGAAATGAAGTCCTACTATAACCAACAATAAAATATATAATCATGTAACTGAGTAAAAGGCAGACATATGCGTATCTTTGACGGGGATATCTAATTTGTGTGAGTCAGGAAGAAAATACACCATAGTGGCATCACGGCCTGGTCGAATGTTGTCCAAACTAGAGCTCATCATACAGCAACATGTTAATTTTTAAGATACCTTCTTATTAGTGACATCAAAATAAATGTAGGTAAACTTTACCTCGATTACTAGGCCGAACGTATCTATTGATATATCTAGGCTGAAACTAATAGTATTCCGGAACGACATTTCTGCAACTTCCAAGAACGGAATTTTATTATCGGGCAATTGCTCAGTGTAATTATAATTAATTACAAATTTCACATTGCTATTGGACTGCTTGCTCAGTAAGTCAGTAGCATTTGAAAACCCTTACTAGCTTCAATGCATTTTTTAAAACTGACTTAAAGTATTTTCTAATGTTTGTTTGCATTCACTGTATTTGCTTAACACATTCTCAGCATTAGCCTTTTTAAGAGAAATCATGTTTTAATTTCAAAATATCTTTATCATTTTCACTTAATTTGAGATCTAAATCAGACTTTGATTTTGAAACAACTGATTCAAGTTCTGCAACTTGTTTTAACAGTTTCATGTCTGCTAATTTTATGTTAGCAAATGCAATGATACACTCATTAGAACACAACTTTATGAACCGGTGGCTTTATATTACCACAAAGAGAGTAAGTATTACATGATACAAGTACAAGTGTGAGAACTTGTGTGAATGTTTGAATGAGTTTCAAATGAGACAACCACCTCCTTTTCTGTACTTGTCCCTAGTGTTTCTAATAATCTGGATACAACTTTACAAAATTTTATATAAAAATCTAGATAGCTCTTGTTTTATAGAATTTAGCATGATATTTCCAACATTTCTATAACAGATCTTTGATCCTTCTTGACTACAACATTGGGATGTATCAGATTTTGTAAATAACGACTTTATTTTGGGCGAACGAGACATTTAGCCCCTTTTAGGTTATAAGTCCAATTAAGAGCCATGAATTCACTTCTTACATGTCATCTGCAATCTAATGAATAACCAAATATAGATCCATGATTAATGCACTAAAATGAACAAAAGACCCGATCGAAGTAGAGGAACTGAATATCATAAAACAAAGGTTGTAATCGAAAAAAAGAGGAAATGAAGATACAATACGACTATACGAGTAGATGACCTTCTTAGTTTGACAGGAACAAAATTGGCAACGGATTTATGAAACCTTCTTAGTTTGACAGGAACAAAATTGGCAACGGATTTATGAAACGTTGGGTTATGTGTGGAGGCTCGATTGGAATTGTATTAGTGGCTTCAGATCAAAGGGGGCGGGAAACTCGGTTTATAATATTATTGTAATCCATTTATGTTTTTTTCTTCGGGAACAAATTTGTAACCCTAATATGTAATTATAAACAAGCGTCTTGTACTTGTAATTATCATCACAAGCAGTGAGGGGGTAGAAAGCAACAAATTCACGGTTGCAACATGTGGACGTAGGTTTCTCGTTCAAATTGAACCATGTAAAATCCTTGTGTTCTCGCGCTCGTTAATTTATGTTTTGTGTTTGATCATTGATTGTGTGTTGTTGCTTCCGCGTGCATATACCCTAACATGATATCCATTTCATTGGCCGCCAGAAGGTCTTCAATATCATTCTTCAATCCTCTTCATAGCACAAAACCACAGTTTTCGGTTAATTGGTTAAGGCTTAACTGAACCATCGGCTAATTGTTCAGTTCGGTTAAGCTGGTTATTTCCGTCACGGTTCAGTTGCCGCAGTCATTTGCTCACCCCTAAGTAGACTTTTTTTTCGAAAAAAAAAATATATTTAGTCCTCATGCATATAATCAGCTAAAGATAAGAGAACACATTCATCACACAGTAAATAAACATCTCCACAACATAACACAAATCAGCAAGTGACATCCTGGTTCATACTTATTTACGCGCATATTATCATATAAAGTATGTTTCACGAAACATTATAACATTCCTTCACACTCAACTCCAACACACTTTCAAACTCAATTCCGGCCCATGGTCTGACCGCCAGGCGCAACCATGACCGCCACGGCCTGGGCCCCAAATCCAGGATGAGGAATCCTACGACGCACCTCACGCCCTTCTTGGCAAAGTGCGCACGGGTGGCAGCAAACATGAGTTGCAAAATCACACGCCAACTCAGCTTGTTCCAGTTGTTCTTCCTCCATGTCACAACATCCACCACATGATTTGCTCATTCCTTCCCAGTTACCCTGTCAAATTCAATCAATTGTCAAATATTTATAACGATTTAAATTTTAAAATAATAATATTATTATAATAAATAATAAACTTGAGTTGCTGAATTCTATATTTTTGTGTCCCGTGTCTCTCGAGTCTCGCCTATTAAATGCTAATGATTTTAAAAAACTAAATATCTAAAATTTATTCTACTAATTTATTAAAACTTACTAAATCATAAAAAGATTTTAACCCCATGTAACACATAGGGTTGGATTTATTCATTATTGGCATTCAACATACATATCTGTTTATAGAAACTGCTGGTTCACAACAGGTTGGATTTATTCACCCCGTTTAATACATAGGTTTCTAACCTAGTTAATAATATACTTTATTGTTGCATTAATGAAAGAAACATGCCTGAAGGTTGAACTTCTTGCGGATTGCTGTTCGGGTCGGATATGAAAACCAAGGGGCCATGCAGTTCCATCCAAACAAGGAGTTTCCGATAAGATATAAACCAGTGTAAGGTAAGCAATGATTTGCAAAGGTTCCAGGTGCAGATCCAAGCCTTTCGACATTGCTTCCATACACCACACAAGGAGCCACGCTTCCAAGAAGGCCTGTTTAATTTCATGATTATTATATTTGTATTATGTAACATTAGTTGTGTTGCTTAGGCAATTATCATAGGTATTAACGACTGTTGATCGGTTTATAACCTAGGTTACAGTTATTGGTAGTTTTAAGATATGCTACTGTTATACGATTTACATAACTACCTTTGTATGTTTATTTAAATATCTGTTTGTATCCATTTTCATTCACCATGTTATTAGAAATCTTTGTTTGACCGTTATATCACTGCTCACACTTGTTCTATCAGACCATCGAAATCGTTTTTCCTCTTGATATCCCAACAGTTTACACCCATAGCACCGTTAGATCGGAATAGTTTTGAAAGCATTATATGAATTTAACTCACAAAGTTTTAGAGCAATTTCACTGTGTTTTCCTTATCCAGATTAGGGATTTCACATTTAGTAATCCCGGTAAACTTTCTAGAATTGATTTGTGTTTCGTTTGATTTCATGATGATGATTATTATCAATGCAACTTAAATCGATTAAGTATAAGCCGACTGACAAAAACAATCAAAGAACCAATCAAAGTTATGCAGCTTTGAATCAAACGAAACACGAATCAGTTCAAGATTGTTTACCATGATTACTAAATGTGAAATCCCTAATCTAGGAAAGGTAAACACAATGAAATTGCTCTAAAATTTTGAGAGCTAAACTCATATAATGCTTTCAAAACTATTCTGATCTAACTGTGCGAGGAGTGTAAGTTGTTGGGATATCAAGGGGAAAAATGATTTCGATAGTTTGATAGAACAAGTGTGAACATCGATATAATGGCCAAACAAAGATTTCTAATAACACGGTATATAAAAACGGATACAAACAGATGTTTAACTACGCAAACAAATGTAGTTATGTAAACCGTATAACGGTAACATAAATAACTACCAACAACCGTAACCTTGGTACTTCTAACTGATTAACAGTTGCTAATACTTATGATTATTACCTAAATAATCAACTAACGTCTTAATGTTACATAATACAAATAACATAATTAAGTTTAAATATCAATATAAACGAGCTGAACCCGAGCTCGACTAGGCTTGAGCTCGAATCATTATGATTTACCAATTACCAAAGCTCAAGCTCGAGCTTGACTCATGTATTATTCATTAATTAATTTCCATATACATTTTTGAATTATATTTATATATTTTGAGAAAAAACTTAACAAGCCTAAGCTGGGCTCGAGCTTATGTTCAGTACCTTAAACAAGCCGAGCTCGGTTGTGTAGTGTGAAATTAATACATAGAAGTACAAAAGCCTAAAAATTTTAAAAACACTAGGTTCGTTAAGACACGAAAAAGCTGAAGCTCGGGCTCGATAATTAACGAGCTTTACTTGAGGCTCATCTCTGGCTGCCCTTTTAATCGATCCGAAATCAAGTGGCTCGCAGGTACCTTAAACGAGCCAAAGCTCGAGCTCGGCTGTGTAGTGTGAAATTAAGACATAAATTAATACATAAAAGTAAAAGAGCCTAAAACTTAAAATACACTAGACTTGTTAACGCTCGGCAAAGCTCGAGCTCAGGCTTAATAACTAAACAAGCTTTATTTGACGCTCGGGCCCGATCTTATCAGAATATCAACATCCTAATAATTGATATACCAATAAAAACCCTAATTACCAAATTAACCCAGATCTGAACAACAAATCAATTCATTTCAAAAATAATAATAATTATTATTATTATTGATAAATTATTATACAATTTTGATTATGTTTATATATTTCGATTAAAAACCATAACAAGCCTAAGCTGGGCTCGAGCTCATGTTCAGTACCTTAAACGAGCCAAAGCTCAGCTCGAGTTCGGCTATGTACTATGTAGTGTGAAATTAATACATAACTGGAAGATTGAAAACTAAAAAAAAGGCTCGAACTCAGGCTCAATAACTAAACCAGCTTTATTGGAGGCTCGGGCTCGAAAAGATATTTATATCAACATCCTAATTGTCACAATAAAAACCCTAATTATCAAATTAACCTAGATCTAGACATTTTGATAATAATAATAATAATAATAATAATAATAATAATAAACTTACAAACTTCAATATCACTGCTGCAAAACTCATCGTTGTGACCGAGACATGCGAACAATCCGGATTCCCATTGAGCCCTGGGTACCGGTTCACCCATCACCGGTAATCCATCAGCAGTCCAGCCGTAGACTGGTTGATGATGAAACACTGGTGGTGGTGGAGATTGCTTTGTGTCATCAGGTGAATTGGGGATCTGGGTTTTGGTGGTGTTGTTTTCATTGCTGGTGGGTTGAGGTTGATTTGATAACAGAGGGCTTGATTCTTCATAACTGGCCATTATTTGAGAGAATGAGATGAGATGAGATGAGATGAGATGAGATGAGATGAGATGAAGCTGCTGCAGGTCACAAGATTTTGTTGTTTACTTTTTTTCTTTTTTTCCTATGTTTTTGGATTGAATGAGACCTTTATTATATCTTTAAGACCCGCGACACTTGGTCTGTAAATAAATCGAACGTCTAGGTTAGTGAACTGTTCGTGAATTATTAGGTGGGAAATTCTTTTATGTTTGATTTCGTTCGTTTATTTATGTTCGCTTTTTTTCAAACTGTGACCTTTTATTAACACAAACTCAAATCCAAACAACAACACCCCACCAGCGGGCTGCATCCACAAGCTAAAGATCTAAGTTTAGACCTATACTTATACCAAAGAAAGCAACAAGCTTTTTTTGTTCATTTATGCTCGTGAACATTCGTTTATGTTCGTTTACATAATAATAAAATAATAACTAAATATTATTTGGATGAGTCATCCAATTAATGGTTTTTACATTTGTTAATTTGTGTTTATTTTGAGAGATATTGGTTTTTAATACTCCAAACTTTCCCTTATTGGTAGATAACTCCCAACTTTCGATTTGTCGCCTATCACTCCCAACTTTCACCATATTTTCTTATACCACTCCTCGTCTAAATGGACACAAACTCGTTGATGTTTTGGACTAAAAATGTCATTCAAATTAGTTGAGGGGGTAAACAGAATTTTTATTTTTAACACACATAAGCTACCAGAAAGAGAGAAAGAGATTGTCAATCATAGAAAGAGAAAGTCGATGAGAGGAAGAAATATGGTCTGCCATGAATTCCGGTGACGATCTGGTCTGGCTTCCCTGTTCTTCGACGAACTCCCAATACAATGACAAGACGGGGACGGTGGTAATTGTACAACCTCAACAACCTTCATTTCCGGCGACCTCGTTTTTCCGATGAATTTGAGTTTACCGGCTATCTCGTCTTTCAGAAAATGGAGATGGTTCAGAGGTGTAAAAAGGTGATGGAGATCATGAAGATTGTGCACCGTGGAGATATGATGAAAATGGTGCTCGCTGGAAACCTGCAACTCGTTTTTCTGGCATGTAGGCAATCCCGGAAGGTGGCTGGGTGAGACACTGGTGGTGGTGGGGGGCGGGGGTTGCGTTTTTGGGGCGGTGGGCGGTGAAATAATGGATATGGTGTTCGCCGGAAACCAACAACTCGTTTTCCGGCTAATAAAAGATAACTTCAAATCGATATGTTGTAGATGGGTTCGTGTTGAACCAGAGGTGTAGCGGTGGTGGTAATAGATGAGGATGGAGTGGTGATACTTGATCTAGGGTTGGTTGAAGGCAAATTTGGTATATGTTAAACAATTTAAATTTCTTTTTCACCCCCTCAACTAATTTGAATGACATTTTTAGTCCAAAACATTAACGAGGTTAGTGTTCATTTGGACGAGGAGTGGTAAAGAAAAATAGGGTGAAAGTTGGGAGTGGGGTGGGTGACAAATCGAAAGTTGAGAGTGTTATCTACCAATGAGAGAAAGTTATGAGTATTAAAAACCAATATCCCTTATTTTAAATGTGTTCAGTTATTTTTGTCTGTGTTCATTTATGTTTATCTTTAGTTATGTTCGTGAATTGTCTGTTTGCATTTTTAATAAACGAACATTGACACAAAATATGTGTACGTTTAAGTGTTCTTGTTCGTTTAAAGTTAAATGAACGAACACGAACACACCCTTGTTTGTATTCGTTCGGTTCAATTACAGGCCTACGCGATAGTCTACGATATGACTGGGTGGTCGTATGTTGTCTTGCAACCTACCCCGGTTTGGAACCCCCCGAAAGTTTTATCCCGAATGACATAACCCTTAGTTCCCAGGTCCTCAACGCATCCTCGAAGAAACATTCTTCCCTAATGCCACTTGACACCAGTCGCGCCGCACAAGAGTCAAAACCATCTAGCATAACACAGACAAGATAAAGCCTCCATTTTGGCTCGGATTTGAACTGGTTTGAGATCCCGATTATTGCTTCTTTATTATTTACTTTTTTATTATATTTTTAAACAACTTTTGGAACTACCTTAATTACCCAAGTTATTATTTTGAAATATGATGTTAACCGCATATATTAATTTCAATGCCGCACGCATATATTAATTTCAATGCCGCGTATATTAATTTCAATGCTTCAGTCCGACTAATCTAACTATAAATATAAAATAGGAAAATGAAAAACCCACTGTTCCAACACATTTGAGTCAAATGGAACAGTGACAAAACTTTGGTTGTCAATTTATGAAGTGACGCGCAGAAAACAACCTTTTAGCAACTTTTATTATATTTTAAAGAGTTGAATACACTCATTTGATTTATAAAATAATATATATTTTTCTTAAAAGTCTGTATCATTAAATAGTTATAGCTTTGAGATCCATAGTTTTATTTTGTAACAATTTTAGAGTTTAATGTTAACTTTCGTTAAATTAAGAAAGAAAGACACTTATAATTTTCTGCTAACTAAGCACATATCGAAAATTCATCTCTTTTCCATCTAGAATGTTTTCAGAATTTCTGTGATTACATAACATGGACCTAAAAAATCTGTAATTTGAATAATTTGTAGATTATTTAAACAAACTGTTAATTGTTAATTTGACATTGGAAACCTTAAGCAAAGAAAAACGAATGGGTGATGACACAAATCCTTGCTTAACATATAGATTCGGTCTTTTTTCTAACAACAATTTTTTTACATAAAATCTTTTAACCTTGTATTTGTAATGATTTGATATGACCACCTGATTTTTAAAGGAACAAACACCCTATAACGGCATGGGTATATAGATTCGGTGTTAGACTTGTAAATTGTAAAATACATTAGACCTTATAAGAACGAGACGTCTTTTTATTATTAAATATATATTAAAAAGGAGACTTGGTTCTCTCAATAATCTACTATTCAATTTCATGTAGTTTATTAGTGCATGTCTTTTATTCTTTTAAACTTTTATTATACAAGACTATAACAATTAAAGCAAAGACTAAATTCTTTTTATTGGTATATTACTTGAAACCTTTATTTTATTATATGTTATTCATATATGTTTTTTCCTCATACCATGAAATGCTTTTTACTTTCATTTATTTTACTTTTCTTTTCAACTATTATAATATTTAAAACTATATTTTGTACCTTTAATTTAGGCGCGTGTCAATATTACATGTTTTATTTATCAGTTAAACGAATATTTTAATGTATGCTTTGGTATATTTTAAAGTTAACCTTTAAAATGACTGTAATTTCTTACATTATTTACAAATATCCCATTATCACATGTGTTTTTATTTGTGTTTCGATGTTTGATATTGTACATTTAAAATATGTTTTTTTAGCACACGTTTACGAGTTAGTGTCGGTACCACCGCTACCAACTGAATTCACATCGATTCGTAGTTGTAATGTACCGTCTTTCTTTTTTGTGATTTTGTTGTGATTCCGTGAGCCAATATAGACTGAATTCACATCGACCTGCAACGCGTTTGTGATTTAACGTTTTTACATATTTTTTTATTGTTCAGTTAAACAATCCCGTTGCAAAGCACGGGGCCTAAATACTAGTTATAATTTATTAAACCAAATTGAAAAAAGAAAAAAAAATCATTTTGTCGGTGATAAACTTGAGGTTTGAGTTTTGCTTTCAATTGGTCGGTTATAAAACTTTTTAGATGCAACTAATAAACAAACTTATAATAAATAATAATTTAAAAATATTATAATAGATGATGAACTAGACACTTAGTTGTAAAGTTGGTTTAATTTATTTTTCAAATCATAAGTATTTTAACAACATTAATCGATACACATTATTTTAGTAAACCATACATTATAATTATACTCATGAATGCATATAGAACAATTACAATACCAATTTAGACCCAAACAAGTGTAAATAAACCTTGTGATCCACAATCAATCTAATGTACATCGTTAGTTTTTTGTCATCCATGAACCTTGTTTACCTAATCATCAATAACCATCAATGCACAAGGCTTTTCACTACACTCTAATTGTATGTTGCTTAATGAATCTTACCTTCTTTCTTGCATTTTCAAATGATGGTCTTGTGGATCTGTTTGGCGGAGTTTCTGGTCCCTTGTAATCGATCTCGTAAATCTCATTATTCGGTTTTGCAGTTTTCAGTTTCATTCGACCTACACATATTCAATTCAACCATCAAAAGTCAAAACAATCAAAACACGATTTCCGGTATAACTGATCAGCGGTGGAACTTGAAATTCTAAATCGGGGGCCGAAATTATTAAAAAAAATACTTACACAAAATAACAATTTTTTAACCAAATAAATCGCAATAAAATAAAATTAAATAAATAAATAAATAAATAAAAACCAGTTCATTGAGTTGGTTTAGGCTATCAAAAATCATATATTACCATTTCAAAACCTAAAATAATACTGGAAATATATAAAGCTATATTTGCCAAAATATACAGAGTATATTTAGAAGTTTCGAACACAAGAACTGTGGGGGGGGGGGGGGAGGGGGTGTGATCTGGCCCCTAAAGAGTGTCACACTTCCACCCATGTAACCGATAATTTTATTTTATTTTTTAAACGACAGAACATACTCCTATAAATCACCTATGCCTGCATATATAACTAACTATGCAAAATGTTTGTGTGTGAAGTTTCAGGAAACCGAAAAAACCTGTGGATAGAGCGGGCACAACGAGGAGAATGAAGATGATGAAGAGAGTTATGATACTATTCTTTAGCTCCATCTCTTGAGTATGAGTGACTGAGGCAATGGGTTTTAAATGTATAGGGACGGTGATGGTGGTACAAACCATCGACATCTTACACATCTTTTTTGGGTGGTGAGATGCATTTCATTGCAAAAGTGGTCCAGCCACCCAAACTTGATCAGCAATGTTGGAATTTTGGAGGACACTCTTTAAATGTTGCATTTGTGTGTGTATATATATATGATTGATTTCTTTTGAGAACTGCTTTGAATTTTAAGAACTCGAAAGAACTCAACGTAACAAAAAAAATTTTGAATTTTTTTACACGTGTGTAATACGTAAGTGTAAGTAATGTACAAAAAATTACTATAATTTTTTACACACTGAATCGACTATTTACACATGTGTAACTAGAGTTTAAACTTGTGTAATTAACAAAAATACTTATTCTCTCTCCTGTTTCATTTTTTAATCAAATTTAATCTCAGCCACATATTCTAACTCATTTAATTAAATGTGTGGTCCAAAATTGAGTTCTTAAAATTCTTACAACTCATCAAGTTCTCAAAATATCACTCCCCTATATAGGATTGATTTCTTTTGAGAACCGCTTTGAGTTTTAAGAACTCGAAAGAACTTAACGTAACAATTTTTTTTTTCGAAATTTATTTTATATACATATAATACGTAAGTGTAAGTAACGTAAAAAAAATTACGGTATTTTTTTACACACTGAATCGACTTATTACACATGTGTAACTAACAGTTAAACTTGTGTAATCATCAAAAATACTTGTTCTCTCTCTTGATTCATTTTTTAATCAGATTTATTCTCAACCACATATTCCATACTCATTTAATTAAATGTGTAGTCCATATTGAGTTCTTAAAGTTCTTACAACTTATCATGGTTCTCAAAATAATCCTCCCATATATATATATATATATTGAGTAAATAGACACTCTTGTTTGATTTACTTTTACTTGTTGAGGTTTTTCTTCTTCACTTCTTTATAAGTGTTTTTTTTGTTTTTATTCATTTATATTATATACACCTTTAAAAAAAATGCTCCATTAGCTCAAAATAAATTTTTTTCTGCGAATCAACTAGTGACGTATAATTTTATTTGTGGTTTAGCCTCTGAGGCTATAAATAGTAAGTTTCTTTTCTTTTTTTTTATAGCCTCGGGAAAAAAAACCGTATAAAAATAAACATCATGGGATAATTCGCACAAAAATCCATTTTTGGTTGAATGAGATATGAGACTTAAACCACAAGGGCAAAAATAACAATTTATTCTTTTCTTAACAACACATGTATTTTATTATGATTTAGAGAAATTTCTTTTGGCAAATAAAAATGAACTCATCTTAATTAATATGATCTATTGTTCGAGTGTGGCCTCTATCGAACTGTGATTCGGAAGATGTGGTACCTTAACCCCGTCTAAGGATCTACAGCCATATCATTTCAACAAAGTCACCAAAAACAATAAGGTGGTATCTCGAGAATACTTCACACGTGAGTCCTCTCATTATCAACAAGTGGTAACAAAACTGCATGCCTAAATTCGGATATTCAGCACCCTTCCTGAAAACTTAAATGGATATATTCTAACTCTTAACCCAATCCAAGATGCGGGGAGAACAAGCATTTTGTCAAATAAAGAAAGGTATAGTTGGCTCTGTATGTCTAGACTTGTATTTATAGACGATATGGTTAATGAACCATATCATTTTCGGGAATACGTGGTGAAGAGACTTAAGATTATGAGTGCCATGTGCAATGTCTTGAATTTCCACAATGGTCCCACGATAAATAATAAGATAAAAACAAGGAAAGGAAAGGAAAAGATCAAAAAGGAAGATGAAATACAAAATCGGTTTTTGGACAGGAAACTGTTCTGTTTTGTTTAAGGTATTTAAAATATCAAACAATTTTATTATAAATCAAGACTTTCCAGTCTAGTTAATTAGAATGTTTTGAACAACTTTCATTTAGAAAAGTTTTACAAATTCGTAACCTAAATTGGCCAAAACAACCATGTAAATCAGAGGGTACGAATCTGCGCACTGTTTATAAAATATTGATTACGAATTCATACGAATGAATTAAAATGCGTAAAAATAGTTTTTAGAACCGTATATCAATGAAGTGTATCATAGAATCTGGTATTGCACTTTTTCAGTTTGTTATTAACAAGATATGTCTATTTCTTTGACAACTATATCTAATGTCAAAACTGAAATATTACTAAAAGCAACATTTTAACGATTTCGAAAAGGATTTTGATAAAATTAAATTATGGACTTTTTTTTTATATGATTATATAACATTTATGAGCATATATCATCAAAAATCCTTGGGTCATTTGAATAAAAAAACAAAGATTCAAAACAGATAAATAAAGATGTAAGAACGTTTCAAGTGTGACATTCGCGTAATCGATCATCTCCTTGTGTTCTTTATCTCATCCACCCTATACACCATGGTGTATGGATTACGTGGATTCCTAGATATGATTTTGTTATGGTCATGTGATCATTTGATTAACTAGTATGAACAAGAATTAAAATAAACAGAAATAAGATGAAGAAGACCTGAATAATTAAAATCCTAACTTTGAAATGGAAAAATAATGAAATAAGTTTCTTGAAATTTTCAAAGAATGGTGCAAAAAATGAAAGGGGTGAGAGCGAGTTCTTATTTATACTAAAATGAGGAGGTTACTCTTGAGAATATTTTAATGAACAAATTGATTAGGAGAGTGATTTGGGGAAGGAGGTTTGACCAAAATTTAAATGTTGAAGGAAAATATTTTTCATCTTTTAAAAATAAATAACTTTATGTAAAAATAAATGTGACAAAAATAAATGTGACATAACTAAATTAAAAGGATGCACTTTGGTTATACATTAATAATGTTATTTATGTGATATTTGAATAAAGAAAAAAAATCATGAGTGTTATAATTTATATATATATATATATTAGTAATGATTAATATTAGTAAATAACTTTAGAAAAGAAAAATATTACGTATGAAATATGTAACATATGAGTATATATATATAACCGAATCACGTCGAAAATTTAAAATGGGTCATTTTTTTGAGTTTGAAAATTTAAAATTACACCACTGTGTGTTGAGTTATCACTCAAATATGTTCAAATGTTTGATTACTTATTCATACCAGTCATAGCACTATTTTGAGTCTAGCGTTATTCACCGGCATATGTTGACATATTTTCAAAAAAAGTTTTTTCAAGTAATCAATAACAGGGGTTGGCACGGATAGAATGTTGAAGGGATAACAACTCTTTGGACAGTTGAGAGAATCTATTGGCTTTAGAACTTTGAAAATCATTTAAATGTGTTATGAAAAGATAGTATATATATTAAACGATTTGTAATTGATGAAAGGTATTTAACTCCCCTTTAAAATCACGTATTATATTGTTTTACAATGTAAATTGTTTTACAATGAAATGTTTTTCCGCTACAAAATAGCGCAAAACAACTACCAACTGTCGGTCTTATGTCCAGACCCCCAAGGCAGTTGTAACAATTAAAGCCTTGCATGTCTCGTTTCCAAACAAATCGTGGCAGCAAAGGTAAGATCTCACAAACTCTTTTGTTTTTCCGGCTATTTAGTACCTAATAACTACCCGTATGTTGTTCTAGGGTTGTCCAACGGTGGTTTTCGATATTTAAACAACCGGTGCCATGGCCCCGACAACGACATGACTCATAGCTCGATTATCCCTTTTGGTGTCTTTATCCTTACAGGGATGCCTGGTAATGATGTTGTGTGAACATGTATTTATGTATACTCTAAATAACCGTTTGTTAAATGAACATGTATTTATGTATACTCTATTTATGTACTCTTCACTAAGTTACACACATATAAACATATTTATATATGAGCTATATTAATAATAACTTATTGGCTCGGGTTCTCCTCGTTGAGAGCTACACAAAGAGGTAAATGTGTTCAATTTGTATATAAGTTGAACATAATACTGATTCTTAAGTACTAAGTGTATGAGTTTGATAAGAAACTAGAAAGAACTAATCATATTAAACTGACATGTGTGTCTTAAACGAATAATGGAGTGGTTTACAAGTAAGAAGCAAGTATGTTTTATAACCTTATAACCCAAGTTTTGACTCTCAACCAATATGGAGTAGACCAAGTGTAGTGGGCGCCTTCATGGGCTTAAAGTGCCCCATAGCACCCTGGTGGGCGGTGTGGCCGACGCTATGGGTTTTTGTTAGGTAAATTAGGTTTAGGCGCTATGTTTGAAGCGCCCCTTTCCTGCCAAAAAGTTCTTCCTGCCAATAGTACATGAGGTGGGGGCGCTATGCTCTAATACCACACATGGACCTGTACACTTATACATTTAAAAACCAACACTCATATGATTATTCAAAGTTAGTTGAACCGTGACCTTTTGAACTAGGTTTATAGCTTATGAATTATGAATCATGCTTCCGAGTAGATACGCGGCCTATGAACCGTTGCTTCTGAGTTTAATATGCTAACTCATAATTCTCTCATTCTGATTCCTCAAAGTTCATGGACTTCTAAATTTAACTCGTTCATATGATTTCTCTGAGTTTAAAGGTTTCCAAGTTGCCAGTTAAAAGTCAATGAACTCTTTAGAGGTTCTCGGAGTCTATGGATGACTTCTAAATTGGTTATACCCACACCTCTTTCCATTGGCGCCATTACTAGTTAGCGCCCAATGAGATAAATCCTTGTTTGGACGCCACATTACATCAAGTGTAATGATTTTTCATATTAAAGTTGGAAAAAATGGCAGGGAGTGACGACCTAGATCTGGGCAATTAACTAATTAATCAAACCGACCTGATAATTGAACCGATTATTTAGAAACCGGTTTGAAACCGATTGAAAACGAGGTTTGGAACCGGTTTGTTATTTTCTCCACCAAAATCGATTAACCGAGCCGAAACCAGGTAAAAACCGGTCAAAACCCAAACCTGACTAAGAAACTGGTTAATCGAACCGAAACTGAACTGGTTTGAAACCGATTATATAGAAACCAATTTGGAACCAGTTTGCAATTTTCTCCACAAAAACCAGTTAACCGAGCCGAAACCGACCAAAACCAGTCAAAACCCGAACCGAAACCGATCGTAACCCTGTCAAGAAACCGATTTTAACCCAAACCGAAACTTAAACCAATCATAACCAGGTTTCAACTTTCTTTAACTAAACCAAACCAATTTCAACCTAAACCAGTTTTAAGTTTTAAACCAGTTTGTACATCTAGCCACCCTCTAAAACACTAACACTTGGCCTAGTAGTTATGAACACAAGTGGTAAATGGTAATATAATTCTCCATTGTTGACATCATATTTATTGGGTCATAAAAAAAGCCACATATATATATATATATTTAATATTTGTCTACCTCAAAGGGTGCATTTTTGACCATCTACCAAACCCACTATCCAATAACATAACTTTATAATAATAATAATAATAATAATAATAATAATAATAATAATAAGGTTAAACCCATTTAAAAAACTCATACTTTCTTTCTTTTCCATCCTGGACAACAACAAAATCAGGGGCGCCTATATATATACACACAGACAAAATATGCATAATAATAATAATAATAATCATCTTTAATCGGTTATATGAGCAATATTCAACTACTGTAGAGTTGGCTTCTTTTGAAATACTCTCTCTGTGGGGTTTGAGTAGTCGGAGTTATGGCCGGTGAATCACCAGCTTCTCATCGCAGAGAACCTATCAAACATTCAGGCATCTTTTCTCTTATTATTATTAAAACTTCCATTTTTAATTTCTTATTTGAATCAGTTTTAGGTTTTCCTTTTGTCTTTATTTGAATTTTTGAAAGTTTAAATTTGGGGGAAATTAATTTCTGGTCATAACGAGCCGGGCCGAGCCCGAACCAGCTCGTTTTGACTTATGAGAGCTCGGCTGGTTTCGAGCTCGGGTCGTGAGTCGTTTTTCTTCAAGCTCGGGGTCGGCTAGTTTATTATTTATTAATTAAGTTATATACATTTTTAATTACTTTTAATTATTTTGAAAAAAACGTTAGACGTTAAACGAGCCTAAGCTCGGGTTGAGCTCGTGTAGTATCTTATAAGTGAATCTGGTCATATTATAATTCTAGGGGTGTAAATGACCCGAGCTTGGCTCGTTTCGAGCTCAGAGTAGTATTTTCAAGCTCGGGCTTGGCTCACTTATTAATACTAATTAATTTATAGTTACTTTTATATGTTTTAAGAAAAACTTTAAACAAGCCTAAGCTAGTGTAATATCTTAAACGAGCCTAAAGCTTGGCTCAAGCTCGTGTAGTTAAACGAGTCTAAAGCTCGGCTATGCAATTGTGAAATAATCCACAGAAGTCCAAAAGAGGTAAAAATTAAAATTACACGCGACTCGTTAAAGCTGACGAGCCTAAACAAGCTTTCCATACAAGGCTCGAGCTCAAGCTCAAGCTCGATAACTAAACGAGCTTTATTTGAGGGTTAGCTAAAGCTCGAAAAAGCTCGGCTCGTTTCGAGCTTTTTATCGATCCGATTTCGAGCAGCTCACGAGTCACGAGCGGATTGGCTCGTTTTCATCCCTGATTATGATGCATTTAACAAATATTTTATTGGTAATAATATGCTAATTTGATTAATTTTAACATTATAGTTGGGAATGCTGCTGTACAAAGGAGACGACAGCTTGCGATTTCGGTGGCGAAGGAACGAAGAGAAGCGATGTTTCGATCCAAACGGTTGTGCAGAGAAGGGTTTAATGTTACTAATCTTGATGAACAAACGGATAATGAAATGATGATTGATGAAGAACCACCGGTTTTGGAATCTCAGACTATTAAAACTGTTGAAGAATTAAAGCTTGCAGTTTTTTTCAAGTAATCATAATTTTTTAAACATGTGATACGTGTTCAAGTTCTTTGCTTTGATCATTAATGGTTAATTTTCTTTAGGGGGGTAGATGCGGGTCAAAAGAAAGTGAACGTGCTTCGTCAGTTAAGACGGTTGTTATCTAGATCCGGTTTTCCATTTGTTGAAGTTGCTCTTAAATCAGGAGCTATACCTTTACTTGCTCAATGTCTATCTTTTGGCTCTGAAGACGAACAGGTTATTATAATCTTTATCTCGTGCTATTTTATTATTTATAACCGAAAAGAGTGTTTTGTTACAAGAAACGTGTAACAAAATAGTTTCGTGGAATTCTGATTGTGTTATGATTTCGGTATAAGTGACATTCAACAACCTGAACCGAAAAAATACCATTTTTTTAAACTATTAGGCACATATTTCATTAGAAATGTGTAAAGAAATATTTTTATGGAATTTTGTATGTGATCTGATTTATGTATAAGTGGCACGTCAGCTAAACCCTAATAATAACTAGTAATAGTTATAATTAACAGATACAATGTATGTTCATAATGCAGGTGCTTGAAGCCGCTTGGTGTCTTACAAACATAGCTGCTGGCGAGCCAGAACAAACCAAAGCTTTATTACCAACATTGCCATTACTTATTGCTCATCTTGGAGGTTAGTGACCAGGCCTGTAAACGAACCGAACGTTCAGTCGATGGGATATTCGTTTTTTTATAAACAAATAAATATGAATATTTTCTTTTTTTCATTCAGTTAAATGAATGAACATGAACGCATGTCTTGTTTCTTCCTTTATGTTTGTGAATGTTCGTTCATTTACGCTCGTTTATGTTTTGTAAGTTCATTTGTTTATATTTTATTTTATTATAAATAACTTTTGAGGGGGTATTTTTAGTAAAAGTCTCATTTGATATGGATTTCATACGCTCCACTTGACTTTTTCCGTCTTTGCAAATGACACAATTATCAAAAAACATCAAAAATTGTTGTAACATTTCAATATTAGCTTTACTTTTTTTTGCTTTTGGATATGATATGTGTATCTAGCATGCTTCCTTAAGTAACGCGGGACCATGATAATGATAAGCATCTTTATTTGCTCATTATCACGGGCTAATTTCAGAAAGTGGGGAGAGAATCTTTTCATACTAAGAAAAACCAAAACTTGATGTGGGATGTCTTAAAAAGGAAAAGACACATTATTGTAGGACATATTATGCACTTTAGCTTAAATAATTACCGACACCTGATGTTTTTCACATGTACTTGTAACTTTTTACTAACATTATTATTATATTAATTTATTTACTTTCAGAAAAAAGCTCGTTATCTGTTAACGAACAATGTGCGTGGGCGTTAGGAAACGTTGCAGGCGAAAGTGATGAACTAAGAGATCTTCTTATTTCACAAGGAGCTTTGAAACCGCTTGCAAAAATGATGCTTCCAGATAACGAGTCAACTGTCAGAACCGCTGCGTGGGCATTATCGAATTTAATCAAGGTTTTTATATTTATGGTTTTAGATAAAAATAGCGTTGAGTAAATGGGACCCACAGTCGCATCAACTGGTTACTGGATCAATGGCTAATACTGAATAACTGAATATTCTTGATGGTCAAAAAAGATTCAGACATTAGTCTTTTGCAGTTTTCAGTCACATGTCTGTAAATAAAGGAGAACTTTCTGTAAAGAAACAGTTTTTATGAAATTATATTAATATTTTTTTTAATTACATTTTTTTTGTTTGGGGATGCAGAGACCGGACCCGGATGCTGCAACAGAACTTATAAAGATTGATGGAGTGGTAGATGCCATTCTTCGACATTTGAAGAAATCGTAAGTTGTTGCATAGAAAAAGAACATTTATTTTTGGAATATCTGTAGACTAAAGTTATCTTTTATAGAAAACGTAACAGACCCTATTTGTATTGGTTTAGACAGTACTAAAGGCAACTAAGTCAAGAAACCTGTTTAATGAACCAAATGTTTAATGAACCGTTCGGCAGGACTTTTGTTTATGCTCATTAAAATAATAAACGAACATGAACAAAACTTTTTGTTCATTTAGTTAAACGAACGAACATGAACACGTTCGTTTGTTTATGTTTGTTCACGTTCGATCGTTAGTTCACGTTTGTTCGTTTATGTATTCATGTAAATTTTTAGGCCCGTTACAGTTTAGTCTAGTTTTATTAAACTAACATGTCATACGTTTACTTTTAATTGGTGTCATGTTTCTTTATATTCGTTCGTCTATGTTCAGTTATATTCATCCGTTTATGTTCCTTTACGTTCATGAACCGTTTGCTTACACTGCTAGCTAACTAACATTAATGAACATTAACACATTCATTTTCTAAATCAACAATAACAAGAAAACACTGTTCGTTTAGCTGTTTGTGTAGATTTTTTTCTGTGTATATATTTCTAAAAATTAACACATGCTATGATATTGAACAGGGACGTTGAATTAGCAATTGAAGTATCGTGGGTGGTTGTGTATTTATCGGCTCTTTCAGATGTTGCTACAAATATGCTAATGAAGACTGATATTGTTCAAATTCTCGTGGACCGATTAGCCGCGTCAAATAATTTGCAATCAACAATTCCGGTAATATAAATGAAAAAGAACCTGTTTTTTATAAAAACGACACGTTTTCTGCCACTTTTGATATCTTATTGATTTATGATATCAGCTGCTAAGGAGCTTAGGTAATCTATTGTCGGGCGATGCTTACACTACAAATGTTGTTCTTGACCCTCAACACGAAATTACAGGTGAATTCTGTATGCTAGTACTCGCTATAATTTTTCTTATGTATAGTGTACACAAAAAATTGTCTTATTTATTATTTATTTAAGGGAACCTCACTTATTTGTTTTGTGATATTTGTAGAAAGTATAATACGTTCGTTGAGTAAATGTTTAAAGAGTGAGCATCGCTTCTTGAAAAAGGTATACTTTCTTTTATGTGGTCAACTTTTGACCCTTTTTGCTTTTGAACGGGCCGATTCTGGTTATGTTTTATCTCAAACGGGCCGAATGGGTAAAAAAGGTAGTTAAAAAGGGTAACGGGTCACATGAGTCGAAGTATGAGAAAGTACACCACTGGTCTAAATCTAACATGGATGGACAGTTAAACGTTTAAGTGGTGTGAAATGACAAAAATACCCCTTAATTTATTTTTTTTTACAAATTATTGTTACTTGAGGACTAAAAGTGAAATCTGATATCTGAACATATTGTTACTGAAATAATATACTTTCTAAAGGCATAAAACCTCAATCCATTATATATATATAAATCGAACAACTATATAAAATTCACATATTTGTGTCACGTCTACCATTCTACATTATGAATAATTTTTTTGCAGGAAGCGGCTTGGGTGCTATCAAACATAGCTGCAGGCTCGGTTGCACACAAGCAACTGATATTTAAAAGTGAAGCAGTCTCATTATTATTGCAGCTTCTCGCTAGTGCGTCATTTGACATTAAAAAAGAGGTGGCTTATGTTTTGGGCAACCTTTGTGTGGCTCCATCGGATGGCTTGGGCATGCCCACCTTATTGTTGGACCATTTGGTCTTGTTCGTTAGAAACGGGTGTCTTTGTGGCTTCATTGATCTCGTCAGGCCAGCTGACCTTGAAGCTGCCCGAACTGGACTTCACTTCATTGAGCTGGTAACGTTCAAAACAAGTTGTTAACGGTTATAAGTCATAACTTAAAAAAAGTTGAATGATTTTGCAAAAAGGGTATCCAAATTCCATATTTGGTCTAATTTTTATTTAAAGTAACCAACTTTTCGTCTAAAAACTGACATTTTTACCGAAATTTGGTCTGATTTGTATCGAAATAACCAAGTTTTTATCTAAAAATCGATCTTTTTACCTAAAAAAACAATCTTTTTCAAAGTTTGACTTTTTGACCAAAGTTGGGTGTTTGAATATTAATCAATTTGACAAATGATAATAACATTATTAATATGTAGGTGTTAAGAGGGATGCCAAATGGTGAGGGTCAGAAGCTTGTTGAAAAAGCAGGTGGAATCGATGCACTAGAACGGTTTCAGTTTCACGAAAATGACGAACTTAGAATGATGGCCGGTTTGTTAGTTGACAGTTATTTTGGAAAAACGTATGGTGTCGACGAATGAGTAGAAAAGGAATGAATACAGGAGTGAGTGTTTGTTTATGTACTACTAACTAACTCATAGGTTAACCATTGGTGGTTGAATACAACATTTGGTATATATGTTCTATTTTGATCATTAATCCGAAATGGTTAAACTATCTTTAATTTGAAACTTGTGTCAATATCTAAACAAAGGAAGCACTTTATAGAACTGATCAAATGATAAACAATTGCTGCATAGCCTCTCCGTTACACATAGCCTTAGTAGTTTATTATTAATATAAAAAGTGATAATAATGTATGAAAAATAAAGATATGCTCACATTTCACATGACATTGAAGCATGAGTTATGCATTACATGTTTTCATATATTTTTTTAACAGAATTTTCTGGAAGTGATTTTAAGTTTTGATAATTTTATGTAGTTTAATTAAAAGATAGATATATTAAAGTCATAATATTATTTTCATATTGATAAATATACTGTTTTAGGAACAAAGTAATCATATCATATGAAACTAAATTCTATAATCGGAACAAAAAGTTGTTTTATCCTAGCATTCCACATGCAATCATTCATTATTAGGTACTTAATTCGTCTTAAATATCTTTACAAAAGTAGCCAATCAAATTGACTTAATAATTCAATATTATTTGAAATTAAAAAAAAATGCTAATACTTATAATAAAAAATAAAAAATAAAAAATTATAAATGTGAGATTTAAACCATTTAATTTAATCATGTAGCATTAGGACCAATTATATCTGGTGGTTTAATAAATGCTCTCTTTTTCAAGAGTAAAGAGTTCAAATCACACAACAGACATATTAGGTAACAAAGAAATATTATTAAATCAATAATAACAGAGTTATATAATTATGTTATTGTTACAATCTATATAAATAATTTAAATAACATAACTGAATTGTCATCAAAATCTAACCATGTATTATTATTATTATTATTGATAAATAATGTATTATAAGATAGAAAAGTTTTGTTACATTTGTTTAGAAGTACATATCAATTGGCCCATCCTAACATCCTTGTCTTGCATCAAATAATGGTATTGTTGTTTTTTGTATTTTATCGACAACCGACAGTTAATCAAAACTAAACAAATGGTCTTACCTTATTACATACCAAATCATTTACAACCTCAGTTATGTGAAATCACAATATTGATCATATGTTTCATTTTCCCAATATTAATTTGCAGCATTTTACATTTACTCTATTCACACTTTTACCAATCTTTATGGCTTTGTTTTAATTGGTTCATAACATACACAAACTTTATGTCCCACCTTCATTATATTACATTTTCCTAGCTGTTAGTTTTTAACCTTTTTATCAGTTATTTGATTCATTATATAGATAATCAGACATCAATTAATTATTAATGATTCGATTTTTATATATAAGAATATATATTTTAAAAAAGTTTTACAAAGTTAATGATGCTTTATAAAAGAAACGGATAAATAAATGGTAGAGCACTCACTTAATGAGTGAGAGGTAGAGGGTTCAAACCTCACTATCACCAACTTATATGAGAGATATGAGGGATGACCATGGCTTGCCAGGGTTCGAGTCCTGATCTCATCTGGTTTTACCGGCTTCTTGCTGTCGTGCCGTTTGGCGGGCGTGGGGTCGGGTTTTATCCGGTGAATCCCTCAATAGGTGGACCGCTAGGGGCTCCATCCGTCCGGACTAGTGGCCGGCTCGGGCTACCTTTAGCCAATGGGGGCCGCGTATGGAGTTTCCGGCGTTACTTAGTTGGCCGTTCAAAAAAAAAATCAATAAAGTTTTATAAGAGTATTTTTGGCGGTTTTACATAGTTTTTCCTATTATTAAGGGATTTTTAAAGTTTTGATTTCGTTTTCATGAACACACAACCCGGGTTTTGGTTTTTTCGTGAATTCTAAAAACGCCGTTGCGATGTGTTTTTTTCTTTACTTTTCAATATAGAAACCGCGTTTCTGGAACACACAGACAAATATAGATTTGCTGGTTTCAAACCAGCCCATCTTTGCCCAATGATATTCGAGAAAATTCTCAAAATGCTCCGTTTTAAGAGAAAGAGATCCATGAAACGTCCCTAAACTCCAAAACTAATAAAAATGTCCTATCCAAACACGTCACCGACGCCGTGTTTTTTCACCCTGACGACGAGTTTTTTGTCCAGCTGGAAGACGACACGTGTCACCAAAGAAGACGGTCTAACATGCTAGCCAGAAATTTGGTCAAGGGCGCATATATATATTTGTCTCCCCATATTTGGTAGTGTCGCAAAGATTTTCAAGTTTCAGTCGGACGTATAGATTTTTTTCAAATTTCCCGTCGAGTTGGACAACCCTGTTTTTGATGGCATATGTCATCTTCTTGTTGGAAAAAAAAATGGCACGTTGCCAGTGTTAGAAGTGGACAAAACTGAAACCCGATTTTCGATGGTCTAAAACAAGAATCTCTATAGTTAAAGGGACATTTTGCGAATTTTACCATAATATTAACCGCTGTAATGTACCAACATTAGCAACGTTATATTTTCATGTCAGTTACTGTGACATACTGACATCTAAGATCTGAAAGTATAGTACTTTTAACAACATTAGTTAGATCTAAAGCCTTAACAAAACATATGTGTGAACAACACCGACAGAGACAGCCAATCCAATCCACGAGATTTATGCTCTACTAATTGACTCTTCTTCTTTTTTCTTATTTAGCAAAAAAGATAGTACTATTATTATTATTATTATTATTATTATTATTATTATTATTATCCAGAGATTGATTTCGGCTGTGGGGTCCACCTCATATTTGTCCTTCATTTGAACCTCCTCCTTAATTCATTCACCATTTCCTCCACAAGATCTGGTTTTCATCCCAAAATATACCAATTTTTCAACAAGTCTTTGAACATCAAAATCAAATTCATAGGTAAATTTTCATTATTACATGTATATGTTTTTTTTTTGTAACTTCAAAAGCATAATTTTAGTTTATGTTATGTAAAATTGTAGTGATTTTAAGTGATCCAAGAATTTATTGGATCCTGTTACCTTTTTTTTTCTAACAAAAAAAAAAAAGAAATTATACATATATCTGAATTTTGAGTGTTATATGTTTAATTTCTTGAAGTTTTTTTATAATGATTGGCTTGTGGGTATGAAATTATGAATTATCTATTGGATCCTCTAAAGTGCTAATTATTTTGAGTGTTAATAAGTTATGTTAAAATTATTTGAGTTTTTGATTTACTAGTATTTGGGAATTGTGTTAATTTTTTGAATTTTGGGTATTATACTGTTATTTAGGCCTGACAAACGGGTCGGGTAGGCTCGGGTTATGGGTCAAAACGGGTCGATTCAAAAAAAGATTATTTTTTGTTCGGGTTGGGATGGGTTCGGGTAGAACGGGTTTCGGGTCAAAACTGGTTGGTTTTAACAATTGGCGAAAAATTGTAACCGGAGAAAATTCAAATAATTTCACTAAAATTCCTTCGTTTTAAGGATTTCGAAAATCCTTCCGAAATGTTTGGTTCGGAACGGGGAACGTACCCAGCGCCGGTGCACACTCAACGTGTAACCAGCTCCACATGAGTATTTGGCCCTGGGTTGCGCGCCCCGTATCAAGTTATCAACCCATTATTATCCGTTTGAAAAATAACACCAACCCGTTTTAACGTTGGTCCCGATTCTACATTTTAGGATCTTATAAGTCCAGACCAAATTCTACATTTTAGGAATAATGTTGGTCCTGATTTTGTTATACATGTTTGACCTTGAATGTCAAAGTTTATTTGCTGTTATGAAACCGAAAAAAATAATGAAATTTTGTTTAAGAAAAACACAGGCTAATTAGCGAATGATTCAGTAATGGTGAAGAAAGGAAATTGGTTATCTTCAATCAAGAAGACATTGAGTCCAAGCTCTAAACAAAAGAAAAGCCAGGTTCTTTCACAACTCGTTACGATTACATAGCTTACAAAATAAAAAAAGTAGTTATTAGTTAACGATAATTTTTTTTTATGTAAACGACAGAAATCAGAACATCCTTCGGTGCCTAGTACATCGGTTGTAGAAAACGTTGGCAGTTCTGGTGGCTCTCGCTCGTTTCCTCCACCAGAAGAGGTGACACCGCTTGTGGTGGAGGCTGAGCCGCCACAAGCGGCCAGTGGTGCCCCTGCTGCTGTCAGTGCAGCAGCAGGGGCAGCCGTTAAGGCTCGGTATTCAGGAATATCAAGGGAGGAAGCTGCAGCCGTTAGGATTCAAACGGTTTTTCGTGGTTACTTGGTATTTATTATTTAACCGTTATTTAAATCAAGAACTACATGTAAAACATAAAATGCATAATATTTATTGAGTTTTTTTTGGGTAATAGGCGCGAAGGGCGTTATGGGGATTGCGAGGGCTCGTTAGGTTGAAAGCAGTGGTTGACGGGCCAAGTGTCAAGCGACAAACGGCTAACACTCTAAAGTTTACACGAAGTTTATCTCACTTGCAGTACCAAATAAGCTCCCGAAGGATTCGGATGTTAGAGGAGAATCAAGCTCGTCAGAAACAACTCCAACTGGCTAAAGAAATGGCCAACTTTCAGGTTAGTTTTGGTAACAACTCGTACCCGAGTTAATATTATTAAGGCTCCCTAAGATTTCACAGCCACTTTAAAAGTGGGTCTAAAGTTCCAGACGAGCCATAACCGTAGACATGCAGAAATCAGGTTTTGGGTTCATATTGATTCGGGTTGAAACCAGGTCAGGGTTGGGTCAACAAAAGTCAAAACCGGGTTTAGTCGGGTCGGTTCCAAAATGGTTATTGCAAAACCAGTTTCAACACCGGTTCCTGTTCCCGAACTAATTTTTTTTGTGCACTTCTACATATGAAGATAGAGGTGTCAGTTTCGAACCATTTACTTATAAATGAGTTGTTTTTCGTTATATTCCGTCTTTAACATCTGAAATGTTAAATAGTTACTTTAATAAATATTTTTTGTGCACCTCTATGTTTGAAAAGTTAAAAGTAAACATGCTAAACAGGTGGAAAATTTTCCACAATGCAAACGAGCCGATCCGAGCTCGACTAGGCTTGAGTTCGGCTCATTTAACTTACACAGAGCTCGAGCTCGGCTCATTTCGAGCTCTAGTTTCAAAGATCGAACTCGGCTCGTGAGTAAATTTTCAAGCTCGAGCTCGGCTCGTTTACTATTTATCAATTATTTTTTAATTTTATATAAATATAATTTTTTATATATTTTTTATTATTATAGTTTTTTTATAAAATAACATATATTATTTAGTTATTTTTATTTATTTTTCCATAACATTATATATATATATATATATATATATATATTAATTAACACTTGTTAAATATATATTTTAAAAAATTGTATAAATGATAGCCTCGTTTAGGCTCACGAGCCAGCATGAGCTCGATAAGTGAAGCTCGGGCTCGTTTATTAAACGAGCTTACTTTTAGGCTTGAGCTTGGGCTCGGGCTAGGCTCGTTTGCACACCTGGTACTAATGCATACAAGCTACTTTACATTATCTACCAAAAATATTTAGAAGGTGATCAGATCAACCCAAACCCGTTTTGACCCATTTCACGATCGTGCGTTTTTCTAAAACATATTTTGTAACAGAATGGAGATGATTGGAACGATAGCGTGCAGTCTAAAGAAGAGGTAGAAGCAAAGCTTCTTAGCAAGTATGAAGCTACTATGCGTAGAGAACGGGCCATGGCGTATTCCTTTTCTCATCAGGTAAACAAATATTCAACAATGTTATTATTATTATTATTAATATCACAGCCTTAAAGCCGAATATGTAAACATCGTAACAGCGACCGTGGAAGAAAGCAGTCGGGACAACAAACATGCTGTTCATGGACCCTGCAAATCCTCAACGGGGATGGAGCTGGTCAGAGAGATATTATAAAGAACCCGTAACCGATCATGCATCGGTCAAGACCGGTATCAACATTACTAGAAGTGAAATTGCAAAATCGTATGCGCGTCACCAGCTTAATTCCGCCCCAACAACTCCTCTGTCAAAAGGAGGAGGTGGTAGCCCGGTTGCATCACGAAAACCAAAGCCCAAGCCTGGGCTGAGCCCACGGGCTTTCGGTTACGGGCCTGAGGGTATCGTGGATGATGACGCGAAAAGTGTGACAAGTGTTAAGTCCGAGAGGAATGGTTATAGGAGGCGTAGTGTGGGGTCTACTGTGGCTGCCAAGTCAGCAAAGGGGAAGACGCAGACGGAGAATGGTGGTGCGAAGAAACAGCTTTCCTTTCCAGCTAAACCGAAGCGGCATTCGGGTCCGCCGAAGGTTGACACCAGTCTTTTTAATAGGTTGGAGCATACAAGTGCTAAGTGATTTATTGTTTGGTGATTTATCTACAGTTGAAGTGATACTTTATATATGTGTATTGTAAAACATCATATTTTTTTTTAATTTATTGTATTAAAGGTTTATGTAATTATTGTTTATATAATGCACTTCTTTTGGGCATAGTTGTTTAGGCTTTTGTTGGTTTGGACTGGCGGCCTGTTCAGGGGTCGAGCCCGGGTGGTTTTGAGCTGGGTTTAAAATTAAACGAGGCAACTCGGCTAAGCTATAGCTCAATTTTGAAGGTAAACGAGATTAAGATTGAGCCATGACTCGAGCTGAGCCTATGTCGATTTTGGCTCGGTTACAAAAACGAGGCAACTCAGCTCAGGATGTTTCAAATCAAGTTTTTTTAGCAAGTTTTATCGAGTTTTTGTCGAGTGAGCCATGAGCTCGAACCTCGAGCTTTTTGAACAGCCCATTGACCTATGGTTTGAAGCATTTTGTTAACAATGTAAGTTACTGAATAGGCAGTGTTAAATAAATATCAATTTGTTTCGGGTCAAAACTCGTATGTTTGCCATGAAGTGTCATTTATGGTAAAGAACATTAAAATGAGGTCCCCTGATTAATTTGCTTTTCTGGCGTCGGGTGGCGATAGAATACACCGTTGGTGGAGTGCACGAAACCAACGCTTTGGGCATTGTCTGAGACAATGGTGGAGGTTTATGCGGCTATAATGATGGCAGCGACTAGGGCTGTAAACGAACCAAACGTTCCGTGAACGGTTCGTGAACCGTTTGGCGGAAAGTTTGTTTATGTTCGTTCATTTAATAAACGAACGAACATGAGCAAGAAATTTCGTTCGAGTAGTTAAACAAACGAACAAGAACAGAGCCTCCGTTCGTTGAACATGTTCATGATTGTTCGGTAATGTGTTCAAAAATGTTCGTTCATGTTCATTTGTATATGTTGTTCATGAAAGTTTTTTTGTACATTTATTTATTTTATCTAAACATTTTATATTCTTTAATTATTACATCTAACGTAAAATATGAAATCATGTTCTCACATTCGTCGTTATTAGTACACATGACATCAACCTATCTTGATGGATATTATTTTAAACCGTTAAACAAATAATATTAAAATGTAATACCATACATTGGTGCAACATAAACCCTTTCAAATGGGTCAATTTGAGTTGTTTTAAAAATTATATGGGTTGGTTTGGGTAAAAGGTTTTAACTAAATAGGTCAAAATGAGTAATTTGAAATTTCGGGTCCAAATGGGTCGACAAGTTCAAAGAAATGGATGAATGTGGGTTAGTGTCTTAAGAAAATGTGGCAGGTTTCGGATCGGAACGGGTGTTCGTACAAGATAGGTTTCGGCACGAAACGGGTTTCAGATTGGAACGGGTACAGTTCAGGTTTCACGTCAGCATGAGTTTTCACACGGGACGGGTTGGGTTTTGGTTCCTTTGTTTCTTTTTGGTTGATTCCGGACTCGTTTTTGTCCGTTTTTTCAATTTCATTTTTGTTTGATTTGAATTCTTTTAGTTTCGTTTTGATTGTTTTTTAATTATTTCGATTGATGTGGTTCGGTTTTGGCTTTTGGTTTCATTTTCGTCGATTTTTCGGTTTCGGTTCGATTCTTGGTAGATTTTATTTTATTTTTATTTTTTTTACGGAACGAGGTCAATGTATGAAACATTTAGTGTTTTTACTTTTTTTTATGATTTATATTTTGAGTTATGAGTTTTTTATTATTAGTTTTGAATATTCATTTTTTTTATTATTTTTATTTTTATTTTGGAATTGGAATTTGCGTAGGATTGAAATTTGAAGGAATTGGATTTGGAATATGAACATTCCAATAGGAATTGGAATTGAGGGAAATTGAAATCCAAATACATTCTTAATGTGAAATGCATAGAAATCAAAGAAACTTTTTTTTTAACAAAACCCCTAAAAAATATTAGAAAATAATAATAAAAAATTCATATCTCAAAATATAAATTAAAAACAAAAAAGCTAAAATGTTTTATTCGTTGTACTCGTTAAAAAAAACTCGAAATAAGATTCCAATAAATTTTCTTGAATTCCTCCACATTTTGGAAGGATTTGAAATCCCTCTATTTAAAGGAATTTGAAGGAATTGAATTTCAATTTCATTTCTTTGGACCGAACACACCAAAATGGAATTAAGATTCCAATTCTAACGAAATCAACGTGCCATGTCATGGGATTTTAATTCAAATTCCTTTGAATTCCCACGAATTCTGTGAAACGAACACACTAATTAACAAACAAGGGCAAATTAAAACACCTTGGTTTTAAGGGATTCACAAATCAATTAACATATGGTACAACCTTTAATGCATCTAGGATAAGGGCAAACTTGTCAACCACTAAAAGAGGTTATTAAATAGTTACATCATTGACCATTCACTTTGCTTAACTTTTGTAAATTTTAAAAATAGTTACAATTATGATCCTTGATCTATCATTCTTATATAATTTTTATTTTCATTTTTAACTCAACCCCCTCATTATTTTTAAATATTAATAAGTTTTTCATGTGCTAATATATTTTTAAGGAAATTATACCCTAAAAACGAGCATGTTTTTTTTCTTTAATTTGAGTATCATATTGTTATAGTTTTTTCATTTAAAAAATATCATTTTACGTAGGGGCGTTTGCTGTCTGGTTTTAATGGATTTTAAATCAAACCGTGGGTCAAACCGTTAGTAACTGGTTTTGTCGTCGAAAACCGAAACGAACCTTTGAAAATTGAAAACGACCGGCCAAAAGTTAATGAAAAAATCAATGGTGAAATCAAACCAATGATCGGTTTGAACGTTTTTCAGTTTCAAATCGAACAACGGACATCCATAAACTTGTTACATGATTACAAATGTATGTGTTTCCCGCTGCATTGTGCGGGCACTCGTCTAGTCTAACATAAAATATGAAATCATGTTCTCACATTCGTTTTTAGTACACATGACATCAACCTATCTTGATGGATATTATTTAAACTGTTAAACAAATAATACTAAAATGTAATACCATACATATAGGGGTGACAATCTTGACTCAAACTCTTTCAAATGTGTCAATTTGAGTTGTTTTAAAAATTAAATGGGTTGGTTTGGGCAAAAGGTTTTAACTAAATGAGTCAAAATGAGTCATTTAAAATTCCATATTTTTATTTTTGGGTCCAAATGGGTTGACAAGTTCAAAGAAATGGGTCGAAGTGGATTAGTGTCTTAAGGAAATGTGGCAGGTTTCGGATCGGAACGGGTGTTCGTACAAGATATGTTTCGGCACGAAACGGGTGTTCATACAAGATAGGTTTCGGCACGAAACGAGTTTCAGATTGGAACGGGTACAGTTCAGGTTTCACGCCAGCATGAGTTTTCACACGGGACGAGTTGGGTTTTGGTTTCCTTTGTTTCTTTTTGGTCGATTCCGGACTCGTTTTTGTCCGTTTTTTCAGTTTCGTTTTTGTTCGATTTGAATTCTTTTAGTTTTGTTTTGATTGTTTTTTAATTATTTCGATTGATGTGGTTCGGCTTTGGCTTTTTGTTTCATTTTCGTCGATTTTTTCGGTTTCGGTTCGATTATTGGTAGATTTTATTTTATTTTTTATTTTTTTTACGGAACGAGGTCAATGTATGAAATATTTTAGTGTTTTTACTTTTTTTTTATTATTTATATTTTGAGTTATGAGTTTTTTATTATTATTTTTGAATATTCTTTTGATGGTTTTTGATCTTAACAGATAACCCCTCAAAAAAATTCAAAAAAAAAATAATTAAAAAAAATCATAACTTAAAATATAAATAAAAAACAAAAAAACAAAAATGTTTCCGCCGTTATTCTCGTTAAAAAAAAATGAAAAAAAAAAACGGTTCGACCCTAACCTATTATGTCCCAAACCAAAGCAACCTTTTTTTAGTTGACCCGTTCTGACCCAAACTCGTTTTGACCCAAACTCATTTTGAACCATGACTCGTTTTAACCCATGACTCGTTCGATCCAACCCAACCTATTTGCCACCTCTCTGTAACATAATAATAACTTATCATGCAAGTATCCAACCCTCCGTTCATAAATTTCGTATATGTGCCAAAAGGCAAAAGATATTGTGATTACACGACTAATTTAGGTTTTGTTCATCTTGCTGAAAAATAAATCCTGTAATCGAAAACCTACAAGACGTTCGATTACTCGATATCAGAGATAACATATCAAATGGTTAGTCTTAACCATTCTTGTTATATATATATATATATATGCATGTTACGATACTTATTTTATTTATATATATGCGTTCATGTTTTTGCTATTATCGATTCTAGTTTCGGTTCTGTTAGTGCATATAAAACACACAAATGTTTCCATGATCATAACATTTGTATTTAATCCAAACCCTATATATTACATTTGTATTTAATTTGTATTTAATCCAAACCCTATATATTGTATTAGTTGTGAATACTAAAACCGGTTGATCATTATGCAGTTTATGGATTTTATTAGATGTTCTTGCACTTATGCTTTTTTTCTTCTTTATATTGTGCTACATTTAGCAGCATTAATAAGCTTATAACATAGATTATGACATTGCAATCATCATTAGGAGACTCCATTTATGCCTATTTTTCTTGCATTTGCTGCGGGTGCGGTTTGCACTTTTCGACTTTGCTTCAAAATTGTTACCAAACCTCCTGGGGCTACAACCGCATCCTCTTCGGCATCAGCATCTGCATCCTGCAAAGGCTATCCTGGGGGTTTCAAAACTCCAATGACTAAACAAGAAGCTGCTCTTATTCTTGGAATCAGGTACCTTTGTGATTATGATTATGATATTTACAATATTTTTTTATTTTTTTTATTTATTTTTTTTGCAAAAATAACATTGTTATTAGGCAACAAGCTGCGCTGCCACCCCTTTTGAATGACAAATCTGATTTTACTAAAAACAAAGTTATCGTTCACTTCACTCAACACTTTCATTATTAAATGTTAAGCACAATTTCCTACATTTTGTTTCATTACAAGTGTTCATATGTTTATGAGTAGTCATCTGGTTTAATAATGAGTTTTGTGTATAGGGAAAATGATGCAAAAGATAAGGTAAGGGATGCTTATTGAATACAGATAACTAGAAACCATCCGGATACTGGCGGTAGTGCCTATATTGCCGCCAAGATCAACAACGCGAGAGATACTATGATGAATAAGACCCAAGACTGAAAGACCCTATGCTCATTAGTTGCTAAGATAGAGGTTATTGTTAACAGAAATTTGAATAGTAATTACCTTTACTTGTCATTGGCCTATATGTTTAACATTGCTAGGTTTGGTGATTTGAGTTTTTGAACAACACAATGAATATTCACCACGATGAATCTCAAAAACAATAATCAAATAATCAACTCTTTTACTTCAAATCTATTAATGAGGGAACAAAAATCTAAAACATACACCATAATCTCTTAAATGTTAAGAGAATATAATAGAATATATAATTACTAGAGTTTGATTATTATAAAGTTAACATAGTTAAGAGATTGTATTTGGTTATGTTTCTTTGCATTTATCTTAATGTATACCTATATATAGTTGATCAAGAATACAATATGCCTCACGGGGTTTTCATTATTTTACATTAGAGGCCATCCGCCAAACATAAACGGTGTAGTTTACCTGATTCCATAGGTGAGCAGGATATTGATGAAGTATCATGAGTTTCCACTAGCAAGTTCTCGTGGTTTTAGAAACATATGATTGGTTTGTTTTAAAGTAGTTTTAAAGACGGAGATGGCTGTATGTAAGCACGAGCTCTAGTTGGGATCAAGAGAGGAGATTTGAATGACCGGCCACGTAGACAAACGACCATGACACATGGGCATGGGGATCAAGGGGAAATTCTACAGGTCAGGAGACAGGAGACTGGAATGATCGTCAGCAGCATTGGCACCTTGGCGGCGACGACGGTGACGAAAGAGGAATATAATGATAAAAAAACATGGGGGTGTGAAAGAATTTGATGTGTTAAATAATGAGATTCTTTATGGACTAATGGATTCCATTTCATCAGCTAACCAAACACCCGTTTTTTATTGACTCACAATGGTCTATTGTAGTCTGTCTTTTATTCAAACGTAAACGCTACCTTACATATGTTTACTTTTCAAAGAATTTATAAAATTTACAATTATCGTCAGCTTAAAATAATGTTATAAATTGATTTCTTGGAAAATAAGAAATTGTCATAAATTAGAGAAAAGAATCTCCAAGACAAAATATATCTTTTCAAGCCTTTGATTAGTTCGAGCTCCAAGATACCGAATTAAATGGTTAGTCATCCATCATACACTTTTCAATCGGTACCAAATAAAAACACGCATACTGATCAAGCGTGTAAAATGAGCCGAGCTCGGCTCGCTTTAACTTATAAGAGCTGGAGCTCGGCTCGTGAGTTGTTTTTCATGTTTGGGCTTGACTACTTTATTGTTTACTAATTAATAATTAATTTATAGTGTAACTATATACCAGTAGTGTAATTACACTATATACAAAACACTAGATACAAAAAAACTTCTTTGCATAATTACAATAATTGTATACTCCTACCGTCCCATCATAAGTGTCCAGGTTTGAAAAACACAAAGTTTAAGGTGGATTGAATGATTATTTTTTTTTCTTACCAAATGACAATTATGCCATTGAAAAGTGGGTCCATCAATATTGTTTATTAATGTTAGTTGTGTGACCAAATGACACTTGTAATGAGACAAATAAAAAGGAAATGTGGACACTTATAATGAGACGGAATGAGTATATAATTACACTATTTGATTCAAATGTTTAGTACAATTTTTTAGTTTGTACGTTAACTTTCCCCTTAATTTATATACGTTTTAATATAAATATTATTACATAATTTGAGTACAACCTTAAATGAGCCTAAACTCGGTCCAAGCTTGTGTGGTACCTTATACGAGTAAAAGCTTGGCTGTGAAATCAATACATAGAAGTAAATAAAATATTAAAAAATACACAAGGCTCAACGAGCCTAAACGAGCTTCCCATTTAAGGCTTGAAGAGAAGCTGCCCTTATTCTTGAAGTCAAGTACAATCAAAACCTTAATGTCTTGGATTCATATAAACGTTTGGTTTTATTATATCAGTGGTTCAAATTAAGTTAAACTTTAACTTCTTATGGGTACAAATGTTTGTATATATAAAACCAATTAACAATTTTGTTCATATTATTTTATTTTTAACTTTTATAAGCTTACCTACACATATTGTGTAGGAAATATGCATACACGTGATTTTTACATAATTTGTTTATATATTTTTTTACAATATTTGAAGAAATGAATAAACATTACGTTTCAACTAATTTTTTGTATTTTAAATTTTATAAATATTAAAAACAAACCACGTAGAAAGTTAGTAACACCTTACTAACTTACTTTAGTGGTTCCTACAACTGTTCTATGTTATATTTTGATCTTGATTTTGTTATTCTTGCAAATATATGTATATTATTTTGTATAATAAAATCTTGTAGGGAAAGTAGTGCAATAAACAAGATAAAGGAAGCACATAGAAGGGTGATGCTTGTAAACCATCCGGATATGATGCTTAGGAAGACCAACAACACCACCTCTGCTTTCTAGTTATCTCAACAATCTATACAACATAGAACATTAGAATATAAAACTTTGTTATACAATAAAAGGTCTTAGGTGTTTTTCTACACTAAGCTCAAAAAGTACTTTACTTAATTACCTCCAATTATGGCGTATGGAGATGGATTCTACATAAAGAACTGTAATAAACTTATATGGCGTATGAAGATGGATTTTCCAGCCTTTGTGAAATAAGTGTGGTGGGTGCATAAGTCATGTGATCTGTTTAATTAATAATAACATACGTGCTCTGTAAACTGATGTGGCAAATTAGTTTTTTAAAGTAAAAGGTTAAAAAACTCAGGCCGCTTAATCGCTAGTTGCAAAAACACCGACCACCTACCGGTTGCAAAAAAACTCTGACCGCTTAATCACCGGTTGCAAAAAAAAACTCCAACCGTCTAGCAACCGGTTGCAAAAACTCCTACTCCGATCGTTTAACAACGGTTGCAAAAAGCTTCGACCGCCTAGCCAACGGTTGCAAAAACTCAGACCGCTTAACCACCGTGTCAAGTAATTCGCATTTTTTGTAGCGAATTTGCTAAATCGGTGGCTAAATGATGGAGGCCTAAGTATTGAAGAACGTGTTATGTTATATTTGGAGGCCCATAATCGTTCTTCCAAAGGTGGCCCACGAAAACAGGCATAACTTGGCCTACGAAGCTCCGTTTCAAGCCCACGGCCAGTCAAATCAAAGCTTGAGACGAGGAGCACGTTGTGGCAAACTGCCTACGACGGTTTTTCCCTTGTCCAAAGCCCAAAAACGTCTCCTAAATAAAGTTATGGGCCTTTTTTTATGTTTTTCCAGCAGTTTTTACATTTTTATTTTCGGGTTTGTGTTTGGCCCATGACCTTTTTTAGGCCCATTTCGAATTTGAAAGTCTATTTATATTATGCTTATGTAAAAAGCGTCTGAACTAAAAACAGTGTATATATGAACTAACAATCAATCAATCATACCCAGTGAAGTCCAACCAATAGCATAGCTATAAGTAGGGTCTGGGGAGGGTGGGATGTAGGCACACCGTACCTCTATCCACATGGATAAAGAGGTGGCTTCCAGAGAGACCCTCAGCTCTAAAATACATATATATGAAGCAATACAAAGGAAATCAGAGTTCAACAGTAGTAGTAATAATACTAATAATAATAATCATAATAATAATGATGATGATACTAATAGTAATAACAACATTGTATATATATATAATAATACTAATAATATATGAACTAACAACAGTGTATATATATATGGTGGCGGCCTCGCTATAAAAATGCAACAGCTCATAAATACATATTAAATAAGCTAGATAATAAGAATTTAAAACACAACAAATTAGGCATGAAATTTTAATAGGTTGATAAGACATAGTGAAGGGGTATGCACCCGCCTTAACATCGAGCGGGTCAACCCACAAGATATAGACAAGAGGCTTGAAATCAGGATGTCATGAAGACACAAAGCCAAAACCTATGCGCGTGGCGCATATCACATATGCTCACGCATATCACATATGCTCACGCATCACATATGCTCACGCATATCATATCCGCATATCACATATGCTCACGCATATTACATATGCTTACGCATATCATATGCTCACGCATATCACATCTGCGCATGAAACATCTGCGCGTGAGAATAAAGAGAAGACCTTGCGCATCCCCGGGATAGGCGCATAAAGGACAACACAACAAATGAGACAATAGTCTAATCCAAATCAGGATAAGGACAACCATGATTGTACTCATCAGACAATCTTCCAGAAGGTATCTTTTAAGGAATAAAGAATGTGCTGATGTTGACAGCTGCCAATGAAGGGTGGACAACTCAGCAAAACCCATGTGCCACCACGTGATGGCACATGGGTCAGGTAAAATACCTTGGTCAGAGAATAATCAATGAAAAAGCACCAGGTGTCCTAAGTACACGTGGCGCGAAGCAATAGGAGGAGGCCAAAAAGGCCCTAATTGGGTCTGAGCCCAATCATTGGAAACCCTAATACTATAAATACCACACCACCTCCACAGTTGGGGTCAAGCAAGAAATATATTCTGAATCCTTTACTCATTTTTACATTCTTATCTTCTCCTACAATATCTTATTCTCACACCGGAGGGTTACCCCAAAGAGGACCCCTCTGTCCCTTTCTGAGGGGTAAGCTCACGGTGCTGTTCGTTTTGTAGGTGGAAGAACTCGTATCTCGGAAAACCATCAGTGATATAGCACACTCATACCCGAGGAACGTAGATCGAATACAAGTAAGTCGATACACGTTTCTTCACATAGTATTAACTTTCCTTAATGGAAAAAAATATTTATTTATTTAAGTAGTAACAATTGAGCATCTTCATACCATTCATGGCAAACATGGGAACTCAAACACATTTGGCAACTACACTTAATCCACTATACAAAAATAGTTTGCCCATAAGTGTTAAATCACCAACACACACCACCACCACAAGCCGCCGCGTACTACATTCTCACGTTTATGCACGTAAACGAGAAAACAATGCCAAAAAGCGGGTTGTTGTAACCGGTATGGGAGTTGTGTCTGTGTTTGGAAATGACGTTGATACCTTCTACCAAAGACTCTTAGCAGGAGAGAACGGAGTTGGGTTGATAGATCGATTTAATGTTTTAGATTTTCCAACGCGATTCGCTGGTCAGATTCATGGCTTTGAATCAAGTGGATATGTTAATCCCAAAGATGACCGAAGGTTAGATGATTGTCAAAGGTATTGCATTGTTGCAGGGAAAAAGGCTCTTGAATATGCTAATCTTAGTGGTGGTGAATTCTCCAAGGTATGTCATTTGTTAGTTGTTTCATGTGTAGGGTTGTAAACGAACAAAATTTGGCGGAAAGTTGTTTATGTTCGTTTAATAAGTGAACGGGCGTGAACAAAAATTTCGTTCACTTAGTTAAACAAACGGACATGAACAGAGTCCTCGCCCGTTCAATTGTGTTCGTGAACGTTCAATAACATGTTCATGAACGTTCGTTCATGTTCATTTGTATATATATGTTGTTCAAGAAAGTGTTTTTGTACATTTATTTCTTTTATCTGAATATTTTATATTCTATAACTTATTACCCCTAACATAAAAATAGGAAATCATATTCTCACATTATTTTTGCATTGTTCTCATTTCATTTCTCATTAGTCACATTGATGAATACACCGATCATCCTCAATCTCTAGGCTTTGCCAATTTTATTTGCGATTGTTTGTGTTCGTGAACCGTTCAGGAACACGTTCATTTCTTTATTAAACGAACAGGGGCAAAGCCTTGTTTGTGTTCGTGTTCCTTCGGTTAGTTTGTAGCCCTATTCATGTGTGCAACATTTCATTAAGTTTGTGTGCAGATCGATAAATCACGTGCTGGTGTACTCGTTGGAACATCAATGGGGTGCGTAACGGTATTTTGTAAAGGTGTGGAAACTTTAATGGAGAGAGGTTGTAATAAAATCACACCATTTTTCGCACCATATGTTCTATCAAGTATGGGTCCTGCTTCTCTTGCTATAGATCATGGAATTACGGGACCAACCTACTCCATTTCAGCTGCTTGTGCGACATCCAATTACTGCTTCTGTGCTGCAGCAAATCATAACCGTGAAGGGGTGGCTGATCTAATGATTGCCGGAGGTGTAGAAGCTCCTTTAACACCACTTACGTTGGCAGGTTTTGGCGCATGTAATGCATTGTCTCGGCGAAACAATGATCCCCAGACTGCTTGCAACCATGGGACCAAAATAGAGATGGCTTTGTCATTAGTGAAGGGGCTGGTGTTTTGGTACATTAGACAATATAAACATAACATAACATAGATTCGGTGGTTTTACAATTAAAATAGTGGTTTTAAGTGGCTGACTAAATTTTAATTGCTTTTAGGTAATTTGCTATATCGGATAAAGGATTATGAGACATCAGCTAACTTTTCCAAGTGGCAGTCCAAGTCATCCAATTGTGACATGTGGAAGCCGCTATTTCAAATAGCGGATTACGCAAACCACAATTTTTGGACGATGACATGGATTGCCACTAGGAAAGTTAGTTGATGTGTCATCATAATCCGCTATCTGAGATAGCAAATTACCTAAAAGCACTTGAAATTTAGTCAGCCACCTAAAACCACTTTTATTTCTGTAAAACCACCTAATCCAGCAAAAAACAAATAATCATAAACGTATATCTTGTAGTTTCTTATGTTTTAATATTTATTTTTCGTTCGTTTGCAGGTGATGGAGAGTTTAGAACATGCAATGAAAAGAGATGCACCGATAATCGCTGAATACTTAGGAGGTGCAACAAATTGTGATGCATATCATATTATTAGTCCACAACCCGATGGTTTTGGGGTTACATCGTGTATTCAAAGTAGCTTAGCGAATGCTGGTGTATCAGCAGAGGAGGTAAATTATATCAATGCACATGCAACATCTACTTGGGCCGGAGATGCTGCTGAAATGAAGGCTCTAAAGAATGTATTCAAGGATAGTTTAGGAATCAAAATCAACGCCACCAAGGTGAAGAGTATCATACATGTATCCCCAAATATGAAACTTGTGCTGACAATATTCGCCTTGTGATATTTTTCAGTCTATGATCGGACACTCGTTTGCAGCTTCTGGAGGTATGGAGGCAATTGCTACAATTAAAGCAATTCAAACAGGATGGTTGCACCCAACCATTAATCAATTTGTGCGTCATATCTGTATTCGTATTATTCATATTATTTCCCGTTCCTCCTCTCATACTCTAATTAAGTTTCATGTTTTTATGGAAATTGTAGCAACTTGATCCTGAAGTTGAGTTTGACACTGTTGCAAATCATAAGCAACAACATGAAATCAACGTTGGTTAGTTTCTTTCGATTTTGATCTCATTTATCCAATGTTAGTATTCGTTAAGCTCACTTATTCGATTTCAAATATTTTGTACGCAGCGATTTCAAATTCATTTGGTATGGGTGGACACAACTCTGTTGTAGCATTCTCTGCTTTCAAGCCATAATGGTATCACAAATATATAAAATGAATAAAGATGTTATCTTTCAACCGGTGAAACATATGATAGCATTTATATTTAAGTAAAATTACTACGAAATGTAAAGTATAGTTTACTATCGTGTGTAATATATATGAACTTAAGAGAATGTAATAGGATTCAAATATGTATCAAACAATCAACCTAGAATAATATGTGGTTCATGCAAATACTAGACATAATTACCTTAAAATAACATTCCTGATTAAGAAACGTAGCGTCTTTACAACAAAGCAACAAGTACATGATAGAGCTTAAGACAACTGACACCGCTGCAACCACTGGCTCTTAAGAGCAAGAAAAAACAAGTGTCTGGTTGGGGGGGGGTCACTTGACTTTCCGGCCGGTGAACACTCATATACTAGAAAACACACAAAAAAAAAAGAAGAAGAAGAAGAAGAAGAAGAAGAAGAAGAAGAAAGAGCTGAGTTTATATATTTAAACAATGCTACCAAAATAACTTATTTAATTATATAATTTCCCTTAAAAATTTAACATAGTATTTTCTGTGTACACTACTTCCCACAAGCCTACCTACTCACCAGTCACTTCTTTCACACTTTTAGGATGGACAAAGTGCCCAAGAGATGGGTGATGCGCCGGCTGGTCCCAGTGGGCAGTGGGAAGCAGGGGCGGACCTATGTGTCTGGTAGGAGGCAGCCGCCCACCTTAAAATTTCGATCGGTCTCAAGAAAATAATTTATGGGTCCGTCACTGGTGGGAAGATGGCTTCGTGGGTATTGGTACTGGGCACAAATCATCTTGGGCGGCATGGCTATCCCAATGATCTCAAAGTCCAATGGCTATATACCAACGGAAATATTATCGTTCCAAAAAAGAATGATTTAAACCTATAAGTAAACCAACCAATTTACTTATATGTTTACACCAAAAAATATCTAATAAAAAAATCTCTACCCATCTTCAAAAAAAAGTATCTTTTTAAAATTTGTCATCAAGATCAGAATCCTTTAGCAATGATGGTGGTTAACAACGTAGTGGCACGTCGTCTGCGGTAAAGAGAGATCGTAAAATCGTACACGAACGGTTAATGAGAGATTCTTTTGATGAAGATCCAAAATTGAATGAAGATATTTTCAGGCGTAGGTTTTGGATGCCATTGGAACTATTTTTACGAATTGTAGCTGATCTGGAGGCAAACTTTTAGTATTTTCAACGTTATGATGGTAGGTTCAAAAAGGTTTTTTGTCAATTCAAAAGTGCACATCCGTAATTCGTCAGCCAACATATGGGAATGTTGTTGATGCCTACGATGAGGTACTAGCTATGTTTAAGAGAATGTCACCTGACACTTTACAAAATCGCTGTGACTCTTTTATTCAGTTATATGGAAAAATATATTTGCTTAGACCAACCATTCACAACATAGAAATTTTATACAATGCTAGTGAAAGAATCCACGGATTTCCGGGAATAATAGGAAGCATCGATTGTACACATTGACATACGATTACGATGAGGCCTTGCTCATGAAAGAATTCATGGATTTCTAGTAAAATTATGTGTTTACCCTGGCTCTAAATATTAAATTAGAAATGGTGATTGCAAAGTGCATATGCCGGTTGACAACAATAGTGCAAAAAATTAGGGATGACAATTGAGTACCTGTTTAAGACACGATAATACTTGTTAATCAAAAAAGTGTGGTATGCATTTTTTTTTCTTAAATAATTGAAATTAATAGGCTAGACTCCATGAATTTCCCTTGTTGGTACACAAAACTTAATAAAACTATCTTATAGTCATGACATATAAAGTAGCTAAACGAGTCGTATTCATGTTTGAAATTTTTGTGGCGCGCGTCACTTCTTACCTATTAAACCTGTTAAGACACGAATTGACAGCCCTAAAAAAATACATGAACTCTAATATATAAGAAAGAACGGAGGGCCTAACCGGTTAAAAGGCCACATTAGTGGGAGCCTTTACTTATATGGGCCTTAACCCCATTTATGTACCTTTGTTCAAGCCCATCATTGTACCTTTAATTTTAAAGAAAAAGAAAAGACCATGGTAGGTTGAGTCCATTGTCGGATTCAATGAACAAATCTTGTTAGTTTTTAGAGCTGATATCGGTCCAATTTTGCAATTGACTTTACGCTCAAATATATGCATTTTTCCTCGTTTTACATTAAAAAAAAAAACATTTTTGTTTTGTAGTATTGATTGTTTTCAACTTGGAAAAAAATAATATTTATTTGGAGCATGGATTATAATAAAACTAAATGTTAAATTCTTACAATCTAATAAGATCACACGAGTTGTATTTTATGGTAAAATCTAATAATCTATACAATATAAAATATGTGTAACTGTTCACTTCTACGTGTTAGAGTTCTGTGAGTCCAACCTACCTTTTTCAATTCTTTTACTTTATCCTTCACCTCTTTGTAATATATATACATTTACAACTTGCGAAATTATAGAAAACTTGTTTTAATTGATAGTTTATTTATTTAACTCATATAATTCACGGGTTTCCAACATATTTGTTTACACATTATTATTTGTTTCTAATAGTTACATGCTACTATTTGATTGTTTACGCTCACAGATAACAATTTTACAGTTTTCTTATATGTATTATCGTTGGTGATTTTCTCACTCAACCTCGTGTTGACAAACTTATTCTATTTTATACGCATTTGCAGGTTATCAGATTGAATTGTTTATCAAGATGAAGATCACGTAGAGATGACTTCTAGGATTAAAACTTATTCAAGAATTATTAGATTTGTTTTGTAATGTTCTATGAATTGTTGTATTTGTTTGTAACTTGTTATTTAAAATAATTATTTAGATAATGTCACTTTACAATTGCATGATAGTACCCTGTGAGCTGTGAACAATAAGTTCGCGCATCGGCATTTTCGCCTTAGGTTGGGGTGTGACATCATTATTATAAGAGACATTATGATTGGCTCATCTCATTTGTTATGCTCTAGTTTTAAATAAAATGATTGTTATTAGAAAGATAAGTAGGATAGTCATATCAAGGGATAATTAAACTGAGAAGAGCTATATGTTATTGAAACTCTTTATGATGTAAAACTTATATTATGTTTTAATATTAGAGTGGATGATTTGGATAAAATAGTTATTTATAGAAGAAAATTATAGTGAGTAATATTATGGGATATTAAAATAAGATAGATTAAATTTATGATCATTAGATTAATGCATTATCATTAATGTGAGGAGTATTATATTTTATTAAAGGTGTGATATGTCTATTATTAACATCATACTAGTAGACTATAATTAAAAGTTCTTACTTAAATAAAAAATATATATAACCTTTGGGCAGAATTAAAATTTATTTATATATGTGTGCAAAACAATTGTAACACATCACCTTTGGGCAGAATTGAACAAATTATTTTAATTATGCACGGGCTACTTTGGCTAAATAAAAATATAACACATCACCTTTGGGCAGAACTGAGACATTTGTATCATGTTAGGCAAAACTAACAAAAGCTTTTAGTTAGACTTAAATGATATAGTAAATGTAACACATCACTTTTGGGCATAAGTGATACATCAAAGTTCATTCAAGTTAAGCTTTTATATTTTGTAAAAATTTATAATATTTAAGTATTTAGAAAACATTTTAATGAGTTAATAGCAAAAACTTCCTGGGTAACACTAAGGATTTCGAGAAATGACATTTTCGGGTAAATTATAGTTTTCGGATGATATGAGTTCTTGGTTAATAGGTTTTCGAGTATTATAGGTTTTTGGTAAATAATGAGTTTTCAGAAAATATAACATGAAAAAAGAAACCATAAAATTAAGTTTTATCAAGTTTTAGTCCATCTCTTTTGATTTCAGATTAGGGAAAACATGAATAACTGATTAATCAACATCGCTCTGATACCACATGTTGATCAGTTTTTCATATAAGTAATAAAAAATATGTGAATATATGTGAATAAAAATAAATATATGAACAAGTTACAGCATTGAGAGCAGTAACCGCAGCAGAGTATAATGTAGTCGATATGTTTGCCATCTTGATCGAGTTACCCTTTAGGATGTATAGTTAAGGATGTTGTTAGGTTTCTTGAAAGGATCCCAGTTTAGTAGAGGGGGGGGGGGCACATAAAATTGTATGTGCAATTAGGTTATGATGTTAATTTATTATCTCTATAATACACTCAAGGGAAAACCCTTTATTAGCTAATAAGGATAATATGCGTCAACCAACAATTATCAAACTAATATACAATAAGGTATAATTAATATTTTGATATATTATAATATAAATGATTTTAAGGGACATATATAAATATATATAATTATATATAATCTTACATTGTCTAGATGCAACCAAGTTAGGGTTCATCCAGAGTCAAATCGAGTTAGAATTTGAGAGATTGTAATAAGTTTTTTTAGTTATATTTTCTAATTAATATAAACAAGAGTTAGTTGTTTAGTTCGTGTTTAATTATCGATCTGAAAGATAAAAGCATTTTATTCAAACAATTATAAATGAAAATTATTTACACTAGTTTAGATTTAACCTCTTTAAATGACGCTATTTACACCAATCTAGTGTGATTGGCTTGATGCACATATTATTTGAAGCGATTTTTCTTATTTTTCTAAGTGGTTTCATCTATATATGGTTAAAAATAAAATTTAAACAGATTCAAATAGATAACTTTTTTGTGCTGTTTCTGATCTTTTCTATTGTTTTTAAATAATAATATATTGTTATCTTTCATAAGCTTGATAGCTAAAGGGAAGTGTTACGATTTAATTTATTATCTATGTTATCATATATTAAGAAACTAGTTTTTATTTCCCGTATTACAGAGTTGTGTTTCATTTTTCGTGTCGAATAATTATATATTTTGGATTTTAATTTGATTTATTGTAAGGAAGTTAATGATATACTTAGGGTTTGATTATAAAAGAGTTTCACAAATAAATGAGATGTTATAACTCATTTAAAAGCTATATAGGTTTGTTTAGACCATGACCCGCTTATTTTTTTACTATAAAATTATTTCTTAATATAAAAAAAATTCTAAAAAATACTGGCTATTAATTTTTAGTATATATCTATTTTATAGGATTTTCATATCAAATATTTGATTTGATTAATCTATAATATATATAAACGAAGATCCAAAAATCCTAGGTGTCGCGATGTGGTCCCTCCCCCCTTTTTTGGAGTCACCATATTTGCTTGATTTTTAAATGGATACTTCTCATGCATTTGACCCGAATTCATGAGTATGGATCTTACCAAACCCAGATATTCCTTAAACGGGTTATAACATCTCATTAAATAAAAAATTACTCTCACCAAATTATTGATGTAAAAATACTATAAAATAGGATATACTAAAAATTAATATCTTATTTATTTTAAAAAAGATATATATTATTTAAATTAAAAAACCAATTTTATAGTAAAAAAATAAATGGGTCTTGAGTCTTATCAAACCATAGGTATATTATTAACTTTCATAAATATTATTTATAATTAAAAATAATCAATTTTATAGTAACAAAAATAAACGGGTCTTGGGTCTCATCAAAAGCATATAGCTTTTAAACCGGATTATAACATCTCATGTGACATAATTTATCATCAAACCATAAGTATATTATTAACTTTGATACAATAAAAAAATATAAATTCAAAAAATAAATAAATATTAAAACAAACAATATAAAACAACCCCCGTAATACGGGGGATAAAAACTAGTTTTTAATATAATGAGATGTTATAACCCGTTTAAGGTTATCTATGTTTGATAAGACTTATACCCTTGAATTCGGGTCGAATGCATGAGAAGTCTCTATTTAAAAATAAAACAATATGGTGGATTGAGAAAATGTAAGAATCAACCAGAGAGCTTTTAAAAATTCCGTTTATATATATTTAAGATATTTTATTTTAGAGATAAATATATGAGCCCGCATCTTAGTTCAAATAAATGTTTGAACTCTGAACTAAAAACATTATATGGATATTGGCAATAAAGGATTTCAACTAGGCCTCATTTGTGGTTTAGTGGTAGGAGACTTAGGTTCTCTGGTGGGGACTCAAGTTCGAATCTCACTCGGGTCACATTTGGATGGATATTGGCAATGAAGAATTTGAACTAGGCCTTGTGCAAAGGTTGTCAGTTCGAACCTTAAGCCCACCCGGGTTTTCGTCCCACCGTGTATTACGCCAGAGAGTTTTGCACTTGTGGTAGAACAACGGATGTCAAGTGGCAGTCAGCGGTATAGTTTCCTGGGAAACGCCCAAGCCAAACTTTAAAGCCAACATAGTCTGGCCAGAATGGAGTGGAGGAATAGAATGGAGTGGAGGAATCGAGGTTCTTCAAATTTAAAAGGTGTAGTAGTTTAATTACAAAAAAGTTATTGTTCTAAAAAAGAATTGTATAGATGACCTAACACCACTTTTTATATATATGGTGGCGGCCTAGCTATAAAAATGCAACAGCCCATAAATACATATTAAATAAACTTGGCGATAAAATTTTAAAACACAACAAATTAGGTATGAAATTTTAATAGGTTGATAAGACACAGTACTAACTTTCCTCGATGAAAAAAATATATTTATTTATTTATAACAACTAGTTTCTTTACACGGCGCGCTACGTCGGGGCAGCAGGCAAAACCCTACTGTTAAAACTGAACGTTGGTTAAACCCGAGCGTTACTACGATGTAAGGCCCCGTTACCGGTAGCCCTACTTTCGTGTTGGATTTACTCATAAACGCAGTTCTAAATATCAGAGTTAATTAAAACATTCGCGGAATATAAAAGCTTTCATAAAACATTTCATAACAAAACACGTCTTGTCTTAAAACATCATTTTGTCTTTCAAAATAAACGAAACATTAAACTTAAACGTCTTGAGTCTTCCGATGCCAGCCTCTTATTCAGTGCCACGTGTCTCCTCAAGCGAGCTGCCTCATCCTACTCACCTGCGTGCATACTAAAAGTCAGCTACGCTGAGTGAGTTCTAGTTAATCATACACTGTACAATACACATAAACTTATATTCTTTCATTCATACTTTCATACTTTCTTTTGTATTAACTTACTTTCATATCTTACGTTATAAAGAGCATTACGCCCTACATTCCTCGAGTATTATTAGGGCTCGGTACCCTCCTTCTTCGAGTATTATTAGGGCTCGGTACCCTCCTTCCTCGAGTATTATTAGGGCTCGGTACCCTCTTACCTCGAATATTAGTAGGGTTCGGTTCCCTAGTTCTCGTATATTAGTAGGGTTCGATTCCCTCTTCGTTACCATACAACCATACATCATACCTCGAGTATTATTAGGGCTCGGTACCCTTTTCGTAACCATACAACCATACAACCATCATTTCCTTCTTTTATTAACTTTATCACTTTCATACACATAAGCATACATATCATACTTATCTTATACATAGCGTTACAACCTGACAGTACGTACAATATCCGAAGATCGTTCACGTACCATCAAGCAATCATTCATACATTTCACATTATCCACATAAGGCATACACTTATCTCTTAGGATAAGCGTATTAACAAACATATTGAGTATGCACACAGCCCCGAAAACATAACACATAAATGGGGCTAGAAACTCACCTGAATCCTGTTACGCTCTCCGTTAATAGTTATCCCTTTCTTCAGTTGTGCACGACTGACTGTATAACAAGTATACGTATCAATTAACTACTACTACTCATGTTGTATTTCTATCTTTATATGACCCACAACGAACGGGGGTCCGGGGGCAGCGCCCCTGGCAGCGGGGTCTAGGGGCGGCAGCCCCTAGCAGGGTCCAAGGGGCAGAGCCCCTGGCTGGGGTCGAGCTGCCAGGTCAGCTTGGAAAAATTTTATTTCCATTAACTGTCTTAACACATTTTCCATTAGGTTTTTAATTTATTTTCTAAGCGAACTTAACTTTAGGCGAAGTTAAACCTTAAGCGAACTTAGCTTTAGGCGAAGTTATCAGTTAGGCGAACTTGGTCGTAGGCGAAGTTATCAACTAGGCGAACTTGGCCTTAGGCGAAGTTATCAATTAGGCGAACTTGGCCTTAGGCGAAGTTACCAACTAGGCGAACTTGGCCGTAGGCGAAGTTAAGCTTTGAAGGCGAAGTTAAGCTTTTGCAGGCGAAGTTGTGGTTTTGCAGGCGAAGTTGCCCAGTTCAGCTACGGGTTTAGTTTTTATCAAGCATTTTGGCGATTTTAATACCCTTGTTATGGTTCGACATCACCCACTACGTTCCCTAACCGTTTTCGGTCGTATATATATCCCGTATATGCTATAAAGCTTGGACCTTTAAGTAAAAACGTTCAATACTACGTAAACTTTAAAGGTCAAGAACATACCTTTAGCGCTCGTTCGATCTTGGTTAGCTTGTTTATGCACTCTAGATCTCGTGTAATAAGATCTAATACCAACTAACGTTTACTCTCTCTCGGGTCTTGCTCGTTTATGGTGTGTGTGTGTGTTTGGAGTGTGTAGAGATTATGATGGAAATGAAATGAGGGTTTAGGGTTTTAGCTTGGTTTAGGGGATATTTATATCCCTTAAAGCCCATGGACCTAAGGCCCATTCTCATTTAACCCATCTTAATTAATCTAAGTCCATGATCCGTTCTTTACTCGACATTAATTAATTAATAACGCGAAATCACTAAACGTAACTTTCTTTATTCAACATTATAGATTTTAGGATGTTACTTACGATGAGTTAACACGAATTCGGTCGGTACAAGTTACGTTCGTTACAAGATATACACTATTGGTAAAATTTGAGCGTTAAAACCCAAAAAAAATCACTAAATTAACATATAAAAACATTAACATATAAGAAAACAAAATATTGAAAATGATGTTTATTTTGTTGGCAAATCTTGTTGGCGGCAAAACCCAGACGGTGCTGATCTCGAGCATTAGGGAGGTAACTTGTCACGAATTCGGTTAGTTTTGATTACGTACTTTACGATACCGGAACTAAATAATGAAAAAAATATAAAAATTGAGCAAACAACCAAAAAATTCTTTTTTTTTTGGGGGGGGGGGGGGTCGTTCGGTAAACTTGCGAACTGTGCGAACTCTGTCGGTTTCTTTCAAGTTTGCTATAGTACCAAAATTAAAACAAAAAAATTTGACGTTTGGTCGGTTTCCATTACATTTATTATTGTTATTGAACTAAAAAAATAAAAATAAATTAAAAACAAAACTCACCTACTAATATGGTGTCGCCAAATAGCCCAATAAACCACTTACAACACCAAAGTTTCTATTTATATATATTAGTAATGCCTAAGTAGTGACAATCGAGCATCTTCATACCACTCATGACAAACATGGGAACTCAAACTCATTTGGCAACTACATTTAACCCACTATACCAAAATAGTTTGCCCATAAGTGTTAAATCACCAACACACACCACTACCACAAGCCACCGCATATTACATTCTCACGTTTATGCCCGTGAACGAGAAAGCGATGCCAAAAAGCGGGTTGTTGTAACCGGTATGGGAGTTTTGTCCATGTTTGGAAATGACGTTGATACCTTCTACCAAAGACTCTTAGCAGGAGAGAGCGGGGTTGGGTTGATAGATCGATTCAATGTTTCAGATTTTTCCACGCGATTCGCTGGTCAAATTCGTGACTTCGAATCAAGTGGATATATTAATCCCAAAGATGACAGAAGGTTAGATGATTGTCTAAGGTATTGCATTGTTGCAGGGAAAAAGGCCCTTGAATATGCTAATCTTGGAGTTGGTGAATTATCCAAGGTATGTCTAGTGTCGGACCCACAAACTTTTTACGACGATCTGAAATTTTTTGGGTCAATACTCAGTTATATAAATATATTTTTTTGGATCCAACTCAGCCGTTTTGGTCAAGTCTTACAAAAAAATAGATGACCAAACAAAGTGTCAAATAACAATATATATATATATATATATATATATATCATTTTGAAATTAAGAACTTTGAGAACCATTTTAGACAAAAAAAATTAAGAAAAATTTAAAAAATATATAAAACAAAAAAACGCGCAAATAAAAAAAGGTTAAAACAATATTTTTCATTCCGATTTCATAACAAAATTAAAAAAAGTGTCGGTTTAGCGAAACTATACATATATGTATAATATATATATTTTAACTTTATACAAGTTATTCTTTATACACATATGTACAATTAAGATAAATGATAATATACATATGTGTACATTATGTAAATCGAGATTAAATAAAAATATACATATATGTATAATTAAGGTTTTTTTTTTGAAACCGGAATGAAAAATAAAAAATAAAAAAAATTACCGTTTTAAATTTTTGCTTTTTTTTATAATTTTTCAAGGGATTTTTTTATAGACCAAAATGGTTATCAAAATTCTCAATTTCAAACAGTTCTTTTAGGATCCTCACCCTATATATATATATACTAGTTTGAGGCCCGCGTATTACACGGGTAATTTATGAAAAATTTAAACTTTAATCATTAAGTAAAATATATTCAACAACATGATCATATGTTGTTAATACAATTACAATTTACGTTAAATTACAGAAATTACATAACTAAGATTACACAAATATGTTATAAATAAGTAAAACTTTCTTTGTACATTACATTTGTGATTGTATTGGTCGGTATACATTGTTTATCAAAAATCAAAATCTTTAGTACATGTCTGCTTATAACTCTTGATTACGCAACATATTACGTGTGACAAATAAGGTCCTTCAAGTACATAACAACCCTAGATAAATGATAATGTATCCATGAAACTAACCAAAAAATATTCATACACATAAAATATCATACATTTTTAATCTATTAATATGATGTCATTTAAGATCATCAACTCATGTTTATCCAAAAATCATGATTATCCCAAGAACCAGATTACCTGAACTTTGATGAGATAATCATTCTTAGAATCTTTAGAATTTGAAATTGATTGATCATGATAAATTTGTTGTCATTAATATTCTATATGTCACAAATTGTTAATTGATTTTATATTTTACAAATAACAATTGTATAATCAAGCAACATATAAACCCAAAAATTAAAATATAACAAAATAATTTGTTTCATTTCATATGAATGTAATTGCTAGAAAAATAGCAAAGACATACTAACCTTAAAACATGTTCAAATAATAGTATTTATTTTGAGTTAGCAAAATATTAGAAATTTTAAAGTTGCATAAAGTGAATGTAGTGATTCTTATTTATAATAGTTGAAAGTATTAGATTAAGAATATTGATATTTTGAATACTAATCCCGTGTTATTAGTTAATACTGTGGGAAGTTGTTGGAATATTTAACTAATTGATATATATATATATATATATATATATATATATATATGTATATTAACAACTTATAGAACAAAAGAAGCAAAGATTTCAGATTTTATGATAGCATGGTAAATGACTTTAAACCGGATTAACTATATGTTTTTAAAAAACATTATTGTGAAAATGGAATATATTCTTGAAATATAATGAGTAACATGATTAAGTTATAAATAATAACAAATAAAAAATAATAATATATATTTCTATTAAGCTACATTATATTTAAGATGTAAATCTTTTAATGAATTTTTATAAATTTTAATAATAAATGTTATAACTGTATTTTTTATAAAAAAAATTGTGTATAACTTTATTATTTTGAATATAAATCATAATAAACACTTAAATTTTGTATTAATCAACAGGTAAAACTAACATAACCCCGGTATTGTATTTTTATAAAAATAAAATTATTAAGTTAATATAATATCGAAATTATGTAAATAACTGATGAAAACGATATTCTAGGTTTCAATATCCTAAATGATTTTTGAAAAACGAAAATAATGGAATGAGATTGAAACAGATTTTTTGGTTTAACGTTTTGAATGATTTTAGTCAAGTAATTTGTCTTATAAGGCATATTAAATTAAATATATTTAAATGTATAAAAAATTATAAATCAACCCATAAAATATATATTTCTGAACCATTTTTGTTTGATTTATGGAAGAAAATATTGAAAATTTTGATATTGACCTTATTGCTAAAACCCTTTATATTACACAAAAAAAGTCATATAAAAATGACAAATAGTTCATATAGTAAACATTATACATATGAATTATAATTATAATTTTCAAGATATATATAATAGGTATTTTTCATGTTTGCAATATTATTCAAAATGTTTGGTGAAAATTAGAAAAATAAACATTTTCCTGAGTTCAAATGCATATGAGAAAATTTTAATCCAAATTTGAAACCAAACTTATATAAAAAATTTTGCATTGTTGCTCGAATCAGTTTAAAATCAAATTTTAGATTACCAGACAAGTCCAAATTTTTCGACAATGATGCACCTTTATATTCTCTAGTTTGCAATTAGGTGTGACTTTAAAATTTTATTCTAACGTGTCTGCAATTTAAGTTTTGATATTTTCTTATTTCATAATTGATGTTAATGAATGAATAAGTTATTATTTATGTTTAATAAAAATATTGAATACATATGTTAAATTGCTAAAATGATAAGGACCATATATTGAAATAAGTTGAAAAAAAGTGAGGATGGCTAAGAGAATGACAAGTGGCAAAAGTAAGTAGTCTTTTATTAGAATAGATAGATTAGGATCCTCACCATATATATATATATATATATATATATATATATATATATATATATATATGATGAGTATCATTACAGAGCTGTTATATTATTTAAGAATTTGAAGGAACCATTGAAACCTAACGTTTTTTATAAAAAATTTTGTATGTTAATGTTATCTGAGTGTAGTTTCATCATTTTGTATATCTATATTTACGATTACTATTTTGAAAATTAGTTTTTATGCATATCTATGTTTTGTTTTACACCTATGTAAATTAGTTAGTACATAAATTTTACACATATGTAAACTTGTTATTTATATATGTAATCAAAAATTTTTATATAAATTATGATAAAACTACTCTTAAATAATGTTAATATATAAAAAAAATTAAAAAAATGTTTAGTTATGTAGAGTTCATAGGAATTCTGAACTTTTTTAGAGTTCTTAAATGATACTAACCCTATATATATATATATATATATATACAGAGAGAGAGAGAAATTCATAACTAAAATAAAATATATGCAAAGTTATTCTCTATGAATTTACATTTTATTTTAAATCTAACAGGTAAATAATTTATTTTAACATTCTTAAACGAGTATTTCTCAACGAAACAAATACGACTATCGCAATCATCCATCCGATTATGCAAAAAAAACATCTTTCAATGTTTGCGGTTGCGACGGGTGGTACGAGAGCTAACTTTATAAACGACACACCAATATGCAAACGAATGGTGTTTCTTTGTTTGAACTATCAATTGAACAAGACTTTCTAAATCATTCATATTTATATTTTCCAGTCGTTTATTTCGTATCAAACAACTTAGAATTGGGTTGCGTATTGGGCTAAAAAATGGGTAGAGTTTGAATGAGTTGAATTTTGAGCTTAATTTTGGGTGGAGATATAACTTGGTTGGGTATTTGACTATAAGACTTAAAAATTGGTATTAAACTCAAATTTAATTGGAAAAATTATTGATATTACATTTATATAATTGTATTTGTGAAAACTTTCATTTTATTTTTTGTTTGGGTCGATTTTAAACTTTCATGGGGTCGTCTCTAAATCCACAGGGGTGGATTGGGATTTTACACTATATTAGTACTAAAAAAAATTCACAGGAGACGGCAGGGCCGTCTAAACGTTTTTGAAGGCCTAAAGCGAACTAAAATGTTGAGACCTTTTTTAAAAAGAATTTGATATAAACCCTCCTCCTTTACCCGGGCTTAGGACCGACGATAATAAACTATTAAGTTTATAGTTGGCAGAGTTAAAAAAAAATAAAAATAAAAAATTTGTATGTAAATTATTTATATAAAATTTACTTTTCTTGTTTTATTTGATGCAAACTGTTTAATTAAATATTCATAATCAAGTTCTTCAAAAAATCTTTTTCAATCGACAACATAGCTAAACCGTTTAATCTTTCTTGCGACATTGTAGATCTTAAGTAATTCTTAATCAATTTTAATTTTGAAAAGCTACGTTCTGCAGAAGCAACAGTTACGGGAATAGTTAACATAACTCTATATGCAATATATGCATTTGAAAAAGAATATAAGGTTTTAATATAACTTAGTATATTAATAGGTGTGTCCGATTCTAAATGTATAATATCTTTTAGCATTTTTAGTTCTTGAAATAAATCTAAATCATCAATATCTAATTTTTCATCATGCTTCAATAATTTTTCAAGAGAAATACACTTATTTTTCAAACTTTCTTCATCTAAGGTTTTTAACTTTTTTATACTAAACATAAATCGAAAATATTTTCATACTCTTTAAATTGATCAAATCTAGTTTTAAGAGAAGAAATAGCTTGATCAACTATGCACAAGAAGTAACCTGTTCTAAAACGTTCAATAGGAGTTTTCAAAGTTTCATTATCAACATTTTCATCAAATTTTTTATTTCTACGAATAATGCATTTCTCACGAAAAATAGGTTCAATACCAATCTCTAAGGCAATTTTCTCAGCTTCAATCTTAGCATTTTCAAACCCTTCATCTCTATACTTTTCAAAATAACAAATAAGTCCATCTAGTTGTTTAATAGCATCATCAACGCACATGTCTTTCGCTTGTAAGTTTTTACTAACTATATTAGTAGCATGCAAAACATCATACCAAATAACCATCGCTAAAAAAAATTCAAAACTTTCAAACTCACTTTCAATTAACGATTTAGCTTCACTTTTACTTTTAGGATCGCCACCATCATATACTTCCAATATTGCTTCTCTTAGTTGTGGAGCTTGAAACCTAATTGCTTTAACACTTTCTAATCGACTTTCCCAACGTGTTTGTGATAATGGTTAAGAGTTAAATTTGGTATATTATCTTGCAAAATTTTCCATCTTGACGCAAACATACAATAAACACGTTGTATTGAACCAAAAAACTCTTCAGCTTTAGTACATGAGTTAGCCATATCAAAAATTACTAAATTCAAACTATGAGAACCACATGGTGTATAAAATGCTCTAGGATTAATATCTAAGAAACGTTTTTGCACTCCTTGATGTTTACCTTTCATATTTGAACCATTATCATTACCTTGACCTCTAATGTCATTCACATCAAGTCCTACTTTATCAATTCCTTCAATAATAGCATCAAAAAGACCTTTACCGGTTGTATCAACTACTATTAAAAACCCTAGAAAGTATTCTTTAATTTGTATCGGAGTTGACGAAATATCTAAACATCGTAAAATAACGGACATTTGTTCTTTATGACTTATGTCGGGAGTACAATCAAGTATAATTGAAAAATATTTAGCTTCTTTAACTTTTTTAACAATTTTAGTTTTTATTTCATTTGCTAATAAATCAATTAGTTCGTTTTGCGTATTGTGTCCAAGATAATGACTATGAATTTCATTATCAGTTATCCGTCGTAAATGTTCTTGCATTATTAAATCAAATTCCGCAATCATCTCAATAATAATTAAAAAGTTACCATTGTTTTCTTCATAAAGTTTTTCATTTGTCCCACGAAATGATATATTCTTCTTACCAAAAGTTTTTACAACGGCGAAAATTCTTATTAGCACATTTCTCCAATGTTCCTTATCTTTATTTATTTGATCTTGAGTTATTTTATCAATTGTTTTATTTTTCGCCAATCTTATTTCTAACTCAAACCATGTGCTCATATTCAATATATGTTCTTTACTTGATTCATGTAACTTTAGTTTAGCACTCATATTTTTCCAATCTTTACACAAATAACTTACAACAAAAACAAAACACTCTATCTAACTGTTTTGAGTAAAGCAACCATTTTCTTTCATATGTTTCCCCATTTGCCATCCTTTGAATATAAAAAAAAAAGGATTAAAGTTTCTAGAGTATTCATCTTTTGGAAAATCATAATCATAAACTTTTAATGGTCCTTTTTTTACAAGTAAATCTCTTAGCTTGGTAGTAATATTAGTCCATTGACTTGGATCATCAAAATTTATAGGTTCAACGTTATTATTTTAATCATCATTTATAGGTTTTTCATCATTATTATTTTCATCAATGCTTATGGATTCAGTGTTATGAGGCTGATCTTCTTCTACATTCTTCTACATTGAGAGACTCATCACTATTTATATTATCTACATTACCATTTGAAGGTTCATCACCATTTACATGTTCATTATTTTTATCTTTAATGGTTACATATTTTAGCAAAGAATCTTTAAGTAATTTCTTTTCAGCTTCTATTTTCTGTTTCTTTAACCTTTTAGAATGACCTGATTCAAACTTTCGAATTCCGTTTGACATTTTAAAAATTCTAAGTATCTAATATAAATAATCTAAAATTCTAAGTATCAACAAATAGCATGAAATTCACAGAAGGTCTAAGTAGCAAAAATCAGGAACTATGCACAAATTATAAACGAATTCAAAATAAAAATTAGTAGGCTGCTGCGTACCTTTAAGGCTTCAAAATCAGTTCAGTAGGAGTTGTAGTCAAGCGTTCAGCCTTGGCACCAAATAAATCAAATTAGAAATTGGGGCTTCCGGCTTCAGATCACACCTTCGAATTAGGGCTTCCACCTTTATGATTTCAGATTTTAAGAATCAAAATCAAGCCTTAGAATTAGTAAATTTCATATTCAAGTGCTCAAAATAGATCTTACAATCAATTTGGGGTAGATAAAATATGGAGAATTCTTCATCTTTAATATTCAACAACACAATGGACACAATGATGAAATTAGAACGTTGGAGGCTTGGAACTTGTAATTTACCGGTCGCTTCAGTTTCTTGCAGTTGCAACCCTAGCTTCTGATCTGTTGTCCATCCTTTTGTTATTGTTTGTATTTTCTTTTTTTTTTAACCCTTTCAAGGTTCACGGAACATAATAGAAAGTTTTGGGCCTTCATTTAGTGTGTGGCCCATTTTAACAATAGAAATAAATTGGGCTTTATTTAAGTTTGTGGCCCATTTTTAACATATATATTACATACATGATATAAAAATTGGAGGCCTAACAAAATTGAAGGCCCAAGGCGATGGCCTGACTTGGCTGGCCCATGGGCCGGGCCCGAGACGGTAAACCCCTCGCTTATGAGTAGGTCCGCCAATGGGTATGTCATTTGTTCCTTGTTTCACGTGTCCATTAATGAGTGCAAGATTTCATTAAGTTTATATGCAGATCGATAAAACACGTGCTGGTGTGCTCATTGGAACAGGATTGGGGTGCATAATGGTATTTAGTGGTGGTGTGGAAATTCTAATGGAGAGAGGTTGTAATAAAATCACACCATTTTTCACACCATATGTTCTATCAAGTATAGGTCCTGCCTCTCTTGCTATGGATCTTGGGTTTACGGGACCAACCTACTCCATTTCAGCTTCTTGTGCGACCTCCAACTATTGCTTCTACGTAGCAGCAAATCATATCCATGAAGGGGTGGCTGATCTAATGATTGCTGGAGGTGTAGAAGCTTCTTTAGCACCACTTTTGTTGGCAGGTTTTAGCGCATGTAATGCATTGTCTCGACGAAACAATGATCCCCAGACTGCTTGCAGACCATGGGACCAAAATAGAGATGGCTTTGTCATTGGTGAAGGGGCTGGTGTTTTGGTACATTAGACAATATAAACATAGAAGTTTTTGATGGATTAGGTGGTTTTACAAAGAAAAATGTGGTTTTAGGTGGCTGACTAAATTTTAAGTGTTTTTAGATAATTTGTTATCTCAGATAGAGGATTATACGAATACATCAGCTAACTTTTCCAAATGACAGTCCAAGTCATCCAATCATGAAATATGGAAGCCGCTTTCTCAAATAGCATATTACGCGGACCACCATTTTTGGACAATGACTAGGACTTGGACGATGAAAAGGATTGTCACTTGGAAAGTTAGCTAATGTGTCCTCATACTCCGTTATCTGAGATAACAAATTACCTAAAAGCACTTAAAATTTAGTCAGCCACCTACCCCTTTTTTGTTTTTGTAAACCACCGAATCCAACAAAAAAGTCATAAACATATATATTGTAGTTTTCTTATATTTTAATATTTATTTTTCATTCGTTTGTAGGTGATGGAGAGTTTAGAACATGCAATGAAAAGGGATGCACCGATAATCGCTGAATACTTAGGAGGTGCAACAAATTGTGATGCATATCATATTGTTAGACCAAAACCTGATGGTTTTGGGGTTACATCGTGCATTCAAAGTAGCTTAGCGAATGCTGGTGTATCAATAGAGGAGGTAAATTATATCAATGCACATGCAACATCTACTTGGGCCGGAGACGCTGCGGAAATGAAGGCTCTAAAGAACGTATTCAAGCATAGTTTAGGAATCAAAGTCAATGCCACCAAGGTGAAGAGTATCATACATGTATCCCCAAATATGAACTCCATTCTGATAGTATTTGCCTTGTGTTATTTTACAGTCTATGATCGGACACTCGTTTGCAGCTTCAGGAGGTATGGAGGCCATTGCTACACTTAAAGCAATTCAAACTGGATGGTTGCACCCAACCATTAATCAATTTGTGCGTCATATCTGCATTCGTATTATTCATATTATTTCTCGTTCCTCCTCTCATACTTTAGTTAAGTTTAATGTTTTTATGGAAACTGTAGCAACTTGATCCTGAAGTTGAGTTTGACACTGTTGCAAATCATAAGCAACAACATGAAATCAACGTTGGTTAGTTTCTTTCGATTTTGATCTCATTTATCCAATGTTAGTATTCGTTAAGCTCACTTATTCGATTTCAAATATATTTGTACGCAGCGATTTCAAATTCATTTGGTATGGGTGGACACAACTCTGTTGTAGCATTCTCTGCTTTCAAGCCATGATGGTATCACATATATATAAAGTGAATAAAGATATTATATTTCAAGCGATGAAACATATGATATCATCCGTACTATAACAAAATTACTACGAAATGCGAAATATATATTACAATCGTATGTAATGTACATGAACTTAAGAGAATGTTAAGTTACCTTAAGATAGCATTCACGATTATATGAAACTAGAGCATATGTTATACAACTGGAAATGAACTTGAGAGTACGACATTTCATCAGGCTTTTTGGTTTATTTGAACGGACAACCAAAACATACCGCATATCACGCCCCCGCCTTCTGTCTAGATAGTGTCATGCACCTATGTAATCCCCATAGATCTTCGACATAAAAGCATAACTAGATGGCACATTGCATCAAGTCGTAATAACACTCCAACTCGTTTTTGTAAACCGAGATAAAATCATCAAGTGCTCTAATGAGTCCACTTCTACCTCACATATTGGTCAAACAACCAACGCAACCGGAATACCTCTCTTAGCCAATGAAAAATAAAACCAGGATTCTACCCATTTCAACTCTCCAAGCATGGATTAAAACTCTTTTAGGAGCATAATTGTTCCACTCCATAACTAAGTTACTAGCCAAATCACCATCACCTTCCAAACCGGCCTTCAAGCTTCCAACCGAAAACCCACTCCCCACTTCCAAATTTGAAACTAATTAGTCATCTCCTTCACCATCCTAACATGTTGACAAACAATCAACATACCCCTAAGTTCCTCCACCTATTCCGCCCCGAATGACGCATGGTTCCAACCCCACCTACCATAAATCCCTCCTTCATACATCAGTAACCGGTCAGATACTCGACGCCCTTTATGTGATTCAAGTGCGAATTGTAATGGAAATCTCAAATGAAAGGCAACATCTCCCCACCAACAATCAAACCAAAATAAGGTTGTGTATGGGATTTGCTTATTTGAGACTCCTTATAACTTATTAACTTTTTAAAAAGTTAATAAGTTACATAAGTTGTTTGGCAAACAAAAAGGACTTATGGATTTTAACTTATCAATAAGGAAAAATGAGGTTTTGATTAGATGGGGGAGTCATGAGTGTAACTTGTTAAGTTATTGTGTTTGATTTACCTATTACATCCCTCAAACCCTCAAAGCCCATTACACTATTTAAAATAAAAGTGTCATTTTTGGTAATTTTGGCCATTTCACCACATAAGCTGTGACATTCGTCAATTTCGGGTTATCTTGTATTTGTTTTTATGTTGTAAACCGACCCGATTTATATCCCGAACATTTTCAAATATATAAATATTGTACTTTATGTTACTAAATCATTCCCACTTGTTCAATTTGAAAAACCCCTTTTACGGATTCAAAAACGCCTTTAAAACACTCAAATTACATCGAAAACGAACTTCCGGGATGCAAAACGAACCTCGCAAGACGAGCTGACCAAACCCCACCCTCATGGGTGCCGCTCCGCGCGGCCATGAGGGCTAGGACGGCCGCGTGGCGCGGCCTCAGACCTGCAGATTCGTTTTTTTTCTTTTTTGGCTTTTTATGCTTTCTTGTGTTTATAACCAACCCGTTTTCATGCAAGACTCTTTATGCTTGACCATTTCAACTTACCATATAAGACCATCTTTAATGAGCCCTTACAAACAAAAGCCTGTGATGACATGGCAAAATATCACAGCCACATAAGCATTAAATTTCATTTAAAGTGAAAAACTGCCCATCTGCAAGGGCCTATAAATTTTTGGTTCTTGTGCAAAAGTTTCCAAGAAATTATATTATATGTATTTTGCCTCCATTTTTCTTTTTAGATAAATTTTCAATTGATGACACATATATTAAATGGTAATTAATTATTTTTAAAGATTTAAAATAATTTGTAAGAATATAATGTGGCAGGTGACTAGGCAGCTAAGGGCATATAAGGGCCTTTAGCATTGGTGATAGTCTAAATGCACACCCATCTCTTCATTTTTACACTTGCACATACTCCAAATTCTCTCTCAATTCAAAGATCTTAAAGGTTGTTCTTCATGTTCTTTGTAGTTTGACCTTTCAAAGTCAAATTGACATAGTTTTTCATTTTAATTAACTTGCTAACTCTTATCAATACTTGAAGCTTATGACACAACATATATATAATATACACCCCTTATTACCTTTAGTAGTTACTTATCCGGCCTCGGTTGGTTAAGTTTCGGACCTCGTAAGGCAAGGCTTCAGGGAGGATTTCGTGTCCTTGATATACACACACACACACACACACTTATATAACTTGTTTATACATACTAACCATGCTTAACTTCTGCTCATTTTAGTTTGTTTGTCATATTACAAGTTCCATGGTTAAGGGTTCTAAGAGTCTAGCCTTGGTTTAACCGTAGATAGCTCTAAACCATAAACCGAACTTTGTTTACTAATTTTGTTAAGTAAGTGTTTAAACATGTTTAATGTTAGATTTAAGTTTGTTAAATCATTTTTATAAGTTCTATGGTTATGGGTTTGTAGAATCTTACCTCGGTCTTAACCCGAACCAAGATCCGAACCGAAAACCGAACTTTTGTTTAAAGACTTTATTGTTAACTTTTTGGTTGTAAAACTTAAGTATTTTCATTTGTACATTATTATACAAGTTCTTTGATATTTGGGCATGTGGAAACCATCTATGAACTTATTGTAAGATGGAAACCAAACCAAACCGAACTAAACCGATTTTCACTCGCTTAAGACATACAAGTGTGTTTTTAGCTATCAAGACTTGTATATTTCTTTAAAAATAGTTTACAAACTGATTTTAATTATTTTCTTAAGTACTTGGAAATGTTGGGTCCAACTTGATCTCATAACAAAGCGAACACTCGCTTAATGGACGTTGTTAGTTCTAAAATAATAGAACTACATACTTGGTTAAGTCTTATTAAATTTTATTGAGTTATCTCATGACATTCATTATTTTGGAAAGTTGACTTTGGGTTTGACCAATTATCAAGACCCGAACAAACAACCCGAAACACTCGTTAAAACCCGTTGTAGTATCTATATTATAAAGGGACTTATATTCTAGCATTTTTACCCACCTTATTACTTAACATAGGTTGAGTAAATATTAAGGGCTAGATACTTTAACCCGGTTTCAAGAAAACTTATAATTTTAAAAGACTATTATTATGTTTTCTTAAATTGTTTACATTTCCTATCATTTATTTTATTTAAAGACTTCCTAGGCAACTTTTCTAATACAAGACTCCCTTCCACCTAGACCCTGCTCGTTAAACCTCATCCTTCTGGTTACTTGTCATTTTAACCAAATCAAGTTTGTTACTTGAATGTGAGTACTTTCATTCTCCGTTTTCCATCTTTCGTTTTGGGGGTGATATTGCATACTTATCCAAACTAAATGTTTTATATACTTGAGTCGTAAACCACAAACTTTATTGTATACTTTACTTAAATAAATGCTTGATTTGGTGTTTCTATGCTTACATGATTATATGCCTATGTGTTTATCGCTTTTGGTTGGTGGAAGTATAAAATCCTAGTCTATTTGGCAACCCCTTATAGCAAGGTGTCATTAACGTAATGTAATTAATGATAACTATAAAATCCTAGACTATTTGGCATCCCCTTATAGCTAGGTGTCGCTAATGTTTTTAGCGATATCTATTTAATCCAAGTTGTTGCTATTATTTATTGTTTCGTATACAAGATTGTGGCATTTCTTATTATATACTTATTGTTCAAAAACTATGAAATTGCTCACCAACCTTTGTGTTGACAAACTTTATTTTATGCAATGTTACAGGTTTAACTTTTGTTGACTCGAGGATTTGACGAAAAACGTTATCAAGACTATTAGGATATTAGCAAAACTAACAATACATATATTTGTTTACTTGTATTCCATTTGTTTTGTATGAACATGATGTATTGTTTATTGATTTTATGAAATAAAATGAGTTGATTAAATATTGTCGCTTTAATAGCGTCTTGTATATTTGGGCAATCCGTTGCACCCCGGCATGTTCCGCCGCCTTTGGTCGGGGTGTGACATAAGCTGATAAACTAATCCAAACATTTTTTAAAATAGCTTCTTTAAAAAAAATCATAAGTTAATAAGTCCTTGCAACAAAAAGTCTTTTTTATTTGAATAAGTAAGTCCCAAACACACCCTAAGGTGTTGTTCCCATCTTTTATTTATTTCCTTATCAAATTTTTCAAGTCAATTCCATACTCAACAAGTCCGTTGACCCTCCGGCTGACGAAAACTTATCTTACGATGGACAGAGTGTCCATAAGATAGGTATAATGCCACCTCATTCCTAGCGGGAACACATCATTGTGGGCATCGGTATGGAGCAAAAAACATCTCGGGCGGCATGGCTATCCCAATGATCCCGAAGCCCAATGGCTATATACCAACGGTGATAATATTGTTTCAAAAAAAATTAATTTAAACCAATGATATAATAAGGGTGATGTTATTATACAATAAATTGCTTAATGTACGATAGGTACGCGAGACTCTCAAAGGCAAAAAAAACAAAAACGCTTAAAGGCAAAAATACTCAAACGTTCAAAACGCTCAGCCAAAAACCTAAAACGCTCAGCTAAAAACCTAAAACGCTCAAAAACGGTTTTCGTGAAGAAAAGTAAAAAAAATGATCGATTAACGATCCAAAATTGTTTATTTCGGTGAACCAATGATTAACTGGATATGTATTGACGATTTCGAAATCTTGTGATGTGATTTCGTGGATCGATTTCATGAATTTAAGTATTCTTGTACATAATGTACGTTAAACAATTATTGTATTTTTTTCTCAATATAATAAACCAACCTATTTACCCTCACACGAAAATAATCTCTACTCAACCTTTCATATCTCTACCCATCTTCTCAAAAATGGATCTTTTTAAAATATAAAATTTTGCCGTCTAGCTCAGAACCTGGTAGCGATGATGATGATGATCAAGAAGATGTGCAATTACTTGATCTAGTCACGCAAGCGACAAGTCGTTGTCCAAAAGAATCAAGAGTTGCGTAAAGAGAAACCTCGAAACCGCACACGAACAACTAGTGAGAGTTTATTTTGTTTGTGTTTGGTTTTGGATTTCGCGGGAACTATTTGGGAAGGTTAACATACAAAAGAAATTAACATGCTAAACGTGAGAATCAAGTAGAGTAATTATATATACAAGTAGGGTAATTACATAATTATTACATAATTACTCTACTTGATTCTCACGTTTAGCATGTTAATTTCGTTTGTATTTGATTCAAACTCACGTAAATTACGTAGGTTCAAAATACTTTTTAAAATTTAAGAAATGTCGGGCCTAACTAGTTAAAAGGCCACATCAGTGGGAGCCTTTACTTATCTGGGCCTTAAGCCCGTTTACGAGTATTTGTCAAGCCCATCATTGTACCACTTCTTTTTAGAGAGAAAAACTAAACAACTATCATGGTAGGTTTGAGTCTATTTCAATGAACGAATCTTGTTAGGTTTTGAAGCCGATATCGGTCCGATTTTGCAATTGACTTTACGTTCAAATATATGCATTTTTTCCTCGTTTTACATGAAAGTCGCATTTGAAAATTAGCATTTTGTCTTGGAGTATTGATTGTTTTCAACTTGGAACAAATTATTAATATATATTTGGAGCATGAATTATTATAAAACTAAATATAAAATTCTTGCAATCTAATAATATCACAAGACTTGTATATTATGGTAAAATCAAATAAATACGTGTAACTATTCACTTCAATTCAAAAGTATTGGATTTTGTAATTTGAAAAAGGTGGCAGCGCAACTTATCGCACGTTTACTTCAGTTTCAATGTAATCACTATTTTTAATAGAATGAGATAAAATACATAATAAATACGTGTAACTGTTCACTGCTACGTATTAGAGTTCTATTAGTCCAACTTGTTTTTTCGATTCTTTTACATCACCTCTTCGTAATATGTTTACAACTTACAAAATCAAAGAAACAATTGTTTTATTTAATTTTTCGTCTATTTAACTCGTGTAATACGCGAGTTTCTAACATAGTGCACATATATTGAAGCATAAAGATATAAGAATTGAGTTCATATATAAGCATAAGGATATTAGAACTTTCTAACGATTGAGGATTTAAGTCTTAGGTGTTGTTTGTTTTTTAAGACAAAAGATGTCTACAATCTGATTTCATCTGATTTAATGCCTGCAACTGAAGATGTGGTATGAAAGTGTGCAAGCTGAAAATATAATACTGTTTGTTTTATAAACTGGATATCGTTTGCATAAGCTGAAAATTAGTTACCTATAATATATATTACAGTTGATAAAAGTCATTTAGAGTTTGTAGACTGCTAAAATAATTGGTAAGTGGGTGGTGGTAGACGATTGTGGAAGGCGGTGAACGGTGGGTGGTGGTGATGGACGGTTGTGGTGGTGGGTGGTGGACGGTGATGGTGGCCGACAATGGGTGGTGGTGGTGATGAACGGTGGTGGTGGGTGGTGGACTATGTTGGTGGTGGATGGTTGTGACGGTGGCGGCGGGCGGTGGGTGGTGGCGGTGGCGGGTGGTGGTGGCGACGGACGGTGGGTGGTGGTGGTGGTAGTGGACGGTGGTTGTGACCGACGGGGGTGGTGGTGGTGATGACGGTGGTGGTGGTGAGTGGTTAACGGTGGTGGTGGTGGACGGTGGTGGTGGCGGCGGACGGTGGTGGTGGCGGCAGACGGTGGGTGGTGGTGGTGATGGACGGTGGTGGTGGGTGGTGGTGGCGGCAGACGGTGCTGGTGGCGGCGGATGGTGGTGGTGTCGGACGGTGGGTGGTGGTGGTGTCGGACATTAGGTGTTGGTACTTGGTATGATGTTAAGAAGTGTGAAGTAGTGTGAAGCTGGTGAAAAAAGCTTATTTTTTAAGACCATAAAAACGGTTTTCATATATATATTTTTTAAAACAAACATTCTTTAAGAGCTTATGTCTGCACGTCCGCGGACATAGTCTCTTTGGGACCTTATATGCAAAAACAAACACAACCTGTATGTCGTCATTATACCGTAGATGTGTTGTATGTTTGTCATAATTATACCTTTTCATTTTGTTACATTATGATTCGAACTAAAACGATAAAAAAAATTGTAGAATAGTCAAAAGAATTCATCTCTAGTTAAAATTAAAAACAAAGATTATAGTAACAGCTATGTAATGAGATCTGCAAGGAAGGACGAGTGGGAGAAATGCTTTCAGTTGATAAATTCTTGGGAGTGGATGGGAGAAAAGGATGGTCTTTTTACGATGAGTTCAGTAAAGATATCTTTAAATTAAAACAAAGATTATAGTAACAACTATGTAATGAGACGGAACAAATGGGTTCCAGTGGAGTGTATTATTCATGGTTGGAGATCAAAAATGCAGAGAATTGTAACATCGAGAAAATTTTGAGTTCAAAATGTAAACTTTTCAAAGTCAAGGGACTAAAATTGCCAAATTCCAAACCTTAGGGTTGAAAATGAAATTCTGATTTCTTGTCCGATCGCGCTACGCGACGGGACAAAAGACAAGCCCATCGCGTAACGCGATGACGCTTGGTCAAAGGTTCTAGATGGAGTCAACAGCGATACGCGATCGCTGTTGAGCCAACGTCATCGCGTATCGCGATGACGTGGCCTGACACCTCTGGCACAAGAGCTGCCACGTGTCCACACGTGGCACACCGTCTGCCACGTGTCCGGACACGTGGCCACACGTGGCACGACATCCCCACGTGTCAACACGTGGCACACCGTCTGCCTCGTGGCGACACTTGGCAGACCTACGCAGTGACTGCGCAAGGCTACGTCGCGCTACGCGACGGGTGCCAAGGAGCCCATCGCGTACCACGATGGGATCCCAGATTTTGTCTATAAATAGCAAGGTCGGGACCAGCCATTTGCACACCATTTCAGCTCACTCCTCTCTCTCTAACATCTATCTACACCTCGATATTCGTACCCTCGATCCACCTCGATAAACGTGTCATAATCCCTCGATAAACGTGTCCCGATCCTCGATTTCTGTGTTGACGTTTCCTCGAAGTATGTGCCACCCTCCACCCACATTCGACCAAGGAAGGTGTTTGTTCTCGATAGGAGTGCCATCAATTGTCGAAGATTGGTGCTATCGTTGAAGTGCCAAAGTTGATCGAGAAAGTGAAGCGGCGTCGAAGTGCTGCTCAAAGTTCTTAGGGTTTCCGAAACGCCAACAAAGGTTAGGCGTAACGACAAATGAATATAATATAATATTATTTTAAAGGCTTAAGCCTTAAGTCGAGATTATACTCGATGCCTCGATAAAAGAAATACAAACATAACAAAGAAAAGAGTAAAAGATTGAACTGCAAATACGTATATATGTGTGTAAGTATATATGTATATTCTTTGTTATGAAATTATTATTTAAGTAATAATGAGTATTCTTAAATAATAAAAGAAAATGAATACGTTTCTTAGAGAAGAAGAAACGTTGGTTTTTTTATATAAACTAAAGGTTTATAATTACTTTTAAACTAAAGGTTTTCAAGTAAAAGAGATATATGAACTAAAGGTTCATCGAGGTATAAAATAAGACTAAAGGTCTTAAGCCGGATTGTATATCCGACTAACAAATATTTATACTCGTACTATAGGTGCGAGATAAAAAAAAGGGAAAGACCGTCGGACGGTGAATGAAGCCGATCCCAAAGCGATAAGGTGAATACGCCCCCAAACTTTTATAACTTATTTTAAAATGAGTCAAACGTGTTAAATGAAAATTGTTTACAAGGAACTATGTGTTCCTAAAACCATTATAAATGAGAGTATAAACCTAGCCCTCACGCTGTGGTATACGTGTGTTTTGATCCTTACATAGGTGGTACTACGCGATGGGCAAATCGCACCACCCTGATCGTAGGACGCTCTCCCGCGGGAGTACGATCGTTGTGTATATTTACGGGTACTTAACTAAGTCGAACGCTGCGGTGTTTGATGAGGTGACCTAGAGTAGAGACTTGAATTTATATATGTGTTGTTTTAACTTTGTTATTCCTAAGCCACGTTGGGCCGAGGCAGGCGTAGTCTCGAGGGGTAATAAAGTAAAGGAAAAGATTTTAGCGTCAGCATGTTCACCAGCATTCATTGCTGACGTATTTTATTTACATTTTGCAGGTGAACAAGATTAGCGCTTGGAATGTCGAAGTGTTATTTATATATCCGATGGCTCGGATTTTCTTTTGTATAAACTTAAATATATAATGGTGGTTTTGTAATGTAAAACAAGTAAATCTTTTGAACTAGTTTGGGAATCTTTTAAATTCCCGACTTTTGTTTATGTAAACATTTACAACTTAAATACACAAGTTTTACAAGTCTTCCGTTAATTGAACGTAACTCTGATTTAATTACACTTTTGGTACTAACATTAAGGGTCACACTCCTAGGCCGTGGTTTGGGGCGTGACAAGAATTCCTAGGCAGGGCATGCTTGAAAAAAAAATTAATCAAGTCTAGAATAAATAGCGTACTTTATGTGACATGGGCATTGTGTAACATCCCGAAATTTCCAAGTAATATTAATTATGTTACTTAATAATAGAGAGAAAGTTTACCCGGGTTATCAGGATAAATAATAGAATAGGAGTTGGTATGGGTCGGGCTAGTGTTGGGTAATGGATGTGGGTTGTGGACTTGGATTAATTAAAATGGGTTAAATGAGAATGGGCCTTAGGTCCATGGGATCTCAGGGATATAAATACCCTAACACCCCAAAATATCTTCACTCTATCTTTATCCAAGCACACTCCACACACACATACACTAACTTCGCCGGAACCGGGCCGAGCCAAGGGAAGAATCGGACTGATCCGAGAGTGAGAGAGGGCAACTAGTTGCGTTAACAACTTAAAGGAGATCCAAACAAGCCCAAAAAGGTATGATTCTTGATCTTTGAAGTTTAAAGATCCAAGCTTTTAGTGTATAAACGACCAAAAAAATTGTCGGGTAGCGTAGTGGGAGATATTGAACCATAGCAAGGGTGTTAAAATCGCTCGAAATGCCGATCAGAAACTAAAACAGCGGCTGCCTGGGCAACTTCGCCTTCATCTGGGCAACTTCGCCTTCAAAGTGACGAACTTCGCCTGCAAGCTAAGTTCGCCTGATGAACTTCGCCTGCAAGCTAAGTTCGCCTGATGGCAACTTCGCTGTGAAGCCAAGTTCGCCTAAGGTTTAACTTCGCCTGAAGCCAAGTTCGCCTAAGGTTTAACTTCGCCTGAAGCCAAGTTCGCCTGAGGTTTAACTTCGCCTGAAGCCAAGTTCGCCTGAGGTTTAACTTCGCCTGAAGCCAAGTTCGCCTGAGGTTTAACTTCGCCTGAAGCCAAGTTCGCCTGAGGTTTAACTTCGCCTAAAGCTAAGTTCGCCTAAGGTTTAACTTCGCCTAAAGTTAAGTTCGCTTAGAAAATAAATTAAAAACCATATGGAAAATGTGTTAAGACAGTTAATGTAAATAAAATTTTTCCAAGCTGACCTGGCAGCTCGACCCCAGCCAGGGGCTCTGCCCCTTGGACCCTGCTAGGGGCTGCCGCCCCTAGACCCCGCTGCCAGGGGCGCTGCCCCCGGACCCCCGTTCGTTGCGGGTAGTAGTTAAGACTGGAAAGATGATATGAGTAGTGATAGTTGTTTGATACGTGTACTTGTTATACAGTCAGCCGTGCACAGCTGAAGAAAGGGATTACGATTAACGGTGAACGTAACCGTGTTCAGGTGAGTTTCTAGCCCCATTCCTTGTTATGTTTTCGGGGCTGTGTGCATACTCGATGTTTTGATTAATACATTTATCCTAAGTGATAAGTGTATGTCATATGTGATATGTGTGATAGATATGAATGATTGCTTGTCGGTACGCGAACGATCTTCGGATATTGCGCGTACTGTCAGGTTAAAAATAAAGGTACAAATATTATATATCGAAGATGTATGAATATTTCAAATGAATACTTGTCGGGGCGTGAACGATCTTCGGATATTGCACGTGTCGACAAGGGGTATGGTTGTTAAATGAATGAGGTAAAGAATGCCTAGAGTGTTCTTATGTTATAATGTAAGTATGTGTATATAGGTACACGAATGGCATGTGAGTTCTACGTTTGACATAGTAAGTTAGGATGGCAAATCCCTCTAGCTTCTGTCGGACATAGACTCGGCTGGTGATGGCGTAGTTAAGGACTGCTAGCCTTATACGTGAAGTAGATGATATATGTAGACGTAGATAAGGACTGCGAACCTTATACGTAATGTAGATAGGCGTCAGCATAGGAAAGGACTGTGAACCTTATGCGTGCTGTATTTGTAGCATAGGGGAGGACTGCGAACCTCGTACGTGCTATGAATTAGGTTGCAACATAGGGAAGGACTGCGAACCTTGTACGTGTTGTGGATGTATTACAGCATAGGAAAGGACTGTGAACCTTATACGTGCTGTATTTGTAGCATAGGGGAGGACTGCGAACCTCGTACGTGCTATGAATTAGGTTGCAACATAGGGAAGGACTGCGAACCTTGTACGTGTTGTGGATGTATTACAGCATAGGAAATGACTGTGAACCTTATACGTGTTGTATTTGTAGCATAGGGGAGGACTGCGAACCTCGTACGTGCTATGAATTAGGTTGCAACATAGGGAAGGACTGCGAACCTTGTACGTGTTGTGGATGCGCTATGGTATAGGGAAGGACCGCGATCCTTGTACGTACCATAAATGGTGAACATAGGTAAGGACTGCGAACCTTGTACGTGTTCACGACCTTGAGTACAGGTATAGACGGTGAACTATGAACGTACTCTCGGTAGACTGAGGTTAGTGATTGTAGATATGTATGTATGTATGGTAGCAAGTATGTATGTAGAACAGAAGGGTAACTAGTGAAGTATGGATATGTATCTACGGATGTGTATGTATGTGTATGTATTGTATGGCGTTCGATTAACTAGAACTCACTCAGCGTAGCTGACTTTTAGTATGCACGCAGGTGAGCTGATTATAGAGTTAGCATGAGGATGACACACGGCATGGATTGAACGGCTGGCATCTGAAGAAAAAAGTAAAGATGTTTTAAATATAAAGTTTTGTGTTATGGTATCAAAGAAAAGATTTAATGTTTTGTAACAAATGATTGATGTTTTATATTCCGCGAAAAGTTTTAATAAACTCTGATTTGAAAGACTGTGTTTATGAGTAAATCCGACGTTAAAGTAGGGCTACCGGGTTCGGGGCCTTACACATTGAGTCGACGGATCATATTTCTATTGATTGTATGGTAGCAGCGGGGGTGAGGGACCACATTAGTCGTTGCTATAAAGTTCCTCGTGTCTTTAGTTTCTCGGTTAAAAATATTATGGAACATTTTAAAGTCATTAAGATAGAAGATATCGAGAAGGAGGTGCTTCATGGGGTTATTGTAATTGTTTGTTGGAGAATAAGGAAGGCAATGAATGAGAAATTATTTGAAGAAAAAGAGGTAAAAATTAAAGAGATATAAGGGGACATCATATCTTTTGGCTTCTATTAGTTCAAACATAGGTCAAAATATATATATACAGAATGATCGAATTGGTGTAAATTCTTGTTCATGTAGTTTTTCTTGTTGCTTTTTTTAGTGACTTCTATCGTGGCTATGGAGGTTGCTTGTGGGTGTTCGGTTGGTTGTTTTATAAAAGTTTACAGTTCAGAAAAAATAAAAAAGAACTCATCTCTATTTGTTTTTAAAAAAATATAAGAAAAAAGAACTACGCGTTATATACCATTACATGAGACATGTACATTATTGAATTAACAATCGTTCTTATTTTTTTATTTGAAAAAAGAAAACAATTGTTGTCTTAAAGTAGAAGTATAGTATACTTTTTATTTATAAAGTATTAAAAAGTTAGTATAATAATAACACTTTAATTTAATATGAAATTATTTTCCTAGACATACTCTTTTTCCAATAAATTTTTGTTTTGTAGAGGGAAATAGTAACAGAGAGTGACTTTGAACCTTCGTATGTGGCTACACACACAACCCCATCAAAAGCTATTCACACACACTCACACAACCTTCTTCCACTAAAATAGTGTTCATTCTCTTATTGTTTAATATTCCAATTTAGCCTCCATTGTTTCTAATTAAATTCCCAGGTAATTCCACTATTTTGTAATTTAATTTTATATTTATACATGACATGTTTATTGTTGTCTCCAAATGTTGGCTATGAGCCTTGAATCTATAATCATAATTTACAAATACACTTTTTATATTAGTTTGATGTGATTTGCTACCTAAAGGTGGCATGCGAGCGTATAAGATCGCGGTTGGCATAAAATACATTTTGGTACTACTGAAAACGGATTGGGTTGATCCATTCAGTTTTTGAATTTTTAAATTGTTTTAGTATGGAATGCGATCAAATGGGTCGGGTTGATACGTTTTTTTTAAGTTTCACATAGTTACGGTAAATATTACAATGCAACAACGTATTGAATTCTGAATACCTAAATTTAGCAAGTTTGTCAAATTTTTAAATCACAAAACAATAATGAAAAGTTGAAATTAGGACACTCGTAGTTATGTCATTATTAAGCTTGCGTCTTTTCTGTCATGTTTTCCCCTATCAAGCTGGTCCATATAAAAATCCTGCTAACTTTTGGATCAATTTCTCATTAGATTGGTTTAAGTGGGTCGTGTTGAACACTTCGTTTTTGAACTCTTAAATAGCTATTGTATGGATTATGTTTGAATTCTTAAATAGCTATTGTATAGATTTTGTTCAAATTGGCCAGGCTGATCCATCTATTTTCTTTTATTTTCAAATACTTATGTTATGAATCATGTTTGAATTGGTCTGTTTTATCTTTTTACTCTGGACTACTTGTGGCTCCTTTAATATGATTTGACTTATTTCTTTAAAACAAGCATAATCAAGAGTAATAGGGAAGTTAAATGTAAAAAAGGTATACAAATTTATGCAATCATTCTTGTTTTCATTATCTTTTATTAATTTCCCTTGTGTTGTGAACTTGGTTGTTGGGAGTGGGGTTAGTTTCAAGTTTCAAGTTTCAAGTTTCAAGTTGGTATGGAGTTCATATGAAGGGTTGTGTATTGTTTCTTGCCACATAACCATTTCCAAACCATACCGCTATATCGGTTTGTAACTTAAGCATTAATACTTGTACCTTTGTCTTGATGTACAAGTTCCAACTAGGTATAGAAAAGGTACTTTGACAATTTGTTATTTTCTTTTATTGGGTATTGATTAAATTGAGGATTTCATTATGACATCATTTAATGGTATACTTTTACATGTACATATATGCTACAAAGGTTTGTTTATCAAGTATTCCTCCAAAAACCATTGTAGGCACTCTGCCTAAAGGGTAATTTGGACAATGCAACATCCCAAGACAAGGTATGGCCTCCAATCTTCTTTCATTTTAGTTATAAACATAAGGTTATAATCGTCATTTTACATCGATAAAATGCTCGTTGCAACGTTTTTTTTTCATGTTCTTGTATCTAAAACGCCCTTTTGTTGGAAATTTAATCAAGAGGTGGGACTACACGATCGGACACAAAACCAAGAACCTCGGGGCCAAAAGTCGTTGACCATAGGGGGCAACGTGCTCCAACATCCGAGGTATGATACCGTGATTCATCAACTGAGTTCAGTTATGTTGTCTTATTTTTTATGTCTCGTATTTATCTTATATAGATCTTAAGTTACAACTTTTTGTTATAAAACATTTTGTTATAAAACACACAAAATATATAATTATTACTTTCAAATTTAAAAAACATACACAAGATATGAATTTTCAAACCTAATAATAATAATAATAATAATAATAATAATAATAATGTAACATTTTTTGGATATGGCAGAAACAATTGGCTCAGCTTCAAGAAGAGCTCAAGAAGACAAAGGATCAGCTAAGGGAATCCGAGTCATGTACGAAAACGGCTAACCAAGAAGCCGAAGAAGCCAAGAAGCAACTCGCGGCTATGTCAGCCAAATTCCACGAGTCACAAAACCAGCTTGACGAGCTTTGGACTTGCGAAGAATCTCGAATTCAAGAACTCCGAAAAATCTCAAAAGACCGAGACCGAGCCTGGGAGTCCGAGCTGAAAGCCGTCCAAAAACACTTAGCCACGGCTATAAACGAAAACCAAAAACTCAACTCTCGGCTTCAAAAATTAGCCGAGTCTGAGTCAGCTCATGCAAAACAAGCTGAGTCAGCTCAAGATGAGATAATGACACTAAAGTTAAAACTGTCAGAAAATGTTTATTTAGTTGAACAGCTAAATATTCAACTAAAGGAATATAAAGATTCTGAATCTCGAGATTTGGAATCTCGAGATTTGGAATTAGCATCCGCTCTGGCAGCAGGTGCAGAGATGGAGAATGAGTTAAGGAAGTTGAAGGTGCAAGCGGAGCAGTGGAGAAAGGCGGCAGAGGCAGCGGCCGCCATGGTGATGGGCGGCGGCGGCGGAAAGTTTATACATTCGTTAGATTTTAATGTTGTTGGTGAGAAGTCGAGTTCGGATGATACGGAAGATGAGTCATCGATTAAGAAAACAAGTAACATGTTGAAGAAAATTGGGGTGTTGTTAAAAAAAGGACAAAAGTAGTTCGGATCATCCGATGAAAATTTAAGTTGTTAAGTTACATGTTGTCATAGGAATTATTGTGTTTGGGGGTAATTATAAGTTCTAAGTTGAAAATGATTTATTTATTTTCTTGTTTACTTTTTTATTGATTTATTTGAAATAAAAAAAAATAAATGTTTATAGTTAATTAGTTTTGACTAAGTTTTTTTTATTCTTCATTTTTATTTAATATTTAAATATGTTAAATTTAAAGTTGTTTATTTATATTTGGAGTGATATAGGTTTAAAAGTAACAATGGTGTGAATATGACATGCATTCATTTGTCTTAGTGATTCTTAACTCATTTCCCATTAGGAGTAGTACACAATAATAAGATATGTAATTCAACATAATCAATAATTATAGTTCAATAACTTTATCCATGTGTGATTGTGGTTACCTAACTTAATTCAGTAATTAGTTTATAAACTTTTATAAAATAATATTTAGTGATAAAAACAGAACAAATAAGAGTGTTATCCTCAGAATGATTATTCCCATTAGGAGTACATAATAAAATATTTAATTCAAACACTGTTTAAAATTGTCAAATTAATTGGTCTTATGGAATCCAATCCAATAATATGTGAATGATGGTTAATGTTTGAGATCTTTATAGTATCAAGTTCAAAACATAACTCAATAAGGTTTTTTCAAAGCGGTGAATTTTCTTCTTGGTAGTGTTTCTGGGTGAGTATACAGCATGGGGCATCAAAACAGTATGGACGACTGATATTCCGTCTCAGAAAAATACACTCAGTTATTAGGGTACTTTCATACGCAAACTATGCTAAGAAAATGAGAGAGAGAGAGAGAGAGAGAGAGAGAGTTGTCAAAAATAACATCTTTGGTAATCTGTATTGCATCGTGAATGTTGCAACTTTTACCATATTCACTTTGTTGACATCATTTCCGTCCTCATTTAGTTGTTATTTGAAAACATAACACAAAATCTTAAAAATAGATGTACACCTCTCAAGTAAGTGTTTGACCTTGTTTTCTTTCTCTTTGATTATTTGTGTATATTTTCATTCAAATGTGTTAAGTTTCTCTCATTTTGATATGAAGTGTTTTCCATTTCAATGTTTTATTTGTGTTCAAGATTGTTATAGGTTCAGTATAAACATAGGTGGACACTAACTCCTCCCGTAAACATAGATCATAGATGTTATTTTCATTCCGAAATCACCATCGATGATTGTAATTCCAAGTATCATTTATAAGTGGAGTCAAACTCTGCTATTAGAAAGTGTGCCAGAGTTCAACTCATCAAGAACGGAAAGAAGATTGCTGCTTTTGTCCCCAACGATGGTTGCTTGAACTATATTGAAGAAAACGTAATTTTTTTTATCACATTATTTAAACGACAACATTTTTATTATATAGGTATTATTAGATTCTTAGTAGGTTATTTTGAATTATGACAGGATGAGGTTTTGATTGCTGGATTTGGGCGAAAGGGTCACGCTGTGGGAGATATTCCCGGAGTTTGGTTCAAGGTTGTGAAGGTTTCCGGTGTTTCTCTTTTGGCTTTGTTCAAGGAGAAGAAGGAGAAGCCAAGATCTTAATTATGTTTTGTGTCGGTTTGGGTTAATTTTGTTATGTTTGTTGAAGAGTTCAAATGTTTTAGCTTTGTGTTTGCGGAGGGCAGACAATTGGTTGTTCTCAGTTTGTACTGTGATTTTGGTAAACACAATTTATTTAGATAACTTTTGCTTATTTTTTATTGGATATTTTTTTGTGAATGTGTGGTTTATGTTGTTGGTTTTGCATGCACTTTGTAACGTTGATTTATAAGTAGTTAGTCGGACAGATCTATTAAGCTTTTCAGTTTTATCGCTGTTAATGAATAACCTAATTTAAAATGATAAAGTGATTTGTTTTAAACTAATAGGTAGAGGTGCACAAAATAATCGGTTCCGGACCCGACCTGGCGGAACCTACCCAGAACCAGTTCCAACCCATATCCTACCTGCGGATAGGACCAGGTATAAGATTTATCCTCGGAACCGTACCCGGAACCGGTGGAAAAAACCCGGAGGAACCGGTCAAAAACCCGACCCGGTCAAAAACCCGGAAGAACCGGTCAAAACCCAACCCGGAACCGGTTAAAACCCGGTCAAATACCCGACCATACATGGAGCCGGTTCCTACCCGAACCTAGTTTGACTTTTGTAGACCACCGGTTCTGGGTTTAAAAAATACCCGATTTTGTGCATGTCTACTAATAGGTATATTTCACACAGATTGTACAAAACATGTGTTTATGCATAATCGAGCCAGTGTAGGCGTTAGTCGGCTGGTGAGGTTAACTGCAAGTTGTCACCTTACCAGCCGACTTACGTTTACACTGGCTCAGATATGTATAAACACATGTTTTCAACAATTTATGTGAAAGCTAATCAATAATTAATTAGCGCTCAGTCGGTAATTTATGCTCTTAGCAAGTATGAAAGATTACTCCATATTCTTCATAGAAATTTGTTTGCGGGGTATTATTCTTGATTTATATTCTTACTAGTAAAAAAACAAAGAATTATGTAAAACATGTTAAATTAATCTCCATTGTAAAGATGAGGCATGAAGTCACCAAGTCGGTAAAAAAAATCCAATGACTTCGTCGGAATTTTTTTCCTATGGGTTCGGTTTTTTATCGGTGCATAGATTTGTTGCAATCTAATGTCAAATAGTGTGGTTTGACAAATATCTGGATCATACTACTAATTATAGTTCAAGAATGACAAACCAGACTGCAATATGAACTGATGTTCTATTCTTTATAGAGTTAAGTGTCATTTTAGTACCTGTGGTTTGAACAACTACGCAACTTTAGTACCTAATCTTTATTTTATGCAAATAGCTACCTCAGTTTCCAAAGTCTTGCATTTTTAGTCCTTTTTTTAACCCCGTTAACTTTATTCGTTAAGTCAGGGGTATTTGTGTAATTTTATTATTATTTGTTTATTTCTTTTATTTATTCCTTCCCCATTTTATTATTAGCAGATCCTAACTCATTCCTAATAACCCTAATTCTCTAAACACCAAACTGATAAACCAAACTGATTCCCCGACTTTGCTCATCAATTGTCAATAAACTGACCTCCCCGTCGCCGCCATTTCGACGACTGCCGGAAATACGCCCTCCAAGCTCACCACCTCAACCCTGACCTCCCCGGCATCAACGAGATCCTCGCCGTCGCCGCCGTCTTACTCGCAGGAAGTATTCTTGACTGGTACCAAGTAATCCATGTCAATCGGCACTCAAACGACTCCAGTTTAATCAAACGGAAGTATGATCAGCTGTATGGATGTTGTTCATCATGCGTGGCGCGTGTTATCGGATCCTTTGAAGAACCACAAGAGTACATAACCATGATCAATTTTGAGGTCTATGTGATTTTGGAGAATTAGGGTTCATATGATGATTTTGGGGAAAGATATGGAGGAAAGGGTTTATAATCAGGGGGAGAGAAAACAAAAAAAGAAAAAGAAAAATATAATAGTAAAATTACCCAAATATCCTTCATTTAAATAATAAAATTCCACAAATACACCTGACTTAACGGATAAAGTTAACGGGGTTAAAAAAAAGTACTAAAAATGCAAGACTTTGGAAACTGAGGTAGCTATTTGCATAAAATAAAGATTAAGTACTAAAGTTGCATAATTATCCAAACCACAGGTACTAAAATAACACTTATGTATAAATCTATGGTTCGTATATAACATTTTTAAAAATGATAAAAAGATGATTAGTTATTATAATACATATACAATGCACAACTACTTACTACCAGACCCAAAATATTATGTAAATAATAAACACCGCTCTCTTGATAATGCAGGTAATACTGTAAACCTGCTTAAAGACTAATAACATGCATTCTCCATTGCACAAGTTCTACATACAAATACATTAGAAATTATTGGGCAAACACCACCAGCAAAGCATATGGGTTCTAACTGCCAGTTGAAGTAAACAAAATACGGAATCTACATTAAACTACATAAGAAATTTCGACAACCCAAAAGTATATCACTATACGCAATCACCCATGGTTTCGGCAGTTCTGATGACATATTATAAGTTATAATCTCCCACAGATAAAGCATTTACAAAAAATTTAGTCCCCTTGTAATTTCCTGTGACTGTCTTTTATCCATCTACAATAAAAAACAATGACCATTATATCTCAAATCAAAAGCTAACCCATTTAATACACGAATCAAACGAGTTATGTTCTCTCTCACTTGTCAAACTAAAATGTAAGCAAGCCTAATCCCAAAGAATAATGTATTGACACATAATAATGTAAATTCCTAGCAGCATATATCATTAATAAGGCCTCCAGGATTTTAATATTAATGCAACATAATACAAGATTAAAAATAAAGAAATACTTCTTCCGTCCCATTTTAAGTGTCCACATTTCCTTTTCTATTTGTCCCATTACAAGTGTCCACTTTAAAAAATTATTAGCCAATTTCAAGTACCCTTAAACACACACAACTAACATTAATAAACAATATTGATGGACCCACTTTTCAAGGGCATTATTGTCATTTGATAAGAAAAAAAAAGTAATCATTCAATCCACCTTAAACTTTATGTTTTTCAAACCTGGACACTTATAATGGACGGAGGGAGTACTGATTTAAAAAGACAAAAGAAGCATGCCAAACTTGCATCTCTTAATCACATTTCAAACATACCAAATAATTCATAGAGGTTTATAAAGCACAAGCCCTACAAACTTGCAGAATGCACAGAATGATAACAAAGAGTCAGAGACACAAACACATGCATTTTTAAGATAATGCTTGCAAGTAAAGAAATAAACAGAAAAAGTCGATTAAAGTTCGCTCAAACTGCTAAATAAATATTTGTTACAAGGGAGTACGAAATGACTTTGTACCTTACTTAGGAGCTTTCCTCATCGTCATCATTTTTCAATTTCTGGGATTCGTTCTTGAGAATCGATGGTGACTCGGATATTTGTTTTGCAATTCTGCATATGCTGTCACCAACTCTAAACAGCCTTTTGGGAGACGAATTTGATGACTTTTTATCACTGGTTCCATTCCCATTATCCTCCTCAGAAGCATTATCCTCAGAGGTTGCTTTTTTACTAATGTTTTTTTCACTTCTTTTTACACTCGAGTCAACTTTTGAGGCCTTGTTTGTCAAACTTCTTTCTTTCTTACGCAGGACCGAATCATCACTATCAGAAACATCCGGCTTCCGTTTTTTAGATGAAACTTTCTTACCTCCAGAAACTGGCTTTTCATTCCCATGATCCTCAACGGTCGCTTTTTTGCTAATACCTTGTTTAATTCTTTTCACACTCGAGTCACCCTTCGGGGTCACATTTGCTACACTTTTTTCTTTCTTGCGTGGGACCAAGTCTTCACAATCATCACTATCAGAAACATCTGCCTTCTGTTTTTTAGATGAAACTTTTTTCTCATTCCCGTTATCCTTAACAGTCTCCTTTTTGATAATACTTTCTTTACTTCTTTTTACACTCGAGTTACCCTTTGATATCACGTTTGCCAAACTTTTTTCTTTCTTACGTGGGACCGAGTCTTCACTATCATCACTATCAGAAACATCTGGCTTCGGTTTTTTAGATGAAACCTTTTTACCTCCAGATACTGGTTTTTCACCCCCATTATCCTCAACAGTTGCCTTTTTGCTAATACTTTGTTTACTTCGTTTTACACTCGAGTTACCCTTTGAGGTCATCTTTGTCAAGCTTTTTTCTTTCTTGCGTGGGACTGAGTCTTCACTATCATCGCTATCACACACATCCGACTTCCTTTTTTTAGATGAAACTTTCTTACCTCCAGAAGCTGTATTTTCATCCACATTTTCCTCCTTAATGACATTATCCTTAACGATTTCTTTTTTGCTAATGTCCTTTTTACTTCGTTTTACACTCGAGTTACCCTTCTGGGTCATGTTTGCCAAACTTCTTTCTTTCTTGTGTGGGACCGAGTCATCACTATCGTCACTATCATAAACATCTGGCTTCGGTTTTTTGGATGAAACTTTTTTACCCGCAGAAGCTGTTTTTTCTTTCCCATTTTTCTCCTTAATGACATTATCCTCAACAGTTGTTTTTGTGCTAGAATTCTTTTTACTTCTTTTTGCACTTGAGTTACCCTTTGGGGTCACGTTGGTCAAACTTCTTTCTTTCTTGTGTGGGACCGAGTCTTCACTATCATCACTATCAGAAACATCCGACTTTCTCTTTTTAGATTTAACCTTTTTACCTACAGAAGCTGGTTTTTCATCTTCAACAACCTTATTTTCCTCTGTTAATGGAACCTCAGATTTATCTTCTAACTTATTATCTAATTCATCCAAAAAGTTAAGCGCTTGAAACTGATAACAACCTTTCCAACCTTTCCAACGAAAGAATGCCAATAACTGAGTTCTTACAGACAAAACCTCCAATCTATCAAATCCATCAAATTGTTCTTTAGCTAGTTCTTGCACAGATTGAACAACTTTCACAGGTTTAAAACTAGAAACGGTTGAAAATCGATCACCACCGTCTATTCTGCTAGCTTCTTTCGTTATTCCAGCATTAACAAACTCTTGGGATTTAATTTCATCATATACCTCTTTGGATAAGCAAGAACACGCCAATCCAAAATCCACACGCCTTGACACCTCATCCAAAGCACAATCGACAGCATGAAGAAACGGTATGGAATTACTTTGTTTCTCCAGTTTACAGAAATTCTTCCTGAATGGCTTGATGTTGGAAGGCTTATTCCATGCAAAACTTTGATCCCCAAAATAACCAACAAGAAGCCCTTTCTTGTTGGAGTATTTCTTGGCTTTATCTGTTGAAGAAGATGGATCAAATATCTGTGCGGGCCACCATGGATAGTTCTTTACCTTGGCCCAAACTATATCTGTAACCTTATATTCACCATCTTTTTCCTCAATATTAACTTCATTTTCATCAGAAACTTTATCAATGTTCTCCGTTACAATCCTTTTATCATCAATTGAACCTTGATTGACAACAACACCATCTTCGTTATGATCAGCAGATGGGTTCATCTTCAGGGTTTCAGATGAAACAACAGCATCTGCGATCGACTTATCCAAAACTGGCTCACTGTTATCCTTTACAATCCCTGTTTCATCTACAGAAACCCTAGTGTCATTAACTGAATCCTGAACAACCTTACATTCACCTTCTTTTTCCTCCTCGTTAACCTCATTTTCAACAGAAACTTTCTCAACGTTCTTCATTACAATCTCTTTATCGTCTCTAGAAGCCATAGAACCATCAACTGAACCCTGAACGACAATATCACCAACTCCAATATGATCAATATCACCCCCTCCATCATGACCAGAAGTTTCCATTATAAGCGTTCCAGACTTCGATTCTAACAAGTCAGCCCCGATCTTAACCTCTTCACTCGCAGCAGGCGGTACAGACAAAACTACAACATCTGATCTCGATTCATCCAAAACTTTCTCATCATTATCCATTACAACTCCTATCTCACCTCCCGAAACCCTAACATCATCAACTAAATCCTGAACAACACCAGAAGACGATTCAGTCGCAAGCGTCTCAGTTTTCGAATCCAACAACTCATCCCCAATCTTAACCTCGTCACTCGCAGCAACCGGTACAGACGAAACTACTGCATCCGACCTCGATTCATCCAAACCTTTCTCACCTTTATTCATCGCAATCCCTACTTCATCAACTAAATCCTGAACAGTAATACCACCAGAAGACGGTTCAGTCGCTAGCGTCTCGGTTTTCGAATCTAACGAGTCATCCTCATCCCCAATCTTAACCTCGTCACTCGCAGCAACCGGTCCAGACGAAACTACCACATCCGACCTCGATTCATCCAAACATTTCTCACCTTTATCTCCCGAAACCCTAGCTTCATCAACTAAATCCTGAACTTTAGAAACCCTAACGTCATCAATTGAATCTTTAGAATCATCTTCTCCATCACGATCAGAAGTTTTCGTTATTAGCACTCCAGACTTCGATTCTGTCAACTCATCCCCAATCTTAACCTCGTCACTCGCAGAAACCGGTACAGACGAAACCGCAGCATCCGACCTCGATTCATCCAAAACTTTCACACCTTCATCCACTACAACCCCTAATTCACCTCCAGAAACCCTAACTCCATCAATTAGCTCATCCTTATCCACTACAACTCCTAATTCACCTCTAGAAACCCTAGCATCATCAACATCAACTAAATCCTGAACAATAACACCACTACCAGATGACGGTTCGATCGCTAGGGTTTCGGTTTTCGAATCTAACGAGTTTATATCAGTAGCACAGGCGTTTGTGGACATTGGATATACAATCTCCTGTAATAATAATATTAATAATAATTATTATATTAATATTATACAATGAACGATGAATGCAAAGGCTAATGGATCATAGTTGTAAGTTGTATAGAAAATGATGTATGTACATGTACGTAGAGTCAGCTATTAAGACGTACCTGGTGTGAGATTGAAGAAGATCTTGGTAGTCAGAAATGAGTCAGCTATGGTCTATGGATGCAACGGCTTGTTTTGTGTACTTGCAAGGTACGGGATTAACGTGTCTTTCAGTTATTTATTCAAACCGTAGGCTTCGCTTGTTATAAAAGTCAGCTATGGTGTTTGGGGTTCCTTTTACTTACTCTGGTCACTGCGGAATCCCTCCTCAGTGCCACGTCAGCGTCACGTGTGTACTGGGGGCTTCAAAGTCCCACCCCAAAGATGCCCCTCAATGGTGACGGGGCTTCGAAGCCCCTTAATTTTTTAATTTTTTTTTATTTAATAAAACTAATAAAATTAATATAACAAACTAAATAATAAAAATCAAACTTAATTAAACTAAAATACATAAAAAAAACATACAAATAGAAAAAAAAATACAACTAATTTTCGGCGTCCGAGTCCTCGTTTACGTATTTTGCCATTATCCTCTCTTTCTTTTTCTCCAAAAACGCCCGCGTGGCCGAATCTAGATGCGAGAGATCCTTTGCGAGGAGCTTGAAGTCCTTCTCTCGTTGTCGTTCCGATTTAGCCTTCTTTCTTTCTTCATGCATGGCTTTGTATTCCGCATGCATCGCTTTTCTTTCTTCGTGTATTATCTTGAGTTCCTCTTTCGAGTGTTTTTTTTCCTCGCGAAACTCTTTAAGTGCAAGCTCCAAGTTGTCAAACCGCGCGCTCACGTCGGAACTCATCGAGGATGTCATTCTAGACGAAGACCCCCCACCTCTAGGCGCCGCCTTGGCCCTTTCTCTTCCTATCGGACGTGACAACTCATCCGATTCATCAAATTGAAAATCGGGATCAATCTCGTTCAAGTTAAACTGAGAACGAGCATCCGACGCAGCTTGAGACGGCGATTGATTGGCCGAAGTAGACGTTGTTTTTGACCGTTTGGACGGTCGCGGTGAAGATGTCGGGATCGGATGCCACTTTGGCGAGCTCGTGCATTTCATCCAAATATCAAACATCCCCATGCTGAATTCGCTACCATGAAGGCGATTGTATTGTTTCAACATATCCTTAAGAAGGTCGGCGTCGTTCGTGCCGCTTCCTCTGTTGTTCTTAAGGCGAGTGTGAATTGTGGAGAAGTGGTTCATTTTTAAAACCATTGCCTTCCATTTGTTGGAGACGGAATCATCCCCGCGGTAGCGACCTCGGCCCATTATCTCAAAAAATTTACCACATATTTCTCTCCAAAAAATCGCGGTGCGTTTACCGTCACCTAACACCGAGTCTTCGGATGAGTCAATCCACGCTTGCGCCAACGCCGCTTCCTCATCGTCTTCCCACTTCTTCCTGTCGTACGATTCAGTTGGTGTTTCATCGGCAACGACCTTCTTTTTATGGATTCGCTTGCGAGGAGCTTGGGGTTCTTCGACTTAGGTTTCGGGAATTTGGGTTTCCACAACTTGGGTTTCGGGTGTTTATGTTTGGGGTGTTTTGGTTTGGGGTGGCGGAGGCATAAACAACATTGGCATTCGATAAAACATATCATTTGGAGGCATTGCGGGTACATTCTGGTTGGCAAAGTAAGGGTTGGTAGGGTCATTGTTTGCGAGTAAACTAGCCCACCACCTTTGAGACGGATCCCACGGGTTTGGATTGGTGTTCGGGTTTTGGTTAGGGTTTGAGCTCGAGCTCGTGTTCTGGTTTGGGTTTGAGCTCGAGCCGGTGAAATTTGAGAAAGGATTCATGGTAGAGAGTTGAGAGGTTTTTGTTTTGAAATCTAATAGTATTTGGTATTTGTTTGTGTATAGAATGATAAAATGAGTTAGTATTTATAAATAAAATAATTAGTTTTTTTTTAAAAAAAATCTAGCCGTTCAAATGAACGTTGGGGGGGGGGACCCACCAAAGCCACACCATCCGCGCCGACCGTTTGAACGGCGAAATCCACCGTGCCCAAGGATCAACCGCGCCCCATGGCGGTGTTCCTCGCCCGTCGCCCAATGCCACCTCAGCCTTCCACGCCCCATAGCGAGTAGTCTTATAACCATAACCAGTGTTGCAAAATACCGATTAGACGCTGATTAATCGCTAGTCCCAACTTTACTAATTAATTTTGGGCTAGTCGTTCAAAAAAAATATATCATGTATTAGCTCAGTTCTCGTAGGTGGTAAGCCTTTGTTGTAAATATCGGGTCTAGTGTACGATGGCTGTTCTTGGTGGTGTTCTAGCTCCTTGCTAGAATTTTTTAATAAAAAATTTTGTTAGTCGTTCAAAAAAAATTGGGGGCTAGTCGGCTAATTAATCGGTCGCCGGTCAAATCCGGCCAAAATCGGCGGTTTCTGGCGAGAAATCCTGACCAAAATCAACGGTTTCGGCGAGATTCTAGCAAAAACCAACGGTTTCTAGCGAGATTCCAGCCAAATTATGTTTGTGTATGTATAAAACTGAAAATTTCATATAAAATGTGTGCGTTTATATATAAAACTAAAAAATATATATTAAAGTCCGATTCCATTAATACCGGTTAATCGTTAGTTCCCATCCTACCGCCCGACTACCGACTAGCGATTTTTACAACACTGCTTATAACTTATTTAAGACATAACTTATAAGTTATAAAGTTGTAACTTATACCTTATACATATACAAAGCCTTACTTTCCCAAACACCTTATAACTTAAAGCTCATAAGTCATAAGCTATAAGAAGCTACAATAAGGATTTGTTGTTGGTTTGGTATTGGTGACTTAGCGGTTTGGTGTTAATTAGTATATCGAACAAATCTTAACGAGTACTGACCAATTAGTTTGGTAAGGGTAATTAGTAAGGTCATGTCAAAGGTTCTAGCAAACCGGCTTAAACAAGTTCTAAGTTCAGTTATTTCTGAAAACCAATCAGCTTACCTTAAAGACGGTTTCAGTCTCGACGGGCCTTTGATTGCCAACGAAATTTTGGCGTGGGTAAATAAAAAAAAAGATCAAAACTTTTCTTATGAAAATCGATTTCAAAATAGCTTATGACAATGTGAATTTGGGATTTTTGGGGTCTATTATGAAGCAAATGGGGTTCCCTTCGATGTGGTGTAAGTGGGTATATCATATATGGAGTTCTATCTTCAGCGAGCTCTTCTGTTTTGGTTAATGGGTGCTCATACTTTTCAATTTCAATGTTTTAAAGGAATGAGAAAGGGAGACTCGCTGTCTCTTTTCTTTTGATTGTGGCGATGGAAGCCCTTTCTTGCATGCTTAATAAGGCGTGTGAAGCGGGCATTCTTAGTGGTTTCCAAGTTCCGAATTGGGGGATCTTTAATTTCCCACCTTCTATATGCGGATGACGCCATGATATTTGAAAAATGGTCTCTAGATAATTTTAAAACGATGGTAGAATTTGAGGTGTTTCAAATTGTGTTAGGGACTCAAAATTAGTCTATTAAAGTCAAATCTTTTTTGGAGTGAAAAAGTGGAGATGGCCGAAGCGGTTAATATGGTGGGGGTGTTGGGATGTAATCAGGGTACCAATCCGTTTAACTATTTGGGCATAGTGGTCGGAGCAAATATGAATAATATTAACTACTGGCACCGGGTGGTTGATCTTTTCGAAAAGCGATTATCTTTATGGAAGGCTCATTCTTTACCGATTGGGGGGTGGGTAACCTTGATAAAATCGGTGCTTGAAAGTTTACCAAACTGTTTTTTATTGGTTTTTAAAGATCCAGTTAAAGTATTGGAGACATTAGAAAGTATCATGGAAAGATTTCTATGAGGAGGGACTAATGTGCATAAGATACGTTGGGTGTTGGGTGGCTTGGGATAGAGTGGCTCTTCCTAAAGAAAATGGAGGTCTTGGCCTCTCTATATTAAAAACGGTTAATTACTTGCTTTTAACTAAGTGGGTTTAGAGGTATAAAACCAAAAAATATGTGTTGTAGAGAAGAGTTACATAAGGTTTTCATAGACATAGATCGTGATGGGAATTGGTTCTGGTCAATAAAAGCATTGTCGGGACTTGGAAGAACATTGCTGGTATGGTGAATAAATTCTCTTTGGCTGGGTTGAAAGTTCATAACTTTATTAAAGAACTTGGGGATGGCAAGGCTATATGTTTTTTGTCGGACATTTGGTGTGGTAATTCTAAATTTCAAGTTGAATTTCCTAATATTTATAGGTTGGAAAAGAACAAGTCTTGCAAAGTTAAGGAGAGATTTTGGTGGTATAGCAACCAGATTGTCTGGCAATGGGACTGATCTCTTATACTGACATCCGAGGTCGAGAGAAAAGAATGGAAAGATTGTTTGAAACGCTTAATGGCGGCGTTTTGGAAAACTGGCACTGATTATTGGAAGTGGTTGGGAGATAAGTCAGACGAGTTTTCGGTAAACTCGGTTAAGAAATTAATTACCTCAAGTCGGGATGTGAGCAATCTTTTTGTTATGAAATGGTGTAAATGGGTTCCGTCTAAGTGTCAAATCCGTGTGTGGAGGGCTAAATTGAAAAGAATACCTACTCAAGACACGTTAACAAGGAGAAATGTAACTTCAACTAAGTAGGTGTGTGTTTTGTGGCTCGACGCCTGTATCGGTGGACCATATATTTTTAGAGTGCTCAGTGGCTTCGGAGGTTTGGAGTGGGTTAGCAACTAGTGTAAGGTGCCGATGATTGCAGCTTCCTCAGTTAGAGATTTACTTATGCTTCATGATCAAGTGGGTATGGGGAAAGTCAAGAAAGAGGCTTTCCAATGGATCGTGGTTCTAACCTGTTGGAGTATTTGGAAAACTAGGAACGAGAACAGGTTTCGCGGTAAAGATATCAAGATTGAAGGCGTTATTGAAGAAATAAATTGTGGGGATTCATTTGGTTCAAGTATAGGTCGAAACTTAGAACGATATCATGGTTGAGATTGGTGTTTTATTTAATTTGATGTACCTTTTGGTGCGTTTGGCTCTCTCTGTATTGAAGAGGGGTGTTTGGTGGTTGTTTTTTCGATGATGTTTATTAAAGTTATATTTTGAAAAAAAAAACACGCATCATTATCCATACCGAATCTTGGTCTTCAATAAAGGTTTACATGAAGACTTGCCTTTGCAATATTATTTTTTTAATGCATTTTCTAAACCTTTTAACTTAATTTAATTTATGAATCTTTTAAATAGTTATTTTTGTAAAATGATTTACGAGTTACAAATTTTTTACTGTGTACATCTTTATTGTATAATGTGGTGTTACCATTTTATTCGCTCTTGATTTTCAACAGTATTATTCTAGATCTATTTCTTATATCTTTTTGCTTTGATGTCTTGATCATTCTTGATTTGTGACTTAAGATGGCTAGTAAAGTGTTGAGTGTGATAATGTGATATAATTATCATTGATGAACTAATGATATTTTAAGTAACATTTAACTTAATCATGATCAAAATCAATGGATTTAATTAAAGTTTAAACTATTGTTTTTCCAAAATAGTTTTCTCTAGTAATCTCCAACAACGGAAATTCAATTTTGTGATGTTTGACATTTTGTTGCTAAATATGACTAGCAAACATTAAGATACGACATGACACGTCTTTTCATGAAGCCCAAAAACTACCATATAGCGCTTTAGAAGGGAGCAATGCAACATGGGTTTCTTTGTAGTGACAAAGTTTTTCAACAAAGTGGGTGAACATCACCCCTTTTCAACCAATCAGTATCACTCTATTATAATTATTTATTTTTTTATGTAATTTAATTTTTGTTTTTGTTTTACTTAAATGGAATATGTGAAACCATTAGCATCCTTTTAAGACGGTTTTCATTTATGTGACATTAACGAAGATTTCCATCTTGCGTTAAACTAGTTATTTCATGTCATTAGAATGCAACTAAGTAAACTTCTAGTTGAAAATTATAATCATCCAACAGTTATAACATCGGTGTATCTTGCAAAAACATACAAATACATAAATTCTTTGTATAAAAAATCATTCTACATTTCAAAGCATTGTTTGGAACTTGAAAGAATTGACATAATTTCACTTTATAACTTTTAATATATTCGTTAGTCTCTAGTGTCTTGCTAGTTGTTTGATTGAAATTTACAGTTCAAAAATAAAAAAACAAAAACCACCCATTCTACTACTCAGTTGTAGAGGTATACAAACCGGTTTAAAACTTAAAACCAGTTTGGGTTGAAACCGGTTCGAGTTGACCAACAAAAGTAAAAACTAGTTTATGATCAGTTTCGGTTCGGGTTGAAATCATTTTTGCCCCGTTTTAGTCGGTTTCGGTTCGGTTAACCAGTTTGGAACTGGTTTTAATGGCAAAAGTCACAAACCGGTTCGGAATCTGCGGTTTTAATCGGTTACCAACCGGTTTCTGCATAATTAGTTTCAAACCAGTTCGGTTTTGGTTCGAATTTCGGGTTATTTACCCCCCTCTACTCATTAAAATGACACTTATTCCCGCCAAAATCAAACGCAAACCCTCGCGACGAAGACGAAGACGATGATGAGCAATAGCAGTAGCAGTAAGCAAAAGTCATCGGACACGAGAGGTCAAGTGACACAGATATTAGCCAAATACTTGCCTCAAATCGATTACACTCACGCTGACGGCAAGAAGAACCTGCAACTCACTTCCAGACTCATTGACCACTTCTTCAATAATAATATTAATAATAATAATAATACTCACGGATCACAATTCATCTCTCAGGTATCTATCTATTTTGAATTCATTAGATATGATATTAATTATTTATTTAACTTCATGATAAGTCAGAGCTCTGTTAAACTGCAATTGAGCATAAAATGAAAGTTCTAGGGTTTGTTAATTGTTACCAGTGCTCTGCTGGCAGTTTACGGATACTCGAGATCAGCTCGATAATTAGCTTGAAATGAGCCAAGCCTCAAATAAAGCTCGTTTAGTTGTTGAGCATTAATGAGCCTAGTGTATATTTAAGTTTTTTAACTCTTTTGGACTTCTATGTATTGATTTATATTGTATCGCTGAGCTCGAGCTGAGATTAGGCTAGTTAAGAGTAGCTTTCGAATTCGTTTATTGAAATTGAGAGGAGTGTGCTTGTTCAATCTAGAATTGATGTGTGTTTTTGATTTTGTTAGAGATTAATTAATTTCATGATAATGTGAGTAGCTTTCGTTTATTAAAGAGTAGTGTTAAAATGCAAACGGATATGAAATTGGAAATTTCTGGGGTTTGTTATAGTTAAAGGTTGTATGTGAAGAGTGCTATGATGGAAATTAGGGTAAAACGATAAGAATCGAGGCGTTTGCGAGCTACTTGAGATCGGATTGGTGAAAAGCTTGAAATGAGCCGAGCCTAATCGAGCTCGAGCCGATAAAGCTCGTTTAGTTATCGAGTTGAAGCTCGAGCTTTGTATGGGAAGCTTGTAAAGGCCTGTCGAGCTTTAATGAGCCGAGTGCAGTTTTAAGTTTCAACTCTTTTGGACTTCTATGTATTGATTTTATACTGCACAGCTGAGTTTGAGCCGAGCTTTGGCTCGTTTAAGGTACTGCACACGAGCTTGAGCCAAGCTTATGCTTGTTAAGGTTTTCATTAAATATATGAAAATAATTAAAAATATATGTAAATTAATTAGTAAATAATAAACGAGCTGAGCTTTGGCTTGTTTAAGGTACTGCACACGAGCTCAAGCTGAGCTTAGGCTCGTTTGAGGTTTTTATCAAATATATAAGTTAATTAGTAAATAATAAACGAGCCGAGCTCAAGCATTCGTATGTCAAAATGAGTCGAGCTTAAGCATTGGTAAGTCAAAATGAGCCAAGCTCAAGCATTCGTAAGTCAGAATGAGCCAAGCTCAAGCATTCATAAGTCAAATGAGTCGAGCTCGAGCCTAGACGAGCTCTAGGAGCTCGCGCTCGTCTTGGCTTGTATGCACCCCTACTTGCTTTTGGCACAGTGGGCCCTTGGTGGGGGGCTCGCACAACGGGCTATTTGCTTAGTGGGTACAGTGCGCCCAGTGGCATAACCATTAAGTGCTGAAATTGCTATTAGGAAAATGACATGGAAGCTCACACAGTGAGTTGACAAACAACAAATTTTTGGAAAACTCACACCATGAGTTGAAATTGCGTAAGTTTCTAAGTGAAGCTATTGTCTAATGGACTTAATACTCTCTTAATTATAACATTTCTTGCTATATTATGTATAATAACATACAAATAGGTAAAAAGAGAAGACATATTGTTCATTTTGCCACTTGATTTCCAACATTTTCGGAAAGTATGCACAATATCAGAATTTTATGAAGCCTTAGAAAGAAAACCGAAAGAAGCTCTTTTTTGCATGAGTGCTGCAGTACACAAGGTAAAATACCAGTTGCTTGCTTACTGTATATTTATGTCATTTAATGCAAGTTTAAACTTATGTTATAATTAAATTAGGTTCTCTATGACTCATATGTTGAAGAATGGGATGACAGTGCAAAGGTCAACATCCGCTTGCACAACCACCCAGAATCAATGATTGCTTTGAAGAATCTGAAGGCAGCTTACATTGGTATATTTTATTCTTTATTTGTTTTTAACGATTATTAGTTAACTCCACTATGAATTGTATCTATGTTATGTATTATAGTAAAACTTACCATAACAATATTGCAGAAAGACTTGTTTCTGTGCGTGGAACTGTGGTAAAAGTTAGCACTGTCAAGCCTTTAGTGGTACAAATGAGTTTTGCATGTGCTAAATGTGGGACTACTTTCGCACGTGACTTCCCTGATGGGAAATTTTCACCTCCTTCGGTTTGTGTAATACATGGCTGCAAAAGCAGAAGTTTTAATCCAATCAGATCGAGTGATAGACAAATAGACTTCCAGAAAATAAGGTACGAGTTTCAAAATATAACTTCATATTGTTTGTATTGTTATGTGACTGTAACCATATGTTAACTTTTCTAGAATTCAAGAGTTGTTGAAATCTGAACATCATGAAGAAGGCCGAGTTCCAAGAACTTTGGAATGTGAATTGATTGAAGATCTTGTAGATCTTTGCATCCCTGGAGATGTTGTGACTGTTACTGGTATAATAAGGGTGATTAATACTTATATGGATATAGGTGGAGGTAATTATTATTTTTATTTTATTTTATTTTATTTTATTTTGATACTTAAAGAGTTTAGTTTTCTTATTAATTCATGTTATGAGTTAGGAAAATCTAAGGGCAAAAATCAAGGATTATATTACTTGTATTTAGAAGGGATTTCAGTTAAAAACTCCAAATCACAATCTGAGACTGAGAATTTGCAAGACACAGAAAATGTGAATAAAGCTACAGACTTGCTGGATTTATATTCTTTCAGTCAAAGGGATTTAGAGTTCATTTGTAAATTTACTTCAGAGTATGGTTCAGATGTATTTCGTCAAATACTGCAGTCAATTTGTCCGTCCATTTATGGGCATGAACTTGTTAAAGGTGCTTAAAATGCAGTTCCAATATTCAATATTTTGCCTTGCTTTGTTATTGTTGGTGATTTAATTATGCAAAGTTTGTTATAGAGGGTTCATGTGACATTAATTAATATTCGTACCTTGAACAGCTGGAATCACATTGGCACTGTTTGGAGGTGTAAGGAAGCATTCAATGGATCAGAATAAGGTTCCCGTTAGAGGAGATATTCATGTGATAATTGTTGGTACGAAGTTTTCTGATTTCTCCTAACGAGTCTGTTAATCAATGTTTTATAGGCATTTAATGTTGTATTTGTGTATAATCTGCAATTTGGTGATGTTTATTCTAGTTTTTTTTGCATGTGTTTGCTAATCAAAGTTTTACATGCATATAGTGCGAGATTTGTGTAAACTCTATGATTTAATATACTACACTAACTCATTAATCCCATGTGTACCATATTAGGTGATCCTGGACTAGGAAAAAGTCAACTGCTGCAAGCAGCAGCTTCTGTCTCACCACGAGGTATATATGTTTGTGGGAACGCCACGACAAATGCTGGCCTCACTGTTGCAGTGGTCAGAGATTCAATGACCGGTGACTATGCTTTCGAGGCAGGTAAGTTTGTGAAAACACCCAAACTGGCCCGTTTTGACCCCTACTAAAAATTGATAATTTGAGGTATCATCTTTTTCAACAGGTGCTATGGTACTAGCAGACAGAGGGTTGTGCTGTATTGATGAGTTTGATAAAATGTCTGCAGAACATCAGGTTAGTTTTCTTAATCAATGGAGGTAAATTTATATTTATAAAAAGGAAGTATTTTTTATTTTATTTGTTATTATCACCATAGTCTTTACTGGAAGCTATGGAGCAACAATGTGTCTCGGTTGCGAAAGCAGGACTGGTAGCAAGTTTGTCAGCTCAAACTACTGTTTTAGCAGCTGCGAATCCTGTTGGTGGCCATTACAAGTACCCATCAATATTATTATTTTAATTCATAATTAATCACTTTTATATTAATTGCTTATTTTTGTTACAGCCGGGCAAAAACTGTGAACGAGAATTTGAAAATTAATGCACCTTTGTTATCACGATTCGATTTGGTTTTCATTTTGCTTGACAAGCCTGATGAGAAACTTGATAAACAACTTTCTGAACACATTATGTCGGTAAGTCATCTGGGGCCTCTGTTTATGCAACACTAAAGTCTAAACAGAATCAAGGTGTAACACATATTATTTTTTTTATATGCAGCTTCATGGTGGCAGTGGGGATAGTTCACAAACTGTGAAAAAACTTACAGGTGTGTTTTTTTTTCTGTAAATCCTTTTACCCTTGGGTATTTTACTCTAAAAACTGATCAGTTTAAAATGGTGCAGCATTTGAAAGTGTTAGCAGCACAGTCCCAAATGCACAAAGTAATTCATTAGTCTCGAGGTTAAGACTTGATCCAAGAAAGGACAGTGATTTCGTTCCTTTGCCAGGCCCACTTCTCCGTAAATATATCGCTTATGCAAGAACTTATGTCTTTCCAAGGTACTCATGATGGGCGGGTCAGAATGGGTGACGGGTCAACCCACCTAACACTTTTTATGAATGTGTTAATTATGATACGGATGCAATATTATTACAAAACTAATAGTGTACATCTTTGGCTAAAAGCCTAAAACTATGTAGGAGTTTGTTTGCATTAATAAGACATTGTGCAAGTTTCAACTTTCAACACATTTTGAAACAACACAGTTCGTTTTGACATGTTTTTTTTAATGTTAGGATGTCAAAAGAAGCAGCTAAAATCCTGCAAGATTTCTACTTAAAACTAAGAGATAGAAACACGTCTGCTGATGGTACACCAGTAACTGCAAGGCAATTAGAAAGTCTAGTAAGATTAGCACAAGCGCGTGCCAGGGTTGATTTGAGAGAAGAAATAACTGTTAATGATGCTAAGGTAAGTTCATCTCTTTATAGTAATTGGAATTCCATATATTATGGCAGTAATGAGATGCGTACTTATAACGTTGACTTTTTGGGTCAAACTGTATGTTTCATAGGATGTAGTTGAAATAATGAAGGAATCGTTGTATGACAAGTACGTTGATGAGCACGGAGTTGTGGATTTTGGTCGGAGCGGTGGGATGAGCCATCAAAAAGAAGCCAAGCGGTTTCTAAGTGCACTCAACAAGAAATCAGAGATTGAACAGAAAGACTGCTTTTCTATATCGGTAACATTTTGTTATAAAAACTATTGTTTATTAAAATGGAGAAATGACTTTTTATTACTTTTATTATCAGGAAATATTCAGTTTGGCTGATAGGATTGGGTTAAGAGTCCCGGACGTTGACTCATTTGTTGAGAATTTAAACAATGTTGGCTATTTACTTAAAAAGGGATCAAAAACATATCAGGTCAAATCTGGATTACAATTTATAAAATATTTGAATTTAAAAACTATTGTCTAATCCAAACTTATAATTCTTTCTTTCAGGTGTTATCTTCATCTTATTCATCGTTAAGGTCAACACACTAGTTCAGGTCAGCCGAACTTAATTTCATGGTTAAGCAAAGCAACATTGTAAAGTTTGTAAATTTTAACTGTCACGTATCTGAACGCTAATTACTGCAAGATTACATGGCCCAACTACATAAATGATTTAACAATTAAAATAAGCCTTTTCCCATATAAGATTATAACGCTACTCTGCGCTGTGCATTGGGACCATCAAATGTTGAGCCTGCTGCTGTCAAATTACATCAAACAGCTCAAATTAGCTTCCTATGTTAACTTAACAACAACACAGAAAATCGTCCCTATATATATGGGTATGATTCAAACGAGTCCATGAGCTGGTTTATGAGCGAGCCACTGACTCTTTGAAACACCCCCCCAATAAATATATATATATATATATATATATATATATATATATATATATATATATATATGGGATGGTTCAAGAGAGAAATGATATTATTGTAAGAAATGTAATAAATGAATATGGACCACTAGTTTTGTTTTAAGTTTTAAATGCTTAAAGCTAAATAAAGAAACTATTAATTATTCACTTTCTTCAATTAATATAACTAATAAACCATAATACTTATTATTTAATTAGTATAACTAATTAAATTATTATAATTAGAAAATATTAAAAACTCATTTATTTTTATAACTTACTTTTTGTTTCTTGAATTTTTATCCTACACAAGTATAATTTATTCATACATTAAAATTTCTTTCTATCAAAAACTAATTTCTTCCAACTCAATATATTAATATCCATCAACATATACTTACATTATGATGAATAATACCAAAAAACAATTTTACATGTGTTTGCATTAGATATCAACAAAAAACATACAACCTACACAAAAGCGTATAATCTACACTTATTCTAAAATTAAGACAACATATAAGCTACACACGAAAAACATTTAACCTACACACAAAATTCATCATCAATAAAATACACACGCACACGAAAACATATAACTTACACACAAAAACATATAACCTACACACGAAAATTTTATCTTACACAAATACAATTTATTTATACGTTAATTTCTTTTCAAAACCAATTTCTTCAAATTCAACATATCAATATTCATCAACACGTAGTTACATTGTGATGAATAATACAAAAAACTATCTTACACATGGTTGCATTAAATGTCAATAAAAAATATACAACCTACACAAAAACATATAACCTACACTTGTTCTAAGAATAAGAAAACATATAGTTTACATATGAAAAACATATGACCTACGCATGTGTAGGGTATGTGTATCTTTGTGTAGTTTATGATGTCGAATTACATATGTAAGTTATATGTTTTTTGTATGTTGTACGTTTTTATTGCTCAAAGCAAGTGTAGGTTATATAACTTTGTGTAGGTTGTATAACTTTGTGTAGGTTGTATATTTATTGAACTTAAATACGTTGATATATGCTAATATATTGAGTGAAAATTATTTTTTTAATATAAGAAATAGTATTATATGAATAAATTGTATTTATGTTGAATAAAATGAAGAATGTGTAAATAAAAAATAAAACTAAAGTAGTGTTTTTATCTTTTTAATTATTATAGTTAAATTAATTAGATATATTAATTAGAGATATTTATTATAGTTATATTAGTTGTATTAATTGGAGAGAGAGAGTGCATTTATTGTTGCATTTACATCTTTTTTATTTATTTTTAAATATTAAAAACCTAAAATAAAACTAGTGGCTCATATTCATTTCTCTCATTTCTTGCAATAATTTGATTTCTTTCTTGAACTTAAACATATATATATATAGGGTAAGGATCCTAAGAGAACCCTTTGCAAATTGAGAACTTTGAGAACCATTTTGGACCACTAAAAACACCTTTAAAAAAATCATAAAACAAAAAATAACAAAAATTTTAAAAAAGTAAAAAAAACCAAAATTCTTATATTTCATTCCGGTTTCATTAAAAAAAATAAAAAAATAAAAAAATGTCGTATTATACACATATGTATAATTTTATTTAATCTTTAGTTACGTAATATACACATATGTACAGTATCATTTATCTTAAATTATACACATGTGTATAAAAAAATCACGTAAATGTACATATATGTATATATTATACATATGTGTATATAATTTGCTAAACCGAGTTTTTTTAATGAAACCGGGATGTTAAAATAAGAATTTTGGTTTTTTTACTTTTTTCATTTTTGTGTTTTTTTTATTTTATGATTTTTTTATTTTTGGGTTTTTTGTGATCCAAAATGGTTCTCATAGTTCTCAATTTCAAAAAAGTTCTCTCATGATTCTGATCCATATATATATATATATATATGTATATATATATATATATATGTATATATATATATATATGTATATATATATATATATGTATATATATATATATATATGTATATATATATATATATGTATATATATATATATATATGTATATATATATATATGTATATATATATATATATATATATAAGTTCAACCCTCTAAGAAAGGTTGTTTACCTCTTTATATTTCTTGACGAATGCGTTAAGTGGTTCCACGTAATCTTCAAAGCCTAATGTCGCCATTGCCCATAGCAGATCATCACTATTAATGGTTCTCCTATGTTCCTTTTGACACTTATCATTTGCCCTATAAACAACAATTTTAAACAAACCATACAATATTAATCATGTCAAACATATGTTTTATTTATGTGAAAGACATACTGGCTGGTGACAAAGATGATGAACTCAGAAACACACTCTTGAACACTCTCTTTAGCACCTTTAGAAATTTTCCCATTCGCCGGTATCCCGTTCCTCATGACGCGATCGATATTCTTGATCGGCAAAAGCCTGTCTTGTCTAAAACCTCCACTCTCATCCATTGAACCAAGTCCTAAAGTTCCAAAAACACACACACCAAACTAGTGAACAAAAAACATGATTCACCATGAGACTTAAGACATTTAAAGATGCTAACTGAGAACTTATTATGACCGCTGGTCAGGTTTCATGTTTTTTGGGCTGCCATTGTACATGACACATGGCAGTAATGGATTGATCAATGGGATTCGAACACCCGATACATGTGGTTCTTGTGTTTGTACTATATATATGTTATTCCTTTTCAACACAAGTGATTGGTACCAAAAATAATTTTGGTAGACATAACTAGTATTGGAGTGGCTAAACTTGTATTTTCTCTACAATAAAGAAAATTTTGATAAAAGCAATAATGGCCATCTATATATAAAAATTAAAAAGTGTTTATTCGTCAATCTATATAATTTTTGAGTGCATGAAATCGAGAAAAAAAACCCAACAAAATAAGTGATTGTGAGTAAAATAGGAAAATAGATGGAGAATCGTATGTTTGAGGTTTTTTTTAAAGAAATTAACAAAGTTTTTAAAAAAAATGTGTTTGTAGTTAAGTTATATATATGAAGATAGAGACTCGGATGAAAATGCTCTTACATGTTTAGATTACGGGAATTTTATTTTCTAACAATATGAGTTATGACACGAAGTTACGTCATAGGACATTTAAATTGTGTAAAACGACTAAAACACTCTAGTGAGAAACTAATAGTTTGTTCATGTAATTTACTTGAAATATATTTAAAAACAAAACCGCAATCTCTCTTCATAGTCCAACGATTCGTGCCTTTGATTTGGGGGTGTGGATGTCAGTCGGAGAGGAATTTGGGGTTTTATTATTGTTTTTGTTATTTTTGAGTAAATTACATAAACAACAAGTATAGTTTCTCGTAATGTATTTTAGTCATTTGACACAAATTAACTGATTTTTAATGAAACTTAGTGTTAGAACCTAAGATTGTTTGTTACGAAATGAAAACCACATAAATCAAACCGACCAAAAGGTGTGTTACTTGCTAAAACCAAATGGACTATTGGTTTAATAAGTCGAAATATTTTGATTTAACTACTTTGACACTAGTACATTTTTATAGTTCAAAAAATGTACACACTCATTTATAAATGTAGAATTGATATTTTATCTACTACCAAAGGGGTGTAGAAATCATCTGTATTACTATATCATGTTCATCTTTTGATCTACTTTAGTTTTGACTAAAAACTTTAAATACTCATAGTTAAGAAATATAACTCCATCTATTCGATAGGAAACTCAATTATAGCGTAACCTCTAGCGTAATAATTCGGATCAAATTAATCTTATGAAGCAAAAAAGTTTTGTATTGCACAATGTGAGCTATCAAAGGCGGTTGTAACCCAATGATACTATTTAGTATTTACCAAGGTGGAGCCTAATGATAAATTAGAGTCTCAAGCAAATGTGATCAAAGGCAAAAAAACAATATCGCCATCCGTGGGACTCGAACCCACGACCACGTGGTTAAAAGCCACGCGCTCTACCAACTGAGCTAGAACGGCTACTTACTGTATTTCCTTAACAACTAAATTTAGCATAAAAAGACACAATACATTCTACACAACACAAAGCAACATTCTTTAAATTTTGGTAGAAAAAACACGTCGTATTATGCTATTTATTTATTTATTATTAAAAAAAACTACAAATCCAGTAACTCACACAACCCTATTATAATACTAATAAATCTACCTTTTTTATGTTAACCACGAGACTTGAACCCTCATCATTTAAAAAATAATATTTCTACCTGACATCTTGGTATCACTAGACCAAAGCCCTGCTACATTTTATTATGTATTTATGTGTTTTTGGCCATGGCAATAACTTTATTCTACTTTTGATTGGTTTTATAACATGTATTTTACAGAAATTAAGCAGCACAACATCACACACTATCTAGTCTACAATTATCCAAAACATAATTATCATAGGTTATACAACATAAGTGATAAGACCACATGTTTATCCATCTACACAAGAGCTAGTAGTTGTTGAGACACAAACAACAACTTTATTCATATATTATTTATATTATTTCAATATCTTGGATCATGATTACAAGTGCCTCATCATCAGCTTCACTGAGCCTGCAACAATGATATAGAATAATGCATCATGTATTATAAAGAGAAACTTTGTATGTGTTGCCGAAAGCTAGTTACTAGAAGACGTTTTTTGTACACCTGAATAACGTAATCAGGATCGGCTTTTGTCACTTTATATGCATCTAATTTGTTCAGTTCCTGCTTGCAAAAAAATAAATAAATAATAATAATAATAATAATAATAATAATAATAATAATACCTCTATCCATTTTGCTAAGTTTGGCCTGCCTGAAGTAATATCATATTTGAACACCTCTTGTATAAATAACTGAAACCTCTCTACAAAAGGAATATAAACAAAGTCCACCTGCAATCCACAACTTTGTAATGATAAGTAAATAACTAATAACAACCGACCCATTTCAATACGGGTGCAAACGAGCTGAGCTGCTCGCGAGCTACTCGAGATCGGCTTGCGAAAAAGCCCAATTGAGCCGAGCTTAAATGAGCCCGAGCCCAAGTTTCATTTATCAAGCTCAAGCCGGCTCGCAAGCCTAAACGAGTCTATCAATAATATAATTTTCATAATATATATTTAATAATTATTAATAAATCTTTATAATATTATGAAAAATAACTAAATAATATACATTAGGTTATACATAAAATTACTATTGAAAAAAAAAATATATAAATAAATATAAACATATAAAAAGTAATTAAGAAATAGTTAACGAGCCAAGCCCGGGCCAAGCTTGAGTTCAAAAACTACTCATGAGCTGAGCTCGAGCTTTAGAATTAGAGAACGAAACGAGCCAAGCTCGAGCTCTTTGTAAGTTAAATGAGCTGAGCTCGACTCGAGCTTGGGCTTGGCTCGTTTGCACCCCTACATTTCAACCTGTTAAACTTTTAAGGGGCCAAAATAAACCGAATACTCACCAAACTGATATCTCCAAGGAAAAATGGACCTTCATACTTCTGAAGAGCTGATTCCAAGTAATCAAAAGCAACACCTGATTAAAATTCAAAACATCATATTATAAATTTATAATTAAATGCAGATAAACAAAAAGATCGCGATTTTTCTAAGGCTTGAATCATACCGGCTTCTTTCACAACATCTCCTTTAAATGCAGAAGTCACGGTCTTACGAAACGTGTCGGTGTATTTAAACAACTCCTCAGCAAACTCTTTTTTGGCAGGGTCCTAATCAATAACATGTTAGTTGTAAAAATTCCGAAAGATGGTAAACATGTAAACATGTTAGTTAAATCTTACGTCCGGTAATAATGCAGGCCCTTCAAAGTTACTATCCAAATATTTCACCAAATCCAAACTCTCTATAATGATTTTGTTGTCGTGTTCAAGAGCCGGCACCTTAGAAAACACAAATACCACATTGAAACATAATAGCAACAATATATATATATATACATATACATACATACAAGGGGTGGCAAATGTATATAATGGGTCAGAATGAGTCAAACTAAAAAAGGAATTTGATTGAAACGGGTCAAAACGGGTTGACATTTCTCTAGTTTTTTTTTAATGGAACGAGTAAAACGGAGGAAACTTTTTAGTACTTTTACCTTTTTAGTTTTTGATTTATATTTCGAGTTATGATTTGTTATTTATTTTTTTTGAATTTTTTAATGAGGGTTTTTGAAATGGGTCAAAATGGTTTGAGATTTCAGAAACCCCTCATTAAAAAATTTAAAAAAAATAATTAAAAAACTATAACTCGAAATATAAATTAAAAACTTAAAAAGTAAAAATACTAAAAAGTTTCTTCCGTTTTTCTCGTTCCATAAAAAATAACTCGAGAAATGTTAACCCGTTTCGACCCGTTTTATTCATTTTCTGTTTTTAGTTTGACCCATTCTGATCCATTATATACATATTAATACAACTCATTCAACCCAATGGGTCACAATTGTCACCCCTAATACATACATATTAGAAGTGTTACCTTATTTAGCGGGTTAATTTTCTCCTTGTACCACGCGGGTCTATTACCAAGGTCTATTCCAACAAGCTTAATCTTGTCTTGTAATCCCTACATATCAAGATCCAGATAGTTAAAAATGTAATACTAATTCCACAATATGACCAAAATTTTGTTTCTTAAAGTCACTTGTGTCTATGGTTAATAGGTACACATGTGAAGAGGTAGGTCCCAGCAGAGCCCAGTTGGACCCGCAAGACTCACCTCAAAGAGGGACGTCTGCGCAGTTGAACCCGCAAGACTCACCTTCAACAGGGACGTATGCGCAAAGGCTAAACTCGCAAGACTCACCTTGAAGAGGGACGTCTGCGCAGAAACCAACTGGATCCGCAAGACCCACCATGCTCAGAGACGTGACGTCCTTACGCGCAGTACGCAAGTTGTTCCCGCAGGAAAAGCCTCCCAATGGTGAAGTACCCCGCCTGTTCCCGCAGCTGCGGATACAAGCCATCAGGGAAGGCTACCTGCGCAGCAAGGCTACACGCACAAAGCACTTAACTCTTAAATAATTCAGTAATGTCACCTGAAGGAGTGAGCAAGCCGGGAACACTCCCGCCCAAATGAGCCAGTCCGTACGCTACTGGAGGACCTTTTGTACTGTACCTGACGAGGTATGGACAAAAGGTCTGACCAAAGCAGCGACAGCTCACTGTGACAAAGGAATAGTACACAGCCGGCCTGGTCACTATCAGCCGCTGCCTACTCACCAACCCCTGTCACTATTAGCCGCTGCCTACTCACCAACCTGTCGTAGCACGTGCATAGCCTGCAGTTGGTGGAAAAGGAATAGTACACAGCTGGCCTGGTCCCTATCAGCCGCTGCCTACCCACCAACTGCCAGCATGGCATGTGCGTAGCCCACAGTTGGCAGAACAGGAATACTATTCAGCCGGCTGTACCTTCTTGGAAACCTACCTTCGGCTATAAATACTCCAACACCTTGGAATGGTATGGACATTACATTACATTACCTTATCACATCTTATCTTTTCTAGCAATCTCTTAATATACACTTATATTCAAGAGCAATCTAGTCTGATTCTCACGCCGGAGGGTGGTCACAAGGAGGTACCCCCCCCCTTCTAAGTGACGAGCTCACGGTGTCTGTTTTGCAGGTCATCTGAAGAACCATCTTTGCCGGATCTAACCCCTCGTGGGAAACATCTATTTAACCCCCAGATTATCCGTAATCTGCCCGGGGTCGATTAGTGTTTCTTCAACATGTTTATTATGCAGTTCTCGCAGTTCTGTACTTAACTTTGGTTTTGCATTAAACGACCTTATATTTATAGCATATAATCAATACCCGTCATCTTCAAGAAGATTAAAAGGTTATTAAATTAACATGGTTATAAACTTTATAGTGTGATGTAGATAATAATATATTATATATCCTGGTTGCAACCTGTGAACACATGTCACAGCTTAGACCGACCCATGTAAATCCTCGTTTTCTTATTTTTCTATCGGTTGTGTGTGTTTTTCCTAAAATAAACTCGTGTTCATATTTTTCTACCGTTTGTGTTTTTCCTAAAATCATGACTAAACCGTAATCGATTCCGTAATGTTAAAAATTCATAAATCGCAGACATGGAGCGGCAATTCACCTTATAATTCCGGGTGATCCAAACGCGCTGTGCAAAGGGGCATAGGTAGTTGGTATACAACCTTCAGTAAAAACAAAAGTAAACCAAATTTCAGAATTCAGTTATCATGATCGCAAATCGCATCATATTAAACAAAAATAAAGCTCAATCAAACTGATCGATCCGGTTACAAAGCGTGACGTGGAAAACCAGAAGTAAAGCTTAAATGTATAGTATTTAAAAAAACCATTTTTTAAACCAACCCGTATAAATAACCATTGTTCTAACCCGAAACCCAACCTGAACCAAAACAACCCCTTTTCGAATCGGCCCGTTCTAACTCGATCCCATTCAAACCTGAAATCCCTTCTGGCCCGACCCCTTTCAACCAGAACTAGGGATGAGCTCGGGATGGTACCGGTACCGGTACCAATCCCGAAAATCCAAAATATTTGGCACAGGTACCGAAATGTTCGGTTAGGTATCGTATCGATACCGATTACTAAAACTTGCTACCGATTTAATGCCGGTACCGAAAACGCTCATCCCATGTAGTATATATATATTTTTTAAAAAAATCATTTTTTAAACTAACACGTTTTGACCCAAAACCCGATACCGTTCTAACCCCAAACCCATTCCGACTCCTTTCCACCCAACCCGTCGGGACCAAGGCTGGCTATGAGGTAGGGCCGGGTGATCAACCGACCCCGGCCCGACACCCCGGGAAACCCGAATTTTTTATTTTTTTAAAATTATATATTTTTCGGAAAAGAAAATGTATTCTTAATGTTTAACTCAACTAACTAATAATTTTAGGCCCAAATATTTTTCACTATTTAATAATTTTAGGCCCAAATATTTTTCACTATTCTCGGAGACAGTCCCATGGTTGGGCCAAACCAAAATAACCCACCCTTTTATAAATCAACTCCAACTAGTTTCGACCCAAACCTGTCTGACCCGACCCGACCCGTTTGGCAATCATCCTACCTACCTAGTGGTTCCATCAAAAAGAGGAGGTGGTGGAGAAGTTGAATCCAGTTGTGGTGGAAGAGCCTCTACACTACTGCACAATCATATATATATATATATACATGTATCAAAATCAAATATTAATTCAAATTCACATATAAATATATTAAAAAAAAATCATATTGAAATTTAATCAGATCACTAATAAGTTCTTACGGAGCCATTATGAATGTGAAGATGAGAGTTGGAACTAATGAGAGGTGTATATTTATAGAGGGAGTATTGTGTTTAGTTCTAAGTTTATGAGGGACTAAAAATGTAATATTGGTAAAGTGTTTTTTGTGTGTTTGCGTCATCACTTACGATTCTTTGAACCAAGACAAGATAATTTGGACACTAATGCCGTTCCGGATACATTTGTTTATGGAAAAGAAAACTTAAGCTTAAAAGAAAAAAAAAATCCTAAAATGTCTTATTAATGAATAGAGATTTCGTTTTATCGTCGTATGTAAAAGCTGTAAGTAATATCTTCTATAAACACGTCTTTGACGATATGTTTGGTTTCAACGCGTCTTTCACGACCTTTTGGCCTTTAATATATCGGATGTAGAGTGTGTTTGGTTAAGTCTCTTAATTGTTAAGTTTTAAAGACATGCTGAATGATTCAAAAACTGCCTCTTATTCAGTCATACATGATACATCCTAATAATTCAGCACAAGATTATCAAACAAGTCCTTAGACAATTATATAACTAAGTTACACATGACATGCAAGTTGTCCTTGACCTATGTTAGACCATGTTGTGGGTGTTTTGAGCCCCGATTTGGGGGCAGCATTAGGGAGGAACACTGCATAGGTTTTTTTTTTTTTTTTTTTTTTTTTTTTGGGGGGGGGGGGGGGGGGTATGAAGGGCGATGTGGGGATGGAGGTGGGTCATCCAACTTCTCTCTCTCTCTCTCACACACACACACACACACACACACACACACATACAACAACCATACCCAGTAAGATCCAACAAATAACAATGCTATAAATAAGGTCCGGGAATGATGAGATGTAGGTTAACCGTACCTATGTTCCAAAGAACAGAGAGGTTACTTTCAGAGAGAACATCGGCTACGAAACCCATATGCATTAGAACACATACATATATGTGTGTGTGTGTGTGTGTAATGGAGCAACAAAGGGACAACAAACTACAGCAGGGCGTTATGGAGAGGGGTTTCAAATCCCCGTTTCCTACTTGACGATGACGTGAAGGGGCTATGTTGCCTCTCCATAACGAACAACCTTATTGTTTATGCGTTGTTATTGTTCATGACCGGTTAGATCATTATTTGTTACCGATGGACCAAATTTACAATTAATGAGTATTAAGTTATTAACTTATTACTAATGATTACCGCTAACAATACTAATCATGATATGATAATTAGTATCTATGCAATTTTTTTTATCAATCATACATACATGATAAGTTTCGAAATGCATATACTATATACTAAAATAATAATTTGTTTTAGCTTCATGCATATGAAAACACAGGTAAAACCGAACCCAAACCATTAAGTCAAACACACAACTGGTTCTGGACTCCTGTTTCACATTCAACTTCAAACACACAACAGTGACAACTAACAACAATACTACAATAGCATCACCAACAATAAAAATAATAAAATCTATTTATTTAAAAATAAACAAGCACAATAATTTTTTTTTAAAACAAATATAACACAAGTCACTTAAGACAAATCCTATTTACAACATCAACAGGCAATGCAAATGAAGATTTATAAACGAAAATCCTATAAAATAGTATATAATAAAAAATAATACCCGATTTTTTTTAAAAAGATATTATTTATAATTAAGAAACAATTTTATAGTAAAAAAAATAAGCGGGTCATAGGTCTCAAACCCGAATAACTTTCAAACGGGTTTTAACATCTCGTTTATTTGTGAAACTCTTTCATCATCAAACCTTAAGTATATTATTAACTTCCTTACAATAAATATATTTAAAATTCAAAAAAATATATAAATATTAGAAATGAAAAATGCAATAAAATCTAGTAAAAATAAAATTAAAAGCTAGTAAAAAAAATAAAATCTATTAATTTCAAAAATAAAAAACAAGCATAGTAAAATTTTTAAACAAACATAACAATTAACAACAGAAGGCACTTAAGAAAAATCCTACTAACATCAACAGGCAGTGCATAAGCCGGATCAATAGCCTTTAACCCCGGATATTCAAGAAGCGAAAGACCCGCAACGCCAAAATAAGTATGAAACACATCGACAACATCCGGTCGATCCGATGTCCCTCCATTTTCTTTATCTTGACAATCCAAAATAAACTTAACAACTTTTTCTTTATCAATCCAACCAACTCTATCGATCATTATCAAACTCGATAAAACCCACCACGAGTAACAAACATCCGAAAGCTTCTCGGGCCGACCATTCACATAACCACCATCCCAAAAGATCCTTAACAACATAATGTAAACAACCCGTTATCGCAAGTGCACCTACGCAACAAAATATTTGACCCGAGTGTGACTCAGCACCCGGGTTGCACCCAAACCCGCCATCAACATTCTTGCAAGTTAAAATGTACTTAATCTCTTGAAAAACATTAATTTTATCCAACTGTTTTAGTAATGCGAGAGCACATATAGCAATGTACGAAAATCTAGTATATGTTTCACCTAGGGGTGGCAAATGTGACCCGTTGGATTGAATGAGTTGTATTAAAATGTATATAACAGATCAGAATGGGTTAAACTAAAAAAAGAAAATGATTGAAACGGGTCGAAATAGGTTGACATTTCTCGAGGTTTTTTTTATGGAACGAGAAAAACGGATGAAACTTTTTAGTATTTTTACTTTTTAAGTTTTTGATTTATATTTCGAGTTATAGTTTTCTACTTTTTTAAAAAAAAAAAATTTAATGAGGGGTTTTTGAAATCTCAACCCATTTTGACCCATTTCAAAAATCCCCTATTAAAAAATTCAAAAAAAGAAAATTCAAAAATCATAGCTCGAAGTATAAATAAAAAACTAAAAAAGTAATAGGGGATTTTTGAATTTTTTTTGAATTTTCTCGGTGGTATAAATCTATTCTTTTCCAGCTGAAAATCTTTAAACATAGTGTAAATTTATCCGTTTTCAATCGAAATTTTGAGCCCGGCCCCCTCTGTTTTTCACTCGGTAGTGTAAATGTATCATTTTTCAGCCGAAAATTTTATATATAGGTTATAGTGTAAATTTACCCGTTTCCGATCGAAATTTTGAGCCCGTCCCCTTAGTTTATGAATTTTTTTTATACATATTGAGTCCACCCCCTCGACATGTATGTCCAAGCTTCGCCGCTGCATATTACGACTTTATATATTTTAAGTTTTTCTCTTTCAGTTGGTACAAGGAGTGCTTGTAAGAATAAATATATTTTATATATTTATTTATATGGCCATCATTATCATTTATATAATAATAGATCAAAATAATTTATTATACCTTATTATATATTAGCTTAGTAATTGTTGATGGGCCATATTACTCTTAATAGCTAATAAAGGGTTTCCCTTTGGGTGTATATATAGAGAGAATAAATTAACATCATAACCTAATCTCACACAAATAAGAAATCATGTGTCTCCTCTCTCTTCTAAACCGGGTTCCTCTCAAGAACCCTAACCATCCTTAACTATACATCCTAAAGGGGAACTCGATCAAGATGACAAACATGTCGACTACATCATACCCTGCTGCAGTTACTACTCTCCTTGCTGTAACAGGTTCATAGGTTTATCATGTTTTCTATTGCTTACATGAAGAACTAATCAACATGTGGCATCAGAGTGATGTTGATTAATCAGTTCTTCATGTTTTCCTTAAATCTGGAATTGAATCAGAAGACATGGACTAAAACTTGATAAACCCTAATTTTTTCGGTTTCTTTTTCATGTTCTATTACGAAAACAATATATGATATTGTTTAAAATCGCTAAAATTCATATTTAATAAACCCTAATATTTTCGAAATCTGTTAAAATTATGTTTAAAGATTTCGATTCCAGTTTTTGTATATGTTTAATAATTAAAAATTTCAACGATGTTCTTCGTGTTCATCATAATTTTTTGAAAATTATAATATATTTTGGTTCAAATCTGGATTAAAAATCTGTTAAAGTTAATTTAGAGATATAATTTTTCAAATCTTGAATTAATTAAAAGTTTTGGTATTTTCTAAAAAGATTTGAATCCCATTAAAATAGGAAATAGATATAATTGTTAATCCTTAAAATATTTGAACCAAATCTTATTATTATCCTTTTAGATTTCGAAATCAGTTTAGGGCAACTAGTTTACGGAATTAATTGTATGGGTTTTATTAATGTTTTTTTGTGTTTTCAGTTTAATTAGGATAATATTAATTTTTGGATTTTAGAGTTCTCGGATTTTAAACTTTATGGCCTTATACGGGATTTTTTTTTGGAATAGTTTTCCAATCTTTTTCCCGCAAGCACACTAATTTTCTGAAAACTCATTACTTTACCCGAAAACCCATAATACTCGAAAACATATTAACCAAAAACACATATCATCCGAAAACTATAATTTACCTGAAAACGTTATTTCACGAAATCCTTAATTTTACCCAGAAAATTTTTGCTATTAACTCATTAAAATGTTTTGTAAATACTTAAACATTATAAAATTTTACAAAACATAAAGGCTTAACTTGAATGAACTTTTGATGTATCACTTCTGCCCGAAGGTGATGAGTTACATTTACCATATCATTCAAGTCTAATTGAAAGCTTTTGTTAGTTTTTGCATAACATGATACAAATGTCTCACTTCTGCCCAAAGGTGACGCGTTACATTTATATCTAGCAAAACTAACCCGTGCATAATTAAAATAATTGAATCACTTCTGCACAAAGGTGATGTGATACAACTGTTTTGCACACATACTTAAATAAATTTTTTACTTCTGCCCAAAGGTGATTTATTTTTTGTTTAAGTAGAACTTTTAATTATAGTCTATTAGTTTGATGTTAATAATAAACATATCACATCTTCAATAAAATATAATGATCCTTACATTAATTATCCTTCATTAATCTAATGATCATAAGTTTTAATATGTATTATCTTAATATCCCGTAACATTACTCACTATAATTTTCTATAAATAATTATCTCATCTAAATAGTCCACTCTAATATTAAAACATAGTATAAGTTTTACATCATAAAGAGTTTCAATAATATTTAGCTCTTCTTAGTTTTAGTTATCCCTTAAGACATGATATGACTATCTTACTGCTCTTTATAATAACAATCATTCCATTGAAAATCGGAGCATAACAAATAGAATGAGTCAATCATAATGTCTCTTACGATAATGATAATCAAGAACTTATATAAATAAATGCTATCACTAGAGTTATTCTAGATTTAGTTTTTCCTAAGACTAATCAAAATAACTCCTAAGATTCATGCACTCCTTAAAAGTTCTAACTATAAGGTTAAATGACGTTATTGAATACATCATAATGTACAATACCATGACCCATAAAGTTAAGGGCTCACACATGGAAATAAGTACACTTTTCTAATGCATTACATACTAAAAGTTTATATTATTACAATTTGTTGCCTTAAGTATCAACTATAACACTCAGAAGTACCAAAGGAAAATGAGTGTGTTGATCAACAACATATGTAAACGAAAAGAAATGTCTGATGCTAGAAATAAGATGTTATTCAACTCACTACCACTAAAACCTATAAGAGGATAATTCTAATGTTCATAAACAAAATACAAGTATTACTTCAAGCTTTAGGTTTCTTAAGGAGAAGTCCCATTGTAAAAATATGCCATTAGATTAGGCATAGACATTAAAAGACTATCCATAATTCAAAAGAACAACTGGCTAAAATTGATAGTTGTATAATAATGATATATAAGTCTGCTAATCCTAATATTCCCATTAACACATGATTTGTTGAGTCTAGTTCTATATGTTTACCCGAAATCAACAAATAACTAACATGAGTGTTAGTGACAAATTTAAATGTTAAGGTTATTAGAACCATGATAAACTGTCTTTTAATTACACTTTATGATACCTTAAATATTCTGAAGATTAATCAGAATTTAGTATCAATACTTAAGTTACATTATGACAGTTATAAGGTTTGCATAGCCAACAACCATTGACGAGCATGAAACAAACATTGACGAGCTCTCTTCTAACTTGGAAGACAATTTGCATGTCGGTTCTGTTCCGACCACGAGAATTCATAAAGATCACCCTTTGGAGAATGTGATTGGTGATGTGTCCTCCGGTGTACAAACAAGACGTAGCTTGAATGAGCACACCTGTGTTTACACAAGCATCAAGGAGACAGGGATAATCAACGAATGCTTGTACACTTGCTTTATCAGCCAGATTGAACCGAAGAACTATCAAATGGCTCTAAAGGACAGCTCGTGGGTCGAAGCCATGCAAGAAGAGTTGGCTCAGTTCAAGAAAATGGAAGTATGGGATTTGGTTGAAAAACCAAAGAATGTGCATGCGATAGGCACAAAATGGGTGTTTAAGTGCAAGAGAGATGAGAAAGGGATTATTATAAGAAACAAGGCGAGGCTAGTCGTTAAAGGTTTTAATCAACAAGAGGGTATTGATTATAATGAAGTGTTCGCTCCTGTGGCAAGATTGGAAGCTATTAGATTGTTTTTGGCATTTGCTGCTTATAAAAAGATGAAGGTTTTTCAGTTGGACGTAAAGAGTGCATTCCTAAATGGGAAAGTTGATGAGGTTGTGTATGTTGAGCAACCTCCGGGTTTTCCTGACCCAGACTTTCCAGACCATGTGTACAAATTAAGCAAGGCATTGTATGGATTACATCAGGCACCTCGTGCCTGGTACTCAACTTTATCAGATTACTTGCTTGAAAATGGGTTTGAAAGAGGGAAGATTGATAGCACGTTGTTCTTCAAGAGAGAAGGAAGCGACTTCCTGCTGGTGCAAGTCTACGTGGATGACATTATTTTTGCTGCATCAAAAGTCTCCATGTGTCAAGATTTTGAGGCCGTCATGAAGAAAAGGTTTGAAATGAGTGCTATGGGTGAACTAACTTTCTTTTTAGGATTGCAGGTTGATCAGAAGAAGGAAGGGATGCTCATTCATCAGACCAAGTATGTCCATGATGTGCTCAAACGTTTCAAGATGGAGGACAGCACTCCATTCGATACTCCAATTTGCGTCAACCATAAATTGGGTGCTGATTCTGACAATGACGCAGATGTGGACCCAACTCAGTATCGGGCTATTATAGGTTCTTTAATGTACTTAACTGCTTCTAGGCCTGATATTATGTTTGCAGTTTGTCTTTGTGCTCGTTTTCAGGCAAACCCAAAGGAATCTCACATGAAGGGTGTGAAGAGGATCTTGCGGTATCTCAAAGGCAAACCGAAGCTGGGGTTGTGGTACGCAAAAGGAGGAGACTTGGAGCTAGTCGCTTACACAGATTCTGATTATGGAGGGTGCAATCAGAGTCGGAAGTCAACAACTGGAGGATGTCAGTTTCTTGGTGGCAGATTGGTGTCGTGGCAATGCAAGAAGCAGACTTCAGTCGCAATTTCAACATGTGAGGCAGAATACATGGCAGCATCCAACTGCTGCTCCCAGGTTCTGTGGATTCAACAACAGTTACGCTACTATGGTCTGAATTTCTTACTTACTCCTATTTGCATTGATAACACAGCTGCTATCTCAGTAACTAACAATCCCGTGAAGCACAGTAAAACTAAACATATTGACATACGTCATCATTTTATACGGGATTGTGCTGAGAAGAAACTGATTGTGCTTGAAAAGGTGGATACGCTTGATAATTTCGCTGATCTTTATACTAAAGCGTTTGACAAAACAAGATTTCAAAACCTTATTGAGCTGAATGGGATGATCAATCCCGAGTAACCATGCTTTTTGTGTTCGAGTTAAAAAAAAAAAAAAAAAACGTCATTATCGCTTAAAATTATGTCGGTTACCTCAGTTTGAAGGACATGTCTTAGGATATGTTTGGTCCTCATTTTCTACTTGTAGAATTTGAGGATAGCCATTAACCAGATGACTGAAAGTGACCGGGGCGGTTTATGATGAGTTTTCATTCTTTCGCTTAAAATTAGTCGATCATACTTAGTTAGAAGGACACATACTAGTATGTGGTCAGTCCAGCTGATCCATTGGATCTTCGGGATAGCCGTTTACCTGAAGACTTTGTTTTGGTCGGGGCGATTAATGTTAAAATTTTTTTAGGGAAATGAAATTATTTTTCAAGTCTGCTACTTCGTAAGAAGTTCGTTTGCTATGTTTAACAGAAAATTGATCCAACCTTGGAAAATGATAAATATACTGATTCTGTGTGCTTAACTAGTGAAGTTATTAGGCTTAAAAGGCTTTAGGACAGTTATTGTATGTCATGGTAGCTTTTTATGGTGCGTAAAAGTAGATGTGATACAAACTAAATCTACTTGATTTTACGTGGAAACTCCCTACGAGTTTTGCATGTCTCCATATATATCTTTCCGAATGATAGGCAGAAAAGCGATTACCCAGTCATACACGAGCCCGTACGTGTTCTGATTCCCGTAAAGATAGTGTATGAAGAAACTGCAGTGATCCAGATTCCGGACTTGCAGTTGTTTACTACTCTGAAGTCTATGTAAATGTTTATCATAAAAAAAAAATTATGAGTTATGAAAACATTCTAGAGCTGAAAATGTCAAGACTTCTCAATCATGGAGTAAGAAAGAGAACGGGAACCAGATGAAGAGTACTTACAAACTTAATCAGACACTATGGGTCGAGGTCAATTCGGGGTGACTTGGGGAAAGCCAAATACGCTTTGAGAATAGATAGGAGGCATCATAATCTCTGAGTTGTTGCCCACTTAAATTTTGAGGCATAATTGAACCTAACTCGTATCACAGAAACGATGAAAACCATCTTAAGTTATTTACCTGCTTACAACCTGTCTCTTTATGTCATAATACAGCTAAACACGGATCTATGTGACAGTCACGTAATTAGTATGATTCCTGTTCGGATTTTTCTAAAACGTAGTAGTCCCTATCGAGACTGAAATTTGATCCCTTATACTTTAATTGTTAAAAGTTTTCTTTTTATGTAGTTGTATGCTTTTATAAATGGTTACTGGGACTTGATCGTGTCATTTAATTCTTAAAGGGAAGTTTTAAAAGTTAATTGAAAAATGTTCAAATTATAAGGTCTGATTTTGTAAATATAGGTGAAATTGTTAAACGGGCGAACTTGTGAATAACTTCGCCTAGGCGAAGTTAACCGTAACTTCGCCTGTATAACATCGTCCCTATATAAGGATTTTCAAAGGTCAAACTGTTCATATTTTTCAAATTCAGCGAACTTGTCTGCAAAACCCTAAGCGAACTTCTCGATAACTTCGCGAAGTTATCTGTCGATTCATCTTTGCTATCTTTCTTCGATTTCAAACAGATTTATAGGTTTGTTGGGTCATCATATCGTATAATCAATGTTCATTGATGTTAATCTGAGGTCGTTTCGACTTGTTTCGTGACCTCGGTCGATCGACCTTTATTACCGGATTGTCAAAACTTGTTTTTACGTGGTCATGAACAAAACGATCGTCCAGATACTCTTAATATCATGTGTTTTAGGCTCCTCAATCGTCAAAATTGACCGAAACATCAGATTTTCCGACTTAGATTCTGCTTACTGTTGTCGTTTCAGATTCAGGCGAACTTAAGGTTTGGGCGAAGTTATCCGTAACTTCGCCTGAGTCTAAACTTCGCCTGAGGCGATGTTGTGTTGAGGCGAAGTTAACATTAACTTCGCCTGGACCTTTTTTAACTTATCATTTATCAGACGAACTTAAAGATGAAGCGAAGTTGTTCCCAACTTCGCCCCAACTTTAACTTCGCCTATACAGATTTTATCACAACTTCGCTCATGGTAACAAGCAAACTTGTGTTATGCCTTAATGTTTATCTAACTTGGTTCGTTTGTTGCAGATATGGCTACTGTTGCCGGTGCTGGAGGTGCTGGAGGAGATGACGGAGGAGATAATCAGAGGCAATTCTTCCCAGGTCACAACATGTTCATCACCTTAGATCCGGAAGCGAGTGGTGTGGAGGATTACCGCGAGATAATCACATTCCTACTTCGCTCGAGGATATTCCACGCAATCACTACGACTCTGCCGATTTCCTTACCCAATATTGAGGATTTTTGGCAGACAGTGGAATACGATTGCCGCGTTGAGCCCCCGGTTATGCGAGCAACCGTCAACAATCAAGAAGTTCAGTTCTCTTCTGAACAAATACGGGTGGCTTTACGTTTTGGAGAGGAGACTAGGGATGACCCTACAGAGTTTGTTGCTCCGTTCCGCGATGGAGCATTTCTACGAATGGGCTATTCTGGTCCATTGGGCGATACACAACGGAGGAAGGGTTTCCTACTTGATCAGTGGCGCTTCCTCATGCACGTAATGATTGTCTGCATGTCTGGGAGGAAGGCGGGCACTGATGGTATGGGTGCGACCATGCAGTCAGCAATGACTGCTCTGACTTATAACAAACGTTATAGCTTTAGTCAGATGGTCTTTTACGAGATCGATAGACAGAGAAAAGCGATGGCCCGTGAGAGGTTCATCATGTATCTAAGATTCATTCAGATGATCTTGAATCATGTTGCTCCCACGTTGCCTCAACGACGTCCAATACGATATGTGGAGAGTGTGAGCAAACGTATCTTCGCTCAATGCCGAACATCCAGTGCGAGGAGCAAGCCTGAACTGCGTCCAAGGCATACTCCACTCTTTGGGTACTTAATAAACCCGGGGTATGTGCCAGCTCATGGGGATGAGTTCAGAGACCCGCAACACAACAGGCAGGAGCATCTCAAGCTATACCTGCTGCTCCTGTTGTGTCACCGGAGGAGGAAGTGGACCTTGATGCAGAATTCGGAGGTCAAGGATTCTTTGATATGGATCGGGTGGATCCAGAGGAGAACGTTCGGATCCCAGTTGAACGTGTCTCGACTGTGCGTATTACTAGAGCAGCTACGACGGTGGCTGACTCCGATCTTGATGATGTTATGGATGAGGCGAGAAGGATGTTGGTGACTCAAGAGAGAACATTTGGGAAGAGAAAGAGGACATTTGATGATAGCGAGTCAGAAGAAGAAGAGGATATTCACAAGTTGATTAGACGTTCAAGACGTGAAAGGACAGGTGCAGGTATGGGAGCTGGAGAGACTTCAAGAGTTGTACGTTTCGCTCCGCCCGCACTGTCAGGTATGTCGATTGTTCCTACATCACTACAGGTCACAGGTTTAAGCGCCGCGGATGTTCCCGTGGTGGCTACGTCATCAGCTTTTGGCATCCCAATCACTACTATCCAGCTGACGACTCCGGAGATTGTGTCTTTACCACCTCCAACGCTTACTCCTTCAGAGGTGGTTGCACAATTTGTAAAGTCCACAGTCGTTGCAACTGCAGGGTTGTCGGTCACGATACCACCTGCGGTTACGTCCACAACTACTTCAGATGTCCCGGTTACATGTGAAATCCCACCTCAGTATTCTCAAGACACATCTCACATGAGGTTTGATTTCGATGCAACCCTCTCAGACTCGGAGAGAATAGCTGCACTTGAGCGGGTCGTGGCAGAACAGTCAAGGGTGAATCTAGTCCAGACCCAGGCTATTCAACGCCTTGTAGCAGAAAATCAACTACAGTCGTCCCTCCTGGTTGAACATGGGAGAATTATAGATGCTATGAAGGAGTTCTTGGCATCTCAAGGGGAGACAAGCTGTAAAGGCGATGAGTTAAGGACAAAGAAGAGGAATGACAGAGACGATGATCCCAATGCATCGAAAGGTGCAGGTGGTAAGTTGCCAAGAACTACTCAAGCTCTTGGGACTTCCACAGCTCAAGGGGAGTCTGCAGGTGCGGCTGGCAGTTCTGGTGGTGATGAGGTGGTGATGCTTGATGATGAAGGAATGGGAGATGATGTGATTGATGCTTTGAAAGAATTAGATGATGATATGTTTAGTGATGATGTGTTGTTTGATGATGATGTGCTGCCAATTGAGGAGATTGAGAAGATTGGAGCTCAGATTGTGATTGAAGAAGATGTTGAAGAAGGTGAAATAGTAGAAGAGAATGTAGAGCATGACATTCCAGGTGTGGAGAAAGCAGATATGGGTAATGAGACAGTAATCGATGAGACTGAATGGGAAGAGCAGCCTAGGTGGAAGGAAGGCTATGCTCAGTGGTTCGTCAAAACGAAGAAACCAGCGGTCCCTACAATGTTTAAGAAGAGTTACAATATTAAAGGCTATGCTGAAGCGAAGAAATGGATTATTTGCTGGATCTATGATGAGCAGTTGAAGCTCTTTGTGATCAAACGGTATGACGGCGCTCAGTATTTTAAAAGAATGTTAAGGTCGTTGAATACACTGCCGGAATGTGAAGTGAAAGACTTAGCCAGATTGGGGTTAATCAATCGAAGTGACGATTATATAGCTAGAGTCATTGAGAAAATTGTATGGAGAAAGAGTATAAAAGAGAAGAAGTTTGAGCTGTTGAAACTGCAGAAGGGAAAACTTGTTGAAGACAAGGATAGAGGTTTGAGAGCTGATGGAAAACCTTGGATGGTCATGAAGTATAAACCGATCCGGTGCCTTAAAGAAGTACCGATGAAGCTAATGCCCAAGGATGTGCTTAAAGACCTAAAGTGGTGGTATGTGGATTGTGAGACAGCAGAGGCGGTGATGGAAGACGAGTATGAACAAGAGCTCTTAAGAGTTTACGATCCGATGCATTTGGTAAACTTATCGCAAGCTGATCTGAAGGTGCTTAATGAGAAGAAAATCTTTTATATTCCTGCTTGGAAGGACGAAGCGAGGAAGTATCAAAGAGTTGTGTCAGTTTGTGTTAGAGAAGGAGTGCATGCGTGAAGATACAAGATTGAAGATTACAAGACAAGTGCTTAAAGATCAAGATATGAAGCTACTGCCAAGGGGGAGTCTGTTGGTGCATAATGTCAGTAGTTCATAGTCTAGTGTCTGTAATCGAGTCTGTAATGTTTAATTATGTTTTGTATGTTTAAGCGAAGTTACTGACAAGTTCGCTTAACAGGCGAACTTGTTAGTCAAGCGAAGTTATGGACAACTTCGCCTGAACATGCCAGGCGAAGTTGTCGTGTATAAATAGTCCTAGGTTACGGCTTGGTTTGTGTAGTAGTTTTAAGTTCGTGTCAGTTGTTCAAGTTCATTGTAACGTGAGGACGAGAGTCTGTAACAGTGATATTACATCACGTGTTTGAGTTATAATATATAACGTGTGTTCGTTTCGTGTGTTCGTGTGATTCGTGTTCTATACTCGTAACGATCTATGCAGGGATCCGCACCTGAGTAGACCGAGATATCTCGTGCGATCCGTCCAGGGAACCTACAATAGCAACCTAACCAAGAGCTAATTTATGAAACTGAAACTTCAAATAAACCCAATAATCAACTCAGGAGGTCATCAAGGTTTTAAAACCTACTAACTTTGATGATTATGTAACCTTCCTAACTAAGTTGAAATGGATGTTGGAAAGTTTAATGATCCTACCCCTTATAATTAAACCATTAGCATGAATCATAATTGACTCCATAAGTCAGGCTAACGTTTTGAGATTTGGTTGAATCACCTAAAGGTGTTCATAACTAAACTAAATCCTAACACATACATTAAGACACTAAGAAGCATGACTGATTGTTAAAGGTTATATTCAAGAGGGAATAAATTATCAAATAATCTTCTTACCTATATTACAAAAGATTTCTTTAAGTATCATTATTGTTCTAGTAGCTTATAATAATAGTTAAGAGCTACATTAGATGAACATTAAAACAACTTCCCCTAACAATCGGCTTACATACTTATTTGTTCATAAAGCAACCTAAAAGTTATAAACTGAAGGTCAAAGAACATTTAGTCTATAAGTCAATAAAATTCATATATGGGTTAATGCAAACATCAAAATGTGATGGAATCTTTATACAATTATTTTTATCAAAAACCAAGTGGATTAATGTACATACCTCAAGATGAGTGGGAGCAACTAAAAACAAACTTGTCCTTATATAGATGATATTCTTCTGACAAATATATGTTACATAAGTCAAAACATTGTTCACACATACTTTGATATTATAGATCTCAGAGATATTCCTTACACATGTAACAAACAATACTGCTCTATTTAGAGGATAATAGGATCATTGAGATTATTACCTTATGCTTCATTAAGTAGAAGCCTTATGTAGGTTCAAGTCTATACTCGTTCAGATATTAATTAAAATTGCAACACACTAGATATGTCTAGATGAATGTGAAGCATTTAAAAGAGTATTAAAATATCTTTAAAAGAAACGAAAGACTATAATTTAAAAGAAGAAGTGAGAATTCAAACCGGTAGATTACTCTAAACTTTGTTATATTCAAAGATAACCTAATGTAAATTTCGGGATATATTCTCATGTCAGCAGATAAATCTATCTCATGGAGGAGTCATAATGAACTGATAACAACAACCTAAGTCATAACAACATAATATGTTGATTAATTACAACGTTGTTGTCAATAAATGTTGTTGAATTTTATTAGTGGACTCATAAGTTTTATTAAACTCCAAATAACTTATATATTGAAGACTAATTGTGATAACGTCAGCTACCATGTTTTCTCAAACAGTAACAGTTTGATAGGTGCTGCATTAAATTTTGATATGAAATTAATTATTCGTTTATGAACGAATTGAGGAATCTAAATTTTCATATCGAATACATTCATGATATGCTTAAGGATCCTATAACTAAAGGTCTATTGCCCATAAGTATTATGAAAGCGCTTATAATTATGAGGGGTTTATTAATGACCACGTACAACTGCATATCGTACCATGAATGATTAACTATTATATTTCCTCATCAGTTTGATTTTGTACGTCTCTTAATATGTTCTGCATGCATAATGACATATAGACGAATTAATATACAAATCAAACGTTCTGAAGGGCTTACTTGAAAATTTTGATCATAACTACTTAGGTTTTAAATAAGGACTGCAGTATGATTAATGGGGGTCTTGAGCTGATGTTCAATTCAATGACTGTATTTCTCTCCTCCAGTTTAAGTTTAAAGCTAAAATGAGTGTTAACTCCTGATCAGGCTTATCTAATACTCATAATAAATGATTACTCGGCCAAGTGGGAGAATGTAAGAATAAATATATTATATATATATATATTTATATGGCCATCATTATCATTTATATAATAATAGATCAAAATAATTTATTATACCTTATTATATATTAGCTTAGTAATTGTTGATGGGCCATATTACTCTTAATAGCTAATAAAGGGTTTCTCTTTGGGTGTATATATAGAGAGAATAAATTAACATCATAACCTAATCTCACACAAATAAGAAATCATGTGTCTCCTCTCTCTTCTAAACCGGGTTCCTCTCAAGAACCCTTACCATCCTTAACTATACATCCTAAAAGGGAACTCGATCAAGATGACAAACATGTCGACTACATCATACCCTGCTGCGGTTACTACTTTCCTTGTTGTAACATGTTCATAGGTTTAATATTTATCATGTTTTCTATTGCTTACATGAAGAACTAATCAACAGTGCTGGTATTGTACTGCTACCGTAACGAATCTCACTAATACCGAGCAAATTCCCACCATATCCCCTGGTTGAATACCTCTAGTTTTGAGGTTAAGATCACATAGCAAACACAATGTTGGTTGTATAAATCATAGAGAAATTCTCAACCATAAATCCCCAATAGCAATAAAATCTTTGCATACACTCTAATCCGAATTTCGTTATTACAACATATTATTATTGTAAACAATTTATATCTAGGGTGATTAATAGGATTCAACCGTTCAAAAACTAATTTAGTGTTCAGCAAATTAAACAAGCCAGTTTGAACACTTACATGATCAAACAAGGCCGATCGGTATGAGTCAACTCAACAAGAAAAATCATCAACTCACCGACTAGAGAGTGCTGCTTTTGTGATGGCACAATGATTGTCAAGTGGCAGCCGACGGAATGGTTTTTTAGGGAAACGTCAAACCAAACTCGCTAGCTTGGGCCCAGTTAAGACAACATAATTTGGCTAGAGCGAGGTAACGAGACTCTCTAATTTGATGAGTGCGATAAACTAAACACAAAGAAAGTCGTTCTAAAAATATATATATAAAAAAAGACAAATTTTAATATTGATTGATGACAAAATTTCAAAAATGTCTTTTAAGTTGTCTCAGCTTACTTAATGTTTAACATTTTGTGTTGGGATTTCTTATTTTCATCAATTTATAACTTATAAACTTTTAAGAAAGTTAATAAGGTGTATAAGGTGTTTGACGAACCATAAGGTTAACCAAACAATTCAAACCGAAAAAACCGATCCGAAATTGAAAAAACCAAAAAATTCAAACAGAAAAAACCGAACCGAAACAAAAACCGACAGTTTGGTTTATGTTTTTGTAAAAACCGCACTAACGGTTCGGTTTTGGTTTTGCATGTAAACAAAACCGAAAAACCGAACCGAATTCCTAATTTTTTTTTATATTTTATATTAATTAATTTATAAGAAATTAATAAATATATAACTCTAATATTTTTGATCAAATGTATAATAGTCTATTATTTTACAATTAACAAAATTATTTATACCTAAATTCATTATTTTTTGCTACCTTTTTTTCTGCCTAAAATCAAGCTCAAATAGCAAAAACCATAAAAACCAAAACCAAAACGAAAACCGGAAAACCGAAACCGAAAAAACCGAAACCAAACGGTTTCAAAATCTCCAAAAACCGAAGTTTTGGTTTTCGCTTTGGTTTTAGCCAAAACATCACCAAACCGCACCACGCACACCCCTACCGTAAGGCCTTATGGATTTTAACTTATGGAGAAGGCAAAATAAAGGGGTTTTGTAAAGTTAGGAATCTCTAACTTATTAACTTAATGAGTTTGATTTACCTGTTACACATCTTTAACCCTCAAAACTCATTAAAGAGTGTCATTTTTAGTCATTTTGGTTTTCTCCAACACATAAGCTAATCCAAACATTTTTTAAAAAACTTCTTTTAAAAAATTAATAAGTTAATAAGCCCTTTTAACAATAAGTCATTTTTCACTTAAATAAGCAATCCCAAACACACCCTTACTCTGGTCATTATTTACTTTTTTTTTTGTTTTAAGTTTAAATAATTAATTTTTTACTTGTTTTTATAATTTTACCCCATCCTAGAGGTGTATATGGTTCTGTACAGTTCTGTTAATTAACTTCAACCAAAACAGAAACCGAAGTCACCGGTTAATCTATTTTATTAACCAATCAATTTCAGTTAATCAGTCCAGTTTATTCGGTGAATTTGTCATATTCTATTCGTGTTGATAATTACCACCCGCAATGAATATAAAAGTACATCCAATCTAGAGAGAAAGCACAGTGAAAAAACATATAAACTGTGAATTTGTGTGTTTATATTTATAAAATTACATGCTGTAATAAAAACTGATTCACTTTTCTTCAAGATCATTATCTGAAGACCATCCATCCAACACCTCAAAAACAACACAAAGATTATCATTAACACATCTTTGATTAATTAAGAATGAAAGAATAAACATCCTTCCACTTCCATTCAACCACCACCCGACTCGACTCCAACTACCGCTGCTAAACCATTCTTTTACGCTCTTAGTTTACAAACATTAACTCAACAAAACAGCAGGCTACAACTTGTTGCTGTGTGGTAATCCTCGGCTTCCTTTTATTGATAGAACCGAACCACGTGCAGAAGCTCGGTTTGTTATTGGCGGGTCTAGAAACATGACGACTACAGTGATGTCGTCATGGAAATGTCTTCTAACCCCTCTGTCGATTTTCTTCAAATCCGAATATCTCATTTCTCGTTTCTTGGCTGCTATTTGAAGTGCGGCTTTAACTAGTCTTCTTGCGATTCCCTACACAAAACACAAGGTTCTAATCAATTAAAGTTTTGGTTTTTAAAACCAATGAAATCTAAAGTCTAAACACGTCTAACGAGTGTTTGAAAATAAATCTCTTTGTCGTCTATGCAGCCTAATTTGAGATACTCTGGTTTTATAAACGAGCCAAGCTAGGTTGGGCCCAGGCTTGGGTTCGAGCTCGAACTTAAATGAGCTGACTTGACTTGTTTATTTTAATGGTTGAAAAGTTGAGTTTCGGCTCTGCTCGTAAAATGCTAGAGCTGGCTAGTTATTTTTTTCCTTTTTTTTAATAATTACACATATTGATATATAAAAAGTCGACAAACTAATTTTAATATACATACAATGAAAATTTTGTAAACCAGAGAACTTATAATATTATATACATTGATTTTGTTTTTGTTTATCTTTTTCAGTAGCAGTAGCAGTAGCAGTAATAATAATAATAATAATAATATGTATAAGTTATATAACACATAGATTAATACTTGGGGTTTAAGTTAGAGAAAATAAACAAACAAGCCACGAGCTGAGAGTCGACCCCGGCTCGACCGCTCGAGCTCGAGCTCGGCTCGTTTAGAAATGGGCTTTTTCTGAGCGAACTTTGAGTTAGCCGTGAGCTCTTTGACCAGCCTTAATTTTTTATTACTTAGTATATTAATTTGTCAAAAAATAAGAATGTGTCAAAATCACTTTCAAGTGCAAATCCAAGACCTTCAACATGTACTTTCTTCACTACGTTATGAGTGAGATTTTACTGGGTACGTTTGCTTGTGGGAACAAGAATATCAAGAAAAAAGCAAAAAAAAATAATAATAATAACGGATAATAAACTTACACTGCGTGGATAATTATGGACGATATCAACTGCTTCCTCGTTGGTGAGATGCTCCCATAAACCATCAGATGCAAATATTAGAAACTGATCCTTAGGATTTAGTTTGTGTATTAATATTGACGGTTCAGCGTTAAGAATCGGCATTGAAAAGGGTTTGGACAGCCTAAACTTCGATAATAAAGGCTCTCTGTTGAACTCCGCCTTCTTTAGATATGCATCACCAATGGATCTTGAAACCTTGAAAACCAAAACAAGTATTCACATAGAGTTCATGGTTGACTTTTGAGAGTCAAAAAGATGAACTTTCTCTTCAAATCGATGATAAATGTTATGACTTTAGAGAAAACGATACATCATTGACGAACTATTAAAGAAAGTAATAAAACTGAGACAAATTCATACAGAACCCCCCCCCCCCCAAAAAAAAATAAATAAAATAATAATAATAATAATAATAATAATAATAATAAAAATATCAAAGCTAGATTGTTACTTATAAGTCAACAGAATTGACTTCCAAAAGTCTAAACTAACGGTTTCTGAAAGTCAAATGATTTTTTTTCATATCTAGTCTAGGGTATTAAAACAGTCAACAAGAAGAAACGCTTGAGAAACGCTTGTTCTAAACTGATTTAAAGCTGAAGACTGAATCATTTTCATAGAACGAAAAGTCACTCACAAAGAGAGAGTCCACAGTTGACTTTTTGGAGTCAAATGAGCTACATTTTATCTTCAAGAAGAATTATGATTAATAAAAAAAAATAAAAAATGGGAATCGAAAATACAAGAAAGGCATTGTAACTATGAAAGAATCGGACCCAAAAAACCAAAAAAACATCAACTAATTTTTCATTTCAAAAAGTACCATGTTTGACTTTCTAAAAATCAAACTAACCTGTATGATGCCCTTAACTCGCCAAACATTATGTCTCAACACAACAATCTTTGGATCATCAGGATGCAAAGAATGAAGTTCATCTCTTACAGAAGCATAACTTGCATTATGCTCGGTTGATAACTGTATAGCAGCAACGCCTCTAACACCTCTGTCAGCTCTCCCTAACACCACTCGTGAATCTCCAGCGTTAGCAACATAAATCAACCCGTTGCAAATAACACCGACCAAACAACATGTCCCCACAGAAGCTATTTGCGGGCACATACGCCATTGTTCTCTTACAACCGAAAGAAACTCATCTTCTGTCGCTAAAAATGCTTTCTTGATAACATTTGCAGACATTTCTTGATCTTCCGATGCAAATTCTGAACCAAAACAAACAAAAAATTAATAAAGTTTCATAATTTAAAGAATTCAAAAGAACCGAAAAACTGTATTCGTGAATAATATTCAAAACCGGATCTTTTTATAGATTACTAAGGATTATGATAAAGTTAACTAACTAATGATATAAATCAAATATTCATAACTCGGATAACATCAAATCGAGTTCTTGATATGACATTTGCAGACAAATTTTTGATCTTCAAAGAATTTATAAAGTTACATAAATATTAGAATTCAAAAGAACTAAAAAACTGTATTGATGAATAATATCTTCTATACCGAATCACCAAAACAAGATCTTTATATAAGCTAATATGAATCGAACAATAATAACTTACTCTTAAGATTAGCGAATAGATTTTGATTCACGAATCTTGAAGTCTCCGGTCCACCATGCCCATCATAGACGCCGATAAACGTTCCAAACGGGCCTGAATTCAAGGAACTCAACGGGCCCGATTCAACCTGACTCTGATCTTCCAACAAATTGTTAGCTTGAATCACAGCCATCGAAAACTCACCACTAACATGAGCCCCTAAATCTTTATACCATAACAACCCATCTGTTCTTCCTATTTGATCTGCAGATTTTCTACCACAACCTTCATCGCCTTCAACCGACGCCTTCCAACACGGTTTGACCATGTTTAAGTAATTATTCCCAGACAACATTGATCAAAATCCCACCAAAATCACACCAATTCATCACCTCACAAACACCATACTCATCAAAATTCAAGAATCAAGAACCAATGATGAGAACTCAATAAAGCCCTAAACTTTGACCTTAATCTAAGTCAAAACACTCAAGATTCTTGAAATTATGAACACCCAACAAAAAAGAAACCCTAAACACCATTAATATCAAGCGGGTATGTGTAAAGATTGGTGAAAAGCTAATGAATGTTCTTCAAAGACAAAAAAGAGAGTTTTTTTTTTTTTTGAGATGGAGTTAAGAGAATAATAATAATAATATGGAGGTGTGCATACCTTGAACTTAATTCATGTGGACCTTCCTATTGTGCCAACTTACAAGAACAGTATTAGCTGTAAAAGCCCATATAGATTTGATTGTGACAGAGTTTGTTCATAGATCAGAGGAAGATGACAATGGATAATAAGAAAATAATAATAAATAATAAAAATAAAAAAAGGGTTTTGGAATTTTTTGGGCAGGAGATCTTTTAAATTGGTGTCTGATTGGGATCTCAGAGCTTTAAAAAAGAAAGAAAAGGCTACTCATCATCAACTTATCAGACAAACAGCTTTGGTTTTCATATTCCAATTTTCTATTCTTTTGATATTTGGTCGCTGTCGGTTTCAACTAATAAATTGACTGATAACGATTTCATCTTTTATATCATATTTATTTCTAATGGTCCGTGACTAACAAGATGTTTACTATATTAGTTGCAGGTCGCTGAAAAAACGTTTTTGACCGGAAAACTCAACATTTTCGTCCCAAACATCTTTGTTAACTTAGATCGGACATTTAAGACCTTTTTTCTAGTAAAAAGCCTCAACTATTGAGGTCATCGAAGTCCTAAAGTCATCGTAGGGATCGGTTGGTGCTCAAGTGGTGGTGGTTGGCTGGTGGTAAGTCAGTTGGTATGGTCGTGCTCGTGGACATGTTGAGTTTTCTGGAAAAAAAAAGTGGCTTTTCCTGTAAAAAGTGTTTTTCTGGCGACATGCAACTAACAGCGTTAGCGTTCTGTTAGTTGTGGGTTGTTGAGAATAAATATGATAAAATGTGGAATCATTATCAGCCAATTCATGAGTTGGGACTGACAACGACCAAAAGACGATAGTTGAGAATAAAGAACGCCAATTTAATTGTACCATTGATGCTAATTTTGGCCAATGAGCCGGTGACGGAGGCCTTAGGTAAGGATTTTCTCAAAATTAAAAGATGAGTGTATTCCGATATTATGAATTTTAACAATAATTCATTTGAATGATTCGTGTAGTGTTTAAAAATAAACTATACTAATTTTGAAAAAAGAAGTACATATATTGGTTTTTTTCTTTTACATTTTTGTTTGCTTTTGATACTTTGTTTTGTAATATATGATATGTCAACTCAACTTTATTATTTTAATTGAAGAAATGAAATATTAAATTGAATCTTGTTTTGTATTTCAATCCATCCTCTTCGAGCTAGTCCCACCAGCCACCAACTTCTATCTGCCATCGCATACGGGTCAAAACCACCACCATTGGCGCCAACACGTTTTGTAAACTTATAAGAGCATCTGCAGTCCAGAAATTCAACATTCGTAAACTGTTCCCAAACAATTCATTCATCCTTACGTTTTCACATTATTACTATACTACTGACGTTAACCAAAGAATGCATGATCATGACATGCTCGCATGTACAAGTCGTTAAAGTCAATCAGATGATATGAAAAAACCGAATGAATCATCTATGAATATTTTATTTCTTTTTTATAAAAAGGTAAAACTGTTGAATCCCATATTTTAAACACGTATTTTAACATTTTAGCCACCGCAATTGTTAGAAGTTTAAGATAGCATCCATATTTACTTAAAAGTTATGGCTAAATGTAAAATATAGACATAACATATGAATCATTCGTATAATTAATCGTAATGTTATTCAGGTTTTTCCTTTTATTTTGTAGCTTATTTGTTCCTTTTATTTTCGGTATGGGGTGTTAAGGCCTTAAGTAAGGAGGGGGGGGGGGGGGGGGGCATAAGCAGCTTTAGGGGAACAGATTCGGCTTAATCCGTACAAAATTTTGTTTTAGTGTTATATATTAGTGTATTTTGACATCGAACCCCGTAGAAATTTCAACATTGAACCCGTAGAAAACCAAATCTAAGTGATAAATAATTGGTCGTTCGTCCCTCGAAATTTTTCAAACCCGTAGAAAAAATTTCTGACAACGCCATAAGGGTAGTAAACTAGTAATTTCCTCTTGAGACTCTAGCTTTTATTGTTATAGTAATCCGTACAAATGACAATCATCACTAATTCTTTAATAAATAACTTGGTTTTGGTGTAATTTTTTAATTAGCTAGATAACTAAGATAAGTTGAATCTAGTCACCCAAATTATACATGAGTCAAAATGAATCACTCATATAAATAAATTAACTTAGATCTGATCACTATACAGACTCAATAACCTTTTTAAAATGAAAAAAAATAGGTTCCAAATTTGTGTTCTCATAAACAACCTAAAACTTGTTTTCATTACCAAAATATAACTATTTTTTCACAAATATAGCTTCACATAACATTATTAAGTGACCCAAGGACAGTCCATACAATACTTTAAGATGTGTCGTTCGTGTTCTAACCCGAGCACTTGATCTATGCACCATCTAATAATTGACTTTAACTAAGGCATTTACAATAAAATGGTTAGTATAAATACATATAAACATCATTAAATAACAAAAATACATATAACAAATCGAACTACGCAAAATTGAAACAATACAACATAACTTGACGTATGATACGCCAGTCTGGTTCTTTTTGGCGTATGATCTTGGTGTTGGCAGCACATTTAGGAGTATCGGCTAAGTAGGTTAGCGAATAATATGCCAAACTTTAAATCCGAAATTTATATTAATGAACCAATCTAATCTCGTACGACTTGTTAACTCTTTTAATCATTGTCCCAACATATATACCAAACATGTTTATAACTAAAATCCAACCAATTTCTTTGGCATAACTTGACTTTCTCAAATCTAATAATCAATGAATCAAATAAGTCACAATTAAAAAGTCTTTGACACCATACCTTAATGGGTCTTTCAACAACCTTGTGACTTTAAAATCTATCTATTAGTGATTACTCATTTTTACCACCCCTTGAGTTTAGTTAAAAATTAATGTACAATAAAATCTTTATTTAAACATGTTAATACAGTTTAAAAATTTTGCGAAATTTGTGATGTTACAACTGTCGCCATGTCACAACCAACTCTTAGTTGTCGCCACACGATCAACTCCACCACCGTCAACAATGTTGTAAGCTAGCTCTACCACCACCATTACCACATCATAACCTCCATCGCCATCACCACCGCAGACGCTAGTATCACAAGGCCATCTATAAGGGAGGGCGGGGTTGTCAATGGACCCCGGCCCGACATCTTGATAGGCCCGGGTTTAAAAAAAATAAAATTATATATATATTTTTATGAAAAACAATATGTATATATTTAACCTTAGTTACACAACCACTAGTTTGTTTTAATGGTAAAGATGTATGACTTTCAACTAAAAGGTTGTGTATTCTAACCTCACTTAGAGACATTTTAACCCTATTTTTATAAAAAAAAAAATTTACACAACCAAATCATAACGCTCAAAAAATTAAGGCTTATTTAAATATTAAATTATTTAAACCCAACAAGATACCCTTTTTTATTAAGGCCCAAATTTTTGTTTGCTTTTGGCACAAAATTTTTTAACCATTTTCAGAGTCTAGCATGTAATATCACCACCCATGCCACCAAATCTGTTGGCCTAGGCTTTGTTGCGTTTGGAAAACAAGATATTAAAACATTTTGGCTAGGTTGTATCATGCAAAAACAAAAACAAACAATACATAGAAATTAGCATATTGAAATAAAAAGTCATAATTATTTAATATTTTAATATAAATAGTCTATATGTATATATGTGTGTTTAATTATTTTACAAAGTCAAATGAAAATTTTGATTTGATACTATCATAATATCAACGGAAAAAATACGTTAATTTGACCCCTCAAGTTGCAAGCATGGTCGGGTCAAGAACTATTATAAGTGGGTATATTCACATTAACTACTTGGGGCCAGATAATTAGATTGGATATTTAATTATTTATAGACTCTCTAACTTTAAATCCAAAAAAGTTGCTATTAAATCAGTGTGTTGCGACGAGACATAACAAGAATTCAGACAATATCAGTTCGCTATTTAAGAATCAAAGTTAATTATTAGTCCGGTTAAATACTTAATTCAAGTTTGTAATGAGTTTAATAAAATTGTTAAAAAAACTACTAGCTAATTTAATTAAATTTGTCTAGTCAGACAATTTGGTTTTATCCAACTGAACATTTTTTTATAGAAGCCGGCACCCCCATTAACACTATTTAAATATATAACAAAGAAAAATGACATATCCATTTAACCATGTGATTAATTATTCTCCAAACAACCCAAAACTTTATTATGCACCAATAAATATAACTATAGATGGTTATCCACTATGAGATGAATGAAAACTTGTAGAAAATACATTAAAATGTTATGTGCAGGATTGTTAAATATCATATAAAACTAGTTTATTACCCGGCAGGCAGTTCAAATATGTTTATGTACCTATCACATTGCGGCGAGTCGATGTGTAATCACTCGGTATTGGTTAGTGGCACCAGAATAAGCCCAAAAAATAAATTGTCAAATTAACATATAAAAATAAAATAGACACATGTCAATATCATAGTCTCAAAAGTTTCTAAAGTGGATGAACAAATGGTAGTGAAAGAAGCTACATTTAATAGGCACATGATAATAGGTGATGCTAGTGGACAAGGATCTTTACTCCCTAGAGTGTTATAAAGGGCAACATGATGCCACATGGGGTCGAGTGATTCGTTCGAGTGTTAGAAGGGCTGGAAAACGGATCGCAAGAAAGTGATCGACCTACCTAAGAGATTGTTTGGAGCAAGTGTTTATCGAGCCTCTCTCGAGCTAATGTAGATCTAATTTTATGAAGCGATGACAGTCTGACACAGTCAAACAATTATGCATGAAGACATGTGAATATTGGTGGTGAGAGAATGCATAAGCCAAGCGTTTAAAAGTCTTATGAAATAGAAGCATGCTTAACAGTATTTTCCCGGTCACTCTTGCACATCATTCGAAATTACCTCAAGATTCATTTTAGATGTACATCAAAAGCGCATGAAGCATGCAACATAATTTTCAAGTAGTTTTGTAAACATAAGTTTATAAATTTGGCTTGTTTTATTCCAACGATGTTTTTGTCAAAATTGTTTTAAGTATTTTCAATGTTGAGAGTCTGTTACGTACTTTTTCCGTCAATCTTGAATGTAATCCTTTGATAATTATTAGTTTGACAATTTAAATATGTTGACATGTATGGTTATTAATATATAACACAATTTGTTTATTGTTGACAATTAATAAATTGCGTCTATATAACACAATTAATTATATAGTTATCAATAAATTATAAAATAATTATATTTATGAAATTTTTTATCAAGGTAACACTGTACTTAAGTATACACAAGTCTGGTTAAATTTTGGATCACATACCTATTTTTACATGAATTCATAATATATTTTAATTACTTTTAAATCAAATTTTGAGTTATATTTGGCTAAACACATCACAATTTGTTTCACCAATATAATAAAACATCTAAAAGACATCGAAAAGAAAAACCCCATGAGGAAGGTGAGAGTGGTTTCCGGGTGGGGCTCGTGAATCCCTCAGGACCGCTGGCAACACCAACCCGTGTCCGTCGGGACCCACAAAAATACCCTTATTGGGGTTGCTACATTGATTCGGGAAGGATATAAAGAAGAAAGAGGGAGGTAAGTAGAGCAAATTGGGAAGAATGGCTTCGGGGAATCGGTGAAATCACTCCCACCACCCTGATATGTACTCCAGATCGGTTTAAAAACTTAAATGTCACACAACGACTCATCAATTAATTTCCGTTGTTGCACTTGCCAAGTTAAAATGAATTAGATCAACAAGCAAATTATATTCTTTTAAACTCACTAACAAAAGTTTTAAAAGTTTATTACAGACTAATTTATAACAATACTTTTCACTAAGAAATCAAAATAAAATAGATATTTTCCCCTCACTTGACTTAAAATCTGCATATAAACTTATAACACACTACGTGGAAGAAAATGATCTTTAAATGTTTGGTCCTACACCACCATTATAAATTTATAATGACTCAGACGTCTCTCTAATTTTTGTCCACTCTGCTAAGAAATACAACATGGGCTTGATTTTGACATTTAAATCCAAAAATATACATATATTAGTTTTATATTAGTTTTTATGTAGTATTACGGGTGGTTTTATATTATTTATTTTAAATATTAATTTATTTTTTGAATTTTTATTTTTTTATTGTATGAAAATTAATGATATACTTATGGTTTAATGATAAATTGTTTCACAAATAATTGAGATGTTATAACCGGGTTTAAAAGTTATATGTGTTTAATGAGACCTAAAACCCGTTTATTTTTTTTACTATAAAATTGGTTTTTTAATTATAAATAATATATATATTTAAAAAAAATAAATAAATCAGAAATTAATTTATAGTATATCCCTATTTTATAGGATTTTTATATCAAATATTTGGTGAGATTAGATTTTAATTTATTGAGATATTATAACTCGTTTAAAAATATATGAGTTTGATGAGGCACATACCCGTGAATTCGGGTCAAATGCATGAGAAGCCTCCATTTATAAATCAAGCAAATCTAGTGACTCCAAGAAGGGAGGGAGACTACATCACGGCACGTAGAATTTTTGGGTATTCGTTTATATATATTATAGATTTGGAAAAGAATCACTGTGTTTATATATAAAAATATTACCAAAGAATCATATATACATGTAGAATTTTATATACAAAACTAGTATTTTTAACCCCCGCGTTGCAGGGGCAGGTGCGGTCAATTTGAAATTAACGAATGAAATATGAGGGACATGACATAATCGTCCTGTTTCAAAAAGGGTTACAACTTCCAACTCAAAAACCACCACGACTACTGCCATTCTAATATTAACCCTTTCCAATTTAACAACCAGAGTCCTTACAAATACAATAACAAAGCCCACATCCACACATTTTTTATCCTACAACTTATCTTAAACTTTCCTTTTGGGCATTCTTCTTTGGAAGAGGCTGCAATGTTCAAAATTGGGCAATGTCACTAATCAAATAGTGAATTTAAAAAATGACAAAAAGTGTTTTCATTCAACCGAACCCGTAACCAAATTACCCATGTGACCTTCGTTTTCAAACTGATTTCATAATTATGAGGTGGATAGACATGGTAATATCATTTACCTCATTACCTGATATCCCATGTACACTTGCAGCAACAAACTATATTTCCCTTTGCATCGATTACTCGCATACGATCGTCAATAGCAACAACCTTGACATTGATTTGGATAAATACATTGTACATTACAATCAGAGAACTAATGTCATGTAATTTTCATGGTAAATATTTTTAAATAAAAATGGTATTTCTTCGATGTCAAGGAATACGGTCACCATTTATAGGATTACGTGCGATTGGGCAAAATGTGAGAACGGATCATGCTAGGGTGTCGACCAATCTAAACATGCCAGATATACATGAATTTTAGTTTATGTAATCCAAAATAATGTGTTTTAAAGAAGTTTGAATGCCTTAAGTTGGTTGCCTCACTTTGTTTATTCCATGACAAAGAGAATCAGAAAGCGTTAATATCATACACTTGTTTACAACGAAAAATTCTTGTTGGCCCGTTTATAAAGCAAAAATATTAAAATAGTCGGGTAACGTTTATCTAACGGGTCGAATTCGGGTTATTTTTATCACCTAACGCTGAGTTAACGGGTGGTCGATTCAGGTTATCTTTAACCCTAATGGGTCGAACTTGGGTTACGTTTAACGGGTTGAATTCGAGCATGGTTTATATAATGGGTCAAACTCAGGTATGTTTATCTAACGGCTCGTATTCGGGCTATAAAATATTTCTAACGGGTTGATCTGCATTATGTTTGACATCTTAACAGTTATGTTTGAAATCTTAATGGTTCGACTTGGGTTATATTTATCTCTAGTGGGTCAAACTCGGAACGATTTATCTCAAATGTTCAATCTCTTAAGGGGTCGCTTCGGGTTGTATTTATGTAACTTATAATGCAAAATATCCCTACACCAGCTCACATATACAGAGATAGAAGCTCCACTTAAACATCATACACACACACACACATATACTAAAAAAACATCAAAACTTACATAATCGATACTCTCATGTCCCTATCAAAGTGAATTACTTTAGCAATAAACCACTCATCTTTATCAACATCCTCTTGAGCTAGCCTCGCAGCAAGGTGACACAGTTATTTTTACATGTGGCATTCATTGTACACTCAAGTATAACAAATCTTATTAATAATTTGAAAAGATATAATGTAAAACGTAATTACCTGTTCACCCTCTAAGTTTTCAAGATAAGCAAGATGACTACTAAATAATAAACCTCTAACTACATCATTCAAGTACTACAATGTAACACTATTAAAAATATACACTCAATTATACCTATGAAAACCGATTCCAAAAAATGATGAATTACCAAACTATGTTTTCGAATCACAATTGGGAGCTCAACCAACTGCAAGAACAAATTGAAATGTTGTCAAATAATGCAATTTATTTGACCTAAGAACAATATACACATGACAAATAAGAACGATGAGTAATTAATAATTACCATCCCATCCCTGATGCATACACATAAGAAATCCGTTACCGCCATCAACAACACAATCACCATCGCCAATTTGGTAATTTGACACTCAAAACATAATAGAAAGAAACCAATATCGTTCATTAGGTTTAATATGCCCACGTCAGAAATCCGAACATATGAACGGAGTTAGAGACACGTGGGTTAAAACTGAGATGGAGAAGCAGTAACCTATACACGTGGAGTGGTATACAACCTTTGCTGCATGATGTACTACTGGTGAAGCACACTTTCACCCGTAAATGAATATATATAAATTACGAATATAATTAGTGATGGTAATTTTGATAAATAAAAAAGTAAACATGAATAGATAGACAGTGACGGGGCCAAAAATTTTAATAATGGGAGGCAAAAATTCAGAGGCCGTTTGTCTATATAATAATATTTTTTTGTCTGTTTCAGATCGGCTCGGTCAAGTCATGTTAAAACAGACAAAAAAACTAAGTTTTATATAATTAACAAAAGTACTTCAAATGTCATTACAAATGCATAATGAAAATTTAAAATCTAATATATGGTACTCTTACAATGTTTAAATCTAAAGTTTATAACTTATATAATTTTTAAAACCCAATCCATATTCGTGAATCAAATAAATTAAAATAATAAAACCATCAAATGAGCGATTCACTTAATAAATTACTTAGAGTCAGAACTCAGAAGTCTGTCTGTCTGTCATTTGGTAGGCGAAGGGGGCGCTAGCTATCGCTACTTCTTGTTCTTTTTACTTTGCAATTGTGGCTTATTATTATATTATAATCAAGAAGTTTGGTGACACAATCACGTGATTTGCTTTTAACTTATTTTATATTTTTAAATTCGTGTCGGTTCGTTGCCGTAAAATACGGATTTTTTTATCGTTAATATTGTCAAATGATTCAAGTCAAATTCGTGTTAGCTCGCGGTCGCAACTCAAGGGTTTTTTCCCGTGAGTTATTTTAGTCGAGCGATTCTGGACGAACCTGCGTCAGGTCAAGGCACACGCCTATATTATTTATTTTCGTCGTGGTATTTTTTATGTAAATATGTTAATTTGTTGTACTTTGAGTGTGAACGAGTTAACTTATTGCTTTAATTTCGGAGTGGTAACCTGATACCAACCGAACCTGTGTCGGTTCACCACCACAACACATGGTTTTCTATGTACGATTCAGTCTCGAAAAACGTCGATTCCGGCTGAATTCGTGTTTGTTCACAAACGCAACGCGTGGGTTTTTTATCACTTTTTTTGTCCTTCGATTCCACAATCAACGAATTCGTATAAGCTCGAAACTGCAACGTGCGTGTTTTTTGTTCGCCACATTTTTAAAAATTATAAATATATTAATTTGTTGTATTTAAAAATGGATGATTTTATGGTTTGCTTTATTTTTTGGTCGTAACAAGATATCAACCAAGTGTCATCTGTTCGTAACCTCAATGCGTGTTTTGTTATTTTAAGCTGTTGTACTTTTGCGTTAACAAAGTTTTTTTTTGAGGGGGGGGGGGTAATTACTGGTTTCGTAACCTGACACCCATCGAATTCACCTCAACTCGCAGATGCACTGCACAATTTGATAACTTGTACGAGTACGCATGTCAATAACATCAGCCCGGCGCAACGTGTCGGGAATCTTCCTCGTTATTTTAATAAGGACTAAATTTCTTAAATCGTGGGCTAAGACATAAGGGTAAAGGGCCTAAGCTTATGGCCATAGGGCTATTAAGTTTAAACCAACTTGGGGCTTAAATTACAATGGTCTTAACATTTGAATATTGGTAAATAATATTGATAACTAGTGTTTATATTAAAATTATATTTAAAGTATTAACATTTTTAATTTGTTTTTTCTTAACGTTGGTTTCTAAATTTCGTGATGGTCGATTTCAAAAGTTTAAGAGTGACGATTGCAAAATTTAAAGGAGAGCTCTCAGGATTTTCGGGTAACTATATTACTAAAAATAAAAAAATTAAGATTTTTATGTCACTAGGTATACACCACTATAGATAGATTGCAATGTGTTAATTGCCAAAAATTTTGCACATGAAAGAACCTTAATGGAGTAATCTAGACATGAACGTTCTGGCACTAGGTTTGGCAAAAAGCCTAAAGAGAATATTTTCTTTATGCGTCCTAACATGTGTAGAGGTCACTACGAATTGGTCACTAGTGATATATCGCGACGATACCATCTACCGATGAAATTAAGTTAAAATTTTTACGATTGGGGTCACAAAAGTTAAGAAGTGTTTTACCAGTCTATTTTTTAACGGTGAAAATATTATTAGATGTATTACTATTTTTAACTAATGATGGGTATTTAGTAGAAATTTAAACACCATAACGTGTAATTATAAAACAATAAACATATGATTTTCTTTGAGTATTTTAATTTAAATCATTAAAAACAAAATTTATTGACAAGAGAGTGTAATGTACTATTACAATTTACAAAGACTATAATATATTAATATTAGCAACATTATATTAATTTTATTTTTTATTTATATTAGTACATTGTTAAGCTAATTTTGTTCATAACCTTGCTATCAATACAAATGAGGTATCTTCACCAGAATAATGCTAATCAAGAATTCTATAGTATAAACACTTTTTATGGTATCAGAGCCAAAACCATAATACCTAGCCTTCGGCATCATACTACTCTGAGCTGCCAGCGACGACCTTCTTCTGCCTATTTTCTTTGTTCCATTTATACCATGGCAGCCAAATATGATAATGATGCTACAACGTACATGCATCACAAAACTAACGGCTCTTCAACCTATTTACATTGTAGCCAACATCGATAACAAGGTTTGAATCCTTGACGACACTATAGTAGCGTACTCATCCAAGGTTAACTTCTCAAAGAAAACATGAGGTTAGGTACTTGATCATATTGATGACACACCACCATCAACTAAAACTCACGAGACTCACAATTAAGACACGAGTGAAATCTATGCTATTCTTCTAAAGCGGATATATGACACACACTCCGATGATTTATTAGTTCATGATCTTGAAGCCGTCACTACCGCTAGAAATGCAGGGACCATACTTGATGACGTTTTTTTAACACATTTGATGGGTTAACCTAAACATGGCATTAGCTTAACATGAAATTTGTGTGTTTGGGTTTGTTATAAATGAGTCCAGGTCAATTTTGGATCAAACTAGCAAACCCGTTTAGCTAAATGGGTCATGTTTAGGCTAACCTATCTTGACCCATTTAACACATAAATTTTTTATTTTATTTTATAAAATATGTTTTATGTAATTAATTGAATTTGTTGGGCATCTTACGCCAAAATCTATTACAAACAAGGGATCAATTGGCATAAAATTTTATAATTAGAAAGAAATTGTATTTTTTTGCTTTAAAAGTGTTTGTAAAGTATTAATATGTGAAAACAATAAGAAAAAAAGCTAAAAATTTTTTTATTTCATTTCCAACGGCTACCCGAACTCGGCCTCCAAGGGCGGAGGCAATGTTCTCTAAATCGGGTACTATACACGATGGTGAGTACCCGTAGGCGCCTCTTCTCCCCTTAACAAACATGAAACAAATGAACTACATATAATATACGAGAACACTGAAATTGAGTAAACATAACATGTTATGGGGTTGAATGTTGGGATCAGAAGTTGTTCTTCACGTTGTTAGACACAACAAAACATGTCTTTTTCCAAAACAAAGAGATCTGATTATTTTCATTTTGCATAGTTTTTTTTTTTTTTTTTAAATCTTAAATAGACAGAATGTTTCTTTTATGTTTCTAAAATGAAGGTCCAGTTAGAAATATGCATCCAAGGTTTTTTTTATAGGTGTTGGGCTTTTAATGAAAGCATCGTGGGGGTTATTTAAGAATATAATACAAATTAAGCAAAATTTAGAAGCATAAGAAGCAATTAAGAGGTATCATTAGACCGGGTGTATTGGAGCAACGTACCTTGGTAGGTCGCCAGGCACGGACACTAAACAGTAAACACTAAACACCATTACGTGGTGGTAAAGATGGTAAGTTTTTCACTTTTAGTTAAAACTATAACACGTAGTCTTATATTGCATAAAGACTAGAACTTATTTTGTGCAACAAAAAGGTTCTTTAAAAACAATAAGGCATCAAATGATCCCAATTTCAACATTTGAAATATAAAATAAATGATTATGTTTTCGAAATAGAGTAGTAATATTAAGATTCATAACTTCTATACGAATATAAGTTACGGCAAATTTATTGAATAATGCCAATAAAATTATGTTTTTAAGACATAAAAGATTAAAAGGCACGCACACACACACAATTTGAGAATTTAGAAACTAAATTTGATAATGTAATTCAAGTTCGATTCCAATCGAATTTTAATTTTTCGATTTCATTTCAAATTATACTAAACACCCCTACACAGATGTTTATGGGCTGAAAAGAGCTAGAAGAATTTATAAAAAAGACAAGTTATAATAACCTGTCTTTGCGCGCAAATTATTCGTGTAGACGCCACCAATTATATTTACATAATTGTGCAAGGAAAGTTGCAATAGGATACATATGTAAATAAGTACCTACACTTAACCTAATAGCATTTGGTCTAATGCATTCAAACGTAAATAAGTCTATCAAAATTATAAATCTATACCTAACTGAACTTAAACACGACTTATTTAACTTAAAAAATGAAAATTCAAATCAATGAACTTAACATTAATAATATGTATTTATACTTCTATATTTTTACCTTATTATACATATGTAAAAATACACACATATTGATGATATGTTACATTATATTTATACAAGTAACAAGTTCATGTAGAATCGATCACTTGCGAAATCAAACTCTAATATTATATAAGTTACAATTTAGGCTTGAGTTTGACTAGGGCTTGTTTAATTTTATCTATTAGCAAGCAAGTCATTAACAAATCATGATTTGCTTGACTCGCTTACACAACTATTGTCATGTAAATTAGAATTTAGAAATATATATGACAACTAGTCTAGTTTTGTACAATTTTTTTTAATGCATAACATATTAGTAGGAAGTACTGCAAAGGCATCCAATGTAAACTTATAATTGACGAAACAAGATAATAGTTCTTATGCAAAGCATTGATTCTTACTGTTTTGCTAATCATTAAACCTTTTATCTCGAAATCGCTTGGTTGCACCTTGATCTACATACAACGTTGTCATCTAACGATTAGTGAGAAAATGCTCGATAAACGACCTATGTATCGCTTTAGATGTGACCTTTTAACATACATACCACATTAATGAGTTGATATAAGTTATATTATATAACATATACATCATACACGGACTAGAAAAACTAAGGTTAAACAAGTTGATAAATATCAAAAGCGTAGTTAAATAGGATCATGCTATACGCACACCACTGACATAAACATATTATACAAATCGTATAACATTTTCAACATATTATATGTAATATAAGTGTTTATATGGACCCTTATAAAAATATAATAAGATTTTACATAACACTTCTAACTTTATTGAAACTGACTGATGTGATATGACATGTCGTATAAGAAGTTATATGATCTTATATGACCATTCGAGAAAAGTCATACGGCCCGTATGATGTGACAGACATGCTGGTTTGTAGATTTTGGAGTGGTGTATGCAACTATGCATAGTATCACTTTATGTAGGAAACCAATATGATTGTATTTAACATATTAGGCTATAACGATGGAGACACCAAGGAAAACATGTTAACATATAAAGCTTATCATACAACTAAAAATAACTACCACCTATCTTGACAAGAACCTCCCACTGCCGCTCAATCTCACCGTAAACATCATCCGTCGGCAGCCGGTGGCGGCAACAAGGACATGTGTTCCGTTTAACCACCCAAGGCAATATGCACATCCAATGAAACTTATGTTCACAAGGCAGTTCACACACATCTCTCCCTTGCTTCATCTCTTCCTTACATATAGCACACTCCTTCCCTCCTTGTTTCACCTCAACCGACAGAAACGCCACCACTGCTGCCACAGATGCCGCCACCTCTCTCCGCTCCTTCCCATCTCTACACCCCATCACATCAACAAACTTCTTGCATCTTGTTATTATGTCAATGTACTTCAACAATATTTCACTATTGGAAAAACCAATGCCGGAGAGAGTCAACGTGGTGGTGGATACATGGCGGGAAAGGGATTCCCGCCAATGTGTTGGTGATAACGTTTTTAACGAATTGGGATCATGTTGGTGGAGTTCACATAGTAGTAGAAGTAGAAGAACCGAGTCAAGATCACGGTCTTTAAGAATGGTGGTGGTGTATGGCAACGTTCGAGTGGTTGTCGGGTGGAGGAAGGTGATAAGTTGGGAGAGGATTGATAAAAGATGGCGCGCGATGAGAAGGGATTTTTGGTGGAGGGAGAGGGAGTGAAGGTGGTGGAGGGAGAGGGAGAGTATGGTGTGTGAGGATAGGAGAATGGAGAGACGGTGACGGTGGCGGTGGAAGAGGGTGTTGATTGTGGTGGCGAGGGTGGAGATTTGTGGTGGTGTGAGGGTGGAGAGGGCAGCCATGAGGGTGGTTTTGGTGGTGTTTTCTTCCATTATGGGATCATGTGCCAAGAAATGAGATAAGGGGTTTTATTCTTGTAGTTAAGTGTGTGTGGATGAGTGTTTCTAAATTTGTGGTGTGATCTAATTGAGGATATATAGTCAAGTGTTGACTAAAAACAATATGTTAACTTTTGTAAATAGAGTAGGTTTATAAACTCTAAACTTTAGTGAATTAGGATAATTTGTTGTGCTTGTGGGGTCTAAAGTTTGACACATTTGTTAAGTTCCATCACATTGCATAAAATCGAGTATGAGACATGATTTTACAATCACGTATGAAACTGAGATGATCAATATCCGTTTCATTACTATCCTTATTGTAACACGACCCAAATTGATCGATTTAAATTATGAGACGAACGAAAAGGCGCTTAAATAAAGCAAAAGTTGCAATGATTTTAACATAAAATCATGGTACATTTGGAAATGATGAGATGGTCATTGGATACCATTTAGCAATTAAAGTAAAGACCAGAAATAATATATATGAAAAGTGAAAGGACAAAAAACATAATATATGAAATTTGTATAGATATTATGCTTTTGAACATATGGTTGTAGTATTTTAGATGATCCTTGCTTGTTAAGTGATCCTAGATCAAGTGAGTCACTGAGTTGATGTGGAAACTTAACAAGATTCATGACCCCACTAAGCAAATTAAATACATATATTGATTTATATGTATATCATATGTTATATTTTGGACCTTATAAAGTTGCACAATCACAAAACTATACTTCTAAAGTTTATCATGCTCTTGGACTTGAATAATTTTAACTAGAGGCGTTCTTAAACAATTGAAAATTTTTACGTCTCGGTGTTTCAGTTCACGGTTTGAAACTTGAAACCCGCCATTACCTTTGTTATCATTATATTTCATTTTTGGAATATGTAATTATGACATCATATGCATGTACAATATTCACTTACGGTATACATGTACAATGTTCATGAACCATAGCAACATTTTGTAAGGCTTTTAATACAAATTAATAACTATGAAAATAATGAAAAAACTGATTCAAACCGAACCGTTTAGGCCGACCCTACCAACCCGGCCGGACTAGTTTGCCGCTTTTCAAAATTTGGTGGTTCCACCTAAAATTTTTGTAGGTAGCAATGCCCAACTACAAAATTTCATAAAATGAAATAAAAAATATACGAAAAAATATCAAAGAGAAATATTAATTTGACATGTTAAATAATAAATCACCACATTTATTTGTTTAATTGAGCTTGAAAAAATAAAGGGTAAAGTGATAAAAAGTTGTGCTCATACACCCTTGATACTAAGAACATAATCAATCATGTATATTTAGTAGATAAACTCTATATAACTTATGAAATAATTGAAGAAAACATAAAGTCACATCAAGGAAAATGAGAATGGAAATAAGCAAATCAATTGATTGTAACTTTGTATAACTAGAAGTCAGTAAGAGGGAAAATATGTCATATCCAGAATCAATCATCCTCCTACTCTTGATTCAGAGAAACTAAAACTTAGTGTATGTTTGTGTGTGTAAATGAGACCTTTCAGAGTATGAATGGAATGGAGTTGCTAGAAAATGTTGGAAACTTGTCCATAAGTGTATGTCTGTGTTCTTTTTTAATTAATTTATATTGTTAATCACTAATAAGGCAAGCAGAAGTGAATAAAAAACAATTTGGCCCATTCATGCATCTCTTTACATCCTACAGCAGGTCTTAATAATGGGAAGGAACATGTGTAATTGTCAATTGTAAAATTTACTATTAAACTATAGATTGGTATTTGTGCAAGCTACATATCTCAACTATGCATAGGTAATTGTAATCGAGAAAATCGAGAATAATAATTTTTTTTAGAATATTTATACGGGAGACGTATGTCATACAAGATTTTACATCTAAACGAACGCGTACCTACTTTATATTCACGTATCATCAAAAATGTTTTGGAATGTGCAAGCCTGGCCCACTTTTGAAAGAAAATAAAGTAGATACGTGAAAAAGCATGCACTTGACTTGACGACTATTTGACGTATAAATAGAAGAAAGTAAAAAGCGGGCCACGTATGTATATTCCAAGGCACTTATGATGATACATGGTCATAAAGTAGATAGACGAAATATTTCACACATATCATTGCTTTAGCGGTAAAAAAAAATTCATCTCACATGATACTTAAGTATTCCCATAAATGACTATTGTGATTTTCTAATTGTATAATTAGTAAACTATGCATCACCAGTTGTGTCATGTCTTTTGAGGGCAGTTTTGTCATCTACTTATGTAAATTTGTGATTACATATATGTGTAATAACCAATTAACATATGTGTAATGACTGATTTACATATATGTTCTAATCATAAAATTACACATAATAAATGACCAAACTACCCTCAAATAAAATTAAAAGTCCTTATAGTTCTTAAATTACTTGGAACCTGGAAGTTCCAAAATGATCCTAATCCTATATATATAAAAGTGGATTTTGTTGTAAGTTGTAACAACAATGCCATGGATAGATGTAATTCGATAATTTGCCAAATGAAAGTGATTATTTTTTTTTCATTTTCTTGAGATGCAGGAAGCAATTACCAAGAATTTCAAGACCATGCTACAATTTGATTCATTTTACTTTTAATATCAATAATCTAACTGTTAATATAATACAAGAAAGATGAAAACTTTACCTCTACAGCCGGATTGAATGATTTGGTTGTAAACTTATCATTAGCATACACTTTCCTCAGGACAAGTTTCACTCACAGTATACTTTTCATCTTTCATCAAATTAAACAATCCTCCTAATGTGGCATATATTTCCTCTGTTTTCCCATTCGAAACATCCTTCGCTATAAAACTTTGCATTCCACCTGGCGTTTCAATCCAACTACAACCCGCGATCTTCTTCAAACCGACGTTATTTAACATGACCCTAACATTTTCAGCCTCTTCCCATCTTCCCGCTTGTGAATACAAATTAGCCATTATAACATAATTCCCCGTATTTTCAGGCTCAATATCAAACAAATGATCAAAAGCAAATTTCCCAATTTCCACATCGCCAGAAACCGACGCCCCGTTAAGCAGCGCACCCCAAACTCTTGCACTCGGTTCAAAAGGCATTTTCTTTATGAAATCTATAGCTTCATTAAGATTTAAAGCTCGACTTAACACACCTACCATACAAGCATAATGCTCCATTAATGGATGAATATTATACACTTTTAACATACTGTTAAATATCCTCCACGCTTCGTCCACTAATCCAGAATGAGCACAAGCTGATAAAACTGATGTGAATGTAACAGGATCCGGCTGTATGCATTTGTTAATCATGTTATTAAACAAATCAAGAGCTGAATTTACCTCACTGTGAGCAGAATATGCTGATATTAACGATGTATATATAACAACACTCTTCTTTTTTGATCGGTTAAAAACTATTTGTGCACCTTTAAGATAACCTAACTTAGCATACGTATCGATAATTGCAGTTGCTACATAGATATTTTTGTCATATATGTTTCGGATCGCATACGCGTGCATCTCTTTCCCTCCTTTTAAGTTTGATAAATGCGAAAGTGTAGGAAAAATATTCGAAAGCGTTACCGTATCCGGTTTGAACCCGTTTATCTGCATTTCATGAAACAAATCGAGTACTTCTTCATAGTGTCGGTTTTGAAATTGCCCTGATATCACAGCATTCCATGTACTTAAACTCGGTTTATCCATTTCTCTAAACAAACTCATAGCTTTATCCACAAAACCGTGAAGCATGTATCCATATATCATAGATCCATAACTAATCTCATCTTTCTCACTCGTTTCATCGAAAATCTGTTTAGCGTAATCCAAGCTACCACATTTCGCATACATTGCGATGAACGCGTTACAAACCGTGAGATCTAATTTAACTTCATTATCCAACACATACTTATGAACCTTCATTCCCAAATCAAGATCGTTCGACTGCGCACACGCTTGCAGAACACTAATAACAGTAAACTCGTTCGGTTTCACATCTTCCAAACACATCATCTCGAAATACAACTCTTTGCATTCATCAAAAAACCCCGCTTTCGCATACCCCGCCACCATCGAATTCCACGACACGAGATCTTTACACCGCGTACAATCAAACAACTGTCTCGCCAAAACAATCTCATCGCACCGACAATAAAACGTTATCAACGCGTTCACAACAAAAACATCGTAATCCAACCCGTTCAGTACGATATAACAATGCAACACCTTACCAATACTAAATTCATAACCTAAACAAGACAATGCCTTTAGCACACAAGTAACTGTAAAATTATCGGGTTTAACCCACATCGAGGAACAAGATAAAAACCCCGAAAAGAGGTTTACGGTGTCGGTATACCGGGTATTCATTGAATAGCCCATGATCAATGCGTTCCAAGAGAATGTGTTTCTTTGGGGAATTTGGTCGAACACTTGGTGTGCATAATAAAGATTGTGGGTTTTTGAGTAACAAGTGATGAGCTTTGAAGCCAAGAAGTTGTCTAATGTGACGCCGGAGATGATGAGCTTGGCGTGGAGGAGTTTGGCACGGCGGAGGTGACGGTGGTCGGTGCAGTGTTGGATTAAACGGCCGTATGCAGTGTAGTTGAAGCTCATTGGTGTGTGAATTGGGTTGTGGCGGGTGGGATTTGAATTTGCTAAAGTTTTGTATATCTTGATGTGCATTAAACTGAAAAAACGATCCGACATAAAAAGAACCGAAGCGAACTGATACAAAAACCGACAGTTTTGTTTTATTTTTAAAAACCGAACTAACGTTTTGGTTTTAGTTTTGTATATAATAAAAACTGAAATAACATAATCGAACCGGATTTTTAGCTTTTAATTTTTATTTTAAGTAATTTATAAGAATTTAATAAATCAATCAATCAATCAATCATACCTAGTGGAATCCCACCAATAGAAAGCCATAAGCAGGGTCTAGGAGGGTGGGGTATAGGCACCCGTACCTCTATCCAATGCGATAAAGAAGTGACTTCCAGAGAGACCCTAAGCTCTAAAAAAACATATGTATGAGGGAATATAAGAGGAAATCAAAATTCAACAATAATATTAGCACGTAGTAAAATTAATACTACTAATACATAAAAATATATAATATATGAAAAGAAAATAGCATAATGGTGTGTGACCAAAATAAAGTAAAAAGCAGCCATAAAGTATTTCTTTCTTCCTAAAAATCCTAAACTTTAATTCTACATTTCCAAAAATTCCTATCCTCAACCATGTTCACGGAGAGGTTTAGGTCTAGCAAATCATGCATAATCCTCTTATCCCAAGTCAATATAGGTCGGTCTTTACCCCTCCTCCCCTCTATAGTAATGTTTTCTACGGATCTAACAGGATTCATCGTTTGTCTTCTCTTCAAATGTCCAAACCATCTCAACCTCCACTCTCTTATCTTGTCGGATATGTTAACTACCCCTAATCTCTTCTGAAACATACCGTTTCTAATTCGGTCTAACCTTGTGTGTCAACACATCCAGCGTAGCATTCTCATCTCTACTACCTCCATATTCCGCACTTGTGCCTTCTTGATGGTCCAACAATCTGTTCCATATAACATTGCAGGTCTAACTGCGACCCTATAAAATTTTCGCTTTAGATTAGTTGGGAATCTCTTGTCGCACAATAAGCCTGTGGCTGCTCTCCATCTACACCATCCTATCTGAACTCGATGGGCCACAATACTGTCTAATTCCCCATCACTCTGAACAAATGATCCTAGATACTTGAACTTCGTTACCTGCGGAACCACTTGCCCTTCAATGGTGATCAGGTGCCCTCATTGTCAATTACCCCACCAAAGTCACAGTGGAGGTACTCCGTTTTAGAGCGACTAATTCTTAAACCCTTTGTCTCTAAGGTTGTTCGCCACTCCTCCAGCCTCATGTTTAGATCTTGTTTTCTCTCAGCAACTAACACAATAACGTCTGCGAACATCATGCACCATGGGAGTGTCTCTTGAATTGACTTTGACAACTCATCAAAGACTATTGCAAAATGGAACGAACTCAGCGCTGACCCCTGGTGAAGGCCTACCTCCACAGGGAAGAAATCAATATCCCTCACGGGCACACGGACACTTGTTGCACTTCTGTTATACATATCCATAATTATCTCTATATATTTCCTCGGGACCCCTATACCCTCCAGGCGTTCCCAGAGCATCTTGCGTGGCACATTGTCGTACGCCTTTTCTAAGTCAATAAACACCATATGAAGGTCACGCTTCTTCTCCATATACTTTTCCATCAATCTTCTTATAATGTGTATTGCCTTTGTGGTGGAACTCCCGGCACGGAGCCAAATTGGTTCACCTAACCTCAATCACTCTTTCTCATAGCTTTATAATATTGCTTAGTAGTTTGATTCCTCGGTAGTTACCACAATATTGGGCGTCTCTTTTGTTCTTATAGATAGGGACTACGACGCTGCTCCTCCACTGGTCTGGCATCTTACCAGATTTGAGGATAATATTAAACAAAGTAGTTAACCACATGATTCCTTTTTCTCTCAGACACTTCCATACCTCGATGGGTACGTTGTTTGGGCCAACCGCTTTAGCCCTTCCCATCCTTCTAAGTGCGGTCTACACCTCCTCCCGTGTGATCCGTCGGCAGTAGCAATTATTCAGTTGTTGTCGTTGAAATGTTATGTTTTCATATTCTTCTTGGTAAGCTCCCCAATTTAATAAATATGTAACTCAAATGCTTTTGGTCAAATGTATAATAGTCTATTAGAGTTAGCAATTAACAAATTTATTTATATCTAAATTCATTATTGTCGGCCAAATTTTCTTTACGGCTTAAAATTTCAAGCTCAAATGGTAAAAACCGAAAAATCGAATGCAAACCAAAACCAAAATGAAAACCGAAAAACCAAAACCAAACGGTTTCAAAAATCCAAAAATCAAAGTTTTGTTTTTTAGGTTTTTTTAACCTAAAACCGCACTACACACCCGTACGCATTGATGCCAAGAATAAAGCTTTTAACTTGCATCCATTTATTTAGTTTCTATAATATTTTTCAATTTAAGATTTTATATTAAGTAATCACTCTACCTTTGACATGTTAATCATAAGCTATATCTTACGGGGGTGAGAACGGCGGGTCGTGACACAGTCGCACACTGGGTGTAGGGAGGGGTGTGGGGACAAGTTGCGAAGCTTGTCACGGGCGACATGTTTTGTTGGGATGGTATTGTATCAAACCGAACCGATATACATCGCGTCCCCCCGCAAGGTGCCAATTTAACACAACTATAGAGAAATGGTCCGGATCCTTTCGGGTTTCCGACGAGATAACTGGCGGAGGAGTTAGTGTTTCTTTGCGAATCAAGTTTGAGTTGTCACAACACGCGACATTTCCAACTTAAACTTTTGTTTTTTATACTTTGATTACCAAACTTGTTTTTGTCTTTTATACTTTTGTTGCCAAACTTACTTTTATTTTTATAGTTTGGCTTGACTGCCAAACTTATAAAAAACCAACTTCAAAACTTTCATCTTTTATGCTTTGACCATCAAACTTTCTACTTTTGCATCATGACAGCAAACATACTTTTCTTTTTTATGTTTAGGCTACTAAAAATCACCAAAAGTCATTAATTTATTTTAAATAATTTTCAAATATTAGTCGGCAAATTGTTTTTTATTTTATTTATTATCTGTAAAAACTTGTCGATAATTCCGCTGTTAAAAGTCGAATGGTAATTAATCCGACGGTGTGTCACCAGTAGATTTTGATCGATGATACTGATTTGTTTCATACATGCTACTTACACAACTAAAAAGTAGTCACAAGTTAAACAACCTCAACAAACTTAGTATATTAAAATGTGATAGAATTACAAAGACAACTGCTCTAACTCCATTACAATATATAAGTTATTATGGGATGCTCTCTACCATCTTATTTCATAAATAAAGTTTCACTTATGATGAAAGACACATATATATTCTTGATTATTTTGTCATTTAGATTGGATTAAAAAGCAATGATGATAAGTAAGATCCGGTTATTTCAGGACGAGCATGCCCGTCTCCTTCGCCATACATGAATTGCGCCGTCCTAGCCATGTTTGATGCATATTCAATGTACTCTCGCGAAAACTGAGTATTAGCAAGCGCTCGTTCTTTGTTAAGTTTCTTCCATGCGTCCCCGATCAATTGTTTGACGTATTTTCTAGCTTCTTCTTCTGTCGCACCACTCTCGTGCATGTAACACTGGATTGATTTTGGTGTGTCGCCTCTTGCGAGTTCATCCTTAAAGGATTAGAGGATATATAAGTTTATTTGATTCTATATTTGATAATATTATTATTAACATTTTCAAATTTGAAATATGTTTTTGTAAAGAAAGTATATGATTGATATTGTCTATCCAACATATATATACTAATGTACTATAAGTATAGATATTTAGATACTCGTTAATAAGGAAAATTGGTTTTTATTCGTCACAACTATCGTCTTTTGGTCATTGCCGGTCCTAACTAACAAATTGACTGCCGACGGTCCCAACTTTTAACGTATTTGTTCATAACGGTCCGCGACTAGCAGAATTCTAACGTCGTTAGGTTCAGGTCGCCGGAAAAATGTTTTTGGCCGGAAAACACACATTTTTCCCGAAAACTCGACAATTTTGTTCCAAACATCACGATTTCTTTGTATCGTACCTTTAGGAACCTTTTTCTAGTAAAAGCCCCAATTATTGAGGTCGCCGGAACCCTAGAACTATCATCAGAATCAGTTTATTGTGCTTAAGTGATGGTGGTTGGTTGGCGGCAAGTCAATTGGTGGTGGTGGCGGTGTTCAGGTGGTGTTTCCCGGCAAAAAAATGATTTTCCCGGCCAAAAATGTTAGTACGGCGACCAGAAACTAACGGCGTTAGGATTCTGTTAGCCGCGGACCGTTAGAAACAAAAACATTAAAAGTTGGGACCTTCAGTGACCAATTCGTTAGTTGGGACCGGCAATGACCAAAAGACAATAGTTGGGACTTGGGACCAATAAAAATCAATTTTCCAATTAATAAAAATGCATACTGTGGATGTCCCTAAGTCATCAGCCAGTCGTAAGATTAGTGACGAGTAGCGATCTAATGCCTCAAATTCTTCCATGCGTTGCAAGATTTCTTCGGTTGCACCAACTGATGTTGCAAATCTAAAATGCATGAGTAATGTTGGACCAGATATTGATACATAACCATTATCCAAGTACTCTTTGAGTGTTGGTGTATATCCGCTATAGTGCCACCGTGCTTCGACAAGGTAAGTCTTGCATAAATCCGCCCACTACAATATTAACATTCCGAAAAATAAGACAGATAAAAAAATTAAAACAATACAATATATTTTTATAGTTTGAGATCAAAGATGGTTTAATTACTGCTTTCTTAAGGTATGGAAGGATGAGGATATCCGTGTTTGTCAATGTGTCGTATGAGATCTCATTAATCGTGTTGTAGAATCCGAGGAAAGCTATCTTCATATACTCCGGGAGTTTCTCCATCGCATTGATATCCCATCTATTGATTAGATGTTTAATAATCATTCATAACATTTGTGAACAAACACAAAACACAAAACACAAAACACCAAATTAATTCTAATCGAGTTATCGTTTACCTGTCTATAATATCAGTAAACTGTTGAAGTTCATCCAACGTGCCATACACGTCGTATATATCATCTATAGTGGTAATCATGGCAGCAGCCCTTGCTAGTGATCTCCTACCGTGGCTATACTGAGGCTGGTAACCAAAACCGATAGTCCATAGAAAACTTGGCAACAAGCCGTCTCGAATGAAGCTGAGCTTCTTAACCCATTTTGTATTTCTCCACCACCTATTCATAGTATTTTAGGTCGTTAGATTCGTTAAGATTAATAATATAGATAGTATGCGTGACAGCCCGGACCATATTAGATTGATACCTTGATGCCTCTTTTAGATCTTCAATATGGATAGCCTGGACCATATTAAAATCTAGTTTGGCAAACTCTAACAATGCGGGATTCATGTCGCTTCTTTTCTCGTATACTCTGATAAACCATTCTGACTACTCTTGGCACTCTCCAGTGTAGTGGAAGCTCCAAAGCATGGCTTACTAATGACGATATAATATCGTCCATCTTGTCTTGATTTTCTTTGAGATATTTTGTTGCGAAGTCTCTAGTGTTGTCTAGTATGCTTTCATCTTCGAACGAATGATATGAAGCCTCGTACAAGTTCAGCATTCCCATCATATCCTCGAGTGAGCGTGGATTAAGATTTTGATTCATGTCCTTAAAGTTGTCAAATATCTCTAAACATATACCAAAGTTAAATAAACATTACTATTAGAGTATTCACATCTAATCCTCTATCTTTAAATCCAAAATTACACTAAAAATCACTATATTCTCTTTCTCCTTTCAATTAAATAATACTGTTTTATACATTTATCATTACGATTTTTTTTTCATTCACTCACAACCACTTTCAAAATATATTAAAAAATTACAGGGTGTGAAGTATAGTATTTTTTTAAATATTCAGAAAAATCACTGCAGTTCTAATTTCCTTCACTCACAACACCCTAAACCACTCAATACATTATAAAAACTCCACTCGCATTTTTTTGATGGATTGAATGTGAATGATCTTAGTCTATGTTTTATATTAACCAAACCTCATGTACGGAAAAACAATACAACTATTTAAATTAGTAGGGAGTACCTTGAGGAACCACATAACCATGTTGTCTAAGTAGTCTAAATCCAAGGGCTTTAAGGTTCAAATCCATTGTATTCCACTTGTCATGAGTTTTGTAGTAATTGTTATAAATCACCTCCAAAAGATTTCTTATTTCATCCTCAAAATGATACGATATTCCTAGTCTTTGCAAATCATCAACCAACTCTAGGGTACTCAACGCGCTTCCCACCTTGCGTATCATCATCTTCACTTCATCCTTCAATGTATTCGCTCTCGCCTTGCAACCTTCTCCCTAAATGGTGAGTATATGCATACAAGTCATGTTGATTATATATAATACTAGAAATTAATGGCAGGGCCGTCAGGGATGGGGAGGCAGGGACCACCTCCCGATCATCCTAGAGGCTGAAATTTTTTTTTGAGAAAAGTTATATATTTATAAAAGAAAGCTGTATTAAAAGTTTTGTTTAAACAATACCTAATAAGTCAGGCTCAAAATCCAAATCATATACAATACTCGATTACTTTTTATATATGAGTTATCGAATTTATATTTTACTTACGACCCGAATTTATACTCGCCTTCGGCCCAAATTTTTTAACGATTCTCAGAAACGGCCCTGATTAATGGAACATGTAAATGAAAACAAATTTGAAATTTTACTTTGTATTCATTAGAAAGTGATTGAACATAATCAAATGACCATAACGATGGCGCATAGTTTGCTGATCTTCTAGGGATGGGTTCAACCGCTGTGACAGCCTTCGCAGTGACAAGTGCCTTTGATGTGGATTTTAATAGCCTTTGGGGCGACGGCTTGCGAATGTTAAATTGCCTTAATCTGTCATGATGATTTTTGTAATGGAGAATTGAACAAGAAAAAGAGCATATTGAAGCCATCTTGCAAGAGAGATGCTACAAAAGTAATAAACTGCTAAAAGAATATTTGGGTGATTATTGTTAATTGTTATCATGCATGCACGTGTGTATATATAGAGGAAGATAATGGTGGTTGCACTATATTTTAATTACATAACTTTACGTTTCATGGACCCATGCATGGCGGACCAATTGTTTAAACACTTTAAAGAGGCAAGGCAGCCACCCCTTATTATCTTTAGTTAGTATTTACATAATGCATTTGTGCATAACTTGTATTTCTTATTAACATTAAAATATAAAATTCAATTAAAAACCGAGTTCATTAATAAAACAATACAACTTGAAAGAGTGAGCATTCTCAATCCATCCATCATATAATGTGAGTGAGATTTTTATAATATATAGAGTGATTTATGGTATTGCGAGGGAATGAGAGAGAAAATGTTGTGATTTTTCTGTATATTTGAAAAGTTATTATAACACCCTATAAATATTTTGCGGCGCAGCTTGTTGCCCGTTTGCCTGACACTTTATTGTAATCGTTTTATAGTAAATTATATATAAAATGATTCGGTTAAAAAAATATATATATTCTTTAAAGTGGTTGTGAGTAGAGAAAAGAGAACATTAAATCAAAAAAGATATACAAAATATTATTTAATTGAACAAGAGAAAGAGAATACAATGATTTTTAGTATAATTTTGAATTTAAATATAGGGAAAGTGATGCGAATGCTCTAATAATAAGTATTGTTTGGTGAATTATGAGCTCCAACGAGCATATTCATGTGTCGGGTCACTAGTGAATGGATCAAAAGAAAAATCTCAATCTTCACAAAATAAGATAACTAATTAACGTACCCGCGTGCTGTGATGGTACTTTGTTTGGCTTCGGTTCAGTTTGTGATGGGAGTTTGTTCAGTGTTGGTTTAGTTTGTTAAGTACAGTAAATGATTTGGTACCATTAATACCGTACCAAAACCTTGAACGAAATATATATATCATGAAACTTCAAATAATCCTGAAACTTGACAATTTCATGAGCTGCAAAAAACCTTGATTTTAAGACTGACATTTTTTTAAAACATTATAATCAAATTTGAGATTTAATCATTTAGACATTAAAAGTCAAAAAATGCTTAATCTATGAAGGTTCCAAAAAAAAATATCATGTAAGCCAAATCCATTGATATAGCAGCCATAGCAGGATGTGTGCCATAAAGTTGTAGTCCAAATAAGCACACTAATATGAAGAAGGTACTCTGCATCACATCTGTTATTAAAAAACATTGTTAGAATAGGCACTTGCACTCTTAAAATAAGGTTAGCTGGACCGACCTAATACGCCGTCTCCGAGAATTTAAATATCTTGGCCGAGCTAAAATAAAAAGGCCCGTAGACCTTAACGAAATATTTTTATTCGCTAATGTACATGATAAAACTTTTATCGACCGACTTATTATAAGCTAAAACCATTCTGAACATGTAATTAATTGGCGAAGTATAGTTGGGGCCCGGGGTGGCCCCGCCCCCCCTGTTTTTTTGCGAAGTATTGTAAATTTACCTGTTTTCGGCCGGAATTTTATATACGTAGTGTAAGTTTATCCTTTTTCGGCCAAAAAATTGAGCCCACCCCCCCCCCCCCCCCCCGTTTGTGAAATTTTGTATACATTTTGAGCTCAGCCCCCCGGTGCCTCAGTCCAAGCTTCGCCACTGATGTAATTATCTCATAAACCATTACAAATAACCTTATTTTTATCACCAAAAAACATATACATATATATATATATGTGTGTGTGTGTGTGTGTGTGTGTGTGTAATATGTATAAAAAAGTTTGTGTCCCCCGATACTTATATGACCCGGCTGATGGTGCCCCGATACTTATGTGTCCCGGCTGATGGTGTGACTCGCACACCCTCCAAGCCTCCCATGTCCGATACTATAAATATATATATGATAAAATACTGTACTATCACATTCTTTCTATAACATTTCACCAAATAAGAGAAGTGTAACATTCCTGATTCCTCAATGTATAACTTCATAGACTTAGAAAGATAACAAAAACGTTAACTTCAAATAATCAATTTAGATAAAACAAAAATCTAGACCTAAGTTTTAGGGTTAGAGAGAGCAAATTATCTCATTTCTTAGACCATGAGTAGTCATAATTTTCCACCTCCAGGCATTATGCGTCACGTGGCGCCCAGTCAGAGTTATGATTTTTTACAAAAACAGGGTGTAGTCATAACTCTCCACCCCTAGGCGTTATGCGCCACGTGGCGCACAGTCACTTTTACACTTTTGTTTTTTTTTTATTTTAATTTTTTAGTAAGAATAATCAAATAACAATAATATTTTATTAAATAAATATTACATTAAAATAAAAAAAACTACTCGTCCTCGTCGTCTTCGCTGTCTTCATCTTCGTCTTCGTCCTCGTCGTCGTCGCCCTCTTCGTTTTCGTCGTCTTCGCCATCGTCGTCGTCGTCGTCTTCATCATCGTCTTCATTGTTGCCCTCGTTTTGATCATCGTTTTCACCAGGAAAAGGCCGATACATCCAAAGATGTTGGACCAAATCCTCCTTTAGTGCGTTATGTATCTCTTTTGACCGCACGGAATCCGAGTTTTCAAGTCTTTGCTCCATACTTGCCGGAGTCCGTGGTGGATCCGGGTCCGGTATGAAAGTTGGACATATTGCTCCTCCTCGTCCTCGATGATCATGTTATGCATTATGATACACGCATACATAGAACATTTCATTCTTTCTAAAGACCATAGCCATCGTTGTTGAAGAACACCAAAACGCCTCTTGATATCCTTTCTCGCAGACTCTTGCACTTTCTTAAAATACTGTCTTTTTTCATCCATCGGGTCTCTGAATGTTTTAACGATTATCGCATACTCTGGATATACTCCATCACTGAGATAGTACCCATGATGGTAGAAGTTATCGTTAGCCCAAAACGAAGCGACCTGAACGGTCCCAGATGTGTAACTCTCCATCACGGGAGACTGCTCTAAGACAGTTATGTCATTGTTGGAACCGGGAACACCAAAGAATGCCGTCCAAATCCAAAGGTCGTATGAAGCAATCGTTTGAAGGCTGACAGTTGGTCCCTTTTGGTCACCTCGTGTGAATTGACCTCGTCATGCAGTTGGACAATTTGCTCATTCCCAATGCATGCAATCTACACTCTCTATCATGCTGGGGAAACCATGCACCCTTGTATGTGCCTCGTAAAGACGTTGTAGATCGTTACAGTTGGGCTCTCTCAGATAATGTGGTCCATATAGTTTCAATATTCCTATATTTTACACAACTTTTATAAAATAAATGATTAAAGTAAACAAGTGATAAAATTATTAAAAAAAACATAACAAAACGTACCGTAACAAAAATACTCCAAGGTGTCCCGTGTTGTTTTATCGGCCATCTTTAAATACTCGTCGTTGATGTCGGCCGTGTTTCCGTAGGCGAGCACGCGTACGGCTGACGTAACCTTTTGAATAGTCGTGAATCCTAGCATCCCTCGACCGTCCAGATTTTGCTTAAAGTAATCAAGCTCACGTTTCAAATCATTGGTGATGTGCATAAATAAATTTTTAGACATCCGAAAACGACGCCTAAAGGTCTTCGGGTTCTTGTATCTCGGCATGTCGCAGAAGTAATCCGCCATCAACCGGTTGTTGGCTTTGGTACGATCTCGTTCGATATATGCTCTTTTTGAAACAGGGGGGAGGGTGGTGGAGAGCTAACCACACTCGTAACGGAACTCATATAAGTTGTCGCGAGCATAATCGCACTCGTAACCGCCTGTTCCCCCGCCTCGTCGTCGGCTTGTTGGTCGGGCCCGAAAAACCGTTTATATATAGACGGAGGATCCATTTATATAATGAATTTTGTGTGAGGAAATATAGAGTTGAAAGAGATTTTTTATAAGTTTGATGAGTTTTGATTGGGGATGAAATTGTTTAATATATAGGAAATAAATAATTTTTTTATTCCTCTCCAACGGTAATATATAACGGCTCTTTTTTTGATATTAGAGCCAATTCTCGCGTTGTATATATAGCGTTCAAAAAAAAAAAAACCAAAACACCGGGGGGGGGGGGGGGGGGGGTGCCCCGGCGTTAAAATGCAAAACGCCATGCATGACTACGGACGATCTTAAAGGTTGACCACAGGCCCGGCTCTGAGAAGCCAAAAATTTTTTTGGGCCGAAGGCGAAAATTTTTTCGGATTTCAAGAAAAATGAGTATTTTGTTAGCTTTAAAAAATTAAATTTTTAAATGGCAATACTTGGTTATGATTTTAGTTGTGTAAAAAAGTTTTATATAAAAGTTAGCTTAAACATGTTTCAATGGGACTAGAACCCACAACCTTCTGGTTGAGAGTAATACCTATTTGCCACTAAGCCAAACTAGTTGTTATGTAATTAGATTCAAAAATTAAATATACATCATGTTATTCATAATAATACATATATCGGGCCTAACGGGATGTCAGGCCGGGGGCCGTCGACCACCCCGCCCTCCCTAAAGGTCGGCCCTGATTGACCAAATTGAATATATTTTAACTTGCATATGCTACCACAAATGCAGATATTGAACATTTAGTGAGCATATGGAATCCCCTATAGCATCCATTTTATCTACTTTTGTAACAGAGTTTAGATTATAATAGATTAATTTATGACTCAAGTCTCGGATCGATAATTAAACATCAACTAAACAAATAACTCTCGTTTTATATTAATCAGAAAATCTCACTCTAAAAACTGATTACAACTCTATCAAACCCTAATTTGGTTTGACTCTTGATGAACCCTAACTCGGTTACACCAACTTCACACTCTCTAATGTCTAACCATAACTCGGTTTTTATAGACTAACATAACTTGCTAGCAAAAACATTACCAAATATAATAAAACCCTAATTCTTGGTTGGGCCAAACAACAATTGAGCCAACAATCACCCCCGCAATTGTTGTACCCGAGTCACCCGACTCACCCCCTAATTTCCTACTCGAAATTGGCGGGCCGTCAACTTCACGCTTGTCATCATTCTCTTGATTCTATCGAGGCTTTTCATGATCACTTGCAATGTTCTTTCGACTCCACTTGGTTAGAAGACACACTTGCTTCGTTTGATCATCACACGTCTTCCCTTGGGCTTGAATCACTTCCTTGACCACGCGTTTAGTTTCTTGAACACTCTTCTTTTAACTTTGAATTTTGGAACTTGGATCTTTGATTGGAATCTGACTCGTAACCGGATTGTCTTCTTTCAGTCCAGTACTTTGAAGATCCTTACCTGCAAAATTCTTCATTCCAATGCTAGCTCGTTTACCGGGGCTTGTTATCTTGAGGCTAATCTTATACAATTGATTCTTGGTCCTTGTCACCTTCATCAAAAGCATACCTGTATTTTAATGGTTAGCAAATCGTGTTTCATGTGAATCTCGCATCCACCTTCCGTTGCTTGACCAATACTTATGATATTGCACTGTAGGCTCGGGATGTAGTAGACATCGGTCAACAGACGCTGCTCCCCTGTTTTCCCTTCAATTAAGACCATCCCTTTTTCCCCGAATATCAATACAAGATTCATCTCCAAACTTCACCTTTCCCATGATTTGTTCATTCAATTTATAAAAATACGCTTTATTACCCGTCATGTGATTCGATGCTCCGTAGTCGAGATACCAAACATCTTTCTCCATCTGCTCGGTTTTAAAACGCTTTGGAATCACCCCATCTTCAAACATACTGTCGAGATCAACACTTTGCTCGATTGAGGCTACAAGTTGGAAATACTTATCTGGAACCGTATCCAGTAACTTCTTCACCAAGACATCTTGCTCGAACACGTGACCTAGACTCGTTGCCTTTGAAACCATACCTTTTATCTTTCCTGCAAACTGATCAACGGTCTTGTCTTCCGCAATCTTGAGTTTCTCAAATTCACTTTTCAACGTTAGCAGTCGAGCCTTTTGAACTCGCTCGGCCCCAACATACCGTGCTTTCAAAGCCGTTTATATTTCTCGGGCATTCTTGTATTGAGAAATCTGAAGAAGAATCTCACCTTCTATTACTTGAAATAAAAAACGCTCTTACCCGTTTTATTTATCTTGTATCAATAACCACACCCTCATTCGGTTGAACAACTTCCCATAACTCTTGATCATCTAAGAACGCTTCCACCACAATCGCCCATGTGATGTAATTAGTTCCATTCAAGTTTGGAACTTGCAACGATATCCCCCGGTCGCGTTGGGTTGCATTATCGGTTCTTCTTTGTCACCTGCCATTGAAGGTGTCGGATCCCTTGCTCCACTTCGTTGGAACAAATACAAACTAATTCAGTCTGAACAACTTTTCAGAACCAAACGCGCTTGCTCAAACCTTGGTTAAAACCTAACTCGTTTAACCCAATAGCTTACGAACTTTGAATTAAACCGTCTTGTTCAACCCAAATAAAAAACCCAACAACGATGGTTAAACTTTCCTGTATAACCAATAAAAAATAAATATATCAAACCTCACTTGTTTGATTTTCTTGAACTATTCGTAGTCGAAAAGAATCCGATTAGTTTTATTTTCTTCCTTCGTAAACAAGATTCTGACTTATTATCAGGCCCGTCTCCGAGAATGATAAAAAAAATTTAGGCCTCGTGCGAGATAAATTTCGGGCCTCCTCCTTATAATATAAACTCATCAATTATATATCAAAAACCACAATACGAATACAATTGCTATAAATAAACAAAACAAAAGTAGTGTATCAAAATGATGGAATTCAAATGAATTTTGAGGCTCTCCTAGTGTTTTGGGAAGCTAACCTATCGATCAAGTCTTCCATACCTTCTAATATTTCGTTTTCATTAGATATCATTGCCAATCCATTAAGTCTATCTTGGGACCTTGTTTGTAAATAAGACTTTAACAACTTCAATTTTAAAGAAGCAAATCAACTTCCCGCCCACCAAAAAATAAATCGACTCTAGAACAAACCCAAAACTCATATGAGATTCATATAAATTCATCATGAAATAAAAAAACTAACATGTTAAAAAAAACTAAAATATTGTTATAAACAAGCTACTGTTAAACCATCAGAAAACTTTTTCTCTCAAATAATAATAATAATAATAATAATAATAATAATAATAAAATCTTTAAAGAGATGGTAAGTTTCAATTGGAAGAAAAAATAGTTTGGATGAAACAATTAGAAATTTCATCATCAATCTAACTATTTCTAGAATTAAGAAGAAATTTAAAATAAAAACATACTTTTATGTCAAACATAGCAAATTCAATTTTACAATCATATAAAATTAGAAATAATACATTCCATATTCACGTAGCTTGGCATATAAATTAGAAATAATACATTCCATTCAGGTAGCCTGGCCCATTCCATTCACGTAGTCTGGCTCAATATTAACAGTTTTTATTTTGGGCTGCAGATCTATCAAAACAATAGACTACAACTTTTTGGTCCCCTTTTGAAGAAACACTAACCAGACCCCGGGCAGATTACTGGTAACCTGGGGGTTGGAGAGCTGTTTCCCACGAGGGGTTAGACCCTTGGAAGATGGTTCTTCTGATAACCTGCAAAACAGACACCGTGAGCTCGTCACTGAGAAGGGGGGGGGGGGTTCCTCCTTGTGACCACCCTCCGGCGTGAGAATCAGACTAGATTGCTCTTTAAATATAAAAGTATATTAAGAGATTGCTAGAGCAGATATCAGGTATATATGATAAGATAAGATGTTGTAAGATGATCATACCATTGGGGTATTTATAGCCGAAGGTAGGTTTCCAAGGGGTTTAGCCGGCCCAACACGCTACCAACTGTAACCTATGCACGTGCCCTGCCTGTGAGTGGTGGATAGGTAGCGGCTGACACAGAGCAGGCGTGTCGTGCACTCTTCCTCTTCTGCCAACTACAGGCTAGGCACGTGGTATGGCAGGAGTTGGTGGGTAGGCGGCGGCTATTGGTCACAGTGCTGTGGCGTGCTGTCTGCCATGCTGCTGTCAGTGAGCTGTCGCAGTCTTGGTCAGATCTTTTGTCTGTACCTCGTCAGGTATCACACAAAAGATCCTCCATCATACGGACTGGCTCATTTAGGCGGGAGTTTTCCCCCTCCCGCCTTTGCTCATTCCTTCAGGTGACACTGGGGAGAGTTAAGTGCCTAGTGCGTGTAGCCATGCTGCGCGGGTGGCCTTCCCTCATGGCTTGTATCCGAGGCTGCGGGAACAGGCGGAGTCCTTCACCATGGGAGGCATTTCCTGCGGGACCAGCTTGCATACTGCGCGTAAGGACGTCACTTCTCTGAGCATGGTTGGTCCTGCGGATCCAGTTGGTCTCTGCGCAGACGTCCCTGTTTAAGGTGAGTCTTGCGGGTCCAACTGGGCTCTGCTGGGACCTACCTCTTCAAGTCCCCCCAGTCCAATGTTCTTCTCATGCGTGTTTAATAAAGTGAGGTGAACTTTTGGACTTAAGCAAAGGGTTTTGAAAAGGGTTTTGTAAGGTTTTCCATGGGAAGTCCTTGTCACTTGCAGAAATGCCCGAGTTTCCTGCTTGGTCTTTGGGTATGATGCGGGTAGGTCTGTAACCTCCTCGCAAGTCAGGAGCATTGAGTCCCAGTTGTGTGGATTCTCCATGAGGTTTTGGTAGTTTTGAACATAGTGATCAATTATGTTAAAACCATCAATTCCATTCTGGCGCTTCAAACAACGTAGTTCTCAACGTTCCCGCTATGCGGGGATGTTATTTCCGTTTCCGCAAGCATTGCCCAGAAGATCCTGGTTTCAATTCCCAGCGGAGCGCTAGGTATGTGAAGGGTTTTGCCTTAACACTGTACCAGCGCTCGTCTTACGGTTACTTTACTTCCAAGGTTTACTTGGCTTCAATTCCCTGCGGGTGCTAGGTATGTGAAGGGTTTTGCCTTTACACTGTACCCGCATCCGTCTAACGGTTACTTGTTTGCCAAGGTTTACTTGGCTTCAATTCCCTGCGGGTGCTAGGTATGTGAAGGGTTTTGCCTTTACACTGTACCCGCATCCGTCTAACGGTTACTTGTTTGCCAAGGTTTACTTGGCTTCAATTCCCTGCGGGTGCTAGGTATGTGAAGGGTTTTGCCTTTACACTGTACCCGCATCCGTCTAACGGTTACTTGTTTGCCAAGGTTTACTTGGCTTCAATTCCCTGCGGGTGCTAGGTATGTGAAGGGTTTTGCCTTTACACTGTACCCGCATCCGTCTAACGGTTACTTGTTTGCCAAGGTTTACTTGGCTTCAATTCCCTGCGGGTGCTAGGTATGTGAAGGGTTTTGCCTTTACACTGTACCCGCATCCGTCTAACGGTTACTTGTTTGCCAAGGGGTAAGGGGTATTTTCCCGCTTACTTTTTAATATTTTTTAAATTTTGAATTTTGAAATTCGAAGAGTTGGTGGAAAGATAAGAACAGTCCAAACCTCTGAAACGTCGTGCAACGGTTTCTTCTGACTGTCAGGACGTGCAGGAAGTTATGGTGACGTGACAGAACATGGTCATTCCAGTCGCTTTTTCAGGCGCGTGGGCGTGATTTTTCGGGCGCGTGGCAGCGAAATTACTGGCACACGTCCTTTCAACAGCTGTTGCCAGCCTGCTTTTTGCCACGTGTCATAGTTTCATTGCACCTTTGATTTCTCTCTCCTCCGCATTAAATTCACCGCATTAATTGCGATTACTATATAAAGGGGAAGAGGGTTATTTGTAATTCACACTTTCACCTTTCTTCTTCTTCTTCTTAGTGATTTCCGGCAAATACTCCCCTTTTTCAGGCAAGCATTTTCCCGAAATCACTTCTCTTTCTGCAAAAATGTCTTCTCATGATGCTGATGACCAGAAGACTGCTGGCGAATGCCAGTGCTCTCTTCCTGTCGATCTGTACCAGTATATCGTCAGGAAGTTCATGCTCGAGTCTCTCGAGCCTGAGTTTCCTGAACCCCACCATACTGTGTACGATGCCCCTAGTGGCAAGATCGGGGTTTATGCTGCATTCTTTGTCTACGGAAACCTTAGGTTTCCGTTGACAAAGTTTGTGTACCGTGTCCTGGAGAGGCACGGTGTGCACCTGACAGAGGTGCACCCCATGGCCATTGCCAAGGTCCGGCACTTTGAGTGGGTGTGCCGGATACTGGGCCTTGAGCCCCTCGTTGACCGTCTGATGACCTTCTACACTTGGAGGTGCATCCAGGGGTGGTACACTCTTACAACCCGTATCAAGGGTTTAAAGATTTGTACCACCGAGCGGAGTCTTCGCTCATGGAGAAGAGAGTTCTTCTTCATATCCGCTCGCGCCATCCCCATCGCCATGAAGTTCAAGAATGGCCAGGCGCTTCCGAACCTTCCCGCCCTCAACTACGAGGAGGCGGAATGGTTCTCGAAGATATCCCGGGTCCAGTCCCCGGTTTTCCGTTTTCCGGAGTCGGCGATGGTGATGCTGGGGATGAGCCGGGTGTGGAAGGCGGCGAATGCGGATAAGGTTCCGATCGTCCTTGAATATGGTTCGAACTCTGTCCCTTATGGTACGTCTTGTTTCATTTTGCTGACTTCGATTTTTTCTAACTTTCTTGTTGATTTCAGAGGGGAACGATCTTCAGTCGCTCCTGAACCCGCGGGAGGAAGATGGTCCCGCGCGGATGGGTACTCGTGCTCTGGACGAGAACGAGTTGCCCATCTTAGAGCAGACCGCGGGTCGGTTCGTGGAGGTTTACCCGCCAGGCCAAGAGATCCTGAGCCACCGACGGCCAGGTAAGCCTATCTTCTACCCTGAACCTCTCAATGCTGTGCCTGCTGCTGGAGTTGACATTTCTTCTTCTGAGGAATCCGCAGAAGGTCCTCCACTGGTGCGGAAGAAAAAGGCTGCCGTCGGGAAAGGCAAGGAGAAGGTGGCCTCTACGGCCGACCCGGTAGTCCTATCTGACTCGGAGTCAGATAGTGCAGAGGTGGCGGGGAAGCCCGGTGGTGAGGAGACCACCGCTCCGGAGGCTGTAGCTGTTACCTCCGGGGAGGCAGCGACGACGACGGTTACCGGTGTCAAGAGGCCGGCTCCATCGGGTTCGCCCCCGCTCGTCCGTACGTTCAAGCTCAAGAAACCCCGTAAGTACCCCCATAATTCTTGTCTAGATTTGTTGTTTCAAATAAATTTTTCTAACACTTTTGCTTGTGCAGGTGTGGATGTTGACGCATTCCAGGGTGGAGTTGGAGCAAGTATTCCCCCGCCAATGAGGGAAGGCTCGGTCAGCCTTCCCGAGGCGTCGACCCAGGCGTCTGCGCCTGCTTCCGTTGGTTCCAGCCTTCCTGAGGCTGTTCCAGCTGAGAAGGTGTCTCCGCCGGCCGTGAGTGCAATTTTTACAGCATCTTTCACGGAGCCGGCGGTTACTGTTGCTGAGGAGGCGACGCCAACAATGGCTACCACAGCGGCTGCCACTATACCTGCGCCACCGGCACCGACGGCCGGACCATCAGGTACGCGCCGGGCTTCCCGCCGATCTATGCCACCTTCCCGTCTGCCTGACCTGTTGGATGGATTTCCTTTAGGTTCAGGTGATGGGTTTGGCGGCTATCGGCCTGTTATTGACCCTACAGGTACGTAGGGTTCTTTTTCCTTTGTATATTTTTGTCATCTTTTCCTAACTGCCTTTGTTTCTTTTGCAGTGTCGGATTCCAATGAAGTGTATGTTCCAAGATGGAACATACGCCGAGGAACAACCCTTCGCACCCCTGTGGAGTGCGTGGATTGGGCTCGCCACGCTGCTCCTCATGGTGCGTTGGGGGAAGCCATGGCTAGCTACCAGGAGGGTAGGCTAACCAATGAGCTTCGGGTTCTCCAAGCCCGGATGCAGCCCCGCGTCGAGCTGCTTTGTCGTGAAAACGACAAGTTAAAAGCAGCTCGCGCCAAAGAAATATCTGAGACGCGGGCTCTGCGGGAGGAGAACCGGCAGTTGGCCGCTGCCGCCGCCGAGAAGGAGAGAGCATTCAAGGCCCTCGAGGTTGAAGTCCAGGCGCGACTCGAGGCCCGCTCCAAGGCTGCCCAAGCTGTGAATGAACAGCTTCGGCTGGCTAAGGAGACTGCGCGAAACTCAACTGAGAGGGCTGCCAAGGCTGAAGCTGTTGCTGAGCCGCTTCGCGAAGAGAATGAGCAGCTTAAATGCAAATTAAAGGCTCTTCAGCATGCTCATGACGCCTTGGCAATGGAAGATGCCAAGAAGCTGCAGGAGATCCTTGACCAGAGGGGGGTGCTTGACCGCACTGAAAGGAAACTCAAAAGCGTCGAAGAAGCTGCCGCCAAGGAAGTTCAACTTGCCAACCTTGATAAAAGCGGAGCCGAACGTGCTTACAAAGAAAGTCAAGCTACCCTCCAATGGCTGCTTCGAGAAGCGTTGCCTCAGGTATCTTTATCTTTTTCTTTACGCTTTCCGCTCGTAATTAGAAAATGTTCTAACTTGTATTCTTTTGTAGGTTGTGCGTCGGGTCCTTTCAGAGACCTCTTATGACGATGCGATGAGCGCAGCCCTCAACGCTTCTCATGAGGATGGGGAGAAGACTGGCTTCCTGCTTGGTCTAGGGTTTGCTGAGAGAGGCTTTCCGCCCTCCAACTTCCCTTTATTCAATGTTAATACTGAAGCTGCTTATGACCAAGCTGTGAACCAGTACGCTGCCTTCCCGCATCCAGTGGTGGAGAAGGTGAATGAAGCTGCTGCTGCTGATGATGGGCTAAACATCCTTAAGGCTTTCCTTGGGCAGCCGCGCTCTGACGGTGCTGGTCCAAGCGGAGGTGGCCCTGAAGCCTGATCCTGAAGATCCCTTCCCACTGCTAGGATAGTCTTAGCTTTGTATAGATTTCTTTTAGGCGGGTAGTTACCCGGCCACTGTTGTAATATATCATTGAAATATACGATTGTTATTCCTTTCATTGGATTCTTTGCTTTATAAACTTATGACTTGCATACTTAGTTTAAAATAGCAATTTTCCAAGTGTTTAGAATAAGTTAACCTGTGAACGTGGTTGATGGGTTAAAGTTTTGCTTCCTCTTTCGTGATTGTGCGGGTAGACCCGTCACTTGCACTTAGTAGGATGGCATAACTTTACCCATATCTGACCTGCGTGTCGGTTTACCTGTTTAGGATAAGTTAACCTTTGAACGTGGCTGATAATAGGTGTGAAGTTTTGCTTCCTCTTTCGTGATTGTGCGGGTAGACCCGTCACTTGCACTTAGTAGGATGGCATAACTTTACCCATATCTGACCTGCGTATAGGTTTACCTTTTCCTCTTAAGAATTTTGAACCGTCCCACGCGCGGTTGTTGATAGGTTGGTGCAGTTCCCTCGAATGATTCATGCGGATAGACCAGCACTTTCATATGGTAACTTTTTTCCCCTTCAACTGACCTGCGTGAAGGTTTATCATGCTTTTTGGGTTCGTGCGGGTAGGACCGCCTTCCCATGCAATGACGTTTTTTGTAATTATGCGGTGAAAACCGGCATATTAGTGTGTACAAAAGTATAAATGTAAATCATCAGCTTCGACGTTTGAAAGAGAATCATTTCCATTAGAAGTGGCTCTTGGCCTTTTCTGTACAAATTGGAATTGATTACATGCAAACTGTGTAATTGAACTCCCTTCCATGTTGGGACAGGAGTGCCATCGAGCCGACACGCACCTGTTTCGGGATCTCGTTCTTTACGCAGCATGTAGTCTCCATATTGAAGCTGATTTTTTATTCGTGTTTACCCCAGCCATGGTTCCACACGCACCTGCCTGCCTGCTTAGCTTTTATTTCGCCACGAGGTGCGCGAGCGTCCCATCTCTGACGAATGTTTCGACCATGTCTTTTACGTCTATGCATTCTTCAGTGTTGTGGCCTTTTGTTCTGTGATAGTCACAGTACTTGCTCCGATCAGCATCGTGACGATGTCGGATTACTGGAGGCTTTGGCCATGGGAGCTCTTCAGTAGCAAATATGTCAGTGACGCTTTTGGTAAGTGGCGTCCATCTGGAGTTCCGGTGCAGCTTTACATTATCCCTTTCACCCAATCGGTGCTGTAAGCCGGATGAGGTGTCAAAGTTTACCCTTGACTGCCAAATGCCTTGCTTCTGTTTTTTGTTCAATCGGGCGGTGAGGACGTTGTCCTCTCTCGTCCTCTGGGTGTAAAGGTTTGTGCTCTGCGGAAGGTCTCTACCCAGTTGCTTCTCCGTTTCCGCATAGCGTTTGGCTGCTGTCATGATGCCATCCCATGTGGATGGCATTCCATCTTTACCCGTTAGGGTGCGGATAAGCTCTGGGTCCTGCGCGCCCTGGATGAAGGCTGCGCGAACAAGATCCTCGCTGATATTGCCCAAACTTAACTTCTTTGAGTTGAAGCGAGTGATGAAGTTTGGCAGAGATTCATCTTCTTCCCGTATGCATTTGAGGATTGTCCATTGCTCCTCGGTATACTTTCGCTGCTGGCTGAAGTGTTGGCTAAACTTCTGCTGGAAGTCTGCCCAGTCGTAAATGTGGTTAACCGGTAAACGATCAAACCAAACCCTAGCAGCCCCCACCAGCGTCATTTGAAACATGTAACACCACGTGGGTTCCGTCCAGTTGCTGACGGTTGCCCCTGCTATGAACCTGTTCAAATGGTCGTCTGGGTCAGATATACCATCATAAGTGCCTATGTTGGGCATTTGTTTGGCACTTTTTGGGGCAATTGCTTCCGCAATGTCCCTTGCAAATTTGGACGTTCCCGCATTTGCAACGTTCGGTCTGAACGTTTTGGAGAAGTCTCGTGAACTTCCACCTGTATTTTTTGGTTTGAAGGCTTGTCCAAACTGCCTTTTCGGTTGGGGTTCCGTTTCCTTACGCTTCCCTTTCGCCCTGTGGCGAGGGTTTACGTCGGAGTCGGATTCCTCCGAGTCAAAGCATTCGAACTCGTCGGCCTGTTGCACGGAACGCAAGCGTTCGTCCAACTCAGCCTGGAATTCCTTTTGCCGTGTTTCCGCCCATGCCTTAACTTCATCAAGAGTTTGGTGGGGGAGCCTTCGTTTCTCAAACTGGGTATCAGTGGACCTCAGTAGACGATCTTTTACTGCACTTGCCCCAGCTTGAGTAACTGGGTAGTGTTCGTAAAATTTGCTTCACTTGGCCCGACTTGGTTAGCCGGGGTAGTGTTTGTAAAAACTGTGTTGCCGGTGTTCTCCCCAGTAGCTGGAGTTGTGGTTACCGGAATTTCTCTAACCATCTTTGAAGTTTGAAAAAACTGGAGAAAAATGTAGTTCTAGCTTGTCCCACGGATGGCGCCAATGAAGAAACACTAACCAGACCCCGGGCAGATTACTGGTAACCTGGGGGTTGGAGAGCTGTTTCCCACGAGGGGTTAGACCCTTGGAAGATGGTTCTTCTGATAACCTGCAAAACAGACACCGTGAGCTCGTCACTGAGAAGGGGGGGGGGTTCCTCCTTGTGACCACCCTCCGGCGTGAGAATCAGACTAGATTGCTCTTTAAATATAAAAGTATATTAAGAGATTGCTAGAGCAGATATCAGGTATATATGATAAGATAAGATGTTGTAAGATGATCATACCATTGGGGTATTTATAGCCGAAGGTAGGTTTCCAAGGGGTTTAGCCGGCCCAACACGCTACCAACTGTAACCTATGCACGTGCCCTGCCTGTGAGTGGTGGATAGGTAGCGGCTGACACAGAGCAGGCGTGTCGTGCACTCTTCCTCTTCTGCCAACTACAGGCTAGGCACGTGGTATGGCAGGAGTTGGTGGGTAGGCGGCGGCTATTGGTCACAGTGCTGTGGCGTGCTGTCTGCCATGCTGCTGTCAGTGAGCTGTCGCAGTCTTGGTCAGATCTTTTGTCTGTACCTCGTCAGGTATCACACAAAAGATCCTCCATCATACGGACTGGCTCATTTAGGCGGGAGTTTTCCCCCTCCCGCCTTTGCTCATTCCTTCAGGTGACACTGGGGAGAGTTAAGTGCCTAGTGCGTGTAGCCATGCTGCGCGGGTGGCCTTCCCTCATGGCTTGTATCCGAGGCTGCGGGAACAGGCGGAGTCCTTCACCATGGGAGGCATTTCCTGCGGGACCAGCTTGCATACTGCGCGTAAGGACGTCACTTCTCTGAGCATGGTTGGTCCTGCGGATCCAGTTGGTCTCTGCGCAGACGTCCCTGTTTAAGGTGAGTCTTGCGGGTCCAACTGGGCTCTGCTGGGACCTACCTCTTCACCTTTAAAATTTGGGGCTTGTGCCATTACACGGGCTGCACGGTCCAAAAACCGGCACTGCTTATTATGCACCACAACCTTTTAATTCCTTTTGAAGTACTTTTGCATTCTTCAATAAAAAATACCAAGCTATTCTTTTCTTTTGAGTTCTTCGAAATCCCCGTCACACCGATTCAACACCAACGTAATTTTTGTGAGTACAAAATTCCAAAGACTGTCACAATTTTCTTTATTTGTTTAATCGCAAAACAAAGAACAAAAGTAGTAGAAAACGAACTCAACTTGTTCAACGGATTGTTGTCGTCGATCACCGTACGTTGATCCGCCTCACCGCCGATCAATGTTAACTTGATTATCGATTTCTTGAACTTGGCTCTCATATCAATTCAAGTCCTGGATCGATAATCAAACAACAACTAAACGAATAATTTTCGTTTTATATTATTTAGAAAATCTCACTCTCAAAACTGATTACAACTCTATCAAACCCTAACTCGGTTTGACTTTTGATGAACCCTAACTCGGTTACACCAATTTCACATTCTCCAATAACCATAACTCGATTTATATAGACTAACCTAACTTGGTAGCCAAGACATTATCAAATATAATAAAACCCTAATTCTTAAATTGAGCCTTACACTCGGCCAAACAACAATTGAGCCAACAATGACTTTTAATACATTTTATTTTAAAAGGATAAATAATTAAGTACTTACAAACCTTCCACTCATAAGGAGGACCATAGTTGATAGTTCAACCTTTACTATTTAGAAACCTGTATCAAACCAACAACACATGCTAATTACATGCCAAAAACATAAGTTGATTATCAGATTCTTGGGCTCTCAAAAGTATTAATTCATCGTATTTCTAAATGTTTAGGATACAACAGCTACCTGTTTTAGAATTTATGTTTTTTGAATTTAAGTGGAAATAATACAATACATGAACCTACGTATAATGAAACTTGGGTGGTTTTATGTTATCTGTCTCACTTGTTTTACTTTTACGGACGTTTTGGTGGATCAAGGTACGGCGAGTCACACATAGGTCTGTCACGTGGCGCCACGTGGCGGACGGGGTGCCACGTGACGGACTCAGTACCACGTGTGGACACGTGGCGGGACACGTGTCCGTCTGTCAGAACACGTCATCGCGATACGCCATGACGTTGCGTCTCGGGTGTCGCGTATCGCGATACGTCAAGAAAACAAAAATTTTCCTTTTTGGTCCTTTATCTTAGAAACCTGGCATTTTTAACCCGATATTTTCATAATATTACACTTATGCATGCTGCTCTCCACCTCGATTGTTCCATGCTCCAACGTCTCTTTTAATGATCACATGACCGCTTAAATAAAAAAAACAAAAACAATTAATTAAATCATTTACATATTTTCAAACCAACCGAATTACTTATTCAAAAGTGCATGTCCGCTATTTGGCAGCTAGCATACGAGAATGTTACCGACATAAATGATGAGATGCGAACTATGTCAGAAAGAATGTGAAGTGACATCCCCGTATGCTAGCTGATGGGTATATTGCTCCTCATGTGAGGGGCACGTTGATGAGTTTCACGACCAGAGTTAACGGTGTTAGTGAGGTCAGGTTTAGTTGTAAGTGAAAATAAAACTATTTGACAAAAAATGTAAATTTGAAACTTTTGGACTAAAACCACAGATTTGGTCAAACCACAAGAGCGAAAACCGCGCGCAGATCTCTGTATATATATTATACTCCATTCCTAAAATATTTCCTATATATTTGTTAGGGCACGGAAATTTGACACTGTGGATACATTATCTTGGCATATTTCTGGATCAGTTATCCTTAGAACGTGTTCCAGATTCTGTCAGGATCAAGGATCCTCAGCAATTGGTATTACTAACGATTGTTTCTCATGTGTAGGTTAATATTTGATAGGTATAACGGCTATAAGACGTGGTCTACCTAATATTTCGCTACAAGGCACCTTCAGCACGTGGTCAAATGGCTGTAACATGTTTAGTGGGGATAATGGCGGATTTATAGGACCTCTTGTTGACTCACAAATAATTGCGTACTGAGGATATGTTATTCTTGAAGACATGTCTGGATCAATTATCCTTCCAAAGAGTTCCAGAGCTGTGTCAGGATCATGGATTCTCGGTATTTGGTGTTGTTAACGGTTGTTTCTTATATGAAAGATGATATTATCAAGTGCAACGGCTCCAAGACTTATTCCACCGCATATCTCGCTAGTAAACTTGTCAAACACGTGGTCAAAGTCGTGGATGAAGCTAGTGGGAGTAGTTCCTGAAAAATAGGACATTAGTTATTGTTATTTTTTGTATATAACGAGATTGTGATCAGCTAGGGTTACACACTTATCACCTCACACACTTTAGCAGCTCTCATAATTCTCTCCAGCAACATACACACACACATAACAACTATTGTACTTCTGATCATAATCTCCAACCCTTGTAACATCCATTTTTTGATATTAATAAAGTGGTGATCGACAATTGTCATCACCCGGGGTTTTTGTGCCGGCGATCCGACCAAGATCAAGGGCTTTTCCTCGTAACAAATCCTTGTGTTCATCATTATTTCGTTTACATATTCATTATTATCATCATAGCACTAGACCTCACATTAACAGATTTGGATACATTATCCTTAGCTGATTTTTATCCAAAACAATTTGGCGCCCACTGTGGGGTAATTGGTGCTATAATCCATATTATTCCAATCATTTTCAACCTTCTCATACCCATATCACCATCAATGACCTCTCAATCAACCTCTGCTTTGTCAACTATGCCATCTTCGGTTTCTCTCTCATCAAGAACTTTGCCGCCGATGCCTCTGCCAATCACGGGAGAACCAAGGGCTGCTGCTACTGGAAGCAAGACGCAACTACCAGTCTTCCAGAGCTCGAAGACCGCTGTTGCTGCTGCGCCGGTGGTTAATACTAACTGTTAGTGCACGGAAATTTGACACTGTGAATATGTTATCCTGGCATATAATATGGATCAATTATCCTTAGAATAGGTTGCAGATCTGTCAGGATCAATGATCCTCAGTACTTATTATTTATTAACGATATTCCTTTGTTATCTTGATATTTATGACAGGTATAACGGCTAATGACCAAGTCAAAGCTATAATCTTGCAATCGATTTAATATACCGCGTGGATAATGAAGGAAAGAGCTATAATTATGGAAATGCTTGATTCTAGGCTAAAATTAGGATATTTGTTATTCTTTCCCTATTTAAATTGAGTTATGATCAGTTAGGACACACTACCTATATATAGTACACGTTTATAATCATCTAAGGACAAGCAAGGCTAGCAATACACACACACTTAGATAATATTATCACTGATCATAATCTCCACCAATTGTAACACCCTTTATTCGATTAATAAACTTGACGGTGATAGTTTTCACCGTCCGGGGGTTTTTTGTGCCAGAGATTACTATAATCACGTACTATCCGACCAAAGGTTACCTCGTTAATCCTTGACCGAAGTTATTCGACCAAAGATTACCTTGTTAAGTTTTGACCGAAGTAAGATTATCGTATTCAAGGGCTTTTTCCCTCGTGATCAAATCATTATGTACATCAAGATTTCGATTACATATTCGTTATTATCAACATAGCACTATACCTCACTTTACAGATTTGGATACTTGATCATTAGCTGTTTTTTATCCAAAACAATTTGGCGCCCACCGTGGGGCAATTGGTGCTATAATCCAGAAAATACCGTATCAGTATTCAACCTTTCATACCCATATCACCATCAATGGCCTCTCAATCAACCTCTGTTTCATCAACCATGCCATCTTCGGTTCCTCTCTCATCAAGGACTTTGCCGCCGATGCCTCCTCCTATCACGGGAGCACCGAGGGCTACTGCTACTGGAAACAAGACACAAATTCCAGTCTTCCTGAGCTCAAAGAAGACAACTGCCACTTCGGTGGTTAACTCTAACAATGATGTTTTTGCTATGTTTTCACAGGTTAAGGCATACATGGAGCAGTAGAACAAAACCAATCAGAAGATCCTACGTGAAATTGAAGATCTCAAGAAGAATAAGAGGCCACTGGAGGATCAGACTCCTTTAATGCCAAGGATTCAGGATTTCACTACTCCAGGATCTGTGGCTCAACAGACTCAAGGATCCTCCATCTTCCAGGAAGGATCATCTATCCTTCAACCAGGATCTATGGGTCAGCACGCTCAGGGATCCTCGATTTTCCAGCAAGGATCATCTATCCTTCAACAGGGGTCCATGGGTCAGCAAACTCAAGGATCCTCGTTCCCTCAACAAGGATCATCTATCCTTCAACAAGGATCCATGGGTCAGCAAACACAAGGATCCTTGTTCCTTCAGCCAGGATCCTCTGGGATTTATCACCAAGGATCCTTCAACTCCCAACTTCAAGGATCCTTCTTCCAGAATCAAGGATCCTCAGGACTTCAACATCAGAGGTCTTTGGAGGTCCATGAAGGAGACATCATCCCAATGCAAACCATTGCCTATGGTGGACCAGCTACCATGGCAGATGCTTCTTACCTTGGCTACACTTCTGGGATGACAACGTTCAATCAACCGAGAGGTAACATGTATAATCATATGTCCTTAGACACTAACCTTGGCTCTATGCAGGATACATGTATCAACCAGGCCATGGCTAAGGAACTTCAGAAGCTTAAGGATATGATATCCAGCGTGCCAAGAGTGGTCCGTCCAATTCCTGAAATACCAGAAGGAAGCCATAAGTTGTCCAGATTTGCTCCACCTATTTGTGATGCTGAAGTCCTAAAACGATTTCAGACCCCCAATAGAAGGTGTATGATGGAACAACTGATCCCGAAGAGCATGTGGCTCAATACAGGGAGAGAATGGAAATCAATCCAATTCCCGAAAAACTCAAGGAGGCTTGTCTATGCAAGGGTTTCGGATCCACACTAACAGGATCCGCATTAAAATGGCTGCTAAGTCTTCCTCCCTTTTCTGTTACTTCTTTTTCTCACTTAGTTATTTGTTCAATAGCCAATTTTCTTGTAGTAGAAATTTCGAGAAATTAACTAGTGATTTATATAGAGTTATCCAACTTCGTGATGAATCCTTAAGGGATTTTGTTACAAAGTTTGGAAGGGAAGCCTTAGAAATCCCGAATCTTGACATGGCTACGGCGGTTGAAGCGTTCAAGATGGGACTTTAAAGGGGCTCCACATTTTATGACGATCTTGTGATGACCCCATGCAGGATTTTAGATGAAGTCAGAAACAGGGCACTCAAATTTATAAGGCTAGAGGATGACAAGAAGATCCAAGAACGATCAGGAGCTCCAACAAAACAAGAGTCATCTAACCAGAAACAAGGATCCTCATACAGGAACAACGACTCAAAGACGTACACATAATTCAACAATCAAAATGTCCGGGCAGTTGAAGAAGGAGAAGATGATGAGGACTACCCAAGTATTTCCGAGTATTACTTCTCTGTTGACACTCATGGTTTGATTTGTGCCATGAAGGATCTTGGAGAGAAAGCAAGGTGGCCTCGAAAAAAATGAGAAAACAACATCCTTCAAAGACAAGTCCAAGTGGTGTGCATTCCATGAAGACTTTGGCCATCAGACAGAAGGTTGTATTGGTTTAAGGAGGGAAATTGGATACCTCCTGAGCAAGGGTCATTTCAAAGAACTCTTGGGAAGAAAAAAGTCTAGGATCCAGGATCCTGAAGATGTACCACAGAAAGCAACTCCGCCCCCACCTGACGCAAGTAATCAACTTCATCTCCGGTGGCTCAGATATATGCGGTACTTCTTTCTCCTCAGCAAAAAGACTCGCCAAAGAAACAAAGTTGGAGAACGGAGAACGACCAGTCATATCCACTACTTTGACGACTGATAAAAGAATCTTCTTTGATGAAGAAAATAAGACAAGCATCCAGGATCCTCACCACGACAGTTTGATTGTAACATTATTTATTGCTAACCATTATGTGCGCAGGATCCTAGTTGACGGTGGAAGCTCGGTCAACATCATCCAACATGACGTACTACAGAAAATGAACATCCCGGACTCAGAAATCATCCCGAGAACCTCGGTGATAGTGGGTTTCAATGGTAAAAATAAGAAAACATTGGGGACATCAAACTCCCAATATACATCGAAGGGTTAAACTCTTACCAAAAGTTTTGTGTTATTGACAATCTTTCTTGTTGCAACGTTATTCTTGGCAGGCCTTGGATACATGGAATGAAGGCTATAGCCTCTACATACCATCATTGCATCAAAATACCAACTCCTTGGGGAGTAGTAAGGATAGATGGTGACCAAGTGGAAGCCAAGAATTATTATTCTTCATCCATGAAGCCGACAGCTAAACAAACGATAGCATAGCAATTACAAAAACTTCCTAGGGATGTGCTGGAAGCTCGGGAGCGAGACGTAAAAGAAGTATCTTTAGATCCTAAAGATTCAGACACGAAGGTGTTCCTAGGATCTTGTATCCTTGACGAGATCGAAGAGGATATAATATCCTTCCTAAAGCGACGAAAATCCACATTTGCCTTCAGACATTCAGACTTGACAGGTATTTATAAGGAGGTAATTACTCATAAGTTGGACCTTGATTATTCTATTAAACCCGTCCATCAGAAGCGAAGGAAATTCGCTCCTGAGAGGAACGCAATCATACAAGAAGAAGTAGAAAAACTTCTTAATGCCGGTATGATCAGAGAGGTTAAGTATCCTCGATGGTTGGCTAATGTGGTTGTTGTTTCTAAAAAGAATGGAAAGTGGAGGGTGTGTGTCAATTTCACCGATTTAAATAAGGCATGCCCCAAGGATCCTTTCCCGTTACCACATATAGACTCCATGGTGGATGCAACGGCAGGGCATGAGATGCTTACCTTTATGGATGCTTCCTCTGGATTTCAACAAAATCAGATGGAATCATCAGATCAAGAGGATACAACATTCATGACTCCTACCGGCATATATTGTTATATTGCTATGCCATTCGGACTAAGAAATGCAGGGGCAACATATCAAAGATTGGTCAATATGATGTTCAAGGATCCGTTAGGAAAAACCATGGAAGTCTACATAGATGACATGGTAGTGAAGTCGAAGAGGGCTGAGGATCACCTTAGAGATCTTGAAGAAGCATTCAATATCCTTGACCAATATAACATGAAACTGAACCCGTCAAAATGCCATTTTGGTGTTAAGGCTGGAAAGTTTCTTGGATACATGGTAACCAAAAGGGGAATAGAAGCGAGCCCCGAGTAGATAGAAGCCATCATTAATTTAAAGTCTCCTGTGAATGCTAAAGATGTCCAAAGACTGACGGGAAGAATAACTGCTCTCAACAGATTCATTTCAAGATCCTCAGAGAAGTGCAAAGAGACTTCTATGATATCTTGAGGACAAATAAAAAGTTTGAATGGACTCAAAGGCATGAAGATGCACTAAAGGCTCTTAAGGATTATCTATCCTCAACACCTGATTTGATGAAGCCAATAGATGGTGAGCCGCTGACCCTGTACTTAGCTGTGTTAGGTAATGCAATCAGTGCTGTTCTGGCCAAGGATCATGAAGGACAACAACACCCGGTATATTATGTAAGTAAAAGCTTGTTAGATACTATTATTTTAAGAACTAATTATCCTGTTAAGAATGTGCTTAGAAAACCAGAATTGTCAGATGGCTAAATGGGCTGTGAAATTGAGTGCATATGATATTCAGTGTGAGCCCAGAACAACCATTAAGTCACAAGCACTTGCAGACTTTGTGGCTGATTTCAGTAGTGACATACAAGAGGAGGCTGATTTGGAGGTTCAACAACTGGAAGAAGCCAAGGATCCTTGGATCCCCTTTACTGATGGAGCATCCAACGTAAGAGGAACAGGATTGGGTATCCTACTGAAATCGCCACAGGGGGACATAATACCCCAGTCCATTGCGTGTGAATTCCCTGCCACCAATAATGAAGCGGAATACGAAGCTCTGATCGCAGGTTTGCAATTAGCTAAACACATGAGGATCAGGTATCTTCCAGTATATGTAGATTCGTTATTAATGACTAACCACTTTAATGGCTCATATGCTGTTAAAGGTGAAAAACTAATCAAATATCTAGATGGTGAAGGAACTATCAAAGTTCTTCGATTCTTTTAGTATTATACAAGTACCAAGAGAAGAGAATGCTGGGGCAGATGCTTTAGCAAATTTAGCTTCATCATTGAAGATTCCAGAAGATACGAATGTTAGGCCATGAATTTTATACTGAGGATCCTTTATCCTTAATTGTCTTATGGATAGGTTATCCTTGAAATATGTATCAGGATATAAATGACCGGCGATCCTCGTTATTATTTGTTTACTAATTATTGCGTTTAGTATGGTGACGTGTTAGACAGGTTTGTATCAACTATCTTCATATAGCAACTTCTAGCTGGAGCATGGATCCAGGATCCTACTTCAACACAGCTGATTATGAACGAATTCTCTAGAAGATTGATGTTTAACAAAAACGGTATTTAGACTTGGTCTACCGCTTATATCGCTGCTGAAGGACTATTGGCACGTGGTCAAAGATCGTGGAGCGGCTAAGTAGAGGACTTCCGGTTAATTAGGAGATATTGTTAATGTTATTATCTTATTTAAACGAGCTATGATCGAGTAGAAATGACACATGTAATATTGCACACACTAGAGCTGAAACAAGCATTCTCTCTACACTAGCGTATTTTGTAATCTCGATCATACACTCCACCACATTTGTAACCACCTTTTGTTTATTAATATAATCGACGGTGATAGTTTTCACCGTCCGGGGGTTTTTTGTGCCGGAGATCACGATAATCACATACTCCTCGACCAAAGGTTACCTTGTTGATCATTGACTAAAGTAATTCGACCAAATATTATGTCATTAATCCTTGACTGAAGCTATTTTACCAAAGATTGCCTTGATAAGTTTTGACCGAAGTAAGACTATCTTGATTAAGGGCTTTTCCCCTCGTGATCAAACCTCTGTGTTCACCAATATTACGATTACTCATTTGTCATTATCAAATTAGCACCTTACCTCACTTAACAAATTTGGATACTTGATCCTTAACAGATTTTTATCCAAAACAATTTGGCGCCCACCGTGTGGCAATTGGTGCTGTAATCCATATTATTCTTATCATTCTCAACTTTTTCATACCCATATCACTATCAATGGCCTCCCAATCAACCTCTGCTTCATCAACCATGCCGGCCATGACTCCTCTCTTATCGAGGACTTTGCCTCCGATTCCTCCGCCAATCACGGGAACGCAACGGCCTGCTGCTGCTGGGAGCAAGACGCAACTTCCAGTCTTCCAGAGCTCAAGGACCGCTGCTTCTGCCCCGGTGGTTAATACTAACAGTGATGTTTCATCTATGTTTTCGCAGGTTAAAGCATACATGGAGCAGCAGAACAAGACTAATCAGAGGATCCTCCGTGAGATAGAGGATCTCAAGAAGAACAAGAGGCCAGCAGAGGATCTCACCCCCTGATGCCAAGGATGCTAGATTTCACCAGTCCAGAATCCATGGCTCAGTTCTCTCAAGGATCATCTATCCTTCAACAGGGGTTCATGGGTCAACAGACTCAAGGATCCTCGCTATTTCAGCCAGGATCATCTATCCTTCAACAGGGGTCCATGGGTCAACAGACTCAAGGATCCTCGCTATTTCAGCCAGGATCATCTATCCTTCAACAAAGGTCCATGGTTCAACAGACTCAAGGATCCTCGCTATTTTCAGCCAGGATCATCTATCCTTCAACAGGGATCCATGGGTCAGCAGTATCAAGGATCCTCATATTATCGGCAAGGATCGGTCATCCTTCCACAAGGATCCTATGGTACTTAACCTCAAGGATCCTTCATCCCGAATCAAGAATCCTTCTTTCCGAATCAAGGATCCTCGGGCGTCCAACATCAACGATCCTCCGAAGTACATAAAGGGGACATAATCCCCATGCAGACTATAGCCTATGGAGGACTAACTCTTATCACAGACTCCTCATATCCCATCTACTCATTCAAGATGCCAACCTTCACTCAGCAAAGAGGTAACTTGTACGATCCTTTATCCTTAGATGCTAACCGTGGTTCCATGTAGGATGCAGGTATCAACCAAGCTATGGCCAAGGAGCTGCAGAAGCTCAAGGATATGATATCCAGTGTTCCCGGGGTCATAAGACCAATTTCTGAGATACCTGAGGAAGCAACAGTGTATCCAGATTCGCTCCGCCTATATGTGATGCTAAAATCCCGAAGCGGTTCCAGACTCCGAATATGAAGACTTACGACGGGACCAATGATCCTGAAGAACATGTAGCACAGTATAGGGAAAGGATAGAGATCAATCCTATTCTGGAGAAACTCAAAGAAGCTTGCCTTTGCAAGGGCTTTGGATCCACACTAACGGGAGCCACTCTAAAATGGCTGCTAAGTCTTCCTCCCTTTTTAATTACTTATTTCTCACACTTAGTTAACTTGTTTAACACTCAGTTTTCCTGTAGTCGGAAATTTGAAAGGTTAACCAGTGATTTATATCGTGTTGTCCAACCTAGTGATGAATCCCTTAGGTATTTTGTCACCAGATTCGGCATATAAGCTCAGAAATCCTAAATCTTGACATAACTACTGCTGTTGAAGCATTCAAGATGGGAATTCAGAAGAGCTCACCTTTTTATGATGATTTAGTGATGACTCCATGCAGGACATTAGACGAAGTCAGAAACAGGGCATTAAGATACATCCGATTAGAAGAAGATAAAAGGATCCAGGATTGTCTTGGAGGACAAACGAAACAAGAAACTCCCGAGAAGAATAAAGGATCCTAGAATAGAAACAACAATTCAAAGCCGTTCGCCAAGCCCAATAATCGCAACGTGCGTGCAGTTGAAGAAGGAGATGACGATGAAGACTATCCTTGCATCTCCGCTATTGTTTCTCTGTGGATACTCATGGCTTGATTTGTGCCATGAAGGATCTGGGAGAAAAAGCAAGGTGGCCCAGAAAAAATGAGAGGGTTGTCGGCTTCAAGGATAAGTCTAAGTGGTACGCTTTCCACAAAGATTTTGGCCACACAACAGACGAATGCATCGGCTTAAGGAGGGAAATTGGTTACCTCCTGAGCAAGGGTCACTTTAAAGAACTCTTGGGAAGGAAGAAATCCAAGATCCTGAAGACCTTCCATAGAAAGCAACACCGCCACCACCAGATGCTCATGTGATCAATTTTGTCTCCAGTGACTACGAATTATTTCAAGATTATTGTGCCATAAGAGAAGATCCCGTAGTAGAATTCAAACTGGACGACGAGAGAAGACCGCTCATCCCCACTACTCGAGTGACTGATCAGAGAATCTTCTTCAATTCAAGGATCCAGGATCCTCACCAGGACAAGCTGGATGTGTGAACGATCAATTTCATTTCAGGAGGTTCAGACATATGTGGAACTTCTTTCTCTGCAACAAAAGACTCGCTAAAGAGATAAAGATGGATAACGGAGATCAACCAATAGTGTCAACCACCCTAACAACAGACAAGAGAATCTTCTTCGATGAGGAAGACAAAATGAACATTCAGGATCCTCATCATGACGGTTTGATTATTACTTTATTTATCTCTAACCCATTATGTACGCAGGATCCTAGTAGACGACGGCAGCTCGGTCAACATTATCCAACATGATGTCCTAAAGAAAATGAATATCCCGGATTCAGAAATCATCCCTAGAACATCGGTGCTAGTTGGTTTCAGTGGCGAAACCAAGAAGACACTAGGGGACATCAACCTCCCAATTTATATCGAAGGGTTAAATTCATACCAAAAATTTTGTGTTATAGATAACCTTTCTTGTTGCAATTTTATTTTAGGTAGGCTGTGGCTCCATGGAATGAAGGCTGTAGCCTTAACTTACCACTAGTGCATCAAGTTACCTACTCCTTTGGGAGTTGTAAAGATAGTAGGTGACCAAGCGGAGGCCAAGAATTATTATTCATCATCAATGAAGCCAACAACCAAGCCGACCATAGCATAACAACTATAGCAACATCCTAGGGACGTGATGGAAGCTCATGAGAAAGACCTTTGTTAGGCCATGATTTTTATACTAAGGATCCTTTATCCTAGACTGTCTTATAGATAGTTTATCCTTGAAATATACTTCGGGATATAAAGGATCGACGATCCTCGGTATTATTTATTTACTAACGATTGCATTTAGTATGGTGATGTGTTAGACAGGTGTATCAACTTGAAGACTGTTGGTGCATAATGTCAGTAGTTCAGTATCTAGTGATTTGTATGTGTCTGTAATCGTGTTAGATTGTTTGTGTTGGTATTAGATATGTAATCTCACAAGTTCGCCTAATGTAAGCGAACTTGTGGAGAAGCGAAGTTAAAGACAACTTCGCCTAGTCTGTTAGGCGAAGTTGTCGAAGCCTTTATAAGCTAGGTTACGGCTTGGTTTTGTTTAAGAATTCCAAAACTTGTAATTGTGATTCGATATCACGTGTTGAAGTGTTGCAATACAACGTGTCTTATCAGTATTGTAACGTGTGTTCGTGTTCGTTTTAACGTATTCCACATCTTATGCTCGTATCGTGTTACGTAGGGATTCCGCACCTACGTATTACGAGATACTCCTGTGTAGATCCGGCTGGGAACCTACAATTGGTATCAGAGCTTTTGCTCGTGATTGTGTGGTTCGGGATTATCACACGAGTGTAAAGATCGTTCCGTTCGACTATTCGCGGAACGAGTTTACGTTGAAATACCGTGTTTTTGTGTCCTACCCATCTCCCACCATCAAATATAACCCATTACACCTTCGCATACCTCGCAATACGTCAAATTAAAACCTGCAAAAACCTTGTGTTCATCAGGCGAAGTTGCCGTCACTGTTCGTAGGGTTTAAGCGAAGTTAAGGTTAAGCGAAGTTATCAATTAAGCGAAGTTGTTTGTTAAGCGAAGTTGAAGTTAAGCGAAGTTATAGATTTAAGCGAACTTGAGGAAACAAGCGAAGTTAAGCTTAAGCGAAGTTAAGCATAACTTCGCCATCTGATCACTGTTCAGAATAAATTTTTTTTTTAATACTTTCGTTGTGTTTTCGAGTCGTGTTTCTTTTAACGATGACTTCAATAAACATTACGGGACTGGTGAAAATGGAGGTTGAAGCCGGTTCAGCAACTAAGGCTCCAAAAATGCTTAAGGGTACCGATTTCGTTTACTTGGAAAGATCGGTTTGAACAGTATGTGAAATACCAAGATGCTAAGATGTGGGTGTGCATACAGGATGGATACATTCCACCAACGACCTTGTTTGAGGGTCGTGAACAGATTAAGAAGTATAATAAGATGGAAGAGGAGGAAAAGAAGATGTATGAAGCAGAAAGTAAAGCTCATGCTGCAATAACGATGGCTCTTCCATAAGAGATTCTTCATACATTCAAGAAGTACAAAACTGCTAGAGAGCTATGGGAAGCACTTGAAAATCGATATGAAGGTTATGTGGGGATACGTGCTTCCAAAACAAAGCTACTAAAAACCCAATTCTCCGTATTCAAGTATCTGAAAAATGACTCCCTTGACGATATCATCACCAGATATTACCACTTGATGACCGAGCTCAGCAATTAATCCATTGTATACAAAGAAGATGAGATAGTAGAGAAACTTCTTGATGCTCTTCCACCAAAATGGGAAATGTATACGGTTTTAATGAGAGAGGATAAAGAATTTGCCAATATTGATCTTGAAACAGCAGTCAATAAGTTACGAAATTTTGAGCTCAACATGGTTCGAAAGGAGACACCAACTGATCAGGTTCAGGATCCGGGAATGTATGGTGCGAAAGTCTCTCCAAGTTCAAGTTCAAAATCAGAATCGTCTGCCTACTACTCAAAGGGAGAATCAAAATCCAACTCAACTCGAGATGGTCATGTGATTCTCAATATGGATGGCGACGTATGTTTCGTAGCTGGAGGTAGTAGTTCTTCAAAACCTCAATCAACAACTGGTAATGTACCCTCAAATGTTCCGACCTACAACTACTCACAGATGCCCATGAGTGTAAAATCAGCTGAACAGCAGTTTGCTCTCTACGCATCCTTCATTGCATCGTATGAAAACTACATCAAAGGTAACATAGTCAACCCTGCAACTTTGGATGAAGACTATGATCAGATCGATGCTGATGATTTAGAAGAGATGGATCTGTAGTGGCAGATGGCTATGATTGTAAGAAGGGTAATGAGATTCATGAAGAAAACAGGTAGAAAGTTCGTTGGAGAAAGACCAGGATTTGACAAATCAAAAGTTAGATGTTACAACTGTCAACAAAATGGTCACTTTGCCAAGGAATGTACAAATGAGAGAGTCGAACGTAGTCAGAACAGACCTGCACAACAGAATGGGGGAGGTAGTGAGAACAGGGCTATGGTATCTAGACATAATGGTGGATATAACTGGAACCTGCAAGTTGAGGAAGTGTTCGAACAGGCTAATTTGGTAAACATAGAGACTGAAGGAAGTGAGAGGGAGACGGGAGAAAATCAAGCCTATATGGCAGAAGTCAACGATCAGCTCTCTGAGGTAAGCTCTGAACTTCATTGCATACAATGTGAAAATCTGTCTGAACAATTGAAAACAATAACTGATCAGTTTGTTAGTTTGGACGCACAATTTAAAACGTTAAAAGAAGATCATCACTATACTAAAACTAGAGAAAATAGTTACTCAGTAAAAATAAAAGCTAGTGAAAAGGACATCAGAAGTCTTAAAGCCAGTCTAGCCAAAAAAATACAAGTAATTGATCTTAGTTATGAAGTGTTAGAAGAGAAAACCAAACTAATTGCTGAAAGAGATAAACAGATTGCTGATTACCAGGTAAAAGTGGTGGAACTAAACAGAAAAATTGATCAATTTAGAAATTCCTCAGCAATGCTTGATCACATTGTAAGTGTTCAACGTTCCCCAGTTAACAAAGGGGGAATTGGATTTTCTGAAGTTCCACCACCGTATAACCATAACTATACTTATAATCCTAGTAATCAGAAATCTACTGATGTTGAGATTAATCAAACAGTTCCAGCCAAAATTTCGACTAAAGAACCCGAAGTTAGTAAAAGCGAAACGACTAAGTCAATTCCTAATGTTAAGATTTCTTTTCCTAGTTCTGTCTCATCAAATTCGGACAAGTCATCCGAATCGGGTGAGATAAAGGAAGAGGTAACATTACTAAAACGGGGGGAGGAATATAAGCCTGATGAAAAGAGTTCTTCCCTAAACCCGTTCGTCCCACCGTATGTGAGACAAACAGGTAGTAATGTAACCTCAACATCCGAAACAACTGTTGAGACGAAAGTTGAACACAGGAGTTGTTTTAGATGCAATCAAGTGGGACACCTTATTGCTGATTGCCCTCTAAACCGGAGAAAATTTAGAGGAATGAGGCCTCTGAAAACTGAGTATAAAAAGTATGGTAATTATTATACTGGTAAGAATGCGAACCCACCAAACTTCAGACATTGGACAAATCCAAGATTTCAAAGAAATCGATCTCAGTTTTTCCCAGTTAACAACCAAACTTACAATTATAATTCAGTTAATTCACTAAGGTTTGGATGGCCTCATAGTCAATCCTCAAGAAGGTTTCCTTTCAGAACTCACAGAAATCATCCTCAAACTGACTTTGGGCAACCAAAGTACGGGATGCTGTTTAACAGATTTAATCGACCCAAGACCAGTAGGTCTTGGGTCCCCAGATTTTAATCTTTTGCTTTAATTGTGCAGGAACAGTTGAACAGGACTGTAAACAATCTGTGGGTTGTGGACAGTGGCTGTTCCCGGCACATGACTGGTAACAAGAATTTGTTACATGAATGGAAACCTGTTCAAGGAGGAAGAGTTAGTTTCGCTGGAGAGAGTGGAGGTAGAATCACTGGTATTGGAACTGTGACAAATAGAAAAATGAAGTTAGAGAAGGTGAATTTTGTTGAAGAGCTGAAGCATAATTTGTTGAGTGTGTCTCAGATTTGTGACAAAGAGTACACAGTGCACTTTACTAAAAATGAAGCAATCGTTCTTTATCCGGGTTTCAAGATTCCAGAGGAATGGGTGGTGATGAAAGCTCCAAGAGAAAAGAACACGTATGTAATGGATATGAGGTCAACTGAAATGACAACAGAAGAGTCATGTCTTTTGTCAAAGGCAACTGAGTCCGAGTCCGAGTTATGGCATCGAAGAACGGGACATATACATCTTCGCAAAATGAATTACATTGTCAAGAATGGGCTAGTGCTTGGAGTTCCCTTGAAGAATCTTAACTTTGAAGATCAATGCTTGTCGTGCAAGAAGGGAAAGCAACACAAGAAACCTCATCACTCCAATAAGGTTAACTCGATTGTCAGTACCCTAGACCTACTTCACATGGATCTCTTCGGTCCCGTGAATGTAAAGAGTCTAGGTGGAACGTCATACTGCTTGGTAGTAACCGATGATTACTCTCGATACTCTTGGGTATATTTTCTGAAGGCAAAAGATGAGACGGTTCAGTTGGTAATTAACTTGATTACCAAGGTTGAAAATATTATTGGGAGAAAGGTTAAGTACATCAGGAGTGATAATGGGACAGAGTTCAAGAACTACCAGATGGAGATGTTCTGCTTACAGAAAGGGATAGACCACCTGTACAGCGCCCCGTATACTCCGCAACAAAATGGAGTGGCTGAGAGGAAGAACATGGCGCTAATTGAAGGAGCCAGAACCATGCTGGCTGATGCTAAACTTCCCGTGGTGTTCTGGGCTGAAGCAGTTGCCACAGCCTGTTATATCCTTAATCGTGTTTTAACTGTTAAAAGGCTAAATAAAACTTGTTATGAACTTATGCATGGTCGAAAGCCAAACTTGAATGGTCTCGAACCATTCGGGTCCCCATGTACGATATTAAAGACAAACTCAAAATTTGGTGAGAAAGCCGACGAAGGTATTTTAGTCGGATATGTAGTTGGGACACCCAACAGAAGAGTCTTTAACTTATCGAACAGCAAGGTTGAAGTGGTATGTAACACTAACATCACGAGTTACAAACCACCAAAGCCTAGCATGGAACCCGCTGAGGCTTTTGACTATGATAGACTGTTCAATTCTTTGATCCTCACGTTCCCACGTGAACTCCAGTCCACGTCTCGAGTTCCAACGAACCTTAACGATTGGAATCTTGCTTTGCTTGAGTGTTTTGGTTTCTCAATCCAAAACTTCGACTGGTTCTTCAATGAAGCGTAACTGTTCATCAACTTGCAATTCGTCCAAAGGAACTGCTTGGGTTTCATCAGAAAGGCATTTCTTCAAATTGGATACGTGGAATACATTGTGTACGCCACTGAGTTCTGTTGGTAAGTCCAGTCGGTACGCCACCGGACCAATGCGCTTAGTAATTCGGTAAGGACCAACGTATCGTGGATTGAGTTTGTTTCGCTTCCCAAAGCGAACCACACCTTTCCAAGGTGAGACTTTGAGTAATACTTGGTCGTTCACTTGAAATTCGAGAGGCTTTCGGCGCTTGTCGGTGTAACTCTTTTGGCGATCTCGTGCTGCTGCCATGTGGTTTCGGATTTGAACAATCTTTTCAGAGGTTTCAAGTACCAATTCTGGACCAGTGATTTGGCTGTCACCCACCTCTGCCCAGCAGAGAGGTGATCGACACTTCCGTCCGTACAACGCTTCAAACGGCGCTGCTTTAATGCTTGCGTGGTAGCTGTTATTATACGAAAACTCTACCAAAGGCAGATGAGGTTCCCAACTTTTTCCGAAATCCAACACGCATGCACGCAACATGTCCTCCAAGGTCTGAATAGTGCGCTCACTTTGTCCATCCGTCTGAGGATGGTATGCTGTGCTCATATCCAGACGGGTGCCTAGTGCGCTCTGTAGTGACTTCCAAAAGTGTGAAGTGAAACGGGAATCTCGATCAGAAATGATTGAGGCAGGCACTCCGTGTCTAGACACTACTTCCTTCATGTAGACGCGAGTCAGTCTTTCCATTTTGTCCGATTCCTTAATCGCTAAGAAGTGTGCAGACTTAGTCAATCGGTCAACGATCACCCAGATGGTAACGCATCCCGTCGGTGTTTTTGGGTAATCCCATGATGAAATCCATTGAAATGTGTTCCCATTTCCACATTGGAAGTTCCGGTTGCTGTAGCAGGCCAGATGGTTTCTGATATTCTATTTTGACTCTTGCACAAGTCAAGCATTTGCTCACGTAGGTGGCAATGTCGGCTTTCATGTTTGGCCACCAGTAAAGTGCCTTTAAGTCATGGTACATTTTATCTGAACCAGGGTGGATAGAATATCGGGACTTGTGTGCTTCGTCCATCACTAGAGTTCTCAACTCTCCGTATCGTGGAACCCAAATCCGGTTCTCAAAATATCGGACCCCGTCCGATTTGGTTTCAAGTTGCTTGTTCATGCCCCGCATGAGTTCTGATGGAAGATTATCATCTTTCAAGGCTTCGAGTTACGCATCGCGAATCTGATCGGGTAAGTTGGCATGAATCGTAAGTTGCAATGCTCGCACTCGCCTGGGTTTATTGTTTTCCTTTCTGCTAAGAGCGTCAGCCACTACATTGGCCTTTCCAGGGTGGTACTTGATGGCACAATCATAATCCTTAAGCAGCTCGACCCAACGACGCTGTCGCATGTTCAGCTCCTTCTGATCGTAGATATGTTGGAGACTCTTGTGGTCGGTGTAAATGGTAAACTTGGTACCGTACAAGTAGTGCCTCCATATCTTAAGGGCAACCACCACAGCTCCGAGTTCCAAGTCATGTGTCGTGTAGTTCTTCTCGTGAATCCGTAGTTGTCGAGAGGCATAGGCTATAACCTTCTCGAGTTGCATCAACACGCAACCAAGACCTTGTATCGATGCGTCACAATGTACCTCAAAATTTTCTGTTCCCTCGGGGAGGGCTAGAATAGGGGTGCTACAGAGTTTGGTTTTCAACAGTTGAAAAGCGGATTCTTGCACGTCACCCCAATTGTACTTAGTACCCTTGTGAGTCAAAGCAGTGAGGGGTTGAGCAATCTTTGAAAATCCCTCGATAAAACGCCGGTAGTAGCCGGCCAGTCCTAGGAATTGCCGCACCTCAGTCGGAGTCTTAGGTGCTTCCCAGTTTTTGATAGCCTCTACCTTACCGGGATCGACATGGATACCATTCTCGTTGATCACATGTCCTAAAAAGTGAACCTCACGAAGCCAAAATTTACATTTCGAGAGTTTAGCGTATAGTTGTTCCTTCTTCAGCAAATCCAGAATTAACCTCAAGTGTTCTTCGTGGTCAGCCTTGTCCTTGGAGTAGACGAGAATATCATCAATAAAAACAATCACAAACTTGTCGAGGTACGCCTTGCATACTCGATTCATGAGATCCATAAATACGGCTGGTGCGTTGGTTAAGCCAAAAGGCATAACTGAAAACTCGAAATGACCATACCGAGTTCTGAAAGCCGTCTTTGAAATATCTTCTTCGCGCACTCTTAATTGATGGTAACCAGATCTCAGATCGATCTTCGAGTAATAACTCGATCCTTGAAGTTGGTCAAACAGATCATCAATTCGGGGAAAGGGATAACGGTTCTTGATCGTCACCTTGTTCAGTTCTCTGTAGTCGATGCACATGCGGAAAGTCCCGTCCTTCTTTCGAACAAATAAGACAGGGGCTCCCCATGGCGATGAGCTAGGTCGGATAAAACCTTTATCCAACAAATCTTGCAGTAGAGTGGACAACTCTTGAAGCTCTGCTGGTGCGAGTCGATACGGGGCTCGGGCTATGGGTGCTGCACCGGGGGTCAACTCGATTTGGAACTCGACTTGTCGAATAGGAGGGAGTCCAGGCAAATCCTCCGGGAAGACTTCCGGAAAATCTCACACAATCGGTATATCCTCGATTCGCTTCTCCTCCGCGGGTTTCTCATCAATATGGGCTAACATTGCCGGATGACCCTTTCGTAAATATTTCTGCGCCTTCATGAGGGTGATGACGCTGGTGGTCATGCCGCGCTTCTCGCCCTGAACCGAAATGTTCTCGCCGGAAGGGGTAGTGATGTGGACTATCTTGTCGTGACATATAATCTCCGCTCGGTTCTCGGATAACCAGTCCATGCCGACAACGACATCGAAACTACCAAGCGTAAAAGGTATAAGGTCGATATCAAAAATATGACCTGACAGTTTCAACTTACATCCCGTAAGAACATGAGTTGTTTCAATAGACTTACCGTCAGCTAATTCAACAGGAAACTTAGCATCTAATGGGGTTGGAGTTAAGTCTAAGAGTTTACTAAAGGCTTTCGACACAAAAATCCTATCAGCTCCAGTGTCAAACAAAACAGAAGCAAAACAGTCATTCACAGGAAACTTACCTGTCACCACATACGGATCGTTGCAGGCTTGACCCGACCCAATGACGAAAGCTCTTCCTTTACCATTGCTTCCGCCACCGCTGCTGCCTCCATTACTCTCGTTCTGCTTTAGTTTGGGGCAATCCTTCCTGAAATGACCCTCTTGACCGCACTCGAAACACCCTTTAGTCGTCATAGGTGGTTTAGGAGCACCCTTTGCCGCTAGGTCTCCCCTACAATCCTTGGCCTGATGACCCATTTTTCCGCATCTCAGACACTTGACGCGATCACACGGGCCAGCATGATGATAGTTGCACCTGTTGCATTTCGGGTGTTTCCCAGCATAGCCTCTCGAACCCTGCCCGCTACCGTTGTTGTTATTGTTGTAACCCTGATTATTGAAGCTCCGAGTGAGTTCGGGCTTACAGTAGTGTTGTTGCCGTGGGGGGTTCGAGGATGAGGACCTGACGTTGTCGAACTTTCTTTTTCCATTACTTGGGTTGTTGTTGCTGTTGTTGTCAGTGCTCGGGTTGTCACGGGCTTTAGTGGTTGAACCTCTAGGTGGTAACGCACCTTGGGTCACTGCTTGATCCGTCAGTTTGTGAGCTAACCGGATCGCTTGTTGAATCGTAGCGGGTCTGGAGGACGTCACCATGCCCTGAATTTGCGGTGCTAACCCATCAATATACATCTCGATCCTCTTGCTCGGCGGGTCTACCATCCGTGGACACATCACAGCTAACTCGTGAGAACGGGTGGTGTAGGCTTCAATTTCGGAACCCACCACCTTCAACGACCAAAACTCGGATTCCAACTTTGCAATCTCCTCTCGAGGACAATACTCTTCACGCATCATATTCTTGAACTCCTCCCAGTTCATAGCGTTAGCCAGTTCCAATCCAAGAATCTGCACATTTGAATTCCACCAAGTGAGAGCAGAATCTTCAAGTGTCCCAGCAGCAAATTTGACCCTACTGGCAGGTGGACAGTTACACATCTCAAACGCTGATTCGGCCTTCTCAGCCCAACGCAGGAAGCCTATAGCTCCCTCAGTGCCCTTAAACGAACTGGGGTTGCAATCCAGGTAGTTCTTGAAAGTACACGTTCCAGTTGGACCTCCAGCTTGATTCTGGACATGTGCGGCTAGAGCTGCCGCCGCATGGTCGTTCAACAAGGTTTGGAGTTCTGCTGCGGTCAAGTTGATGTTACCGCGACCGTGTCTAGCGTTTCTTCCTGCCATTTCCTAGAATCACAGCATAAGATGTCAGACATGAATTCTTAGTTTTATATGCAACACACCATACATGTAATAAAAAGATAGGTAAGAAAGAAATAAAAGGAACAAACATCACATCACAACCATATATTAATCCAAATAATAATTCATGATTAAAACCATTGTATTCGCTACAAAGTATTTAAAACCAATCCTTAAAATCATAGAAAATAATAGTTTGGATGGAGACAACCCCTCCATCTAGGTTTTATTATCCTTAGATGTCATCGTCTGAGGACACCTCTGAGTGTTCCTCTAGCTCAGCCGGTTCTTCCTCCGGTTCATCTTCGGGTTCCTCCTCGGGATCTTCCTCGGGTTCCTCTTCAGGTTCCTCTTCGGGATCTTTCTCAGGTTCTGCCTCAGGTTCCGCTGCGTTCTGAGCAATTTGCATTTGTAAGACATCGCAACGCTCTAGGGCTATCTCTGTCCGGGTCCTTGCTACTTGGAGTTGCTCTTGCAAGTCTATCATCTCGGCTTGCATTTTTCTCATAATCTTCATCTGTTGATCACTAGCCTCTTGCATTTCCTTCATAGACGCTGTCAGGCGGGAAATTTCCTCCTTAGTTTCGGTTCCATCTTTTAACAGTCCTGAAACGTTCGCTCTCGTATAGCGCATAAAACCAACGTCACGCTCCAAACAAGAAACAACAGCTGCGAGAACACGCTCTACAGGTTCGGTTATGGGTGGTAGAGTGTTGGGGTAAGCAGGACGACTCGGGTGAGGTAGTGGGGGAACTTGTTCGTGATAAACCATACACCTGATCATATTCGGGTACCAATCCCAGCTAACTTCGTCTTCGTACATGCCTCCGGATAAGCGATACCTCTTCGGTGCAGGGGCCTCTAGCTCCGGGACTACTCGGGGTGGCGATGAGGTAGGTAACTGCGGTTCCTTCCCATGAGCATGAGTCATCTGATCGGATGATGATGATGGTAGCGTCGACATCCCTACAGGTAAGTCGTGTATGCGCGCGCATGAGTGAATAAGGTAAAGAGATAGAGATAACGAAAGACTACACAAACTATATATGCAGTGTGTTAATTATAACTAATGGGTCGTTGCGGTTATAGTCTAGTATGCATGCAATTTCTAGTTCGCTATAACCAATGGCTCTGATACCAATCTGTCACACCCTCAAAATCCACTAACGGAGTTTTACCGTCAGAGGGTGTGAACTAACAGGATCGGAATCATTAGTTATAATCAAACCCTAAATAAAGCTTTCAAACCACGAAAACCGTTAAGTGTAAATAAGTGCGGAAGCGTAAAAACCATAAGACAAAATTTGCGTCACGCAGGACGACTTAAAACTCAGTTGATAACAGTTTAAGACAAGTTTGCATGATCAATAACGTTCAAAACAATGCATGATCCTATACCGCGCGCCCGCCTCGGCTACCTGAGAATAACATACTAAAAGTGTCAACACGAGGTTGGTGAGTTCACAAGTTTATATAAAATAAAGCGTTTAGCGTTTTGCGTTTAGCGTTTTGCGTTACCAGATAGTGTTAAATCAATTATATATCGTTAGGTAGCTAGCCTATACAACAAGTATTACTAAGTGTTCGACACCGAAGCTGACTGTTTATCATGTGCCTTGCCACCAGGTCTATCCCGACCATGGTAATGTGTTAGCCAAAATTACACCCACTCGACCTCCAGTCGAGCTTAGCGTTGGGTGGGGTTTGTCAAACCCAGTAGTACTACTCAACAGTGACTCGCTATTTTCCAATACTAAACGGTTCGATGTGTAGGACTTCAATTGTTTCGTTTGCCACTTAGCCTTTACAAGTGATATATAATTTCATAACAAAATCTAAAAGCGTTTCGGAGTATGTTATCTCCCCCAAGTGAAAAAGCGTTTAAAAAGTTTAAAGGGGAAAGTGAAACTCACTGTTTGCGAAGAATTCCCAAAAACAAGTCACCCAAGTGATGCGCGTCGCAGAAAACTCTCACTAGCGTTCTATAACAACAAGGAGATTTTCTAAGAGTCGGAACTATTATCGAGTCTCTAGACCCGGTACATAATTCCTATGCACAAGATACGTTTCGTGTTTCGTTTATGACTCGTGTGTGACTTAACAATCACATTAGTGATACGTTACGTGTGTGAACAACTATTTACGTGTCAAGTGTTAATGGTGTACATTACTAGCAATTACTCCCCGCAAGGGCAAATTGGTCGAAACATAACAATTACCTAGCAATTAGCACGTTTCATGTATTTTCACAAAGTTCAGCAGCTAGTTTCATCAAGACAGAATTCTACTTGAGAGATTACTCTATTCAACAGATCATAGCATCTCAATTAATTCACCAAAAATCGTCACAAAAGAAAACATGAATTAGGTTTCCAGAACATACTTTATTGTATTTTTATTCTACATATATTTCTCACAATGATCAAAACATTACAGCAAGCTCACAGCAATCAAAATCATGCGCAACAGAATGTTATTTGTTATTCCCGTTAAATGAAAAATCCGACTAATGCAAGACCAATTGGGTTAGGTTCTTAACTCAACAAGTTAACTTCCAGAAGTGGAACCAACCCATTTGGTCTTGTAGTTCATGAGATATGCTAATTACAAAACAACTTAACAGTAGGTCTCACAACTCAGATTTGCACTTCAGTTTTGTAAAATCATAAAGATTAACTTTTACTTGTCCAAAAATTACAAACTTGGACTTTATAGAAACTAGACTCAACATAGCACCCTGTAGTGTTAAAAACCTCAACCAATTTCCACATTAACAATTAGTTACAGTTGTCTAAACATAACTTACAATCTGTCCAGCACCAGTTTTGACCTTTAATCACATTTAAATCATTTGACCAACCAAAACACCTCCAAATTAGGCGTGGTTGGACTTTCTGAAAACTAGACTCAGAGTACTACCTTGTAGACTCATAATTAGCTCATGTTGCTTATATATTCAACAAGTTACACATCGTTCAAGTTTAACAATCACTGCTGTCAAAACTCAGCAAACATAAACAATCATCTAACATGCATCCTAAGCATACGACATAACTCAAAACATGTAATACACATAATTAATCATAGAAATCAGTAGTAACCCTCTAAGGTTTACAAACAATCAATGATTCAAAGATCTTTCACCGTTTAAAACCACATATGATCATCAATATCAATCACTAACACATAATCAATCATCCTCTAGCAATAATCAATCATAAAACACTTAATACATGATATTCAATAGTTAGGGTTTCATGTTTATACCTTAAAAACGCAGAAACAACCAAGAGAAACGTGAGATATGCTTAGAAACGAGTGTAGGATGCTCCGATTATGAAAGATACGATCAAACGAAGGTGATATGTGTGTGTGTGTTGGCTGCCGATCGCAAGAGAGGGGTGGGGGGGCTGGCCGTCGGGTTTAGAGAGAGAGGGAGGGGAAAGATTTAGGGTTTTATTGATATTATAAATAATAATATGTTACACCTTGGCCCCTCAACTTTAATTTATTACTTTTCTAGCAAAAATAACTTGTTTGCATCTTGAGTTAGTGTTTTTATAAAATGTTATCACATAACACATAAGTCTAACACATAATTATCACATAATTATTGTTTTGATCTTTTTCGTTTATTCACCAATGGTTTGCGTCAATTCGTTTGCGTTTCGGTGCAATTCCCGAAAGACTACACATGTAGTAGTTGTCAAGCGTCATTTAAAACCTTAGTTTAAATGTAATGAGATGTGCGTTATAGATCCAGTGATATTAAGTTTGAATTGTCGGAGTTTGAGTTAACGGAGTTAACCTGAAATTGACGAGTGTCACAGAAGAGTCTTTAATTTATCGAACAGCAAGGTTGAGGTGCTATGTAACACGGACATTACAAGTTACAAATCACCAAAGCCTAGCACGGGACCCGCTGAAGCTTTCGACTATGATAAACTTTTCAAATCTTTTAACTTGCCTTACTTGGATTTTGCAGAAGTTGATGAGAAAATTGCTTCACAGATTCTGTATGACTAGGAGGAAAATGTTGTGCAACGTCCGCGATGCAATGAAAGTCAACCTTCTTCGTCAAGTGCCGTTGATACTTTTGCTGCTCCTACTGAAGAAGAATTCTGCAATCCATTTCACTATTAACATCAATCTCCCATAGATGAACTCTTTTCGAACTTAGAAAACAATCTGGAGGTCAGTACAGTTCCGACTACTGGAATTCACAAAAATCACCCGTTGGAGAACGTGATAGGGGATCTGTCTGACGGTGTTCAAACAAGAAGAAGTCTGAATGAACACACTTGTGTTTACGCAAGCATTAAAGAAACGGGTATCATAAATGAATGTTTGTACACCTGCTTCATCAGCCAGATTGAACCAAAGAATTATCAAATGGCTCTAAAGGATAGCTCGTGGGTCGAAGCCATGCAAGAAGAGTTAGCACAGTTCGAGAAGATGGAAGTATGGAAATTAGTTGCAAAACCGAAGAATATACATGCTATTGGAACAAAGTGGGTTTTTAAATGTAAGAGAGATGAGAAAGGGATAATCATAAGGAACAAGGCGAGGCTAGTAGTAAAAGGGTTTAATCAGCAAGAAGGAATCGACTACAATGAAGTGTTTGCTCCTGTGGCAAGATTGGAGGCAATTCGACTATTTTTGGCATTTGCTGCACACAATGAGATGAAGGTGTTCCAGTTAGATGTGAAAAGCGCCTTTCTTAATGGTAAAGTCGATGAGGTGGTGTACGTTGAACAACCTCCAGGTTTCCTTGACCCTGATTTTCCTGATCATGTGTACAAACTGAGCAAAGCGTTATATGGGCTACATCAGGCCCCTCGTGCCTGGTACTCAACCTTGTCTGATTATTTTCTTGAGAATGGGTTCAAAAGAGGAAAGATCGATAGCACGTTGTTCATCAAGAGAAAAGGAGGAGATTTTCTACTAGTGCAAGTCTATGTGGACGACATCATTTTTGCTGCATCCAAAGTCGCCATGTGTCAGGATTTTGAAGCAGTCATGAAAAAGAGGTTTGAAATGAGCGCCATGGGCGAATTAACTTTCTTTTTGGGATTGCAGGTTGACCAGAAGAAAGATGGGATGTTTATTCATTAAACAAAATATATCCATGATGTGCTCAAACGCTTCAAGATGGAAAACAGCACTTCTTTTGATACTCCAGTTTGCGTCAATCACAAACTGGGTGCAGATTCTGACAGTGATGAAGACGTGGATCCCACCCAATATCGGGCAATCATAGGTTCCTTAATGTATTTAACTGCATCTAGACCTGATATTATGTTTGCAGTTTGTCTGTGTGCTCGTTTTCGGGCAAGCCCGAAGGAATCTCACATGAAGGGAGTAAAGAGGATCTTGCGTTATCTCAAAGGCAAGCCTAAGTTGGGATTCTGGTACTCAAAAGGGGGAGAACTGGATTTGGTTGCTTACACATATTCCGACTATGGAGGTTGCAACCAGAACAGGAAGTCAACAACCGGTGGATGTCAGTTTCTGGGAGGAAGATTGGTGTCATGGCAGTGCAAGAAGTAGACCTCAGTAGCCATTTCCACCTGTGAAGCAGAGTACATGACAGCATCAAACTGCTGCTCCCAGGTTCTTTGGATTCAACAGCAATTGCGCGATTACGGTCTGAATTTCACTCTAACTCCTATTTGTATTGATAACACTGCTGCAATCTCAGTAACTAACAATCCCGTCAAACACAGCAAAACTAAACACATTGACATTCGTCATCATTTTATACGGGATTGTGCTGAGAAGAAATTAATAGTGCTAGAAAAGGTTGATTTGTTGGATAATTTCTCCGATCTTTTTACTAAAGCGTTTGACCGAAATCGTTTTCAAAATCTTGTTGAACTTAATGGGATGATCAATCCCGAGTAACCTGGTTTATTCGTTTAAAAAAAAACATCTTTATCGCTTAGAATTATGTCGGTTGCTTAAGTTTGAAGGACATATCTTCGGATACTTTTGGTCCTTACTTCTACTAGTAGATTATGAGGATAGCCATTAACCAGATGACTCAAAGTGACCGGGGCGGTTTAAGATGTGGTTTTTATTCTTTCGCTGAAAAATAGTCGTTCATACTTAGTTAGAAGGACACATACTCGTATGTGGTCGGTCCAGCTGATCCATTGAATCTTCGGGATAGCCGTTTACCTGAAGACTTTGACTTGATCGGGGCGATAGAATTTAAAATTTTTTTAAGGGAGATGATATAATTTTTCAAGTCTATAACTTCATAGGAAGTTTCAATACAATGTTTAAAAGAAAATTGATCCAACCCTGGAAAGTGATAGAAATACTATTTCTGTGTGCTTAACTAGTAAAGTTATTAGGCCTAAAAGACTTTAGAACAGCCATTGTATGTTATGGTAGGTTTTTATGGTGCGTAAAAGTAGAAGTGATACTAACTAAATCTCCTCGATTTAAAGTGGAGACTCATTCAGAGCTGTGCATGTCTCCATATACATCTTTCCGAATGATAGGCAGAAAAGCGATTACCCAGTCATACACGAGCCCGTGAGTGTTCTGATTCTCGAGAAGATGGTGTGTCAAGTACCGGCAGTGATCCAGATTCGGGACTTGCAGTCGTCCACTATATGGAGCTGTATGGATATCTTTATTAAAAAAAAAGAAGAAAAGAAAAAAAAAACGTTGTTAAGCCTTCTGAAGCTTATGTTGTTACAAATATCAATCAAGAGGCAAGAAAGAGAACGAGAAGTAGACTCTAAAGATCGATATGTACTTACTGTTTAATCAGACACTACAGGTCGAGGTCAACTCGGGGTGACTTAGGAAAGCCAAATAAGCTTTGAGAATAGATAGGAGACATCACAATCTCTGATGTGATGTCCATCTAAATTTTGAGCTTAATTGAACCTAATCCGTATCACAGAAGCAATGAAAACCATACTAAGTTTTATACCTGCTTACAACCTGCTTCTTTATGTCATAATATCGCTGAACATGGATCTATGTGACAACCACTTAATTAGTATGATTCCTGTTCGGATCTTTTCTAAAACATGCTGGTCCCCGTCAAGACTGAAATTTGATCCCGTTTACTTAATTTCTAAAATTTTCATTGCATATTTCGTTTTATGGTTCGAAGCTTGGTTACTTGGTTCTTTGATTATAAAGTTTAAATCTTTAACGGAGGATTTTAAAAGACAGTTGCATTTTGTTCAAATGTTTAAGGGCATGTTTTGTAAATTCAAAGCGAAGTTACAGAGGCGAAGATGTTACAGGGCGAAGTTAAGGGTAAGCGAAGTTAACCTTAACTTCGCCTGTGTAATGTACAGCCTATATAAAAGGTCAATCTAGTCAAACCCATTATTTATTTTCAAAACCACAGCGAACTTAAACCTTTATCCCTCGGCGAACTTGCTACACGAATCATACCTTGTTATTATTTGATTTCGATCCGTGTTAAAGGTGTGTAGGGTCGGTATGACTTATAATTCATGTCAATGGTGTTAATTAGATGTCGTTTTGGTCAAATTTGAGACCTCGCTCATGCAAACCTTTAAACACCCGCTAACCAATCTCCTTCTAATGTGTTCGTAACTCATTTGATCGTCTAAGATCTCTAATGTAACATCCGTTTTTGTCATCAATCACCAAATTCACTAATCAAATCAAGATCCAACTTCTGTATATGCCGATTCATATTCAGGCAAAGTTATCTTTAGGCGAAGTTGTTCTCAACTTCGCCTTAGACATAACTTCGCCTGCTTCTTTAATTGTTTAACTAATCAGGGGCGAAGTTGTTCAGGGGCGAAGTTATGGTTAGGCGAAGTCATCCTTAACTTCGCTTTATACTTAACTTCGCCTGCTGCTTTATATTATTTAAAGTTCTGATGTGTTATCAGGCGAAGTTATGGTAAAGGCGAAGTTGTACTCAACTTCGCCCTATGTCTAACTTTGCCTGCACACTAGAAGTTATCTTAACTTCGCTCATGGTAATAGACGAAGTTATGATCTGCTTTTACGTTGTTCTAACTTAGACCGTTTGTTATGTAGATATGGCTGCTGTAGCGGGAGCTGGTGGTGCTGGTGGTGACGAAGGTGGTGACAACAACCATCAATTCTTTCCGGGTCACAATATGTACATCACGCTTGATCCGGATGCTAGTGGTGTAGATGATTATCGCGAGATCATCTCCTTCCTTGTTCCCTCGCGTATTTTCCACGCTATTACTACAACTCTACCCATATCTCTACCAAACATTGAAGATTTCTGGAGGACGGTAGAATATGACTATAGAGTTGAGCCTCTGGTCATGCGCGCCACAATAAACAATCAGGAGGTCCAGTTCTCATCAGAACAGATCAGGGTCTCCTTGCAGTTCGGGACTGAAACTAGAGATGATCCAACCGACTTTTCTGCTCCATTCAGAGATGGTGCATTTTTACGAATGGGCTATTCAGGTCCATTGGGTGACACTCAGAGGCGAAAGGGATTTTTATTGGATCAATGGCGTTTTCTGATGCACGTGATGATTGTGTGCATGTCGGGCCGTAAAGCTGGTACTGACGGTATGGGTGCAACGATGCAATCAGCTATGACAGCACCGACTTACAACAAGCCCTACAACTTCAGTCAGATGGTGTTTTATGAGATAGATCGTCAGAGACGTGCGGTCGCTCGTGAAAGATTTTTGATGTTTCCCAGATTCTTACAGATGATCTTGAATTATGTAGCTCCTACGCTACCTCAACGACATCCCATTCGATATGTAGAGAGTGTAAGCAAGAGGGTATTCGCGCAATGCAGGTCGTCGAGTGCTCGTAGTAAACCAGAGCTTCGTCCACGGCATACTCCTCTATTTGGTTATTTGATAAACCCTGCGTATGTTGCTCCTCGTGGAGATGAATTTCGGGATCCGGCACCGCAACAGGCTGATGTTTCTCAACCACCACCTGTGGTACAACAAGCTTTGCCTGCTGCTCCTGTTGTGGCACCGGAGGAACAGATAGATCTTGAAGCTGCTTTTGGTGGCCAAGGGTTCTTTGATATGGAGCGAGTTGATCTTGCTGCAGAGATTCAGGTCTCAGTAGCAGAGGTTTCTGTTGTAAATGTGTCGATGGTAGCTACGTCTGTAGCTAATTCTGAGGGAACCGATTCTGACTCCTCAGCTGATGATGTTGCTGAAGCACGACAGATTCTGGTCACCCAAGAAAGAATTCATGGAAAAAGAAAGAAAGATTCGGATGACAGTGAATCTGACTTTGAGGAGGAGTTAGATCGGTTGATACGTCGATCTAAAAGAGTCAGAACTGGTGAGGGATCGGGAGCTGGTGAAAGCTCAAGGGTGGTTCGTTTCTCTCCACCCGCGTTATCTGGTATGACCATGGTTCCTGCATCGATGATTATGACAGGACCGATCATCTCAAGTGCTCCTATGATAACTACATCATCATCATTTGGCACTCTACCTACCACGTTTCAATTTTCGGCTCCTGAGATAGTTTCTTTGCCACCTCCTACTCTTACTCCATCGGAGGTTGTTGCAAGATTTGTTGAGTCGACATTGGTGGCTACTGCGGGGTTATCTGTGACAATACCACCCACGGTTACTTTTCAGCCTGCTTCGGATATTCCAGCGAGTCTGGGAATTCCTCCACCGTATAAGCAAGACGTTTCTCATATGCGGTTTGATTTTGATGCTACCTTATCTGATTCTGAAAGGATATCGGCTCTTGAAAGGGTGGTGGCTGAACAATCAAGAATCAATCTTATCCAGACTCAAGCTATTCAACGCCTTGTTGCCGAAAATCAGATCCAATCGTCCCTCCTGGTTGAGCACGGTAAACTTTTTGATGCTTTAAAGCAGTTCTTAGAATCTCATGGGGAGACGAGCTGCAAGGGCGATGAGTTGAGGACAAAGAAAAGTCATGACAGAGATGATGATCCCAATGCATCGAAAGGTGCAAGTGGTGAGTTGCCAAGAACTGACCAAATTCTTGGGACTTCCACATCTCAGGGGAAGTCAACTGGTGTAGCAGGTGGCCAAGGGGGTGAAGATGTTATGGTGGTGGATGATGATGAAATGTTGGATGATGATGTTGTGGGTGATGACGATGTGTTACCTGTTGAAGAAATTGAGAAGATAGGAGCTGAGATTGTGGTTGATAGTGAGATTGAAGAGGGAGAGATTGTGGATGACAGTGTTGAACACGATATCCCAGACGTTGATAAGGCAAGTGTGGGTCAAGATATGGAAATTGATGAGTCTGAATGGGAAGAGCAGCCGAGATGGAAAGAAGGCTACGCTCAGTGGTTAGTAAAGACAAAGAAGCCAGCGGTTCAGACCGTGTTCAAGAAAAGTTACAATATCAAAGGGTATGATGAATCGAAAAAGGGTATTATATGCTGGTTGTATGATGAGCAGTTGAGGCTATTTGTGATTAAACGCTTTGATGGGATTCAGTACTTTAAGAGGTTGTTGAGATCGTTGAATACCTTGCCTGTATGTGAGGTGAAGGATTTGGCTAAGTTGGGGTTGATTAATAGAAGTGATGACAATATGGCCAGAATCATTGGGAAGATTGTGTGGAAAGAAAGTATAAAAGAGAAAAAGTTCGAGTTTTTAAAGCCGCAGAAAGGGAAGCTTGTTGAAGATAAAGACATAGGAATGCGAGTTGATGGCAAACCTTGGATGGTAATGAAGTATAAGCCGATCCGGTGTTTGAAAGAAGTGCCAATGAAACCAATGCCCAAGGATGTCTTAAAGAATCTTAAATGGTGGTATGTTGATAGTCAAACAGCTGAAGCGGATATGGAGGATGAAGATGAACATAAAGTTATGAGAGTGTATGATCCCATGCACTTGGTAAATTTGTCTCAAGCTGACTTGCAGGTGCTAAACGAGAAAAAGATATTCTATATTCCTGCATGGAAAGATGAAGCCAAGAAATATCAGAGAGTTGTTTCTGTTTGTGTCAGAGAAGGCGTTCATGCTTGAAGACGTGTGACACGAGAATTTTGGGATTACAAGACACGAGATTGAAGATAGAGATATGAAGCTACTGCCAAGGGGGAGTCTGTTGGTGCATAATGTCAGTAGTTCAGTATCTAGTGATTTGTATGTGTCTGTAATCGTGTTAGATTGTTTGTGTTGGTATTATATATGTAATCTCACAAGTTCGTCTAATGTAAGCGAACTTGTGGAGAAGCAAAGTTAAAGACAACTTCGCCTAGTCTGTTAGGCGAAGTTGTCGAAGCCTTTATAAGCTAGGTTACGGCTTGGTTTTGTTTAAGAATTCCAGAACGTGTAATTGTGATTCGATATCACGTGTTGAAGTGTTGCAATACAACGTGTCTTATCAGTATTGTTACGTGTGTTCGTGTTAGTTTTAACGTATTCCACATCTTATGCTCGTATCATGTTACGTAGGGATTCCGCACCTACGTATTACGAGATACTCCTGTGTAGATCCGACTGGGAACCTACAAAGACACATTTGCATCGATTATCCTCGTGGAACATCCTATAGCTGGAATATGGATATAGGATCCTAATTCAACATAGCTGATTATGGACGAACTCTCTAGAAGATCGAAGTTTAAATATCACCAACGGCTGAACGACTGGTTCTTCCACTTTCCTTGCTATTGAACGAGTATTCGCACGTGGTCAAAGTCATGGAGTGGCTAGTGGAAGACTTCCGTCTAATTAGGAGATATTGTTATTATTATGTTATTATTTACACGAGTAATGACTAGATAAGGGACACTTGTATTCACACACACGAGAGCAGATTCAATAATTCTCTCTACGCACTAGCTTACATTGTAACCTCGATCATATACTCCAAAAGCATTTGTAACCACTTTTCGATTATTAATAAACTCGACGGTGATAGTTTTCACCGTCCGGGGGTTTTTTGTGCCGGAGACCACGATAATCATATACTCACCGACCAAAGGTTACCTTGTTGACCAAAGATTATCTTATTAATTCTTGACCGGAGTTATTTTACCAACGATTGCCTTGATAAGTTTTGACCGAAGTAAGACTATCGTGATTAAGGGCTTTTTCCCTCGTGATCAAATCATTGTGTTCACCAATATTAAGCTTATACACTTGTCATTATCGAGCTAGCACCTTACCTCGCATATCAGATTTGGATACTTGATCATTAGTAGATTTTTGTCCAAAACAATTTGGCGCTCACCATGGGGCAATTGGTGCTATAATCCAGAAAACGCCTTATCAATATTCAACCTTTCATACCCATATCACCATCAATGGCCTCTCAATCATCCTCTGCTTCATCAACCATGCAGACTACGGCCCCTCTCTCATCGAGAACTTTGCCACCGCTGCCTCCGCCAATCAAGGGAGCACCAAGGGCTGCTGCTGCTGGAAGCAAGATGCAACTATCAGTCTTCCAGAGCTCAAAAACTGCTGCTGCTGCCCCGGTGGTTAGTACTAACAGTGATGTTTCATCAATGTTTTCGCAGGTCAAAGCATACATGGAGCAGCAGAACAAGACTAATCAGAAGATCCTACGTGAGATTGAGGATCTCAAGAAGAACAAGAGGCCAGCAGAGGATCTCACCCCCTTGATGCCCAGGATGTTGGATTTCAGCAGTCCAGAATCCATGGCGCAGTTTTCGCAAGGATCATCCATCCTCCAACCAGGGTCTATGGGTCGACAGACTCAAGGATCCTCAATGTTTCAGTCAGGATCATCTATCCTTCAACAAGGGTTCACGGGTCACCAAGCTCAAGGATCCTCACTCTTTCAGCCAGGATCCTCTATCCTTCAACAGAGGCCCATGAGTCAACAAGCTCAAGGATTCTCTTTAGATCAGCCAATGTCATCTAACTTCCATCAAGGATCCATCGGTCAGCAAAGCCAAGGATCCTCATATTATCAACGAGAGTCAACCTTCTTTCCGCCGGGATCTGCTGGGACTTATCCTCAGCAAGGATCCTTCTTTCAGAATCAAGGATCCTCAGAAGTACAACAGCAACGATCCTCCAAAGTCAATGAAGGATATATAATCCCCATGCAGACCATAGCTTCTGGAGGGCCTACTCCGATTGCTGACTCCTCTTATCCCAGCTACTCATCCGGGATGCCAACCTTCACCCAACAAAGAGGTAACTTGTATGATCCTATATCCTTTAACGCTAACCGTGGTCCCATGCGGGATGCAGGCATCAACCAGGCTATCGCCAAGGAGCTACAGAAGCTCGGTTACATCTTTCTCTCATTTAGTTAATTTGTTTAACACTCAATTTTCCTGTAGTCGGAAATTTGAGAGGTTGACCAGTGATTTGTATCGTGTTATCCAAACCAGTGATGAATCCTTTAGGGATTTCGTTATGAGGTTCGGAAAGGAAGCTCTAGAAATCCCAAACCTTGATATGACTACTGCTGTTGAAGCATTCAAGATGAGAATTCAAAAGAGCTCCCCTTTTTATGATGATTTAGTGATGACTCCATGCAGGACATTAGATGAAGTTAGAAGCAGGGCTTTGAGATACATCCGCCTAGAGGAAGATAAAAAGATCCAGGATCGTCTCGATGGACAAACGAAACAAGAAACTCCCGAGAAGAATAAAGAATCCTGGAATAAGAACAAAAATGCGAAGCCGTATGCCAAGTTCAACAATCAGAACGTGCGGGCAGTTGAAGAAGGAGAAGACAACGAAGACTATCCTTGCATCTCCGACTACTGTTTCTCTGTAGATACTCATGGTTTGATTTGTGCCATGAAGGATCTGGGAGAAAAAGCAAGGTGGCCCCGAAAGAATGAAAAGGTCGTCGGCTTCAAAGAAAAATCTAAGTGGTGCGCCTTTCACGAAGATTTTGGCCATGCTACAGAGGAATGTATCGCCTTAAGGAAAGAAATTGGGTACCTTTTGAGCAAAGGTCACTTTAAAGAACTCTTGGGAAGAAAGAAATCCAAGATCTAGGATCCTGAAGATCTTCCACAGAAAGCAACACCACCACCACCAGATGCTCATGTGATCAACTTCATCTCTAGAGACTACGAGCTATTCCAAGATTCTTGTATCATCAAAGAAAATTCCGTAGAGAAGTTCGAGTTGGATGATGAAAGAAGACCGCTCATCCCCACTACTCGAGTGACTGATCAAAGAATATTTTTCAAATCAAGGATCCGGGATCCTCATCAGGACAAGCTGAATACGCAAACAGTCAGTTTCATCTCTGGAGGATCAGACATATGTAGAACTTCTTTTTCCGCAGCAAAAAGACTTGCCAAGGAGATCAAGATGGATAACTAGGATCATTCGATAGTGTCAACAACATTAACAACAGACAGAAGAATCTTCTTCGATGAGGAAGACAAGCTGAACATCCAGGATCCTCATCAAGACGGGTTTGATTATTACTTTATTTATCTCTAACCATTATGTGTGCAGGATCCTAGTGGACGGTGGCAGCTCGGTCAACATTATCCAACATGATGTCCTGAAGATGATGAACATCCCGAATTAAGAAATCGTTCCTAGAACGTCGGTGCTGGTCGGCTTCAGTGGCGAAATTAAAAAGACATTGGGAGACATCAACTTACCAATCTATATCGAAGGGTTAAATTCATATAAAAAATTTTGTGTTATAGATAACCTCTCGTGTTGCAATGTTATTTTAGGTAGGCCCTGGCTCCATGGAATGAAAGCAGTAGCCTCAACATATCACCAATGTATCAAGCTACCTACCCCTTGGGGAGTCGTGAAGATAGTGGGTGATCAAGCGGAGGCCAGAAACTACTATTCATCATCAATGAAGCCAACAGCAAAGCCAACCATAGCGTAGCAATTACAGCAACATCCTAGGAATGTGCTGGAGGCCCGAGAGAAAGACTTTAAAGAAGTATCATTGGACCCCAAAGATTCAGAAATAAAGGTGTTCCTAGGATCCAATATCCCCCCAGTAAGATCGAGGAGGATATAGTATCCTTCTTATTGCGAAGAAGATCCACTTTTGCCTTCAAGCACTCGAATATGACAGGTATTTAAAAAGAGGTAATCACTCATAAACTCGGCCTTGATTTATCTGTAAAACCCGTCCACCAGAAGCGAAGGAAATTCTCTCCTGAGAGGAACAAGATCATATAAGAAGAAGTTGAAAAACTTCTTAAGGCCGGTATGATCAGAGAGGTTCAATATCCTCGATGGCTAGCTAATGTGGTTGTTGTTTCAAAAAAGAATTGAAAGTGGATGGTGTGTGTCGATTTTAGCGATTTAAACAAGGCATGCCCCAAGGATCCTTTCCCATTACCACATATAGATGCCATGGTGGATGCAACGGCTGGACATGAAATGCTTAACTTTGTGGATGCTTCCTCTGGATTCCAACAAATTCAGATGGAACCATCTGATCAAGAAGATACAACATTCATGACTCCAACCGGCATATATTGTTATACTGCTATGACGTTTGGACTAAGAAATGCAGGGGCAACATACCAAAGATTAGTCAACATGATGTTCAAGGATCAGTTGGGTAAGACTATGAAAGTATACATAGATGACATGGTAGTGAAGTCAAAGAAAGCTGAGGATCACCTTAGAGACCTCGAGGAAGCATTCAATATCCTTGACCACTATAACATGAAACTAAATCCATCCAAATGCCACTTCGGTGTTAAGGATGGAATGTTTCTGGGATATATGGTCACAAAGAGAGGAATTGAAGCAATTCCGGAGCAAATCGAAGCCATTGTCAATCTCTAATCTCCTGCAAATGCCAAAGACGTCCAGAGACTCACCGGAAGAATAGCGGCCTTGAATAGATTCATCTCAATATCCTCCGAGAAGTTCCAAGACTTCTATGATATTCTTAGAAAGAACAAGAAATTCGAGTGGACTGCAAAGCATGAAGCTGCACTTACAGCGCTGAAGGATTACTTATCCTCCGCTCCAGCCCTAATGAAGCCTGTGGATGGAGAATCCTTGTATTTATATCTTGCAGTCTCAGGGAATGCAGTGAGTGCAGTCTTGGTAAAGGATCATGAAGGTGAACAACATCCTGTATACTATGTAAGTAAAATCCATCTAGATGCGGAGTCCAGGTATTCTCATTTAGAAAAACTAATTCTTGCACTTATTATGGCCTCTACTAAACTGAGACATTATTTTGAAACTCATCATATTGTTTTGAGAACTAACTATCCTGTAAAGAATGTTCTTAGAAAACCAGAGTTGTCAGGTAGAATGGCTAAGTGGGCTGTAAAATTAAGTGCACATGATATCCAATATGAGCCGAGAACAGCAATCAAGTCTCAAGCGCTAGCGGACTTTGTGGCTGATTTCACTAGTGATCTACAAAAAGAAGCTGACTTGGAGGTCCAACAACTGGAAAAGACAAGGATCATTGGATGCTCTTCACAGATGGAGCATCCAACGTAAGAGGAACAGGATTAGGGATCCTACTAAAATCGCCACAGGGGGACATAATACCCCAATCCATATCTTGTGAGTTCCAAGCAACAAACAATGAAGCAGAGTATGAGGCTCTGATCGCAGGTATGCAATTAGCCAAAAGCATGGGATCATGTATCTTCAAGTTTATGTAGATTCTTAATTGATAACTAACCACTTTAATGGCTCGTATGCTGTTAAAGGTGAGAAATTAATGAAATATTTAGATATTGTGAAGGAATTATCGAAATCCTTCGAAATATTTAGTATTACACAGGTATCGAGGGAAGAAAATGCTGGGGTAGATGCCTTGGCAAACTTAGCCTCATCTCTGAAGAATCATGAGGATTTGAAAATCCCAATAATCCACATACTCTCGCCAGCAATAGGAGAGCAAGAAGTTGGGGAAATAACAAATGATAAGAAGATTGTGCTTTGGGATCCATTATCCTCGGACAATCAAGGTTCCTGGATCCTCCCGATCAAAAAGTACATACAAACAGGAGAAATTCCAACAACAGAGAATCCCAGATCCTTCAAACTCAAGGTATCACACTACATTTTGTTAAATGATATACTATATAGAAATTCTCTTGCAGGTCCATATTTGAGATGCATTGAGGATCCTGAGATCAAAGAAGTACTCAAAAGATTTTCATGAAGGAGATTGCGGCAATCACACAGGTGGAAGAGCATTATTTTCTAGAATACTTAGAACCGGATACTTCTGGCCAACAATGAAGAAGGATGCAGTGGAGTATTCAAGGAAATGTGATGCTTGTCAAAGACATGCAAACATCCTTCATCAGCCAGCGGAGCCTTTATATCCTATATCCTCCTCATGGCCTTTCATGAAATGGGGTATGGATATTGTAGGCAAATTACCAAAAGCACCAGGTGGAAAAGTCTTTATGCTTGCCATGACTGACTACTTCTCCAAATGGATTGAGGCAAAAGCATTTGTACAAGTCCGAGAAAGGGAAGTAATATCTTTTATTAAATGAAATATTATAACTAGATTTGGTATCCCTTCTGAAATTGTTTGTGACAATGGTTCCCAGTTTATCGGGAAAAGAACCACTAACTTTTGTGACAGTTGAGGCATCAAAATGATTACTTCCACTCCAATTCATCCTCAAGCCAATGGCCAAGCTGAGTCTAGCAACAAAATCATCATCAACAATCTAAAGAAGAAACTAGGATCCAAAAAGGGAAATTGGGCTGAAGAACTTCCTTATGTTCTTTGGGCCGCCAGAACTACGCCCAAAAATGCAACAGGCCAAACACCCTTCTCTTTGGTATTTGGATCAGAAGTAGTGATTCCCATAAAAATGGTGGTCCCTACTACAAGAACCAGCATCCGTGATCCTGAAACCAATGAAGGAATCCTTCTTGAAGACTTGGATACTATAGAAGAATTGTGAGACCTAGCAAAGATCAGAATGGCAGCTTATCAACAAATGATAGCTGGGGCATACAACAAAAATATCAAAATCAGAAGATTTCAAGAAGGAGATTTAGTGTTAAGGAAAGCCTTCCAAAACACAACAAATCCGGCTGATGGGAAGCTAGCACCCAAATGGGAAGGACCTTATCAAATTGAGTCGGAAGCAGGAAAGGGGGTATATCATTTTCTTACAATGGAAGGCAATAGACTACCAAGAGCATGGAATGCTATCCACCTAAAGAAATATTTTTTCTAATCAGGATCCCATATCCTAAGAGGATATATTATCCTAAGAGAATCAAGGATCCTAAAATCGGTAATATCTATCTAATTATCTGTTCATTTATATTCTTATTATTCTAAGGATAATGTATTTTTAACATTTATCTTTTCCAAGTTTTTAAGTAACATGCAGATTTCAATAAGAAGTTCAATGTCTAAGAGGTTGGCCACCTCTCCCTTACATTCAAGGTACTATCCTATCTCTCTCGGCTTAGCCTACGTTTGGATATGACTCTCGATGGTCATGTACTCTAAGGTTTAAAGGTTTTCACCTTTCTTATAAATAGAGTTTCTACACTCTCGCCTGGAGCGCACGTTATCCAACGTATGGTCCAGGGCAGCGGGACCAGTACACACTTAGTGGCTGACAATTTCGTTGCTTTCGGATATATGGAGGATCCTACGATATATGGTAGACGTACCATTTCCTAAGGTTTTAGAGGTTTTCACCTCTTCCCAAGGGCCTTGTCGCCAGTATTAATTCTAAGGTTTTAGGGGTTTTCACCTCTTCTCAAGGGCCTTGTCGCCAGTTTAACACCAGATTATTATTGGGCTTGTCCCCATATTATTATTAGGCTTGTCCCCAGGTTATTATAGGGCTTGTCCCCAGAATATTTGTTGGGCTTATCCCCAGATTGTTATTGGGCTTGTCCCCAGAATGTTTGTTGGGCTTGTCCCCAGTTTATTATTTGGGTTTGTCCCCAACTTAATGGGTTTTATCCCAGTTAACATTATGAAATATTTGCAACAGAATCACTAAGTTGTCTACGAAGGTCAAACACGTAAGGATCCTGAATCCTAAACCTAGCACTTCAAGGATCGTTGAGAATTCAACATTTCTGGTAATTTAGGTCTGTCTAGACCTTCTGGTATGATCTCTATTAATTAACCTTTGTGTTATATTTATTTCAATAATTTTAAACATTTCGGTTTAGAAAGTTATTCCTTTAAAACTATTTTAAGGATACTTTATCCTAGAATTTACCCGTTGAAGAAATTATCATAAGATATGGTTTTCTACTATTTATCCTTTGAGGATATTCTATCCTAAATGATTTTTTTTAGGATCTTTAATCCTACAAGTCTTTTACTTAAAACTATCAATAATGCTAAACTTATATTTAACAAGTATTTGAAAATAATTAAACAAGTAAGTAGTCAAAAGATTTATATTAACTAGAATAAGCCCCAATGACTTATCCAAAATTACCTAACCCGGACTTCACCATACGAAAAGATGGACCATCCATCCGGGTTAGTTGGAAGTTACTAATTGTTCATAAAGTGCAGGAAATTAAAAACAGGGGCAACAAAGTCTTCATCCCCACAAACAGAGGATCCCTCCACCTTTGTCACCCCCGCCAATTGTCTTAAGGATCTTGGATCCTTTACCCTAAATAACTATTGTTTGTTACAGACCACAATACTTGTTAATAAAAACATCATAAAAGCAAAATAAAACAGGCTCGGGCCTTATTTGTTGTATCCTTCATCACCTGTCGTTGCCTCGTTTCCACCTTCAGTTCCATCCAAACCCTTCACCCCACTAGTTCCTGCTTTGCCCACGTCAACCATCACAACCTCAGTTTCCTCCTCGCCTCCACCTAAATCAATCAAGGCCTGCTTCCATTCTTTAATTTTCCATAAATATTTATCAAAGGATGGATCGTTGGCTTCGATAACTAGCTTGATTCTGGCCTCTAAGATCGACTTGGCTGCCCATACCTTCGCCTCTTCAGCTACTCGATTGATTTCATCCTGCATCTGAACGGCTAGGGCGGCAACATGCACCTCTATTTCCCTTTTTTCTCTGGTCATCTTAGCAAGGGCCTTCTCATTAGCAGCAGCTGTTGATCTCAGCATGGCAAGGGTCTTATCATGTTCAGCAACAGTTTTCTCATAATGATCTCGGGCAGAGTCAATGGCCTATAAATGAAAGCAGAAGAAGTCAAGGAAAAAGTCTTAGATAATGAAAGATGGCGAAGATAAAGGATCCTTACAGAAGAAAGCATGTCCAGAATCTGTTTTTCAGCCTCAAATGGGTTCTCTATCTCTGAGCTTTTCTTTCTCTTAGATCCAGACTTTGTTTGGGTTGTAATTGGACGAGGTTCGGATGTTGGAGTTGGGATCGAAATCTTTTTCTTGTTAAGAATACAATCGATATCCTTGAGGGAGAACTTGGAAGCAGACTTTCCAGACTTTGGGGTACCTATGATTAGCAGATAACAGATAAGTTTTCAACTTTAACATTTTTTCACTAAAAATTATTATTCTTACTTGACATGATTAATTCTGGTCTTGGTCTCTGAAAAGCTTCAACAGACTTTGACTGAAAAGTCCTAATTGCAGGATCCAAGGACAAAAACCTCTTCGCTCTGTCTTCTACTCCCGGAAGATCAATCAACAAATCCCAATTTTCAACTGTACAAATAATAAAAGTTATTAGCGGAAGAATCAAGTATCCTAACTAGATTATCTAAGGATCCTAGATCCTACCCCTTGGTATCCACTTCTTGGGAAGATTGTTTCCACCTGGGATGGAATCTCGTCTTACAAAGAAGAATTGATTTTTCCAGAGGGTATTTTTAAGGGTAACCTTAGAGATGGAGTTTTCTTGATTAGGTTTCGACTTAAAAACGAAACGTTTGGAACCATGGGTAACAAGGTTGTACAGGTAAGCTAATTCCGCTAGGCCAAACCCGATTCCCTCCTCTGCGGTAATCCTTTCTATGGTATGAAGGACTCTCCACAACATTGGCATGGTCTGAATATAAAAAATTCCAGCCAAGTTGAAGAACCTTTGAGTAATGTTGGGGAATGGATACTTATAACCTAAGAGGAATGGTTGGTCCTGAAAGCAAACCCAGGTTTTCGAGATGCTGTCACTACGGGTTGTGGAATCGAAGGGTCGGAAAACCGCGTTGACTGGAAAGCATGATCGAATTTCATCGATTTCTGAGTCTGTGAATTTACAGACCTCGGCAGATGGTGATTGAAAAATGTTTTGCGAATACAGTTCATCATGAAGAAAAAAGGAACAAGAAGAAGATGCAGAAGCGGTTGACATATCGGATAAAGATTAATAAAAATATGAAAGGATATCTGAGAAGACGATTAAAATGTGTGATTATAAAAGGATTATAGTTATCACATATATAGGACGGCATATATAGACGGTTATAATTAACCTTGAGGGCTAAATGGTAAATTTTCTGGAAAAACCGTCCCATCGTGCAGGTTACATAGTGATTTTGAATTTCAAAATGACAGCTGTGCTCCACTGTCACCCGCCATTTTGGGGGAAATTGTTAGGCCACGATTTTTATACTGAGGATCCTTTATCCTAGACTGTCTTATAGATAGTTTATCCTTGAAATATACTTCGGGATATAAAGGATCGACGATCCTCGGTATTATTTATTTATTAACGATTGCATTTAGTATGGTGATGTGTTAGACAGGTGTATCAACTTGAAGACACATTTGCATCGATTATCCTCGTGGAACATCCTATAGCTGGAATATGGATATAGGATCCTAATTCAACATATCTGATTATGGACGAACTCTCTAGAAAATCGAAGTTTAAATATCACCAACGGCTGAACGACCGGTTCTTCCACTTTCCTCGCTATTGAGCGAGTATTCGCACGTGGTCAAAGTCATGGAGCGGCTAATGGAAGACTTCCGTCTAATTAGGAGATATTGTTATTATTATCTTATTATTTAAACGAGTAATGATCGACTAGATAAGGGACACTTGTATTCACACACACGAGAGCATATTCAATAATTCTCTCTACGCACTAGCTTACATTGTAACCTCGATCATATACTCCAAAAGCATTTGTAACCACTTTTCGATTATTAATAAACTCGACGGTGATAGTTTTCACCGTCCGGGGGTTTTTTGTGCCGGAGACCACGATAATCATATACTCACCGACCAAAGGTTACCTTGTTGATCATTGACTAAAGTAATCCGACCAAAGATTATCTTATTAATCCTTGACCAGAGTTATTTTACCAACGATTACCTTGATAAGCTTTGACCGAAGTAAGACTATCGTGATTAAGGGCTTTTTCCCTCGTGATCAAATCATTGTGTTCACCAATATTAAGCTTATACACTTGTCATTATCGTGCTAGCACCTTACCTCACATAACAGATTTGGATACTTGATCCTTAGTAGATTTTTGTCCAAAACAACCTAAAAGAAGTATCATTGGACCCCAAGGATCCTGAAATAAAGGTGTTCCTAGGATCCAGTATCCCAAGTAAGATTGAGGAGGATATAATATCCTTCTTAGGGCGAAGAAGATCTACCTTTGCCTTTAAGCACTCGGACATGACAGGTATTTCAAAAGAGGTAATCACTCATAAACTCGGCCTTGATTTATTGTTAAACCCGTCCATCAGAAGCGAAGGAAATTCGCTCCTGAGAGGAACAAGATCATACAAGAAGAAGTTGAAAAACTTCTTAAGGCCGGTATGATCAGAGAGGTTCAGTATCCTCGATGGCTAGCTAATGTGGTCGTTGTTTCAAAAAAGAATGGAAAGTGGAGGGTGTGTGTTGATTTTACTGATTTAAACAAGGCATGCCCCAAGGATCCTTTCCCATTACCACATATAGATTCCATGGTGGATGCAACGACAGGACATGAAATGCTTACCTTTATGGATGCTTCCTCTGGATTTCAACAAATTCAGATGGAACCATCTTATCAAGAGGATACAACATTCATGACTCCTACCGGCATATAATGTTATACTGCCATGCCATTTGGACTAAGAAATGCAGGGGCAACATACCAAAGATTAGTCAACATGATGTTCAAGGATCAGTTGGGTAAGACTATGGAGGTCTACATAGATGATATGGTGGTGAAATCAAAGAAAGCTGAGGATCACCTTAGAGACCTCGAGGAAGCATTCAACATCCTCGACCAATATAACATGAAGCTGAATCCGTCAAAATTGCCACTTTGGTGTTAAGGCTGGAAAATATCTGGGATATATGGTGACTAAGAGAGGAATTGAAGCAAGCCCCGAGCTGATTAAAGCCATCCTCAATTTGAAATCTCCTGTAAATACAAAGGATGTCCAAAGGCTCACAGGAAGAATAGCCGCTCTCAACCGATTCATCTCAAGATCCTCCGAGAAATGTAAAGACTTCTACGATATTCTTAGAAAGAATAAGAAGTTTGAATGGACAGAAAAACATGAGGCAACACTCAAGTCGTTGAAGGACTACTTATCCTCAGCACCATCCTTAATGAAGCCTGTGGATGGAGAATCCTTGTATTTATACTTAGCAGTTTCAGGTAATGCAGTAAGTGCTGTTCTCTTAAGGATCATGTAGGTGAACAACACCCCGTATATTATGTAAGTAAGAGTCTATTAGATGCAGAAGCCAGGTACTCTCATCTTGAAAAATTAATTCTTGCTTTAATTATGGCTTCTACTAAATTGAGACATTATTTTGAAACTCATCCTATTATTTTGAGAACTAATTATCCTGTGAAGAATATTCTTAGAAAACCAGAGTTATCAGGAAGAATGGCCAAATGGGCAGTGAAGTTAAGTGCACATGATATCCAGTACGAGCCAAGAACAACAATCAAGTCTCAAGCACTGGCAGACTTTGTGGCTGATTTCACTAGTGATCTACAAAAAGAAGCTGACTTGGAGGTCCAACAACTGGAAAAGATCAAGGATCCTTAGATCCTCTTCACAGATGGAGCATCCAACGTAAGAGGAACGGGATTGAGCATACTACTGAAATCGCCACAGGGGGACATAATACCCCATTCCATTGCATGTGCATTCCAAGCTACCAACAATGAAGCAGAATACGAAGCACTTATAGTAGGTTTACTCTTAGCCAAAAATATGAGGATCAGGTATCTTCAAGTTTATATGGATTCTTTACTCATTACTAACCACTTTAACGGTTCTTATACCGTAAAAGGTGAAAATATGATCAAATATTTAGAAATTGTGAAGGAATTAGCAAAATCCTTCGAGGTATTTAGTATAGTACAGGTACCAAGAGAAGAAAATGCCGGGGCAGACACTTTGGCAAATTTAGCCTCATCCCTAAAAATACCAGAAAGTACGAAGATCCCAATTATTCACATACTCTCTCCAGCAATAGGAGAGCAAGAAATTGGGGAAATAACAAATGATAAGCAGATTGTGTTTTGGGATCCATTATCCTCGGACAATCAAGGATCCTGGATCCTCCCGATCAAAAAGTACATACAAACAAGAGAAATTCCAACAAGAGAGAATCCCAGATCCGTCAAACTCAAGATATCACAGTACATTTTATTAGATGATATGCTATATTGAAAATCTCTTGCAGGTCCATACTTGAGGTGCATCGAGGATCCTGAGATCAAGGAAGTACTCAAGGATTTTCATGAAGGAGACTGCGGCAACCACACAGGTGGAAGAGCACTATTTTTTAGGATACTTAGAACTGGATACTTCTGGCCAATAATGAAGAAGGATGCAGTGGAGTATTCAAGGAAATGTGATGCTTGTCAAAGACATGCAAACATCCTTCATCAGCCAGCGGAGCCTTTATATCCTATATCCTCCTCATGGCCTTTCATGAAATGGGGTATAGATATTGTAGGCAAGCTACCAAAAGCACCCGGTGGAAAAGTCTTTATGCTTGCTATGACTGACTACTTCTCCAAATAGATTGAGGCAGAAGCATTTGTACAAGTCCGAGAAAGGGAAGTAATATCTTTTATTAAACGAAATATTATAACTAGATTTGGTATTCCTGGTGAAATTGTTTGTGACAATGGTTCCCAGTTTATCGGGAATAGAACCACTAACTTTTGTGACAGTTGGGGCATCAAAATGATTACTTCCACTCCGGTTCATCCTCAAGCCTATGGTCAAGCAGAGTCTAGCAACATAATCATCATCAACAATCTGAAGAAGAAGCTAAGATCCGAGAAGGGAAAATGGGCTGAAGAACTTCCTTATGTTCTTTGGGCAGACATAATAACTCCAAAGAATGAAACAGGTCAAACACCCTTTTCATTGGTGTTTGGATCCGAAGTAGTAATTCCCATAGTTATGGTGGTTCCTACTGCGAGAACGAGCATCCGTGATCCTCAAGCCAATGAGGAAATCCTTCTTGAAGACTTGGATACTATAGAAGAACTTAGAGACCTAACAAAGATCAGAATGACAGCTTATCAACAAAGGGTAGCTGGGGTATACAACAAAAATATCAGAATCAGAAGATTTCAAAAAAGAGATTTGGTGTTAAGGAAAGCCTTCCAAAACACAACAAATCCAACTGATGGGAAGCTAGCGCCCAAATGGGAAGGACCTTATCAGATTGAGTCGGAAGCAGGAAAGGGGGTATATCATTTGCTCACAGTGGAAGACAATAGACTACCAAGAGCATGGAATGCTATCCACCTAAAGAAGTACTTTTTCTAATCAGGATCCAGAATCCTAAAAGGATATATTATCCTTAAAGGATCAAGGATCCTAAAATCGGTAATATCTATCTGATTACTTATCTATTTTTTATTCTTGTTATTCTAAGGATAATATATTCTTAACATTTATCTTTTCCAAGTTTTTAAGTAACAATGCAGATTTCAATAAGAGGTTCAAAGTCTAAGAGGTTGGTGACCTCTCCTTTACATATAAGGTACTTTACTATTTCCGTTGGCCTTGCCCATGATTGGATATGACCCCCAATGGTTATATCCCCTAAGGTTTAAAGATTTTCACCTTTCTCACGATCGCCAGTTGCGCACGCTATCCGACGTATAGTTCGGGGCAGCGGGACCAGTACACGCTTAGTGGCTGACAATTTCGTTGTCTCCTGCTATATGGAGGATCCTACGGATAATGGTAGACGTACCATTTCCTAAGGTTTAAGGGGTTTTCACCTATTCTCAAGGGCCATGTCGCCAGTTAACATCCGTATCTTTGGGCCAGTCCCCAGTTTGGGCTTGTCCCTAGTTTAACACCAGATTACACGGGCTTGTCCCCAGATTACACGGGCTTGTCCCCAGAGATTACACGGGCTTGTCCCCAATTACACGGGCTTGTCCCCAGCTTAATGGGTTTGATCCCAGTTAATCTTATGAATTATTTGCAACAGACTAACTAAGTTCTTTGTGAAGATCAAAAATCTAAGGATCCCGGATCCTAAAGCTATTCCTTCAAGGATCTTCCGGAAACTTAGGTCTATCTAGACCCTCTGGTATGATCTCTATTAATTTATGTATCATATTTGTTGCAATAATTTTGAATATTTCAATTTAGAAGGTTATTCCCTTAAACTTGTTTTACTACTAAAGATATTTTACCCTATTTTAAGGATACTATATCCTAAAAACTTTTACCTTATTTTTAAGGATACTCTATCCTAAAAACTTTTATCAACTTTTTAGGATATTCTATCCTAAGCAATCGTAATAAGGATCTTTTATCCTTAAAATCTTTTACTTAAGATTATTTTACAAAACTATCAACAATGTTAAGATTATATCTAATAAAATAATTGAAAATAAATAACAAATAAAAAGTCAAAATATTTATATATTATTTAAAATAAGCCCCTAGGACTTATCCAAAATTCCTAACCCGGACTTCACCATACGAAAAGATGGACCATCCATCCGGGTTAAGTAAAAGTTACTAATTGTTCAAAGAGTGCAGAGAAATTAAAAAATAGGGGACCCCTCCACCTTTGTCACCACAAACAGAGGACCCCTCCACCTTTGTCACCCCCGCCAATTGTCTTATGGATCATGGATCCTTTATCCTAAATACTATTATTCATTACAAACCATGGAAATTGTCTCTAAAAACACCATGAAAGCAAAATAAAAAATGGGCTCGGGCCTTGTCTTTAATATCCTTCATTGCCCACTTAAGTTGCATCTCCAACCGCAACATCACCTCCTTCCTTGCTAGATTCAACCGCATCCTTAACGCCGCTGGTCCCAGCCTCGGTGTTCTCGACCATTTCCTCGTCATCCTCACCACCAAGGTCATCAAGAGCAGCCTTCCATTTCTCCACATCCCAGGCCGACTTGTCAAAAGCAGGATCACCGGCCTCAGTCGCCATCTTGATCCGTGCCTAGAATATCGACCTAGCAGCCCACACCTTGGCTTCATCAGTTGCCTGCTCCACTACCTCTTGACGTTGGGCTTCGGCTAAGGATAGCTGATCCTCCAGTTGCTTCTTCTCCTTGGAAAGCTGGGTCATAGCTTTATCCTTAGCAACCATAGCTTTTCCTAAGCCTGACATTTTCTCGCTCATCTGAAGGATAATCTTTTCATAATAATCCCTCATAGCGGTCACAGCCTATCATCAAGTTTCATATCAGAATCGGAACAATATTGGATCCTAAAAGGTTGGAAGAATACAGTATACTTACAGAGCAGGCAATGTCACAATGGGTCTCAGGATCAGAGGATCTTTTCCTCTTGGAAGCCGCTGATTTAGCCCTGGTCGTGGCAGTCTTGGGTTCAGAGCTAGTTCCAGCCTTGGAAGCTTCCTTCTTGACAGCAGGAGAGATGACCATACAGTCGATATCATCCAGGGAGAACTTGAGAGCAGACTTTCCTGATTTCTTGGTGCCTATGGAAGAAAAATTGACAGATAAGTCTTCTACTTTATTCTAAATACTTTTAAAAATTATTAACTTACTTGACATGCTTGAACTTGAGGAGATATCACAAAAACCTTCGACAAATCGAGCTTGAAAAGTTCTAACCGCGGTATCCAGCTCCAGGAACCGTTTTGCTTTCTCTTCTGTTCCAGGTAATTTGCTCAATGAAGCGAAGTTCTCAACTGCAGACAGCAAAAACAGCATAAGAGTAAAGATTGAAGAATAATGGATCCTGCTACTTCTTAAGGATCCGGGATCCTACCCTTCGTGACCTAAGTTGAAGGAAGATCAGTCCCCCTGGTATAGAATCACGTTTTACGAAGAAGAACTGATTCTTCCACATGGAATAATTTAGCGTGGCTTTAGAGATCGGATGTGGCTGTCGGGGCTTGGATTTGAAAATGAAACGAGCAGAACCGAAGGTAGTAAGGGTATACAAATATGACAACTCCGGAAGGCCAAAATCAATTTTTTCCTCCTCGATGATTCTTTCGATAGTGCTAAGAACCCTCCAAATCATCAGCATAGCTTGTATGTAAGATATGCCGGTAGAATCGAAAAAACTCTGGGTAAAAGGCGGATGGGGTATTTATAGCCGATAAGAAAGGGAGTCGCCAGGAAGCAAACCCAAACCTTGGAGTAAACATCACATCTAACGCTGGATTCATAGGGTTGAAAGAGGGTTTTCGGTGGAAATAGTGTACGAAAGTCATCGACCTCGAGATTCGTAAGCTTACAGATTTCAGTAGATGGGTTAGCAAGCAGACATTGTGGTTCCATTTTGGTTAGTTCGAAGCCGTCGGAAGTTTGCTCAGAAGATTTAGAGGGGGCCGGAGAAGAAGAAGATAAAGCAGCAGACATGGTTAATAAAATAAGAGAAAAAGGTAAGAACGATACCTGATGTGTTGGATGAAGGCGTGTATATAATCAAAGATATAGGGTGACATATATAGATGGTTATAATTAACCTCGGGGGGTTAAAAGGTAAATATTCTGGCAAAACCGTCCCATCTATCAGTTTTCACAAGGATTTTTAATTTCAAAATGACAGCTGTATTCCACTGTCACCCTCCATTTTGGGGGCAGTTGTTAGGCCATGAATTTTATACTGAGGATCCTTTATCCTTAACTGTCTTATGGATAGGTTATCCTTGAAATATGTACTAGGATATAAAGGACCGATGATCCTCAGTATTATTTGTTTACTAATGATTGCGTTTAGTATGGTGATGTGTTAGACAGGTTTGTATCAACTATCTTCGTATAGCAACTTCTAGCTGGAGCATGGATCCAGGATCCTACTTCAACACAGCTGATTATGGACGAATTCTCTAGAAGATTGATGTTTAATAACAACAACGGTATTTAGACTTGGTCTACCACTTATATCGCTGCTGAATGACTATTGGCACGTGGTCAAAGATCGTGGAGCGGCTAAGTGGAGGACTTCCGGTTAATTAGGAGATATTGTTAATGTTATTATCTTATTTAAACGAGCTATGATCGGGTAGAAATGACACATGTAATATTGCACACACTAGAGCTGAAACAAGCATTCTCTCTACAGTAGCGTACTTTGTAATCTCGATAATACACTCCACCACATTTGTAACCACCTTTTGTTTATTAATATAATCGACGGTGATAGTTTTCACCGTCCAGGGGTTTTTTGTGCCGGAGATCACGATAATCACATACTCCACGACCAAAGGTTACCTTGTTGATCATTGACTAAAGTAATTCGACCAAAGATTATCTCATTAATCCTTGACCGAAGATATTTTACCAAAGATTCCCTTGATAAGTTTTGACCGAAGTAATACTATCTTGATTAAGGGTTTTTTCCCTCGTGATCAAACCTCTGTGTTCACCAATATTACGATTACTCATTTGTCATTATCAAATAAGCACCTTACCTCACTTAACAGATTTGGATACTTGATCCTTAACAGCTTTTTATCCAAAACAACGAAGATCCCAATCATCCATATACTCTCACAAGCAATAGGAGAACAAGATGTTGGGGAGATAACAACTGAAAAAGAGATTGTGCCTTGGGATCCATTATCCTCAAATAATCAAGGATCTTGGATCCTCTCGATCAAGAAGTTCATTCAAAATGGAGAGATTCCAGCCACAGAGAAACCTAAGTCCTTCAAACTTAGGGTATCACAATACATTTTATTAAACAATATTCTGTTTAGGAAATCTCTTGCAGGTCCATACTTGAGATGTATCGAAGATCCTGAAATTCAAGAGATGCTCAAAGACTTTCACGAAGGAGATTGCGGTAATCATACTGGAGGTAGAGACCTATTCTCTAGGATTCTTAGAATAGGATACTTCTGGCCTACCATGAAGAGAGACGCCATGGAGTACTTAAAGAAGTGTGATTCATGTCAAAGACATGACAATATTCTGCATCAGCCAGCAGAGCCTATGTATCTTATATCCTCATCATGGCCTTTCATAAAGTGGGGCATGGATATCGTGGGTAAGCTACCTAAAGCGCCAGGAGGAAAAGTATTCATGCTTGCAATGACTGATTATTTTTCAAAGTGGATAGAAGCAGAAGCTTTTGTTCAAGTCTGCGAAAAAGAGGTGATATCCTTAATTAAAAGAAACATTATTACTAGATTTGGTATCCCTTCAGAAACTATTTGTGAAAATGGTTCCCAGTTTATCGGGAAAAGAACCTCTAACTTTTGTGATAGTTGGGGCATCAAGATGATTACTTCCACACCAATTCATCCTCAAGCTAATGGTCAAGCAGAATCAAGTAACAAGATTATCATCAACAACTTGAAGAAGAAACTAGGATCCAAGAAAGGCAAATGGGCCGAAGAGCTACCATATATTCTTTGGGCTGACAGGACAACACCAAAGAATGCAACAGGTCGAACACCTTTCTCATTGGTGTTTGGCTCAGAAGCTGTAATCCCTACGGAGATGGTGGTTCCTACTGCCAGAACAAGCATCCGTGATCCTCAAGCCAACAATGAAATCCTTCTCCAAGATCTAGATACTGTAGATGAGCTCAGAGACCTAGCTAAGATCAGAATGGCAGCATATCAGCAAAGGGTAGCTGGGGCATACAACAAGAATATCAGGATTCTAAGATTTCAAGAAGGAGATCTAGTTTTGAGGAAAGCCTTCCAAAATACAACCAATCCAGCGGATGGAAAGCTAGCACCTAAGTGGGAAGGCCCCTTCTTGATCGAGTCAGAAGCTGGAAAGGGGGCATATCACCTGCTGACTATGGAAGGCAACAGGTTACCTAGAGAATGGAATGCTATTCATCTCAAGAAATATTTTTTCTAATCAGGATCAAGTATCCTCAGAAGGATCTAGGATCCTAAAATAGGTAATATCTATCCGATGACTTATTCATTTCAGATTCTTATTAATTTAGGATAATATATTTTTAACGTTTCTCTTTTTCCAAGTTTTAAATAACAATGCAGATTTCAATAAGAAGTTCAATGACTAAGAGGTTGGCCACCTCTCCTTTACATTTAAGGTACTTTACTATTTCCCTTGGCCTAGCCCACGATTGAATATGTCCCCCGATGGTCATATCCCCTAAGGTTTAAAGGTTTTCACCTTTCTTATAAATTAGAGTTTCTACACTCTCCCCTGGAGCGCGCTATCCAACATATAGTCCGGGGCAGCGGGACCAGTACACGTTTAGTGGCTGACAATTTCGTTGTTTTGGCTGTATGAAGGATCCTACGATTTATGGTAGATGTACCATACCACCGGTTTATAACGTTTTCACGATATCTCACATTTGGGCTAAATCCCGGTTTGGGCGAGTCCCCAGTTAACATCCGTATCTTTGGTCCAGTCCCCAGTTTGGGCTTGTCCCCAGTTACACGGGCTTGTCCCTAGTTACACGGGCTTGTCCCCAGTTACACGGGCTTGTCCCCAGTTGCACGGGCTTGTCCCCAGTTTATTTGGGCTTGTCCCCAGTTTGTTGGGTTTAATCCCAGTTAATATCAAAAGTTATTTGCATCAGGTATCCTAAGTTCAATTACAAGGATCACAGAAGGATCAACACTTATGGTAACTTAATGGTGTTAGATATACATCCGTAAGGGAAGTTCCCAAGGAAACTCCATTGATATATGACATTTATACCCAGTTTGTCAAATCTTGTCTGTTTTGCAAGAAGTTTGATTTCAAAGGCAAAATGATAGTTGTGATCTTATCACAACTGCCATTTTGGGGGCAATTGTTAGTGCACGGAAATTTGACACTGTGGATATGTTATCCTGGCATATAATATGGATCAATTATCCTTAGAATATGTTGCAGATCCTGTCAGGATTAATGATCCTCAGCACTTATTATTTATTAACGATTTGCCTTTGTTATCTTGATATTTATGGCAGGTATAACGGCTAATGACCAAGTCAAAGCTATAATCTCACAATCAAATTAATATACCGCGTGGATAATGAAGGAAAGAGCTATAATTATGGAAAGGCTTGATTCTAGGCTAAAATTAGGATATTTGTTATTCTTTCCCTATTTAAATTGAGTTATGATCAGTTAGGCACACTACCTATATATAGTACACGTTCATAATCATCCAAGGACAAGCAAGGCTAGCAATACACACACACTTAGATAATATTATCAGTGATCATAATCTCCACAAATTGTAACACCCTTTATTCGATTAATAAACTTGACGGTGATAGTTTTCACCGTCCGGGGGTTTTTTGTTCCGGAGATTACTATAATCACATACTATCCGACCAAAGGTTACGTCGTTAATCCTTGACCGAAGTGATTCGACCAAAGATTACCTTGTTAAGTTTTGACCGAAGTAAGATTATCGTATTCAAGGGCTTTATCCCTCGTGATCAAATCATTGTGTACATAAAGATTTCGATTACATATTCGTTATTATCAACATAGCACTATACCTCACTTTACAGATTTGGATACTTGATCCTTAGCTGATTTTTATCCAAAACACTAACAATGATGTTTCATCTATGTTTTCGCAGGTTAAAGCATACATGGAGCAGCAGAGCAAGACCAACCAGAGGATCCTTCGTGAGATAGAAGATCTCAAGAAGACTAAGAGGCCAGCGGAGGATCACACTCCCCTGATGCCCAGGATGTTGGATTTCACCAATCCAAGATCCATGGCTCAGTTCACACAAGGATCATCTATCCTTCAATAGGGATCCATGGGTCAACAGACTCAAGGATCCTCACTGTTTCAGCAAGGATCATCTATCCTTCAACAGGGGTCCATGGGTGAACAGACTCAAGGATCCTCACTGTTTCAGCCAGGATCATTTATCCTTCAACAGTGTAACACCCTGAAATTTCTAAATAATATTTAATATATTATTGCGTTTGGTGAATTAAACAAGTTAGTGGAACGATAATAATAATAGAATATGAAAGAGTAAGTAGGATAATTAGATAGGATTAGTTATGGACCAAAAAGGAAATATGGGCCTTAGGTCCATGGGCTTAAGGGAGTATAAATACCCCTTAAACTCTAAACCTTTCCATTTCCATCCATCTTATCCATCCTAATCTCTACACACTCAAAAATGCACACACACTCATCCATAAACGGCCGCGAGCTAAAGGAGCATTCCAAGGCCAAACCGAGCCTATAACTTGGTAGATCTGGAATGTGCAAGCAAGATACAAGATTTGTAGTTCATCACCAAGATAACCGTAACCTTAAAAACACATAAAGGTTTGTCCGTTATCTTTAAAGTTTACGTTTTTATAAACGGTTAGTCTCGAAACTTGAACCTAGAGTAGATCGGGTATAAATGAGTATTAAAGTAGCAAACTTGATGTTAAAACGAACCTATAACCATGAACGGCTCGTTTAAAATAAACCGTAGAACTAGTATTGGACGTTTTTAGCTTAAATGATCAAACTTTATGATTTGTTCGGGTCAAGAGTGGGCCGCAATCGGTCTACGGAATGGTGGGGGTTAAGGCCAAACCATAATAAGCGAACAAGGGCCGCAAAATGCATGCTTTGATTGATGAAACGAACCCTGGCAGTAGCAGATCGCTACAGCAAGCTTAACTTCGCTTGCTGTGTAAGTTCGCCATGCCTTAACTTCGCTTGTGGTATAAGTTCCCTGCTGAGCAAGTTCGCCAGTTTAAGTTCGCTCTCGTATAAGTTCGTGTGTATACAAGTTCGCCTGCTGACAACTTCTCCGTGTATAAGTTCCTTTATATATATAAGTTCGCTTATCAATAAGTTCGCTTATATATCTAAGTTCGCTTATAATCAAGTCCGCTTACCCGGGTACCTAGCGACTCGTATATGTATACTTACAGGTATACACACATGATGGTATGCCTTGTAAGGACTTAAGAGAAGGTTAAAATAATGGAAAACCATAAAATAAGTAAGCTAATACTAGGCCACTAGATTAGATCAGACAAGTATTGATATGTGTAACTTATACAGCCAGCCGAGCTTAGTTGAAGAAGGGATTAACAACTATCGGAGAACGAAGCAGGATTCAGGTGAGTTTCTAGCCCCTTTCCTTGTTATGTTTTCGGGGCTGTGTGCATACTCGATGTGATTAGTTAATACACTTACCTTAAGTGGTAAGTGTATGCCAATATGATATACGTGATAGATATGGATGATTGTCTGTCGGTACGCGAATGATCTTCGGATATTGCGCGTACTGCCGGGTTTAAAAAAAGGTATGATTATTATATATGGAAGATGTATGATCGTTGTAAATGAACGCTTGCCGGTACGTGAACGATCTTCAGGTATTGCACGTGTCGGCAAGGGAAATGATCTCTAAGTGGTTATAAGTGTGTAAATGTTATGGGGTGACTTGCTTATTATGTAAATGGTGTAATGATATGAAGTGTGTTATAGACAAGTAGAGGTAGAGCGTGTTATAAGTGGCAAGAGTCTAGTAAGTGTGATAGTGGCATGACGATAGTACGTGGTAGGGTAAGCTTATACGTGACTTCGTTATTAAAGTGGCATAACGTTATACGTTATTAAAGTGGCAATGTGGCAAAGTGGTAGGGGTAAATAAGAGGTTAAATGGTAAGGTGAGCAGGTTAGATAGTGGAATACGTGTCTTCGGATACGTATATGATGCATGTAGTGGTTGTATGATAAGTTGCTTGATTAACTAGAACTCACTCAGCGTAGCTGACTTTTAGTATGCACGCAGGTGAGCTGATTATAGAGTTAGAATGAGGATGGCACATGGCATGGATTGAACGGCTGGCATCTGAAGATAGAAGAAAATATGTTTTAAATATAATGATTTGTGTTATGGTATCAACGGAAAGATTTAATGTTTTGTAACGAATGATTGATGTGTTATATTTCGCGAAAAGTTTTAAGCAACTCTGATTGTAAGAACTGTGTTTGTGAGTAAATCCGACACCAAATGTAGGGCACCGGTAACGGGGCCTTACAAACAGGGGTCCATGGGTCAACAGACTCAAGGATTGTCATTGTTTCAGCCAGGATCATCTATCCTTCAACAAGGGTCCATGGGTCAGAAAAATCAAGGATCCTCTTACTTCCAGGAAGGATCATCCATCCTTCAACCGGGGTCCATGGGTCAACTAGCTCAAGGATCGTCAACTCTCCTATAAGGATCTTCCATCCTTCAACCAGGATCCTCTGGGCTGTATCACCAAGGATCCTATAATTCCCAACCTCAAGGATCCTTCTTTCAGAATCAAGGATCCTCAGGAGTTCAACATCAACGATCCTCCAAAGTCCATGAAGGAGATATAATCCCCATGCAAACCATAGCTTCTAAAGGACCAACTCCTATTGCAGACTCCTCTTATCCCAGCTACTCATCCGGGATGCCAACCTTCACCCAGCAAAGAGGTAACTTGTATGATCCTATATCCTTTAACGCTAACCGTGGTCCCATGCAGGATGCAGGCATCAACCAGGCTATCTCCACGGAGCTACAGAAGCTCAAGGATATGATATCCAGTGTTCCCGGGGTGATACGACCAATCCCTGAGATACCTGAGGGAAGTCACAAGTTATCCTGATTTGCTCCACCTATCTGTGATGCTGAAATCCCGAAGTGATTCCAAACCCCCAACATGAAGACTTACGATGGAACCACTGATCCTGAAGAACATGTGGCACAATACAGAGAAATGATGGAGATCAACCTTATCCCGGAGAGACTCAAGGAAGCTTGTTTATGCAAAGGCTTCGAATCCACACTCACAGGATCCGCCTTAAAATGGCTGCTAAGTCTTCCTCCCTTTCAGTTACTTCTTTTTCATATTTAGTTAACTTATTCAACAGCTAGTTTTCCTGTAGTAGGAAATTTGAGAAGTTAACTAGTGATTTATACCGAGTTATCCAACCTAGTGATGAATCCCTTAGGGATTTTGTTACGAGGTTCGGCAGGGAAACTTTAGAAATCCCTAATCTTGACATGGCTACTGCTGTTAAAGCATTAAAGATGGGACTTCAGAGGGGCTCCCCCTTTTATGATGATCTTGTGATGACTCCGTGCAAGACCCTAGAAGAAGTCAGGAACAGGACGCTCAGATTCATCTGGTTAGAAGATGACAATAGGATCTAGTATCCCTAGTGAGATCGAGGAGGATATGATATACTTCTTAAAGCGAAGAAAATCCACGTTTGCCTTCAAACATTCAGACATGACAGGTATTTCAAAGGAGGTAATCACTCATAAATTAGGCCTCGATTTATCTATTAAACCCGTCCATCAGAAGCGAAGAAAATTCGCTCCTGAGAGGAACAAGATCATACAAGAAGAAGCTGAAAAACTTCTTAAGGCGGGTATGATCAGAGAGGTTAAGTATCCTCGATGGTTAGCTAATGTGGTTGTCGTTTCTAAAAAGAATGGAAAGTGGAGGGTGTGTGTCGATTTTACTGATTTAAACAAGGCATGTCCCAAGGATCCTCTCCCATTACCACATATAGACTCCATGGTGGATGCAACGGCAGGACATGAAATGCTTACCTTCATGTATGCTTCCTCTGGATTTCAACAAATTCAAATGGAACCATCTGATCAGGAGGATATTGCATTCATGACTCCTACCGGCATATATTGTTATATTGCTATGCCATTTGGACTAAGCAATGCAGGGGCAGCATACCAAAGACTGGTCAACATGATGTTCAAGGATCAGCTAGGCAAAACCATGGAAGTCTACATAGACGACATGGTGGTGAAATAAAAGAAGGCTGAGGATCACCTTAGAGATCTTGAAGAAGCTTTCAATATCCTTGACCAGTATAACATGAAACTAAATCCGTCAAAATGCCACTTTGGTGTTAAGGCTGGAAAGTTTATGGGGTATATGGTGACTAAAAGAGGAATTGACGCAAGCCCAGAACAGATTGAAGCCATCATCAACCTTAAGTCGCCTGCAAACTCCAAGGATGTCCAAAGACTAACGGGAAGAATAACTGCTTTCAACGATTCATCTTAAGATCCTCCGAGAAATGCAAAGACTTATACGATATTCTTAGAAAGAATAATAAGTTTGAATTGACAGAAAAGCATGAGGCTGCGCTCAAATCCTTGAAGGATTATTTATCCACAGCTCCATCCTTGATGAAGCCTGTGGATGGAGAATCCTTGTATTTATACCTAGCAGTTTCAGGTAATGCAGTGAGTGTTGTTCTCGTCAAGGATCATGAAGGTGAACAACACCCTGTATATTATGTAAGTAAGAGTCTGTTAGATGCAGAAGCCAGGTACTCTCACATTGAAAAACTAATTCTTGCTTTAATTATGGCTTCTACTAAATTAAGACATTATTTTGAGACCCATGCTATTATTTTGAAAACTAATTATCCTGTTAAGAATGTTCTTAGAAAGCCAAAATTGTCAGGTAGAATGGCAAAGTGGGCTGTAAAACTGAGTGCATACGACATTCAGTATGAGCCTAGGACAACTATCAAATCACGGACACTTGCAGACTTTGTGGCTGATTTCAGCAGTGACATGCAGAAAGAAGTCGACCTAGAGGTTCATCAACTAGATGTAACTAAGGACCCTTGGATCCTCTTCACAGATGGAGCATCCAACGTAAGAGGAACGGGATTGGGCCTACTACTGAAATCGCCACAGGGGGACATAATACCCCAGTCCATTGCATGTGCATTTCAAGCTACCAACAATGAGGCAGAATACGAAGCACTCATAGCAGGTTTACTTTTAGCCAAAAGTATGAGGATCGTGTGTCTTCAAGTTTATATGGATTCTTTACTTATTACTAACCACTTTAACGGTTCTTATACCGTGAAAGGTGAAAATATGATCAAATATTTAGAAATTGTGAAGGAATTAGCAAAATCCTTCGAAATGTTTAGTATAATACAGGTACCAAGAGAGGAAAATGCTAGGGTAGACGCTTTAGCAAATTTAGCCTCATCCCTAAAAATTCCAGAATATACGAAGATCCCAATCATCCATATACTCTCGCCAGCAATAGGAGAACAAGAAGTTGGGGAGATAACAACTGACAAACAGATCGTACTTTGGGATCCATTATCCTCAGCTAGCCAAGGATCTTGGATCCTCCCAATTAAAAAGTACATTCAAACTGGAGAGATTCCAACCAATGAGAATCCCAAATCCTTCAAACTCAAGGTATCACAATATATTTTATTAGATGATATGCTATACAGGAAATCTCTTGCAGGTCCATACTTGAGGTGCATCGAGAATCCTGAAATCCAAGAAGTACTCAAAGACTTTCACGAAGGAGATTGCGGCAACCACACGGGAGGGAGAGCATTATTCTCCAGGATACTTAGAACTGGGTACTTTTGGCCAACAATGAAGAAGGATGCAGTAGATTATTCGAAGAAGTGTGATGCTTACCAAAGGCATGCAAATATCCTTCATCAACCAGCAGAACCAATGTATCCTATATCCTCTTTATGGCCTTTCATGAAATGGGGAATGGACATTGTTGGGAAGCTGCCAAAGGCACCAGGTGGAAGGGTCTTTATGCTCGCCATGACGGACTACTTCTCTAAATGGATTGAGGCAGAAGCATTCGTACACGTCCGAGAAAGGGAAGTTATATCTTTTATTAAAAGGAATATTATAACTAGATTCGGTATTTCTTCTGAGATTATATGTGATAATGGTTCCCAATTTATTGGGAAAAGAACAACTAACTTTTGTGACAGTTGGGGCATAAAGATGATTACTTCAACAACAACGCATCCTCAAGCTAATGGCCAAGCAGAATCTAGCAACAAAATCATCATCAACAATTTTAAGAAGAAGCTAGGATCCAAGAAGGGAAAGTGGGCCGAAGAGCTACCTTATGATCTTTGGGCCGACAGGACAACACCCAAGAATGCAACAGGTCAAACACCTTTCTCATTGGTGTTAGGCTTAGTGGCAGTAATTCCTACAGAAATGGTGGTTCCTACTGCAAGAACGAGCATCCGTGATCCTGGAGCCAACAAAGAAATCTTTCTTAAAGACTTGGATAATGTAGAAGAACTCAAAGACCTAGCTAAGATCAGAATGGCAGCTTATCAACAAAGGGTAGCTGGGGCATACAACAAGAATATAAGGATCAGAAGATTTCAAGAAGGAGATCTAGTCTTGAGGAAAGCCTTCCAAAATACTACCAATCCGGCTGACGGAAAGTTAGCACCCAACTGGGAAGGACCTTATCAGATCGAGTCGGAAGCAGGAAAGGGGGCATATAATTTGCTCACAATGGAAGGTAATAGATTACCAAGAGCATGGAATGCTATCCACATCAAGAAATACTTTTTCTGATCAGGATCAAGTATGCTCTAAGGATCAAGTATCCTTAAAGGATCAATGATCCACAAAATTGGTAATATCTATCTGATCACTTATCCTTTTAAATTTCTTATTACTTATTTAAGGATAACATATTCTTAACATTTTGTATCTTCCAAGTTTTAAGTAACAATGCAGGATGTTAGTAAGATGTTCAAATGTCTAAAGAGGTTGGCCACCTCTCCTTCATCTTTAAGGTACTAAACTATTTCCCTTAGCCTAGCCCACATTTGGGTATGGCCCACGATGGTCATATCCTCTAAGGTTTAAAGGTTTTCACCTTTCTTATAAATAGAGTTTCTACAGTCTCACATGGAGCGCACGTTATCCAATGTATAGTCCGGGGCAGCCGGACCAGCACACGCTTAGTGGCTGACAATTTGGTTGTCTTCGGATATATGTAGGATCCTACGATTTATGGTAGACGTACCATACCACCGGTTTATAACGTTTTCACGTTATCTCAAGACAAAGGTTTCTAACATTTTCATGTTAGCCAAGGTTTATAATGTTTTCACGTTATCTCATGTTTGGGCTAAATCCCGGTTTGGGCGAGTCCCCAGTTGACATCCGTATCTTTGGGCCAGTCCCCAGTTTAGGCTTGTCCCCAGTTTGGGCTTGTCCCCAGTTTAACACCAGTTTGGGCTTGTACCCAGTTCACGGGCTTGTCCCCAGTTACACGGGCTTGTCCCCAGTTGCACGGGCTTGTCTCCAGTTTATTTTATGGGCCTGTCCCCAGCTTGTTGGGTTTAATCCCAGTTAAAATTATAAGTTGTTTGCAACAGAGTTTCTAAGTTCATTATGATGATCAAGACTTATGGATACAAAATCCTTAAATTGCTTCTACCAGGATCACAGAAGGATCATTACTTATGGTAACCTAGGTCTAATTAGACCTTATGGTATGATTTCTGATTGTCAATTTACCTTATTTGTCTAAGATCTTTATAATCTATTTTACTTAAGGATTTAAGATTTTTAAATTATTTTTGCAAGGATATTCTATCTTAAAACTTTTTACTCAAGATTATTTCTTAAAACTTTCAATAAAACTAAAGCTCTATCAAACAAACTTTCAAAATAACAAGTAACAAGCAAATAGTCAAAAGATGTCATTATTAAACTTACTTAAAGTTTTAACCCGGACTTCACCATTCAAAATATGGACCATCTATCCTGGTTAAACATGTGTTACTAGCTGTTCATGATGTGCAGGGAGAATAAGAGGAGTTGGATATTGTTAGGGCAAAAAAATTTGACACTGTGGATATGTTATCATGGCATATACTACGGATCAATTATCCTTAGAATATGTTGCAGATCCTGTCAAGATCAATGATCCTCAATACTTATTGTTTATTAACGATTTTCCTTTGTTATCTTGATATTTATGGCATGTATAACCACTAATGACCAGGTCCAACCGACAATCTCGCTATCAAGTTAAGAAAACGCGTGGATAATGAAGGAAACAACTCTAAATATGGAAAGGCTTGATTCTAGGCTAAAAATAAGGATATTTGTTATTCTTTTCCTATTTAAATGAGTTTATGAACAATTAGGCAGACACAACACATCATACACGACTTAAATACTCTTCTCTGTAATTCTAAAGTGGAACACACACACTTAGCATTATTGTATTCATTGATCATAAACTCCACCCATTGTAACCCAATTTTTACAATAAAGTGGTGATAGATGATTTGTCATCACCCGGGGTTTTTGTGCCGGCGATCCGACCAAGATCAAGGGCTTTTCCTCGTAACAAATCCTTGTGTTCATCATTATTTCGCTTATATATTCATTTTTATCATCATTGCACTAATCCTCACATAACAAATTTGGATAGTTGATCCTTAGCGGATTTTTGTCCAAAACAATTTGGCGCCCACCGTGGGACAATTGGTGCTATAATCCAGAAAATACCCTATCAATATCCAACCTTTCATACCCATATCACTATCAATGGCCTCTTAATCAACCTCTGCTTCATCAACCATGCCATCTTCGATTCCTCTCTCATCAAGAACTTTGCCGCCGATGCCTCCGCCAATCACGGGAGCACCAAGGGCTACTACTGCTGGAAACAAGACGCAACTACCAGTCTTACAGAGCTCGAAAACCACTGCTACCACTTCAGTGGTTAATTCTAACAATGATGTTTCTGCTATGTTTTCATAGGTTAAGGCATATATGGAGCAGTAGAACAAAACCAACCAGAAGATCCTACGTGAAATTGAAGATCTCAAAAAGAATAAGAGGCCACTGGAGGATCAGACTCCTTTGATGCCAAGAATTCTTGATTTCACTACTCCAGGATCTGTGGCTCAACAGAATCATGGATCCTCCATCTTCCAGCAAGGATCATCTATCCTTCAACAGGGATCCATGGGTCAGCAAACTCAAGGATCCTCGTTCCTTCAACCAGGATCCTCTGGGATGTATCACCAAGGATCCTTCAGCTCCCAACCTCAAAGATCCTTATGGCAGAATCAAGGTTCCTCATGTATGCAACATCAAAGATCCTCAGAGGTTAATGAAGGAGACATAATCCCCATGCAGACCATTGCCTCTGGTGGACCAACTCCAATAGCAGATGCTTCTTATCTTGGCTACACTTGTGGGATGCCAACGTTCAATCAACCGAGAGGTAACATGTATAATCATATATCCTTAGACACTAACCAGGGCTCTATGCAGGATACAAGTATCAACCAGGCTATGGCTAAGGAACTTCAGAAGCTTAAGGATATGATATCCAGCGTGCCAGGAGTGGTCCGTCCAATTCCTGAAATACCAGAAGGAAGCCACAAGTTGTCCAGATTTGCTACACCTATTTGTGATGTTGAAGTCCCAAAACGATTTCAGACCCCCAACATGAAGGTGTATGATGGGACCACTGATCCGGAAGAGCATGTGGCTCAGTATAGGGAAAGGATGGAAATTAATCCAATTCCTGAAAGACTCAAGGAGGCTTGTCTATGCAAAGGCTTTGGATCCACTTTAACAGGATCCGCACTCAAATGGCTGCTAAGTCTTCCTTCTTATTCTGTTACTTCTTTTTCGCACTTAGTTAATTTGTTCAATAGCCAATTTTCTTGTAGTAGGAAATTCGAGAAATTAACTAGTGATTTGTATAGAGTTATCCAACTTCGTGATGAATCCTTAAGGGATTTCGTTACAAAGTTTGGAAGGGAAGCCTTAGAAATCCCGAATCTTGACATGGCTACGGCTGTTGAAGCATTCAAGATGGGACTTCAAAGGGGCTCCCCATTTTATGACGATCTTGTGATGACTCCATGTAGGACTTTAGATGAAGTCAGAAACAGGGCACTCAGATTTATAAGGCTAGAGGATGACAAGAAGATCTAAGAACGGTTAGGAGCTCCAACAAAACAAGAGTCATCTAACCAGAAACAAGGATCATCTTTTAGGAACGACTCAAAGCCGTACTCCAAATTCAACAATCAAAATGTCAGGGCAGTTGAAGAAGGAGAAGATGATGAGGACAACCCAAGTATTTCCGAGTATTACTTCTCTGTTGATACTCATGGTTTGATTTGTGCCATGAAGGATTTTGGAGAGAAAGCAAGGTGGCCTCGAAAAAATGAGAAAACAACATCCTTCAAAGACAAGTCCAAGTGGTGTGCATTCCATGAAGACTTTGGCCATCAGACAGAAGGTTGTATTGATTTAAGGAGGGAAATTGGATACCTCCTGAGCAAGGGCCATTTCAAAGAGCTCTTGGGAAGAAAAAAGTCTAGGATCCAGGATCCTGAAGATGTACCACAGAAAACAACTCCGCCCCCACCGGGCGCACAAGTAATCAACTTCATCTCCGGTGGCTCAGATATATGCGGTACTTCTTTCTCCTCGGAAAAAAGACACGCCAAAGAAACCAAGTTGGAGAACGGAGAACGACCAGTCATATCCACTACTTTGACGACTGACAAAAGAATCTTCTATGATGAAGAAGATAAGACAAGCATCCAGGATCCTCACCATGACGGTTTGATTATAACTTTATTTATTGCTAACCATTATGTGCGCAGGATCCTAGTCAATGGTGAAAGCTCGGTCAACATCATCCAACATGACGTGCTGCAGAAAATGAACATCCCGGACTGAGAAATCATTCCTAGAACGTTGGTGCTAGTAGGTTTCAGTGGTGAAACCAAGAAAACATTTGGGGACATCAAACTCCCAATATACATCGAAAGGTTAAACTCTTACCAAAAATTTTGTGTTATTGACAATCTTTCTTGTTGCAACGTTATTCTTGGCAGGCCTTGGATACATGGGATGAAAGCAGCGGCCTCTACTTACCATCAATGCATCAAACTACCAACTCCTTGGGGAGTGGTAAGGATAGATGGTGACCAAGTCGAAGCCAAGAACTACTCCTCCTCATCAATGAAGCCGACAGCTAAACAAACGATAGCATAGCAATTACAGCAACATCCTAGGGACGTGCTGGAAGCTCGGGAACGAGACACAAAAGAAGTATCTTTAGATCCTGAAGATCCATACATGAAGGTGTTCCTAGGATCCTGTATCCCTGAAGAGATCGAGGAGGATATAATATCCTTCCTAAAGCGATGAAAATCCACATTTGCTTCAGACATTCAGACATGGCAGGTATTTCTAAAGAGGCAATTACTCATAAGTTGGGCTTTGATTATTCTATTAAACCCGTCCATCAGAAGCGAAGGAAATTCGCTCCTGAGAGGAACGCGATCATACAAGAAGAAGTTGAAAAACTTCTTAAGGCCGGTATGATCAGAGATGTTAAGTATCCTTGATGGTTGGCTAATGTGGTTGTTGTTTCAAAAAAGAATGGAAAGTGGAGGGTGTGTGTAGATTTCACCGATTTAAACAAGGCATGCCCCAAGGATCCTTTCCCTTTACCACATATAGACTCCATGGTGGATGCAACGGCAGGACATGAGATGCTTACCTTTATGGATGCTTGCTCTGGATTTCAAAAAATTCAGATGGAACCATCTGATCAAGAGGATACAGTATTCATGACTCCTACCGGCACATATTGTCATATTGCTATGCCGTTCGGACTAAGAAATGCAGGGACAACATATCAAAGATTGGTCAATATGATGTTCAATGATCAGTTAGGAAAAACCATGGAAGTCTACATAGATGACATGGTAGTGAAGTCTGTTGGTGCATGATGTCAGTAGTTCAGTGTCGAGTGTCTGTAATCGTGTTAGTTAGATTTGAGTTTTGTATGTAAGCGAAGTTATCACAAGTTCGCTAGTTATAGGCGAACTTGTGGAACAAGCGAAGTTAGGAACAACTTCGCCTGAACTTACCAGGCGAAGTTGTCGCCTATATATTCAGCTAGGTTACGGCTGAGAGTTAGAAGTTATTCAGTTTTGTTATTCGTGTATTCGAGTCAGAGAGTTTGTATTCAGTGATCATAGTATCACGTGTTTACGGTTGAAATACAACGTGTGTTTGATTATCGTATCGTGTGTTAGCTCGTATCGTTTTCTATACTCGTAACGTCTTACGTAGGGATTCCGCACCTACGTAGAACGCGATATCTCGTGTAGATCCGGCTGGGAACCTACAATTGGTATAAGAGCTTTTGCTCGATTGTGTGGTTCGAGATTATCACGCGGGTGTAGAAATCGTTCCGTTTGACTATTCGCGGGACGAGTTTTCTGAGTTTTTGTGTCATACTCATCTCCTACAATCATAAACAACCCATAACACCTTCACAAACCTCGTAAAATCCAGAAATCAAACCTGCATATTCATCGTGTTCATCAGGCGAAGTTGCCGTCACTGTTCGTAGGGTTTCAGCGAAGATATAAGGTTAAGCGAAGTTATCCACAACTTCGCCTACCTTCTCAAGTTCGCTTATCTCAAGCGAAGTTACCCATAACTTCGCCTACCTCTCAAGTTCGCTTACCTCAAGCGAAGTTATTCACAACTTCGCCGAATCAGGCGATTTTAAAAAGGACGCGAAGTTCAGAATCAGCGAAGTTCAGACTTAAGCGAAGTTATCCACAACTTCGCCTACAGTACTGTTTAAAATAAATTTTTTTATTTTTCGAGTTTCTTTGGGTTTCGTGAAAGATGTCTTCAATAAACATTACGGAACTAGTTAAGATGGAAGTGGAAGCGGGTTCGGCTACAAAGGCACCGAAGATGCTTAAGAAAACCGATTATGTAGCGTGTAAAGATCGTTTTGAACAATATGTCAAGTACCAAGATGCTAAGATGTGGGTGTGCATACAAGATGGTTACATTCCACCTACTACTGAGTATGAGGGTCGTGATCAGATCAAGAAATACAAAGAGATGGAAGAAGAAGAGAAGAAAATGTATGAGGCCGAAAGCAAAGCTCATGCAGCAATTACAATGGCTCTTCCACAAGAGATTCTGCACACTTTCAGAAAGTATAAAACTGCCAGAGAGCTTTGGGAAGCGCTTGAAAACTGGTTTGAGGGCAATGTGGGAATTCGTGCATCGAAGATTAAACTTCTAAAAACCCAATTCTCGGTCTTCAAGTATCTGAAGAATGAATCACTTGATGATATCATCACTAGATATTATCATCTGATGACTGAACTCAGCAACTATTCAATTGTTTACAAAGAATATGAGATTGTTGAAAAGCTTCTTGATGCTCTCCCACCGAAATGGGAGATGTATACTGTGTTGATGAGAGAAGACAAAGACTTTGCTGACTATGACCTGGAGACAGCAGTTAACAAGCTAAGAACGTTTGAACTGAACATGGTACGAAAGGAGACACCTACCAATCAGGTTCAAGATCCGGGTATGTATGGTGCAAAGGTTAACTCAGGATCAAGTTCGAAAACTGAATCATCTGCTTATTACTCTAAGGGAGAGTCAGGCGCTAACTCAACACACGAAGGACATGTATCTCTCAACATGAACGGTGATGTGTGCTTTGTAGCTGGAGGATCAAATGCTTCTCAACCTCAAGCGACCAAGAGTAGTTTTTCCCCAAGTGTTTCAAACAACAACTACTCGAAGATGCCCATGAGTGTTAAATCTGCTGAACAGCAGTTTGCTCTCTATGCATCTTTTATTGCTTCGTATGAGAATTACATTCAGGGTAAGATTGTTGATCCTGCAATTTTGGATGAAGACTATGATCAGATCGATGCTGATGATCTGGAGGAGATGGATCTGCAGTGGCAGATGGCTATTATTGTGAGAAGGGTTAAGAGGTTCATGAAGAAGACTGGCAGGAAGTTTGTCGGTGAGAGGCCAGGGTTTGATAAGTCGAAGGTTCGCTGTTACAACTGTCAGCAGAATGGCCACTTTGCAAAAGAGTGCAAAAATGAACGTGTAGAACGCAGTCAAAACAGATCTACACAGCAGAGTGGTAGTGGTAATGACTATAGAGCCATGATTTCCAGACAGAATGAGGAGTACAACTGGAATCTGCATGTTGAAGAAGTATTTGAACAGGCCAATTTGGCAAACATTGAAACTGCAGATAGAGAGAAGGGAACTGGCGAAAATGAAGCTTACATGGCAGATGTGGCAGACCAGCTCTCCGAGGTAAGTACCGAACTCCCTTGTACTAAGTGTGAACATCTGTCTGAACAACTGACAACTATAACTGATCAGTTTGTTAGTTTGGATGCGCAATTTAAAACTTTAAAAGAAGATCATCATTTCACTAAAGCTAGAGAAAATAGTTACAAAGTAAAAATTAAAGCTAGTGAGAAAGATATTAAAAGTCTTAAAGCAAAGCTTGCTGAAAAAATTCAAGTGATTGATCTTAGCTATGAAGTACTAGAAGAGAAAACCAAACTAATAGCTGAAAGGGATAAACAGATTGCTGATCACCAGGTGAAAGTGGTGGAACTTAACAGGAAACTTGAGCAATTCAGAAATTCCTCCGCTATACTTGAACACCTCGTTAGTGATCAAGGTTCCCCAAAAAGGGGAGGAATTGGTTATCATGAAGTTCCACCACCTTTCAATCATAATTACACTTATGACCCTAGTAATCAGAAATCTGTCGATGTTGACTATGGTCAGACAGTTCCGGTTAAAGTAACGATTAAAGAAACAGAAGTTAGTAAAGGCGAAACAAGTAAGCCTGTTACTAGTGTTAAGATTTCTGCTCCGAGTCCTGTCTCATCAAACTCGGACAAGTCATCTGAGTCGTGTGAGACAAAACAAGAGGAAGTGTTACCAAAAAGTGGAGAGAAAAATAAAACACCTGAAAAGAAGTCTCCACTAAACCCGTATGTCCCACCATATGTGAGACAAATGGGAAGTAATACAGCCTCAACATCTAAGACAACTTTTGATAAGAAAGTTGAACACAGGAGTTGTTTCAGATGTAATCAATTGGGACACCTAGTTGCTGATTGCCCTCTGAAGCAGAGATTCAGAGATGTGAGGCCTTCGAGAACTGAGAACAGAACTAACGGAAATGTTAAAACTGAAAACCCATCAAAATTCAGAAATTGGTCTAATTCAGGTTTTCAAAGAAAAAGATCTCAGTTTTTCACTGCTAACAACCAAACCATAAGTAATAATTCTTTTAATTCACGAAGGTTTGAATGGCCTCATAGACAATCCACAAGAAGGTATCCTGTTAGGACTCACAGAAATTATTATGATACTAACTTTGGACAGCCAAGGTACGGGATGTATCGACCCAAGACCAATCGGTCTTGGGTCCCCAGATTTTAATCATCTGCTTTAATCGTGCAGGAACAGTTGAACAGGGCTGCCATCAATCAATGGGTTGTGGATAGCGGCTGTTCCCGGCACATGACAGGTAACAAGAAATTGTTACACGACTGGAAACCTGTTCAAGGAGGAAGAGTGAGTTTCGCAGGAGAGAGCGGTGGAAGGATTACCGGAATAGGGACGGTGTCGAATGGAAAGATGACTTTGGAGAAAGTAAATTTTGTTGAAGAACTGAAGCACAATCTGCTGAGTGTTTCACAGATCTGTGACAAAGAGTACACCGTACATTTTACCAAGAATGAGGCGATCGTGCTATATCCTGGTTTCAAGATACCAGAGAATTGGATTGTTATGAAGGCTCCAAGAGTGAAGAATACGTATATCATGGATATGAGGTCGACTGAGATGGCCACAGAAGAATCGTGTCTTCTGTCAAAAGCAACTGAATCGGAGTCCGAGTTGTGGCATAGGAGAATGGGGCATATTCATCTTCGGAAAATGAACTACCTTGTCAAAAATGAGCTTGTGTTGGGTGTTCCCTTGAAGAATTTCAACTTTGAAGACAAATGCTTATCATGCAAAAAGGGAAAGCAACACAAGAAATCCCATCTCACCAAGAAGGTCAATTCAATTGTCAGTACCCTAGAATTACTTCACATGGATCTCTTCGGTCCCGTGAATGTAAAAAGTCTAGGAGGAACATCTTACTGCTTGGTGATCACTGATGATTTCTCTCGATATTCTTGGGTATATTTCCTGAAGTCAAAGGATGAAACAGTGCAGATGGTAAATAATTTGATTACCAAGGTTGAGAATATCATGGGGAAACAGGTTAAATTCATCAGAAGTGACAATGGAACTGATTTCAAGAACTATGAGATGGAGATCTTCTGCTTACAGAAGGGGATAGAACACCAATACAGCGCACCATATACACCGCAACAAAATGGAGTGGCTGAGAGGAAGAACAGAACCTTAATTGAAGGAGCCAAAACCATGCTGGCTGATTCGAAACTTCCCGTGGTGTTCTGGGCTGAAGCTGTTGCAACAGCCTGTTATATCCTTAATAGAGAATTAACTGTTAAAAGATTAAATAAAACCTGTTATGAACTTATGCATGGGAGAAAGCCCAACTTGAGTGGTCTTGAACCATTCGGGTCCCCGTGTTCGATATTAAAGACCAATTCTAAATTTGGTGAAGTAGCCGACGAAGAAATCTTAGTCGGATACGTTGTTGGGACTCCCAACAGGCGGGTCTTTAATACATCGACCAGCAAGGTTGAGGTGGTGTGTAACACTGATATCACAAGTTACAAATCACCAAAACCAAGCACGGGACCCGCTGGGGTTTTCGACTATGATAGACTTTTTAAATCTTTTAACATACCTTATCTGGATTTTGCAGAAGTTGAGGAAAGAATTGCTACGAAGATGATATGCGATGAGGAAGACACTTTGGTGCAACGACCACAATATGATGAATGTCAGCCTTCCTCGTCAAATGCTGTCAATACCCCTGCTGCCTCTACTGAAGAGGAATTCATCAATCCGTTTTACTCTCAACATCAATCACCCATTGATGAGCTATCTTCGAACTTGGAAGATAATCTGAATGTCAGTTCGGTTCCGACTACGAGAATTCACAAAGATCATCCTTTGGAGAACGTAATAGGTGATCTGTCCGCCGGTGTACAAACAAGAAAAAGCTTGAATGAGCACACCTGTGTTTACACATGCATTAAAGACATGGGCATTATCAACGAATGCTTGTACACCTGCTTCATCAGCCAGATTGAACCAAAGAACTATCAAATGGCTCTTAAGGACAGCTCGTGGGTCGAAGCCATGCAAGAAGAGTTAGCTCAGTTTAAGAAAATGGAAGTATGGAATTTGGTTGAAAAACCGAAGAATGTGCATGCGATAGGCACGAAATGGGTCTTCAAATGTAAGAGAGATGAGAAAGGGATTGTTATCAGGAACAAGGCGAGGCTGGTTGTTAAAGGCTTTAATCAGCAAGAGGGGATTGATTACAATCAGGTGTTTGCTCCTGTGGCAAGATTGGAAGCCATTCGGCTGTTTTTGGCATTTGCTGCTCATAAGGAGATGAAGGTCTTTCAGTTGGATGTGAAGAGTGCGTTCCTAAATGGTAAAGTCGATGAGGTTGTGTACGTTGAGCAACCTCCGGGTTTTCCTGACCCTGACTTTCCCGATCACGTGTACAAGCTAAGTAAAGCGCTGTATGGACTACATCAGGCACCTCGTGCCTGGTACTCAACGCTATCCGATTACTTGCTTGAGAATGAGTTTGAAAGAGGTAAGATTGATAGCACATTGTTCTTCAAGAGAAAAGGGAGCGACTTTCTACTGGTGCAAGTCTACATGGACGACATTATCTTTGCTGCATCAAAGTTCGCCATGTGTCTGGAGTTTGAGGCCGTCATTAAGAAGAGATTTGAAATGAGCGCTATGGGTGAACTAACCTTCTTTTTAGGATTGCAGGTTGATCAGAAGAAAGATGGGATGTTCATTCATCAGACAAAGTATGTCCATGATGTTCTCAAACGTTTCAAGATGGAGGACAGCACTCCATATGATACTCCAGTCTGCGTCAATCACAAATTGGGTGCTGATTCAGACAACGATGCATACGTGGACCCAACCCAATATCGGGCTATAATAGGTTCTTTAATGTACTTAACTGCTTCTAGGCCTGATATAATGTTTGCTGTTTGTCTTTGTGCACGCTTTCAGGCAAACCCAAAAGAATCTCATTTGAAGGGTGCGAAGAGGATACTGCGGTATCTCAAAGGCAAGCCGAAGCTGGGGTTGTGGTACTCGAGAGGAGGAGACTTGGAGCTAGTCGCCTACACAGATTCTGATTATGGAGGGTGCAATCAGAGTCGGAAGTCTACAACTGGTGGATGTCAGTTTCTTGGTGGCAGATTAGTGTCATGGAAATGCAAGAAGCAGACCTCAGTCGCCATTTCAACCTGTGAAGCAGAATACATGGCAGCATCCAACTGCTGCTCTCAGGTTCTTTGGATTCAACAACAGTTGCGCGATTATGGTCTGAATTTCTCACTTACTCCTATTTGCATTGATAACACTGCTGCTATCTCAGTAACTAACAATCCCGTAAAGCACAGTAAAACTAAATATATTGACATTCGTCATCATTTTATATGGGATTGTGCTGAGAAGAAACTGATTGTGCTCGAAAAGGTTGGCACGTTAGATAATTTCGCTGACTTGTTCACGAAAGCGTTTGACAAAACTAGATTTCAAAACCTTGTTGAGCTGAATGAGATGATCTATCCCGAGTAACCATGTCGTGTGTTTTTGTTAAAAAATAAAAAACCGTCACTATCGCTTAGAATTATGTCGGTTGCCTCAGTTTGAAGGACATGTCTTCGGATATGTTTGGTCCTCATTTCTACTCGTAGAATATGAGGATAGCCATTAACCAGATGACTGAAAGTGACCGGGGCGGTTTATGATGTGTTTTTATTCTTTCGCTGAAAATTAATCGATCATACTTAGTTAGAAGGACACATACTTTTATTTGGTCGGTCCAGCTGATCCATTGGATCTTCGGGATAGCCGTTTACCTGAAGACTTTGATTTGGTCGGGGCGATTGAAGTTAAAATTTTTTCTTTTCGGGAGATGAAATTATTTTTCAAGTCTACTACTTCGTAAGAAGTTTCTTTACTATGTTAACAGAAAATTGATCCAACCTTGGAAAGTGATAGATATACTGATTTTGTGTGCTTAACTAGTGAAGTTATTAAGCCTAAAAAACTTTAGAACAGTCATTGTATGTCATGGTAGCTTTTTATGGTGCGTAAAAGTAGAAGTGATACTAACTAAATCTACTCGATTTTATGTGGAAACTCCTTAAGAGTTGTGCATGTCTTCATACATATCTTTCTGAATGATAGGCAGAAAAGCGATTACCCAGTCATACACGAGCCCGTGAGTGTTCTGATTCCCGTGAAGATAGCGTGTCAAGACACTGCAGTGATCCAGATTCGGGACTTGCAGTTGTTTTCTACTTGAAGTTGTGTATATACATGTTAAATAAAAAAAAAGGTATTCTAGAGTTCATAATGTTAATGATTATCAATCAAGACGCAAGAAGGTGAACGGGAAGCAGAGTCTAAGATCGAAGAGTAATTACTACTTAATCAGACACTACGGGTCGAGGTCAATTCGGGGTGACTTGGGGAAAGCCAAATACGCTTTGAGAATAGATAGGAGACATCATAATCTCTGAGTTGTTGCCCACTTAAGTTTTGAGCTTAATTGAACCTAACTCGTATCACAGAAACGATGAAAACCATTTTAAGTATATTACCTGCTTACAACCTGTCTCTTTATGTCATAATACAGCTGAACACGAATCTGTGTGACAGTCACGTAATTAGTATGATTCATGTTCGGATCTTTTCTAAAACATGGTAGTCCCTGTCGACACTGAAATTTGATCCCGTGTACTTTTATTTTAAAAGTTTTTCTACTTATGTAGTTGTATTATTTTATACGTGGTTACTTGGTCTTGATCGTATCATTTAACGCTTTAAAGGAAGTTTTAAAACTTTATTGAAAATTGTTCAAAGTATAGGGGTTTGTTTTGTAAATACCGGCGAACTTGTTCATAACTTCGCCTGGAATAGGCGAAGTTATCGATAACTTCGCCTATACTAACTTTGACCCTATATAAAGAAGTTTTAAGGTCAGACGATTTATTATTTTCCAAATCTCAGCGAACTTATCTCCGTATAACCTAAGCGAACTTATCGTTCTTCAATCTGTGTTAACTTTCTTTCGATTCAATCCGATTTCAAGGTGTGTAGGGTTCTTTTATCATATAATTTCTGTCTATTGAGGTTAATCATCGGTCGTTTCGACTCGATTAACGACCTCGATCTTTCGAACCTTAAACACCCGATTTCAAACTTGTTATTACGTGATAGTAATTTATTTGAACGTCTAAAACTTCATAAAATCATCTGTTACGGAGTCCTCGATCTCCAATTTCATCATCTACACGTCGTTCGATTATCCTAACTGTTGCCGATTCAAATTCAGCGAAGTTACAGTTTAGGCGAAGTTATCCGTAACTTCGCCTGAGGTTTAACTTCGCCTGATTATATATTTTGAAACAGTTTATGAGGCGATGTTGTGGTTAGGCGAAGTTATCATTAACTTCGCCTGGACCATTTTACTTAACGGTTATCAGACGAAGTTCAAGTTGAAGCGAAGTTGTTTCCCAACTTCGCCCCACCTTTAACTTCGCCTATTCAGAATAGATCACAACTTCGCTCATGGTAACAGGCGAACTTGTGATTTGCTTTGACGTTTATCTAACTTAACCTGTTTGTTGCAGATATGGCTGCTGTTGCTGGAGCAGGTGGTGCAGGCGGTGATGACGGTGGTGATAACCAGAGACAGTTCTTCCCGGGTCATAACATGTACATAACATTAGACCCGAAGGCGAGCGGAGTTGATGATTTCCGCGAAATCATCACATTTCTTTTACGCTCGCAGATATTCCACACGATTACAACAACTCTGCCGATATCCTTGCCCAACATTGAGGATTTTTGGCAGACCGTGGAATATGACTGTAGAGTCGAACCCCCGGTGATGCGCGCAACAGTAAACAATCAGATTGTTCAGTTCTCTTCTGAACAAATCCGGGCGGCTTTACGGTTTGGAAATGAGACAAGGGATGACCCGACAGAGTTTATAGCTCCTTTCCGTGATGGAGCGTTTTTGAGGATGGGATACTCTGGTCCCTTGGGGGATACGCAGAGAAGGAAAGGGTTGTTGCTTGACCAGTGGCGCTTTCTCATGCATGTCATGATTGTATGCATGTCAGGGAGAAAGGCGGGCACTGATGGCATGGGTGCGACCATGCAGTCGGCGATGACTGCTCTGACTTACAACAAGCGATACAGCTTTAGTCAGATGGTCTTTTATGAGATTGATCGTCAGAGAAGGGCGATGGCGCGTGAGAGATTCATCATGTATCCAAGATTCCTACAAATGATCTTGAATCATGTTGCTCCTACGCTACCTCAGCGACGTCCAATCAGATATGTAGAGAGTGTGAACAAAAGAATCTTCGCCCAATGCAGATCTTCGAGTGCGAGGAGCAAACCTGAGCTCCGTCCTCGGCATACTCCACTTTTTGGGTACTTGATCAACCCGGGGTATGTGCCTGCTCGTGGGGACGAGTTTAGGGACCCGGCACCACAACAGGCAGGGGCACCTCAAGCTATACCTGCTGCTCCTGTTGTGTCACCGGAGGAGACCGTTGACCTTGACGCAGCGTTTGGCGGTCAAGGATTTTTTTACATGGAAAGGGTTGATCCAGAGGAGAATGTACAGGTCCCGGTTGAACGTGCTTCGGGTGTGAATGTTACTAGGGCAGCTACAACGGTGGCTGGCTCAAATTCTGATGATGAAGTGGCCGAAGCGAGACAGATTTTGGTAACACATGAACGGACTCATGGGAAGAGAAAGAGAACTGATGATGATAGCGAGTCAGATTATGAGGAAGAGGTACAACAGTTAATTCGTAGGTCAAGAAGGGAACGGATAGGTGCAGGATCGGGAGCCGGTGAGAGCTCTAGGGTGGTACGTTTCACTCCACCAGCACTATCCGGTATGACAATGGTTCCCTCATCATTACAGGTTACAAGGCCAAGCGCTACGGTTGTTCCCGTGGTGGCTACCTCATCTACATTTGGCCTCCCACCCACTACTTTCCAACTTTCGGCTCCTGAGATCGTTTCGTTGTCGCCTCCGACTGTTACTCCAACGGAGGTCGTGGCACAATTTATCGAGTCGACTGTTGTGGCCACTGCAGGGTTATCGGTGACGATACCACCTGCGATTACGTCTATTTCTACTTCTGAGGTCCCGGTGTCATCGGAAATCCCTCCTCAGTACACTCAAGATATATCACATATGAGGTTCGATTTCGATACAACCATATCAGACTCTGAACGAATAGCAGCACTTGAACGGGTCGTGGCAGAGCAGTCAAGGATTAATCTTATCCAGACCCAGGCTATTCAACGCCTAGTTGCAGAGAATCAGATGCAGTCGTCCCTGCTGGTAGAACATGGAAAAATCATAGATGCTTTCAAGGAGTTCTTGGCATCTCAGGGGGAGACGAGCTGTAAAGGCGATGAGTTGAGGACCAAGAGACGAAATGATAGAGACGATGATCCCAATGCATCGAAAGGTGCAGGTGGTGAGTTGCCAAGAACTGATCAAGCTCTTGGGACTTCCACAACTCAGGGGGAGTCGACAACTGCAGCTGGTGGTGATGATGTGGTGGTAGTGGAAGTTGAGGAGATGGATGATGAGTTGGTTGGTGATGATGATGTATTACCGAGTGAAGAGATAGAGAAGATTGGTGAAGAGATTGTGATTGATACAGAGATAGAAGAGGGAGAGATAGTTGAGGAAAATATTGAGCATGACATTCCAGATGTTGAGAAAGCAGATATGAGTAAAGAGATGGCAAGTGATGAATCTGAATGGGAAAAGCAGCCTAGATGGAAAGAAGGCTATGCTCAGTGGTTCGTCAAAACGAAGAAACCAGCGGTTCCTACAATGTTTAAGAAGAGTTACAACATTAAAGGTTATGCTGAAGCGAAGAAAGGGATTATTTGCTGGATATATGATGAGCAGTTGAGGCTCTTCGTGATTAAGAGATATGACGGTGTTCGGTATTTCAAAAGACTGTTAAGATCGTTGAATACACTGCCAGAATGTGAAGTGAAAGACTTAGCCAGATTGGGGTTGATTAACCGAAGTGATGATAATATGGCTAGAGTTATTGGGAAAATTGTGTGGAAAGAGAGTATAAAAGAGAAGAAATTTGAGCTGTTGAAACCACAAAAGGGAAAACTTGTTGAAGACAAGGATAGAGGTTTGAGAGCAGACGGAAAGCCTTGGATGATTATGAAGTATAAACCGATCCGGTGTTTGAAAGAAGTGCCGATGAAACTAATGCCCAAGGATGTGCTTAAAGACCTGAAGTGGTGGTATGTAGATTGTGAGACAGCTGAGGCAGTGATGGAAGACGAAGATGAACAAGAGCTGCTTAGAGTGTACGATCCGATGCATCTAGTAAATTTGTCGCAAGCTGATTTGCAGGTGTTGAATGAAAAGAAGATATTTTATATTTCTGCTTGGAAAGACGAAGCGAGGAAATATCAAAGAATAGTATCGGTTTGTGTTCGAGAAGGAGTGCATACTTAAAGATGAAGATAAAAGATTGTTGAAGATTACAAGACATGTGTTTGAAGCTAAAGAGATGAAGCTACTGCCAAGGGGGAGTCTGTTGGTGCATGATGTCAGTAGTTCAGTGTCGAGTGTCTGTAATCGTGTTAGTTAGATTTGAGTTTTGTATGTAAGCGAAGTTATCACAAGTTCGCTAGTTATAGGCGAACTTGTGGAACAAGCGAAGTTAGGAACAACTTCGCCTGAACTTACCAGGCGAAGTTGTCGCCTATATATTCAGCTAGGTTACGGCTGAGAGTTAGAAGTTATTCAGTTTTGTTATTCGTGTATTCGAGTCAGAGAGTTTGTATTCAGTGATCATAGTATCACGTGTTTACGGTTGAAATACAACGTGTGTTTGATTATCGTATCGTGTGTTAGCTCGTATCGTTTTCTATACTCGTAACGTCTTACGTAGGGATTCCGCACCTAAGTAGAACGTGATATCTCGTGTAGATCCGGCTGGGAACCTACAAAGTCGAAGAGGGTTGAGGATCACCTAAGAGATCTTGAAGAAGCATTCAATATCCTTGACCAATATCACATTAAACTGAACCCGTAAAATGCCATTTTGGTGTTAAGGCTGGAAAGTTTCTAGGATATATGGTGACCAAAAGGGGAATAGAAGCGAGCCCTGAGCATATAGAATCCATCATTAATTTAAAGTCTCCTAGGAATGCAAAAGATGTCCAAAGACTGACGGGAAGAATAGCTGCCCTCAACAGATTCATTTCCAGATCCTCAGAAAAGTGCAAAGACTTCTATGATATCTTGAGGAAAAATAAAAAGTTTGAATGGACTCAAAGGCATGAAGATGCACTAAAGACTCTTAAAGATTATCTATCCTCAGCGTCTGCTTTGATGAAGCCAATAGATGGTGAGCCATTGTCCCTATACTTAGTTGTGTCAGGTAATGCAATCAGTGCTGTTCTAGCCAAAGATCATGAAGGACAACAGCACCCGGTATATTACGTAAGCAAAAGCCTGTTTTCTCACCTTGAAAAATTAATTCTTGCTTTGATTATGGCCTCAACCAAGTTGAGACACTATTTTGAAACACATGTTATTATTTTAAGAACTAATTATCCTGTTAAGAATGCTTAGAAAACCAGAATTGTCAGGAAGGATGGCCAAATGGGCTGTGAAATTGAGTGCATATGATATTCGGTATGAGCCCAGAACAGCCATTAAGTCACAAGCACTTGCAGACTTTGTGGCTGATTTCAGTAGTGACATGCAAGAGGAAGCTGATTTGGAGGTTCAGCAATTGGAAGAAACCAAGGATCCTTGGATCCTCTTTACTAATGGAGCATCCAACGTAAGAGGAACAGGATTGGGTATCCTACTGAAATCACCACAGGGGGACATAATACCCCAGTCCATTGCATGTGCATTCCAAGCCACCAATAATGAAGTAGAATACGAAGCTCTGATCGCAGGTTTGCAATTAGCTATACATATGAGGATCAGGTATCTTCAAGTATATGTAGATTCTTTATTGATGATTAACCACTTTAATGGCTCATATGCTGTTAAAGGTGAAAAACTAATCAAATATCTAGATGTTGTGAAGGAACTATCAAAGTTCCTCGATTATGTTAGTATTATACATGTACCAAGAGAAGAGAATGTTGGGGCAGATGCCTTAGCAAATTTAGCTTCATCATTGAAGATTCCAGAAGATACGAAGATCCCAATCATCCATATACTCTCACCAGCAATAGGAGAACAAGAAGTTGTGGAGATAACAACTGACAAAGAGATTGTTCCTTGGGATCCATTATCCTCAAATAATCAAGGATCTTGGATCCTCCCGATCAAGAAGTTCATTCAAAATGGAGAGATTCCAGCCACAGAGAAACATAAGTCTTTCAAACTTAAGGTATCACAATACATTTTATTAAATAATATTCTGTATAGGAAATCTCTTGCAGGTCCATACTTGAGATGTATCGAAGATCCTGAAATTCAAGAGGTGCTCAAAGACTTTCACGAAGGAGATTGCGGTAATCATACTGGAGGTAGAGCCCTATTCTCTAGGATTATGAGAACAGGATACTTCTGGCCTACCATGAAAAGAGACGCCATGGAGTACTCAAAGAAGTGTGACTCATGTCAAAGACACGGCAACATTCTACATCAGCCAGCAGAGCCTATGTATCCTATATCCTCATCATGGCCTTTCATGAAGTGGGGCATGGATATCGTGGGTAAGCTACCTAAAGCGCTAGGAGGAAAAGTATTCATGCTTGCAATGACTGATTACTTTTCAAAGTGGATAGAAGCAGAAGCATTTGTTCAAGTCCGTGAAAAAGAGGTGATATCCTTCATTAAAAGAAATATTGTTACTAGATTTGGTATCCCTTCAGAAATTATTTGTGACAATGGTTCCCAGTTTATCGGGAAAAGAACCACTAACTTTTGTGACAGTTGGGGCATCAAGATGATTACTTCCACACCAATTCATCCTCAAGCTAATGGTCAAGCAGAATCAAGTAACAAGATTATCATAAACAACTTGAAGAAGAAACTAGGATCCAAGAAAGGCAAATGGGCCGAAGAGCTACCATATATTCTTTGGGCTGACAGGACAACACCAAAGAATGCAACAGGTTGAACACCTTTCTCATTGGTGTTTGGCTCAGAAGCTGTAATCCCTACGGAGATGGTGGTTCCTACTGCCAGAACAAGCATCCGTGATCCTCAAGCCAACAATGAAATCCTTCTCCAAGATCTAGATACTGTTGATGAGCTCAGAGACCTAGCTAAGATCAGAATGGCAGCATATCAACAAAAGGTAGCTGGGGCATACAACAAGAATATCAGGATTCGAAGATTTCAAGAAGGAGATCTAGTTTTGAGGAAAGCCTTCCAAAACATAACTAATCCAGCAGATGGAAAGTTAGCACCTAAGTGGGAAGGCCCCTACTTGATCGAATCAGAAGTAGAAAGGGGGCATATCACCTGTTGACTATGGAAGGCAACAGGTTACCAAGAGCATGGAATGCTATTCATCTCAAGAAATACTTTTTCTAATCAGGATCAAGTATCCTTAGAAGGATCAAGGATCCGGAAATTGGTAATATCTATCCGATCACTAATTCATTTCAGATTCTTATTTTAAGGATAATACATTTTTAACGTTTGTCTTTTTTCCAAGTTTTAAATAACAATGCAGATTTCAATAAGAGGTTCAATGTTTAAGAGGTTGGCCACCTCTCCTTCACGCTTGAGGTACATTACTGTTTCCCTTGGTCTAGCCCACGATTAAGGTATGACCCCTCGATGGTCATATCTTCCAAGGTTTAAAGGTTTTCACCTTTATTACGAATTAGAGTTTCTACATTCTCGCCTGTAGCGCACGCTATCCAACGTATAGTCCGGGGCAGCGGGACCAGTACACGCTTAGTGGCTGACAATTTCGTTGTCTTCGGATGTATGGAGGATCCTACGATTTATGGTAGACGTACCATGCCACCGGTTTATAACATTTTCATGTTATCTCATGTTTGGGCTAAATCCCGGTTTGGGCGAGTCCCCAGTTGACATCCGTATCTTTGGGCCAGTCCCCAGTTTGGGCTTGTCCCCAGTTTAACACTAGTTACACGGGCTTGTCCCCAGTTACACGGGCTCGTCCCCAGTTGCACGGGCTCGTCCCCAGTTGCATGGGCTTGTCCCCAGTTGCACCGGCTCGTCCCCAGTTTATTTTATGGGCTTTTCCCCAGTTTGTTGGGTTTAATCCCAGTTAATATCATACGTTATTTGCATCAGGTATCCTAAATTCAATTACGAGGATCACAAAAGGATCAATACTTATGAGAGAAGGATATACAGTCGGAAGGGAGGTTCCCAAGGAAACTCCATTATGCCCAGCTTGTCAAATCTCATCTGTTTTGCAGGAAGTTTGATTTCAAAGGCAAAATGACAGCTGTGACCTTATCACCACCGCCATTTTGGGGGCAATTGTTAGGGAACAGAAATTTGACACTGTGGATATGTTATCCTGGCATATACTACGGATCAATTATCCTTAGAATATGTTGCAGATCCTTTCAGGATCAATGATCCTCAGTACTTATTGTTTATTAACGATTTTCCTTTGTTATCTTGATATTTATGGCAGGTATAACCACTAATGACCAGGTCCAACCGACAATCTCGCTATCAAGTTAAGAAAACGCATGGATAATGAAGGAAACAGCTCTAAATATGGAAAGGCTTGATTCTAGGCTAAAATTAGGGATATTTGTTATTCTTTTCCTATTTAAATGAGTTTATGATCAATTAGCCAGACACAAAACATCATACACGACTTACATACTCTTCTCTGTAATTCTAGAGCAGAACACACACACTTAGCATTATTGTATTCATTGATCATAAACTCCACCCATTGTAACCCGATTTTTACATTAATAAAGTGGTGATAGACGATTTGTCATCACCCGGGGTTTTTGTGCCGGCGATCCGACCAAGATCAAGGGCTTTTCCTCGTAACAAATCCTTGTGTTCATCATTATTTCGCTTACATATTCATTTTTATCATCATAGCACTAATCCTCACATAACATATTTGGATACTTGATCCTTAGCGGATTTTTGTCCCAAACAGATATATAGCCAGAAGGGAAGTTCCCAAGGAAACTCTATAGATATTTGATAATTATATCTAGCTTGTCAAATCTCATCTGTTTTTGCAGGAAGTTTGATTTCAAAGGCAAAATGACAGATGTGAACTTATCACAACCGCCATTTTGGGGGCAATTGTTAGGGCACGGAAATTTGACACTGTGGATACACTATCTTGGCATATTTCTGGATCAGTTATCCTTAGAATGTGTTCCAGATTCTGTCAGGATCAAGGATCCTCAGCAATTGGTATTACTAACGATTGTTTCTCATGTGTAGGTTAATATTTGATAGGTATAACGGCTATAAGACGTGGTCTACCTAATATTTCGCTACAAGGCACCTTCAGCGCGTGGTCAAATGGTTGTAACACGTTTAGTGGGGATAATGGCGGATTTATAGGACCTTTTGTTGACTCACAAATAATTGCGTACTGAGGATATGTTATTCTTGAAGACATGTCTGGATCAATTATCCTTCCAAAGAGTTCCAGAGCTGTGTCAGGATCATGGATCCTCGATATTTGGTGTTGTTAACGGTTGTTTCTTATATGAAAGATGATATTTATCAAGTGCAACGGCTCCAAGACTTATTCCACCGGATATCTCACTAGTAAACTTGTCAAACACGTGGTCAAAGTCGTGGATGAAGCTAGTGGGAGTAGTGCCTTAAAAATAGGACATTAGTTATTGTTATTTTTTGTATATAACGAGATTGTGATCGGCTAGGGTTACACACTTATCACCTCACACACTTTAGCAGCTCTTATAATTCTCTCCAGTAACATACACACACACACATAGCAACTATTGTACTTCTGATCATAATCTCCAACCCTTGTAACATCCATTTTTTGATATTAATAAAGTGGTGATCGACAATTGTCATCACCTTGGGTTTTTGTGCCGGTGATCCGACCAAGATCAAGGGCTTTTCCTCTTAACAAATCCTTATGTTCATCATTATTTCGTTTACATATTCATTATTATCATCATAGCACTAGACCTCACATTAACAGATTTGGATACATTATCCTTAGCTGATTTTTATCTAAAACAATATTAGAGATTGAAGATTAGTCCCCAACACAATTGCACCATTTTTCATTACCGAAATTCAGTAGCCATTAACTTTCCTTCAAAAAAAATTTATATAGTGCACACATATTTTCGGTTGAAATTTTGTCTCACGTGAGATTAGCAACCAATTATTAGTTACTAAAATATGTTGCGTAAAAATCAGTCCAAGTTACTATTGGTAGTCCCAGATACTATTCAGGGCTGGCCCACGAGTTAGGACTTTAGAGCATTCCCAACGGGTTCTTCATACCCATCTCCATTTGTAAAATTTAGAAAAATCATCTAAGTAGCTACTCCAATCCATTCCTTATCTCCTAACTTCATTTCTAACTTTTAGTGAAATGGTATAGGAGGCCTCCAAATTTATAGTATTGTCACAACACTCCATTTTCAACTACTCTTTTATAAATATCTTACAATACTAATAAAAGAAAATGTTGAAGCTTAGGTGTCAAGCCTACATTTCTTCTAATTCCTAATCTTTCATCTCATTCATTCTAGCTATTCATGGGTCATGGGTCAAAACCATTTTGTCAAGTGGGTATTAACATAGTGTGAATTTTATTCATTATTGAATTAAGTTTCATTTTAATACTTGAGGTTTGACCAATTACACAACTTTAATACTTTTTTTTAAAAAAAAAAAATTCTTGACGTTTTCATTAAAACCATGCTATTTAGTACTTTTTGTTAACCACCCGTTTGTTTTTTTTCCATTAAATCTACATTAAATTAATTTATAAGTATTTTAAGAATCACAATTGAAATAAAAGATCTAATTTATTTTTATTATTTGACAAATTCCGTGTAATACACGGGTTGAAAAGCTAGTATACTATAAATCAATTTATATTGAAAATGATAATAAGACAAAATAACTATGAGTTAACATTATAAATGGAAGAAAGAGAAAAAATAATAAAAAATAAATATAGAGATGAGAATGAAGAATGTGTTTGGAAAGATTTTAAAAAATTATGTATAAATTAAATAATTTGTGCTGTTTAGTTAAATTTTAAAGATAAATATAGGAAACCCATTGAGAATGCTCTTAGGTCATACTTAATTAAGACCTTTAAATCCAAAAGAAACATTATATATAGCTATATTATAATAGACAGAGTAAATTAAATCAAATCACCTTAATATTAAGAATTATTAGAAATATTGATGAAAGGAAAAATAAACTAATGTGCATTTCTGTAAGGGTTGTGTTCATGACTCGAACCCATACCATTATGGTCACATAACAACTTATACGGTGACTCCAAATCAGCCCCAAATAAATTATTTTGCGTTTCAAGATCCACCGGTTACACATCCATTAAAGATCTCAACAACATCACCTTGTCCGACTCGATGCCATCTAAACGAGTGATCTTCTTCCATCACATTTTGTTTATATATGAAGAAATATCCTTCTTCTGGTAACCTAAACCCCACCCCTTGATGTCTTACCTTCTCTAGCTCCTTTCTCAACTCGCCCACATTGCTCGACGGATTCACCTCCAACCTGATCTTTTCCCCACATTTCGACATCACATACACCTTCATTTTCTTCATATTTAAACCACAAAGAGGCGGTGCTTGTGGCGGTGGCGTTGGTGGCTTAAGTGACATATCCACTTCCGAACCGTCAACAAGTTGGCACTCATGCAAACTCTTGTGATCATGCAATTCATTCCCATTTGCATAAACAACCATTCTGCTTAATGGGATCCCTTCCAATTCATTCATCTTCTCTTGAATCTTTAGAACCGAATCATTCATGTCCATTTCTATTAACACGCCAGACGGGTTCACAATGATTTTCATCTTGTGGGACGAAGAAGGCGAATGAGTCTCTTCGGTTTTGACCTTGGTGGTGGCTTGTGGCGGCTGTTGAACATCAGTGGTCGTGGTGATAAGCTTAAGACGTGAGCCGTCTAAGATATCGGACGTGTGAATGTTGAGATCGTCGGGTAGGGGTTTTCCATCAAATTTTAGGGTTTGTTCTTGAACAGGAATGCCATGGTACTTTGCTTGCGCATTTAGTCTAGTGTGTGTTTTGCTTGTGCATTTAGTCTAGATTTTTACCGATTCATATGGTTTTGATATGGAAATAATGCATGAAATTGTGGTCATTTATTTTCTTTCTAGTTGTAGCACATGCCACTAGTGTATATTTCAGGAGAAAATACGATGGATGTGTGGCTCTCCTGATTTTAAGATTTAAATAAAACAAAATAATTGTTAGAATTCTACTTTTAAGCTAAATCATACTAATAAAGTGGTGGAGGCATGGCAAGAGATAATTTTACTAGAACGTGTATCTTTTTTTAGTTATTTTGTTCAGTTAGTTCCCGAAAAACGTTTTAAATGTGTTATGATTGTATAATTTTGATGCTTGCACATTTTTTAGTTCAAAGTTCAGATATGGTTTTAACTTGATTTTTTTTATCTTAGTTAGGTTTAGACACGACCATTTGCGAGAATTTAAATACCTTGACCGGGCCAAAATAAAAAGGCCCATATGCCTTAACGAAAAAATTTTATTCGCTAATGTACATGAATAAAACTTTTATCGACTGATTGATATATTATAAGCAGAAACCATTTTGTGCATGCAATTATCTCATAAATCATTGCAAATAAACTTATTTTTAACATAAAAAACATATATATGTAATATGTATAAAAATGTTTGTGCCCCCAAAACTTATGTGATACGGCCGATGGTGTGGCTCGCACACCCTCCAAGCCTCCCATGGGTTTAGAAGTTCCCGAGTTGAAGTTTTTATAAAGAGTCGGGATTTAACATAAAAGTATTGCAATTTCTTTATTTAACAGATAATCATGTTTGGGTTTGTAATACATATTAAAGTCTGTTGTAAATTAGTTATTATTATTATTAACCTTAGACCTTCGTGCGAATTAAGGTCATCATAAAATAATCGCTTTTTCTTTTTTTAATATTTTCACCGGCGAGCATAGTGTGAAAGAGATGTTACTGTGTTAGCTACCCGTAGAGGGGGTAAATCTTCAAGAAAAAAGATTAAGAACACACTGAAATTTTGGAACGATTTTCTTATATTTCAAAATGAAAATTACAATGCTTTAAATAGTAAAAATTCCTAAGATGCACTTTATTCTTCTAACTTGAAATCAGGAAACGTGACTAACTGCTACAACTACCTACATGCATGCAAAATCATGGAAACATGAGATTACTTCCTAAATTAATGCTAGGTGGTTGCTGACTCAGTTCCTTGGCTGCCACGAACTAATCCAACAAACGGGCTGGTGCTTTGATGTCTCTAATGGGCCGGGTTGATGAGGTTTGGGCTTGACCCATTGTTATATGGGTCGTATCAATACCCACCCCGTCAGAAACAACCTTGTCATCAAGATTGGTGATGGTAACGCCAGGTGATTTTGGAGATACTGTCGGGTGAGTGCCCGTTAAAGTGACATTGTGTTCCTGGTGACGAAATTGGAACGATGGAATTGAAAAGTAAGCTGTTATCGGTCCCAAAGAACGAAGCCAGTCGAAACCCAAAATGAGTTCGTACCCCTTGAAAGCCAACAAGAATATTGGAACATGAAATGTGGTGTTATTCAAAATAATTGGAACAGCCGGGCAAAAACCTGCACATTGTAGGGGCTAACCATTGCCCACTAGAACCGGAAAGGGTGGCGTTGGCTGGATGGTCAGGTTGAGCAGCGATGCAACATGAAGTTGTATGAGGTTATGGGTACTACCCGAGTCGACGAGAATGTTAACCGGGTGAGCATGAATCAAACCGGTGAGTTTCATAGAAGTACTAGTAGACATCCTAAAGAAAAGTGTCGGCGAGATAGCTAGGAAACGTGGAATAGTAGGGTTATCCTCTAGCAACGGAACGGTGTTATCAGTTGAATTTTCAGCCCCATTATCAATGATGAGTAGAAATTGTGGCGGATTACATCGGTGACCCGGCACGTACCGTTCTAGATAACGGAAACATAGGTCGGCTGCTCACCGCTGTTGTAACTGCTCCGGCGAGAGTCTAGCTGTAGGAAGGTTCAAATTGGTGGTAGAAGAGGCAGGCACCGATGCCGGCGAGGCTGTGACTGGGGTTTGTAGAAGAGCAGATGGTTTAGTTGACTGAGATGTTGACGGTAACGTGGACGTCGGGACAATGGCAGAAGCAAGTTTGTCCTCGACTAAACGGGCTAAGCCATAAGCATCGTGTAGTGTGGTGGGCTTATGAATAGCTAATTCATTTTGAATATCCCAACGAAGGCCGGAAATAAAACAGTTTTTGAGGGTCTGTTGGGATAGACCTACCACACGGTTGCTTATCTTCTCGAACTCGGATGGATATGCCGCTACTGTGGATGATTGCTTGAGTTTAAAAAGTGCAGCTTCGTGATTTTCATACGAGGAAGGCCCGAATCGGATTTCCATCTCTCTCTTGAACTCTTTCCAGGTACCTAAAAGATTATTGTCATCTAGTTGTTTGTACCATGAGAGAGTGTCTCCCACAAAAGAAAAGATGACAAGTTCGACTCGTTCCTCGTTTGGTGTTTGAAAGTAGTTAAAGAAATTTTTCGCTTGAAATATCCATCCGAGGCAGTTTGATCCATCGAATGAGGGTAAGGTGATTTTTGGTTTACTGGGGTGGCGATGATTCTGGTTGTGCGGTTGGCGGCGAGGGAGGGGAGTGGTGTCGGGGTGCTGGTTGATTACCATCGGTAATGTGGTCTGTAAGTAGATCGATTTTGGTGGTGAGTGTTTGGGTGACTCGGATTAGCTCGGCTAAGTTATTAGTCGTTTCGGTGGAATTGGTAGATGCGGTGGTGGTAGTGTTGATTAGAATGGATAATTGTTCGGCGACTGTGGGTGAAGTTTCATCGGAAGAAGAGGCTCCTTTTCGAGGCGGCATGGTGAAGGCTTGAGACGAGAATGAAAGCACCAATGTTAACTACCCGTAGAGGGGGTAAATCTCCAAGAAGAAAGATTAAGAACACACTGAAATTTTGGAACGATTTTCTTATATTTCAAAATGAAAATTACAATGTTTTAAATAGTAAAAATTCCTAGATGCACTTTATTCTTCTAGCTTGAAATCAGGAAACGTGAATAACTTCTACCACTACCTATATGCATGCAAAATCATGGAAACATGGGATTACTTCCTAAATTAATGCTAGGTGGTTGCTGACTCGGTTCCTTGGCTGCCACGAACTAATCCATCAAACGGGCGGGTGCTTTGATGTCTCTAATGGGCCAGGCTGATAAGGTTTGGGCTTGACCCACTATTATATGGGTCGTATCATACTGCATACCTGATAGCCTTAACGTCAAGGCCGGAGTGGTGATTAATGCCCATGAAGGGTTCACATCAGCATTAATGTCCCAAACATTAGAGTAAACTGTATGGTCAATGTGATAAGACCATCTCAAAATAGAGGTGAAGCAAAGAAGGAATGAATGAGGGAGAGAGAAATCTTTAAGAGCGGGGCCAACACTTATATCAGAATTAGAGGACACGGAAGAAAAAAAGTATCGGAGGACATCAGCATTAAAGTTTACTTAATCGGATTAGGGTTTGGGAAATCCTATACGTCAATCGGTTAGTTAGTCGGGTTAGTTTAACGTTTAGTTTGAATGGTAGTTAGATGCTTGCTTACGAGATTGGGAAGAACACCGGTTCTTGGCCGGCCAAGTTCCGGCGATCTATAGGATATAGGAGATGATACAATCCGTCACGTTGAGAACTCTACGTGGAGGATTGATTTTTTTATTTACTATTGATAAATAATTAATATAAAGATTGAGAACTTCGAGGATGAGATTGCACAGCAGCAGCCACAACGGAGGCAGCGGACACGGCAACCGCCGGCACCGATTGTGGGGGATGATGTGTTGGTAGGTTACCCACACACGCAGTTTGTGGTCGGGAGAACCGAGCACAACCGGTTCCAGCAGCTCCGGCTTATGATGCCTCGGCCGAATATCATCATATGCCAGGATTTATTGAGACTGTCGGTGCGACAGATAGGTTGAAAGAGTATATCGGGGAGGATACGCCGTGGTCGAGGCTGTTTACTGATGACCGTCGTTTGAGTCAATCAAAAACCTAGTTAAACTATATAGATAGGATAAGTAAGGTATCATATCCACCAGGAGTATGTGGTCAATGTATTCGTGTAACAGATTTCTAATTATGAAGTGACTCGTTTTTAGTGCTGATCACACAAGCAATTAAGTTGAATTTAGAGAATTAAGCAAACAAACAAGTAAACGAGTTTCAATCAATTAACAAAGCAAATCACACCCGGGACTTCAAGTAGGTAACTTGTAGTAATCTCATGCAACCTAACAGATTAATCATTTAACGGTTAACTACATACTGATCAACTAGACAAAACCTTAGGCAACAATAATTGCTTTACACACGACACTGGTTATCAAACGGTCCCTGCCAGTGTGACTCAGTTAAGGGCAATTATATGCTTTGTCGTATTCAACCTAATCAAACAACCATATGATCAATTATTATAGCAATTGGTAACTAATCGTTCAGATCAACGTAAACCTAAACCGATTGAACACACAGAAATACTAAACATCAATAATCATAGATTAACCATAAACAGTTATACATAAATGTTCTTAGTCACATGAGGAAACCGAAATTGTTACAAACTTTACATCCCAGGTATGATTCGGAGAAGACTAGCCGAGCATCGTCATCGATAGATCTTCAATTATGATGAGGAAGGCTATTAGGATTGATCAAGAGATGATTGATAGCCATGGAATTCACCCAAAATCGCCTAATAGCTGCTGCTGGTCGTCAATATTGATTAGGGTTCGGAAAATAGAAGATATAGGTCAAAATCCGTTTTTTCACGTTTTTTAAGACCATCGCGTATCGCGATGGGCATAGACCCTACCTGTCGCGTACCGCGATGGCCATAGACCCTACATGTCGTGTATTTGGATTCATCTCGTCGAGAAACCCAAAATTCATATATTATGGCTCCCATAACTCATTTTCTAGCTCAGGATATGCTCGTTTTACTTCAAGGTCGCATTTTGTCAACCCATCTTGTTCAGTTTTAGTATTGGCTTATGATTTCTCATCCATACTCTTCCCGAATCCTTGTAACACTTCCCAAGACATCAAATCATGCTTTGGTCTTCCCGAGATATCATTCCATGCTCGTACAGGTCTCGCATTTAGCATCTTTAACGATCAATTACCTTAAATACAAAAGCACGTATGAAGTACCTAAGTTCAAACAATATACTCAATAAAACTACATAATTAATACACTAATATATATACAAAATACCCGACCATCATTTACCATGAACCACCCCGCGCAACGGGAGCTTACGCTAGATATATACTCTACATTCCGTTTCAGGTATTTACTTTTCACTTATCTCGTCAAACTTGATTTACCGACTACCGATTATTTAAATATATTCAGAAAATTGTTAATGTTATTTCAGGCCACGGGCAGCGGGCGAGTCACATGTGCGGATGAGAGTTCCGGGCTTGGAGGATCATTCATGAGAGATTTGCTTCAACATGTTATAGGTCCCAAAACTACCACTCGAACGGTTTTTCTCTTGATAAATGTGTCGAGACAGGTGGGTGAATTCAAACGACCGAACATAAATAAAACATAAAGATAATTGAACGATCTCGTTGTAGGTTAAAAGATTTGATATATTAAGAATGAACCGACCCACCGAAGGTGAGCTCCCCTTGAGTGGTGATTTACATCATACAACACACTAAAATAAACCCATAAAGTCTCTATATATAGTAAAACATAACATATTCTAGAAGCCTTATCCCGTTGAAGCTAAGCGTGCGCTCCCGAAGCTCTCGTTTCGTGTCCGATTTCCTCGTCGGCTTTAATTATTCAGTTGACCATAAAATATATAACGGATTTCGTAATTTGATATCGCAAGCCAATAATATTGGCCTTACAATCACCCCTTTGGCTTGTGATATCAAAACTTCGTCGAACCGTGTCTCACATCTTCACGAATCAACCTAATAAAGCCAAAGCCTCTTCAATCAACCTCTAAAGGTATGATCCACCGGGGACAACGGTCAAATGAACAAAGCTTGTTATTTCCTCTTTAATTCCAAATTCGTATCCAATTTGTTCAAAGTTTCTCAACTTCTCGAACGTCTCGAAAATAACATAGAAATAACATGCTTTGAACACGGTCCAACAATAACGAAACTCGAACATATTTGACTTTTTTCAGTTTGGTCAACCCCAAACGACAATTATTTCTTGGCCCAAAAATTATCTTTGTTGAACAAGCCCAAATTAAAATAGTGATCCATCAGCCCAATAAAATAAAGAGTAGCAAGGTCTACTTGTGATATGTAAATTGGCCCCAAAAAAAAGTGTTGTTGGCCCATACCAATTTAATGAAAGCCCAGCCCAAGACAACATTAAGAAGTATCTAGTAGCAAATCCTAGCATCACTTTTAACAAGCAGCATCCGTTATCCATATTGTGTTCAGATCTGACCAGCCAGAAACCCGCCAGAATCCGGTGAATTGTTGTAATTTTTATTCGAATCTTGTAGGAATATTTGAAATATAATTAAATTTAATAGATATTGTCACATTTAATATTGCATTATAGTATCTTAAGAGCTGTGAGCAATCAGTTCACGCCCCGATATTTTCGTCGTAGGTAGGGATTGACAAATAAACCCATGGGTGTGAAACAAATGAGTATCCGTACCAACATTGGGATCTTGACGGTAATTTTTAAATCTTCACAAGTAGGATTAAAACCTATGAAGTTGAATTCAAGAGCATCGCACATTCCTATGGATAAAGAAGTTAAAGGCAATAACACATTTTCCACCAAATTACACATTTATTCTATTTTGTGATAATACACATTTATTCTATATTGAGGCTGATCGACATTTCATAAAGGATAAATTAATTGACAAGGGGATTTGATGCAGGACATCTACTAATTTAAATTATAATTTTTATTAGATTTTAATATTTTATATTTATCTTTTTTTCCTAGTTTATCTATACTCTATGTAATATAAATAGACTTATGAGGTTTATTGTTTAAGGGTAAAGTTAAAAATACAAAGGAAGACAAAAATGACAAGTGTGAGAAGGATTTATGACCATACAAACAGTGAAACAACCCCTTAAAAAATTCAAAAAAATAAAAAAGTAAAAAATCATAACTCAAAATATAAATAAAAAACGAAAAAAATTTAAAAAACTAAAATGTTTCCGCCATCATTCCCATTAAAAAAAATTAAAAAAATGACGAAAAAACACAATGCCGAGATCAAAGACACAATGGCGAAAATGAACAAAAGACACAAGTATAACTAAAAATGACACAATAGATCGCAAAATATAACACAATGCCGAACAAAATATATCACAATGTTAAGTAACATAACACAATATAAAGAAAAAACGATACAATGTCAAGAGAAAGATGCACAATCAATGATGAAAACAAACCCAAAATATAATATAAACAAAAAGACACAACGACTTTTTTTACTCACCGTTGTGGTTTTTTTTAGAACGAGAAAGACGGTGGAAACATTTTTTGTTTTTACTTTTTTCGTTTTTTATTAAATTTTGAGTTATGACTTTTTTATTAATTTTTTTTTTCAAATTTTTTTGAGGGGATTTTTGTGTGGATAGAAATCTTTCTCATATTTGTTTCCCTTTGTAAAATAACTTGACCCTATTGTTTAAATAGTTATTAATTAAGTTCGATTATAAGAACATCGTTCTTGAAACCTTTGGTTCTATTTATCGTATTTGATTAATCATGAGTCTCTCGAGCCATTGATCGCTTCCAAAACTGCATCATTTGGTATCAGTGATTTTGGTTCTCAAATGGCTCGACGTGATGATGAATACTTGTTTGCTCGTAGATTCGCTGCAAGAGGAAACATCATAAGTATGTTTGATTCGCGTGCCCAAGGTAGAGATTGGTATTCTACTAGCAGAGTCGCTGCGAGAGGCAGCAGTGAAATCCATCCCGACCCGCTGGATCTTAAGATCGAACGACTATGACAACGAGTCCACGATCTTGAAGAGATCCAACGGCTCCGAAAACGAGTCCGTGATCTCGAGTTACAACGGGAGATATGCAAGGCGAAAATAGAGTCGAGCACTTTCTGGGACGAATGTGACTACGGAGAGCAGCAACTGTCGTCAACCACCTCTGTTTGACGAACCGATCTATCACGAGGGTGTATCGGAAGATGGTCCAAAGCAATGTTTTAAAAACGGTATTTTACTTGTACCGGATTGGACTAAAATATGGTACAACCGGTTGAACCGGGTTATACCGGATGATTCAACCGGTTGAATAGTTTACCTTATAATTCCCTGTAAATGTAACTTCAATTAAAAAATAACCAAAAAGTAAATAATTCCATAACAAATAAGTAATCAAAAAGTTAATCCATATTAAAAAAAAATAATGCAAAAGCAATCAATTTTAAAAAAAAATAGTCCTAAAGTTTACGCGTTTGAATGTTAATTGTTGGGTTAGAAGTAATTTTGAAAAAATATGGGCCGTATATATCAAAAATTACTCGGACATAAAACCGGTTTGCCGGTAAAAACCGGTATTTTAGACAAAACCGCCGGTATGATATTCTAGCAAACCGGCTAAAAATAGCGGTCTCAAAATACCGGCCTGCTGTGCAAAATCCGGTTTGAACCGGTTTTCAAAACACTGGTCCAAAGTTTGATGAAGATGGAATTGATTTCGTTGAAGATAAGTATTAAGGGGAGGAGGAGTATCATTCCAGTAACGATTTATCTATGAATCACCTCCCAAATATGACGAGTATGAGGACGAGGAAGAAGAAGAAACCGAGAATAAATCTTCGATGGTTTCTTCATATAAGTTTGATTATAAGAACAATGTTCTTGGAACCTTTAGTTCTATTTATCGTCTTTGAGCAATCATGAGTCTCTCGAGCCATTACTCGCTTCCAAAACGGCATCAGTTGGTATTAAAGCGATCAATGGCTTGAGAAACTCATGATTAATCAAAAACAATAAATAGAACCAAAGGTTCCAAGAACAATGCTCTTATAATCAAACTTAATCAAAAACTACTTAAACAATAAACCGAATAAGCCTATTTATACTAAATAAATTATAGACAAACTAATAAACAAAATAAGCATAAAATATTAAAAGATAATAAAATTCATAATTTTGACAGTTCATAAAAGAAAAATTAATTGACAAGGGGAAGATATACCACAACAGTATCAGCACTATGTAGTAAGATATATTGGTTACTAGGATGACCTAGCATCTTATTTTATCAACGAAGTTAATTAACTCTAATCTAAGTGTAAGATACATAAAGATTATTCATAATTATATCCCTTAAATAGGATTAAACAACAATGATAGCACATGAGATTTAATCATGTTTGGACACCCATGCCCATCTCCTTTAACATACATGAACTGTGTGATCCTACAGCCATTCATTGCATTGTCAATAAACTCGTGTAAAAGCTGAGATTTAGCACTCTCTCGTTCTTTGTTAAGTTTCTTCCATGTTTTCATAATTAAGTTTTTTATATGTATTCTAGCTTCATCTTCGGTAGCACCACTCTCATTCATGTAACACTGGATCGACTTTGGGTTATCCCCTCTTCCCATTTCATCCTTAAACAAACAAGTGAATAAAGAGTTGAAGCTGTTAATTTTACGTTGTAAATTTCAAAAAAATAAATGTGTGTGTGGGATCGAGCAAACCGGAATATAATCACAAAGTTATATACTCCCTCCGTCCCTTTGAAAGTGTCTACATTTCCTTTTTAGTTTGTCCCATTACAAATGTCCACTTTCAAAGTTTATAGACATTTACGAAGCAAAAAATGCAATCGTTCAAACTTTCTTAAATTTTGTGTTTTTCAAACCTGACACTTATAAAGGGACGGATGGAGTATTAGCTTATAAAAATTCTTACTGAGGTTGTCCCCAAGTCATCAGCAAGTCAGCAGATGAGCGATGCATGGCGAAGTATATTATGAGATTCTTGAAACCACTGAAGGATCTCTTGGGTTGAACTAAATGATGTTGAAAACCTAATATGAGTGAACACTAAAGGAGCTCCTACCGAAACCCAAGCATTGTCCAAGTATTCTTGGAGTGTTGGCACATGTCCACTATTGTACCACCTTGCTTCAACAATGTATGACTTGCACAAATCCTTCCACTACGATATTACCATCCATAATTAGTACCCATTAGAATATTGATATGATAAAAAGAGATGGATTAATTACTGTTTTCTTTAGGTACGGAAGGATGACGATTCCTGAGTTTATCAATTTGTCATATGTGATCTGATTTATTGTGTTGTAAAGTCCAAGGAAACATATCTTCATATACTCTGGCAACTCTTGGATCACATTGACATCCCATCTAAGAATTAGAAACCTTTTAGTTCTGATATATATGATAGAGAATGAGGGTACGCTCTAGGGTGTTCAAAGTCGGATATACGAATATTTCGGATAGTGGTTTTCACTATCCGAATCTGTATCCGAAATTTTATGATATCTGTTAGGATAGTGAAACATATATCCGATTCTGAAAAAGAATAAAAAACTAATTCATATTAAGTAGCCAGAGAAGAACTTTAGATCTGGACATTTCAAAAAACTATTCTTCATGCCGAACTCAAAACTAAATGATGGCAAAGTAGCAGACTAGCAGGTCATGATGAACGACAACACAAACACGATGACATCGAACAACCATGAGGCACAACTAAAACCAAACAATGAATCTGGTGTGAGATCTGAATCATTGGAAGTCGATTACCGTTGAGGCATGTCAGAATCATAGGTGGATAACCACCGTCTAGTCCAGGGCCGGCTCCGAGAAGGCGGAAATGTTTTTTGGACCTTAAGTGAAAGAAACATTTTATTGGGTTTAAATAATTTAATTTTATATAAAATTAAACCTGGTTATGATTTGAATTGTTTAAAAAACTTTTGTATAAAAATAAACTTAAAAATGCCTTAAATAAGACTAGAACCAATAATCTTTTGGTTAGATGTCATACCTCTTTGTCACTAGACCAAGCTAGTAGTCATGTAATTGTGTTGAAACATTAATTATACATATTTATTTTTCATAAAAACATATATTTAAAAAAAAATTCCGGGCCTAGCGGGGTGTCGGGCCTCTGGCCATCGACTACCCTGCCTCCCCTCATGGCCGGCTCTGGTCTAGTCGTTCACCACTCACCAGTGTAGTTCGATAACCACCGGTGATTTGCGTTTGATAGCGGCGGGGAAGTGGTGAGATATGAATGACGACAGCAGCGACATATGTTAAATATAAAAAAAATATAAATTAAAAATTTTTCATCACCAAAATATCCAAATATGAAAATCACCATCCGAATCGGAATCCGAAATTTCGAATATCTAAAATTTCGGATAATTCGAATATTTAGGATACGAATTCGGATTTTTTGAACACCCCTAATACGCCCCACGCGGCCACACATGTATTTTATTTTTTTATACAAGAAAATGCATATATTAGCGTGCATTTAACTATTTAATTAAGTACCTGTTAATAACATCCGTAAATTGTTCAAGTTCATCTAAAGTACCATACACATCATAGATATCATCAATAGTAGTAACCATGGCTGCCATCTTTGCAATATTTCTCCTTCCATAACTAAACTGCGGTAGGTAATTAAAACCTACACTCCACAGAATACACTCCACCATTCTGTCACGAGCAAAGGTTAACTTGGTATCCCAAGATATATTTCTCCACCACCTATCATCAATTTCACATTTAGAAGTATATATTTTGGTGATTCTCATCACCAACGTAAGTAACAAGCAGCGGGCGGGTAGAAACGATACCTTAATGCGTGTTTTAGATCATCGATATAAACAGCCTGAACCATATTAAAATCTAGTTTTGCAAGCTCAATCAAGATGGGATTCATGTCAGTTTTATTCTCATATGCATGGATAAACCACTTTGTCTCTACTCTTGGCACTCTCCAATGTAGTGGAACCTCCAATGCATGACTTACAAATGATGATATACTCTCATCCATCTTGTCTTGATTCTCTTTGAGGTATTTTGCTGTGAAGTCTCTAGCATCGTCCAATATGCTTTCATCCTCGAATGAATGATAAGAAGCCTCATACAAATTCAACACTCCCATCATATCCTTGATTAAGTGCGGCTTAAGATCTTGAGTCTCGTCCTTAAAATTTCTTTTGTTTAGAGGGAGCTCCTGCTTAGAGGGAGTTGGATAATAAAAATTAAAAAATTTTGAGAAATTGATCCGACCTTTGGAAAATGATAAGAAGTTGTCTTTAGTGATCCTAGCACATGAAAAGAGTAGATCAAAAGCCAACAAGATCATTTATTAATATGTAGATAGGCTTAACATATGAGTAAGTATCATAGTGATATAAACTTAAATACTCGCCTATGCTAGTGATTACAATCTTATGAAGCGGTTGCTGACTCCAAAATAAGTCATATCGATAAAGGAAAAAATATTAATAGTCAGTCATACACGAGCCCGTTAGTAATTGGTCACAATAAAAATTATTTCTTGCTTTAAACTCAAATATTGAAAAATCAAAAATTATTAAAGCATAATAACTGTAAAATGCTCAAAAAGTGTTCAAAAATCAACAAAAAAAATGTTGATAATTTATCAAAAAAGGGGTATATTGGAACTAAGTGACGTGGAGCAAACAAGTAAAACCTAAACACTTTGTATGAAGGCTTGTAAGTCCGGATGACATGTAAGTCCATGGTTCAAAAGAAAATTTGCAAAAAGTTTATGTAAGCTCAAAGATGTTTTGATCAATCATTAGGGGGTCGGAGTCAATTCGGAGAGATACTGATGAACAAAAACTATGTATGAGGTATGATGGAGTTTGTAACATGTTGGATTAACAGGGGACCGCACAAGTATCGTGCCTAATTCATACCTTAACGTATCACAGTGAAATTAAAATACCTTTCAAGTTTAAAGTGGACCAACATATCTACAATCGACTTTGGGTATTTGGCATAATAATATCCAAATAGAAGTGAGATCTAGGACATTACTGATAATGTGATTCCATGTCGAGATCTTTCTCACCAAAAGTATTTGATGCATGATTCATGTAAATTAATTAATTAGTATAATTAATATAATATTAATTCCATTTTTAGTTCAAATTTTAATTTTATTTTATCTTATCTTTAAGTTTTTCTTTTGTTTTTATGTACATATTAAAATTACTTTCACTTGTATTGCTTTAATTTTATTTTCTTATTTAATTTTTATTTTTCTTAATTTAATTTTATATGTCATTTTATTTTTAACTAATGTTTATTTCCAAACTTTATTTTTATGTGTCTAGTTAAAATGGGTTAATGTTTTACAACAAGGTCCTTTATGCAATGTTTGTTAAGTGTTGACTCGACAAAAATATATCTTGTATATATTTAAAGTGTCTGGATTCGGTGGGTAATATTTTGCGGGTTTAAATTTGTAAATATTTTCGAGCGTCGAGAGTGTAAAATCGTTCATAACTCGAGATGTTTTGACCTTATCGCGAGATAGGCTAACCCTATATATAGGGAAATTCAAAATATCTTTCATTTTTATCGACTTAATTTTATCCTATACTTTTTCTCTCAAACCTCTCAACTCCACCGCCTTCAAAGTTTCAAGATCTTCTCCCATATCTCAATAACAGAACACAAATTTGCTTCAATATTACTCTTAAATCATCAAATCATCATGGATATGTTCCCCGTGGTAAAGCCTTCACGCTTTAAATCCATGTTTTATGACTCTGGACTCATGAACAGTTTACGCTGGAACTGTTCATGTCCGATTGGGTGTCTTAATGTTACTTTATGTTATATTTGTTGTTATAACTTCCTTGTTGATATCATGAGGAGTCTATGTGTTGATTTAATTGAGTTTTGGTTGTGTCTTGTATAGTTTTCATATTTTTAGGGTTTTTCGGTCTTGTTTGGATATAATAAGCCCAGAATTAGGGCTTGAATATGGATAAAATTGCACAGATATTCATGCCACATGAACATAAACCCAGAAATATGCATAAGGGTTGAGGTTATGATTTATGAAGTTTGAGTAATTGTATTCGAATGCATACCTATTCAAATAGAAGAAACTGTGTATTCGAATGGCATGTGTATGCGGATTGGAATATGTTTGAATGAGGCATTCTATTTACCTTGATGTGCTATATGAATTCTTTAAGGAGTATGTATTTGAATGAAATTTGTATTTGAATGGTCATCTGATTCGAATGACCATTCGATTCGAATGAATTTTAACTTGAAAAACATTATCAAGTCTGAAAAAGGAAGACCAAGTGTTATATATTCGAATGAAAAATGATTCGAATGGACAAATCTCAGAAATTCCTATGGACCAGACGTTCGAATGACCATTCGAATAGATTGAGAAACCTAATATTTCCTAAGGACTGGACAGTTGAATGACCATTCGAACAAAATGATAACCTCAAACATTCCCAAGTGCCATCTATTCGAATGGCCATTCGAATAGAAAATAAAGTCTCCTGAAAGACTAAGTGATGAACGCTCGAATCTCTCTTGATTAAAGAATCAGATGCAAAAGATAAAGAAAATTCTAATATAATAAAGAGTGTATTCAAATCAAATGAAAATTGTATTCGAATCGAATGCTCATTCGATTCGAATAGAATGATCATTCGATTCGAATGTTCAACACTTAGAAAATTTTCAAATTGTTTTGACTAGATTACACTTAATATTTAAAGAGCTTTCCTATACTGATTCGATTCGAATAGTCATGCCTTAGTGGTTTCTGTTATGTCTTCACAACTCATTCGATTCGAATACAATGGACTTAGACAGTTTTATGTGTTAATTTCAATTTTTGTATATAAATTCGTGAAGTTTTAGTTTAAGTTTGTTTTGCTTTTAGTCCACTGTTTGTATATAATTGTTATCCTTTTACTCAATTATCAACACTAATGTTCCTTTGGTGTCTTATAGGGTCATAATAGCTCTTGTACCTTGGAGATCCCAAGAAAGAGAAAGTTTAAAGTGTTCATTTCTATGATAAAGGGATTACAAGAGTATCCTCTATCCTATGCAATCACTGTTGATCCTAAAATTCATTTTTCTTGGATAGAACAATTCTAGACTAAGGCAAGATCAAAGAAGGGCAGTTCTAGAATCACTTCAGAGATTGATGGGCTAAAGGTGACAGTTACTGAGGAAGATATTAGAAAGGCGTTGGAGATAGAAGATAATGCAAATGACCCATGCACCATTTTTACAAAGGAACAAATTGCTGACTACTTGGAAGAAATAGGATATGATGTCAAGTGGTCAACCCGTGAAAAGAAGCATCTATCTGTTTATTGGAAGCTTCTATTTCACATAGTTGCTAATTGTTTGTCCTCTCATAAGGGTGGTTTTGATAAGCTCAACGCATATTGGGTGGGTGTGATGTTGTCTTTAACTCGGAAGAGGAAGTACAACTACTCTCAGCTATTCTTTAAGTATATACAACAAAACGCACTTGCCAATAATCGAAGATTGATGTATCCTAGGTTTATCCACCTGATATTGGATTACCTGCTTCACGACACACCCAAGCCTATGCATACTTGTAAGGCCCCGTTACCGGTAGCCCTACTTTCGTGTTGGATTTACTCATAAACGCAGTTCTAAATATCAGAGTTAATTAAAACATTCGCGGAATATAAAAGCTTTCATAAAACATTTCATAATAAAACACGTCTTGTCTTAAAACATCATTTTGTCTTTCAAAATAAACGAAACATTAAACTTAAACGTCTTGAGTCTTCCGATGCCAGCCTCTTATTCAGTGCCACGTGTCTCCTCAAGCGAGCTGCCTCATCCTACTCACCTGCGTGCATACTAAAAGTCAGCTACGCTGAGTGAGTTCTAGTTAATCATACAATGCAATACACATAAACTTATATTCTTTCATTCATACTTTCATACTTTCATACTTTCTTTTGTATTAACTTACTTTCATATCTTACGTTATAAAGAGCATTACGCCCTACATTCCTCGAGTATTATTAGGGCTCGGTACCCTCCTTCCTCGAGTATTATTAGGGCTCGGTACCCTCCTTCCTAGAGTATTATTAGGGCTCGGTACCCTCTTTCCTCGAGTATTATTAGGGCTCGGTTCCCTCTTTCCTCGAATATTAGTAGGGTTCGGTTCCCTAGTTCTCGAATATTAGTAGGGTTCGATTCCCTCTTCGTTACCGTACATCCATCCTTTCCTGCTTTTATTAACTTTATCACATTCATACACATAAGCGTACATATCATACTTACCTTATACTTAGCGTTACAACCTGACAGTACGTGCAATATCCGAAGACCGTTCACGTACCGTCAAGCCATCATTCATACATTTCACATTATTCACATAAGGCATACACTTATCTCTTAGGATAAGCGTATTAACAAACATATCGAGTATGCACACAGCCCCGAAAACATAACACATAAATGGGGCTAGAAACTCACCTGAACACGGTTACGTTCACCGTTAATCGTAATCCCTTTCTTCAGTTGTGCACGGCTGACTGTATAACAAGTATACGTATCAATTAACTATCACTTCTCATATCATCTTTCTAGTCTTAACTAGTACCCACAACGAACGGGGGTCTGGGGGCAGCGCCCCTGGCAGCGGGGTCTAGGGGTGGCAGCCCCTAGCAGGGTCCAAGGGGCAGAGCCCCTGGCTGGGGTCGAGCTGCCAGGTCAGCTTGGAAAAATTATATTTACATTAACTGTCTTAACACATTTTCCATTAGGTTTTTAATTTATTTTCTAAGCGAACTTAACTTTAGGCGAAGTTAAACCTTAAGCAAACTTAACTTTAGGCGAAGTTAAACCTTAAGCGAACTTAACTTTAGGCGAAGTTATCAGTTAGGCGAACTTGGCCTTAGGCGAAGTTATCAATTAGGCGAACTTGGCCTTAGGCGAAGTTACTAGTTAGGCGAACTTGGCCATAGGCGAAGTTAAGCCTTGAAGGCGAAGTTAAGCTTTGAAGGCGAAGTTACCGTTTTGAAGGCGAAGTTGCCCAGTTCGCAGGCGAAGTTGCCCAGTTCGCTACGGGTTTGGTTTTTATCAAGCATTTTGGCGATTTTAATACCCTTGTTATGGTTCGACATCACCCACTAACGTTCCCTAACCATTTCGTTCGTATATATATCCCGTATAAACTATAAAGCTTGGATCTTTAAGCTTAAGGACATTCAATAAAACATAAACTTTAAAGGTCAAGAACATACCTTTTGTGCTCGTTTGGATCTCGTTTAACTTGTTTAATCACAACTAATCGTTTACTCTCTCTCGGATCTTGCTCGTTTATGGTGTGGGTGTGTTTGGAGTGTGTAGAGATTATGATGGAAATGAAATGAGGGTTTAGGGTTTTAGCTTGGTTTAGGGGATATTTATATCCCTTAAAGCCCATGGACCTAAGGCCCATTCTCATTTAACCCATCTCAATTAATCTAAGTCCATGATCCGTTCTTTACTCGATATTAATTAATTAATAACGATAAATCACTAAACGTAACTTTCTTTATTCAACATTATAAATTTTAGGATGTTACAATACTAATGAAGTTGATGAAGAGGAAAATGAAGTTGAATATGTTGAGCTATTTCACGTGAAGGTCATCAAACAATCCGCTATGAAGCTATCCTTAAGCCTTCTAGTAGGAGTTCCTACAAATACAAGGGTGAAGAACCTGGTGAGAAGCTTGGCCAATTTGAGGAGACTGAAACAGATAGTGAGGAGACAGAGATATAGGAGGAAGATGATGATGATGATGATGATGATGATGATGATGGTTAGGATGAGGGTGATGATGTAGAGGAGGAAGAACAGGACGAGCCTGTTGATGAACTGGCTGGTGAAACTGAAACAGAGCCGGATGTTGATGTTGTGGTAGAAGGTAGATCAAAAGGGAAACACAACAAGAAGAAGAGGAAAGCTGGTAAAACCTCTAAGAAGCCTGCTGCTGGTGTGTTGATACTGAGGAAGACGAAGAGGAGCCTGAGTGTCCACTTAAACGGTTAAAGAAGGTCAAGGACTCCAAGAAGTCTTCTCCTTCTAAAGTACCTCATCTTAAGGTACGTTTTCCTTCAATTTCCGAGATGATGAGTGACTAAGCCACACAAACCACCACCATTCCTGACCCATACATAGGATCATCAACCACTCTGGCCAAAACCATAGAAGCCCTCCAAGCCGAACAAATCAAATTTACCAAAACCCAAACCCCAATCTCACCCAAAACCAAGTCCAAAACCAAACTTAAGTCACCACCCAAACCCCAAGCCAAATCTAAGACTAGGATTATCCTTAGACCCAAACCCAAACCCAAACCCAAACCAAAGAAAATATCCTTTAGAGACGAACCCATCACTTCCCCTGAAATCTCACCAACCCGCTTAGATGAACCAATGTCTTCCATGTTTGATGACATTCCCATCACCACACAAGCCGAAACCTTCACATCACCTAGGACCCCGCACCAGTTACCTCACCAACTTACCTATTAACCTCTCCAATTAGAGACACTTCATTCTGGTCCGCTACCTCACAACATCCATCCAAACCCAAACCACCACATCCACCATAGAAACCACAACCACACCAACCAGCCTACCACTAACCACAACCACACCACCAACCTACCCTTAACCTTAACCACATCATTTCCTACCTTAACCCTAACCTTACCCATACCAACCACACCACACTCAACCATATCAACCGCACCTCCCTCAACCCTTATAAGCCCTGTCATTGCTGCCACTCCCATCTCAAGTGGGAAATCGAAGAAGTCACCAGTGTTTCGAGATCCTGTCCTCAATAGGATTAAGGCATTGGAAGAGGCAAATGAGAACCGTGCTAAGCGGGAGCTCATGTTGATCAAGTTTCTTAAGGATCAAAAAGCCATCAACCAAGAAGTCACTCGACAATGTGACGCTCTGGCCGATCAGTTAGCCACTTTACAAGAACAACATGACATGGATCAAGCCAGAATTTTAAGTCATAAAGATTGAATTAACTTGTTGAAGCAAAGAATCAACAACCAGCAACACTTGATCAACAAAAACTCTTCGCAAAATGTTGATCAACACGTTGGGTTAGAAAAGCTTGAATCAAGTGTTAAAAAGCTGGAGACTGATCTTCCTTCGTCTTCAACATTTGCAAGTGAGTTTAGAAGGAAACTTAATCCCACCCTTGATAAAGTGTGGATCGAATTTGAGCGTTTGGGCTCAAGAGTCAGTGGGTTGGAAGGTGGAGAGAACTGGGATGTGAGCAGATTGTTGGGTGAGAGCGTGAGGCTGCGTGATTTGATCGAGCAGATGGAAGAACAGTTGGAGGAACAGCGCGTTGAACAAGGACGTGTGAATGAGTCCTTGGTTAACCAATACCTTGCTGTTATGGAGGTGATGCGGTTAACTGGTGAGGATGTGGAAAATCTAGCGATGCATCTGATGGAAACCTTTCGAGGGTTTCTTCATGTAGCTGAGCCAAGGGCCGAGCAGAGCGGCCGACGTCAAATTGTTCTTGCTGAACTTGCCACAGATGCCGAGAGGGTCAGAACTCTAGGAAACATTCATTTTCCTCTACATAGGTGAACCAAGAAAGGATGGTGGTGAAGGAGGATCTGTATCAAAAGCTGTTGATGATAAGCATGTTGAAGTTGTTGGAACCGTTGTCGGCACTGAAATTGTAGCTACTACTGAAGCTACATCTGAGCAGGTCAGTTCTACAAGTTCACCACTTGTTGCACCCATCACTAGTGCACAAGTTAGTTCTGTATTTACGACTGCCTTGGTTACTTACGTTCCACAACAACAAGAAGTACAAGGTGGTGATGGTGATGATGGTGACGATGATGAGTCTGATGGTGAAGACAATGATGATAACAACAACGATGCTGAGGTTGAAAAGAAATATGTTGATGATGACGACCATGAGTATGACAGTTTCGACGAACCTCGTGGTGGTAATGGTGGTAGTAGTGGTGATGGTAGTGGCAGTGGTGATACCACTGGAAATAAGGTGGTTGATGATGAACCGCCACAGGAGGCTGAGAAAACACTGGAAATGGATGTTGTTGCTGAGGCTGAAATCGCCTATTTATTTAACGTTTGTTCTTTTGCAGGTACCGTTTCACCAGTTGAGAAATCCGTGGAAGTAAATAATGATGATAGTGATGATGGCATCAACTACTCTCCTAACCCAGACACTCCGGTTAGAGAAAATGTTGAGCCTACCGTTGAAGAACCCGTTGTTGATCCAGCTGCCAAGCCTGCTTAACGAAAATCAGAGAAGTGCGTCAAGCGTTCTGTGTGAGCCGCATGGCAAGCTTAAGATGGAGGTCAAAGTCGTTCCATGATGCTGATCTTATCCTTTACGAAAAATGGCATAACGATAACAGAAGATGGGCCATCCAACGTGCCAACGGAGATCTTACATATCTGTCCTATGCAGATATGCACACACTGTCTGTTCTTGATATGAACCATTTCAGACGGGCAGTTGGTGGAGGAGAGGACGAGAAGACTTTGTAAGGATGGTTCAAGTGTTTCCTCAAGCGTGGATGGAAGAAAGATTATCCAATATTTCCTCTCAATCCTGGAAGAGCATACAAGTCAAACGAGATCAATCCAATCACAAACAAGCCAGTGAAAGGATGGAAGTACAGGATTCCAGAAGACCATGGAGAACCTATCTTGCATGCCGTTTGAAGACAACTTTCTTTACGACTTCATCTCCTGGAAATTTGACAACGACACAAGAGAGGTGATTATTCATTGCAAAAGTACGCATCACCTCAGATTCTTCAATGAGCATGAACTGTCGGGCTTTGGAAAGGAAGATCTGCTCAAACTGCATGGATCTCCTTTGTGCACAGTTGAAGATGTGCGCAGGGACAATACCGACGCCATCGTGGGCAAGTTCAACAAGTTTGTCCGTCTGCTTGTTAAAAAACAGCCATTTGACGATCACGAGGTGTTTGAGTACGAATACGAGTCCGAGTCCGAATGAAGACAAAAATCAATAAGACAAATACTAAAGACTAGAGGAAGATTGTAAGGCCCATTTCTAATATTAATCTTTGGTATTTGTAACATGTATTTTGTTTATATTTTGTTAAGTATTTCTATTTTATGTTTGGGCCATAGGCCATATATACTTAAGCCCATTGGGCTAGTAATATATATCATATGTGCATGAGAGCACACACTATATAATGTGTGTGCATCTCATACACATACTAACCTTTTGTAAAACCTATTTCTCTAACCTACAAACTATCTCCTTCTCTCTTCTTTGTTCACGGCAATAACATACAAACAAGATCGGAGATCTCGGTCCTAACTAGTTGTTTCCGCCAACTAGTGTAGAGGTTGATCCAAGATAACTAGTAATAGTTAGTTTGTTGTTAGATCCAGTCAAGAGACCTACAACACATATAAGGCACATGTATTTAGGAGTTCGATTATCAACTCAAGTGTTCCAATAAAAGGGTGACATAGACCTATCAATTTAAAAAAGGAATTGGTTTATAAGTTTACCAAAATAAAAACACAATCATGGGTGCTTGAATTACAACAACACAGTCCACAACAAACGGATCATGAGATATTAGCACGGTCTTCATTCGCATAGTCCAAAACTCATATCCCTCACCTTTAAAGACTAGAAGTGGGTTTTATGGTACATTTTATGTATTGCTTGCCCATGAACATGATGATTTGCCGAACCAGAATACTCTTCAAACTTGCAAAAACTAGAAGCTCTAATATCAAGAATGTTGGATCATGTTTACACACTTATTTAATGTGGGAACATGATGCTTATATTCATCACATACCAATGTTTCATATAGCCAATTACAATGCAAAGGAAAGAAATTAATAAACGAAAAGGAAAAAAATAAAAAATAATGAACTTTAACTTAATTAATTCATGGAAACTTCACTCTTTGACTCGCACACCCTCAAGATTCGGACATATTGACTTAGCTTCCTTGTCTTGACTTTATTCAACCACCCCAGTGGCTGTTTAACTCCAATCTAAGTGGTAAATGCTCAAAGATTATCGACAGTTATATCCCTTGTATAGGATTAAACAACAATGATAACACATGAGATTTAGTCACATTCGGACGACCATGCCCATCTCCTTTAACATACATAAAGAGTGTGATCCTAACACTGTTCATTGCTTTATCAATAAAGTTTTGTAGAACCTGAGATTTAGCACTCACTCGTTCTTTGTTAAGTTTCTTCCATGTTTCCATGATTAACTTATAGATGTAGGTTCTAGCTTCGTCTTCAGTAGCACCGCTTTCATTCATGTAACACTGAATCGACTTTGGAATGTCCCCTCTTTCCATTTCGTCCTTAAACACACAAAAGAATGAAGAATTGGCGGTATTAGTTATAACAAGTCATAAGGTTACATATATAATTAGTTATAACAAGTCATACCGAGGATGTCCCCAAGTCATCAGAAAGTCTACATATGAGTGATGTGTAGTAAAGTATATTCTTAGATTCTTCAAACCACTGTAGGATCTCTTGGGTTGAACTAAAGTTTGTTGAAAACTTAATATGAATGAGTACTAAAGAAGTTGCTATTGAAACACAAGCATTGTCCAAGTACTCTTTGAGTGTTGGTGCATGTCCACTATGGTACCACCTTGCTTCAATAAGGTAGGCCTTGCATAAATCTGCCCACTACAATATTACCATTCCTAAGTATCCATAGTTAATAGTAATTTATACTTAAAAAAGATGGATTAAATATTACTGCTTTCTTTATGTATGGAAGGATGAGGATTCTTGTGTTTATCAATGTGTCATATGTGATCTCATTTATTGCGTTGTAGAGTCCAAGGAAACATATCTTCATATAATCCGGGAGTTCTTCGACCGCATTGATATCCCATCTAAGAATTAGAAACCTTTTAGTTCTCATGAAATCTTTGCTATGGAGGAAGTAACAAGTATTTTAATTAGTATTTACCTGTTGATAGCATCTGTAAACAATTCAAGTTCATCCAAAGTACCATACACATCATAGACATCATCAATAGTAGTGACCATGGCTATGACCTTTGCTACATTTCTCCTTCCTAGACTAAGGTGTGGCAAGTAATTAAAACCAATAGTCCACAAAAAACACTCCACCAATCTGTCACGAGCAAAGGTTAACTTCTTATCCCAGCCTATATTTCTCCACCACCTATAATTAATTTCGTGTTTAGTGTATGCAAATAGATTGAACATATCTTAATTATCACTTAAGATATTGAATTTAATTTATCACCTAAGTATGCAACAAGCAGATGTAATACCTTGATGCATGTTTTAGATCTTCAATATAAACAGATTGAACCATATCAAAATCTAATTTTGCAAGCTCGATCAAGATCGGATTCATGTCAACTCTATTCTCATATGCATGGATAAACCACTTTGTCTCTACCCTTGGCACTGTCAAGTGTAGTGGAACCTCCAAAGCATGACTTACTAATGATGATATACTCTCATCCATCTTGTCTTGATTTTCTTGGAGATACTTTGTCGTGAAGTCTCTAGCATCGTCCAATATGTGTTCATCTTCGAATGAATGATAAGAAGCCTCATACAAATTCAACACTCCCATCATATCCTTGATTACATGTGGCTTAAGATCTTTAGTCTCGTCCTTAAAATTTTGAAATATATCTAAACATAGGGCAAAGTCATATATCAATAAAACTTCATGCAAGGATTAATACAAATTCAATATAATTTTTTACCTTGAGGAATCAGATAACCGCATTGCCTCAGTAGACGAAATCCAAGTGCTTTAAGGTTCAAATCCATTTTATGCCACTCGATATGAGTTTTGTAGTAATTGCGGTAAATCATTTCTAAGAGATTGCTAATTTCATCTTCAAAATGATATGATATTCCGAGTCTATGCAAATCATCAACCAGTTCTAGCGTACTCAATGGACTTCTCACTTTGTGTATCATCATCTTCACCGCCTCCTTCAACGTATCTGCGCGTGCCTTGTAAGCTTCACCCTATATATATGGTTAAATATTAGCTAGCACAACTCTTTTACTACAAATTAAATTAGTACAAATGTAACTAAAATGAAATACTATTTCAATCATACTGTGTATTCACTAGAAAGTGATTGAATATCATCAAATGACCATATCGATGGCGCATAGTTTGCTGATCGTCTAGGGAGAGGTTCAACCGCATTGACGACCTTTGTAGTAGCAACATTAAGGGTGGAATGTGATGAATATATTTGGGCCATCTTCAAAAGAGATGCTAGAAAGAAATAAATTGATGTTATATATGGTATAATTAGGTTTGTGTAAGTTACTGTTATCATGCATGGGTATAAATAGATATATACATGGATCCTCTTATATTATATATCCCACCCTCTAAAATACAATATTTAATTAATTAATAAGAAAAAATAAAATATTTCCTGATGACCACCAATTAGAGAAAACTTCAAAATATTTAATACTCAAAGGCCTGCTATAATGAAATGATCAAAAGTGATTCGTATAACAGAAAATGTTGTATCCATTTTAAACAAATATTATTAGGAAAAATGATCAAAATAGTCATTTTATCCACCCATACTTCAAAACTATTTTTCTAAAAAATATCCAAAATGGTCATCAAAAACAGTCGTCCGATGGTTTAGTACTTGCCATATATGCCGGATTATCGAACCATCTAGATCTAGCCACGAATCCTTGTAAAAAGTTGGGTCCTACATGATTTAAAAAAAAAACAACGGTCTTTTTACTGTTTCCGTTTCCGACAACATTTATGGGCATCGAAAAACAGATGGCTGATAGTATTTCAAAGTGCTTTCGTTAGACTGACGGTTTAGGTTGTTAGGTTGCCCATTTATTTTGTGAGGACACCAAAAGAATCCAAAACATCATTACTAAATTTAAAACACAATGTCTACATAGATTTTCTTACACCTTTTAGGGTTCGGGTCTTTTTATTCTAATTCCTCCATTAGAAAATATATTAATTCTTTATTTCTTATTTTCTTTAGATGCCAACTGCAAACAATGGCAAGTCTTTGATCCCCTTCCTTCGTCCGTTTGTGTCCGTCTAGATCCTGACTTTGCCAAATAATTAAGCATGGTTGTGGATCCTCTTAGCATCTTGTTAATTAAGTCAGGACGGTTTATTCCCAATATAAAGATTATTAATTAGTTATCTTAAAATAACGGGGCAATCAGTTGGTAAACGCCTTTTTGACTTTTTGTTATTAGTTGCCTGGGAATAATCCAGTTTTGGTCAAACGATTATTCGCTCTTTAATTACAAAACCACTATTAAATTATTAATCCCTTGTTTTTTTAGGTCCCTAGATGGATCTTAACAGAACTGAGAAGTATGATCAAAGGCGCGGAATCCCTTTGATTAATGAAGACAAGCAATTCAAGACTTTAAAACACGGACACACTTTGTGAGTTTGTTCGGTTAACACAAGTTACTTCAAATGATTCTTTTTATTTTTAATGATTATAAACAAGTTACAATTAATTTAAGACTTCAAAACATGGACACACTTTGTTTGGTTAACACAGAGAATGGACGGAATGGCTAACATGGCAAACCTAAAACCCTATGTGACACTTTTCTTGTATACTCGACAAGTTCGCTTCAGCCCATGTCAAGCGTCAAGTGAGCTAGGCCATCAAGTCCGGCAAATTTAAATAACGATTGCATAATAAATAAACACGGCCTATATATTAAGTTGATGTAAGTTGTTACCATAAATGCACCAACATATTTCACATTTTTCGATCCTTCATTTATAAATCTTACTATATTATTAAAGCAATACAAGATATCCATATGGCCTTCAGATATCATGTCCACATAGGCTTCCAAGTTATCCAGTTTTCATTTATAAAATTGTCATATTATTCACTAATTAATATTTTCTATAATTATAATCTCACTAATTAATTTTTTATATAATCATTACCAACTATTTTCTTTCAAATTATTTAAAAGCCGATTTTGATCACAATTAATTATATATAACAGATTTTGTGTTCCCTTGTTTAGTATGACTATTATTTTAGCAATTCAATGATTTATATTACAGTTTCTTATTCCACCATTTACACATATTTTTCCTACATATTTTGGTTTTGCTGAGAACAAGGTAAATAATCCTTATGATATATATATACACACGCACACACACATATAACGTTTAAATATTTTACACTAGATCGTGTGTCACACGGGTCAATATCTTAGTCATGTCAATATACAAAATGATGAGAAACTTCACTATGAATATAGTCTTTGAATTCATATACACCGAAAGATATTTAGCACTGAAACTTTACGAACAAGAATTAAAAGAAAAAAAACTCAGAATTTTGATTCTTATCTACCTATTCTAATAAAGTAAAATAAATGCGACAAATGTCGGTTTATGGTTAAACCTCAAAACTTTTTTCCCTAAAAAATAATATATTAATTGACCCTTATATATGTTCATATTCACGTTTCTTTTACATTTTATTTTTATTATAATTATACATTTATATAAAAATAAATATTAACATATTATTTTACTATATATTCCAAAATACTTGGTGAAATCCAAAAATTAACAACAAACTATGTTTGTTAATGATTGAAAAGAATATATAATTTCAAATGTTATCATTAACATATTTTACTATGTATGTTGTTGAATATTATAAAGAAAAACAAAACTCAAAACTGCTTTACAAAGTATTTTTTTTTAATTATTAAATCATAAATCTATGCTTAAAAGTCGATCATTTTTTTAAAATCAATCCATTTATCTATTATATTATTGTTGTTGTTGTTGTTGTTGTTGTAAATTGTCATACAAATTTATATTAATAAAAATATATGCTTTAAATCTATCAATTTATTTTTTCAGTTAATTTAGTAAACTGTATATTTTTTCGGTTAATTTAGTAATTATATACCAATCACTTTCATATATAACAAAGTTTATCGTATTATTTTTTTTATCAAGGACTGTTTCGGGTTTTGTGGAACTTAAATTTGGTTTTAACAGTCAAAAAATTGGTAAATAAAATGTTTGGTACAAGTTAACTACATTTTGGTCAAAATTTGTTAAGGGTCAAAAATGAGAAATCTGAGTTTTTTTAAAAGTTTTAGAATGCAAATAGATTTATCGTTAAATTTGTTACAAGTTCAAAGTATTGACTTGAAATTGTCAAACGGATAAAAGATAGAATTTTAAACTTGATTTGGGTTTCAAATTTATTTTTGGAGACATTTTTGGAAAAAATCAAAATGTTCAAAATTTGGTAATTGACTATTTTTCCCTCGGCTAATAAAATTTAAGAATAGATAGTAAACACTTACGACATGCCTCCCTCAGGCCTATCAATGCTTATAACTTATATCAAATTTGAAACATTTATGTTAACATTAATTTTTCCTTCAATGGTGATCAGAACGTTGTATGGGAAGCATGTAATGCAAAACTATGCTCAAATGAAGCAAAATATTCACGAAATTGAATGAGTTAACATGTTATTTTTTATGTTGTTAAACTTATTAAAATCTTTTTCATGGTTTAGTTCAGAAAAACATAGTTTTTGAATAACATTCATCGTTATTATTTAATGTTCTCCTTTCCTTTTATGAGTTGTAAATTGATAAATATACCAATAAATATAACACTCCTTCAGTATTTGGACTTAATGATCAGAACTGCTATCGTATGAGAAGTCTTCTTCCTGAAACTTTTTTCAGTTATACATATATGATACTGACAATGAACGTTTCAATAAAAGGAGCGTTCTCGGGTATGTTTTTGTACGTGCATTTTTTATTAAGTTCATTATAAAAAATCATTTTGTGATATAAAAAAATCAATTTATATACACATAGTATAGATACAACAGTAGATGCAATACATTTTTTTATGTACGTTATGTGATTATTTTCTTTACTTGTAATTTTATAATTTGGATAATCTTGTGTGTTACACGGGCTCTAAAACTAGTTGATTATAAAAATTAAGGTTTATAAGATCATTTAAATAAACCTCGGAAAATTAGACAAAAAATAAAATCCTATTTAAAAAAAACTTGAGAAAAAACTAATTCAAACAACCCTACACGTTAACTCCGTTCATCTTTTACCCAAACTTACAAGATTAGACTAACATACATACACTACCTTCAAACTCCGTTTTTCCTTTTAATTCCTTATTCATATTGATTAACATTTAAACATGTACCGAAACAATTCTCAAAACATGCTGGATTCATCATTCATCCGACCTGTATGCATCTTATCATGATTTTGTTTTCTCTCACACAAATTCGATGACTTTAAAATTTTTATTGTAATTTTGTGCAATTTTGACATAAATTTGCATAGGTTGCGATTCATAATACATGTGTTTTTAGTTTAGGAAGAACATGATTTGTTTTCAACTTTTCGTGAACATATTTAATTTTATTGATATGAAAATTTGAAGATGGTGTAATTTGGGTTTTTATTTTCATGTTGCTGGATGTTTGACCAACCTATGTCAAATTGGAGGCGATCTTGACACGACACATAAAAAAAGGTTTTGGGTTAACTGATAAGACCCTCCTTAAAAAACGGTCGTGTTGATGCATTCTAAATACAAATTGGGTTTGGGTTGAGCCGTTAACCCATTTTAGTATTTTAAAAAAAGACTAACCCTTTTTTTTAGAAATTCACAATTAAATTTTTCAAGATTTTTCAAGTCCATTTCCAGTTTTTTTACTTTATGATTTAAATTTCGTACATCATTTGCGATTTTTGTTTAACTTCAATATTTTTAACATCTAAATTCCCTCATTATCTTTCACTTGCATCATTATAACTTTGATTTCAATATTATAGTCATAATAATGTTAGTTTTGTTACACCATATTAAAAAAGAAAAGTTATATCTATGCAAAAGCATTCTTAACAGTTCATATTAGAAGTGGGCAAATCAGGGTATTTAGGAACCGGAAATGGGTATGAACATCTTCCGATATGGTCAACAAAAGTCAATAACCGGGTCCGGTAGGAACCAGTTCTTGTTATGGTCGGGTTTTTGACCAGGGTTTAACCAGTTTTGCTGAGATTTAATCGGATTTAGGACGGGTCGGGTCAGGGTTTAGACTGCGTAGAGGTGGAACCGGTTCTGCCATGTCTGAGTCGGTTCCAAGTCTGAGGACGAATTTTAAGATGAACCGAAACATGTCCTTACCCGTGGATCGGGTACAACCAGGTCTGGTTCCAAGTCAGGTACACCGGCTTGGGTCCGGAACCAAGTTTTTTTGTTGCCTACCTTTAGTTCATATGACGGAAACTCTTCTGTTTCTCCCTTTCCTTATGACATTGACATAAAATGGGCTTTCAAATAATTTATTGTAATTTGCTATTCTTTTAATTTGAGCTAATAAAAACCATTGATTATTTGAATGACCCAGTAAACGGCCCAAAAAACTTTCAGTATTAATTACCTTTACATGTGATATTTTGATTTTATTTTAGGGACGAGCGTTTTCGGTACAAAGACTAACCGCTACCGGTTTTGCACCGTCGGTAATAAGTTTCTAGTTTTCAGTATCGGTACGGTTCGGTTCGGTTCGATACGGTACGGTATCGGTATTTCCCGAATTTTGCAAAAAATACCGGTATTTCCCGAATCTATAATCTATATAAATGATACATTTAAAATCCTAGGTGTTGCGCTCTCGTCGCTCCCCATTCCCTCTCAAGTCACTAGATTGCTTCATTTGCAAATAAAGCTTTTCATGCGTTTGACCTATTTTCACAAGTATGGGTTTCACCAACCCGGATAACCCTTAAACGGGTTATAACATCTCATTAAGATATAGTCTCACGAAACTCACGTAACTCTGAAACGGGTTATAATTACATGTCATTAAGTTAAAAAAAATTAAGCGGATCGTGGGTCTTAACAAACCCGTATAGCTCTTAAACAAGTTATAACATCTCATTTATTTGTTAAACTTTTTCATTATCAAACTCTAATATAATTTCTATATATAGATTTAGTTACATTAATGATTTTCTTTAAAGTTTAACTTAAAGAAAACGTTTCACAAAATAATATCCAAATTATAACAAATGAACGTAAGCAAACAACTATAAACATCAAATAAATGATTCATTCAATGTTAAACGACAATTGTAAAACAACCCTTAAAATACGAGGGATTAAAGCTAGTGTGAGATATACAACATAAGTCAAATAAAGGGCGCTTAACAATAATGAACTCATGAAATGATGTTTACTTTACTTGTACAACTATAATTTGAATAATAAATGAACATGAACTAGTACTGATCCTTACCAAGGAATAATGGTTAGAACTAGCCGAAAAAGATACAATTGTCGTTAGCTTAATGTCACATTTGTTTATTGCGTAAGTGTTGCATGGTTTAAATATATTATTTTTCACACCGTAGCTTATAGCTATGATTTTAAATATGTGTTTCAAACTTTTTTTTTTTATTTTTTTAAAAGCCAGTATATTAAAAGAAAAGAAAGCAACTCACGAGACGCAAGAGATCCAAACGTGAGCCCAAACATGTGTTTACATGCACAATTGTACTTAATTAATTTCATGTCTACTGATCTTAGTTTAATTAAAATTTTCATTTTGCCTCTTTCTATTATATTGTTTGGTGTAAACTTAAAGGTTGGATTTAAACTAAGCAACCTAATTCAAAGTGCTTAAAACATTGGTAAAAAAAGGTTAGGTTGAAGGCATTGCATGTTATATCACTTATAGTCAACATCATAAATATAAACTAGGGATTTTCATATGCAATCATGATCTCACGTATTTTGACAATAGATATTTACATAATTAGCACATGGCGATTTTTCATTGATTTGTACGATTTAGTTGTTTTCTAGGCTAACCATATACACACATTGATCAACGTGATTAATTTTAATGGTGATATTCTGAGACCCAAGATAAGTTATCTTTTCTTTTTCCCGAAAGGCATTTGTCGCACTGGCAACGGTGATCTCCTAAAGTCATAAGTCATAATATTTCTCATTCCTATTACCTGAGCTCGAATATCAGTAACATTGGTGCTGCTCAAATTTCAGAGCGTGTACATAAACAGAAAGTAAAACCTAAGACCTCTTTTAAAAGAAATCCTAAATAAAATCTCCTAACCACCCATTATGGTGATAGCCCAAGATAAATGACCATGAAAGGTATATTGCTTAATTGTTTTTCTTTTTGAACGGACAACTTTCAATTAAAGGCAAAAATTAGCAAAACAAATAAATAAAAGAAAAATTACGTCAATCATTTTAAAGTAAAGACTTGAACGCAGACCTATTTATTATCAAAAGAAAAGATTTAACAACCTTTACCGGCTTTAAGATCATTGTCGGTTTGTGGGAAAAAAATTGTCTCATTTCTCGCATTCAAATACACCATGCGGTCATAACTAAAGCTTGGCGAACCTTTTTTTTCTTTTTATTACAGATTGGAACCATTTTGTGAATTAAAATCAAATATATCCCTTATCGAGAAGGCGCAAATAGGGGAACGTGACACCATCCACTAATCGAATGCCAAACATTGTCGACAAAGTGGCATTTTGTTAGCAAATTGGTACGTTCTCAATATTATTTATGAACTCCACACGTGATCGACACTACTTGTATATATTGGTCGTGAGCAAGTGCTTCCCGAGTTATCAATCTATTCATCTCCACTTTCCAAACAAGTGCTATATTAGCTTCTTTAGCAACACAACTGTTTCAAGACGTCAAAAATTGTGCACTCTAGCCATAAGCATTGAACATTGCTTTATTTACATTGAAGCAACCGAGCCAAACCGATTTGTCTTTAGCTTTCGAAAGGATGTCTAAGTTACTCCAATCCTTTCCCATAAAGGTCTAATTCTTAAATGGGTTATAACATGCCATTAAGTTAAAAAAATAAGTGGATCGTGGGTCTTAACAAGCCCGTATAGCTCTTATACGAGTTATAACATCTCATTTATTTGTTAAACATTTTCATTATCAAACTATAATTTAATTTATCTACATAGATCTTGTTACATTAATTATTGTTTTCTTTTAAGTTTAACTTAAAGAAAACGTCTCACAAAATAATATCCAAATTATAACAAATGAACATAAACGAACAAATATAAACATCAAGCAGATGTTTCATTCAATGTTAAACGACAAATGTAAACAAACCCCGTAATACAGGGGATAAAAGCTAGTGTCATATATACAACACAAATCAAATAAAAGCTAGTGTCATATATACAACACAAATCAAATGTAAACAAACCCCGTAATACAGGGGATAAAAGCTAGTGTCATGTACAAACAAAGTGATAAAGTAATAAACGTCCTGTACAAACAAAATGACTAAAGTTAAATATAAAAAAGTTTTGAACTTTTGGTACAATTTATATATTTGACAAAGATATTAAATATTAGTTGTTTTTATAAATTTATCTTGGGCCAGTTGCAGATTCACCCACCTATGTTACTTTGCCAGAACGTTAATTTTCTAGGAACGCTTTGTTTTTCGACTCTCCTCTTTAAGTGGTGGTGTAGTCAGGAATTATTTCCTACGAATTTGTAAAATTTCAATGGATGGACCGTCGATTGTCTATTATTTAAGTTTGAGTTTTCTACGGGCTCGATATCAAAATACATGAATATATACCACTAAAAAAGAAATTTGTACGGTTCAACCGAACCTGTTCTCCAAAAACTGCATACGCCCCTGCGTTTTAGTATAACTACTCTAACAACGATATTTTAAAGGGTCTAACTACAAAAGCATAACTACGGCATATTATATGTATTATTACTAACTAGTTTTAGAACCCGTGTAACACACAGGATTATCCAAATTATAAAATTACAATTAAAAATAATAATTGCATTTATATTTGTATCTATACTATGTGTATATAATTGATTTTATTTATATCACAAAATTATTTTTTTAAACGTACTTAATAAAAAAATGCACGTGCAAAAACGTATCCGAGAACGCTCATTTTGCTAAAACTTTCATTGCCGGTATTATATATGTATAATTAAAAGAATTAAGGAAGAAGACTTCTTATACAATAGTAGATTTGACCACTCAGCCTAAATACTGATGGAGCAATACCTTTATTGATATATTTATCAATTTACAACCCATAGAAAGAAATGAGAACATTAAATTATAACGACAGATGTTCTTTAAGAACTATGTTTTTCTGAGCTAAACCATGAAAAAGATTTTGATAAGTTTGATAACATATAAAAATAACATGTTAACCCATTCAATTTTGTGAATATTTTGCTTCATTTGAGCTTAGTTTTGCATAACATACTTCCCATACAATGTTCTGATCACCATTGAAGGAAAAGTTAATGCTGACACAAATGTTTCAAATTTGATACAAGTTAGAAACATTGATATGCAGGGGGTGGTATGTTATAATTGTTCACTATCTATTCTTAAATTTAATAGGCAAGGGAAAATAGTCAATATACCAAATCTCAAACCTTTTAATTTTTTTCCAAAACTGTCATTGAAAATAAATTTGAAACCTAAATCATGTTTAAAATTCTAACTTTTATCTGTGTTGACATTTTCAAGTCAACACTTTGAATCCGTAACAAATTTGACGATTAATCTATTTGCATTCTCATACTTTTAAAAATACTCAGCTTTCTCATTTTTGACACATAACAAACTTTGGCTCGATGTAGTTAACTTGTACCATACAATTTATTTACCGAGTTTTGACTGTAAAACCAAATTATTAACTTCAACAATATACATAGTAAAATATGTTAATAATAACATTTGGTTTGTGTTTAAGCTTAGTAGAGGTGGTATTAGTTAGTTCTATCTCAATAAGTTGTCACCACTAATATTTAGTTTGTGTTTTCGCTTCAAGTTATTATTGCATTAGCATTGGTTTTGACTAATTTGACAACCAGCGAAACGAAAATGGTAAATTCATGTTATGCCATTCAATTATATGTTTCATTGGAGGAGAAAAGTGTACAAAATGTTTCTGAACCAATTCAATACAAAAAGAGAATCAAACTAACACAACATTTAGGTTATGATGGCGAACAACGATGTTGCTTATTGTCGAAGCAGACTGCCTACAAATCAATCACCACCATAAAGGGCCCAAGCCTGGTACAAAGGAACATGAATCCTGAAAAATATATGGAGTTTCATTATAAAATGTGGCTTAAATTTGTTGGTCTATACTAAAAATATATATCGTGTAGTATCATTGTTTCATCTAGGGATGAACAAAAGCGGTATTGGTACCGACTGGTACCAGTACCGGTTTGGTACCGGATCGGTACCAAAATTTTGAGTATCGGTACTGGTACGGTACCGATATTTCCCAAATTTTACCTTCAAATACTGGTACCGTACGGTATCGTTACCGATCTCATCCCTAGTTTCATCCATTTAGTTGCTTTGTGGAAATGCACAACCTTTTCAATGACAGAAGTCCAAAAAACAACGGAAGTATTTCCATGAAAATTTAACAAAGGATCGAGTATCAATTTGGACGAATATATAGACTATATTAGGTTGTAGAAAAAGTATATATTAAGATACTCAGGTCTCAGTTCACAAACCTTCCAAGAGAAACACATTTTTCATCCAACATTAATTAGCAAGTTTCTAATGTAAGTACATTTTACTATTCAAATATGCATGTATAGATTCTAATGCATATTTATGCAACTTCATTAACAAAATCATTTCGAATGTACCCTTTTTTAGGTGCTTCAAATCCTCTTTAGTGGGATTTAGTAACAAATCAACAAAAACTTCCCTACGTTTGAGAACTGCATCAAGAAAGCATGTGAATAAATCCAAAAACCTGTGAATTAAATGGTAGAAAGATAAGAGATGCATACTTGAAGAAAGCAACCAAACTGATAAAAAAGAGAGGAAAAAAAAATAATTTACTAACCTAAATGCCCTATTTCATGCCAATTCAAACACATAAAAATCACCATGGGTATCTTTAACGAAACTGGCCCGTTTCAATATTGCTAGGCTGAGAATACGGGACAGCGGGTCTCCGGTGATTGATGGAGCTTCATCATATAAAAGTTATCATCGGTATTTGTCAACCATTATTCGTTATACGACTAATCCGTTGGTGTAATTCTGTGAATTTCCTTGATTCTCATTAACAAATGATATCCTATAAATAATACAAGGTTGTGAGACTAATTAGGAGCTATACATGGAAATAACAATCAATCCTAATCAATCCTAACTAACAAATCGATATACAATAATTGGAAAATACATGCCAATAATATTGTGATGATATTATTGGCTAACAGTCCCCCGCAGTTTGAGCCGGAGTAGTGCGGAGGCATAAACTGGTTCGAAAGCGTTGAAACAGGTGTTTAGGTAGACCCTTGGTGAAGATATCCGCATACTGATAATCAGCCGGAACATGGAGAACTTTAATGTCACCGAGGTGAACTTTCTCACGTACAAAATGAATGTCCAGTTCAACATGTTTGGTGCGCTGATGTTGCACCGGATTTTCAGCTAGATAGACTGCAGATACATTATCACAGTAGATGATGGTGGCATGTCGAACCGGGACATGAAGTTCAAGTAAAAGGTTGCGTATCCAGCAAGTCTCGGCTACCGTGTTAGCTACTCCTCGATATTCGGCTTCAGCACTAGACCTGGATATAGTGGGTTGGCGCTTAGTTGACCAAGAGATCAGGTTGTCGCCTAGATAGACACAGTAGCCGGAAGTCGACCATCGTGAGTCCGGGCACCCCACCCAATCCGCATCCGAGTAAGCCGTCAGCTTAGTGGAGGGGGAGGGTGTGATGTGTAGCCCCTGTGAGAGAGTCCCCTTGATGTACCTGAGGATGCGTTTTAGTAGTTGAAAATGAGGCTGTCGAGGTGCATGCATAAAGAGACACACTTGTTGAATTGCGTAGGAGATGTCTGGACGTGTAATAGTGAGATACTGCAATGCGCCAGCTAGACTCCTGTATAGCGATCCATCTGAGAAAGGAGGACCCTGAGTGGCGCTGAGTTTAGATCCGACTTCAACTGGGGTGCTAACTGGATTACAGGTTGACATGTTAGCACGTGATAAAATGTCAGCAGCATATGTGGGCTGTGATAAGAATATTCCATTTTGCTGTTTGAGGACCGCAATGCCGAGAAAGTGATGCAGTTGACCCAGGTCGGTCATATTGAACTCGGTGGATAGCGACTTGATTATGTTGTGGAGAAGAGAGGCACTGGAAGCGGTGAGGATAATATCGTCCACATATAAAAGAAGGTAGGCCATCTGTTCTCCCTTGCAATAAACAAATAAAGATGTGTCACATACACTACTCTTGAAACCACATCTGGATACATACCCTGCAAAACGTTGGTACCAGGCCCGTGGGGCTTGTTTCAGGCCATAAAGAGACTTCTGAAGCTTACACACATATTTGGGATGTTCAGAAGAGGTGAACCCTGGGGGTTGAAACATGTAAACAGTTTCGTTAAGATGTCCATGCAAAAATGCATTTTTAACATCCAATTGATGAATTGGCCATGCCTTTGACACGGCTAAGCTAAGAACTGTGCGAATTGTAGTAGGTTTTACTACGGGGCTAAAGGTCTCGTCACAGTCGATTCCAACGGTTTGGTTTTTACCATTTACCACAAGGCGAGCCTTGTGTCTTTCCAAGGTTCCATCAGCATGAAATTTGTGTTTAAACAACCACATGCATCGAATGACAGGGGCATTACTCGGTCTTGGTACTAATTCCCACGTGTTATTTTCTAATAGAGCTTTATATTCGTTTAGCATGGCATCCTTCCAGTTAGGGTCGGTGAGGGCAGTGAGATGCGATTTGGGAAGTGGGGAAATGGAGGGGGAGGTTTCGGTGTTGAGTGATAGAGGTTGACGGGGTTTATGGATACCCGATTTTGATCGGGTTTGCATGGGGTGGGTGGAGTCGTTTGGAGGGTGTGGATGTGGTTGTTGAGGTGGTATGGGGTTATTGTTTGACGGGATAGGGTCAAAAGGTGGGACTTGTGGTGGCAGGTTGAAAGGGGGTGTTGGGCCGGATTGGACGTTGGGTTGTTTGGCCGTATGGGATGTTGGGCTTGGTGGAGGATTTGTAGGTGGGTTCGTGACAGTAGGTGACGAGTTTTGGAAGGATGGAGTAAATATAAGTGGGGAGGGGTCAAGGAAGGAGTGGGTAGGTTGTGGTGTGGCCGGGTTTGAGAACGGGAATTTTGTCTCGTCAAAGGTAACGTGCCAAGAAAAAATGGTTTTGCCCGTGGATAGATCCAAGCACCGATACCCGCGGTAATTTGCCGGGTATCCAAGAAACACACATGGGACGGAGCGGTGAGCAAGTTTGTGTGGGTGAGTGGAGGAGGTGTTCGGGTAGCATAGGCATCCGAAAACACGAAGGTGGTCGTATGACGGTTGTTGAAGGTAGAGTAGTGAGGTGGGGGTGTCAAGTTTGTGGAGTTTGGTTGGTAGAACGTTGTGAAGGTACGATGCGGTGTGAAGGGCTTCAACCCAAAAGGAAGAGGGTAGCGACGCATGGGTGAGGAGGGTAAACATGATTTCATTTATACGTCGAATCATGCGTTCGGACTTCCCGTTTTGTTGGGAGGTATGTGGGCAGGAGAAACGAAATTGAATGTCGTGTTTGGTTGCAAAATTTTGGAACTCGGTGTTGGAAAATTCGCCACCCATGTCGCATTGAAAAGATTGTATTGGCATGCGAAATTGGGTGGCAACGAATTGATGAAATTGTGTAAATTTAGTAAATGTCTTAGATTTAAATTTTAATGGATAGACCCAAGTATATTGGGTAAAATCATCCGTCAACACCATATAATATTTATAACCTGCATGGCTCAAAATAGGTGAAGTCGACAAGTCACAATGTAAAATTGCAAACGGTAAAAAAGTACGAGTAGTAAAATCCAAAAATGGCAACCGTTTATGTTTGGATAACTGACAAGATTGACAAATAAATGGAAATTTTGGTTTATTGTATGAAATAAAATGCTTTGAATTTAGAAACTCCATGACATGTTGACCGGGTGTCCAAGTCGGTGATGCCAAAACGGAGAAACTGTAGTGGAAGCAAAGCAAGCTGTGGCAGAAGCATTTGAAGTGAGCGGGTAAAGATCACTGGTGCTGTTGTGACGACTCAGGATTGTGCCATCCTTGAAATCCTTCACAGAGAAACCAAAGGGGTCAAATTCAATGGAAGTATTGTTATCAACATTAAATTTGCGCACAGAAACAAGATTTTTTATGATATTTGGGTTAAACAAAACGGATTTTAGGTGTAATGGTTTAGAGGGTGTGGTTATTGTGGTAGATCCTGAACCCATAACTGGAAGTTTATGACCATTGCCTACAAATATGGACTCTATAGAAGAATCAGTGGAAAAAGTATCAAGTTTATTAGTATCAAAAGTAATGTGAGACGATGGACCTGTGTCGAAATGCCATTGTTCGTTGTTGCGTGAGCCGGAGTCCAATGAGAGGGCCTGAACCGCATTCGCTAAACTGGTGGGTTCAAGTGGATCAACTCCAGCAAAGTGGGCCTGTGCCTGATTAGTATTAGAAGAGCCATGTAATTCTGTGAATTTCCTGGATTCTCATTAACAAATGATATCCTATAAATAATACAAGGTTGTGAGACTAATTAGGAGCTATACACGGAAATAACAATCAATCCTAATCAATTCTAACTAACAAATCAATATACAATAATTGGAAAATACATGCCAATAATATTGTGATGATATTATTGGCTAACAGTTGGCTCAGAAATATCTATTAAATCCCCATGGCTGCAATTGAGGTTGCAAGTGGAAAACTTGCCATCCTCCGATTATGCCACGCCAAGAAACGATCTTGACTTTAGTCATCATTGCCTCCTCACGACGAATATCACTACATACCAGCTATGTATAATTCATAAAACTCGTGGCTAAACAATTGAAGCACAACCACATATTAGGATGACTCATCATCACCAAGTTAGATATCACTTCCCAAATGAGAACAATGTTGAGATGAAACTGGGCATGAAAACAGGAAAAAAACTCGCACAACAAATTACATAATGTCTCATATGAGCCTACGCTCATCTTCATGGATTCACACACCACCACATTCCAAATGAAATTATGGCTCAAATGAGAACTTTCATCAGCTTAACATTGAAAACTTTGTTGAGCTAATGTAACAAATTAAGTCATGTCTCAATGTACACTCATCGGCGTCGAACTAACAACCGAAACCAGGTAAGAAGTACAAATCAGTTTTAGTTTCAGATACTTGCATAATAAAATCCCCAAAATAATCCTAAAGCCATAATATGCAGTGTTGTTATGCACTTATACGAAGAACATCCCCAATATATACATCAAATATGTGGTAAAGTTTCAAAATTATACCAAATATAATCTCTAAACAGAGTCTGTTACTCCATAAAATTCGAAACAATAATCAAAGTTATATTACCAGTCTCTTAGTCCTTGTAGTTAGCGATACCAATAAGTTATCCATCATCACCTATGGTTCCAAAATGGAAACCAGTGACAGTACAAATAGGATCCGGTGGACAACATCACCGTCGTATCTCCGTCGCGGCCGTCGCCTAGGCTTCCAAAATGGAACCAATAGTACAACTAAATAGTACAATAAGTAATGCATATAGTGGATGTCCCTAATTCATCAACTGGTCGTAAATTAGTGACCTGTAGCGATCCAAAGTAACAAGTTCTTCTTTGCGGTGCAAGATTACATGGGATGCAGATGAGCGGGTAAAAGGACGCGTTTATAATGTTTAATATCGTGCATTTTAACTGTTTATATGTATCGAATACGATTACTTTGAGTTCTTTTATGTTTGCAGGTAATTGGAGCTTAAACGATCTATTTCGAAAGCATGAAGATGAACAATCAATTAGTTTAAATGAGGAAGCATGCTTAAGTGTCGGATGGATGATACATTGAAAGATGAAAAGAATGAGCATTTTGTTACAAGGGAGTAAGGTTACTCTATAAGAGCGTAACGTTGCGCAGTACTTGAAAAACCAAATGATGTGCAAATCGGTCTATTAAAAACTTAACATAACCTATACACTCTAGTTTTAAATTTATAAATCTAGACTATCCTAGTGCTAGACCACTAGACAGGCAAATGTACCTATCGACTGTAGTAAAGCCTAATGAAGTCCGGATATCGAACCCACAGGACACTAGCGACACCTAAACTATACTCTGACTAATAACTTAAGTAAATTGATTTAATTGATTTTTGTCTTTTTTTATTAACTATAAACTAAATAATACTTAAACTAAAATTGACACGAAAACTAGACACAGGCAAATCGGTTTAGAACTCAAATAGGGGAAACAACTACCTAGGTAAAGAATCCTACTAGTCAACTCGTAAACTCTCAGAATTGGATTTATGATCGGTAACCGGATCCTAAAAATATGAAACTTAAGGAATAACTAAAGTATGCTAGATCACCTCCTAGTCTCACCAAAAATACCTAAGAACCCTAAATATCATGCAAGCTCAACGGTTTAATGGTTCGGATCACCTCCCGGTCTCACCTTACCTAACTATGCTAAGGTACCCAAAGATTAAATCACCTCCCGGTCTCTCAAATCACAATATACCCTAAGGCGTAAAGGGGTATTCTATTGAATTTGGTTATAACTCGGATCTGAAAGAATCTAAAGGAATCTAGGATAACTCACTCCCGTGCAATCACTACCCCAACCCGCAAAAGACCAAAACATGCGACACTTAATTACATCCCGATCTCTCAAGTGACAGTATATATGGTATCTTTAAACTGGTAATTACCGTTCCTATGGAATACGTTAACTATAAACCATAAACTAGTTACAAACACACAGTAAGTAACCTAATATGCATCCGTACATGAAAAACATTCACAAAGACACATATGGAACAAAATTTGATAATAAATTAATACCAAATACGCATATGCATCACAACCAAATACAATAAAAACTTTACCAAAACATGAACCAATCAATAATAAATCCAAAACAAAAAATAAAACGAGTCTAACAAGTATTCATCCAAACCCAAGCAGTATAAATGTTTAGCCAATCATAACTACGAATTAAACAAAGATAATATATTTATTGCAGTTCATCGTAAAAAGATATAAAATTAATTGAGCTACTAGCCTGGTTAAATTAATTGAGCAGCCTGCTTGCTTGAATAATTCACTTTTTGGTCGTGGAATATTTGACGTGTGTGCGAGCTTGACGTGCTAGGCTGCTTGACTAATTCTTTGCCGTGAAATTTTTTTGTGAGCTGCTAGGAAGCTTCAACTCTTTTTTTTCTTTTCCTTTGTGTTTCGCCAAAAAGGGGGTCACCCCTGACTTCCGCCCCCTTGCATAAATCTGTCCAAGTTTTTAATTTAACCTCCCATCCACTCCACCGACTTTCTTCTTTTATTTTTTTATGATATTCTAACCTAGCCCACAAGACAAAATCCCATTCACTCCACCGACTTTCTTCTTTTATTTTTTTATGATATTCTAACCTAGCCCACAAGACAAAATCAGCCCACAATTAGTTAATTAAACATCTTAAAACAATTAATTAGATAAGCCAATATGAATTAATCAAGTCTAGCCTTTCTTTCTGTTGCTCGAGACCAAAACACAAACCAAACATATATATATGGATCTCATGTTAGACGGCTTAGCCATATTTTACTCGACACATATATCATTCAAATTTAAAACAATTAGTATTAATATTCAATTCACAATAGTTCTAAAATATTAAACGTGAAGGAAATATATATAATATTATATATATATATATATATATATATATATATATTTTAGCTCATATCAAATATCCTCACCCTTGAACATTTTTCGTCCCTGAAAAAGTATTTTGCAATGGAATTATAATTCGAAACTGATCTTTAAAACATATAGGATATCTTTTATGCACAGATAAACGCAAAAACTGCGATTACCGATATTGTTGTCCACTTAAACCTAGCCACTAGCCTATCAAGCCCCCAATTGCATTGAGCGTTTTAAGTTCAAAAACCACGGCTACACCTACCCCATCTGAGACACATAGAGCTAGAAAAACTAGAGTCAAAGAAAACTGGTTTGACAAATCACTATAAGCCAAGGACTCGTTGATGGTACTAAGTAGATGCACTCGGTGAAATTTGATGGATGAATGGTCATGTGGAGGTCGTACGAGCTATTTCTAAATATTATTGGACTTTGTCTTATAAATTCCTAATTTGATATTTATTGACTAAAAACCTTCGAGCCCCAATAGTGTATCCTCAGAGTCACTATACCCTTAGTAACACGTAAACTCTAAGTCTCGTCTAGTATTGCAACTTTGGTCTATTTACTAACTTTGAGAATGCTTCTTTGGCATTTTACAATACATAACTTTCTCACGATCATTTTCTTTTTAGAACAACTTTTCGGAATACTCATAACTTTCATAACATACTTCTTATTTTTCATTTTTCATTTTTTTACCACCCTAAAGTATATAACTAGTTCTAAGCTCGTAAAAAGATGGACATGTAGTGGTGTGCTGGTTTGAGTGCATCTAAGTCACCATCTCAAAGTTTCTAGATTATGGTAATCTTCCCTAAGCATCGAAATTCGGTTTCACCGTTTTTCAAATTAATATATATATAAAATTTGCTAAAGAGGACTATCAAAGCTAGTTGGGCCTACCGACACATCCCAAGTTTAGTGCTATCTTTTATTTAATCTCATATATAATAGTAGTTTTAAAAACCAATCTCAAATTTTTCTATCATTTTTCATTATTTGCAAAAATTTTCAATAAATATTCGGGACATTTTTCAAATTTTTTAATTTTTTATTATTATTATTTTTTTTGAAATTTTGTTTTTTTTTAATATAAAAATGTCAGTTTCTCATCCCCACACTTAAATGTCACATTGTCCTTAATGAGACAGGAAAAAGACAAAAATTAAAGCACATTCAAATATAAGTAAAGTGGAACAGACTCCCCTGGTAAATATGCGGATATGCCTCATGAGTCGTGTTCCATACCCTCCAATTCGAACGAAAGCCTCATACTCTAGTGGTCTCTACCAAGCTGTCACTTACGAACGAAAGCGGCAATCAATAAGCAAATAGCCTCCCCACACTTGAATCAAACTATGTATCATCAACCTTCCACAAGCAATCCTTAAGCTACCTGAAAGAAAAGCAGAAAACACGCGGCCAACAAACGAAAGCAAGAAACCCAAAAAATAAAAATAAAAAATAAAAGCAAAAACATACTACCGGGTTGCCTCCCGGGAAGCGCTAAGTTTACAAAAGAGTCTTCAGCCAGACTCCCTCCTGAAATCTCAATCAGGAGGCTTTTCTTTTATCCAACCCCGGTCTAACCCGTTTAGTTCCACCCCTCCAACATATTTAAACAAATAGCAGATTAGTGAAACTTAAAAGCATTTGAAAACATTCAAACGGGTCGGACCACCAATACTTAAACTTACCCGGATCAAACCTAATACGTGGCATATAATGAGAAAAATGGTTATTCTTACATTTCAATGTTGTCCTATAGCTCTTAATGTACCATTTTGAACCCTTAAAATGTGATGATCCAAGCATTTTCTCACCCTCTTCTGTGGCTTTGTCGATTTCGGTGGCGATCCACTATCTAGTTCCTCCACAAACCTACTAACATTCCTATGATGTGGCGACTCAACTACCACCACATTATGATCCTCCTCCTTTGCCACTTCCACTTTTTTTTCGTTTGGTACACACTTGATCTCCGTTGTTGGCTTCCCCATGATTAGTGTTTCTAAATAGATAATCGCCAACATGGTCAAATTCTTCATGTTCTTCAAAAACTGGTAAACTCACTAACTCATCACCAAACTCATCCTCCCAAGATGGTGCATGCTCCTCTTTTTCGTCATCTTCCATCTGGTGCTCCTCAACGGCATCTTCGTTCAGATCCGCGTAATCAGGTAGCTCCAAATCCATCTCTTCTATAACGCCCTCATCATCATTATTCCAGAATTCATCATCTGTTTCATAGATGGCTTCCTGCTCCTTGTAAGAAAAACTCTCATTTTGAATTCTAGCACTTATCTCGTCTAACCTAGCTTCGAGTTCCTCTATCTTACGAAGTCTTTCTAATTCTAACAACCTATCAAGCCTAGCTTCCAATACCTTAATCTTTTGGAGTCTTTCACGTTCCTCTTGCACGGCTCTTTCCAACATCATCTCTTTCCAACATCTTTTATACAAAAAACTCCTAAACTGACTCGATCTATTAAACATATTAACTATACTCGATAAAATAAAACAAAAACTAAATTATCCAAAACATGACTAGATGCGCTAAATCTAAGACACGGGCTCACAAGACACACCACAACTCAAGACACAAAAGACCAATTAATCAATTAAGTTCAATCAACGTTAGTTTCGCTATCACCTAAGTATTCCCGGAAACGGCGCCAAAAACTTGATGTGCAAAACGGTCTATTAGAAACTTAACATAACCTAGACACTCTAGTTTTAAATTTATAAATCTAGACTATCCTAATGCTAGACCACTATACAGACAAGTGTACCTATCGAATGCAGTAAAGCCTAATGAAGTCCTGATATCGAACCCACATGACACTAGCGACACCTAAACTATACTCTGACTAATAACTTAAGTAAATTGATTTAATTGATTTTTGTATTTTTTTATTAACTAGAAACTAAATAATACTTAAACTAAAATTGACACGAAAACTAGACACATGCAAATCGGTTTAGAACTCAAATAGGGGAAACAACTACCTAGGTAAGAAATCCTACTAGTCAACTCGTAAACTCTCAGAATTGGATTTATGAACGGTAACCGGATCCTAAAAATATGAAACTTAAGGAATAACTAAAGTATTCTAGATCACCTCCCGGTCTCACCAACAATACCTAAGAACCCTAAATATCATGTAAGTTCAACGGTTTAATGGTTTGGATCACCTCCCGGTCTCACCTTACCTAACTATGCTAAGGTACCCAAAGATTAAATCACCTCACGGTCTCTCAAATCACAATATACCCTAAGGCGTAAAGGGGTATTCTATTGAATTTGGTTATAACTCGGATATGTAAGAATCTAAAGGAATCTAGGGTAACTCACTCCCGTGCAATCACTACCCAAACCCGCAAAAGACCAAAACAGGCGACACTTAATTACCTCCCGATCTCTCAAGTGACAGTATATAAGGTATCTTTAAACTGGTAATTACCGTTCCTATGGAATACGTTAACTATAAACCATAAACTAGTTACAAACACACAGTAAGCAACCTAATATGCATCCGTACATGAAAGACATTCACCAAGACACATATGGAACAAAAATTGATAATAAATTAATACCAAATACACATATGCATCACAACCAAATACAATAAAAACTTTATCAAAACATGAACCAATCAATAATAAATCCAAAACAAAAAATAAAACGAGTCTAACAAGTATTCATCCAAACCTAGGCAGTATAAATGTTTAGCCAATCATAATTACAAATGAAACAAAGATAATATATTTATTGCAGTTCATCGTAAAAAGATATAAAATTAATTGAGCTACTAGCCTGGTTAAATTAATTGAGCAGCCTGCTTGCTTGAATAATTCACTTTTTGGTCGTGGAATATTTGACATATGTGCGAGCTTGACGCGCTAGGCTACTTGATTAATTCTTGGCCGTGGAATTTTTTTGTGAGCTGCTAGAAAGCTTCAACTCTATTTTTTCTTTTCCTTTGTGTTTCGCCAAAAAGGGGGTCACCCCTGACTTCCGTCCCCCTTACAAAATCTGCCCAAGTTTTTTATGTAACCTCCCATTCACTCCACCGACTTTTTTTCTTTTATTTTTTTTATGATATTCTAACCTAGCCCACAAGACAAAATCAGCCCACAATTAGTTAATTAAACATCTTAAAACAATTAATTAGATAAGCCAACATGAACTAATCAAGTCTAGCCTCTCTTTCTGTTGCTCGAGACTAAAACACAAACCAAACATATATTTATGGATCTCATGTTAGACGGTTTAGCCATTTTTTACTCGACACATATATCATTCAAATTTAAAACAATTAGTATTAATATTCAATTCAAAATAGTTCTAAAATATTAAACGTGAAGGAAATATTTATAATATTATATATATAATTTAGCTCATATCACCAAACAAACTTCAAATTGAGTGGGGAGTAAGGTGGTTAGACGAGGGAGTAACCTTAAGTTTACCCAGGTAAGGTGTAGCCCTACTCACTAAGGGTATAACCTTACCCCCTTGTCGAGATTTTTTTCTTGAATTCAATTTTCAGCCACCTATTTAAGGACAACTGACCCTAATTCGAAAAGACATCTCTCCGCAACCTTTTTAGACAAATTTGGAGCCACTTTCCACCATCATAACACCTACTAATCACCATAATCAACAATGCTATCCTCTTTCCAACCAAGAATCAAGCCATCCATGATCAAGAGGCAAGGCTAAACCGTTCATGACCATCTCCGGGAGTAGGGTTGTGTTTGTAAGAAATACTTTTTGTATTTTGAACCTTTACATTAGAACTAGAGTTGATTAATTAGTCGGTTGACTAATCTTTTTCTTTTGTTTTTTCTAGTAAACAGTTTTTCGTAATTGAATGCGTTGAGGTTTTATTAGTAGTTAATTGATTTGTGGTCATCAACTTTTAGGATTAGGTTCTTAGAGTCATTGACACGTTTAGCTTTAACCATTGATTTGATTGCATTTATCAAACCCTAAAATTGGTAATCAATTAGGTTATTATTCAACCAAGCCAATTATTCGGATTAAGTTCTGACAATCAGTAAGGTCAAATATTTAGTCTTTTGATTATAGGTATAAACAAACGAGTTTTATAAATAGGTTTATTCAAATAGTCTAAGCTGCTTCGCAACTTGAAATTTGGAGTTTGGTTACTTTTCTCTCAATTGTATTACAATAAAATCAATTTTCAAACCACTTGATATCGTCTGTCCACCTAGTATAATTAATTAGTAATTATTAAACTTTATCAGCACTTTCCACTGTTTTCCTGTGAATTCGATTGTCACACCACGACTTAGGGCCTAGGTGTAACACCCATTAGTTAGTATCTGTTTTGTAAAAATATTAGAGTTACGAGTTTGATTTAGCAGAAGTCTTTAAAATAAATTATTCTTTTATAAAATGACAGGTTAAAATACCCGTTGTGTTCTTTTAGCAAAAGTTTTTGAATAAAATATTATTATATTGAAAACATGGGATTTAATACCCATTTAATAATTCAATTACCTGCATTTTTAAAATATGATTCTTTATAATATTCTGAAATAAAATATACGAGCCACCAGATAGCATCTAATGACTATATCTCTAATCTTCTAGTCTTGCTTGTTTGTTCTAATGTTTCTGATTTCTGTAAAATGGGTTGAAAAATACGTCAGCACAAAGCTGATGCATGACACTGATTCTGTTGTAAAATTCTTTTCAATACCATTGTGAAATCAACAATAATACCTTTGTGACTACTCATTAGGCACTCAACTCAATTGAGATAAAATTACCTTAAGTATATGTACATGTCATATACATAATATCATTTCTCTGAACAGTCACGCAGACTTCCAGAGGCATGTTGATGATACGCATGGCCTCGGGGAAATCCGAGTCACCATGTATGAATGGATCCAGACACATGTATACTTTTAATCAGAGTGTCCGTTTCTTATTAATTGTAACACAAGGTTTTAAGGATTCGTAAATCCTATGCAAACATTCTGACTCTTAAAGAGTTTGTAAAAGTTTAGCTCGTATTCACCTATTCTGTTTATGACCATTTTCTGTTACTGATTTCTGCTTTTGATTGTTTCCTCGGACCTATAATACAAGAATAACATTTGTATAAATATCTAGATCAACGATCTAGCTTCAGACCTTTAGTTTGTTTTGTATAGCTTTAACCTTGACAAATTCTTAGTTTGTGTAAAATATTTGGACTTTTAGACTGTTTGTTTATTTATCAATTTATATGCTACGTTTCTTTTTCATGAAAAACCATCTATACTGAGTTTCTTCTTCAAGAAGAAACATTTATTAAACTATAACCTTTTATGAATATTATATTTCTGAATCATAAATAAATATTATCTTGACTATACCTTGTATGTAAAAGCTTAAGTTTCTTAATCATGAAGAAACAATATCTGACTATAACATTTGCTTATGAAAAGTTATATTATGCTTTAATGTAATCAAGGTTTAGGCTATACCCCCGACTATGGTTTAAGCTATAACAATAATAATAATAATAATAATAAAATAATAGCTTCAGCGGAATCCCTACCTCACACAAGTATTCGGAGTTAGACACCTAAGACTGATCGAGCAGTACTTCTACTCTCTATCGCGTTCTAGAGCTTAAACTGTTGATTTTAGAGCTTGGCACGTACTTCATGACACGACACGCTTCCCGAGGCTAACTATGTGTGAAGGTGAGTGTTTTAGTGTGAGGAGAGGGTTGTGTTGTTCACCCCATTTATAAGTTGAAATTAAATCCCATCGCGCATCGCAATGGCCTTCTTGAAGCCCCATCGCACATCAGGATGAGTCATTATCTCGAGAAGCTACCACATGTTGACACGTTGCCTTCCACTTCTGCCATGTTCGCCACGTGGTGGACTCGCGTCTTTGTCTACTTAGACTGTTCATCGCGTATCGCGATGGCTTAAGGTTTAGGGCCTTCACGTAACACGACACTACCCTTTATGGGGTTTGGTGATACATCCATCGCGTAACGCAATGGCTCTTTGACTATGCCTATCGCGTACCGCGATGGGTTAAAATATCAGAAATTTCAGTTTTGATCCCTTTACTTTTGGTAACTTTTCATGTCTTGCCCTAACTTTCATTTTTCCAAAAATACTAAAGCGTCTCTCAATCCGCTTACGGTGATGCGAGCGTGCAGAGTGCAAAGTGCGCGTCAGTTGCTTTGCACCCTCTGCTAGGACCACCGGGTGCATATTAGCATATAAGAATATTACTGTGGAAACTCTTTACCTTATAAAGAGCTTACAAGTTTTACAATCTTTCCATTGGGAGGAAATTATCTTTTTTATTTATACCAATTGGCATGCTTTCACTTTATTCTTTCTTTCCATGTGGGATGAATCCATTTTTCTTGTTTTCTTAATATGGGATGCTTCCATATTTATGTTATATATTTCTCATTACTTATTTTAAAGAAATTTTAAGCCCCTTATCTTTACCATGTTTTCAAAATTTGAACCAAAATTTTGGGGATGCTACATCGACACCTTACTTGCCCTTGCTAGTAAAGGTATTTTTTAAATGTTTTTGATTGACCTTTTGACATCAATTAAAATGGCTCCATTGCCGGGGAGTCAATGCATAAAGTGCTATTTTAGTGTGTTGTTTTGTTTTTAGTTTTATTTGTTTGTTTTTACACTTCGTATCTTTGTGTTTCATGCGTGTAGGTAACTCATAATGACAGGGAGTTGGGTTTATGACCCACATGAGTGATATGAGTTTGTGGAAGATGCTGATCTGTACCATTCATTTCCATACCATGAACCACCATCATACAACCCTCAAAGCTACTATGAGTCAAGTGAATATGATAGTGATGGACTTGAGAGGCCAACTTTTGTACATTATTAAGAGGATGAGGATTACTACTACCATGAACACCCTCAACCGATATACGAGGAAGTCACTCAACATTATAATCATGGTGGTACATATCAAAAGAATTATCAAGCAAGATCAAGAATATTCCTCGGGTAACAAAGAAGAGTCTATGAAAGAGGTTATGGAATTTCTAAAGGAGATGAAGAGAGATCAAGAAGCTCGGCATAAGGCTATAAATAAAAGGTTAGAGCTTCATGAGACGTCTAATGCTGCCCAAGATGAACTAATGAGTCAACTATTAGAAGAGATGACCCAAAATAAACGAGAGAAGTTGGCTAGTGGTGACGTGAGGAATGATGAAGTGATGTATGAGGTTCAAGGGATTTTAGAGCACAAAGTGAAGGAAGAGGTTATGGAGATTAATATCACAACAACTCTGTCAATTATTGACGAGCCAATGAATGTTGCTGTTGTTGTTGAAGATGATGATATTGAAGGACAAAGTTTAGATATTCTAGGGCATGAAGTTGAAAGTATAGACCCTGTTGAAGACATGGAAACCTTTGAAGAACCGGTGATGGAAGTAACCCAGGTTTTTGTTTGATGATGATGATGTAGTAAGAGAGGATACAGAGTTGTTGGAGCATAGAGTTGAATGCCTAGACTCAGCAGAAAAGATATCACCCGCTAAAGGATCAGAACCTGAGATAGTTTCATATTATCCCAATCATCCTCTATTACACATTATTCATATTGATAAAGTCAGATATGATGTTTTGAACTCGAATAGAAAGAAGGTGAAAATGAATAACATTGGGCAAAATGGTAAGAAGTGGGCTCCATGGGTTCTACATACATGTCAACCATGAGGAAGGAAGTCTGAACACGGCAAGTTAAATACCGAGCATACACGGGAAACTCGGTGGGAAAATGCTCGGTTCGTCTCCGATCAACATTTGATGCTTCAAAAATAAGAAATAGGGTGTTGGCGAGACTAGCTAACTATTGGGCATATGTTGCAAATTCTGAAGGTAAACGTGCATTCACACTAGCCCGGTATTTGTTTATTAGACATGCTAAACATGAAAAAGGAAGCAGAGATGAGGCATGTCAACTATTGAGCATTTATGGGAAACTCAGCGGGTAAATGTTCCATTCGACCACCACTGAAGACCTTAACAAAAACTTAGCATTAACCGGGAGGCATCCCGACCTTTTATTTATTTATTTATATATTTTTTCATTATTTTAACTTTCTTTTTTGCGTTTTACTTTTTGTTTGTGTTTAACAATCATAGTAAACATTAAGTGTGAGGAAGCTCATGCTGGTCTAGTCAAGATTCGGTGGAGTATATATTGTATTTCATAGTTCAAGGAGTGCGGGTCAAGGTTGCAAAAGTACTCATCAGCATGACCCGGTGGACATGAGAGATTTGAATCAGATACATGTGCCTCTTTCCTTTGATTTGTTTGTTAGTATAGTTTAGATTGTTAAATGAAAATATACATTGAGACAATGTAAAGTTAAGTGTGGGGATGCGGAATTCTAAGTTGTTAAATATGTCCTGAATTAAAATTTTTTTTACCAAACAATGGAAAATGATAGAAAAATCGGAAATTGTTTTTCAAAACTAATATATATATATATATATATATATATATATATATATATATATATATATATATATATAGGATCAGGATCATGAGAGAACCTTTTTGAAATTGGGAACTATGAGAACCATTTTGGACCACAAAAAACTCAAAAATAAAAAAAATCATAAAATAAAAAAAAGCACAAAAAAACAAAAATGTAAAAAAACCAAAATTCTTATTTTATCATCCTGGTTTCATAAAAAAAACTCGGTTTAGCTAAATTATATACACATGTTTTTTTTGTACACATGTGTATAATTTAAGATAAATGATATTGTATATATGTGTATATTACGTAAATAAAGATTATATAAAATTATACATATGTGTATAATACGACGTTTTTTTTTATTTTTTTGTATTATTTTTACTTTTTTTAATGAAACCGGAATGAAATATAAGACTTTGGTTTTTTTACTTTTTAAAAATTTTTATTATTTTTTGTTTTATGATTTTTTTAAATAATTTTTTTAAATGTGTTTTTAGTGGTCCAAAATGGTTCTTAAAGTTCTCAATTTGCAAATGGTTCTCTTAGGATCCTTACCATATATATATATATATATATATATATATATATTATGAGATAATAAAAGACAGAAACATATCAAATTTGGGATGCGTCGGTAGGCTTAGCTTTTAAGATTTAATGGACGGTTTGGTTGTTGACTTAATTACACTTTTAATTGCTTGATTTTAGTGGGAAAAGTCTTAGGGTTTTGTTTTCTTGGTTAAGCTTGTGTAAGGATTGGGATGAAAGGTCGGGCCATACTCAAGCCTTTTGTTAGTTTGATTACCAAAGATATAATTTTCTAAAATATGAATAGACTATTGAATGATGCTTGGATAGACATAACGTTAGAGTATGCTAGATGACTTGTGAGATAAACTAAAATTAAAATACTTCTAGTTTAAGTGGTTAACGCTTCATGGTGTATCGTTTTATGGACTTAAATCCTTTATTGATAGGATGCTTCGGGTTTCTAAAATTTTGGGTCTTTATGCGGTTTGTCATCTGGGTATTTGTATTACCTAAGTGGTTGACAAATATTTAATTGAGCTAAAAAGCGAAACGCACAGTTACTACTACCAAAACAACAAAACCTACACAACCAATGCAAATCACTTATTCAAAATAGTGATAAAAAGTCATAAATGATCACTAGGTACTTCACTGTACACTTAAAAAACTGAGTAGATCACTCATGCTGTTAGTCATTCGTTGGTCTCTCTTCCGCGTTCCATACCAATAAGAAAGAACCTACATGAGATTTAATGTATCTAAACCCTATAGATGAAATCGTACATATTCACCTAGGATGATGCGCTCCGGGTGTGTTGCTTGATAATGGGGTATGTCATGTAGTGGGGACCACTTGATAGGTTGTTATCTAATTATACCTTAACTATATATGATGGCCATTCTGGTAGACTTTGATACTTGAGTTTAGGTGGATAACAATATCCTTGTTGTCGTAGCTATTAGATATGGGTTTAAAAATTGTACACTTTATTGTGCATAATTTTAATCAACTGATTTTAAGGTTTAAGTCAAGTTTGGGTGGTCTAGCTCGGTAAAACCATAATGAAGCTTGGTGAGGCGGCTTCAGGGCTTTGTAGTGAATTGTCACACCTTATTTGTCCGGGTAAGTGTTAGGTGATCGCAATATTTGTGTTCGCATGTCATTAATTATGTCTGTCAATGTGTCGTCATATGAGACCATGCGATCACAATAATCGTGTCGTAGAATTTGAAGAAAGCTGTCTTCATATAATTCGGGAGTTTCTCAATCGCATTGAATACATGACTAAAAAGTAGTTACAAGCTTATAAACAACTTCAACAAACTTAATCTAACCTTTATAATAAAGGAAAGTATTATGAGACATTTGTCCCACCTACAATCACAGTTATTTTTATTTTCTCGCTCATACCTTTTTAGGGTTTATAATAAAAAAATACACTATCGTCCTACGGGTTTTTCAAAATTAGGGGTTTTTCCTCTCATGATTCATAATACGTAAGGTTGCAATTATTAATCATCTTTTTTCTATTAGTATGCTATTTACAATATCAACTGCTCCTCTATTTCAAATAAATCGATTTCATCAACTTATTGTTTCATTTGTGGCTATTGAGGCTACGAAATCCGACTAAATCACAATAATCGGTTCTTTGATTAACAATCAGGTTTGATTTCTACATTTAAAAAGCTTTTAATCGTGTTTTGAATGTTAGAACAGTCATCGTAATTTAGTTTAGGTTTTGTACCATGACGTTTATAGAATGTTCATTAATTACTTGAATTCCAAAAACAGCTTTTTGTACATTTAATTGGTAGAATTTTAGTATTAGTATTTTGATGACAAATTTATTGATTTGTGTTAGTTCCTGTATGAATTGGATGACATGGCGAACACTTAGATTGATAAAGTAATATAATTGAAGTTGTTACAGGTTTTTCTAGGGCTTTTAATATGCTAATATAACTCTATTAATCTTTTGAAGGCTAATGAGTAAAAGTATGGAAATTTTGCTTTTATTCTAGGTTTTAGATGCCTGAAAAGTTACATTTGCGTTTTAATCGGAGAGATGAATAACAAGGTTTATGTTTCTTTCCTGCGTATTATTCGTTCATTTTGGTGTTTGCTTATTACTTAAGATTTGGCATCATCAAGTTGTAAGAGCTAAAAAAGAAAGACAGGAAAAGTGGGCATCATCAAGTTAAAGAAAGACAGAAAAAGTGTATGCTTTAAAGATCATGGATAAAAATGTATTGCATACTTCTTTTATATCTTCGTTATTAACATTTCAATATGTATTGAAGGGTAGTTGGCCATTTTGATTGAATTGTGATTCATGTTTTAAAAAATTGCAGATTTAGAAGAGTAAGAAAGATTTTTGAAGACATATCTTAGCTCTACCGGTAAGTTTTATGGTTTGATCCTTATGAAATATGTGTTGTTATCCATATAATTGACATGGTCAAAGCTACTTTACTCTACAAAGAAGTTACTTTTTTCTATTTTGTTTTAGGAAAAGATGTTGAGATCAGGGGAGTTTAAAGAATCTATGTCTAAACGGGATATGACTAAAATGAGTTCATGTTAAAAACATGTTGCTTTAAAACAATATGTCAATTCGGGTCAGGTCCAAATACATTCTGAGTAAAATCAGTTCTAAAACAGGTTGTTTTTAAACAGTTTCAATCGGTGTATCTTTTAAGTTTGATTTCATCAACTTGGTACAAACTGTAACACTCATAGTTGCCTATGTTTTCAAATCTTAAACTTTTTTTGTTGAATAAACCATTATGATGTACATGTACTATCTAATGATTTGCTCATTTAGAAAAATTGGTTCAAAAGATTTTAATATTACAGATTACAATATATTCATTGATGATTTCTATAGGACTGGTATGCTCTTTCATTAGTACATAAACATCACTTGCATGTTAATTTTAATATGTTCTGTCATTAGCTTATATCTTTTATGGTGCTGTGTGAGCTTCTTCATATGATTTGGTACTTATCTTCTTTAAAAAAGTTACTTTTATTGCATTGATTGATGCCAACCGTTTGTTTTAAGCCAAATTGGTGGGATGCTTTTTGTTGGGGATACCAAGATCAACATTTGCAATAATTTGTCTATTTTGATCTTAACATGAATAAGTCGTGGAGGTGAACATTTGAACAAAATTCATATCAATTTACCATTTTCATGTACTAAATATGATATACAAGTATACAACTAAAAGTTTTGTTTTGTCTTCTTTTGCAGCACTTTATGGAAGGAAATACGTAAAGTACTTCAATATATCGCCTTCCTATTATGCCAACTTTAGACCAAAGGTTAGAGTTGCTGATACGATTACACTTGAAGATGTAAATTTCTCAATTACTAAAGTTTAGTTTAGTTACTATTTTCAACACCAATTGCGATTAATTCGTCTAAATCACAGATGGACGTGACTGCTAGAATTGAATCCAAATACCACCACATAAACCATTAGGTCGGTCACTATTTCTGATATTTTTATTTTTAAAAAAGTAACAATTGGGTTGACTTTTTGCGCAATCTAATTGGTCGAATGTTGTTTTAGATTTACTGATGGAAATGTAATTGGAAAGGTCTTTGGTTTTCAGCAGGGCATGATTTGGAGAGATTGTCTCCCGGTGATATCGATTTATTTACTTTTTACAACAACGAATACTTTGTCAATTATTATTATTATTATTATTATTATTATTATTATTATTATTATATGTATTGAAATATGTTTTAGTCTATTTTCTAGCAGTTGTGCCTTTGAAACTCAAGCCACCCAGTGTGCAGTCAAACTATCAAAATAAGCCAAGGAAAAAAGTCAAATCATGCTAAAAAGAAAGAAAACAAAATTCCTATAAATCAAGCAATATTTTGACTTTTAAGGTTCAATATTCTCCTAGATGTTCAACAAATGTAACTTCAAGATTTTGCTTCCAGTATTATTTGTTTTAAAGGTTGATGACGATGAATTTCTTTTGGAAAATTAAATTGTTGAATCGGATTATTGAAGGTTACCCCAAAAGTCAATCTGAATCTCTGTTTTCTTGAAGATTTATACATTTAATCTGTTTTTTTACATATCTTCAGGAGTAATGAATTAATCTTGATTACATTATTGCAATAAAAATAATGATAACGTAACTTGATTTTTGTTGGTTTTGAAGATCTTAGCGTGTGAAGTTGGTGGTGAAGGCAATAATAATAGGAGGGATATTCGATTTGTCGCCGGCATCAATGGACATCTTTGAAGCATACCTTGAGGTGTCTTTGTGAATTTTTGTTTTTTTAAACAAATAATGTATTCTGTTTATAATAATGTAAATAAAAAAAATACTTTTATTTATAGAGTTATGACTTGTATAATTTAAATTGTTCAACCCGTGTAGTACATGGGTACCTAACCTAGTACTTATTAAAGTAGTTACAAGCCAAACAACTGCTCCAACTCCATTACATTTCATAAGTTATACTGGGATGCCCTCTAGCATCTTATTTTATATTTAAAGCTTCACCTCCAATGTAAGGTACACATTCTTGATTATTTTGTCTCTTAGATTGGACTAAAAAGCAATGATGATAAGTAAGATTTGGTTATTTCAGGACGAGCATGCCCATCTCCTTCACCATACATGAATTGTGCCGTCCTAGCCATATTTGATGCATATTCGATGTACTCTCGTGAAAATTGAGTATTAGCACGTGCTCGTTCTTTGTTAAGCTTCTTCCATGTATCCCCAATCAATTCTTTGATGTATTTTCTAGCTTCTTCTTCTGTCACACCACTCTCATTCATGTAACATTGGATTGATTTTGGAGTGTCGCCTCTTGCTAGTTCATCCTTTAAGATATCAGAGAATGTGTGAGTTTATTTATTTGCATTCTATATTCGATACATATAATCAACATTTTCAAATTTGAAATAAGTTCTGATAAACAAAGTATGAATGATGTTGTCTACCCAAAATTTACTAATAGTAAGTATTGATACAAATAAAAAGAATTGCATACTGTGGATGTCCCTAAGTCATCAGCCAGTCGTAAGATTAGTGACGAGTAGCGATCTAATGCCTCAAATTCTTCCATGTGTTGCAAGATTTCTTCGGTTGCACCAACCGATGTTGCAAATTTAAGATGCATGAGTACTGTGGGACCAGATATTGATATATAGCCATTATCCAAGTACTCTTTGAGTGTTGGTGTATATCCGCTATAGTGCCACCGTGCTTCGACCAGGTAAGTCTTGCATAAATCTGCCCACTACAATATTACCATTCCGAAATATAAGACAGAGATAAAAAATCAAACATTACAATATTTTTATAGTTTTGAGATCAAAGATGGTTTAATTACTGCTTTCTTAAGGTATGGAAGGATGAGGATTCCTGTGTTTGTCAATGTGTCGTATGAGATCTCATTAATCGTGTTGTAGAATCCAAAGAAAGCTATCTTCATATAATTCAGGAGTGTCTCAATCGCATTAATATCCCATCTGTTGATTAGATATTTAATCAGCTTTCATAACCTTTGTGAATAGTCACAAAACACAAAATTAATTCTAATCAAGTGAGTTATCATTTACCTGTCTATAATATCAGTAAACTGTTGAAGTTCATCCAATGTGCCATACACGTCGTATATATCATCTATAGTGGTAATCATCGCAGCAGCCCGTGCTAGTGATCTCCTACCATGGCTACACTGAGGCTGGTACCCAAAACCAATAGCCCACAGAAAGCTCGGCACCATGCTGTCTCGAATGAAGTTGAGGTTCTTAACCCATTCTGTATTTCTCCACCACCTGTTCATAGAAATTTACTCTTACTTTTAAAAGTTCATATATAAATGTATTGCGTGTAACATCCTGGACCATATTAAAATGATACCTTGATGCCTCTTTTAGATCATCAATATGGACAGCCTGAACCATATTAAAATCTAATTTCGCAAGCTCTAACAATGTGGGATTCATATCGTTTCTTTTCTCGCATACTCTGATATACCATTCTGACTCTACTCTTGGCATTCTCCAGTGTAGTGGAAGCTCCAAAGCATGGGTTACTAATGATGATATAATCTCATCCATCTTGTTTTGATTTTCTTCGAGATATTTTGCTGAGAAATCTCTAGTATCGTCAAGTATGCTTTCATCATCGAATGAATGATACGAAGCCTCGTACAAATTCAACATTCCGATCATATCCTCTTGTGAGTGTGGCTTAGGATCTTGAGTCTTGTCCTTAAAGTTGTGAAATATATCTAAATATAAAGAAGTAAAATAAACGTTACTGTTAGTCGATGTTAGTAGTAGGCATTTTCAAATATATTTCTTTTAGATTATATTAAAGCTTTAAGTGTGTACTATGTGACTACAAATTCTTTAATAAGTTTGTACCTTGAGAAACCTGAAAACCATGTTGTCTTAGTAGTCGAAATCCAAGGGCTTTAAGGTTCAAATCCATTGTATTCCACTTGTCATGAGTTTTGTAGTAATAGTTATAAATCACCTCCAATAGATTTCTTATTTCATCCTCAAAATGATACGAAATACCGAGTCTCTGCAAATCATCAACCAACTATAGGGTACTCAATGGGCTTGCCACCTTGTGTATCATCATCTTCACCGCATCCTTCAATGTATCTGCTCTTGCCTTGCAATCTTCTCCCTAAATGTTCAATATAAGCATAACCTTGCATCATAAATACAACTAGAAATTAAAAAGAACATGTAAATGGAAGTAAATTCACAATCATACTGTGTATTCACTAGAAAGTGATTGAACATAATCAAATGACCATAACGATGGCGCATAGTTTGCTGATTGTCTAGAGACGGGTTCAACCGCCGTGATGGCCTTCACAATGACATTCGACTTTGATGTGGATTTTGATGAATATAGTGGCTTCCAAAGTTCAAATTGTTTAAATGTTTCAGAATGCTTTTTGCCATGGATAACTGAACAAGAAAAAGAGCTTATTGAAGCCATCTTGAACGAGATATCTATAAGGTTTGTTTGAGTTGCTATTATCATGCATGTAGAACGAGATTTATATAGAGGAAGAGGTAAATGATACCCAATGGAAAAGTAACGCTTCATAGACCTCATAATATGACCATGCAATCAACATAAATAATATAAAATTGCATGTGATGAGTGAATGAATATAATATTTAACTAATTACAAAGAAAAAAAAAGTATTTTGGTATGCTATAAATTATATATAAATCTTATAAACACCTACACTTTTGAGTTGTTTTGGTTTTGTTTTTATTAAAGTATATACCCATTCCTGGGTCTATTTAAATTTAAAGGTTTTAAAAGACGATAGGCTAAAATGGAGTACTTTACTAAACCCTAAACCCTGAGTTAATTTGATGAGTGATACGTCAAGCAAACTTTATTTATTGTAATTATTCATTTTCTTTGGAATTAATTTTATATATTAATTATTAAGTATGTTCAACGTTCTTGAAGCATTCAGTATTGTTTAATTTAATTTAACAATTTTTTATGCTAATATTTTTGGCAGAGGAAGTATAAATGGGCTATCTAATATTAAAAGTCTTGTTCACAAATCATACAGTCCACACGATAAGGTGATTCAAGCAAATCAAATAACTTGGTGACGGGCAATCGGACATCAACGAAAAGAAGAAAAAAAAAAACAAATTAATTTGGTGGCAATCGGAGGTTGTAGGAAATTGGGGGGGGGGGGGGGGGTGCTGAAGAAAGTCACTACCGTAGACAGCAAAAGAAAAGAAAAGCAGGCACGTTAACAAAGTCCCACGCACGACGGCAATTCGAAATTAAATAACCAAGCAAGCTAGCACATCAAGTTTTGGTGTCGTTGCTGGGGCCACTTAGGCTATAGCAAGACTAGCTTTGATTTAACTAATTGGTTAACTGGTCTTTTTGTGTCTTGAGTTGTGGTGTGTCTTGTGAGTCCGTGTCTATGTGTTTTTTGTGATTAGTCTAGTGAGTACTTTATTTGGCGTCCTAAATCATGTGCAAGATCTTTGAAGGACCCATTTCGCTATACGTTGTCCAAATTCATCAAGGGTACTCCCTGGGCTACGAGGTTTGTTGGCCCAAATCTTTGATTATGAATTGATATAGAAACAAGATGATATGAACAATAATCTTTATTGAATAACTTGAACTTACAATTGTTGGCCCTATTTATTGATTACATAGACCAATTATAATTTGACATGTGTACATGGAAGTTACATGGATAGACCAATCATAACATGACATGTGTACATGGAAGTTACAATCTTCCAATTTGACACATCTAGACCCTAGACTTTATATACATGTTTAAGTATGACTTAAGCATACTTATAACTAATTACACTACGACCCCTACACATGGATTCAACAAATTATAGGCCAACATCTCCCCCCTAATTTGTTAGTCCATGCCTTTAACATCTTCATTCTTGATCTTATTTATATCCCATAATTGCCATTAAGAATGATAGTTCTTTGTCTTCTTGCACCAAATTAGATTCTTCTTGTGCTCGTTTTTTCCTTGGACAATCTTTTGCATAATGTCCAAAATCATGGCAATTGTAGCATTCCACTTCTCTCAAATCTCTTATGAATCTGCTTTCATCTCTAGAGTGAATCTGCTTTCATCTCTAGAGTATTTGCCTTTTAGTGTCACCATAATTGTTTCTGAACTTGTTGTGGGACATGTCTCTTTCTCTTCCCTTTTGTGGACGATTTTCTTAGTCTTCTTCCTCATCATCTTCCTTACGTCAATTTCCTCGTGATGAATTAAACCTTCCTCGCTCACGATTTCCAAATCTTCTTTCACGTCCTAAGTTGTTGTCATGGCGTGAATACAACAACCTATCTTGATCGTCTCCAAGGCTTCCCTTCTTGAGCCTTATCCTTTCTTCACAGGTCTTCAATTTCCCGATAATATCATTTATCGAGACTTCATCCAAGTTGGTACTCTGCTCTATTGATGCAACAATCTGAATAAACCGGTCTGGCACGGATTCTATAAGTTTCCGTACAAGCATAGGTCCATCCAAGGATTTTCCCAATTGGCTAGCCTTAGTAGCATATGTGTTAATCCTCTCCATGAAGGCGTCTATTGACTCGTCCTCCTTCATTTGCATAATTTGGAACTCCACCATTAACAATTGTACTCGTTCAACACCGACATGCCTTTTCTTCAACGCTTCCCACACTTCCTTCACTGTTTTGCAATTTTCCACTTGCAAAATAACACCCTCCGGTATCGCTTGATACAGATACGCAATCGTCGCTTTGTCCCTCCGGACATCCGGTTGCGTATCACCCGTAGGTTCTATTGATTCCCATAAACCATTCGCCTCAAGAATAATCTTGATCTGAATTTCCTAAACCGTGTAGTTTGTTGAATTTAAAATAGGGCATTGATAATGGGTTAACGATCATACTTGTTTACTTGTTTGTGTGTAACCATTGCGTTGGTATTACTTGGACCTCCCGAATCTGATATACTTTCTACTCGTATAACCTTCACTTTGACTGACTTTTGTGTAACCCATGACAAATCCTTCAGTCACCCTCGATTATTTCTCAATTGATACTTGTTTCCTCTTGAAACTTGTTATACAAGCTGATCAAACCGAACCAGCCCTTTATTATCTCTTTGTTGGTTTGAATCCTTCAACAAAACCTCCTATTTTGTTAGAATAGATCAACTTTGATCTTTAACCTCGGTTTCTGATTCGTGCTTAGATACAAATGAACAACCGTTAACTTGTTTAATTGGAACCATAAAGCCTCCCACTTTGTCTTCTGCCGGAAGTTTACCACAAACGCAAATCTAAACGCAAAATACCACCGTGTCGTCGGAATCCACCGTCGCCGCCGCTCTTTCTAATAATATGATAACCCTTAGTGACACTGGAATCCACCGTTGTCGTCTTTTTACAATCGGAAAACCACCATGTCGTCGGAATCCACAGTCGTCGCTACCCGCACCGTCAGAATACCACCGTCGCTGCTCTCTTTTTCACCGGAAATCACAACCGACCACCACGCCGCCGGAATCCACCGCCGCCGTTCAAACTAATAATCAATTCGAGAAATCCTTGAAGCTCTGATACCAATTGTTGGCCCAAACTAGATCTTTGATTATGAATTGATATAGAAACAAGATGAACAAGATGATATGAACAATAATCTTAATTAAATAACTTGAACTTGGATTGAATGATTTAAACGTACAATTGTTGGCCCTATTTATAGATTACATAGACCAATCATAACTTGACATGTGTACATGGAATTTACATGGATAGACCAATCATAACTTGACATGTGTACATGGAAGTTACAATCTTCCAATTTGACACATCTAGACCCTAGACTTTACATACATGTTTAATTATGACTTAAACATACTTATAACTAATTACAATACGACCCCACACATGGATTCAACAAATTATAGGCCAACAAGGTTAACCCATATTCGCAGCCGCAACCATATCAAACACATGAAGAAATACTTGAAGGAATGAGAGCAATGATTGGAAAGAAATCCGACAATTCAGGCTACAATAGATTGTTAGTGTAATTTTTGCGTAAGTGTGGAGACCTAGTTGTCGTACTTAAAACCCTAGGAGGTTTTGAGTTAATTTTTCTCCTATTCTTGTTGTATAGATGTAAATAGGGTTTATTTGTAATCAAATAACAATAATAATCAATATATACAATCAAGGTTTAGACTTGAAATCTTAATGTCTTCGGTTGACATCAGAGCATAAATATCAATCAACACCACCGGCGGCACAAGGAATCTCTGATCTAAGAGCGAGTCCGGCGAGGAAGGCAATCACATGTGATTGCAAGACCTCTGCAACAGGTCTGAAGACAGATTAAAGATCAAGGGCAGCAACCGGAAGGCGAGCAACTAATTTGGTTGGCGTCTAATATCCGGTGAACGATGAACAAAGAACAGGTTCAAACGGTGGGTTCCAAGAAAAGTGATTTGGTTTCTTGATCATGAACAATCGGTTACATCGAACGTGATTCTTTTAGGTCGGCAGAAAGACGTGAATTTTGTGAACTCTTTTAATTAGGATTCCTTTTAATTGTTCACAAAGGTCAAAGCCTATTATCTATTATATATTATCTAATTGTTATAAAGAAGAAGTTTGGCGCCGCATGAATGTTATTGGACCGATTGTTTAGCCAATCATCATGGTCCATCTACATCTTCATCTCCACAGGCACACCCACGTTTCATCTAACCTAGCCGAAATGTTATACATTCCTCTCTTCCGAAAATTAACCTACGATTGATTCAAATCGATATTCATATAAACCTAAAATCATTATTGATTCTGGATATTCTTCTTTGTAACTCAACATATATCCTTATTGTGCTTCGATCGAACCAATTTTCCACAAATTGTTGCTGTGTTCCTTATCGGAACCATAGGTGGCGGTTGTGTGGTGGTGGTATGAGTCATTCCAATGATGCAAGGTAACATGTATCTCTTCTCCTGAGCCGCCCCATCTTCATCATCCTTGACCGTCACTGTCAGGTCCTTATGTGGAACCCTAGGTGGCGGCGATGTCGGCGTGTTAGTGATGTGGTGGCTGGGAGCGGTTACTATCTCAATCTCTTACATAAAGATATGAGCTTGTTCGTTTTGTTGTCTTCGATTTAATCTAGACAAGTACTCAAAGTAAGTCTTCGATTTAATCTTGGAGTAAAAATTTCAAGTTATTTTGTGTCCTTTTAGTTTTAGTTTGCTACATTCTTGGTAGCCTCCATCATGATTCATTCTTACCTTTTTTTGTCAATAAATCTGATACATATACATAGGGTGGTGTTATAATAAAAGGTTGAGTGTGTCTAAGAAGTATAAGAAGTAATCTAGTGCGTTATATATGTTGATCTGATGGTGGATATGGAAAGTGTGTTTATTGTGTGGTGTGTTTTATTTTAGTTGCGGCGTGTTTATTGTGTGGTGTGTGTTTTTAGATTTAATGGTGGAAATACACTTCCTACACTTTTTAGGAAAAATCACTTTTTATTATAACCTTGCTTCATATACATACATATACATATATATATATATATATATATATATATTTACACACACATTTATAGAATTTTATTTATTGAATTTATATGATATTTAATTACAATCAGGTTACAAATGATGCTGATATAGTGTACTTGCAATCTGCATACTGATTAAAAAGTATTTTAGGCTTGTTTGCAAATTGGTTTCAAATTTGTATTTTGGCCATAACGACATGTTAGGTCTTTGCTAAGGTACAATTAAGTGATCTTTTTATAGTTAAAGTCAATTTCATAGTTAAACAAATTGATCTGTATAAGTTTTTATGTTTTACTTTGTTTGCACTATTGTTGTGATGATGGATGACGTGTTTTTCACATATTATTTTATGTTAATAATGTTTTAAATGATGAAAAACTACTATAAAAGGTTTTACATGCGTGTCAACGTTATATATGCTCTAGATTAACTCAGTCATTGAATGTTATTGACCGCTCACTTATATGCTCTAAATTGTACATGCTATTATATAAATATTTCCTACTTTTTTAATTACTTTTGAGTCATTTTTTATTGAATATTATTCTTAATTGGTTCATGTTTGAATTTTATTGGTTTATGAGACAAAGAGCTAAAATTGAGCGCCTATATTAAACTTGAGTTTAATGAGTGAGTGTTGAGTCAAGATTTGACACAAAACTGATCAGATGAAAGATTGGAATCTTCTCAACCTTCTCAGAATTGGCTAAGTATGGATCCGGGCACACCTTAGACCTCCGGTCAAGCTTTTACTTAGCCGGGTACGATATTTTGTCTATCGGGTAGGGTTATCTACATAAAGTCTTCTTTAGTGAATCTCCAAGCAGGGTTTGCAAATTAGTGTATTACCGGGTATGGTTCACTAGTGTATACAAGTCCGGGCAAGGATCACTTTATCAAGCAGGTTTGTTTTTCATAGCCAAGTAAAGTTCACTTCCGAGTAAGCTTTAGGCTAACCAAACTCAGGAAACCAAGTATTTGGGAGATCGGGCAAGGTATTCATTAATAAAGATGGTCCGGGTATGCCTAGTGTTTAATGAGATATCACAAGTATCATCGGGCAGGGCTCAACTCAAGCAAGGTAAAGTGCTTCCAAGCACACTTTGCTAATAAGCTTATTCCAGGCAAGGAGTTGATAGGACCATTGAAGAACAAGGTTGCTCGTAAGGATTTGTCGGGCAAAGTATGTCAAAGCCAAGAAGATTGAAGTCTACCCGGTGAGTATTTTACTTGGTAAAATACTCTTCAAGTAAAGTCTACTCGAAAACTGATCCCGAGCACACTTCTATGTTACCAAGTTCTGAAGGAGGGCAGAGTACACAGCGTAGTCGGAAAATGAATATTAATGCAAAGCCTACCCGGAAGACTTGTTTTACACTTAGAATACTTTTGAATATGTAATTTGAATATGTATTATCGGATAGGGTTTCTAGAAAGAATGACAACTGTCCTAGGGTGGCAGGCATATAAATAGAATGTTTAGGGCACACCACCTAAGGACGAGGGCAGACAGACACATTAATTAAGAAAGAATATTGTGTGACGGCTGTCTTAGTACGGATAAACCTTCCTTCAAGAAACCCTAAATCGATTATCCAATTTGTATGATGAATATTATATGAATGGAAATCTTTTGAGTAAATCTTGTTTGTGTTGGTTACCTTTTGAATATTTATTGCGCAACCGTATGTTTGTTATTGATTCCGTCTTTAACAAACGGTGATCTTTCTAAATATAGCAACCCGTCATTAACTCCCTTGTCAACACATTTATTTGTGTGAGTTATGACATGATTTGAGAGTAAGATTCAGTTGAAATCGGGAAATCGGGGACCTGACAGTGAGCAATGAAATAATCTTCTGTATTATTACTATTTTTATTATTCTTATTATTATCATTATTACTATTATTATCATTATTAACTTCTAAAACTCTTGAATATAAAAGTAACTTTAAATAAATTTATATGACACGATTGTGATTAGAGCTCACAAGATAGTAAATATCAATTAGTATTATAATTTATATTCATTTTCTTGTTTATGTTCAATTTTGGGCAGGTCCGTGATCGGTGGATATGAACAAATAAAAGAACATAATGAATTTAATAAAGCCTACAAGGAAAGATTAGATGAGGGCACACCCTACAAACAAAATAAAAGAGGACATAAGGTCACGTGAGGGGGTGGACTTAGAACCCTAGTGTCGTGGGCATGGGGTGTTACGCAAAGGAATTTTGGCAGAGGCTGCTACAAGGTTTAACGGCAAGCAAGTGGTGGAGTAGCAAAGCAACAAGCAATCAAGTTTGTTAATTTTTAGTTTTGAATTCAGTTTGGAACATGAGTTTTGCTACTATTTTTTATATGCTTTCGTTAAACTATTATAGTTACCTAGGTTTGGTGAATTGACAATGTGTTGATCATTGTTTTTGGTGTTTAACGAGTCTTTGATTGATTTTATGTTGTAAAGTTCATATTTTGGGATTTTATTCCGTGGTTGCTGTTGTGATTGATTAGTTTTGATCTTATTAAAACCTTTGTGACTTATCTTGCATGAATTAGTTTCTTGTTTAGTATGGGGTTGCATGTTTACTGATTACTTGGTGTTTTCGGTTGTTTGTGGTAGATATCACCATAGGGTTTGTGAGGTTGAAGTTGTTTAGATTAGTAGTTCACCCCCTCTTATTTGGACCAAGATATTTGGGGTCGGTTTATCTCTTTGGTCTAGTTGATTTAGTTAATCGTTGCGAGTCCGCGTACGGCTTTCTAGCCGTTGATCAGGTTAATTTGTAAGTCAAGTTATAGGATTCTTAATATTGAATTACCCGTTATTCCCTAGGATTGTTATGACTACAAGCTTTAGAGGGATTTGTGACTTAGACATGGACCAAGAGGTAAGTTATTACTTATTAGGGTATCTAGAGAATCAACCGTGTCTTATTATTCTTTCTAGACGCAGTTTAGATTTTTAGCAAAACTGATTGTGGGGACCTACTTACCCTTATCAATGTCTAGTTAGTTTATCTTTGGAACTCGGTTTCACGGGCTTGTTGACACCCGGGCATCTTCTATAGCTGTTGAGGATTCTTGCCTAGGTGGTTCTCGTTCATCATATATAAGAGGTCCGTTAGTTCCGTTAAGTTTCTCCGTTAGTTAAGTAATTAGTTAATATAGTTTTAAATAAATAAGATAAACAAATATATTATTTAGGCGAGAACTGGTTTGGGTTTAGTATTTGAGCCACCTCACATGTCTAGGTGTTCGATACTCGGAATTACTAGACTGTGCTTCTACGCGACCGGTACACTTGCTGTTTGTGTGAAGCTTAGTTGTTACGTTAAGTATTATTATTATTATTTAGTTTTTATGGTTTGGATCAGTTTTGTCATTAAGTTTCATTAAGGGGGTTTGATGTACTTTGTAAGGGAATTAATACCCCACTGATCTTATGAATCGGCAGAATAAACTTTACAAATTCTCATATTCTCAAAACTTTCTCTCTTAGCTTGTTTTACCCTAACAAGGGTATCATAGCACTCATCGATCCCTATCGGATTCAACTATGTCTACGCGCAGTCAAGAGATGGATAAATCTATCAAAGACCATGACAAAGCTATCACAGATATCCAAGCAACCCTAGCAGCTATGATGAAGCAACAAGAACAATCAATGAAGCAACAAGAAGAACTCCTACAACACGTTAAGGACAAGTCGTTTTCAAGGAGCAAGGCAGGCGGATCCTTCAGCAGTGGTTCTTTCGATGAAACATATACTAAAACTACTCGCCCTATGCGAATTGGGAAGGTAGAGTTCCCTCGGTTTTCAAGGGAGGAAGTGGAAGCTTGGATCTACAAGTGGGAACACTTTTTTGCCTTAGACGAAACCCAGATAAAATAAAACTGAGATGCGCTGTTGTTCACTTGGAAGGAGATGCTATACAATGGCATCGAGCTTTCATGAAAACTTGTGGGGTTACAGTCGCTGGAATCCCCTAGGAGGACTATGTGTTAGCCATCTCTACTCGGTTTTCCAATGCTATGTTCGAAGAACCTTTGGAGGAGATTGTTTCTCTTGAACAAGGTGAAACGCTCCCCGATTATAACAACGCGTTTGATGCTCTCCTAAACAAGGTAACTCTAAGTGAGACACAAGCTGTTAGCTTATATCTGAAGGGGCTCAAACCAGAAGTTCGTGGACCAGTTAAGATGTTTAAACCTAGTACCCTGCACGAGGCATACGGGCTGGCAAAAATTCAGAACATCAACAATGCCACCTTGGATAATAAATTCAAATCGGCTAAAGGGGGGTTAACCTACCCCCAAAACAGTAACAAATCGAGCCGAGTGACACCTCCCGTTAAAGCTGCCAAGTTACCAATATTACCGACCCCTAATACCCGCCCCATCGGTGCGACAACCACTAAAACAGGGGACAAGGTTTCGAGACGGCTCACGAGTAAGGAGTTGGAACTTAAACGTACGAAGGGTGAATGTTTTAGGTGCACGGAAAAATTTGTGCCCGATCACAAGTGCCTGAAAACTCAGTTATATGTGATTGAAGTTGAAGACGAGGAACCAGTCGAAATAGAAAATGAAACATTATATGAGGAGGATCCAAAAGAACCGCTGATTTCTATTCATGCTTTACCTGGGTTACCGTATTTTTCGACTATGCGAGTTAAAGGAGCAATGGGTACGAGACAACTCCACATTCTTATTGATTCCGGGTCGACTCACAACTTCCTCGATGTCAAGTTGGCTAAACACTTACAATGTCTGGTGAACCCAATCCAGTCACTAAGCGTGAGTGTGGCCAATTGGTAGGAATTGCAGTGTAACCCAATCTGTCCAGAGTTCGAATGGACGATGCAAGGGCGTTGGTTCACTACCGAGGTAGTTACCGCTAAAAAACTATGACATGATTCTTGGCATCCAATGGCTCTTGCCATTGAATGATATCTTATGGAATTTTCAAAAAATGATGATGCAATTTACCGTGGATGGGGAGAAGTGTGAATTGAAGGTTGATGTATATAAAAATGTACATCTTTTTAGCATCAAATAATCTCTAAAAACTGCAACTTCTATCGTATAATATAGTTAAAATAACTACTTATCATGTTAAAATGTATTTTCAGGTGAATCCAAGCCTCAAACGAAGAAACGAATGAAAAGCCAAAGAAAAACCAAAGAAAACAGCAAAACATGGGGCTGTGCTTCAGGAAACATGGGGCTGTGCTTTTAGGAAATATGGGGATGCGCTTTTGGAAACACGAGGATGTGCTTTTGGGAAACACGGGGCTGTGCTTTTGGAAACACGGGGCTGTGCTTCTAGTCACTTTTCAGAAAAGACAAAAAAATCTACAAGAAAAGACAAAATAGTGAACAGCTGAACACGGGGCCGTGCTTTTGGAAGCACGGGACCGTGCTTACCTCTCAGAAACGACAAAAAGAAATAGCAAATGTCACTAAAAAACACGGGGGCGTGCCTCAGGAAGCACGGGGTCATGCCTACCTTCCAGAAACGACAAAAATAAATAGCACATGTCATTAAAAAGCACGGGGGTGTGCCTCAGGAAGCACGGGGCCGTGCCTACCTTCCAGAAACGACAAAACAAATCTGGCACATGTCATAAAAATGCACGGGGGTGTGCTCATCAAGCACGGGGCCGTGCCTCACTATCCAGATTGCCTATAAATAGTGGCTCATGTTGCACTCATTTGGTGTGCCTTGAAAAGGATTCTATCCGGTTTTCTCTTATAAAAACACACACTAACACTTACATAGAAGATTTAGTGAAGAGTTTGAAGGCTTGGTGGTCATCACCATCAACCATCATCATCATCCATCATCATCATCATTAAGAAGGAAGCTTCATCTACATTTTGTTAGATTGTTCCAAGTTTAATCATGTATTTGTTATTATCATCCATCTTAATGTTTATCATCATGCTCATTATGAGCTAAACTCCATTTACCATCTAAAATCTATGAAGAAGCTTTGTTTTACTTGATGATTATATAAAACATGTGGTTTAGTTTGATAAAGTACATGGTTATCTTACAATTATCTTTTGATGAGAAATGTTTCACCATCTTAAAATACTAATTCAAAGTTGGTGATTGTCAATTATATTGGCAATCGTTCATGATCGATTCATGTTCTTGAAAGATAAAAATACTTTGATACATTATCGAAACATGGATCCTTATATTGTACTTAGAAATGATGAGATATAAGTTATGATGTATTTCTCTAAGTCTTGGTAATCCGAAAATGGCTTTGCTTAGGATATCATGCTAGTTAAAGAAATCATATGTTAACGGAATGTGTAATTATAACCTACATAAATCAACCAAGGGGAGGTTGTGTGAGTTAACTACAACCACTCGAAGTTGTTAGGATTGGTATTTGAGAAATCGAAGTCAATTCTAATCATTCTACTTTACCAACTGCTTGTCTACTTAAATTGACATTCTCGGGGTAGCATGCTATTAAGCACATGATGGACTTGAAAATATGCATGCTATTATTCATTATGTCATAGAATGTGTTCACTCCAAAATGAGGATCATAATTCTATCATATATTATTAGGACAAGTCTATCACATGTTTAACTATTAATCATCAAGGAACAATGGAGTGGATTCTAGATATTAGATGGTAACCTTCGCATAATTGAACAACTCGTTTAGAATTTCTTGTCTTGGTCACCTATATATTATATATAAGTATTTACATTTTATAAAAAGTTCAAAATTAACCCCAAAATGATTAAAACCTCCGATTAAAACAAAACAACGATTTATTATTAGAAACCTTTGTGTCCACGGATCGATACTTGGTTCTTACCAATACTATTCTACATATACGATAGGTACACTTGCCTATTTTGTGTGTGTTTAGTCTTTATAGAAATCACTTTTATAAATTAAAACACGATCTTGTGCAAAAGCTAATCATCCAACCTTTCATAATTTTACAAGCCGCGCACACCACATCATCAAAGGTAATAGAAAATAACAAGCTTATGGTGTGTACATTGGAAAAGTTGGGATATTAACTAGAAAACAAACAAATGGGTCCAGCCAATTATTTACCTTGCACTTGAATGTAAGTAACCAGGTGCAACAGTATGGTTCTAAGGTGTTCCTAGGAAATACTCAAGGCATTTGGAACGACTTGTTGGCAGAATTAGAAGACGTCTTCCGGGTTCCATCATCGATTCCGCCACCTAGGAATTTCGACCACCGGATTACGTTAAAAGAGGGTACACCGCCGGCTAGTCAAAAACCGCATCGTTATCCAACGATACAAAAGGATGTGATCGAAAAGACGACCCTAAAGAGATGTTAGAAGCCGGGATTATAAGAAATAGTCAAAGCGACTTTGCAGCACCTGTGGTGTAGTGAAAATAAAAGATGGCAATGGAGGATGTGTATGGACTATCGCCGGTTAAATGAGGCGACGATAAAACATAAATTCCCGATACCACTTATAGAAGAACTACTAGACGAACTAGGGGAGGGGGTTCTTGAAACTGGACTTACGGTCTGGTTACCACCAAGTCCGTATGTACCTGGAAGATATTCACAAGACCGCTTTCCGGACCCATGAGGGTCACTATGAGTTTATCGTCATGCCTTTCGGACTCACAAACCCCCCGGCGACCTTCCAAGCTCTCATGAACCACGTATTTCAACCATTATTAAGAAAGGGTGTATTAGTGTTCTTTGATGATATACTGGTCTATAGCACCGACATTGAACAACATAAGAATCATTTAAAGCAGGTTTTGACTCTAATGAGGAAGCATCAGTTACGCGCGAAACAGTCGAAATGTGTATTTTGACTCTAATGAGGAGCTTTGTTGTCGTCCCCGGTTCTAGCCCTTCCCGATTTCAATAAACAGTTCGTAGTTGAGACCGATGCTTCGGCTCATGGGTTAGGGGTTGTTCTTATGCAGGACCGTCACCCGATCTCTTTTATTAGTAAGGCTCTCTCGCCTAAACAACAGGTGCTATCGGTATACGAAAAGGAGCTACTAGCAAACTTGATGGAGGTAAAGCAATGGCATTATTATTTGATTACGGGGCATTTTGTCATCCGTACCGATCAACAAAGTCTCAAACACCTCCTCACTCAAAAGGTCACCACTCCTCTTCAGCATAAATGGTTGGCAAAATTGTTGGGGTATGATTACTCGGTCGATTATAAGAAGGGAAAGGAAAATGTGGCAGCCGATGCGTTATCTCGAGTGCACAGGGTAACCTTGTTCACAACAGCGATGAGCACTTTAGAACCTCTCTTATTACAACGAGTTGTCTCTAGTCAAGAAAACGATCAGTTGGTACAATCAGTTGTCGAGAAGCTTATAGCGGGGGAAACGGTTACCGGGTACGGTTGGAACGGAAAATGGGTCATGAAAAATGGAAAGCTTTTGGTTGGTGATGATTGTGAGTTAAGGCTGGAAATCATCAAATTGTGTCACAGTTCACCAATGCTGGGTCACTCGGGGGTCCATAATACCATTCAACGACTAAGAGGTATGTTTTGCTGGAAAGGCATTACGAAAATGGTTGTCAGTTCATACGTAATTGTGATGTATGTATGAGAGCTAAACATGAAAGCATAGCTTCACCCGGGCTACTTCAACCACTTCCAATTCCTGAAACTATTTTTGCTGACATCTCGATGGACTTTATCGGCGGCCTACCGAAATCCCAAAGCAAGGATACGATATTCGTTGTGGTTGACAGGTTAACCAAATACAGCCATTTCATGTGCCTAAAACACCTGTTTACCGCCGCTGAGGTAGCCCAAGTGTTTTTGGATAATGTGTATAAACTGCACGGGAGCCCAGTTTCTATCGTGTCTGATCGTGACACCATCTTTATGAGTTCTTTTTGGAAAGAGTTTATGGCTTTGCAGGAAATCGCGCGCTGTTAACCTATCGACCGCTTACCACCCGCAGATCGACGGCCAAACCGAAGTGGTGAACAGGTGTTTAGAAGGTTGTCTTCGGTGTATGGTAATGGAAAGACCCCACACTTGGGTCAAATGGGTTCCCTTGGCTGAATGGTGGTACAATACAACGTTCCATTCATCGATCAATAAGAATCCATTTGAGGCTCTTTACGGGTTTTCTCCCCCTCTATATATTCCTTATATTTCCCGGGACGCGGTTATACCCGAGTTAGATGAACTTATGCAAAGCAAGGAGGTGACAATCAAATTGTTGAAGCAATCCTTGGTAAAGGCACAAAATCGCATGAGACAACAAGCCGATAAAAGGCGCACCGAGCGGGAATTAGAAGTTGGGTCGTGGGTTTATCTCAAGCTTAAGCCATATATGCAGAACTCTATGAGGGTGCATAAACACTCAAAGCTCACTCCAAAGTATTTCGGACCCTTCTTAGTGGTTGAAAAGGTGGGAAAGGTGGCATACCGTTTGGACTTGCTTGATGATACGCAAATACACCCGGTGTTTCACGTGTCGCTGCTGAAACCAGCCGTGGGCCCTCCAGAGAAGATCATTCCCATTCCTACTGATTCTCGGTTTAGTTTGAAGCCAACAGAGATGCTCGATAAGAAACTGGTTAAAAGGGGAAGCCAGGCTGCAATGAAGGTATTGGTTCGTTGGGAGAACCAAATAGTTCATGAAGCTACGTGGGAGTATTTAGATGAAATGTTGCTGCGATTTCCGGAGTTCAACGAGCTCACTTCTTGAGGTCAACAAGTTGGTTAAGCAGGGAGTATTGTTACGTTAAGTATTATTATTATTATTATTTAGTTTTTATGGTTTGGATCAGTTTTGTCATTAAGTTTCATTAAGGGGGTTTGATGTACTTTGTAAGGGAATTAATACCCTACTGATCTTATGAATAGACAGAATAAACTTTGCAAATTCTCTATCTTCTCTAAACTTTCTCTCTTAGCTTGTTTTACCCTAACATTAGTTAGGTTATTTGTTTTATTTTTAAGACTTAGTGTTAAATTGCAAGAATTAGTTATTAATATTTATATATAGCTTTTCGCACATCACTCACCGCCTTCATACAACTCCGACCTGCCCAGCCTTCCGTTAGATCTCCTCGCATCAGGTAATTTTGCAAACCCACATCATCGACATAATATGTGTATCGTATTGATGTAATTTTGCAAACCCACATCATCGACATAATATGTGTATCGTATTGATGTAATTTTGCAAACCCACATCATCGACATAATCTGTGTATGATCCTACATCAGTCTGGCTAGATTTGAATATCCTAACCAATTTAGTATTTTGAAAAGTGGTTCATTAGTACTGTTGTCATGTGTGTATTTGACAGTTGTCAAAACTACTTTCTTATTACTGTTTGAGTTTGTATATGTTTATGTGAGCATAATGATACACCCTTACAAGTTAGGTTGCGTGATTGTTTGTGATTTTAGGGAGAAAAAAATCATTGTTATCTGACATTTTGTGTTTTATCATTTGTAAGGAGAAAATTCTGACTTGCGATATTAATGTGGCGAAACTCGTTATATATATTTTGGTCATCATGCTGTTAAAGTTGGTGAGAAATCTGGATCCGAGACGAGAGCTTCGACGCACGCATTTAGCTTCAACGGGGAGAAAACTTCTAGAAGGAATATGTTAGGCTATAAATATAACTTTATTGTTTACATTTTAGTTTGCTTTGATGGCGTAAATCACCCACCCAAGGGGAGCTCATATTGGGTGGAGTCGGTTCGTTCTCAATATTATAAATCTTTTAAACGACTACGGAGTCGTTCACTATACTTATTATCTTTATATTTTTGTTCGATCGCATAATTTACCACACCCGTGTCGCATGTTTATCAAAAACAAAACCATTGGTTTGTCGGATCCGGTTTAGGACCTACACTTGGTATCAAAGCGGGTTTGAATCATATTGATTCAACTTTGTTCTTGATATTCGGGTTCTAATTCCGCGATTATCCGAACCGAGACGTTAATTTCTTGAAGTTTTTTTTCTTTCAATCTAATGATTATAGCTTCTATTTTGTGTGGCTGCCAGGGGCGAAGCTATGTGGGGACCGGGGGTGGCCCCGCCCACTGCCGTTTTCTCCGTTAGTAGGGTAAATTTCGCGATTTTTCTCAAAAATTTATATAGGTATTAAGAGCGGTAACCCGATGTATATTTCCAAAATACTACCGGTCACTACTGATTGTTTTTTTAAATATAATACCCCATCGTTTGTTTTTTTTTCTAAAACCTCGCAATATTTATAAACAAAAGTTACAAAATAGTAGTTGAATAGTAAAAAATTTGTTTTTATAAATATTTTAGGTCTTTTCAATTCTTCTTCTAGGTATTCACCCTTAGGGATGAGATCAGTACCGTACCGGTGCCGGTACCGATACCAAAATATTCGGTTTCATACCGGTATTGAAGGTAAAATTTGAGATATACCGGTACCAAAGTTCAAAACTTTGGTATCTATTCGGTACCGACGGTACCAAATCTGTACCGATTTTGGTACCGGTACGGGTATTAATACATAATTTGTTTATCCCTACTCACCCTTCCTCTCGCATCATCATGAATATTTTAGGTCTTTGTTGGTTAAAAATTATTTTGTTTTTTTTTATTGTAAGAACAATTGTTTGAATAAATGTAGAAAAATTAGATATATAGATGCCATATTGTTTGATCCGGCCCGACCCGAATCACCGACTCGACCCGAATCACCAACACGAACCGAATGGTCGACCCGAAATTTTTTGATTCCGTGACTTCGGTTACCCCCGTGACTAAGCCCAAGCTTCGCCACTGGTGGCTGCCGTTGTCGATACCTCGGAAAAAAGTGGTCTCTTGTTACCTTGCAGTTAGTTATCATGTTGTGCAAACATGGCTGAATAATTGCAGCTTGATTTAGTTTTCCACATCTATGATATGCAAGAACCTTGATGCGACAACTCTCAGAATCTACAACAATATATCTGGCCTGAAACGTTCATCGAGATTTAGCCAATTAAAAGCGAAGACTACGTATTTGAACTATCGGGGTATTCATGTATGTTAATATTAGTACACCGTTTCAGTTTATTATCCGGTTACTCGTTGCAGCTACGGGTCTGCATACAGTATAATTTCTGCATATTTTGCAAGTTCAACCACCAGGAGTGTTTCAGTAAATGTTTGTAAACAAGTTAACTGCAGTTTCGATAACTGTCCGGATCTGATTTTTGGGTCTAACTAGGGTGAGGTCAGTTGATTTGTTGTTTACATATCATTTCGGGGCTGTTTGTATACATTTTAATGGGTCACAATATCAGGGCTGCAAACAGGTTTACGAGTTAAACGGGTGTTGCATTCACAACTCTGATCTAATCGGTCTAGTCTTTTGCTGCTATTACGGGTCAGTGTTGTCATGCATAAGTCTTTTAGTAATCAGGGGTAAATCAGGAAATTCAGGTTTGACTAAGCATTAGTCGAACGGGTCTTGTATACAAACTTAGACAGATCACTGGTGTGCTTAACGACCAATTACTTTGATCAGTTGAAGAAGTGTGTAGAGTTTGATATGCTTCATCATAGTTTGTGTAACAGGTTGCTGAATAATTAGAATCATAGAAGTCGTTTGGGTTATTAGAAGTGAAAATGCTAACCCCTTAAACAAAGACTAACAAACTAGTGAAACAAAAGACTTGTATAAGTGTGAAGACCATGACATCATTACTAGAATCGAACTAAGGTGAATATGCGGAAATAGACAACAAACTTATATTATTATTGGTTTTCAATGGGTTTTTATTTTCAACTATATGAAGTTGACTTTTAGTTTGTAAATAGGGTTTTACGCGCCGGGACGGTTATGTGATTTCAATAAATTTTGCAGGTAATATGGCTAAGCATAAGCTAATGTTAGTCACTAACATGCTTGCTACAAATGAGCTGTTTCAAAGGATGTTTCTGCAAGAGTTTTTGTGTGGGTGCTTTCATCCGTTCGATAACATGGTTGCCAAAAGTTTTTGTCTTAGAAAATCGCAGCCGTCTGAGCATTCCTAACATGAAGGCGCTCCCTGGTAACTGACATGCAGCCCTAAATCAGCTCTAAATCTAAGAGGTTAAAGAAATGACATGTTTGTAGGGTTACCTTAGTATGATGTTGGTGACGATCGCATGGTCATCACATTTGCAAAAAATCTTTTGATTCTCCAATCTGTTACAGATAGAACTTTGTTTAACCCATACTTGTGAGAGTGACTATCTTACGCTATAGCTGCTACAAGATTTGTAGTACCATTCCTTGTTCTCACCAGTTTTTACACATGTTATGGTACCAATGCATTTAACATGTTTTCGTTGCATCAGGTAAACATTGTAAATAAGAATTGTGTTTGACAATTTGTTATTATCTATGTAATTTAAGAAAGTCGTCGTACCATGGTATCATTGTTAAAGAGATTCGTTGTTGTGGCTATTGTAGTGGGCAAACATATTTATTGGGGCGGTGTAGACTACATGCAATGTTGTAAAAGTAGGTCTATAAGGCCGAGTACACCCGAGTACTCGCTACAAGGTATGGCACATTGGCACCGAGGGGAGTTTCTTTAACTTTGCTTAGTTAATAAGAATCGTTCGAATGTGGTCAACCTCGGCCATAATCACATCTAGTCGGTTAATTTGGGTCGATTTTGAGTTAAGAAATAAAACATAATTCATATTTGTATAATATTAAAAAAAGAATATCACCTTTTTTAACTAACGATTAGATAATTTTGGAATAATTTAATATTTAAAATATATTTATCTTATTTATATTGATATTCACTTATTTTGTTATAAATATTTGCAAACTTATGATATTTGATATATATATATTATCCAAAAGTTAATTTCTTTATATTTACCATTTCCGAGAGTACGAAGTACTCTGAGTACACCCAACTCCCCAGGCGGCCCCGCCTGTGGTCCACCTAGCGACTTTTGCAACCTTGCCTACATGTGATATATAGTTTATTACATAAGACATTTATAATTTATAAGAATTAGATAAAAAAAAATGATTTGAAGAACCTGGTTAACAACAACTATGGCGGAACCCATTTAATAACAGTTTGTGAACGTTTGGGCTCAATTTACTGTTTTGGCATATACTGATTGGTATATTAGTCTAATAGGGCTCAGTTTGCTGTGGCTTGTTAATACGGTATATATAATATATAAATTTACTACATGACACATTTTAAAAAAGTTACAATATAAATTTACTACATGACACATTTTAAAAAAGAGCCCATTCAACAGCAGTTTAACAACAAGATATGTTTTAACAACATTCATTTAACGACTGGCATATTATGTTAAATCAACTTTTTGTTACATAACAACCTCCTAGATAACATCTATAGTTCTATACTATACCTTCAATAATACATAATCACATAACTGAAATCTAAAAACTATACCTTCAATATCAGCGAGTAAAGCACGTAGAAATATCTCGTAAATAACAACCTACAAAAATCAAACACCAAAACTGATAAGATTAACATCACCAATTAGTGTGATAGAAAACACACACAAATTTTAACAAAAACAAAAGCAAAAACAGTTTAAAATGAATGCACCGACCCTGCTTTATTCTCATTATGGATGAGCTCGGTACCGGTACTAAAATCGTCAATAATGGGATAATGAAAATGCTCGGTGCTATATAGGTAAATCAACCAAAACAACGGTACGTAGTGAAAGTGCAGATCCCAAAAAACTCAAAAAGTGGCTACTGAATTAGTACCGAGAATACCCTGTGCCATTTATCATCCCTAATTCTCATCATACGATTTTACGACTCAACATTAATTTATCCACATACAATCTTCACCCATGTTGATAAATTGAAATAGCATTACAACCGAATACATATGACACACCTGCTAAAGCTTAGGCAAAACAAATCTGATATTTTAATCAAATTATATGGAAAGAACAAACCATCTGGCAAACACGTGTCAAAACAAAAACCTATCCAACACACCTACCTAGGCCACCAAAATAAGAATGGTAAAAAGAAAAAAAAAAGAGTCGCCAACAATTGCCGTAGCTGATACTCTAACTCAGGCAACAAATAGACCTCCTCATTTAAGCAAACATTACAACCAACTGAGCAGAAGTGAAAGTTATGATGATTGATCAATCCATAAGCAAATATACTAAAAGATAAAACTAAGATAGTCATTTGGTATAAATTAATGAGCTGTTGGTAACTGGCGTGGGTTCTTTATGTTAGGCTGCTAGCTTCTAATAAAAATGTTCAGTAAACTGTAGTGTGCCTGTTGGACTTAATTTCTGTCCTCGAGTCAATGAGGCGGGTTGGGTGGACTCATCGAGCCTATGATGAGTTAGTGTCTTGTTTATCAAGTTGAGCACATGACTTGGTTTACATGGAATAAATTACTTGGTGAACAAGTTGAGCCAATGACTTAGACAACAAAGTTATTTATTAATTATTATTTAAATATATTTTTACTAATTAGTATTTGAGTATGATAAGGAGTTTGTATTCTAGTCTAATTAGGTTTTTATGTTTAAACTAGTATATATACCCGAGCTTGTGGGTTATATCATTCAAGTCTAATTGAAGTTTTTGTTAGTTTTTGCCTTAACATGATACAAATGTGTTGCATTTTTTATCTAGCAAAACTAGCCTGTGCATAATTAAAATAATTGTCGCACTTCTGTCCAAAGGTGATGTGTTACAATTGTTTTGCACACATACTTAATTAAATTTTTAATTCTGACCAAATGTGATTTTTTTTTTGTTTAAGCATAAATTTTACTTTTAGTCTATTGGTTTGATGTTAATAATAAACATATCACATCTTCAATAAAATACAATGAACCTCACATTAATTATCCTTCATTAATCTAATGATCATAAAATTTAATTCGTACTATTTTAATATCCCATAACATTAGTCACTATAATTTCCTTTCATAAATTAGTATCTCATCCAAATCATCCGCTATAATCTCAAAACACAATATGAGTTTTGCTTCATAAAAAATTTTCAATAATCATTTAGCTCTTCTGGGTTTTGATTATTCCTCAAGATATAATTTGACGATTCCCTCGCTCTTTCTAATAACAACCATACTATTGAAAACTAGAGCATGACATATGGGATGCGTCAAACATAATGTCTCTTATGATAATCAAGAACTCATTAAATAAATGTTATCACTATAGTTATTCTAGATTTAGTTTTCCTATAACTAATCAAAATAATTCCTAAGATGCATGCATTGTGAATCATAATATATAATACCATGACCCATAAAATTAAGGGATCACGCATGGAAATAAGTAAACTTTTTAAATATATTACATACTAAATTTTCCACCGATACAATTTGATGCCTTAATAATCAACTATAACACTCATAAATACCAAAGAATAATGAGTGTATTGGTGAGAAACATATTTATAAGAAAAGAAATGTTTAGCACTGAAAAATATGATGTTATTAATCTCATTAACACTATAACCTGAAAGACGATAACGCTAAGGTCCGTGAACAAAATAAAGTACTAGTTTTAGCTTTAAGTTCTCTAAGGAGAAATCTCGTTGCAAAAATATGCCATTAAATTAGGCATGAGCAACGTCACTATCCATAATTCAAAAGAAAATATGGCTAAACTGTTCTAGTAACTTATAATAGTTAAGAGCTACATTAGATGAACATTAAAACAACTTTCCCTAACAATCGGCTTACATATTTATATGTTCATAAAACAACCTAAAATTTATAAACTGATGGTCAAAGAACATTTAGTCTGTAAGTTAATAAAATCCATACATGAGTTAATGTAAACATCAAAATGTGATGAATTTTTTATACAATTATTTTCATCAAAAACCAAGTGGATTAATATACCTACCTCACGATGAGTGAGAGAAACTAAAAACAAACTTGTCTTTATATAGATGATATTCTTTTGACAAATATATGTAACATAAGTCAAAGCATTGTTTGTACATACTTTGATATAATAGATCTCAGAGATATCCCATGCTTAATAGATATAGTAACATTTTTGAGATAGACCCAAAGGGACGTTAGTTTTGTTCTATAAGTTTTACTTTATGGCTCCTTAAACATGTAATAAACAATATTGCTCCCTTTTAGAGGATAACAGGATTATTGAGATTATTTCCTTATTCTTTATTAAGTAGAAGACTTATGTAGGTTCAAATCTATAATCGTTTAGATATTACTTAAAATTGCAACACACTAGATATGTCTAGATTAATGTGAAACATATAAAAGAGTATTAAAATATCTTTCAAAGAAATGAATGACTATAATTAAAAAAAGAAGTGAGAATTTAAAACGGTTGATTACTCTAAACTTTGTTATATTCAAAGTAACATAATGTAATTTTCGGGATATATTCATGTGGCAGCAGATAAATCTAGCTCATGGAGGAGTCATAATAAGTTGATAATAACAACCTAAAAAATGATGATATAATATGTTGATTAATCACAACACAATAATAAATAAGTGTTTTTGAAAATTTATTAGTGGACTCCTTAGTAAGTTAACTCCATATAAATTATATATTGAATACTTACTGTGAAAAAGTCAGCTACCATGTTTCCTCAAACAGTAACAGTTCGTGAGGTACTACATTAAAATTTTGATGTGAAATCAATTATTCGTTTATGAACGAAATGAGGAAACTAAATTTTCGTATCGAAAACATTCATGATATGCTTAAGGATCCGATAACTAAAAGTCTATCACCCACAACGTCACACCCCGACCAAAGGCGGAAGAACATGCCGGAGCATAACGTATTGATTGAACAGTAGCTCAAAAGACACTAATTAAAGCCAAAATGAATATTTAATTTCATTAACATTAAACACGTACACAAATTCAATAATTATAACAATTACATCATATTCTTGTATGTTGAATAATATCATAAGGTCAAACTATTGTCTTCCAGCTTGAATAATATCAACCACTTGTACCTATAAAATGTATGAAAATAGAGTTTGTCAACATGAATGTTGGTGAGAATGCATAAGTTTTAGTTTTTTATATATATAGATAAATCACAATTCATATGTAAATGATGAGTATTACAATTCCTATGAAAATGTAAACAACTAAATAGATGTGGACCCGTTTGTATTGATACGAAATCAAAGTACTTAGGTAAATGTATGATCATACTAGATGAGGATAGATGAGGATGAGATACCAACCACCAAACAAAATAAACAATTAAGCACATAGAGCATTATCCACTACGTGAATATCGACCTTCGGCCACACATGTGGTCTGGGCGATTTGCCACACTTCGGCTTAAATGTGTGGCTAAAAGGTCTTTGACCATGTTTGAAAACCTTCCAAAATGTTTTGGCCACACTTATTATTCTTCACGTGACCATTTTATACCTACTCAGGTACTTTTCGCCACACTTTTAAAAAAACTGTGACAAAAACTAGCCACATTATAAAAACGAGTGGCGAAATGTAACCTACAATCATAGTTTGTTTCATCTTTGATACATGTGACCAAAAACACATGCATTAGCCACAAACTGTGACATTTAACTAGCCACATGTTTAACTTGTGTGGCCAAATTTAACAAACGGCTACTGTATTGATAAAAGATGTGTCTAAAAGGTAAAAGATGTAGCCACTTATATTACGCTGTGTGACCTAATGTCACATTTTAAATAAAGTGGCGAAAAATGACGAACAACCATTGTATTTATTAGTTATGTGGCTAAAACGCTTAAAATATATGGCTACTTACACGAGGTTGTGTGACCAAAGAGTAGTTTACTTTTATTTTTCATAAGTTTTTTATTGTCGGAAACACATATTATGTGTGGCTATAAGTAATAAATGGTCACACTAAAATATTATTAAGTGTGTCCAAATGTAATTCATGGCCACTTATACGAGGTTGTGTGACCAAAGAGTATCTTAGTTTTTCTTTTTATAAGTTTTTTATTGTCACGGATACACTTATTATGTGTGGCTATAAGTTATAAATTGTCACACTTAAAGGATGTTTTAGTGTGTCCAAATATAATTCATGGCCACTTATACGAGGTTGTGTGACTAAAGAGTATCTTAGTTTTGCTTTTTATAAGTTTTTTATTGTCACGGATACACTTATTATGTGTGGCTATAAGTTATAAATTGTCACACTTAAATATTTTTTAGTGTGTCCAAATGTAATTAATGGCCACTTATATGAGGTTGTGTGACCAAAGAATATCTTAGTTTTATTTTTTCTAAGTTTTTTATTGTCACGGATACACTTACTATGTGTGGCTATAAGTTATAAATGGTCACAGTATAATATTTTTAAGCGTGTCCAATCGTCATAAATGGCCACATGTTGATTTGACGAGTGGCGACGTCATCATTGCCTTTACAGTTTCTTGTGCCGCCAAATTCAAATTGTCAGGGAGATGTACCGGCGGTTTTCGATGGTGTTTAAATACCAATCACAATCACAATCCACAATCACAATCACAATCCATAATCAGAATCCACTATCACAATCACAATCCACCTTTCTTCCGATTATAATTTCCGATAATGGCTGCAGCTAATTGGCTCGAACGTGCACCGGGTGCTCAAGCCCCCATCTACGACGACCCCACATTCTTCACGATACGAGTCCACTTTTTTTCCGGCGCCTTCCGGAGGAATCAAAGGGTGAGGTATATTGACTATGTCAACCCTCAAACCTTCTCGTACCAACAACTTAACCGAATGGTTAGGTGGCTTGGGTACACGACTGTTGATTATTTCAGCACTGAAATGGTAGTGCCGGGGATCGAGGTGGCGTACATCGAGTTGGAAGACTTGGAGCACTTCAGGGCGGTGTCCGTTTATGGGGCGTTCCATTCTCAGGTGAACCTTCGCCTCCGTAGGCTTAGGGACTCCACCTACACCTCCGATGGCATGTACGAGAGGATCATGCCCTCTCATACTCCAGAGGATTCGGATTCGGATTCGGAATCTACAGGGAGGTCTACGATGGATGTCGATTCTGAGACGGAGTCGGATGCTAGGAGCTAGTTATAGTTTTATGTAATTTTTGGTTTTCTATATTAATGTAATTAAATGTTATTATTGTAATTTTTATATTTTGGTATTAATATGTTTATGTTATATGAATTGATTAATCATATTAATTTTTTTTTAATATGTACATTTTAATTTTAGCATGAGAACGTAGGAAATAATACTAATTTATAAAAAACCGAGAACGTAAGAAACAATACCAGCAAATACCAACAATACTTATAACAACAAAAGAAAAAAATCAAATAATAACAACAAAATATAAATCAACAAATAGTTATAGCGTCTCATAATCGAAAATTAGCAAATCCGAACAAAGAATAACAGTAAACAACTATAAAACTAAACCTAATGATAACAGCAAGTTGGTTCTCACTGTTTTCATGTTAACAATAAAATGTATTTGATCTTGTTTTCTTAATACATAATCACTTATATTATGTGAATGTTATTATTGTAAATGTTATTATTAACTGTAAAGCATGGAGCGTTTCCAAAGCGTGATACATATAACTGGTGGCTGAAATTTAATGACTGGTTTTTTTTAATACCTAATCACTTATATTATGTGAATGTTATTATTGTAAATGTTATTATTAACTGTAGAGCGTTGAGCATTTCCAAAGCGTGATATTATTAACTAGGAGTTATTATTGCAAATGTTATTAATTATTAACTGTAAATGTTATTATTATATTTTGGTTATGCGTATGTATAGCGTATTGGATGTAGTTTTTTTTAATTAACTTTAAAATAGATGTTAGTGTGACTGAATAACAAAATACACCTAAAATTTAATTTTTGGTAGCTGAGACAGTAATTTATTGTAGTTCAGTTGATTTGTAGCGTATCTAGTAAGATATACTAGATTTTTTATTTTAATTAACTTGAATGTAGGCTATTATTACATAAATATATTTCAAAGATTTTTGACAGGTATTAAAAGCGTACAAAGCGTGTGATTTACTAGTTTTTTTTTTTATTTTAATTAATTTGAATGTAGGCTATCATTACATAAATATATTTCCAAGATTTTGGACAGGTAGTAGGTATAAATGTAATTAATTTCCAAAAATAATTAGCTTCTGTGCGTTTCCAAAGCGCGTGGAAACCATTTTGACAGATAGTATGCAGTTATAGTGTGTTATACACTCAACAACCAACTATATAACAACAGAGACTTTAATGACTGCAATAAAACTGGTGACTGAAATTTATTACACTTCTATATATGTTATGTGAATTCCAAACTTGGCCAAGCAGAAAAAATCTAAGGTTTCCACAGATCTTAAACTTCCCAAAGATCTTAGATTTTGATAAAATCCTTTCCAAAACTCAATGCCATCACCAAATCTTAAATCTAAGGTTACTGGTGATGGCATTGAGTTTGGAAGCGGTTTTTCAAAACTGAATTTTATTTGTTCAAAGGCTTCTTCAAAGTCTGAGGGTACAATTTTGGTATGCAGGTTAGTGAAAAGAAGGGCATAAGGGTCTTTTTTTTATAAAATGAGTTGATAATGTTTTGCAGGAAACCAGCTGTTGAAAAGTATGTTGAAACATAACCAAATAGAGGTTGTGCAAGAAACAAAACCATCAGACGAGAAATGATGACTGTCACCGAACACCCTCGACAACATGATGCATTTTTGGGCTTTCTTTGTATTAATGTAACTTTGATATCGCACGAGTCAGTTATGAGTGTAATGACTTTATTGATCTTACTATGGTACACTACAAGTCAATTGTGACTTTTATCGATGTAACATGATGTATGTTTGAACTTGACACCAGTTGACCAAAATAGCCAAAAGATGAAATGAATTCAACAAACTGGCCTGTACGTATAAGTAGTAATAGTATTAAAAACAACCAATATTTCTTTAGTTTGAATTAATAAGTACAAAGTAAAGAATAGTGATATCATGTATCACAACTATATTTAAACATTATTTACATCTAACTAGCCGAACGAACACAACTACTGGGTCGACAACCCCGACATCGGTGTCAATCTCCATTATGAATAATAGTTGTATGCTTTTTCCCGGGCCTCCAGTAATCATCCGGGGACTCATTACGAAGCAGTTGATTTGGTGGTACAAGTGGAAATGTATTACCCTCATGAAGGAAAGTTACCGTACTAAATTCCTCATGGACCTCGTCATACGAATGCCTATAATTCTTGGGTGGAGTCATGAGGACAACATGCTTTTTTCTATCCAGCTGATCTTGAACATAAAACACATGGCGTGCTTGCGAGGCCAATATGAACGGATCATCCTTGTGGCCAAATTTGTTTAGGTCGACCGACGTGTAACCAAGAATATCATGTTTGACATGTTTATGGTTAACCCATTGGCACATGAAGACCGGAATTCATTTAGTATGATAATCTAGGACCCATATCTCTTGCAAAACCTCAATATAAAAGTTTTGTCCATACGTCACCACGTCTTTTTTGATGTGCATGTCATCCGCCTCTACACCAACCCCGCTGTTCTGGTAAACTCTACCATCATGAGATTTTATACGAAATTCAAAACCGTTGATGTCGTACGAGTCGTATTTGTAAACGTTGCGGTGTGCCCCGTGTGCAATCCACTTTACGGTTTCCGATACAGAACCTGGGGAGCCCGCTAGCTCTCTTTCAACCTGAATTTCATTACAAGGATTAGATTCTTCACCTACATTGCAGAAACTATAAAAGAATTTTAAAAATTATAGAAGACTTAATAAATTGATCTACCTTGTCGCGTAACCAGTCACCAAACTTTAAAGTATGCTCCTTTTCCAGCAATGCTTGTCGTTTACCAGGCATTTGTTTTTTCAAAGAGGTCTTGTGTTGTTTGCAAGTAGGAGTATAATATATCATGAATTAATATATATATATATATATATATATATATATATATATATATATATATATATATATATATATATATATATATATATATGGGTGCAATTACTGTATGCTAATGCCTTAACGTACGGTATATTCTGATTTAATATATGGGTGCGTTTGCTGAGCGTTTAAGTTTTCTATATACAGTAACTGCACCCTATATATATATATATATAATTTAGAGTATATATGTTAGTAATACTTACTCGATACACGGCGTTATTTCAGGCGTATTCTGCAGCACATAGAAATGTGCTCTCTTGAAAAGATCAGGAGAAACTTCAACTGATTTAATGCCTGTGACAGGAATTGTCTCCCCATTATCATCATGCTTATCATGTGGAATACCAACAGTACTCTTGATGTTTTTTTGGTATTCGCTCAGAAACTCGATTGTTTTTTCCGTAATGTTCTCCTCAGCAATGCCCCCTTCTGGATAAGTTTTGTTTCGTACATGACCTTTGATAACCTTCATACACCTTTCAAAGGGATACATCCAGCGAAAGCATGGTGGCCCACATAATTTTATCTCTCTAACAAGGTGCACGGTTAAGTGAACCATGACATCAAAAAATGATGGCGGAAAGTACTTCTCCAGCAGGCACAGTGTAACTATTTGCTCTTCATGCATCTTATCAAGCTCTTCTACAATGATTTCTTTGCTACAAATTGACTTGAAAAAAAAACAAAGCTTGATTATAGCATTTCTCATTGGTTATGACATGATGGACCATATTGCAAGGGGCAGAAACTGTTGCATAAGCATGTGATAATCATGTGATTTAAGGCCTTGTAGCTTCCTTTCTTTAAGATTCACCAAACTAGAGAAGTTAGAACAATACCCTAGTGGAGCCTTCAGTTTATACAGTGTTTCAAGAAACATGTCTTTTTCTTGCGCTGATAATGTGAAGCATGCTGCAGGCAGTTTTGTATTGTTGCCTTTTGCTTTCAGTTGCAACTCCTTTTTAATCCCTAACAACTCCAAATCCTTTCTAGCTGCCAATCCGTCTTTTGTCCTACCAGGAATGTTCAGCAACGTCCCGACAATACTTTCTGCCAAATTCTTTTCAACATGCATCAAATCAATACAATGTCGGACAGGTAAATACTTCCAATAGCTTAGCCGTTGGTACCATATGTTGAACTTCTTCTAATATTGGTGCGGCGTGGTGTTATCCCTTTTCCTCTTACTCCCACTTAGGGATTCAGATCCCTTTCCCCATTCATTGTTAATGTTTTTGACCTCGTCGTATATCTCTTCCCCTGTCATAGGCTCTTTAGCGGTTTTCATCTCCTCTTTTCCGTTGAACGTCTTTGTTTGTTTTTTGAAAGGGTGGTCATGTGATAAATACCTTCTGTGGGCAGCATAACTCTGCTTCTTTGTGTGATAAAGTCCAACACACTGAGTGTCGCCCCGACACACCAAACAAACTTTGAATCCATTGTAAGGGCAACCACATAGTGTACCAAGAGCAGGGTAATCATTAGTCGTCCATAACACAACTGCACTTAGTGTAAACATTTCGTGTGTATATGCATCATATGTTGGCTCCCCGACCTCAAATAAAGATGCTAGATCGTCAATTAAAGGCTGTAAAAACACATCAATACTGTTTCCTGGCACTCCGGATATTAATAAGGAAAGCATGATGAATTTTCTTTTCATACACATCCAAGGTGGAAGGTTGTAAATGACTGCTAAAACAGTCCAGACACTGTGGTTTCTGTTGCCTCTATGTACGTCGACCCATCAGTGCAAATCCCTAGACGAAGATATCTTGGATTGCTTCCGATGGTATCAGAGTACCTGTCATCTATGGCTTTCCATGCTGGTGAATCTGATGGGTGGCGTAAAACACCGGGTTTATTGGTACTTGTGACGTGCCATGTTAAATTCTCTGTTGTGGTCTTTGATTAAAGAGGCGCTTGAATCGTGGAATAATGGGAAAGTACCACAGTACCTTAGCGGGCGTGTTTATGTAAGTTTTGTTAGTCTTCTCATCCACCTTCCACCTTGACTTGTTACAAACTGGACATGCTTCCAAATCCTTGTAATCCTTATAGTAAATAATGCAGTCATTGATACACACATGTATCTTTTCGTATCCTGAGCCCATTGCCTTCATCATCCTTTTGCCCTCATACATATTATTTACCATTTCGTTATCTGCAGGTAGCATCTTTTTCAACAATTTCAGAAGTTCATCAACGAACTTATGAGATACCCCGTGCTTGCTCTTCAAGTTGAGTAGTTGTACTAATGCAGACAATTTGGTGAAGTCAAGACATCCTTTATATAGGGGCTTCTCAGCGTCAGCAAGTAGTTGTAGAAACTGTTGATACTTCTTTTCGCCTTTGAAATTGTCTTTTGTAGCATTTACCATTTCTACAGTTTCACAGGCATCTGTTGGAATGTTGGTGTCAACAAACCCATTATTATTATTATTATTATTATTATTATTATTATTATCATAATTAGTTGGAATGCAGGTGCAGGCAAACCCAGTATTATCAACATAATTAGTTGGAATGTTGGTGTCGGCTTCTCCATGTTTTATCTAAGTAGTATAATTCTTATCAATTCCAAACTTGACAAGTGATGTTCTACCTCGTCTACACTAAGAGATACATGGTTCAAACACCGAACACATGGACATGAAACAGAAATTGGTGGTGATGTCTCCTTGCAATTACGAACTGCAAAATGTAGAAATGCCTTAACACCATCTCTATATGCTTTACTGCACCTGTCGCCTACTGACATCCAAAACTTATCCATCTTCCAAGAATTTTTTTATTAACTGTGTCATCAACGATATATATATATATATATATATATATATATATATATATACTAATTAACGCCAATAAATGTAACTGACTAAAAGCAAAAATATTTGGTACTCACCTGAGATTAATGAAGCTATTTGGTAGGATTGAGATTGATGAGAGTTCAATACATACACTAGCAGATCATTTATTAGGGTTTGGTGAGATTGTGAGATTTTATTTGGTCAATACTAATTGATTTGTGAGTCTTCCAGAAGATAACTCGATTAATTGGTGGGTAAAAATGAAAATTTTAAACTTCTAAATTTCGTTATATAAATATTAGAAAAGGTTCTATTACGTTCTCAGGGTGTAGCTCAAACGGTTGAGGCGCTTGTGATTAAACATAGATTGCAAATATCGCGGGTTCGAAACTCAGGAGGGATAAATTTTTATTGATTTTTGATAATAACCTCTTTTTAATGAAATATTATAATAACCTCTTTTTAATGAAGTAAATACACTGTGATTTTGGAAACACTCAAACTAAACTACGGAAACACTCAAACTAAACTACTCATTAAGCCTTTAATTGCGTTCAGAAACATAAAAATACATCATAATAGCTGGTCTAAAATCATAACAAAGTTTCTTAGCTTTTAATTACAAATCTAATTAAAAGCCCTAAAAACAACAAGAAGCAAATAAAATACAATATCTTCACTTTTTTTTTCTGATTCAATCCTTGAAGCTACACTCCTTGCAAGTTGATCCTCTAATGACTTATTTGCCCTTATCAAGATAGGAATTATGTCTGTACATATTGTACACACATCAGATCTTGTGGACGAAGCACAATCAGACCATATAAAGAAATCACATTTTTTGCCCTAAAAGTTGAAAAAAATATAGGGTTTATGGTCACCAATTGTAAATGAATTCCAACTTTATTTGCAATTTCACTAACCTGAGATGCACAATTGTAGATCTTCCGACCTGGATTTTTGGTGGTGCTTGATGTTCTTTGAATGACTTCTACTCCAAAAAAGCAATAAACCTGAGATCGATTGCTTCTGTTACTGGATGTGGTGGTCCTCGATGAGATTTCTTCCATGGTGAAAAAGGAGTTTTTATTGAAAACAAAACTAGATATATAGGAGGGTTTAGAAAGGAGTTGTTGTACACATGCTTTTTATTACCGTTTTAGGATATTTTTTTATATCTTTGTACAGTAGCGGGTTGCAAACGTAACAGACTCTTTTGAACAATTATATTACATATTTAAACCTAATTGATTACACGCATTTTTAACAAAGAAATATGAGAACCATTAATCCATATTTATCATTCATCAAAAGATGCATCACAAAAAGTACCCTTAATTACAATACATAAAACATGTTAAGAAAACATTTTAAGATAATATATATTTACCATTCATCAAAAGATGCAATACAAAAAGTACCATTAATTACAATACATCACAAAAAAACCAAGACAACCAAAGCTAACACCATCACTCCGCCTTGTCCACAGACTCCGCCCCCATCTCCTTAAAACTCATGTTGGTTGACACCGTAGTTATGGTGTCAACCAGGGTCTCACACACTGAGTCGTAGCATTCAGACTGTTGTTGCTGATAATCAGCAACCATTGCTCTAAACTCAATGTCGTCTTCCCACAACATGAGTTTACAGGAGAGGAAGGTGTTTGTTTTTTCGGCTGCCAGTGTAGCCCTAATCGCTTCGACTTTGGCCAACAAAGAGTCGTCTCTCTCTTTCTGAAAATCCATCGTTTTTTCACGATGGCCTTCACGGTTTCCTCAGAAGAATTCATTTTTATTATCTTTTTGAAACTGTTAGTGTGATTGAATAACCAAAGTTAATGTAGTTAAGTTTGATTTATAGTAAGATATAGCTTAACTTTAATGTAGGCTATCATTACCATAATATTTTTCCCGGCATTTTTGACAGGTGACGTATAATTTTGATCAATTAATTCTGACAGGTGATATAAATGCAAGTAATCTCTAGATTAATACAGTTACTATTCGTCCGGTGCGTTTCCCAAGCTTGGGACACCCTTTTGTTTTTTTATTAAAGAGTTACTATTCGTCCGTGTGCGTTTGGCATGCGTGGGATACCCTTTTGTTTTGTCTGCGAGCCTTTTGGTTATATATACCTACACCACATTTGTGAAACTCATATACCTACATAATTTTAAATTATTTTTTTTAGTTTATAATGGTTTGCTCGTCATCATCATCATCATCATCATCATCATCATCATCATCATCCAGATCCTACAAGGCTGCCCTCAGAAGGAGAATTAAGGCTCAAATCGAGGTAGATAAAGCTTGTCGGGAAACTCTTACTGAAGAATTTGTAAAGACTAGCAACAGCTTGGATTTCAGGGATCTCATTACAAAAGTTCTTACTCGGATACCCGCTAGTTGTATCCGAGATCTTGTTGTTTTGTTTATGGTTGATGTAGGACAGAGAGAGCTTGACGAGTTAAAACTTTTGGGCAAGGAAATTCTTGAACTGAATTTCTCAATGGAATTGAAGTTGAAGTTTCTTATGTCACTTAGAGATTAGTATGTGATGGTGTTTCATGGTGTGTTTTTATGTGTGTCACTCAAAGATTAGTAGTAATAAAATTTGTATGTTTGTGATGGTGTGTTTGTATGTGTGTTTTGGTAATAATAAAATTTGTTGGTTATGTGTTAAAACATTGATTCAACATGTAACTATTATCTTAAAGTGGTAATGTACATAGCATAACATAACAAGTATCTTAAAGTACATAGCAGTCACTTTTGAAACCATTCAAATTTGTTGTTGCCGTTTCTTAAGTTCATCAATCAACTCTTCTCCGGTTAAACGAGTGTCGTAATTTTCATGGAATAGCAGTGCTTTCTTGATAAGAGTATTTCTGTGTTGGTTTGTATCCGAGAGAAGGATTTTGCACAAATACTTTAACCTCAACCCTTTTAGCTGTCTTTGTTGTTCAGGGCCTTCCGTTTGGAGATTACACTGCCATGGTCTCTTCCCATCATATTTCTCCATGTGTCTCATAGAAAAAATACCACAATCTATTCCATTACTTTTTGTTCTCCATCTCATCTTCAATCTATTGATTGTTGCTACTTGGATTTGCTGAGTAATGGGGTGTTTGATTGTTTTAAGATACATGCAAAAGACGTTTCTCTACACAAAATAGAAAGCAATTTAAATATTTTGACAATTTTTATAACAGGTATGTATTTTTTTTTTGGGTTAAAGGTATATATGTTTACCAGTATATCAGGAGTCTTTCCGTATCTTTCTTCAAATTTCTCTCTAATTGCTTTTGATTTGTCTTCTAAGCTTTTAAACTATGCATCAGCTGGTATTTCTTGGTTTGCACTGTTGTCAAGTAAGTCTATCACTCCTGTTTGAAGATTGAAGGCAACCACAACGAAATGCTCGTGTTGTAGAATTGGCACGAGCACTATAGCAACCTCCTTGAGTGATAGAATTCCAGTCATTGTCATTTCTCCTTCAAAGTTGTCTGAAAACACATCCAGTCTTTCTTTTTCTGTGAAACCCATTGACTCAGAATAATGGTCACTTGTCTGTATAATAATTAAAATGCAGATGATTAAAGCGTTTATTCAGCGTTTTCTAATAGTACAAACAAAATAGATTAATTTGTACCAGCAAATTGCTTGAAGCAAAGAATCTGAACGGTGATGCTGCAGATTTTTTCTTTTCTTCATAGTTCATTACTTCACTGAATGCATCCATTGCATTGGCTCGGATATAAATGCCATGAGAGAAGCTTTCAAAGACCACCTTGAAGTTTTCTGTGTGAGTGGTCTTGTAGACCTCATCCCAAATGTCTCCAAGACAAAAAAATATATACTTTGAAAGTATTTCTTCATCTTCTGTGACACTAGCGGATGCGTCAACCTCTCTCAGAAGATATGGAGAGTTCAGGCTATCACTTGTTGACAATCCGGTGTCAACTGTTAAACATAAAACAACTCACATTAAATTTGACTGAAAATAATTGTAACTATAAGTAAATACCTTATTTGCTCTTTTGGTTTTTATTTATAATTACATACCCTCTTTTGCCCACGCAACCACTGTATTAACAACTTCATCAATAACTGCACACGAGACATTGTTTTCTTGACCTGCATCACCTGCATCATTTTTTACGACAGCCAAAGATGTAATATGTTCAACTGTGATTATAATTAAGCTGGTATATAATTAAGCTGGTACATATATGATATACCTTTCTGAGCAGCCACTGAACCACCAACACCAACATCTGAATCAACTGCATCACACAGATGTAATAAGTTTAAAAGAACATCATAAGTACTTTAAGAGCGTTTTAATTATACTAATAATTAATTTAACCCAAATACCTTTTAGAGCAGCCACTGGACCACCAACACCAACACCAACATCTGAATCTTGTGTTTTAGGGACCACATTATTAGTGAATCTGTTTTCCCATTCACAACATCTAGCAAAGATATTCTCATTTGATGAATGTCTATCCTTTCCTTGACGGACCAACTCGTTGATCTCGGAGCAAATTTTATCAAATTTCTTCAAATTGTTATCCATTGCCTTATTCCAAGACTGTAAAATGAAAATATAGTTTGGGTTAATTCAAAAACATTTTCAATTTATCCCAGCCAGTTGTAATAGAGTTAAATAATAGTCAACAAGCACGATAGGTATTTGCAAACTTAAAGGTGAATAATCTCTTACATAATCATCCAAATAATGTTCAACTGTTTGATCGGCATTATCTGTGTCAGATGCACTTTGACCATCTGTTTTTTAATTACATATAATGTTGTATTACATAAAATGCATGTAGAGATAAGAGATATGAGAGTTTTTTACAAGAAAATAACAAGTTTAATACCATGTTCTTGTTTCTCCTCAGCTGAAGTGTTTTCTTCAACTCCAGGCTTACCGGCATCACTAACCGTCACAGTAGCGGTAGCAGCTTCAGCCGCAACAGCAGTCTCATCAAGTCTCTTCCCGACAACACTAACTGTCACGGCAGTAGTATCAGCAACAGCAGCATCAACAGTCTCATCAAGTCCCTTCCCGGCAGCACTAACGGTCAGAGCAGCAGGAGCAGCAGCAGCCGCATCAATCCCTTTCCCATCAACACTAAACGTCACAGCAGCAGCAACAGCAACCTCAGTAGCATCTTCTTCTAAGGGAGGACCATAATTCTCCAAGTATTTTTCCATCTTATTAAGAGTAGTTGTTGTTATGTAGTTGACTGCAGGCGTTGTGAAGAGAGTCCCAAATGGACCATATTTTTTCTGGTATTCATGCGTGTAAAGCATCACAAGGAAGGTCATCGGACCGTTGTATTGTTCGTTGATACCTCTCCATTCTTCCTTTGTCGTTTTCAAGTTTTCAATAACATAGCTGCACCAGTCCATATTTGGAATATCGGAGGTTTTATCAATTGCGGCGATGAATCGTTGATTGACTGTTGTTGATTTTGTCACAAATCCTATACAGGTGTTGACCAACACAAGGAAATTAATCTTAAACATTTCACCAACTCCTTGATCCGCGGCCAGTTTTTCTTTCACATGCTTTATACTTATTCTTGCACTTGTCGGGAATTGAGATTTGAACAAATATGTAGTAACATCTTCCCCCAATCTTGGTCTATTCTTGCCTAAAACAGGAATCTTACCCATTGGTATTCCCAACACTACATGTACTTTTTGTGGTGTTATCTTAATAACACCTCTCCCAATGTTCAATTCATTTAAACGGTTATTATAGTTCATGAGCAACCAATATCCCAAAGTTGTTGGAGTTTGGGTTACTTGAAGTCTTAACATTGACCCGAAACCCATTTCTTCTACACAAGTTTTTTGGGCAATGGTCATTGCCTTCACTGCATCAACAATATTAATAGGTGCACACCTATTCATCAATTTTTTGTCTACAAATTCAACAAAAGGTTGTCCCCTCTCGGCTGGCTTTTTTTCTTTAACGGCTGTCTTTTTCGGACGCTGAAAGTCCAGGCCAGAGGTGCTGGGTTCCACCTGTTTCCGCTTTGACAACAACCTGTCAATTTTTATGTCAAGGTCTGAATCAGAATCTGCTTCCACAACATGTTTTGTTTTCCTCACCGGAGCAACTTTTGTAGTCTTCCTTTTATCAGTCTTGTTTTTTTCTTTAACGGCTCTCTTTTTTGGACGCTGAAAGTCCGGGCCAGAGGTGCTGTGTTCCACCTATTTCCGCCTTGACAAAAACCTGTCGATTTTTGTGTCAAGGTCTGAATCAGAGTCTGCTTCCATATCATGTTTTGTTTTCCCCACCGGAACAACTTTTTTAGTCTTCCTTTTATCAGTCTTGGTTTTTTCAACAACTGAATCACATACATACAATAAAACACGGGGTAGGGGATAACAACACGAATCACAAGGAAACAGAAAACTCTTATAAAACATCACAGTGATAAATTCTTATACCAAAGCCATAACACGTTAATCATACGCATATAACATGCTTTAATATTATACATAGATTTAAAAAAACAAGGATATGTATTACAACAACAACAACACGCTTATCAAACGTATTAATACATAAGAAGATTCAAACAAATGCTTACATTTTAAGATTAAGTAAACCTAAAACGCTAAAAAAATCATAAAGTAACACCTGTTCCATCTTCATTTTGAGACCTATCGTGCTTTTGCTTCGTCCTTGGTTCCGTTCCAGAAGTAGATGAGTTAGGGTTCTGAGACCTATCGTGCTTGTACTTGTGCTTGTACTTGTGCTTGTGCTTCACTGTAGAAACGAATCGTCGACGGTTTTTAGGAATTTTGACTTACGAGGGTAGTTATTTGACTTTTTTAAAATAAGGCGCGTGCTTTTAAATTTTAATCGTACGGTAGTTATTTGACCCTTTTAAAAGAAGGCGCGTGCAAGGTGGTCATGATGGTGGTGGACGGTGGCGGAGGTGCGGTGGTTCGTGGTGGCGGATGTGTGGTGGTGGTGGTGGGTAGTGGGTGGTGGTGGCGGAGGTCGGTGGTGGTGGTGGGTGGTGGTGGATGGGTATAAATAAATGTATATATATTTATATATAATATTAGTGGGTGGTGGTGGTGTGATGGGTGGTTGTGGTGGGTGGTTGGTGCTGGGGTCGTTGTGGCGAATGTGGGCGGTGGTGTGTAGTATGATTGCAGATATGAAATACATGAGACAATGACGGTGTTATCCCGTATGATGACCATGATGATTGGCCCAATTATGACGAGACGATGCTAATATAACTACCTGGGTTGGTGGTGGTTATCATATTGATGCTGCTAACCTATATATATACGGTTTGCTTACGCCAACCCATAAACCCATACGATCGCGACTGTAGCTCGTACGACGAGCATGACGTCTATGATGATGATCACACATATATATGATGAGGACCAATTATAAATACCTATATGACAATACGCTACACAGGCGCGCGCACTCACACACACACACACATATATGTTGATGATAATGGTGACACTAATGTTTAATGACATGTAACCCGTATGAATTTTTAAGACGACCATGATAACGTATACGATGGTCATACTGATGGTAGCATGTACGACTGATGATGTCGTTTGATGACGACGACAATTCATAAGATGGTGCCGACAGTGATCGCTAATATTGGGCGTTTTGTTTATGATAACCCATACGATGCTGACTACATCCCGTACATGGCAATCGGATGATGATGATGCTGATGGAGATGTGTGACGATAATGACGACACTGATAGCGAGATATATGTTTGAGCCTTTATGATCAACGCCGACTACGATAGCCTATACAATGACCACGTTGCTTACCCGCACGTCTGATGATGATGCCATTTCATGGTGATGGTAATCGATGATTATGATGATGATAACCACTATAATGCATGATAACGATGATAACTTTATGATGTTGATCATCATCATAACACATATGGTGATGATGATAACCTAGAAGATGATAATGATACAAAACTACATATTTGAAATGATAACACTAGAATGTTATGAGCCTCACTATTACGAAGTTGTAAATCTTATCCAGAAAATCTTACTAACGGTTAAGATAATACTTCAATAATGGATAAAATTTTAAATTTATTTAAAAAATACAATTTATTAAACGAACTCCTCTTTTAACGAAATTTAATACCGGAATGTTAGTAAAAAAAACTAAAAGTAAATGTTTTTATACTATTTTTAAAAAGTTATAAAACAAAAAACCAAAATATATAAATAATTAAATGTGTAGAAATAAATAAAACCAAAATTCAAAACCCTTTTAACTTCAAAACCCTAAATCGACTTCTACTTCGCTTTACTGTAATTCGTAGACATCGCTTATCGAGGTAAGAACATAAAAATGCCGCGTCTCAATAATGGAGTTAAGTTCCTTGTAGATATCGACAGCGATTCCATGAGTAGGATGGTATGTTAATATTGTTATCTGGTTAATATTTTTTATGAAACATTTTATAGTTTTGCAACATATACATTCTAAGAACATTTTTTGTGTTACTTATAGCTCATTCCTAAAGCTGTTCAACCAATGTTTGCTGACATGAAATCGAATACCGGCTGTTGTTTGATTTACGATCAAAGTGGTAGAACGTTTTCAGTTGTTATAATCAAAGTACTTGATGACTTTTATTTTGGAACCGGTTGGACTGAATTAATCATAGAATGTTGTATAGAAGCTGGAACATATGTTGTTTTTGAGATTAAACCAAGATGTAAGTTGAATATGTTTACTTTCAAAAGAAACGTAAATGATCAATCCGGTACTATGATATGTATTCCAGTCAGAAACCGACACGTCCATTACTTGGTAAGTTTTAATTTCTGTTTTTAATGATTGTTTACAAATTCAAATGTCCTTTAATTAACATGTTTAATAGGATTTCCCTGAGTGGTACGTGATTCAAGAATTTGGTGACAATTACATGAATTCGCTTTTCGAGCTTATTGCTCCAGATAGATATATGTTTAAAGTTTCATGTCTTAGGGATGGAATGGGTTGTAGGTTAGAGGATGGATGGAATGAGGTTTTTAAACAAACCAACTTGAAAGGTGGCTCGTTTGTTGTGTTTAAAATTATATCAGATAAGACATTTCATATTAATGTCTTTCATGAAGATGGCATAGAATTTATCCATCCTGGTCCAAATCAGCTGTTTCTCAACTATCAATCAAGCAATCAGGGTAGTTCCTCCCAAAACCCAATTCATCTTGATGAGCAAGATGATGACTCTAAAATCGTCTTCCACATGAACGTCACCAAGAAATTGGTAAATTGAATTTTAAATCTCTTTTTTATTTACAAGTATATATGAAATTTGCTTTTCACAGCGTCTTCCGGGTCACATTGCTACCAAGATTGATGACTATGATGGAATGCCAATCAGTTTGGTCAATCCCGAAGGTCGTAAAAAAAATGAGACTTCATGGTGAACTGTCGGACCTGAAATTCAGATATTGGTTACCAAAATGGAAAAATTTCAAGGTGGAAAATGAAATACAGATTGGTGATAAGTGCATATTTGAATATGACTTCAATGAAGCTACTTTGTTAGTTTCAAAAGTTGATTAGTGATTTGGTGATGTTTGGAACATTTGGGAAATATTTGGTGACGTGTTTGGTGATGTTTGTTACATTTGTGATTTGGTTGGTTATTTGTATATGTATGTTTGTTGTATTGATACACTTCTTAGTTATTTTGTTGAATGTTGGTTGGTTAATTAGCTTTTAAATGCTTTAATTTTATAGTTTCTTGTATCATCTATTTTGTTATTCACTCTTATTTTTGTTTCATGGAATGTATTGTAATGGTGCCTTTTGTATGAAAACTTTTAATGAATGGTAATTATGGTTAAATCTAAAAATAAAACAAAAAACACTTTGTTAAAAAACACTATTACGCTTGTCATGCGCTAATGTACATAAATATATATAAATATCCTAATACGCAATACACGCTTTTCCAACCATCTTATGGAAAAGTGCCTATTTTCAGCCACAGGTTCTCTGCCGTAAAAACTATGCCAATAATTAATCTATTGGTTCTTAATTAAAAGGGAGGCAAAACTCAAAAAGCTCCAAAATATTGGCTCCAAATATTCAAAAACTCAAAATTACATTTAACACTCCAAAAATCAAATTACACTCCAAATTATTAAAATTTTTCCACTCCCCAAATCAAACGACAGTGATTTATACTCCAAATTACACTCTGAATTATTAAAAAACAATCGAAGATGAAGCTTATAGATGAAAGAATCGAAGAAGAACGCTACTCCGATGAGGAAGCCAACTACGACGACGACGCTCAATCAGACGACACTGAAGGCTACTCCAGCGAGGAAGCCAACGACGACGACGGTCAACCAGAGGATGTTATAGGGACGATGGTTATCGAATCCCTCAACAGTTTGGAGGCTATCCAACCCCTCAACAGTTTTGCTACTACGAAAAATCCTACAAGGGGGTTGACGAGGTTACCTAAGCTGCGTACCCAATATGCAAACTCTGGTGCTGTCAAACTGGCAGTGGAGTTTGATAATCTGTGTAGGTTCACTGGACAAAACAGATCAATGTTTGCAATTTTTTAGGGGATGTTGTAAGGGAAATAGTTGGCTTGAGACATTTATGTTGGATGGAGGTCACAAAGGAGCTTAGAGATAAACTGTGGGAACAAATAACGGTTATTCTTTATTTCTATTTTTGCATTTTATATTTTGAGATGTAATTTACCTTTACTGTATTATATTATGCAGAAATATTTTTAGATTGAGGCTTGTCGCGGGCCTTCTGTGATGAATCGGCTCGGACACCTTCTTCGGGATTTCAGAAGAAAAATGTATGCCAAATACATTATACCGAACATCGGTAAACCTCTGAAGCTGAAGGCGATACCCAAGGGACACAGGACGATGATCAGGCAAGAAGACTGGGATCGCTTCGTTGAGTACACACAATCAGAGAAGTTTTAGGTATAAATCCTCTACTCTGCAAACGTAGATTGATCGACTATATATGGTTTATGTTTTTTGTTTAAATATAATGAAATGATTATAATGTGTGGTTGAAGAAAAAATCGGCTTCATCAAAGGGAGCTCGAGCAAAGAATGTTTTTGATCATCACATGGGACGAGGGGGTTATACCTACCTTCGAGAGAAGCTGGTAATCACCGTCAGCTGCTTTCTCTCTAGTTCAATGATTTGTCTAACGCATGACCGTCAGCTGCTTTCACTTGACTATTTTACAAGGTCAAAAAGAAGGAAATTGAACCGGATGAGATCCCCGGCCGTGCATTAATGTGGATGAAAGGAAGGGAGGACAAAGATGGTGCATACAAGAATGCTGTTGTCGAAGACGTGGCAACCAAATTAGTATGTTTTAGTATTAAACTTTTTAAATCATGTTAAAGTCAATTCATTGCCTTATATTGGTGTCAAAAAAACTTGAGTCTGTATAACTTGTCTCAACACTTGATGTGGATACATAAGCGTGTTACAAGTGTATAAGAATATTTGATTTCTTGAGGGTTCAGCATGAGGAGCAGATCGCCTCCGGAGCCCTGGCACTTGAACCGTGCACAGATGCCGTCACCTTAGTGCTTGGCAAAGAGAAAGGTGGGTTTTTAAAAGGGATTGGGTATGGATTGACAACAGGTAAATATTGGGATGTGAGTCGGGTAAAAGGCTCGTTTAAGCAACGGATTGCCCAACTTGAGTATCAGGCGGTGCAGAGAGATGTAGTGGTGAACAGGTTGACATCTCTACTTGAATTCGCGACTGCTATGCTAGCAAGCCGTGAGAAGGAACAGTTAGCATTTGAGGCCAGGTTCAGACATCTCGAAGGATTGTTACCGGAAATGTCGGCAAGTCAAGTAAGTGACGTATGCTGCATATTAATTAATGAATTCGACATACATAATTGGCACTGTTTTTGTCACAATTCGTAGGTAAATCATGTTCCCAACCAGGTTGGTTCTAACCAAATACTAGTGCTGTGGCGCAAAATAAAATGCCAGGACCAGTAAGTATCTGACAGTTTCTTTGTTTTTTACAACTTTCCATGTGACTTTTCATTTTCCATAACCTAATAAATTGATTTGTAGGCCAGTTCTGTGGGAAACATCTTAACCTCAGGTGAGGCTGTGCAACAAGAATCCGCTTCTCAGGTAACCATTTGACAGTTTGATTGATTTGTTTTAATAATTAACTTTCCATGAGAGTGTGCTGATTTTGCATAAGTTAATTGTAGCCCAAGTCTGCGGATAAAATAGTTGTCGAAACGGTAGCCGCTCCCCAAATCGCGACATCAGTAAGTATTTGACAATTTCAGTACTTTTAATAATTCGTTTCCAATGTGAGTGTGCTCATTTTCTATTACCGAATTGCAGGCCAAGTCCGTGGAAAAAAGTGTTGACCAAACGGTAGCCGCTCCCCATATCGCGACATCAGTAAGTATTTGACAATTTCAGTACTTTTTATAATTCGTTTCCAATGTGAGTGTGCTCATTTTCTATTACCGAATTGCAGGCCAAGTCTGTGGAAAAAAGTGTTGACCAAACGGTACCCGCTCCCCATATCGCGACATCAGTAAGTATTTGACAATTTCAGTACTTTTTATAATTCGTTTCCAATGTGAGTGATCGATGTCGAAAGGTCAATCAAAAACATTTGTAAAATACCTTTACTAGCTAGGGCAAGTAAGGTGTCGAATCCACAGGGAATCAGTGGAAAGTGCTAATCAAGTTTAATATTTTTAATTAATTATTCTAGGATGGACAAACGATGTCAAGCAGATTAAATAATGATTTGTTTGTAAACAATTTGAGAAAAGTAACCAAACTCCAGGTTTCAGGTTGTGAAGCAGACTAGACCAATTGTTAAACCTATTTGGAAAACTCGATTGATTACACTTATAATCAAAAGAATAGATATTTGACCTCACTAATTGACAGAACTTAATCCGAACAATTGGTTTGGATGAATAATAACATAATTGATTACCAGTTTTAAGGTTTGATAAATGTAAGTGATTTAATGGTAAATGATAAACGGGCCAATGACTCAAAGAACTTAATCCTAAAAGTTGATGACCACAAATCAATAAACTGATAAAAACACAAAACATTCAATTACCAAAAATTGTTGAATGCATAAACAAATGTAAAGATTCAACTAACCGAATGATTAACCAAATCCAAATCCAATATTAAGGTTCAAAACCAAAATGTCTAACCACAAACACAACCCTACGCCCGGAGATGGTCACAAAAGCTTAGCCTAGCATATGCATCTTGAAGATCTTGATTCTTGGTTGTGATGATGATAACATGGATGATTTATATGATTAGTATGAGTGTTGGTGGTGTAAGATGGCCTCCAATAAGTCCCCCAGCTGATAATTATTGAATGAATTCGATATTAGGGTTTTTGGGCCTTAAATATGGAAGAAAAATCACCAAAAACCCGTTTTCCGTCAGACCAGACCGTTAGCTACGGTCTGGAGAGACTGCTTTACGGTCTTCTAGGCCAAACACTATTTCCTTCATAAAATCTTCGTTTCAACTCCGTTTTCCTCCCCGTTTGCGGCCACGTCTTCGTAATTCAATTCTATATAATCTCATAGATTATTACTTTCATTTCCACTCCATCATGAATGCTCCAAATTAGCTTCTTTAAGCTCCATTAAGCTCCGCACACCTGTAAACATAGAACCTATCAAAGTATTTGTGTTCGATACATATAAACAAGTAAAACACACAATATAAAACACTTAATGGGTGTACTTTTACCCACACATCAGTGAGTGTGCTCATTTTCTATTTACCTAATTGCAGGCCAAGTCTGTGGAAAAAAGTGTTGACCAAACGGTAGTCGATCCCCATAGAGCGACATCAGTAAGTATTTGGCAGTTTCAGTTTTTATATTTTATAACCTAATAAGTCCTAACAATTCCAATTTCTGTTATATTACCAATGAAGCCTGTAGAGAATAATGTTGACCAAGCATCAACACAACTATACCACACTTCGGATAGTAACGGCTCGAAAAAACCATCAGTAAGTATTTGGCAATTTTAGTTTTTCCTTTAATTGTTGATTGATTCATTGAATGGTTTTTAGGTAAAACGGAGAAATCGTAAAAGAAAAGTTGATGTATCTACGGATGAAGCTCCCCCACCTGCTGAAATAAAGGTATGTACTGCGCGAAACATTGTTAATTTCCCACCAACATGGGTATGTACTTATATATTGACTTCAACTAAGCCATCTTAATTTCACATGTTGGTTTATAGGTGTATGAGTGTCGTTTGTGTGTGAATGACAAGCATAACAAGGTGGCAAATGGTAAAGTTTATTGGTCACCAGTTCCACAAAAGTTACATGGAAAAGCAATCCTGGAGGGTTGCTATAAAGTTAGTATTGATGAAGTCATAAAGGAACAAGCAATTATTCCTTGTGAGGCAGGTGAAATTGTGACTGTTGGCAACGCAATTTGTACTTTTGTTGCTTGGCCAGAACACCTAATCTTATGTGACCAGGAGGTTTGTTCCCTTTTAACTTAACCGAACAAATATCTATGTTCTTTTTCATTTAGTTTAAAAAATGAACACTTGTGTTCGTTTATGTTCGTTTGTTTATACTCTAAACTAACGTAATTGAACAAAGATAAACGAACATAAACGAACTTCCCGCCGAAAGGATCACGAACAGTTAAACGAACGTTCGGTATGTATGTATGCATACTATTTTGTTCTATTCAATTACAAAATACGACATTAATTATACATATTTGTTTTTCATATTCTGTTGTTCCAGCTATCACCACTCCCATCCTCAAAAGAACCAGACAGAGCTGACAAGAAGGCAAAGGCAAAGTACACAATGATAGACCGGGTGACCAAACAGAAGACAAGGAGCAGTGCCAAGAAAACCGACGCCTTAGCTAGTATATAGGTAGTCGTTATTTTTGTATTTTGTAAGATATTTTGCATATACATTTGCTTAAGTGAATATTATTGTTAATATAATTTTTTTCTAATTTTTTTTGTCATGCTTGCTTATAGCTGTTTTATATTACTGCACAAAAAATAAAAATAATTATATATTGCCTAATTACACACAATTTGGCCACACAGAACACATTAAATAGGTGTGGCCAAAAGTAAGACAATAGCCACACCTGAAATTACAAAAATTAGAGTCTATAAATGACCATTAGCCACAACATAAACATTTTTGTGTGACAAACGGTAAAGACAATGGCCACACCACAAACAGCAAAAGAGTGTTTGAGTGGCAACTTCACATTTTTAGCCACATAGACAATCCAGTGTCTATATGATATTATTAGCCACACAGCACCTCACTATGTGTGACGAAAAGTTTGACAATAGCCACACTTTAAATTGGAAAAGCATTATGTGTGACAAACGGTAAAGACAATGGCCACACCACAAAAGAGTGTCTGAGTGGCCACTTCACATTTTTAGCCATATTGACAACAACCTCCAGTGTCTATATGATATTATCAGCCACACAGTACCTCACTATGTGTGACGAAAAGTTTGATAATAGCCATACTTTAAATTAGGAAAAGCATTATGTGTGACAAACGGTAACACAACGGCCACACCACAAAAGAGTGTTTGAGTGACAACTTCACATTTTTAGCCATATTTGACAACAACCTTCAGTGTCTATATGATATTATTAGCCACACAGTACCTCACTATGTGTGATGAAAAGTTTGACAATAGCCACACTTTAAATTAGGAAAAGAATTATGTGTGACATAATGACAAACGATAAGACAATGGCCACACCACAAAAGAGTGTTTGAGTGGCAACTTCACATTTTTAGCCACATTGACAACAACCTTCGGTGTCTATATGATATTATTAGCCACACACTACCTCACTATGTGTGACGAAAAGTTTGACAATAGCCACACTTTAAATTAGGAAAAGCATTATGTGTGACAAACGGTAAGACAATGGCCACACCACAAACTACAAAGAGTTTTTGACTAGCAAGTTCACATTTTTAGCCACATTTACAATAAACTCCAGTGTCTATAAGTTATGATTAGCCACACAGTACTTCATTATGTGTGACGAAAAGTTTTACAATAACCACACTTTATATTAGGAAAAACATTTTGTGTGACAAACGGTAAGACAATGGCCACACTACAATCTACAAAGGAGTTTTTGAGTGGCAAGTAAACATATTTAGCCACTTTTAATTTAATATCCAGTGTCTATATAATATAATTAGCCACATTATTATTAAATTTAAGTGGCCATTGCTTTGCTATATCCAGACGGTATAGGTCACAATGCACGCTTAACACAACTCTATTGGCCACATTATTATAAAATTCATGTGGCTGAAACATTAATTCATGTGGCTCTATATGTGCAATGTCACTCATAGGAAATAGTCATGTGGCCATTTTCTGCCGTTTAGCCACACTTATTGGAGAGGCTTCTTGATGGCCATCAACTAATCAACTAATGCCTGTACCCTTTAGCCACACTTATTACCACATAAGGCCACTAAAAACTGTGTGTGGCCATATCATACCCACGGTGTCGCGACCTTTGGCCACATATGACCTGAACCAAATGTGTGTGGCTAAAGGCCTACGGCCACACTTTTTTCGTGTGGCTGAAGGTCAATATTCACGTAGTGATCATAGAGCATGCAATAATCGCACATAAACATATATTGAATTGTGTTATGAATAGATATGTAAATAAGAATGAGTAATTTAAATAGGGTATACATGTCACCCCCAAAATTTAAAAGATGAAAAGGGAGATATGTAAACTCACCTTGAGATTAAAGCCAAACTTGAAATGACAACCGAAAGCACGTTAAAGAAAATGAATGATCGAACCTCACGAACTATAAATAAACAAAATATAATAATTAAATACTAACTAATGGGATTGGAAAGTTTAAAGAATACTAAATCTAATGTATAAATATTAAGATAAAAACAAGGAAAAGATCAAAAAGGAAGATGAAATACAAAATCAGTTTTTTTGGACAACAAACTGTTCTGTTTTGATTAAGGTATTAAAGAATACTAAATCTAATGTATAAATATTAAGATAAAAACAAGGAAAAGATCAAAAAGGAAGATGAAATACAAAATCAGTTTTTTTGGACAACAAACTGTTCTGTTTTGATTAAGGTATTAAAAATATCAAACAATTTTATTATAAATCAACATTTTCTTGTCTACTAAATTAGAATATTTTGAACAACTTTAATTTAGAAAATTTTTGCAAATTCGTAATCTAAATAGGCCAAAACAGCCATGTAAATCAGAGGGAACGAATCTGCGCACTGTTTTTAAAATATTTATTGCGAATTCATAGTAATGAATTAAAATGCGTAAAAATAGTTTTTAGTACCGTATTTCATTGAAGTATATCACAGAATTTGGTTTTGCACTTTTTCAGTTTGTTATAAATAAGATATGCCTCTTTCTTTGATGGCTATATCTAATGTCAAAACTGAAATATTGCTAAAAGCAATATTCTAACGATTTCGAAAAGGATTTTCTTGAAATAAAATTATGTACTTTTTTTGGATATGATTATATAACATTTATTAGCATATATCATCAAAAATCCTTGGGTCCTTTGAACAAAAAAATAATGATTCAAAACAGAAAAATAAAGATGTAAGAACGTTTCAAGTGTGACCTTCGTGTAATCGATCATCTCCTTTGTTCTTTGTCTCATCCACCCTATAAACTATGGTGTATGGATTATGTGGATTGCTAGACATGATTGTGTAATGGTCATATGACCATTTGATTAACTAGTATGAACAAGAATTTAAAATAAATAGAAATAAGATGAAGAAGACTTGAATAATTAAAAGCCTACCTTTGAAATGGAAAAAAAATGATCTCTTGAACTTGTCAAAGAGTGGTGCAAGAAAGAAAGGGGTGTGAGTGAGTTCTTATTTATACTAAAATAAGGAGGTTATTCGTTAGAATGTTTTAATAATAAAATTGATTAGGAGAGTGATTTGGGGAAGGGGGTTTGACCAAAATTTGAATGATGTAGGAAGATATTTTTATCTTTTAAAAATAAATAACTTTAGGTAAAAATAAATGTGACATAACTAGATTAAAATGATGTAATTTGGTTATGCCTCAATAATGTTATTTATGTGATATTTGAATAAAGAAAAAATCATGAGTGTTATAATTTTTATTTATATACATATTAGTAATGATTAATATTATTAAATAACTTTAGAAAAGAAAAACTATTACGTATGAAATATGTAACATATGGATATATGTATAATTAACTGAATCACATCGAAAATTTTAAACGAGTTGGGTTTTCGGGTCCGAAAATTGAAGAATGTTACACACAAGTCTTACGTAAGTGCTTAATAATTAAGAGGGGATTACCGGTGACAATGTATACTTGCATATCATACTATGAATGACTAATTATTAATTTTCCTCAGTTTTGATGTTGTATGTCTCTTAATATGTTCTGCATAGATAATCACATATAGACAAATTATAATAAAAATCAAACGTTCTTAAGAGCTTACTTGAAAATGTTGATCATAACTACTTAGGTTTTAAATAGGAGTGCAATATGATTAATGGAGTCTTGAGCTGATGTTAAATTCAATAACTGTATTTCTTTGCTTCAATTTAAGTTCAAAGCTAAAATGAGTGATAACTCCTGGCCATGCTTATCTAATAATCATAATAAATGATTAATCGCCAAGTGGGAGTATGTACGAATAAATATATATTATATATTTATTAATATGGCCATTGTTATCAATTATATTATAATAAATCAAAATTAATAATATACCTTATTATATATTAGCTTGATAATTGTTGATAAGCCATATTACCATTATTAGCTAATAAAGGGTTTCCCCTTGGGTGTATATAGAGAGAATAAATTAATATCATAACCTAGTTACACATAGAATTTTATGTGCCCCTTCTCTCCTAAACTGGGTTCCTCTCAATAACCCTAACACCATCCTCAACTATACATCCTAGAATCGATCAAGATGACAAACATGTTGACTACATCATACTCTGCTGCGTTTACTACTCTTTCGCTGAAACAGGTTTATTATTATTATTATTATTATTATTATTATTATTATTATTATTATTATTTTCTATTACTTAAATGAAGAACTGATCAACAATGCATATTCATTTGCTTTATAGTGATTAAGTTTTGATATCTTTTTTGGCTTCTTTTTCATTCATATGATGTCCCCAGCCAACTCATCAGTAACGAAGATTTACCAGCTACTCAGCTTACATTACTAACAGTTTCAAGCTAAACAACTTCAACAAACTTAATACTTCCTATGTCCCATTAAAAGTGTCTACAATTCTTTTTTTATTTGTCTCATTATTTCAAAATTTATTAGCCAATATCCAAGTTTACCCTTAAACACATACAACTAATATTGATAAACAATATTGATGGACCCAATTTCCAAGGGCATTATTGGCATTTGGTAAGCAAAGAAAACAATAATTTAATCTACCTTAAACTTAGTGTTTTTAAAACTAAGACACTTTGACCGGGACGGAGGAAGTACTTGTTAAAATGCGATGAAAATACAAAGACAATTGCTCCAACTCTGTTACAAATCATAAGTTACACTGTGATGCTCTAGCATCTTATTTTATAAATAAAGAAAGATACACATTCTTAATCATTTTGTCCCTTAGATTGGACTAAAAAGCAATGATGAAAGGTAAGATTTAGTTATTTCAGGTCGAGCATGCCCATCTCCTTCTTGATACATGAATTGTGCCATCTTAGCCAAGTTTGATGCATATTCGACGAACTCTCGTGAAAATTGAGAATTAGCACGTGCGCGTTCTTTGTTAATTTTCTTCCATATGTCCCGAATCATTTCTTTGATGTATCTTCTAGCTTTTTCTTCAGTAGCACCACTCTCATGCATGTAACACTGGATTGATTTTGGAGTGTCGCCTCTTGCGAGCTCATCCTTAAAGGCATTAAAGAATGTATAAGTAAGTTTATTTCTATATCTGATATCATAAACATTTTCAAATGTATATAAGTTTTGGTAAAGAAAGTATGTATGCTACTAATTAATATAAAAAGCACACCGTGGATGTCCCTAAGTCATCAGCAAGTCGTAAGACTAGTGCCGAGTAGTGATATAAATACTCAAATTCTTCGATGCGTTGCAAGATTTCTTGGGTAGCACCAACTGATGTTCCAAATTTAGCATGCATGAGTACTGTCGGGCCAGATATTGATAAATAAGCATTATCCAAGTACTCTTGGAGTGTTGGTGTGTATCCACTATAGTACCACTGCGCTTTGACTAAGGCAGCCTTGGCTAAACCTGCCCACTACAATATATATTGACATTCCATAAAGTAAGATACAAGTACAAAAACAACAATAATAATCGAAACAGACACTTTTATTTACGATTAAAGATCAAAGATTGATTTAATTACCTTTTCCTGAAAGTATGGAAGGACATGGATTCCTGTGTTTGTCAATTTGTCATATGAGATCTCATGAATCGTGTTGTAGAATCCGAAGAAAGCTATCTTCATATAATCAGGCAGTTTCTCAATCGCATTGATATCCCATCTATTGATTGCATATTAACTCAATCAATGTGAATGAACACGAAATTTACTCGAAGTAAATTATCATTTACCTGTCTATAATGTCAGTAAATTGTTCAAGTTCGTCCAAAGTTCCATACACGTCATAGATGTCATCTAAAGCGGTAATCATGGCAATAGCCTTAGCTAGTGAACTCCTACCATGGTTATAATGAGGTAGGTAACCAAGTCCAATTGCCCATAGAAAACTTGGTACCAAGCCGTCACGAATGAAGCTGAGTTTCGTAACCCATTTTGTATTTCTCCACCACCTATTCATAGTATTTTACTCTTATTTTCTGAAAGTCCTTAAATACTTTAAAATATATTAAAATGCTACCTTGATGCATCTTTTAGATCTTAAATATGAACAGCCTGCACCATATTAAAATCCAATTTCGCAAACTCAAACAACGTGGGATTCATGTCTCTTCTTTTCTCGTACGCATTGATAAACCATTTTGACTCTGCTCTTGGCACTCTCCAGTGTAGTGGAAGCTCCAAAGCATGGCTTACTAATGATGATATACTCTCATCCATCTTCTCTTGGTTGTCTTTGAGATATGTTACTGCGAAGTCTCTAGCATCATCCAATATGCTTTCATCCTTGAACGAATGATACGAAGCCTCGTACAAATTCAACATTCCCCTCATATCCTCGCATGAGTGTGGCTTAAGATTTTGAGTATCGTCCTTTAAGTTTTTAAATATATCTAGATAAACATTAGTGTTAGTCTATGTTTTAATACAATTAGCATAACTCCATACATCGAAAACCAATACAAATATACAACTTATAATAGTAGTCATTTTCATATTTTTACCTTTTAGGTCACGTAAGATGATTAAGTAGGTTCCTTAATTTTAATTATGTACCTTGAGCCGTAGGGCTGTTCAAAACCGGATATCCGAACTTTCGGATATCCAAAACCGGATATCCGAACCTTTCGGATAGTGAAAATCACTATCCGAATCCGAATCTGAAACTTCGGATATCCGAAATTTCGGACATCCGAACCTTGGATATCCGAATATCCGAAAAAAGGAATAATAGAAAAAAAACATTGTTTTACACCTGCGACGGTGGTGCTGGTGCTGCCGTGAGGGTGGGACGGACGGTGGTGGTACTACAACGGTGAACTTACACCTGCAACCACCACAAAATAACCACCGCCGCTTGAACACACCTATCCGCCTCCTTAACCGGCTTTGATTTTCCGGTCAAAACAATATGTTTAACATCGGCTTCTTTGTGAGGTTAATGATATGATACAAAGCAACTACAAGAAGGTTTTCAGTTTAAGAAAGAACCTCAAGAATGTGTATGTGAGGTTAATGATATGGTGGTGCAGGTGTTGTTGCTTGCAGACTTGTGAAAAAGAAGATGCGATACAGTATGTGTATGTGTGTAGATCTAGGTTTAGATATTATGTATAATATAAAATAAAATTAAAAAATATTAAAACTAAAATACCGGATAATTCAGATAATTCGGATATCCGAAAAATCTGAAAAGTACTATCCGAATCCGAATTCGAATTTTCGGATATCCGGGATTCGGATGTCCGAAAATTCAGATAGTTCGGATACGGATAGTCGGATAATTCGGATTCGGATAGTCTTGAATACCCCTCTTGAGGAACCTGAAAACCATGTTGTCTTAGTAGTCGAAATCCGAGGGCTTTAAGGTTCAAATCCATTGTACTCCACTTGTCTTGAGTTTTGTATTTATTGTTATAGATTACCTCTAACAGATTTCTTATTTCATCCTGAAAATGATACGAAATACCGAGTCTCTGCAAATCATCAACCAGCTCCAGGGTACTCAATGAGCTTCCCACTTTGTTTATCATCATTTCACCGGATCCTTCAAAGTATTCGCTCTTACCTTGCAATCTTCTCCCTATATGTTCAATATTAGAAGAATTATGCATCATAAATGGCACTAGAAATTAAAAAGAACACATAAATGGATATAAAATCATAATCATACTATGTATTTACTAGAAAGTGATTGAAAATAATCAAACGACCATAATGATGGCACATAGTTTGCTGATCGTCTAGAGACATGTTCAATTGTAGTAGTAGCCTTCATGATGCAACGTACTAATCATAAATGAAGGCTAATCACATTGATTCTTTGAATGCATGCGATGATCCTTCCCCAAACCCTCAAATTCGACCCCAAAAGGGAAAAGCCAAAGTATTTTTATTAAGTTCAAAGTATTTTTATTAAATTCTGATCAATGATCAGTCACTAGACATCATAACATATTAATAACTCATTCAAAATGGGTTTGGACCAACACAAACAACCACGGGCACAACAACAACCCAAAAGAAAACCCAAAACTAGACAAAAAAAAACATAAAAGTGGCCCAAAAGTGTATCTAGAAGGCTTATTTAGGGAAAATAAACGAGATAACCCATCTACGGGCAGTTACTACAACATGACCCACGTTCCAACGGTCGTTTTGATTGTTAGCACGCTTGAAATGGAGGCCCGTAGCCCAAGTTATGCCCATTTTAGTGCAGCACCTCTGGAAGCGCAATCTTGGACCTCCAGAAACATCATGGTCCGATCTTCTACACTTTGGCCCACATCATTCCCCAGGGTAGGAAAAATTTCGACCTCGAATCAGTACCACCCTCGTCATTAGAAGTGTTCCAATAATAAGGTAGTAAATGTTTCACATTAAAAACATCTGAACAACGAATGTGACTCTGCAGCTTTAAACGATAAGCATTTGAGTTTATCTTCTCCACAATTTCCATGGGCCCAATCTTCTTAGCTGATAGTTTATTGTATTCCGCAACAGAAAAATGATCTTTTGTCAAAACATCCCAAACAAAATCACTTTCTTCAAAATGAACATGTCGTCGCTTTTGGTCTGCATCCTGCTTGTACTTCAAATTAGCTCAAACCAGGTTGTCATGCACATCTTTATAAATATCATGTAGCCCTTCCACAAAATCATTCACCTTCTTGCGGACAGAACCAGGAACAAGAAGTGACATCATGTCAAGGGGTCCCCGTGGCTAAGCAAATTAAACCACTTGAAATGGACTAAACCTGGTACTTAGATTGACAGCATGATTATGAGCAAACTCAGCTTGACATAGATTTTGATCCCAGGCCTTCACATGTTCACCCACAAGGCACCGCAGTAAATTTCCAAGTGAACGATTAACAACTTCAGTCTGCCCATCTGTCTAAGGATGGTAGGCACTACTGAAATTGAGCTGAGTAAATACCATCTTTCACAGACTACGCCAAAAATGACTCAAACAATGAATGTCCCGATCAGACACAATAGAAGTTGGTAACCCATGCAACTGGTGGATATCTAGAAAGAACAATTGACCTACATTAACTGCATCTGTCGTCTTCTTACAAGGAACAAAGTGAGACATTTAGAAAACCGATCAACAACAGATAAGATCGAATCATGACCACGCTGAGTACGTGGTAATCCCAACACGAAACCCATGCTAATATCAACCCAAGGCTGCTAAGGAACGGGTAAGGCATATAGAGTCCAATATTAGTAGCGGTTCCCTTTGACACTTAACAGACCCTACAACGCTTCACAAACCGGTCTACTTCCTTGCGCATACTAGGCCAAAAATAGGAAAATTGCACCAACTGTAAAGTATGGTCCTCTCCAACATGTCATTCATCATGTAACTAGACCAAAAGTAGGAAAATTGCACCAACTGTAAAGTACGGTCCCTTCCAACATGCCCTTCATCATGTATGTCACACCCTCAAAATCCACTAACGGAGTTTTACCGTCAGAGGGTGTGAACTAACAGGATCGGAATCATTAGTTATAATCAAACCATAAATAAAGTTTTCAAACCATGTAAACGTTTAAGTGTAAATAAGTGCGGAAGCGTAAAAACATTTAAACCCAATTGTTGCGCCACGCAGGACGACTTAAAAACCCAATTAATAATAGTTTAAAACGAGTTTGCATAGACAGTAGCGTTCAAAGTAATGCATGATCCTATACCGCGCGCCCGCCTCGGCTACCTGAGAATAACATACTAAAAGTGTCAACACGGGGTTGGTGAGTTCACAAGTGTATATACAATAAAGCGTTTAGCGTTTTGCGTTTAGCGTTTGCGTTACCAGATAGTGTTAAATCAATTATATATCTATAGGTAGCTAGCCTATAAAGCAAGTATTACTAAGTGTTCGACACCGAAGCTGACTGTTTATCATGTGCTTTGTCACCAGGTCTATCCCGACCATGGTAATGTGTTAGCCAAAATTACACCCACTCGACCTCCAGTCGAGCTTAGCGTTGGGTGGGGTTTGTCAAACCCAGTAGTACTACTCAACAGTGACTCGCTATTATCCAATACTAAACGGTTCGATGTGTGAAGGACTTCAGTTGTTTCGTTTGCCACTTAGTCTTTACAAGTGATATATAATAATTAACAAAATCTAAAAGCGTTTCGGAGTATGTATTCTCCCCAAGTGAAAAGCGTTTAAAATAGTTAAAAGGGGAACGTGAAACTCACTGTTTGCGAAGAATTCCAAAAACAAGTCACCCAAGTAATGTGCGTCGCAGAAAACCCTCGCTAGCGTTCTAAAACAACAAGGAGATTTTCTAAGTGTTGGAACTATTATCGAGTCTCTAGACTCGGCACATAATACCTATGCACAAGATACGTTTCGTGTTTCGTTTGTGAATCGTGTGTCTCAATAAGCACATTAGTGATACGTTACGTGTGTGAACAACTATTTACGTGTCAAGTGTTAATGGTGTACATTACTAGCAATTATTCCCCGCAAGGGCAATTTGGTCAAAACATAACAATTATCTAGCAATTAGCACGTTTCATGTATTTTCACAAAGTTTAGCAGCTAGTTTCATCAAGACAGAATTCTACTTGAAAGATTATTCTATCCAACAGATCATAGCATCTCAATTAATTTACCAAAAATCGTCAAAAAAGTATACATGAGTTAGGTTTCCAGAACATATTTTATTGTATTTTTATTCTACATAGTTTACTCATAATGATCAAAACATTACAACAAACTCACAGCAGTCAAATTTATGCGCAACAGAATTTTATTTGTTATTCCCGTTAAATGAAAAATCCAATTAATGCAAGACCAATTGGGTTAGGTTATTAACTCAAAAAGTTAACTTCCAGTAGTGGAACCAACCCATTTGGTCTTGTAGTTCATGATATATGATATTTACAAAACAACCTAACAGCAGGTCTCACAATTCAGATTTGCACTTCAGTTTTGTAAAATAATAAAAGTTAACCTTTACTTGTCCAAATATTACAAACTTGGACTTTATTGAAACTAGACTCATCATAGTACCCTGTAGTGTTAACAACCTCGACCAATTTCCACATTAACATTTAGTTACAGTTGTCTAAACATAACTTACAATCTGTCCAGTACCAGTTTTGACCTTTAATCACATTTAAATCGTTTGACCAACCAAAACACCTCCAAATTAGGCGTGGTTGGACTTTCTGAAAACTAGACTCAGAGTACTACCTTGTAGACTCATAAATAGCTCAGTTTGCTTTTATATTCAACAAGTTACATGTCGTTCAAGTTTAACAATTACTGCTGTCAAAACTCAGCAAGCACAAACAATCGTCTAACATGCATCCTAGGCATACGACATAACTCAAAACATGAAATAAACATAATTAATCACAAAAATCAGTAGTAACCCTCTAGGGTTTACAAACAATCAATGATTCAACAATCTTTCACCGTTCAAAATCACATATGATCATCAATATCAATAACCAACACATAATCAATCATCCTCTAGCAATAATCAATCATAAGAACACTTAATACATGATATTCAATAATTAGGGTTTCATATTTATACCTTAAAAACGCAGAAACCACCAAGAGAAACGTGAGAGGTGCTTAGAAACGAGTGTGGGATGCTCCGATTATGAAGAACAAGATCAAACGAAGGTGATATGGTGGTGGGTGGTGGCTGCCGATCGCAAGAGAGGGGGGGGGGTGCCGATCGGGTGTGAGGGAGGGAAAGAGGGTTAGGGTTTATTAATATTATTTAATAATAATATGTTACACATAGGTCCCTCAACTTTTAAGTATTACTTTTCTAGCCTAAAGTAACTTGTTTGTATCTTGAGTTAGTGTTTTAAATAATATTATCAAATAACACATAAGCCTAACACATAATTATCACATAATTATTGTTTGGATGTTTTTCGTTTATTCACCAATGATTTGCGTCAACTCGTTTGCGTTTCGGTGCAATTCCGAAAGACTACACATGTAGTTTTGTCAAGCGTCATTTAAACCCTAGTTTAAATGTAATAAGATGTGCGTTATAGATCAAGTGATCTTAAGTTTGAATTGACGGAGTTTGAGTTAACGGAGTTAACCTGAAATTGACGAGTGTCACAATGTAACTCTTGAATGATCTGAAGACTGGAATCTGGAATACACAATTGGTTTCCCTTGAAAAGGAAACCGTCATGCACTTGAAAATCTGACCTCTTCCCATATTGCACATCCTGCACAACAACATAAAAATAAGGGTCCACCATTAGATGCTCCATGAAGGTGTCTACACTTGTCACACCAACCCTCATAGAATCAAGCAAATTACTCCTCCTACTCAAAGCATCTGCCAACCGATTTAAAACCCTAGACTTGTGTTTCACCATAAAAGTAATTTTTTTCAAGCAAGCCATTCACCTTGTGTGCTTATGAGACACCTTGTCCTGACTACGAATATGCCTCAATGAATAATGATCCGTGAAAAGAACAAAGTCCTTATGGAACAAGTAGTGACGCCAATGTTTCACAACCTGGACCACTGCATAAAGCTCAATATCATAAGTGCTATAACGAAGCTTTGCACCTATCAACTTTTCACTAATATAGGCCACGGGCCGCCCTCCTTGACTTAGAACTACCCCAATTCCACCCTGCGAGGCATCTGTATGTAGCTCAAAAGCTTGAGAAAAGTTTGGTAATACTAGAATCAGTGCCGTTGTAAGTTTTTCTTTAATTAACTGGAAAGCTGACTCAGCATCTTCACTCCATATAAAGGTCTTCCCTTTCATACAGTCTGTCATTGGTGCCATGATAGAATTGAAATTTTGTATGAATCGTTTATAGAATGAAGCAAGACCATGGAAACTGTGTACTTCAGTTATTGAATTTGGGGTTGGCCAACGCTTAATGGCTGCAACTTTAGACTCATCTACCTGTATTCCTTCCCTCGAAACAACATATCCCGAAAAGAGAACTTTTGGGCCATGAAGACACACTTTTGCTTGGCTGCATACAAACTGTCTTTGCGAAGTAAGGTCAAAACCTATCGTGTATGGATAACATGCTCACCAATATTAGCACTATAAATGAGAACATCATCAAAATACACCACCATGAATTTACCGATAAAAGGCCTAAAAATCTGGTTCATTACTCGCATAAAAGTGCTAGGGGCATTTGATAAACCAAAAGGCATCATCAACCACTCATACAACCCTTCATGAGTCTTGAAGGCGTCTTCCACTCATCACCCAGCCTAAGGCGAATTCGATGATGCCCACTCTTTAAATCCAGTTTCGTGAAAATAGTGGCACCACTTATCTGGTCAAGTAATCTTGTTGATGGCACGACTGTCAACAAACATACGCCATGTTCCATACTTCTTGAGGGTCAACAGAGCAGAGACAGCACAGGGACTCATGCTTTCCCGAACATACCCGTTAGAAATCAAGTCTTCAACCTGTCGGCGCAACTCCTCATGCTCATTAGGACTCATTCTATAGTGTGGCTTATTAGGTAGTTGGGCACCTAGTTCTAAATCAATATGGTGCTGGATGTCATGCAAAGGGGGGCAAACCATCCGGCAACTCATCAGGAAATATATCAACAAATTCATCAAATAATGTAGCCATAGCTTCAGGAATTTCAGTCTCCTCAGACACTTCCCTCCCTAACAACACAAAAACGGTTTCTGCATCTTATAACTCATATGCAAACTGACTAATAGTCAAATAATTACCGGAAGGCTTTGTGACCAACTCTTTTGGCTTGCTAGGAACAAGAGTTATCTTCACACGACCCAACATAAAGCTGTAAGTATTTGAACGCCCGTTATGTTCAATTCTACGATCAAATTCCCAAGGCCTACCCAACAATAAATGACATGTATCCGTAGCAACCACATCACACCAAACATCATCTTTATATGTTGTACCAACAAAAAAAAAGAAACAAGAGCTCGCTTGGATACCGTTACCTCGCATACCTTCTTTAGCCATTGTAGCTTATATGGTTTGGAACGACTCTCTGTTTTCAAAGCCAGCTTACAAACTGCCTCTTCTGAGATCAAGTTATCACAACTTCCAGATCAATAACAAAGGTGCAAACCTTCCCCAAGACACTACACGTGGAGTGAAATATGTTATGCTTAAGCCAATCATCACCATCTACCTTTAGTGTATAGCAAGAATGCCTAACCACCAAGTTCACCCCCACATCACCGGCCACAAACTTTTCCTCGTACTCGGGTTCTTCATCATACTCTGGGGATTTTCATAATCTTCATACTGATCATCCTCAGATTCAATAAACAAATGCCTCTTACCAGCCTGTCTCACCACACTTAAAAAAAATCACCCACTACTACTAGCCCCCTTATAAGATGACCCGATATGGTTAACCCCATGCCTCTGCTGACTAGGCACGACATGAGTTCCTCCACAACCCAACCCTGAATTCCCTCTAGCAGGGGCGGGTGAATATGAACCGCCCACCCGACGGTTTTGTTTTTCAAAAGCCAATGCCCGTTGGTGCGCCTCAGGGATTCATAACATATCAAAAAGATTTACAGAGTCCAAGATCTGAACCCTTAAACCCCAATATACTATACCGAGCAACAGGTTACTCATTTGTTTCTTGAATATCATTACGAGCAACCAATTGGTAAAACTCGATTGTATAATCATCAACCGATCTTGATCCCTGCTTCAGATATAGCAAACGTTGATACATCAACCGTTGGAAGTTGTGAGGAAAAAGGTTAGACTGCAAACATTTTTTCATCTTGGCCCATGTCACAATCCTTGACTTCCCGAGCCTTGCTCGTGTTAGCTTCAATTGTTGTCATCATGCTGATGCCCTCCCACGTAGCCTGGTAGCGATCAAAGACACCCGCTTATTTTCAGTTACCTCTTTGAATTCAAACACCTCCTCTACAGTAGCCGGCAAATCAATGAACCCTTTCAAATCCAAGCTAGTCCCATTAAATTCTGGAATATCGATTCGCATCCCTGCATCCCAACGCCGATTGCCATCTCCATGTTCTTGCCTTGGTTCCATCTCATAAATCTCTTCGGAAGACGAACCATCATTACCAAAAAAATGGATTATCAAAGTCACCCCCTCCATGTTTTCAGTGGCCTGCCTTCTACGATTCATCAAGTCATCCATTCGATCAATTAGTTGATCGACCACTTGATCCAATCGTTGCTCCACCCGTTCCATAAAGAGTTGTTTCAACTCTCGTTCATAAACCTCATCGACTGGTCTGCTTCTCCTTGGATGCATTTTGAGCCAGGAATTCGGCTCTGATACCAACTGATGCAGCGTACTAATCGTAAACGAAGGATAATCACATTGATTCTACGAATACCCGTGATGATCCTTCCCCAAACCCCCAAATTCGACCCCAAAAGGCAGAAATTTGAAATGCCAAAGTATTTTTATTAAATTCTGATCAATGATTAGTCACTAGACATCATAGCATATTAATAACACATCCAAAATGGGCTTGGGCCAACACAAACAACCACATGCTCAACAACAGCCCAAAAGAAAACCCAAAAACTAGACAAAAAGCATAAAAGTGACCCAAAAGTGTATATAGAAGGCTTATTTTGGAAAAAAAAAACGGGATAAACCACCTATGGCCGGTTACCAAAACATGGCCCACGTTTCAACGGTCGTTTTGATTGGTAGCACGCTTGAAACGGAGGCCCGTAGCCTAAGTTATACCCATTTTTGTGCAGCATCTCTGGAATCGCAATCTTGGGCCTCCAGAAACATCATGGCATGATCTTCTATGTTGGTATGTTGCTTCGATGAGGGCTTCATGATGATGATCGTATGAATTGTTTAACAACAATAACTGATAGAACACAATTGATATAGCGGATGGAATAGGAAAAACAAACTGATGTAAAGATAATTTTATTGAACATAGAATACACGTACATCAATCCTTTACATCGACCCTTATATACTTGTTGACATGAACGGTTGTTTTAACTGTTTCCTAACCGTTCATGTTAACTGTTCAACAATATGACACACCCCTAAATACATACTAGCTGGACAGGCCCATTACATATTAAAAACAAACAAAGGCTTTTAAAATACAAGTTCAACCCATTTACTAATAAAACTAAAATAGTCTTGACCCAATAAACAAATTAAACATGATATTTACTTGAGCAGCCTGACTTATAAATTTTGATCGAGAGATTAAATTCCAACACACCCCCTTTATCTCTTGATCATCTGCTGCTCTTTTCCTTGACATGATTAGAAAATAATTTCAAATGAGCTTGACTCATTTGAATCTTTCTAGCTTGCATCTTTAACAGCCTCGTCTTCAATATTTTCAAAGTGGTTGTTTGACGGTCCAGTTTGCTGATAACTTGCACTTATTTTCTTAATAGGCAGGGCCTTGATCTTCTCTTCATTGCTACTTGTTTCGCCTATGTTATCAACAAGTTCTTTCAAATCTTCGTCTTCAAAGTACCCTCTTTTTGTGATTGTTTGATAATACCATTCGAGTGTGTTTAAGTACTTATAGTAGACCATTTGAATATCGCTACCTTGATCAATTCGAAAACTCAACTTGACTGCCAAATCAGTCCATTTTTTACCCTGAGTAACCTTCCTAAAACCTCCAAGCATATGAACTTCCATATACAAATCAAGTAGATCGACAATAATACCATCTTCTAACTTAGGGGGAAACTCTTTTCCCTTTTCATTTTGAAGGTTTTCTATGAACCATTTAACAAGATCTTTGAATTCGGTTTTAAGAAAGTTTCTATGTTTAAGGAACATATTGTGAACTTGTATCATATTCATAAACATGATACATATGTCCCAGTTTACACCAATCTTGTTTCCCTCCTTTACTTCTTCCAAATAATCAAACATTATATTGGCCTCATGTTGATGGAATTTTAACAAACTTAGGGAATTGGGCTTTACAAGTTCTTTATCTTTTCCGGCCTTTAAATTCCCAGAATTCCCACTTTTATCAACATTTGAGATTTCTTTAAAAGTCTTTGAAACAACACATGTAGGCCCATCAAAAACTATATCAAATCCTTGCAACATCAATTGTTCCTTATTGAAAATATTTTTTTGTAGATTTAGGAACATATTGAATATGAGGAATCCTTTCTATCTTATCATCCACAACAATTTCGGTCAACCCTAGCCCGTAAACAAACATCGGATTATTTTGGTGATCTTTTTCCACTTTATATGTGGATTTAAAGTCACAAAACAAAGTCAAACTACTTGTTTGATGTTTCTTTATACTAGGGTTTACATACCAAATGTTATCCTAATTGCCATAGTCCGTCCCCTTAACAAGATAATCCATATCTACTGGTTTGGATTCACTAGGGAAAATAAACTTGGATAACTTACTTGGACATGCATAAGCATAGTGACCATAATTTTGACAACGATAACAACGAACTTCTGAGAGATTTTCCAGACTACTCGGTTCCATATCGCCTTTACCACAAAATCGTGCACCATGGCCTTCCTTCTTTCTTCTGGGTGCATTTGCAAGACGATGTCGGTGGAATTTCGCCCGGTTTACAATTCTCTTCGTTACCTGATGTTTGAAATGATTCTGAGATGAAACCCTAGGCAAATCTTCCTGCAACAATAACTGTGACAACGCAGTTGATAATCGTCTCACCGGTGACGTCTTCCTACCGTTGCAGGAACTTCCAATCGTACGGATCGACTCGAGCCCATTGGCTCTGATAGCACTGTTGGTATGTTGCTTCGATGAGGGCTTCATGATGATGATCTATGAATCGTTTAACAACAATAATTGATAGAACACAATTGATATAGTGGATGGAATAGGAAAAACAAACTGATGTAAAGATAATTTCATTGAACATAGAATACACGTACATCAATCCTTTACATCGACCCTTATATACTTGTTGACATGAACGGTTGTTTTAAATGTTTCCTAACCGTTCATGTTAACTGTTCAACAATATGACACAACCCTAAATACATACTAGCTGGACCACAGGCCCATTACATATTAAAGACAAACAAAGGCTTTTAAAATACAAGTTCAGCCCATTTACTAATAAAACTAAAATAGTCTTGACCCAATAAACAAATTAAACATGATATTTACTTGAGCAGCCTGACTTGTAAATTTTGATCAGGAGATTAAATTCCAACATTCTACACTTGGGCCCACATCACTTCATAACGACTTTGATGTGGAATTTGATGAACATAGTGGCTTCCGAATTTTAATTTTTCTTAATGTGTCATGATGATTATTTGAGATGGAGAATTGAACAAGAAATGTAATGCCCTGAACCGGTAGCCCTACTTTAGCGCCGGATTTACTCATAAACACAGTTCTACAAATCAGAGTTTATTAAAACTTTTCGCGGAATATAAAACATCAATCATTCGTTACAAAACATTAGATCTTTTCTTTTATACCATAACCCAAAACATTATTTTTAAAACATCTTTTCTTCTATCTTCATATGCCAGCCGTTCAATCCATGCCATGTGCCATCCTCATGCTAGCTCTTTAACTACTCACCTGCGTGCATACTAAAAGTCAGCTACGCTGAGTGAGTTCTAGTTAATCAAGCAACTTATTATACGACCACTACATACATCTTATACGTATCCGAAGAAACGTAGCCCACTATCTGACCTGCTCACCTTACTACTTTACCTCTTATTTACCCCTACCGCTTAGCCACTTTAATAACGAATGACGTTATGCCACTTTGCCACTTAATAACGAATAACGTTATGCCACTTTGCCACTTTAATAACGAAGTCACGTATAGGCTTACCCTACCACGTACTATCGTCATGCCACTAACACTCTTACTAGACTTTTGCTACTTCTAACACACTCTACCTCTACTTGTCTACAACACACTTCATATCATTACATCATTTACAAAATAACCAAGTTACATCATAACATTTACACACTTATAACCACTTAGAGATCATTTCCCTTGCCGACACGTGCAATATCCGAAGATCGTTCACGTACCGACAAGCTTTCTTTCATAACGTTTATACATCATCCTTACATTACATACAATATTCATATCTTTACTTATAACCTGACAGTACATGTAATATTCGAAGATCGTTCATGTACCGACAAGCAGACAATCATACCTCGTTTTACTTTCATACCTTTATCCATACATATCATGCATACATTAATCATAACATTTCAGCTTGTCAGTACGTGCAATATCCGAAGATCGTTCACGTAGCCATCATTCATAACTTTCACATAATCACATAAGGCATATACTTATCACATAGGATAAGTGTATTAACAATCACATCGAGTATGCACACAGCCCCGAAAACATAACACATAAATGGGGCTAGAAACTCACCTGAACTCTGCTTCTTCCTCCGATAGTTGTTAATCCCTTATTTAACTGAGCTCGGCTACTGTACAAGTTACACGTATCAATACTCATCTGATATAATCTAGTGGACTCGTGTTAGCTTACTTTTAGCATTTTAGGGTTTTTCCTTTATTTAACTCTCTTGCATTATATCACATTAGGTCCTTACAATGCATTCCTTGTATATTTATACGGGTCTCATTGTAGGCGAACTTGGATATAAGAGAACATATCAGTAAGCGAACTTATGTAAGCGAACTTAATCAGTAAGCGAACTTATGTAAGCGAACTTATGTAAGCGAACTTAATCAGGAAGCGAACTTAACCAGGAAGCTTGCTGTAGCGAGCTGCTACTACCATGGTTCGTTTTACCATCCAAAACACGCATTTCGTGACCTTAATTCGCTTATTAAGGTTCGACCTTAGCCCCAACCGTTCCCTAGACCAATTGCGGCCTAAACTTGACCCGAACAATTCATAAAGTTTGATCTTTTAAGCTAAAATGTTCCAACTAGATCTAGGGTTCATTTTAGACGAGCCATTCATGTTTACGGGATTGTTAGATCCATATAATCATAAAGTTTACTACTTTATGTTTCTTTTAGACTCGATCTATCATACGTTTAAGTTTTCAAGGCCAAACGTTAATAAAAATATAAAAATTAAGATCAAGAACATACCTTTATAGGTTCGTTTGGTCTCGGTTAGTTTGCTTACGAATTTAAAACCTTGAACCTAGCTTGTGTATGGAAGATCTATCTATATTCGGCTTGATTTTGGTCTTGGATCTCGTTTCTCTCTCATGGCCGTTAGTATGTAGGTGTGTGTGTGTGTTTTTTTGAGTGTGTGGAGAATAAGGTGGATAAGATGGATGGAAAAGGAAAAGATTAGGGTTTAAGGGGGGTATTTTTACTCCCTTAAGCCCATGGACCTAAGGCTCATCTTTCTTTTTTGGTCCATAACTAATCTCATCTTATTATCCTACTTACTCTTTCATATTTTATTATTATTATCGCTCCGCTACTCATTTATTTCACCCGACGCAAATAATATATTAACTATTATTCTAGAAATTTCGGGATATTACAAGAAAAGGAGCACACTGAAGCCATCTTGAAAGAGTGATCTATATGTTGGATAATCTTGATGGTTGGGTCAATTCGGGTGGCCTTAACCAACACTATAAGGTTTGTTTGAGTTATTGCTATCATGCATGTTGAACGAGATATATATAAGGGAAGACATAAATGTTGCCCAATGGTAAATTATGCATCGACCTTCTGGTATTACATTATTACGACATGCATTCAGCAAAAATAGTATATTATTGCATGTGATGAGTGAATTAATATAATATTTATGCTGTGTGTTCCCTAAGTCATCAACCAGTTGTAAGATTAGTGACAAGTAGTCAAGTAGCGATCTAAAGTGACAAGTTCTTCCTCGCGTTGCAAGATTTCTTGGGTTGACCAACTGATGTTGCAAATTGAACATGCATGAGTACTACGGACCATATATTGATATATAACCATCATCCAAGTACTCTTTGAGTGTTGGTGTATATCCACTATAGTAATTAACCCCGTGCTTCAACTAGGTAAGCCTTTCATAAATCCGCCCACTATATTCCAAAACTTTTTGGTTACAGATAAAAAAAAATCAAACATAATTATGTTATCTAGTTAAAGATCAAAGATAATTTAATGGTAGCTTTTATAAAGTATTGAAGGATGAGAATCTCTATGTTTGTCAATGTTTCGTATCTGCAGGGCCGGCCCATAGGGGTGGCGGGGTGGTCGACGGCCATAGGCTCGACATCCCGTTAGGCTCGAAATTTTTTTTTAACTTATATTTATTTTTATTAAAAACAATATGTATATTTAATGTTTAAACTTAATTATATGACTATTAGCTTGGTCTAGTGGCAAAGGCATTTTACTCTCAGCCAAAATGTTATGGGTTCAAGTCTCATTTGAGACATGTTTAATCATATTTTTATATAAAATTTTTTACACAACCCAAATTATAACCAAGTAAACATATATAAAAATTTAATTGTTTAAACAAACAAAATACTCATTTTTAATTAAGGCCCAAAAAACATTTCGTCTTCGGCCCTAAAATTTTTTTGCTTTCTCGGAGCCGGGCCTGCGTATGTGATCTCATTAAGCATGTTGTAGAATCTGAAGAAAGATATCTTCAAATACATCGGGAGGTTCTCAATCGCATTGATATCCCATATATTGATTTAAATGACTAAAAAGTAGTTACAAGCTAAACAACTTCAACAAACTTAATACTTATTAAAATGCATTGAAAATACAAAGACAACTGCTCCAACTCCATTACATTTCAAAAGTTATACTGGGATGCACTCTAGCATCTTATTTTATAAGTAAAGCTTCACCTCCGATGAAAAATACACATTCTTGATTATTTTGTCCCTAACTTAGATTGGACTAAAAAGCAATGATGATAAGTAAGCTTTAGTTATATCGGGACGACCATGCCCATCTCCTTTGCCATACATGAATTGTGCCATCCTAGCCATGTTTGATGCATATTCGATGTGTTCTCGTGAAAATTGAGTATTAGCAAGCATCCGCTCTTTGTTAAGTTTCTTCCACGCGTCTGCAATCAATTCTTTGATGTACTTTCTAGCTTCTTCTTCGGTAGCACCACTCTCATGCATGTAACACTGGATCGACTTTGGAACATCGCCTCTAGCCAATTCATCCTTTAAGGTATTAGAGAATGTGTAAGTTTTTTTATTATATTGTAAACCTTTTCAAATTTGAAATAAGTTTTGGTAAAGAAAGTATGAATGATGTTGTCTACCTAAAATATTCTAATACTAAGTATATATAGATAGTTAGATACTACTTAATAAAAAATGCATACCGTGGATGTCCCTAGGTCATCTGCCAATCGTAAGATTAGTGATGAGTAGCGATCTAAAGTATCAAATTCTTCCATGCGTTGCAAGATTTCTTGGGTCGCACCAACTGATGTTGCAAATTTAGCGTGCACGAGTACTAGAGGACCAGCTACCGATATATAAGCATTATCCAAGTACTCTTTTAGTGTTGGTTTATATCCACTATAGTACCACCGTGCTTCAACTAGGTAAGCCTTGCATAAATTCGCCCACTATATATATTCCAAAAAGAATAGTTACATATAAAAAATGAAACATAATACTGTTATAGTTAAAGATCAAAGATAATTTAATTACCGCTTTTATAAAGTACGGAAGGATGAGAATCTCTGTTTCTGTCAGTGTGTTGTATGCGATCTCATTAATTGTGTTGTAGAATCCGAAGAAAGCCGTCTTCATATAATCCGGGAGTTTCTCAATCGAATTAATATCCCATCTATTGATTATATATATAATATAGGGTTTTTGTTAAAAATACAAATTAAATTAACGTGTTAATTATGATAATCAAGTAGATAGTATATATATATGTGTGTGTGTATTAATTTAATCAGTTCTTATAATATTTGTGAATGAACACACATGAAACTAATTCTAAGTGTATTATCATGTACCTGTCTACTATATCAGTAAACTGTTGAAGTTCATCCAAAGTGCCATACACGTCATAAATATCATCTATAACGGTAACCATAGCAACACACCTTGTGAGTGAACTCCTACCAAGGCTATAGTGAGGCAGGTAACCAAAACCAATGGTCCACAGAAAACTCGGCACCACGCTGTCTCGTATGAAGCTGAGCTTCTGAACCCATTTTGTATTTCTCCACCACCTATAATTCATAGTTTTTTACTCTTGTCATTAAAAGGTCCTTGAATATTTATAAAATGTAATGTGTAAAAGGCTAGACCATATTAAATGATACCTTGATTCCTCTTTTAGATCTTCAATGTAAACAGCTTGGACCATATTAAAATCTAGCTTGGCAAGTTCCAACAATGCGGGATTCATGTCGCTTCTTTTCTCGTATACTCTGATAAACCATTCTGACTCTACTCTTGGCACTCTCCAGTGTAGTGGAAGCTCCAAAGCATGGATTACTAATGATGATATAATCTCATCCATCTTGTTTTTATTTTCTTCGAGATATTTTGCTGAGAAGTCTCTAGTATCTGTTGGGTTTCTATGGAATTTACAAACTTAGTTAACCGTTTAACTAGTTATAATTAATGCGGAAACGTGATAGACAAACTAACCATATGAACAACCTAGTTTATTCATTGCAAGATTACCAATAATCTATTTACTAGAAACCCGAAGCTAGGATCAAATGATACGGGAATAACTAAACTATCAAAGTATGTAAACACTTACAATCTTAACCCTTTAAGAGTTTGGTGGATGGTTGAAGAAGATGATGATGTGAATGCAAGACTTTCAAAGGAAAAACCCTCAAACCGATTATACCCCGAGCCTCCAACACGCACCGAGCTATGCTAGGGAGCTTGAACACGAAAAACCCGAGCCCCCTTTTTTTCTTCCCTTCTTGGCCGTGAGGTAGAGAGAAAAAGAAAAAAAGTTTTTTGGTGTTTTTGATTACTTGAAAGTGTTGTCCAAATTATCATCCATCACATGCATACATAGGGTAGAGTTATATCCAAGTCCACACTCCATCTCCTTTTGCATGTTGACAATTTGACCAAGTTGGTGGGGTGTGGGGCCCACCCAAAACCGGCCCCAACATATTTTATTATTTTTTTTTTTTTTTTTTTGTTTATGTTATATATATATTTTATACTTTATAAAATATATAAACACCCCATCTTTTATAAACCATTTTATAAAAGAATACATAGTTAAATAATCATTCCAATAATAATTATTTGAATAAATAAATTAACCAATTAATTATTTAATACTTTCAAGTAATCATTCAGAAACCCGATTTTCTGAAAGTGTCGTGTTCTGTATTTGTCTTAAAGATCTTATCTTAACAAATACATAATTGGTGTGTGTCTAACTCGTTATTGGGTATGACCCGACTTGGATCAAACATAACTAGCCACATTAACTTAATTATGTGTCTCGGGCATACGATATTCCAACAATCTCCCACTTGCACGAGACTCATAGGAAGTTAATGCTAATGGTGAATACCGCCTAACAACAGGTCACCACCCCTAGTATGTTTGACTAAGTGCCATTCAATAACATCATCCCCTTCAAGTCCATACTTGATATGATATAGGTAAGTCTTATCATTATTTCCCTTTGTTACTAGATGTCCTGTCAAATCGAAGAGACATAGATTGATCATTCTCTCATTGATTTAACTTAACAGGCCTTAGACATCTAAGCTCTCAACACATAAGAGGAACAAATCCCATCTTGACTGCATACATCCTTGTTGACATCTCGTATGATATCTGAGCTCTTTCTTTTATGTCATCGTGTTACCGAAAAACAAAGAAGAGAGTCAAGTTATCAGACTTGATGAAAGGTCAGATCCAATATGCATCTCAGGTCAAAGGACACAATGATACTCGCCTTTACTCAAGGATTACTTATGATCAGTTGCACTAACTCCATGCAGTGATCCTCGAGAGCGGATCATGTCCAATATTTGTATCCCACAAATATCTATGAACCTTGGTGACAAACCTATGCCTTATATTCATCACATGAATATCAACCAATCCGGGTTCATAATAGTCTTACCTTCATACTTGTTCCCACAAGCATGATCGACTACGGACGTTTAGAACAACATAAGTCATTCATGGATTAAACATGCAAAAATAGAACATAACTCATTTAATAATTAAAACTTAATTAATTTCATGAGATACCCATTACATTCGTTCTTAAACAAACACTAAACACGGATTAAATCCACTCACTAGAATACCGAAGTCCTAATGCACAAACATGACCCTCATGCTTTGGCCTATCGAGGAGCTTCGTGAGTGGGTCCGCAATATTTTGATCGGTATGAACTTTATGAATACATATTTTTCTCTTTTCAACTTCATCCCTTATGTAGTTGAATCTGCGCTCAATGTGCCTCGTTTTCTGATGAGCACGAGGCTCCTTGATCTGTGCAATAGCACCCTCATTGTCACAGAATATCTCTAGGGGCTCCTGAATGGAAGAGATAATCCCTAGATCCATGATGAACTTTTTCATCCATGCAGCCTCTTGGGCTGCCATTGAAGCGGCGATGTACTCAGATTCTGTAGTGGATAACGCGACAACATCCTGCTTCGAACTCTTCCAAGAGACAGCGCCTCCATTCAAAATGAAGACATATCCCGACTGTGACCGAGAATCATCTCGGTCAGTTTGGAAACTCGCATCCACGTAACCCTTTACGACGAGTTCCTCCTCACCAGACCCATATATTAAAAACATATCCTTAGTCCTTCTAAGATATTTTAATATATTCTTGACAGCCATCCAATGACTGTCACCTGGGTTGTGCTGGTATCTACTCGTTATGCTTAAAGCATACGAGACGTCCGGTCTGGTGCACATCATTGCATACATAATAGATCCTATTGCCGAAGCATAAGGAACATGCTTCATCCTATCCTGCTCTTCCTTAGAGCTAGGACTTTGGGATGAGCTCAACACGGTTCCTCTAGGAATAGGTACCAAACCTTTCTTAGAGTTTTCCATCCTGAACCTCTTTAGGATTTTATCAATGTACGCACTTTGATTGAGTCCGATCAATTTCCTTTGTCTATCCCTATAGACTTTTATTCCCAAGATATATGTCGCTTCTCCAAGATCCTTAATTGAGAAACGACTACTTAACCACGTTTTAACGTTTTCCATACTTGGTATATCATTTCCAAATAAAAGTATATCATCGACATACAAAATAAAGAAAATGATTATACTCCCACTAGCCCATTTATACACACATGCCTCATCACCGTTTTGGACGAAACCAAACGCTTTGATTTCTTCATTAAAACGATGATTCCACATCCGTGATGCTTGTTTCAATCCGTAGATTGATTTCCTTAACTTACAAACTTTATCAGGATTAGATGGATCGACAAAACCTTCAGGCTGAACCATATGGACATTTTCCTCAAGATATCCATTTAGAAAAGCGGTCTTGACATCCATTTGCCATATCTCATAATCAAAATGAGCTGCAATGGCAAACAATATCCTGATCGACTTAAGCATCGCGACTGGCGAGAAGGTTTCATCATAATCAATCCCTTGAGTTTGCGTGAAACCTTTTGCGACAAGTCGAGCTTTGTAAGTATCTAAATTTCCATGCATATCGGTCTTCTTTTTGAAGACCCACTTACATCCAACCAGTTTGGAGTTAAGTGGACGATCAACCAATTCCCAAACTTGGTTATCGTGCATGGATTGCATCTCGGCGCTCATGGCTTCAAGCCATTTGTCACAATCAGGTTGTGACATAGCATCTTTGTAGGAGATCGGTTCATCCGAATCAATCAAGTAGCAATCATCCACAAGAAATCCATATCTCTTGGGAGGTTGACTAACCCTACTAGATCTGCGAGCAACGTGCGTATGATCAACCATTTGATCATCTTCAACATCCTCGTGTTGAAAGCTAGTATCGACCAACTGTGTATCATCCAGTGATTCTTGAACCTCTTCAAGTTCCACTCTCTTTTCACTAGGTCCTTCCATAAGGAACCTAGTTTCTAAGAAGTATCCTTTGCGTGAAACAAACACTCTTTGTTCACTAGGATCATAGAATATATATCCTATATCATCCTTTGGGTATCCTATGAAGACACACCTGATGGATCGAGCCTCAAGCTTATTTGGGGTGTCACGTTTAACATAAACTATGCATCCCCATATCCTTAAATATGAAAAGGATGGAACCTTTCCATGCCACACTTCATAGGGTATTCGATCCACCTTTTTGGTCGGGGCCATATTCAAAATACGAGCCGCTGTGAGTAGCGCATATCCCCAAAATGATGGCGGTAGTGAGCTTCGTGCCATCATTGATCGAACCATGTCCAACAGTGTTCGATTCCTCCTCTCGGATACTCCGTTATGTTGAGGAGTTCCAGGAGGAGTGAGCTGTGAAATAATTCCACAATCTCTAAGATGACTTTGAAAGGTATCACTTAGGTATTCGCCTCCTCTATCGGAGCGGAGTACCTTGATTGTTCGGTTGAGCTGATTTTGCACTTCATTTTGAAATTCTTTGAACATTTCAAAGGCTTCATGTTTGTGTTTCATTAGATAAACATACCCATATCGACTAAAATCGTCGGTAAAGGTAATGAAGTACCTTTCACTATTCCTACTAGTTGGCTTGAAAGGTCCGCATACATCCGTATGTATGATACCTAACAAATCCTTAGCCCTTTCATTTGTACCTTTGAAAGGCTCTTTGGTCATCTTGCCTTGAATACAAGATTCACACTCATCAAACGAACCTAACTCGTTTGTTTTCAAAAGACCATTCTTTTGGAGAGTGTTTATACGATTCTTGTTTATGTGTCCAAGGCGACAATGCCAAATGTAGGAATCACTCAAACCCTTTTTGAGTCTTTTAGTAGAAGTTTGATATAATGAGCTATTTGAGGTATTATCATGAACCAATTCATAAATACCGTTGTTTGGTACAGCTTTAAAATAAAAGATACCATTAGATGACACATGCATTTCCGATCCTACAAATTTAAAGTCAAAGTTACATTGTCTAAGAAGGTGCACAGAAATAATGTTCCTAGTCAAACTAGGAGCATACAAAACATTTTTTAAAACAACTTCCAAACCACTTGGAAGTGATAAAGTGAAGTCTCCTCTAGCGACCACGTGTACTCTTGCACCGTTGCCCATGAAAAGATTCACTTCGCCCTTCTTCAAGTCTTCATTCCTTTTGAACCCCTGCAACCAATTGCAAATATGAGTTCCACATCCGGTATCCAATACCCATGTGTTAGAAGAAATAAGATTTAGCTCAACATTAATCATAAAGACATTACCCGAGGTATGCGCCGCATTCCTCTTGTCTTTTAGCTCTTTTAGGTAGACCGGGCAATTGCGTTTCCAGTGTCCGGTCTCCCCACAACCAAAACAAGGATCATCCTTATGACCCCTTGGTTCCACAACTTTTTGTTTCTTTGCCATAACCGGTGATTTGCCCTTACCCTTAAGATGCATAGGGGGACCCTTCCTTTTAGCTACCTTAGCCTTAAGATTGGGTTGAGATCGATTCTTGGATCTACCTTCATTGATTGCAAACACGGGTAAAACCCTTTTGCCCATGCTCGCCTCGGCTGTTTTAAGCATTGAGTGAAGTTCTCCAATAGTTTTGTCCCACCCGTTCATGTTATAATTTAACACGAAAGTGTCGAACCTTTTCGACAAAGAGTTAAGGATCAAATCCGTTGCTAACTCATTTGAGATGGGACAATTGAGCTTAGTGAGCCGATCAATATAACTTTTCATCTTAAGTACATAAGATGAAACTGGTTGACTATCATCCATTCTACATGCATGTAAGGCTCGAACCGTTTCGAACCTTTCCACTCTCGATTGCTTAAGGAACATTTCCTTAAGTTGAGTAATCATGTCGTACGCATTATGGTTTTCGAAATCCTTTTGGATTTCGGGAACCATAGTCGCCAACATGAGGCATGATACTTGAATGGAATCTTCCGTGAGTTTGACCCAATTCATGTATTCGACCTCAGTTCCCTCTTCCGGTTCTTCGGGGATAGGTGTTTCCAAAACATGATATAATTTTTCTTGTTTTAGAACAATCCTTAAATTTCGGAACCAATCCGAAAAGTTATTGTGGTTAAGACGGTCTTTAGCGAGAATAGATCGGAGAGATACGTTTTGGACGTTAGGGATTATGTTGTCGTCGACGTGTGCGGCCATCTGCAGAATTTTAATTAAGTTCATTTTAGTGTTTTACCTTTTAATTATTAATACCCTTTTTATATATACAAATATAATTAATAATTAAAATCTAGAATCCAACGATAAACCCGACTCCGGTTAGGTGACCTTTTTCCCATTGTCGGTTTATCAAGGTAGTTATTCATAACAATTGCAAACCCTTTTGCAACTTCTAGAATTTATGGGACCGGTTCGAAATCATATTTCGTGTTGGCATGTTTATCCCATCAACACCTATTAGACCCCATGCTTGGGTGACCCTCTTCACATGGTTCTAATTTAAGTCGTCCTACTTGTATCAACTTGTAATATTAACATACAAACGGTTAGGTGACCTTTTTCCCATTTTATGCCAATATTACCTCAACATGTTAATTTACTCTATGCGGTTAGGTGACCTTTTTCCCACTAAGAGCTTATTAATATGTTAAGTGTTATACAAAAGGATGGTGTTTAACTTATTATCCTTAATTTTAAAGGGATTTTTAGTTTTAATAATTCTAGATATAAAACTTTAAATCATGTTCTAACATGCATTTAGAAACATGATTTTGAAACCATTTTCAAAACTAATTTATAATAAAACCATTTTTATTATGGGCGTGAGACGGCTAGTTAATAATTCCATTTTATTAAACTACGTGTCACGTAATTACCGATAATTATTAGAACCCGTTTTATGCTTTGTTAATTAATTCTATGTGACGGAGTTGATATCCTAATATCTAACAACCACACAATCAAACAATCAATCAACAAGCATACACACAATATATACTAGACACGAGCCACTAAGTTAGACCACACTTGTTAGCCGAAACAAGTGTGTGTCTTAGGTCCAATCCTAAGGGACACATGACACATGGATGTTGTAGCTCCCACTCGATCCCGCATCCAAATGCTTCGAGCATCTTCTTCAACCTTGTTGTGATCCATTGGGCTTGAACTTGGGCCTTAGCTTCCATAAGCTTCCACTTGGGCTCAATTGGTGGGCTTAGGTCCTTTTGGGCTTGAATCCCTTAATGGGCTTGTGAAACCCATTATGACCATACCCGGCCCAATTAGGCCCAAACTTCCAACTTTGCAATCTTCTTTAATTTTACAAAATTAAATGTCCTAATACATTTTTTCTATAAAATAAAGATATTACAAATTACCTATTTATTACATGCCCATATGAATAAATAATTACAAAATAGCCCCTAATTAATTATTACAAACCGATACTTTGAATAATAAATTACAATCACAACCATCAATCACAAACAAAACATCCATTTGGTCTACGGCTCGGTCTAGTACTAACAAACATAACCCGATATGTCATAGGAACCCGTTCCAAAACCCCTTGCCTTTATCGGGCCTAGCCCAACCCATTTGGGCTCGACCCAATAACAAGATTATGGGCCTCGGCCCAATTAAAAAACTGCTTGGGCTCGGCCCAAACAAAATTACATGGGCTCGGCCCAAATGACTTACATGGGCTCGGCCCAAATAAAACTTATGGGCCCGGCCCAATAACAAAAATGGGCTTCGGCCCAAATTTCACCCGAAATGGGCTTCGGCCCATTAGCCCGGTTTTTATATTTTTTTTTTTTTTTTTTTGAACTTAGCCAAAAACGATAGCAAGATTAAATACAAAAATATCATGCATGTTAATTTTTGTATAAAATCTTTCAAGGGGAAAATAAAAACCGAGAACCCGAAGCTTAGTATCCCGTATCCCGGCTCTTGATGCCATTTGTTGGGTTTCTATGGAATTTACAAACTTAGTTAACCGTTTAACTAGTTATAATTAATGCGGAAACGTGATAGACAAACTAACCATATGAACAACCTAGTTTATTCATTGCAAGATTACCAATAATCTATTTACTAGAAACCCGAAGCTAGGATCAAATGATACGGGAATAACTAAACTATCAAAGTATGTAAACACTTACAATCTTAACCCTTTAAGAGTTTGGTGGATGGTTGAAGAAGATGATGATGTGAATGCAAGACTTTCAAAGGAAAAACCCTCAAACCGATTATACCCCGAGCCTCCAACACGCACCGAGCTATGCTAGGGAGCTTGAACACGAAAAACCCGAGCCCCCTTTTTTTCTTCCCTTCTTGGCCGTGAGGTAGAGAGAAAAAGAAAAAAAGTTTTTTGGTGTTTTTGATTACTTGAAAGTGTTGTCCAAATTATCATCCATCACATGCATACATAGGGTAGAGTTATATCCAAGTCCACACTCCATCTCCTTTTGCATGTTGACAATTTGACCAAGTTGGTGGGGTGTGGGGCCCACCCAAAACCGGCCCCAACATATTTTATTATTTTTTTTTTTTTTTTTTGTTTATGTTATATATATATTTTATACTTTATAAAATATATAAACACCCCATCTTTTATAAACCATTTTATAAAAGAATACATAGTTAAATAATCATTCCAATAATAATTATTTGAATAAATAAATTAACCAATTAATTATTTAATACTTTCAAGTAATCATTCAGAAACCCGATTTTCTGAAAGTGTCGTGTTCTGTATTTGTCTTAAAGATCTTATCTTAACAAATACATAATTGGTGTGTGTCTAACTCGTTATTGGGTATGACCCGACTTGGATCAAACATAACTAGCCACATTAACTTAATTATGTGTCTCGGGCATACGATATTCCAACAGTATCGTCAAGTATGCTTTCATCATCGAATGAATGATACGAAGCCTCGTACAAATTCAACATTCCGATCATATCCTCTTGTGAGTGTGGCTTAAGATCTTGAGTCTTTTCCTTAAAGTTGTGAAATATATCTAAATATAAAGAAGTAAAATAAACGTTACTGTTAGTCGATGTTAGTAGTAGGTGTTGGAAGTAATTTCAGACTCCAAGTCACAAGTCAGTGAACTTGAGGGACCAATATTGACAAGTAGGTCACAGTTGGTTATATTTCCTAATTACAATATGTTTCCTAATTGTATTGTAAATATAATAGGTAATGTCTTGACTAGCAAGTTAGGTTAGTCTATATAAACTGGTTAGACATTATAGATGCGTGGTGTGAGGTGTAACCAAGTTACGGTTCATCTAGAGACATGCACAAGATGTAACCAAGTTAGAATTCATCAAGAGTCAAACCGAGTTAGGGTTTGATAGAGTTGTAATAAGTTCTTTGAGTTATATTTTCAGATTAATATAAACAAGAGTTATTTGTTTAGTTCGTGTTTGATTATTGATCTGGGACTTGAGTAGGCATTTTCAAATATTGTTTCTTTTAGATTATATTAAAGCTTTAAGTGTGTTCAATGTGATTACAAATTCTTTAATAAGTTTGTACCTTGAGAAACCTGAAAACCATGTTGTCTTAGTAGTCGAAATCCAAGGGCTTTAAGGTTCAAATCCATTGTATTCCACTGGTCATGAGTTTTGTAGTGATTGTTATAAATCACCTCCAATAGATTTCTTATTTCATCCTCAAAATGATATGAAATACCGAGTCTCTGCAAATCATCAACCAACTCTAGGGTACTCAATGGGCTTGCCACCTTGTGTATCATCATTTTTACCGCATCCTTTAATGTATCCGCTCTCGCCTTGCAATCTTCTCCCTAAATGTTTAATATTAGCATAATTGTGCATCATAAGTACCGCTAGAAATTAAAAGAACACGTAAATAAAAAATAAAGCATAATTGTGCATCATAAATACTGCTAGAAATTAAAAGAACACGTAAATGGAAATAAAATCATAATTATACTGTGTATTCACTAGAAAGTGATTGAACATAATCAAATGACCATAACGATGGCGCATAGTTTGCTGATCGTCTAGAAACGGGTTCAACCGTCGTGATGGCCTTCACAATAACCTTCGACTTTGATGTGGATTTTGATGAATATAGTGCCTTCCGAGTTTCAAATTGTTTAAATGTTTCATGATAAATTTTGCAATGGAGAACTGAACAAGAAAAAGAAGACATTGAAGCCATCTTGAACGAGATATCTACAAGGTTTGTTTGAGTTGCTATTAACATGCATGTAGAACGAGATTTATATTTGTTACCCATTGGAAAAATTAAGCTTCATAGACCTTATGATATTACCATGCATTCAACATAAATAATATAAAATTGCATGTGATGACTGGATTAATATAATATTTAGCTTATTACGAAAAAAAAAGGTATTTCCTAATAATGGTACAATGGAGAATAATTGTGGTATATCTCCACAATATTGTTTATGCATCCTTAGGTCTCAATGAAAGTTGCACCATTAACGCTATGCGTAGTGGATGGACTATAAATTGGGGCGTTTTGCGTTGTGTGCCGTCCAGTCAGTAAGGTGTGGGAATTTATTTTTGAAGTGTAATGGTGTAGGGGCTACAAATAGTAATATATATATATATATATAATAGGGTTCAAATAAAAAGAAAGAGTTTCCTAAAAATGGTAAGAACCAATAGATATTTGACAAGTGGCATTACAAAATATGGTGAAAGAACAATTCTAAGAAACTACGTCGGTTATAGTGCTGAAAGAGTAAATCTAGGAAACTATGACGGTTTTTAGTAATTTTAAATCTTAACCATTGATTGTTATTATCCAAGGGCTATGATTTATTCCTAGTCTTCTTAGGAAACTACTTCTTTTTAGTATAACCCTATATATATATATATATATATATATATATATATATATATATATATATATATATATGGGATGGTTCAAGAGAGAAATGAAATTACTGCGAGAAATGTGAAAAATAAATATGGGCTATTTTAGGTTTTAAAAGCTTCAAGATTAATTAAGAAACTATAAATGCATCTCTCTCTTCAATTAATATATCTATTAAATTAATATAACTAATCAAATTACTATAATTGAAAAATATTAAGAATTCATTTATTTTTCTATCCAAATTTTTATCCTACACAAGTACAATTTATTCATACGTTAAAATTTCTTTCTATCCAAATTTCTTCCAACTCAATATATAAATATCCATCAACACGTAGTTACATTTTGATAGATAATATAAAAAACAATTTTACATGTGTTAGCATTAAATATCAACAAAAAAATACAACATACACAAAAATATATAGCCTACACTTGTTCTGAGAATAAGAAAACATATAACATACACACAAAATTCATCATCAATAAAATATACACGCGCACGAAAACATATATCCTACACATGAAAACTTTATCCTATACAAATACAATTTATTCATACATTAAAAGAATTTTCTATTTAAAACCAATTTCTTCCAACTCAACTTATCAATATCCAACAACACGTAGTTACATAATGATGAATAATACAAAAACCTATCTTACATATGTTTGCATTAAATGTGAAATATACAACCTACACAATAACATATAACCTACACACGTGTAGGATATGTGTATATTTGTGTAGTTTATATAATTGTTAATGTCGAATTTAATATGTAAGTTGTATGCTTTTTTGTATATTGTACGTTTTTATTTCTCAATACAAGTGTAGGTTGTATATTTATTGTTTATATTTAATGGACGCATTTGTATGATATTTTTTTTATTATTTATGAAAACTAAATTAGTGTTTTTATCTTTTTAATTATTTTAGTTAAATTATATAGATATATTAAATAGAGAGAGATTTATTATGGTTATATTAGTTGTATTAATTGGAAAGAGTGTGCGCATTTATTGTTACATTTATATCTTTTTCATTTATATTTAAACTTTAAAACCTAAAATAAAACTAGTGACTCATATTCATTTCTCGCGTTTCTCGTAATAATTTCATTTCTTTCTTGAACTTAAACATATATATATATATATATATATATATATATATATATATATATATATATATATATATATATATATATATATAACACTAGTAATATAATAATAATAACAAACTCAATCTCATCCCTGGCGACAAATACCCCAAGCCCCCGCTCATTTCGCCCCAATTTCGCCCAGGGGCGGTGTTCCACCCCAAGTTCACCCAATTTCACCCAGTACACATGACCTATTCCGTAATGAAATAAAAGGTGATTTATTAATATTAACTAACTGACATTGGATATTTAAATTAGGACAACGATGAAAAGTAACTTATTGAATTAGTGTGAATGATCATGCAATATAACTTATTATTAAAATAAAAAAAATAAATAAAGATACACCTCATTTAGTAACATCTCGTTTCCTGTTTTAGTTAATAAAATAATAATATTAATTATTATGAGTTGGACTTGTGTTGGGTTAAATAATGTGGCTAATGGACTTGGATTAGTAAGGAAGAAAGAAAGACTATGGGCTTAGACCTATGACCCATGACCCATGATCCATAAATATATATATATATACTATAATTATTCATTTATCCATTCATTTCCACACATTCCATACATCATCCAAAACACACACTTAAGCTCTCTCTCATCTCTCTCTTTCTCCAGCCGAACCCAAGAGGAAACCGAGCATCGATCCGAGGTAATGATGTTAAAATATTGAATAGACCCAAACCCACTAGATCTAGTCGCGAAACGACTAACCGACTCCCTCAACAGTTAAAGTCAAGATATTTGAATGGAATCGGGTATAAGTCGATCGAATGACAAGCTTAGGGGTCACCCTGGCTCGGATCTGGATCGATCGGGGCGAAAAACGGTGTAAAACACGTTTTTCCGGCAACCGCCCGTTTTTCCGACACGACGACGCGGAAAGGCGGCGCATGATTAGGGAGAATGTCAGGGAATGTTCTGACATTCTCCGCCCTAACCCTAGGCGTGTGTAACGAATGAGATTTACCTGTTCGTTAAGGAAGAACAACGAATGAACCCCATTCGTTGAAGGATCCATTCGTTAGCCAGGTCAAGCGAAGGAGCCTATTCGTTATGAGATACTCATTCGTTAAGAAGTATCCCCATTCGTTATAGGATTCTCATTCGTTATAGAATCCCCATTCGTTAGATGCTCATCCGTTAGTCTGGATAACGAATGAACTCCCATTCCTTAAGGGGGTGTATAACGAATAAGAGTTTGATAGAATGATAGAAAGGTCCCTGGACTTAGAATAAAATGGTTTAATTACATAGAAGCCCTTGGACTTTATTAATTGACGAAAGATACCTTAAATGGTTAATGAGTTAACACTAAAACATTATAAAAGAATTCTAATGAAAATTTTGTTAATAACAGTTAATGAAAATAAATTTTTTACCTAATAATATATAAGATAGAGAAGAAAGGGAGTTAATCCAAATAAAATTTGTGTTAAGGCAGTTAATGAAAATAAATTTTTTTCCAAGCTGATATTAATCCCAGCCATGGGCTCTGCCCCTTGGACCCCGCTAGGGGCTGCTGCCCTTAGAACCCTGCTGCCAGGGGCAACGCCCCTGGACCACCTTTCGTTGAGGGTTATAGTAAAACTAGGAATACGATATGGGTAGTGATAGTTAATTGATACGTGTAATTGTTATACAGATAGCCGTTCCCAGTTAAAGAAAGGAATTACCATTAACTCTGAGAGGAACCGAGTTCAGGTGAGTTTGTAGCCCCATTTTTTGTTATGTTTTCGGCGCTGTGTGTATACTTGATGTGATTAGTTAATACACTTACCCTAAGTGGTAAGTGTATGCCTTATATGATTTATGTGATAATGATTGAGGTTATGAATGAATGTTTGTCGGTACATGAACGATCTTCGGATATTACACGTATCGCCATGAAAGGTGAGTTTTACATAAGATGCATGAATGATTAAGAATATGTGTGAATGTATATAATAGAATGTATGAGTAAAGAAGCGTATGTATGGTTGTATGGAAAGAAGGGTCCAGACCCTAACAACATCTGAGATAGAAGGGACCGGACCCTAATAATATATGAGATAGAGAAGAAAGGGACCAGACCCTAATAATATCTGAGATAAAAAAGAAAGGGACTAGACCCTAATAATATCTGAGATAGAGAAAAAAAAAAGAGACCAGGCCCTACAAATATATGAGATGATAAAGACAGTTATGTATGTATTATGAAAGTATGAAAGTGTGATGGTATGAAAGAATGTATGAAAGTACGAAAGAAAGAAAGAAAGAAAGTATATATGTACGAATGAAAGAAAGGAAACAGGCTAAGTATGTAATATGTATCTTCGGATACGTATATATGTGTGACATCCCACATCGATTGGTGATGGTCGGTTAATTTGTTTATGTTTTAGTTTGTTTATTGTTTAGTTTTAATTGTTTATTCTAGAACTATCGATACTTCATACGTGTATTATTGTATTTCAGGTCACAGGCGTTAAAGTACTCAATATGGACCTGTTGTGACACGGAATGAAGACCCGGGATGTCCAGCACGCAAAACGATGAAATGATTGGAGTTTGCTGTAACAGAGTCCCATCGCGGTACGCGATGGGCTTGCTGAGGGCCCCATCGCGTACCGCGATGGGAGATTTAAATATGTTGACTTTTGGTCAATCGCGGTACGCGATTGACCTTGGAAGACCCCGTCGCGTACCGCGATGGGTGGTGCAGACGGGAATTTTTGTTTATATCATCATTTTCATCATATGAAACCCTAACTCCGTTTTTGACAAAGAGAGGCGACTTCCAGCAGTTCCTATAGGCGATTTCACCATTGTAGCTCGTGTCAAGACCATATCTATGATCCATATCATCTATATTGATGATTTGATGATGTCGCGGCTCGGCTAATCTCCTAGAATTGCACCCGGGATGTATAGTTTATAACCTTTTACAGTTTTTCTCATGTGATTAAGAATACTTGTGTATTGTTATTGATGATTGATGTATGATTATTGATGTTTGGTATTTCTGTGTGTTCGGTCGGTTTAGGTTTACGTTGGTCTGAACGATTTGTTACCAGTTGCTAGATAACTAGTCATATAACTGTTTGGTTAGATTGAATACGATAAAACATACAATTACCCTTAACTGAGTCACACTGGCAAGGACTGTTTGATAACCAGTGCCGTGTGTAAAGTAATTGTTGATGTCTAAGGTTTTGTCTGATTGATCAGTTTTCAGTTAATCGTTAATAATTAATCGGTTAGGTTGCATGAGATACTGTTGGTTGCTTACTTGAATTCCCGGGTGTGATTTGCTTTGTTAACTGTTTGAAATTCGTTTACTTGTTCATTGCTTAGTTCTCTAAATTCACTTTAATTGCTTGTGTGATCAGCACTAAAAACCAGTCATCTCATAATTAGAAATCTGTTACACGAACACATTGACCACATACTCCTTGTGATACGATACCCTACTTGCTCTAACTATTTAGAATAATTAGGTTTTTGATTGACTTGAACGACGGTCAACAAAATGGCGCCGTTGCCGGGGAGTTAGTGCGCTTAGTGTTTTTCGTGTTATTTGATTTTTGTGTTTAATTTTAATTTTAGTCTTAATTTTTGTTTTTAGTTTTGTTTTTAGTTTGAATTTTATTTTCTTTATTTTACGCGGGTTGTGTTAGTTGTGCATATTAAAGGTTTATGCGCACCCGCCATTTGGGCCGACAGTCTACGTTAATTTACGAGCCCGAAATAGAGAGGTTAGCTCGGCAGAACCGAGTACAAAACAGAAATTCAGAAATGGCAGACCAGAACCAGAACCAGAACCAACACGAAAACCAGAACCTAAACAATGACCAAAACCAAGACCCACTCCCACAAACTAACGCATTTCACCCAGCCAACATACCTGACCTACCAGACTTCAATAACCAAAATGACCAAAATCACTCAGCTCGTGCTTACAGAACCCGAAACCAAAACCCAAAACGAAACCTAAACCTCAACTTTGACCGAGCCAGACCATCCACTCCAAATAATAACCCCAACCGCCGAGTTCGGATAAATATCGATGATTTTCAACCGAGTGTTCCGACAGAAGAGGAAGACGAAGGGGAAAATAATAATGGAAATGAAGGTTTAGAGATTGATAATGAGGTAGACAGATGGGTTAGAAATAATCGGGCAGTTGAGCACGAGAACGAAGGTTTTGAGTAGGAAGATGTGGGTTATGGTAATCGGGGTGAAGAGGTAGAAGAGCCGGTTAATCGAAGACAGGCTGAACCAGTTAACAGAAATGGAAGGGTTCGAGACATGGTGAATCGGGCGAAACGGCCCGAGAGAGTTCGTGGTATTCCGGTTAACCGGGGAGGTTTGGGAAACCCCGGGGGGCTTAGGAGGAATTTTATGGCTCCGGTTCACGGTGTTAACAGTCGGTTCAAACCGGCTATCTCGGACGGAGCATCCCCGTTGGTCCCACAGGAACGAGTGCAGGGACAGCAAACTTTTAAGTCCCGACCATCTTACATTAACATCGTTCCTCATTTCCAAGGGTTGGCTTCGGAAGACCCGTATTCAAACTTGACCGATTTTTCGGCTATTTGCGGGTCTATTGGTGATGGCACGTTCGATCAGGATGAAGTTCGGTTGCGATTATCCCAGTTTTCCCTGAAAGACAAAGCAAAACTCTGGTTTAATTCACTGCCGATGCACAGTATCAGAAATTGGACCGAGATGCAGCAGATGTTTCTAAACGAGTTTTATTCACAGTCGAAGACTACCGAGGCCCGTTCAGACATTCGCAACTTTTCACAGTTCTCTGGTGAGTTCTTTCATGAAGCTTTTACCAAGTATAAAGACATGATCAGGAAATGCCCACATCACCAAATCGAACTGTGGGAACTGGTAAAGTGTTTTGTTGATGGGTTGACATACGAGGACCGAAAGCATCTTAAGGCCTCGTAATGGTCTATGTATTAATCAGCCTAAGGAAGATGACTGGGATTTTTCTAGAGTTTATGTGTGAAGATTCGAAATCTGAAGCAGCAGCTGAAAGACGAAGACGGGGTAATTCATCAAGGTCAGTTAAGTCAGTTGCGAGTGAGTCTGAAAGAATTACTGAGTTGGAACGTGAACTGGCTAAGTTGAAAAAGGGTAAGAAAAAAGAGGTCGGGAAAGTTGGTGTTAAATTCCCGGTTTGTGAAGATTGTGGGGAAATCGGGCATAAGGCAGTAAATTGCCCTGAGTATTATGATGATGTGGAGGATGACACCGAGGAAGTTAATTATGCTTACGGGGATGCCAAAGGCCAAGGGTTCAATTCGAACACATATCACCTGGGCCTGAGGAATCACCCGAACTTTCGTTACGGGAACGCGTCTTCTTAGTTGAACCCGAACTTTTAGGGATCGAGCCAGAACAGATCGCAGGGTAATTACTGCCAGAGCGGTTATCAGCAGGGTTCCAGTAATCAGAATCAGGGATATAACAGAGACAGTTACCGGGGTGGTAATTCTTCGGGTAATCAGGATCAGCAGAAAGGGTCTTCGGGGAATTCGGATGAGTTGGTGCACGAAAAGTTGGATGCGTTGTTGAAAGTCATGACTTATCATAAAACCGAAACGAAGCAACAGTTCGAGTTACGAGATAAGTCGTCAGAGGCAATGATGAAGAAGATCGGTCAGCTCACTTCAGATGTGGCAAAGTTACAGAAGAACACGAGCCAACTCCTGAGCGACACCACAGTAAACCCGAACCACTACAGTTCCAGTTTGAAAAAGCACGTCAACCAGGTAAGTATTTTACGTAGTGGTAAAAAGTATGATAATAAAGTTGGGGTTCCACCACCATTGGTTGAGGGGGTGGCGGAAGACATTGATGAAAATCTCGTCAGTGATGGCGAGCCGGAACCAATTAAACTAAATGAATCTAATAAAAGTGAAACTAAAAATAACAAATCGGTTCCGAAGGATGACACCAACAACTCTAACCGTTCCATATTCCGATTCTTTGTTGGCGCCATCAAAGGCGAATATGGCATCAAAACGAGGCCCACGACAAGAAGAAATGTGGGAAATGTTTAAACAAGTAAAAATTAACATTCCTCTTTTAGATTCCATAAAACAAATTCCCGCTTATGCTAAGTACTTGAAAGAGTTGTGCACACAGAAAAGGAGTCATAAGATTCCTAAAAAAATTGATTTTACTGATAACTTGAGTGCAATTCTTTCGGGTTCGCTCCCACCGAAGCTACAAGATCTGGGAACGCCCATTATACCCATTCAAGTAGGTGATTTAAAAATGACTCGGGCGCTTCTAGATCTTGGAGCTAGCATCAGTATTCTCCCGGGAGTCTATACGATCAGTATGACTTTGGCCCGCTTCGCGCGGCTGCCACTATGATTGTTTTGGCTGACCAGACACCGAAACTTCCTCGAGGAATACTGACAGATGTTATTGTTAAGGTGGAAGACTTTTATTTTTTAGTTGAATTTTTGGTCCTCGATTATGTTTCGGGTGAAAGGACCAAACAGCCTACGGTTATCCTCGGTAGACCATTTTTGGCTACCGCAAATGCCAACATTAATTGCAGAAATGGTACTGTTGATATGGCATTCGGTAACCGTAAGCTGAGAATTAATGTCTTTACACGTGGAAATAATTCTCCGGTCGATGACGAGTGCTTCATGGCTGATGTCATTGACGAGTCCATCCCACTATACGACTCTGTCGTCAGTTCGGATGGCACAGCGGAGATGTGTTTTTTGTTTGACAGGTTACAGGTGGAAACAGACAAGTTGCTGGAAGAGGAAGAAAAACAAATGGAGATCGCAGCTGTGCAAGGAGACCGTCCATCATGGTCAGTTCAAGTGGAACCGTTTCCCGAGAAGATTAAAACCGTCAATGCTGGAAGCACCGAAAGTCGAGCTGAAAGAGCTCCAAAAGCATTTAAAATATGCCTTTCTTGATAAGAATAATACATTGCCTGTTATTATAGCTTCTAACTTATCTGTTGAACATGAAAATGCTTTGATGGCGGTGCTGGTTGAGCATAAGGAAGCAATCGGGTGGACGATAGCGGATTTGAAGGGAATCAGTCCCTCAATTGTGATGCACAAAATTTTAACAGATCTGGTTGTAAAACCCGCACACGATGCTCAGCGGAGGTTGAACCCAAACATGAGGGAAGTGGTGAAGAAAGAAGTGCTGAAATGGTTTGATGCTGGGATTATTTTTGCTATCTCAGACATCACATGGGTGAGCCCGACACAGACAGTACCGAAAAAGGCGGGCATCCAAGTCATCAAGGACGACTCAGGTAACGAGGTCGCCACCCGGCAGGTAACCGGGTGGCGCATTCGTATTGATTATCGAAAACTGAATGCGGCAACATCGAAAGATCACTTTCCGCTTCCGTTTATCGATCAAATTGTTGAAAAGCTATCTGGTCAACAATTTTATTGTTTTTAAGATGGGTATTCCGGGTATAACCAGATAGCTTAAAGTGGAACCGCTTCCCGAGAAGATTAAAACCGTCAATGCTGGAAGCACCGAAAGTCGAGCTGAAAGAGCTCCCAAAGCATTTAAAATATGTCTTTCTTGATAAGAATAATACATTGCCTGTTATTATAGCTTCTAAATTATCTGTTGAACAGGAAAATGCTTTGATGGCGGTGCTGGTTGAGCATAAGGAAGCAATCGGGTGGACGATAGCGGATTTGAAGGGAATCAGTCCCTCAATTGTGATGCACAAAATTTTAACAGATCTGGTTGTAAAACCCGCACACGATGCTCAGCGGAGGTTGAACCCAAACATGAGGGAAGTGGTGAAGAAAGAAGTGCTGAAATGATTTGATGCTGGGATTATTTTTGCTATCTTAGACATCACGTGGGTGAGCCCGACACAGACAGTACCGAAAAAGGCGGGCATCCAAGTCATCAAGGACGACTCAGGTAACGAGGTCGCCACCCGACCGGTATCCGGGTGGCGCATTCGTATTGATTATCGAAAACTGAATGCGGCAACATCGAAAGATCACTTTCCGCTTCCGTTTATCGATCAAATTGTTGAAAAGCTATCTGGTCAACAATTTTATTGTTATTTAGATGGGTATTCCGGGTATAACCAGATAGCTTAAAGTGGAACCGCTTCCCGAGAAGATTAAAACCGTCAATGCTGGAAGCACCGAAAGTCGAGCTGAAAAAGCTCCCAAAGCATTTAAAATATGCCTTTCTTGATAAGAATAATACATTGCCTGTTATTATAGCTTCTAACTTATCTGTTGAACAGGAAAATGCTTTGATGGCGGTGCTGGTTGAGCATAAGGATGCAATCGGGTGGACGATAGCGGATTTGAAGGGAATCAGTCCCTCAATTGTGATGCACAAAATTTTAACAGATCTGGTTGTAAAACCCGCACACGATGCTCAGCGGAGGTTGAACCCAAACATGAGGGAAGTGGTGAAGAAAGAAGTGCTGAAATGGTTTGATGCTGGGATTATTTTTGCTATCTTAGACATCACGTGGGTGAGCCCGACACAGACAGTACCGAAAAAGGCGGGCATCCAAGTTATCAAGGACGACTCAGGTAACGAGGTCGCCACCCGGCCGGTAACCGGGTGGCGCATTCGTATTGATTATCGAAAACTGAATGCGGCAACATCGAAAGATCACTTTCCGCTTCCGTTTATCGATCAAATTATTGAAAAGCTATCTGGTCAACAATTTTATTGTTTTTTAGATGGGTATTCTGGGTATAACCAGATAGCTATTCATCCCGATGGTAAGGAAAACACAACTTTTACGTGCCCGTATGGCACATTCGCGTTTAGGCGAATGCCATTCGGGTTATGTAACGCCCCCGCCACCTTTCAGAGGTGCATGATGAGTATCTTTTCAGAAATGATGGGGGGAGTCTTTGGAAATTTTTATGGATGATTTTTTGATTTTTGGCACATCTATCGAGTCATGTTTAAACCAACTCGAAAGAGTTTCGAAAAGATGTTTCGAAACGAACTTGGTTCTTAGTTGGGAAAAGAGCCATTTTACGGTCCAAGAGGGAATTGTATTGGGCCATGTCGTTTCGAGTCGCGGGATCGAGGTTGACCGGGCTAAGGTCCAAGTCATTTCTACTCTACCTCATCCCACCAATGTCAAAGGCATTAGATTGTTTATGGGGCATGCTGGGTTTTATAGAGGGTTTATTAAGGGTTTTAGTGATATTACCAAACCCTTATGTAATTTCTTGCTTACGGATTCCCCGTTTGATTTTAACGATGAATGTGCTAAGGCCTTTGACATTCTGATATTGAAATTAGTTGAAGCCCCGATCTTGCAATCACTCGATTGGAGTTTACCTTTTGAAATAATGTGTGATGCAAGTAATTATGCGGTCGGGGCTGTGTTGGGTCAACGGGTTGACAAGAAACCCGTTGCTATATACTATGCAAGTAAAACCCTCTCGGATGCTCAATTGAATTATACCACAACCGAGAAGGAGTTACTAGCAGTAGTATATGCTCTAGATAAATTCCGGTCTTATATTTGGGGTAGTAAAGTTATTATATATTCTGACCATTCTGCTGTCAGGTACCTCATGGATAAAAAGGATGCAAAACCGAGGCTTATCAGATGGGTTTTGATGTTTCAGGAATTTGATCTAGAGATTCGGGACATGAAAGGGAGTGAAAATGTTGTTGCAGATCATTTGTCCCGAATTATGGTGGAAAATGAGGACACAAATGGGCCCATTAACGAGTCCTTCCCGGATGAGCATATACTGGCAGTTTCAGAAAATCCCTGTTTTGCTCATATTGTTAATTTTAAAGTTGCAGGTGATTTACCAGAGCATTGGCCGAGGAGAAAGAATAAACAGTTGATGTCCCAAGCTAAAAAGTACATTTGGGACGATCCAGATTTGTTTAAAATCGGTGCAGATCAGATGATCAGACGATGCATACCCGAGGAGGATGTCAGAGCGGTGTTGGAACACGCACATTCGTATGCGTGTGGTGGTCATTTTAGTGGCCAGAAAACTGCTCAAAAAGTTTTAACGAGTGGTTTCTTTTGGCCATCCTTGTTTAAGGATGCTCACGAGTTTGCGACACACTGTTTAAAGTGTCAACAACTCGGGAGTATTTCTAAGAGGGACGAGATGCCCTTGAACCCGATCCTAGTTGTTGATATTTTTGATGTTTGGGGGATCGATTTCATGTGCCGATTTCCTAATTCGCACGGTAATCTGTATATCCTAGTGGCCATTGATTATGTGTCTAAATGGGTCGAGGCAATAGCCACTAGGACAAATGATCATACAGTCGTTTGCAATTTCGTTCAAAGTAATATTTTCTCAAGATTTGGAGTCCCCCGAACTATCATAAGTGATGGGGGATCTCATTTTAAGAATTTTAAATTCGGGAAATTGCTTAAACGATACGGTGTTGATCACAGAATAGAAACTCCTTACCATCCACAAACGAGTTGACAAGTGGAGGTTTCTAATAGGCAAATTAAACAAATTTTGCAGAAAACCGTTTGGGCGGAACGAAAAGATTGGTCAACTAAGTTGACCGATGCTCTATGGGCCTACCGAACTACTTATAAAACGCCAATTGGAACCACTCCTTATAGACTTGTGTATGGAAAGGATTGCCATTTACCAGTTGAAATTGCACAAAGAGCGTTTTGGGCTACTAAACAGGTTAATATGGATTATGATGATGCAGGTAACGCGAGGAAATTGGCTTTGTGCGAGATCGAGGAGTTGAGAGAGAAGGCATACGATTGCGCGTCCGCTTACAAGGCAAAGATGAAGAAAGTTCATGATGCTAATATCCGGTTGAAGAATTTTGAAGTTGGTCAACGAGTGCGGTTGTACAACTCGAGGATGAAACTTTTCCCGGGCAAGTTAAGAAGTAAGTGGACGGGCCCGTAATCGATTATAAGAGTCGGGAATCATGGTCAGTACGAGATTGAAGATTTTGATGATCATTTGAGACAAGTAGTAAATGGCTATAGACTAAAGCCATATTTGGAGATGAAGGACATACACGAGCTGGATGAGGAATCGGTGAATTTCATTGTAGCTTCACCGGTTTATGAAGATAACTGATTTCGAGGCATTGTCGAGCTGTAGACTTTAAATTCAGTGCTTACGGGAGGCAACCCGGGGTCTGTAAGTGTCTTTCCAGCTCGTTTTATTTTTATTGAGTCGTGTACTTAGTGTCGTCTCGAGTTTTGTGCAGTAAACGCCAAGTGTAGGGAAGCTCGTTGAAGATTCAGAAAATAGAGAAGTTCGATAAGCATTGTTTATGAACGTCATTCCAGGTATGTAACGTTATTTTGAGTTTTTTACGTGTTCAGGGTGATGTGTCGGGATGCCAAAAAGCTGCATTTTCATAAAATGTTGAGTCTGTCAGAGAACCCATCGCGCTACGCGATTGGCTTCTTATTACCTCCATCGCGTATCGCGATGGAGGGGTGGCACACCTGGCATGTGACGTCATCACGATACGCGATGACGTCACAAAACACCCCATCGCGTTACGCGATGGGGCAAAGCCCTAATTGAAACCCATTTGGGTGGCGGTACGCTCCCACCACATTTTAACCCATCGCGTAGCGCGATGGGACTTGGAGCTCCACCTGACCCGATCAATAATAAAACCGACTCTTCTTCTTCTTTCTTTCTTTCTTCTCTTCTTCTTCTTCTCTCCTCCCTCTCTTTCCCGTCTCCTCCTACTACCACAAACCCACCACTTCCAACCACCATTGCCGCACATCACCCTCCTATCACTACCGTCCACCCACCACTTCAACCACCATCCCGTCGCTCACCCACCCTCGCTGTACATCACCCACCTACTACCACGACGCTCCACCACCACCGCCGTCTACCTTCGTACACCATAATCCCCGTCAACCTTCTCCAATGTTGCTACCATCCTACACCATCATCACAGAACACCCACAACCACCGCAGACCACCGTCACCATCAGTACCGCGCCCTAGCTTTTAGTATTACTATTGTTAGTTCAGTTTCCGAGCCAACATCAAGGTAATTTTTATCATTTTTATATTGTTTGTGCCGGAATTGTTAAAGACATTATTCGTTAAAATATGTGTTTTGTTGCGGGCGGGTATTATTGGGAATGTTATCATTCGGATTGTCGTGTTTGTTGGTTTTGTTGGGTGTGTCGGGATGTTGGTTGGGGTTATTATTGGTATTTTGGTATTTTTGTCTTTGGGTTGTCGGGTTGTTCGGGTTGATTGTTCAGCTGATTGATTAAGATTGATCAATGTGACGAGTCGGGTTTTTGGATGTTCACACTTAAAAATCATTATTTTGTTTTAAACTAATGATAGTGTTGGTTTGTTATTAAATAATTTATGTGAACGTATTTTTAAAATATTTTATTAATACTTCAAACCCCGATTTGTCATATCTTCTTTGTTACCGACAGTTTCGTTGTTTTGTTGCACATTTTACGAGACAGTTTGTCAAGTGTTAGTTTGTTTATTTTGTCATGTCAGTGTGTCACCTTTTGTGTTACCTAGTAGAATCAGTTAGTTTGTTTTATTCGGTTTTATTTATTTTTATTTTTAAATATTTTTTTAATATTTTCATATTATTTTATTATGTGGGACGACCGCGACTAAAATTCTATACGGTTGTCGCCACATCGCGTTGACATATTTAACTTGCTTGATTGATTTTGCATATATGGCAGATGCACCAGCGTCTTCACGACGCAAGAGACAGAGGACTGACCCTCGTGTCATTCGTTACGATAGCGATGAGGTGCAGATTGTCGCTGGCATCGAACCAGCGGATATTATAGGAGATGGACGTATACTTCATTAGGTTCTCTGATTCTACTTGACATGAGAGGAGTACACGAGATTTTAGCAGTTTCGGCAGATGCAGCTACTTCACCACCGTTCATTTGACGGGACATTGCTGCGCCAGTTGCATATTGACGTCCACGTACAGACACTATTGACACGTCAGTGGGCAGATATGCTCGCGTGTGATTCGATTCCATATGTCGAGCTCACACGTGAGTTTTACTCTACCTTTGACTTTACGCCCACGGACTTCAGTGAGCCACGCTCGGTATCATTCTCATTGGGACGGCAGCTGTAGGAGATGTCCGTCCCAGATTTTGCTGTGGCCACTGGATTTTATACGGCCGAGGAGGTTCAGGCGCCTGCCTTTCTGCAGAGTGTTCGTGGTTACACGACACATCAGCAGGCGTCCCGTGAGCACTGGTTCACGGAGACCCAACTCGGCCAGTATTAGGCTGAGATCGCCGACGGGGCCCACTCCAGTGCTGTTGTGGAGTCGTCTATTAGGGACCCGTCCATCACTACATTCACAGGATCGTTGCTTGTACTCTCGTTGGCCGACATTCGGTCCACGAGAAGTGCATCAACTTAGATCTGCTATGCTTATATTCTATCCTTGGCCAGCGACCGGCCAATGTGGCGATGATCCTGCTCACGTCATTCGCTCGGGGTAGCAGACTTCAGGGATCCTCGGCACGCTTACCATTAGGGCCTTATATTACGAGGATCGCTGAGCGACTTGGGTTATTTGAGCGTTATCCGGTCGGATATTTTACGGTCGGACCAGTTACAGGTGTGTTCGGACTACTGGAGGCCCGTCGGGCCAGGATCGTTGAGGAGCATGATCCACTAGCTTTAGTCCCGGTTCGACAGGATCCACAGGCACCACCACCAGAGGGATCGGAGGCTGCAGTTTCTCTACAGAGAGGTATTCCGACAAGTCGACAGTGCTACCTCAGCAGCAGCATCCACTCCGGGAGGCATCAGCATCTTCCTCACGCTATCGGCAGCAGCCCGTCACATTGGCTATGATATATCAGCGGCAGTCGGAGATCCTGGAGGAGCAGAGGGCACAGCGGGTCTGGTATGATGAGTATTTTCATTTGTTGTTTGGTGCTTCACATGTACCGCTCCCACAGTCATTGATCATTACAGTGGAGCAGCCAGTGGATCCGCAGGATGAGGCAGCTGATGACCCGCCAGCACAGTAGCTTGTTGGTTACCTTTTTCACTTTATTTTGTTTTTATTATTATCATGGTCTGTATTATATTATATTATATTTTGGGGGTTCATGTATGGGTAACTGGTTGGGCGTTATGTTGATATATCTTTTGATTGCTTCCGTGTTTATTCATTTGTATATTTTGTTGTAATTGAACTTTGTGGGTTTTGTTCACTATAAACCCTCACGAGACCCCACTCATCCTCCCAGGCTACCGGGGGGTTTACAGGGCTTGTTGCATACGCTAAATGCAATCGTGATTCCTACGAAAGTGAGTTAGGTCTTTTAATGTTTTTAACTAATTTAACAGAATATATTATGAAACGACTTAATTTGGCTTGGTAATTGTTTTAATAAAATTACAAGAAAATCATTTTCATAACTCTTAAAAGACCTATGTCTTACACTTGTGAGAAGCTTGCTTCTACACATCTCGAGATTTTGCAGGTTCGATTGTCAGTTTGGTAATTGGATGAGATGAGAGTATACGAGTGTTTATGAGAGTTCACGAGCCGACTGGTCCTTCTCCAGTCCCGTTGATATCAGGTGATTTCAGTTTCATAATTTAATTTTGTTTTTATTACTTTAAACGTTAAAAGTGTAATTGTATAATTGTTAGTAGAACCGCCACATGTGAGCCCCGAAATTTTTAAATTGCTTAATAGTCAAAAAAATCAATTTCAACCCCATCTCTCAAATGTTCATTAATCGTTTATCATTTTTAACTATGAGAACAATGTTAAGTGTTCTTTGTTCTTACATTGAGGGCAATGAAAATCTCAAATGTAGGGATGGGGAAATTTGGAAAATTTTAGCCCAATAGTACCTCGAAGAGTGTTCAGAAACCAAAGTTGTTAACTGTTAATTATTGCCATTAATGCCAAGTTATAGGTTTCTGGTCATGGTTGTTTTTTCGGCTTCTCATTAGTCTTACTCACAAATGTTTTTATAACGAGAAGTTGAAAATGGGGTTGTTTAGGGGGGATAACGAGTCATGGGACAGGTACACATGTTTATATCGTCAACCCTATTCCTCCGGTACGTGTGTGAGTTGACCCAAATATATATAATACGCATATAATATATAGTACACACATGTCATTTGAGTGCTTTCACTGATGTTCATGGATTACGGGATCATAGTTGGAAAATGCAAAAGTGATAGAGGCAAATTAGGTTAAGCCTCGTCTGTATGAGCGAGAGTGTGGGTAATGGGGGGTTGGGCCTCATACATTATACATATGAGCGTGGGTAATGTGAGGGGCGGGGGGTTGGATTCCTTAGAAAACATTTCTTGGACTTGTTTTTCGTTTGTTTAACCCCGACATTATGTTACGGGACGATCCGGATTACTAGGTTTATTTGTAATTGTAATTGTAATATTTGTTTTTGTTTTTGTTTTTAGTTCATTATTAAGCATCACGTTATTATGCTTAAAAAATTGAGGAAAAAGCCAAAAAGATGTCTGTTTATTTTCAGTTATGTATTCAGTAGTTCGTGAGTTCGTCTATATTTAAAAAAAATTGTGAAATCAGTATGTATTTAGTTGTTTATTTAGAGGTATATATTCAGTCAGTCAGTTTTATGGTAGTTTCGTATATTTAGATGTTTTGTAATAAGCCGGGTCGAATCGTTTAAGCTACTTAAATATTTCCCTTCCATACCCTTACACCTGGCACCATTACAACCCTTTTAAGTTCCATTTGTGTCAAAGAAGCTCTATGTATGAATACTTTCTTATGAGTGATATTGAGAGCAGAGTGATACTGGCACATCTTTTGCTAGTCCATATATTAAACCGAGAGGAGAGATGTTATATTACAAGTGGTATGAGCATGTGTGCCTTAACCGGAAACAAAGTACACTTGTCTGGGCGGCTCTATTGTTTTATTATAGCACTTAACCTTATTTGTGGGATGCCAATCTATAAAAATTGTCAGTCTGGGAAACTGGGTATGACCTTAAACCTTACTAGTATTAATGACGATAATCTACATACCTATGATGGAGGTCGATGTTTGCTTTAGAGTTTTGCTTGGGGCAAGCAAAAGATAAGTGTGGGGATGTGATGGTTGGTTAATTTGTTTATGTTTTAGTTCGTTTATTGTTTAGTTTTAATTGTTTATTCTAGAACTATCGATACTTCATACGTGTATTATTGTATTTCAGGTCACAAGCGTTAAAGTACTCAATATGGACCTGTTATGACACGGAGTGAAGACCCGGGATGTCCAGCACGCAAAACGATGAAATGATTGGAGTTTGCTGTAACAGAGTCCCATCGCGGTACGCGATGGGCTTGCTGAGGGCCCCATCGCGTACCACGATGGAAGATTCAAATATGTTGACTTTTGGTCAATCGCGGTACGCGATTGACCTTGGAATACCCCGTCGCGTACCGCGACGGGTGATGTAGACGGGAATTTTCGTTTATATCATCTTTTTCATCATATGAAACCCTAACTCCGTTTTTGACAAAGAGAGGCGACTTCCAGCAGTTCCTATAGGCGATTTCACCATTGTAGCTCGTGTCAAGACCATATCTATGATCCATATCATCTATATTGACGATTTGATGATGTCGCGGCTCGGCTAATCTCCTATAATTGCACCCGGGATGTATAGTTTGTAACCTTTTACAGTTTTTCTCATGTGATTAAGAATACTTGTGTATTGTTATTGATGATTGATATATGATTATTGATGTTTGGTATTTCTGTGTGTTCGGTCGGTTTAGGTTTACGTTGTTGCTAGATAATTAGTCATATAACTGTTTGGTTAGATTGAATACGATAAAACATACAATTACCCTTAACTGAGTCACACTGGCAAGGACTGTTTGATAACCAATGTCGTTTGTAAAGTAATTGTTGATGTCTAAGGTTTTGTCTTTAAAAGTTTTCAGTTAATCGTTAATAATTAATCGGTTTGGTTGCATGAGATACTGTTGGTTGCTTACTTGAATTTCCGAGTGTGATTTGCTTTGTTAACTGTTTGAAATTCGTTTACTTGTTCATTGCTTAGTTCTCTAAACTCACTTTAATTTCTTGTGTGATCAGCACTAAAAACCAGTCATCTCATAATTAGAAATCTGTTACACGAATACATTGACCACATACTTTGTGATACGATACCCTACTTGCTCTAACTATTTAGAATAATTAGGTTTTTGATTGACTTGAACGACGGTCATCAGTTGGGAAGGAGAACTAAGCCTTCTTTATAAGGAGGTGGATACCTTCCCCATCATAACGCGTTTTGGGCGCTTAATGGTAGTAGATGAGAGGAGAACTCCACAGTTAAGCGTGCTCAGGTGGGAGAAGTATGAGGATGGGTGACCACCTGGGCAACCAAAAGCAAATCCGTGAGGCGATGGTGGTACGTCCCGACCAAAGTGGGCAATATTATGGTGCGGTGGTAGCTGGGCTGTTACAGATGGTATCAAAGCCTGAGCCGGACTGGTGGTGCTAGGTCCCGCGAGGACGTTGGATCCCTAAAGGGGTGGATTGTGATAAACACAGTTCTAAATATCAGAGTTAATTACAACTTTACGCGGAATATAAATCTTTCATAAAACATCACAATCAAATCATACACATGTCTTAAAACATTCCTCTTGTCTTTCAAAATCAAAACATTACTTATAAAACATAACAGGTCTTCAGATGTCAGACTCTTATTCTTCTGCCATGTGTCCCCGCTCAAGCCAACTGTCTCATTCTACTCACCTGCGTGCATACTAAAAGTCAGCTACGCTTAGTGAGTTCTAGTTAATCAGACAACATATAATTCATTCACATACTTACATATTGTAACGTCCTAAATATTATAATATTAAATAAAGGAAGATTAGGATTTTAAATTATTATTTTAACTCTCCTGTATTCGCAAGCGGTCATAAATGTAAGCGAACATACATGTAAGCGAACTTAACTTAAGCGAACTTAACTTAAGCGAACTTATACAGCAGCGAAGTTTACAATAGGCAAACTTGGCGTGCTGCGAACTTATGTACGCGCGAACTTATATACGGGCGAACTTATCTAGCGAAGTTATCAGCAGCATCGACGGGATTGCTTTTGAGCTCATAAACATCTCTGTTTCGACATGTGAACCTTGATATGATGTTAATCAATCCCGTAAACATTCCCAAGCTCATTTTCGGATAAGACTCGGCCCGGAAAAGCATAAAGTTTGGACCTTTATGCTAAAACGTTCAATACTAGATCATAGGTTTATTTTAAACGAGCCGTGCCTAGCCGTGGGTTCATTAAGTTCGTATTTTAACGTCAAGTTTGTTACTTTACGCTTCGTTTATGCCCGATCTACTCTCGTTCTAAGTTACAAGACTAAACGTTTATAAAAACGTAAACTTTAAAGGTAAAAAGGCATACCTTTATGTGTTCTGCGGTCTTGGTTAACTTGTTTATGGACTCTAAATCTTGTATATGGCTCGTATAGCAAATATTTACCAAACCAATGTTCGCTCGATCTCGTTTCCCCTCTCTCTCTCTCGGTCGCATATAAGGCGGTATGTGTGTCTGTGTTTGGAGTGTGTAGAGATTAGGATGGAAAGATATGAGGATTTAGGGTTTTAGGGTGGTTTAAGAGGATATTTATATCCCTTAAAGCCCATGGACCTAAGGCCCATTACCCTTTAATCCATCTTAATTAATCCAAGTCCATGATATTTTCTTTATTAAACACTAGCTAATATTATTTAACGCTTGACAACTTAACACAATCTTCCTTTATTTAATATTATAATATTTAGGACGTTACAATATGTAAGTATGTGAATGAATTATATGTTGTCTGATTAACTAGAACTCACTCAGCGTAGTTGACTTTTAGTATGCACGCAGGTGAGTAGGATGAGACAGCTGGCTTGAAGGGGGACACATGGCAGAGGAACAAAGAAGCTGGCATCTGAAGACTCAAGTGTTAATGTTTGAACTAAAAAGATATGTCTTATATTACTTTAAATTGAGACTTATGTAATGAATGGTTGACTTTTAATATTATTCCGCGAAAGTTTTAATTCACTCTGATATTTAGAACTGTGTTTATGAGTAAATCCAAAGCCAAAGTAGGGCACCAGGGTCAGGGACTTACACATTTTAGGAATTAAATCTATAATGATTAATTACAATGTCAAATACTTATTTACCTATTCTAATTGTAAGTCCTAGATACGGATCTTTCAATATGATATCAATGATCTCTATGTTATTGCGTAATATAACAAGAGATGATTCAAGGCAAATGAGTATAACATGAGAAGAACACAAGAGATGCTTCAAAACATAAGTATATTGACGTCAAATGCTTAAGCAAGTTACACAAAATACCTGTTCAACTCTTATGCTAGTGAACGGCCAACCTAAACCCTATACATAACATGTCTATATATAGGGAGACTACAACCTAGCCCAAAAACAAGCCCAAGCCCACCGAGATCATAAATTAATCTCGGTTTACATATGCATACAAGACACAAATCATACTAAGCATAAACTAAGTACAAACCAAGTATGGACCCAACAATCTCCCCTTGGTTTGTAGCTTTGTCTTTTAACCGTGTTCCTTAATGTTCGCGTCAGCCTCTCTATATCCACCATACCACAATCTCGTTTTGATTATAGATGCCACCATTCCCGTATACTCTTTGGCAGTAGCCTCAAATAGTGGTTCAACAATGATCGAAAATTACTCAACGTCTTGATATCCCGCTCATGAAACTTCAATAAATCACGCGGGTCAACAAAACGATATTGCCCCTTCTTCATTCGGACAACAATAGTAGCAGTTTCACTGTCGTATACCCAGAAATGCATCTCATCCAGTGATCCTTCCGGAATCGAAGTAGATAGAGAAATATGAGTTGCCTTGTTGGTAGCGGGCCACATTACATTCACCATTGTCTTTCCAGTCTTTGGATCTCTAAAACCCTTAGCTTTCTTCAAAAATGATTCAGCAGTGGTCATATTTGGGAATCCTTGATCGACTTGCCTCTTTAAGAAATTCCAAAAGTCTGTGGCTTTCTTGTCATGATTCGGGTTATGAAACGGAGCATTGATGAGGGCGCTCAGATCCACCTTCGTCCAAGACCCAAAATCTTTCATCTTGCGATAATACTCAGTGGTTCCAAACTTGCACTTAACCCACCACATACTCTTATCAATATCAAATCCCCATGACATGATCCCAGACCTGTCACCATACTTCTCAGAAAAACCATGTTGTAGATTTAGAATAATTAACTTATCTGGATGGTCAGAGGATTCAACATTTTGGTTGGAATTCTTCATAATAAGTATCTTCTTTTGAATTCTTTCTGATTGCTCGGCGGTTCTTGACGGTGCAGATAAATAATGTTCAAGTGGATCTGAAGCATCTATATTTGAAGTCGTGCGTCCACTAGAACTGCCACCTTGATCATCATCGGGTGTCTTTGATGAAACATCTTCACTGCCTTTAAATTCATCTCCAAACTTTCAAATGAGTTTCTGTTGGAGGTCCAGATACATAGCAGTAAGACCACCGATATTGGACTGAAGCTCTTTAATCTTTAAATCTTTATTTGTGTTGTTGGCTTCAAGTTCTTGAATACGCATATCTTTCATAACAGAATCTTGTTCGAGTTCAAAGACTCGACGTTGCAAAGCTTACACGTCCACAGGTGTAGCTTCAAGAGTAATCCCCTTTCCCTTATCCTGCAAAAATTTATCTTGCATAGCAAGAATGTGAGCAATTTTCTCAGTGGCACTGGAGCTCGACTGACCAATCGGGTTAGATGACCCTGATGGCTCGTCAAAGAATGGAATTTCAGCTTCAAAGTCAAACTCATGAGAAATATCATCAAAAAATCTTTTCTTGAGTTTGAGCTTCAGCTGAAGATGGACTTGTATCAACGTGAGTCTCAACAGTTTCTGACTCACGCTCTGGATGCTAGCTTGTTTTTGTTGTAGTTTCAGTAACCAGCACACCGGGTCTTGGATCTTTCTTTCTTCTCTTTCGTGGAATAAGATCAACGGCTGGTTCTTCAGGAGTATATTTATCTTGAGTCTCAGTAACTGCTTGAGGAGGCTTCAATGCAGTTGACTAGAGCAATTTTTTGAATTTCTCAAGCTCCTTTAATTGATCTACAGAAGGAGCAGTATCAGTATCTTGGTGTTCAATTTCATCATCATCTGAAATGACTTCAAACATAGCAGTACGCCTCTGAGCAGGCATCGCATGCTCATAAGAGATTTGAGCTCTGACAGGAATAGACTTAGTTTCAGCAAATTTCCCGAACTTAACCAGTTCGTGGAGCCCTTTGTAAACGACCTTCGACCCCTTCCTGGACTTCTTCATCAGCCCAAAGGTATTTGGCACCATAGACTTCAGATCCAGAGGTTTCTACATATTTAACAAGATCAGAATAATGTGAGTCGAAGATTATTAATAGAAACCTGGGATACATGAGAAACATCTCCTTCTTCTTTCCCTTCAAATTGCTCATCAACTCATCAAACACAAACTTAGAATAACTATACTTCCAGTCCATGATCAGAGCAACTACAGCCGACATCTGAATGTGGCTAATCTCGTCAGATCCTCCTTTGCGTCCTGACACGCATGTAAAGAACGTGTGAATCTGAAACCTACAGTAAGGATGAAAAAGCTTCTTTATAGTAGGAGGGTAGGATCCCTCGTAACCCATTCTGACTGTAACTTCCGTAATGGCATCAGTTGAGAATTTCGTTGGGTAGTCTGGTTAATCGCCGAACAGAAGAACCTCACGTATAATGGTCTCTGAGATGACAATCAGCTTTTTTTGAACAATGGAATCAATAGTAATAGCTCCACCTACTCCTCGTTGATTAATAGAAGCATTATTTCAAAACTCTGTGATCATCTTCTTGCATATGATAGGAGTTTCTCGTATAGCATGAGAAATCCTGCAAGTGTTGAGTCCCACGATCATGGACTTAAAACTCTTTGTGTGCCAGAGGTGGATCATACAAGCAACCAGCTATCAGCGAACTTTAATGGTGCTTGATAAGTCATTACTGTAACAAACGAGTTAAGTTAGTACTCATTTATTTAATTTACTCAACAATCTTAAATTTTGAAGATACATTAAAAATTCACAAGACATCAGGGACCAAACATGATAAAACAGATTATATGGATTATTAATGTAAATTAATATGGGTTTAAGTATTAAATTTCGGTCCAGATGGTAGTTTTCTGTCCACACAGAAAGATTTCGGTCTAGATTGAGTTTTCTGTCCATTCCCACCGAGAACAAGGGAGTTCTCGGTCAACCAGGTAGTTCTTGGTCAACGAAGTCAACCGAGAACTCATAGTTTGACCAAACGTTCTCGGTCAAACTTTCTGAGAGAGAAAGAAAACTCTTTAAGTTCCACTTTGACATCTGTGTCGTCTTCTCCAAGAAGCTGAGATCGCCATAGACAACCAAAACCTGCAAGTAACCCTAAAACCAATCCGACATAGGTCTTAACCATATCGAATGTCCATCCTAATTAGAATCTATCTCATGAATGTCAAGAAAATGTTAATCAAACACCAATATCATGTCTCAGTCAAACACCCAATAAGCCGAACATGTTGTCCGTATTGTTCCTTTACCTGTTAATGAACAAAGATCACAAAGTGATATGAAGCACAAGAACAGATAGATCTTTGATTAGCAAAGAAGATTAAGGGTTTTCAGCTTAGCTAAATTAGAAAGAGATATTTAGAAAAGTAGTATTAATAATGTAACTGGGATTCTTTATATCTCAAAAACATAACAGGGCATGCAAATGATAAGTTGGGGATGTGATGGTCGGGTATATTCTATATATTTTCGCATATTAATTCGTATGTTCTAAATAGATTATGGTGTCAACTTTGGTGCTTCAAGCATGTTTTTTGTGTCCAGGTCATCGGATGCCAATGATGCCTATTGACGTTAATTATGAGCTTGGATTGATGATTTAGAATAGAGGAATTGATCGGCACATGTTTTGATGCTTAAATAAGAAAAAGCAAAAAATTCCATGTCATGATGGCCCTTAACGCTATGCGAAGGGATGGAAAAGTGAATCTTCGCGCTACTCGAAGAATCTGAAAGAAGGGATGACTATTTTGTCCTTCGTGTAGAGCGAAGGACTTGTGGAGAAGACTTTCGCACTACGCGAAGAAATCTAAAACGGGAAAGTTAACCTAAATCTTATAAAAACACTTTTCAGCCTCCATTCGACACATCTCTTGTTCCACCAGCCATAGACGAGCACTAGGGAGATTTTGCATCATCTCGGAGCTTTCGGTTCGTCAAACCAGTCCACGGTTTCATTCTTTCATCAAATAAGCGAGTTAATCGGCATGCATATGCTAGGCTAAAAACCTTGGTGATCATTTTAGGCTAGGGTTTTGTGTAAAACTAGTTATGATCGAATTTTGTGTGTTTAAATGTTTCAAAGCATGATTGATTGTATTATATATCTTGCTTTGCTTCATGTTGATTGTTTAAATAGTTTGTGATCTTATTATCATATTTCGGGTCAACTATTTGGTTGTGCTCATCATCATTTATGACTAGGTTCTTGTAGCCATTGATGTAATAGCCATTAGTCATTGCTTAACAATTGGCCTCATGTTATGAAACTGGTAATTAGGTAGATCGCGTTCGGTTGTGTCAACAATTCGGATTAGGGTGTGTTTGTCATCACAACCAAACTACTAGATCTAGTAATTTGTGCACAATCAACTTAACAGAATTCGTGACTAGCTTTTATCACATTACCTGAATCAGAAGTTAATCACTCCTTTCGTATAATTGTTTACCAATCATAAAAGTAATTGTTTCAAAACTGCTTGACATTGTCTGTTCGTTTAGGTTAATAATTAAGAAGTTATGAGTCAAACTTGCATTTTCCACTAATTCCTTGTAGGGATGACTTTACTAACCCGTACTAGTTATAGATATTTAAATGATTATAAATATTTTTTTTACTAGCCCACGACAGCTACATCAACGTGTCATTCGGTGTTGACACCAGGGGTGTTCACGATTCAATTTGAAACCGTGAAACCGCCCAAACCGGTCATTGGTTCGGTTTTACAGTTAGTTTCTTTTCTCAAGTATTGGTCGATCGGTTTCAAAAATTTCAAACCGTAACGAACAGTTTGGTTTACGGTTTGTACCAAAAACCAACCGTAAAAAACCGCACCTGACCATATAATTTAATTACATTAATCTTTTTAGATATTTTATGTTGTATACATGTATGTATTAGTACATTTTGTTAAATATAAACTGATAGTGTAACTGTGTAAGTGTGTGTGTGTGTGTGTGTAATATTCATATTAATTATTAACCAAATAGTAACTGAAACTTGAAAGATAGGTTGAGGCCTAAATTCAAACTTAGTAACAAGTTGCAATGAATCTGCCTTTAGAAGGTTTTTCTCATTAAGTGATTAAACTATTAAACTCCAAATAATATACATTTCATGTTTTCAGACTACTCGTGTTTACATGTCGCTATGGACGAATTGCATTTAAATAAGTTTTGCAAATTATTCATAGCCCAACATGGCCAAACTGTGAAACTAATCCGGAACCAAACCGTAACTAACGGTTTGGTTTGGTTTGGTTTGGTTCGGTTCAGTTTAAAAGTTCAATGGTTTGGTTTTGGTTAACAAGAATCAAAAGCCGTTACTAACTGTTTGGTTCACAGATTGACCCAAAAACCGTGAAAACCGGACCGTGAACACCACTAGTTGACACGCGTCATTCCATACATATTAGTAGTCAGCCACATATCTTTTCGTGAGCTTTTTATATTTTTATTTTAGCTAAATTACTAACCGTCCCTCTGCTTCTTAAATTGTTAAAATTGATATGAAAATTTTCGGAAAACTTGATTAGAATAGTTTTCAAACTTTAATGACTTACTTGAAATACTTTTTAAACGTATTTAGTTAGCTCTTAGAGTATTTAATGTTTAATAGTAATATTCACATTTTAGGAGCTCTTTTTAACGCATATGTATAACTTCTTTTAAAAAAAAATTAATGCCCTCATCAGTACCATGCCTTAAACATCGGCCGAGCCCTATATACGATCAGTATATGATTAGAGATGGCCCCGTGTAGGCGTGTTAGTCATCGAAGGCAGGCTTGAAAAATAACATGATGGCCCTGTGATATGTGATTTGTTTTATGCCATGTTGCTCACTTATGCGACATTTAGATACAGATCAGCTTAATTTTTTTTAATATATTAGGTGAAGCTCGTGGAGTCGTAGTCTCAGTACATGTTCATATCTTTTTATTTCAGTTATATTTGTTCATATCAAATAAGAGCCTTAATTAATTATTTAATTTGTTAATCACATTACACGACACCTTGCGTATATATCATGTAAATTAAGTTTTGATCAGAAATACTGATCACGACTATAATACTAATATATATTTTTTCACATAACAAACAAACCCATCTCTTTTAAGCATATTTTCCATACTGCCAGGCGAGGATCCGGCATACAATTGTCTGGTCCAAAATGGTGCGGTGACGGCCACAAGTCTTTTTGCGACACACATCTAGATGTATAAGGGCTCTTTTTGCGACACACATCTATAAGGGCTTCCTTTTAAAATTTAAAATTAAAGTTCTCTTCGTAACTTTTTAAGATCAAACTCAATGCAATGTATTTAGGATATGGATGATAACTTAAAGGACACAGACAAGAAAAAGAGTTAGAAAATCCTTGACCAAGTGCATGCATTTGGGATGTTAGGAGAAATAAGAGAGAAAATGATAAAAGAGAATATATGTGACAACAAGCCAAGTGCTCCCAAGGGACGCCTCTATGGTCCCATAAATAATCTCTCCGGGAGGAGACCCACAGAACGGGCCACTATTCATGTTCTTTTTGTAATCCACTTATATAACGTGACACGTATTTTAATGACATGATGTTCATTTTTAAAGTTTCATGAAAACCTCTCCGAGAGTATATTCGTTTATCATTTAAAAATTGACTCCTAACAGTCGAAAACTATTAGTGAAGCTCACACTAACTGACATCTTTTAACCTCATGTCATAAAGGACTAGGGGAAGGCCTCGCCAGTAGGCTACATGGTCAACCAATGCAATCATACAATTACGAAGACCAATGCAATCATACAATTACTAAAAACAAGTACAACACATACACAACATAGTTAAAGACATAATATGATCCAACGACTAGAAAATTCAGTTTAACTCCGCGGGGGGAGAAGCAGTAGCATGAAAACCTAAACCCTTAAGGGGTTAACGACATAATTGTTCATACAAAACACATAAAATCCCAAAAGAAATCCATAGAAGGGGATCATAGTCACCCATTAACGTTAAGCAGTCACACGATCAAGGAAAGGGAGTGGGAGGGTCAACCACCGAAGACCAAGCCTTGATCTCTTCAATGGACACATCAGGGGTGGTGGAAAGCTGCCGCAATATGGGGGGCTCATAAGCATTGTATGCAACAAAGGCCTTCTCTGCGTCAGCATCGTCGGTCTCAGAAAACCTCGGCACCTCAAAGATGGAGACCCCCTTGGCATGATAGTCATAGCCAGCTTTCAAACCATGTTGGACCCGATACGAAGACAGCCCGATTCATGACATCCCGGACTTGACAAGTATCGCGGCAAGACTTAGCCCGCTCATACACCAACTGAAACCCCTCCATCACCATCCAAGATCGATCGGACTCGAAATCGTCACGTTCATGCTGCAACTTCTCGCACTTTTTACCAAGGTCCTTAATCATCTCATCCTTCTGAACCCGGATCGATTCGACCTCACTCTTCAGACGCTCGTGCTCATCTCGCTCTCGTTTGAAGTTGGCTTCCAACTACCAACCAACGCACAAACAATCAAACGAACTGCAAAGGCAAAAAGGGACAAAAGTGGGGAAGAACTTACCTCTTGAATCTTCTTTCGGTCGGCTTGGGCTTCGGCATACTGAGCTTCCAAGGTAGCAGCTCGCTTGTGAGCCACAAAAAGGTTAGTTGTCAATTGGGTAACCTGCTCTTGAAACTTCTTCAGATTGGCCTCTAGGCCAGATGTTTCCAAAGTTTTCTCCTCTGCCAGCAAGACTTGTTGCCTCAGACCCTGGATCTTTTCATTGTTTCTCTCAATCGTCTGTTCAAGCTTATCGATTTCCTCCTGGTTTTTCTATAATATATGATAAGCATCAATGACGGCTTGACGGGTAGCAGCACCCAACGCTAAGGTCCGATAAAGTTGTGTCCCAAAGTCACCAACCAGGAGATTCATACTCAAAGCACGGATGTGATCAAAGTCTGTCGGGGATAACCTCGGTGATAAGTTGGGGATGTGATGGTCGGGTATATTCTATATATTTTCGCATATTAATTCGTATGTTCTAAATAGATTATGGTGTCAACTTTGGTGCTTCAAGCATGTTTTTTGTGTCCAGGTCTCGGATGCCAATGATGCCTATTGACGTTAATTATGAGCTTGGATTGATGATTTAGAATAGAGGAATTGATCGGCACATGTTTTGATGCTTAAATAAGAAAAAGCAAAAAATTCCATGTCATGAAGGCCCTTAACGCTATGCGAAGGGATGGAAAAGTGAATCTTCGCGCTACTCGAAGAATCTGAAAGAAGGGATGACTATTTTGTCCTTCGTGTAGAGCGAAGGACTTGTGGAGAAGACTTTCGCACTACGCGAAGAAATCTAAAACGGGAAAGTTAACCTAAATCTTATAAAAACACTTTTCAGCCTCCATTCGACAAATCTCTTGTTCCACCAGCCATAGACGAGCACTAGGGAGATTTTGCATCATCTCGGAGCTTTCGGTTCGTCAAACCAATCCACGGTTTCATTCATTCATCAAATAAGCGAGTTTATCGGCATGCATATGCTAGGCTAAAAACCTTGGTGATCATTTTAGGCTAGGGTTTTGTGTAAAACTGGTTATGATCGAATTTTGTGTGTTTAAATGTTTCAAAGCACGATTGATTGTATTATATATCTTGCTTTGCTTCATGTTGATTGTTTAAATAGTTTGTGATCTTATTATCATATTCCGGGTCAACTATTTGGTTGTGCTCATCATTGTAGCCATTGATGTAATAGCCATTAGTCATTGCTTAACAATTGGCCTCATGTTATGAATCTGGTAATTAGGTAGATCGCGTTCGGTTGTGTCAACAATTCGGATTAGGGTGTGTTTGTCATCACAACCAAACTACTAGATCTAGTAATTTGTGCACAATCAAATTAACAGAATTCGTGACTAGCTTTTATCACATTACCTGAATCAGAAGTTAATCACTCCTTTCGTATAATTGTTTACCAATCATAAAAGTAATTGTTTCAAAACTGCTTGACATTGTCTGTTCGTTTAGGTTAATAATTAAGAAGTTATGAGTCAAACTTGCATTTTCCACTAATTCCTTGTAGGGATGACTTTACTAACCCGTACTAGTTATAGATATTTAAATGATTATAAATATTTTTTTTACTAGCCCACGACAGCTACATCAACATGTCATTCGGTGTTGACACCAGGGGTGTTCACGATTCAATTTGAAACCGTGAAACCGCCCAAACCGGTCATTGGTTCGGTTTTACAGTTAGTTTCTTTTCTCAAGTATTGGTCGATCGGTTTCAAAAATTTCAAACCGTAACGAACAGTTTGGTTTACGGTTTGTACCAAAAACCAACCGTAAAAAACGGCACCGGACCATATAATTTAATTACATTAATCTTTTTAGATATTTTATGTTGTCTACATATATGTGTTAGTACATTTTGTTAAATATAAACTGATAGTGTAACTGTGTAAGTGTGTGTGTGTGTAATATTCATATTAATTATTAACCAAATAGTAACTGAAACTTGAAAGATAGGTTGAGGCCTAAATTCAAACTTAGTAACAAGTTGCAATGAATCTGCCTTTAGAAGGTTTTTCTCATTAAGTGATTAAACTATTAAACTCCAAATAATATACATTTCATGTTTTCAGACTACTCGTGTTTACATGTCACTATGGACGAATTGCATTTAAATAAGTTTTGCAAATTATTCATAGCCCAACATGGCCAAACTGTGAAACTAATCCGGAACCAAACCGTAACTAACGGTTTGGTTTGGTTTGGTTCGGTTCAGTTTAAAGGTTCAATGGTTTGGTTTTGGTTAACAAGAATCAAAAACCGTTACTAACTGTTTGGTTCACAGATTGACCCAAAAACCGTGAAAACCGGACCGTGAACACCACTAGTTGACACGCGTCATTCCATACATATTATTAGTCAGCCACATATCTTTTCGTGAGCTTTTTATATTTTTATTTTAGCTAAATTACTAACCGTCCCTCTGCTTCTTAAATTGTCAAAATTGATATGAAAATTTTCGGAAAACTTGATTAGAATAGTTTTCAAACTTTAATGACTTACTTGAAATACTTTTTAAACGTATTTAGTTAGCTTTTAGAGTATTTAATGTTTAATAGTAATATTCACATTTTAGGAGCTCTTTTTAACGCATATGTATAACTTCTTTTAAAAAAAAATTAATGCCCTCATCAGTACCATGCCTTAAACATCGGCCGAGCCCTATATACGATCAGTATATGATTAGAGATGGCCCCGAGTAGGCGTGTTAGTCATCGAAGGCAGGCTTGAAAAATAACATGATGGCCCTGTGATATGTGATTTGTTTTATGCCATGTTGCTCACTTATGCGACATTTAGATACAGATCAGCTTAATTTTTTTTAATATATTAGGTGAAGCTCGTGGAGTCGTAGTCTCAGTACATGTTCATATCTTTTTATTTCAGTTATATTTGTTCATATCAAATAAGAGCCTTAATTAATTATTTAATTTGTTAATCACATTACACGACACCTTGCGTATATATCATGTAAATTAAGTTTTGATCAGAAATACTGATCACGACTATAATACTAATATATATTTTTTCACATAACAAACAAACCCATCTCTTTTAAGCATATTTTCCATACTGCCAGGCGAGGATCCGGCATACAATTGTCTGGTCCAAAATGGTGCGGTGACGGCCACAAGTCTTTTTGCGACACACATCTAGATGTATAAGGGCTCTTTTTGCGACACACATCTATAAGGGCTTCCTTTTAAAATTTAAAATTAAAGTTCTCTTCGTAACTTTTTAAGATCAAACTCAATGCAATGTATTTAGGATATGGATGATAACTTAAAGGACACAGACAAGAAAAAGAGTTAGAAAATCCTTGACCAAGTGCATGCATTTGGGATGTTAGGAGAAATAAGAGAGAAAATGATAAAAGAGAATATATGTGACAACAAGCCAAGTGCTCCCAAGGGACGCCTCTATGGTCCCATAAATAATCTCTCCGGGAGGAGACCCACAGAACGGGCCACTATTCATGTTCTTTTTGTAATCCACTTATATAACGTGACACGTATTTTAATGACATGATGTTCATTTTTAAAGTTTCATGAAAACCTCTCCGAGAGTATATTCGTTTATCATTTAAAAATTGACTCCTAACAGTCGAAAACTATTAGTGAAGCTCACACTAACTGACATCTTTTAACCTCATGTCATAAAGGACTAGGGGAAGGCCTCGCCAGTAGGCTACATGGTTAACCAATGCAATCATACAATTACGAAGACCAATGCAATCATACAATTACTAAAAACAAGTACAACACATACACAACATAGTTAAAGACATAATATGATCCAACGACTAGAAAATTCAGTTTAACTCCGCGGGGGGAGAAGCAGTAGCATGAAAACCTAAACCCTTAAGGGGTTAACGACATAATTGTTCATACAAAACACATAAAATCCCAAAAGAAATCCATAGAAGGGGATCATAGTCACCCATTAACGTTAAGCAGTCACACGATCAAGGAAAGGGAGTGGGAGGGTCAACCACCGAAGACCAAGCCTTGATCTCTTCAATGGACACATCAGGGGTGGTGGAAAGCTGCTGCAATATGGGGGGCTCATAAGCATTGTATGCAACAAAGGCCTTCTCTGCGTCAGCATCGTCGGTCTCAGAAAACCTCGGCACCTCAAAGATGGAGACCCCCTTGGCATGATAGTCATAGCCAGCTTTCAAACCATGTTGGACCCGATACGAAGACAGCCCGATTCATGACATCCCGGACTTGACAAGTATCGCGGCAAGACTTAGCCCGCTCATACACCAACTGAAACCCCTCCATCACCATCCAAGATCGATCGGACTCGAAATCGTCACGTTCATGCTGCAACTTCTCGCACTTTTTACCAAGGTCCTTAATCATCTCATCCTGCTGAACCCGGATCGATTCGACCTCACGCTTCAGACGCTCGTGCTCATCTCGCTCTCGTTTGAAGTTGGCTTCCAACTACCAACCAACGCACAAACAATCAAACGAACTGCAAAGGCAAAAAGGGACAAAAGTGGGGAAGAAATTACCTCTTGAATCTTCTTTCGGTCGGCTTGGGCTTCGGCATACTGAGCTTCCAAGGTAGCAGCTCGCTTGTGAGCCACAAAAAGGTTAGTTGTCAATTGGGTAACCTGCTCTTGAAACTTCTTAAGATTGGCCTCTAGGCCAGATGTTTCCAAAGTTTTCTCCTCTGCCAGCAAGACTTGTTGCCTCAGACCCTGGATCTTTTCATTGTTTCTCTCAATCGTCTGTTCAAGCTTATCGATTTCCTCCTGGTTTTTCTATAATATATGATAAGCATCAATGACGGCTTGACGGGTAGCAGCACCCAACGCTAAGGTCCGATAAAGTTGTGTCCCAAAGTCACCAACCAGGAGATTCATACTCAAAGCACGGATGTGATCAAAGTCTGTCGGGGATAACCTCGGTGATAAGTTGGGGATGTGATGGTTGGGTATATTCTATATATTTTCGCATATTAATTCGTATGTTCTAAATAGATTATGGTGTCAACTTTGGTGCTTCAAGCATGTTTTTTGTGTCCAGGTCATCGGATGCCAATGATGCCTATTGACGTTAATTATGAGCTTGGATTGATGATTTAGAATAGAGGAATTGATCGGCACATGTTTTGATGCTTAAATAAGAAAAAGCAAAAAATTCCATGTCATGAAGGCCCTTAACGCTATGCGAAGGGATGGAAAAGTGAATCTTCGCGCTACTCGAAGAATCTGAAAGAAGGCATGACTATTTTGTCCTTCGTGTAGAGCGAAGGACTTGTGGAGAAGACTTTCGCACTACGCGAAGAAATCTAAAACGGGAAAGTTAACCTAAATCTTATAAAAACACTTTTCAGCCTCCATTCGAGACATCTCTTGTTCCACCAGCCATAGACGAGCACTAGGGAGATTTTGCATCATCTCGGAGCTTTCGGTTCGTCAAACCAATCCACGGTTTCATTCATTCATCAAATAAGCGAGTTTATCGGCATGCATATGCTAGGCTAAAAACCTTGGTGATCATTTTAGGCTAGGGTTTTGTGTAAAACTGGTTATGATCGAATTTTGTGTGTTTAAATGTTTCAAAGCACGATTGATTGTATTATATATCTTGCTTTGCTTCATGTTGATTGTTTAAATAGTTTGTGATCTTATTATCATATTCCGGGTCAACTATTTGGTTGTGCTCATCATTGTAGCCATTGATGTAATAGCCATTAGTCATTGCTTAACAATTGGCCTCATGTTATGAATCTGGTAATTAGGTAGATCGCGTTCGGTTGTGTCAACAATTCGGATTAGGGTGTGTTTGTCATCACAACCAAACTACTAGATCTAGTAATTTGTGCACAATCAAATTAACAGAATTCGTGACTAGCTTTTATCACATTACCTGAATCAGAAGTTAATCACTCCTTTCGTATAATTGTTTACCAATCATAAAAGTAATTGTTTCAAAACTGCTTGACATTGTCTGTTCGTTTAGGTTAATAATTAAGAAGTTATGAGTCAAACTTGCATTTTCCACTAATTCCTTGTAGGGATGACTTTACTAACCCGTACTAGTTATAGATATTTAAATGATTATAAATATTTTTTTTACTAGCCCACGACAGCTACATCAACATGTCATTCGGTGTTGACACCAGGGGTGTTCACGATTCAATTTGAAACCGTGAAACCGCCCAAACCGGTCATTGGTTCGGTTTTACAGTTAGTTTCTTTTCTCAAGTATTGGTCGATCGGTTTCAAAAATTTCAAACCGTAACGAACAGTTTGGTTTACGGTTTGTACCAAAAACCAACCGTAAAAAACGGCACCGGACCATATAATTTAATTACATTAATCTTTTTAGATATTTTATGTTGTCTACATATATGTGTTAGTACATTTTGTTAAATATAAACTGATAGTGTAACTGTGTAAGTGTGTGTGTGTGTAATATTCATATTAATTATTAACCAAATAGTAACTGAAACTTGAAAGATAGGTTGAGGCCTAAATTCAAACTTAGTAACAAGTTGCAATGAATCTGCCTTTAGAAGGTTTTTCTCATTAAGTGATTAAACTATTAAACTCCAAATAATATACATTTCATGTTTTCAGACTACTCGTGTTTACATGTCACTATGGACGAATTGCATTTAAATAAGTTTTGCAAATTATTCATAGCCCAACATGGCCAAACTGTGAAACTAATCCGGAACCAAACCGTAACTAACGGTTTGGTTTGGTTTGGTTCGGTTCAGTTTAAAGGTTCAATGGTTTGGTTTTGGTTAACAAGAATCAAAAACCGTTACTAACTGTTTGGTTCACAGATTGACCCAAAAACCGTGAAAACCGGACCGTGAACACCACTAGTTGACACGCGTCATTCCATACATATTATTAGTCAGCCACATATCTTTTCGTGAGCTTTTTATATTTTTATTTTAGCTAAATTACTAACCGTCCCTCTGCTTCTTAAATTGTCAAAATTGATATGAAAATTTTCGGAAAACTTGATTAGAATAGTTTTCAAACTTTAATGACTTACTTGAAATACTTTTTAAACGTATTTAGTTAGCTTTTAGAGTATTTAATGTTTAATAGTAATATTCACATTTTAGGAGCTCTTTTTAACGCATATGTATAACTTCTTTTAAAAAAAAATTAATGCCCTCATCAGTACCATGCCTTAAACATCGGCCGAGCCCTATATACGATCAGTATATGATTAGAGATGGCCCCGAGTAGGCGTGTTAGTCATCGAAGGCAGGCTTGAAAAATAACATGATGGCCCTGTGATATGTGATTTGTTTTATGCCATGTTGCTCACTTATGCGACATTTAGATACAGATCAGCTTAATTTTTTTTAATATATTAGGTGAAGCTCGTGGAGTCGTAGTCTCAGTACATGTTCATATCTTTTTATTTCAGTTATATTTGTTCATATCAAATAAGAGCCTTAATTAATTATTTAATTTGTTAATCACATTACACGACACCTTGCGTATATATCATGTAAATTAAGTTTTGATCAGAAATACTGATCACGACTATAATACTAATATATATTTTTTCACATAACAAACAAACCCATCTCTTTTAAGCATATTTTCCATACTGCCAGGCGAGGATCCGGCATACAATTGTCTGGTCCAAAATGGTGCGGTGACGGCCACAAGTCTTTTTGCGACACACATCTAGATGTATAAGGGCTCTTTTTGCGACACACATCTATAAGGGCTTCCTTTTAAAATTTAAAATTAAAGTTCTCTTCGTAACTTTTTAAGATCAAACTCAATGCAATGTATTTAGGATATGGATGATAACTTAAAGGACACAGACAAGAAAAAGAGTTAGAAAATCCTTGACCAAGTGCATGCA